>NC_053392.1:236866377-239266377 GCF_905171765.1 Bufo bufo
TTAATATAATATCTTGTCCGCAAAACTGACAATAATAGGTCAGGTTATATTTTTTTGGCGGACCACGGAACGGAGCAACGGATGCGGACAGCACACAGAGTGCTGTTCACATAGTTTGTGGCCCCATTGAAGTGAATGTGTCCGCATTCAAGCCGCATAAACTGCAGCTCGGATGCGGACCAAAACAACAGTAGTGTGCAGGAGGCCTAAAAGGAATGAGTCATTGAAATTTTTTCTGCCAGTTTAATCCACATAGTGAAACATATCCTTTCTTTCTATTCTGTTCAGATTTTTTCTGATTGCAGATTTATTTTCCTGATTATGGAACATTTAAAAGATATGTTTTACAGTTACAGCAGCCACCATTAGCCATAGATACAATAGAAAGGAGGGGACCTCAATGACTTGTATAGGATAGTTTTCTAGGAATGTTCTATGACCTGTGCAGAGGTCAGGAGGGAGTAGAAAAGTTGTTATATCACCTGTGTTATCTATATATAGGTGATGTGTGTTATTCTAATCCTGTCTGTAATGACAAGCAGATAAGTGCAGTAAAATGATCTGTACAGACTAAGAAGTGGCGTCTATTATTAGGCTTTTATGTTTTTGCAGAATTTTATGTTTTCTTTTAATATAGATCTTGACATAGAAAATTAAAGATAACCACCATTTTTGTGGTAATTTGCTAATGACACATTCCTTTTAACCCCTTAACCAGCGTTGTACATGTACAGCGCTGGTCGGGTCTTTAAAGATGGCGCCCGCTCCTGGCAGTAATGCCGATCGCAGACATTTAACCCCTCAGATGCCGTGGTCAATCCCGACCACGGCATCTGAGCGCGCTGAAAACCGAAAGCGCGCACTTTTGGTTATGTTCCGGTTCCCCCGTGTGGCGATCGGAGGAACCGGAGTGTGTATGCAGCAGTCCCTGTCTTTGTGAATGACAGGCGGCTGCTGCATAGCATTTCCTATGGAGCCCTTGCCTGTAATAGGGCTCCATAGGAAACTAGTAAAATCATCATAGATTCCAATGCTAATGCATTGGAGTCTATGAGAAAAGCAATCTAATGAATGCTTCTTATAGTTCCCTATGGGAACTATAAAAAAGAAGTGTAAAAAAATAAAAAAAATTAATTTCAAATCACCCCCCTTTTCCCAAAATAAAAATAAAAGAACAAAAAAAAAAAAAAAATACACATCATGGGTGTCGCAATGTGTGATAACACCGATAGTATAAAAATATATTCCCCATACGGAAAACAGCAAAACGGAAAAAAGCGTCCAAATGGCCGATTCAACGTTTTTGGTCGCTCCATTTTCTACAAATTTTTTTTAATAAAAAGTGATCAAAAAGTCATAAACACCTCCAGAATGGTATCAATGAAAAGTTCTGATCACCCCTCAAAAAATGAGCCCCCCATACAGCTCCGTAGACATAATTACAAAAAAAGTTATAGGGGTAAAAATATGGCGACAAAAAAATAAAACTGATTTTTTCACACAAATTTTTTTTATCACTATCAAAACGCAAGAAAAATTATACATATAAAAAGGTATCACCGGATTCAGACTGACCTGTAGAATAAAAGTAGATGGTCAGTTTTATCGTACATAGAATGTCGTAAATAAAAAACACGTAAAACTGTGGTGGAATTGCTCTCTTTTTTGCAATTCCACCCCATTTGGAATTTTTTCCCGCCTTCCCACTACATCATATGCAATATTAAATGGTGATGTTGGAAAGTACAACTTGTCCCACAGAAATCAAGCCCTCATATGGCTATGTGAACAGACAAATAAAAAAAAGTTATGGCTCTGGGAAGGCAGGGAGCACAAAACGAAAACGCCAAAAAAAACTCCAGTCCTGAAAGGGTAAAAATGGAACATCCTTGATTGTAAATTGCCATGTCTGAAAAAACAAGATCAGCATTCAACAACTGTAAAAATAAACTTCTTCCATACACTGTGAACAGGCAATTATGTATGATTAAACAATAGGGAATGGGGAAAAAAAAAAAATGGTAAGATCTAATATATAAAGCTGTGTGTGTGTGTCCGTACCGTCGTATTTACAATCACGAAATTTGGCACACAGGTACATCAGGTGTCCGAGAAGGTTTTAGATCAGGTCTCAGATCTCTAGGACGTACCGTTCCTGAGATATTCCAAATAAAATGCATTAGCCAATAGAAGCTTGGTCACATGACCATTATCAGCCAATAGAAGCTCGCAGGTCCTCCAGCCTCCACATACAGTTTTACTCCAGGTTTCCATAACAACCAGCCCATTATCTTCACTGCTGTAGGAGAGCTTTAAAGGAAATCTGTCACAGGATAATTGCTATTGAAGTAAAGCCATGGCCTAATAGCACTTAGTACTATATTTCAAGATGTGCCTTTGTTGTAGCAATAGATGTTTTTATCCTCTGAAAATCCAGTTTATTTGGTATGCAAATGAGCCAGTAAGGTGCCCAAAGGGGCGTCACTCTTGAAGGAAGCAGCCCAGACACGCCGCCTGCCACAATGTTTCCACCCTCAAAAAACTTAAAATACGCCCCCAGGTCCCACTAAGTCACGCCCAGATCTGGTTAGGCCACATCCCCTCCCACACCTTAGCCGACAGGGATTGAAAAAATGAAGGTAAAAATCAACTTCTGTCAGCTGCAGGGGTGGGAGGCAAGGTGACTTTCTCCCTGCAGCTCACACTCAGACAGTACAGTGCTGCTGTCAGAGTGAGCTGTTCAAAAGGACACGCTTCCGATCCAGTAAAGGCCACTGTTAAGGGGGCGGGCCCCTGTGGAGGTTACTGTCAAGGGGGTGGTATGCTGTGAAAGTCACTGTTGAAGGGGAAGGCTGCTGTAAAGGTCAAAGTTAAGGGGGTGGGCTGCTGTGGAGGTCCAATTTTAAGGGACGGGGCACTTTGGGGGGGGTCAGTGTTAGGAGTGGGGGGCTGTGGAGGTCACTGTTTTGGGGGTGGGGTGTTGTAGATGTCACTGTTCTAGTGGATAGTGTTGTTATCTTAACGACACACACAAACATTAAATGAAACAGATTAAATATACCCGAGTGAAGCCGGGTCCTTCAGCTAGTTATATATAAAAATGAAAAAATATATGAAAAATGAAAAAAAAAAATGCATATAAAACATAAGTAAAAAAGTAGGTATGACTCATACAAATGTGCTTCTGCTAGTCCTATTTGTAACCTATTTAATAAGTTACTTCTTCCTTTTCAAGGTACAACATTCACACGTTGCCTGGCAACTTCGGACGGACAAAGCTAGTTAGTCACAGTCGTATGTTCTTTACTTGGGCACACATCAAAATCTTCTGATTCTGCAATACAATAGCTTCATACATATCTAATACTTACATAAATAGCAAGACATTCTCAAATATCTCAAAAATGCTAGGTACACATCTGCTGCAGAGGCAGAAGCCTTCATCACAGATTCTGGCAAAAAAAACCATGAAGTGCCAGTGCATGCAGTGGTATTTTGTCCAGCAGAATCCCGATGGACTCCATTACAAAGAACTGGAACCGGCGGTGTCTGCCATATGCTCGATCCAGCAACTTCAGTATTCCATATTTTTTCACGTTACACCCACAGACAAATGTACTTCATATTGGTCATCTGCAGGGGGCCTAAGAGGGGAATTATCAGTGTAGGTGCGTTTGAGGCTATGTTATAGACTGAAGATCCTTTGCACCCCTGCACCAAATGTTTGAAGATGCCACCCAGTTTAATTAAAGACGCTCTGTCCCCAGGATCATCCCTATTAAACCGGGCATACTGCTTGATAGGGCTCATCATGTTGATTAAAACTATAGTTTTCTCTTGTTTGTATGCTAAATAGTTGTTGAATCCTTTGAGCAATGCGTTGTAACACCCCCTGTGCTTTACACACACTCCCCTCCCCTTGATTGACAGGGCTAGACATCAGTATGGTGAGAGCAGAACTGTGTCCTAGCATCTACATCTCATATACACTAAGTACTATAGCTTCACCATATTGAGCACAAGCACAATACATGACTATAAAGTCACTAGTAATAGGCGTTAGCTTCTAAGAATAGAAAAAACATGCTTTTCTATGTGGTAATCCTACAGCTTAGTGATAAGTGCCTGGTTTTTCATGTAAAGATCCCACGTTTGAATCTTGGGAGAAACTTCAATTTTTTTTTTTTCTAACATGAAAAAAACTTTATGTAAGTCTCTTCTGGGACTTGAACTTGGGGTCTTTACATACATGGCAGACCACTAAGCACTTAGCTATGGGATTTCCACATAAATAAGACAGGCTTTCTCTATGCTTAGAAACTAAGACATATTACTGGTGTCTTTATAATCATACATTGTGCCTGTGAATAAGGCCTCATGCACACGGCCGTTGTTTTGGTCCGCATCCAAGCCGCAGTTTTTGCGGCTTGGATGCGGACCCATTCACTTCAATGGGGCCACAAAAGATGCGGACAGCACTCTGTGTGCTGTCCGCATCCGTTGCTCGATTCCGTGGTCCGCAAAAAAATATAACCTGTCCTATACTTGCCCGCGCTTTGCGGACAAGAATAGGCAGTTATATTAATGGCTGTCCGTGCCGTTCCGCAAATTGCGGAACGCACACAGACGCCATCCGTGTTTTGTGGATCTGCAATCTGCAGACCGCAAAACACACAACGGTCGTGTGCATATAGCCTAAAGCAGTGATATGTATATTAGCTTTCTGAGTATATCTCAATGTGGTAATGCTATAGTAAATAAATTAATGATATGTACATTATAGGACACAGCCCTGTCCTCAGCAAGTTGATGTCTATCCCTGTCAATCAAGGGAAGGGAGTGTTTATGTGTTACAAAGCAGTGCTCAAAGGATTCATCCCTGCCTCCTGGTGCTTCAATTTGCTCACCTGCATATGAATACAAACGCCGATTTCTCTGCAGCTGTTTAGCATACAGACAAAAGAAAGGTATAGTTTTCAATTAGCATGATGAGCCCTACCAGGCAACATGCCTGGTTTAATAGGGTTGATCATGCTCACACAACCTCTTTAAATCTGGCTTAAAGGGAACCTGTCATCAACTTTATGCTGACCTCACTAAGGACAGCATAAAGTAGTGACAAAAATGCAGATTTTAGCCGTGTGTCACTGATGAGCTAATAATAAGAAGTGGTTGCCGAGAACCAGCTTTATAATCAAAACCATGACTCTTCTCAGGTAGATTTGACTCTTTTCAAGGCCTGGGCTGCAATGATTGTGATGTTGGTTCTCGGCAACCACTTACTTTTAGCTCATGAGCGATACACCGCTGAAATCAGCATTTCTGTCACTATTTTATGCTGTCCACAGTGAGGTCAGCATAAAGCTGATGACAGGTTCCCTTTAACCCCTTAAGGACTCGGCCCTATTTCACCTTCTGGACTTGGCCATTTTTTGCAAATCTGACCGGTGTCACTTTAAGTGCTGATAACTTTAAAACGCTTTGACTTATCCAGGCCATTCTGAGATTGTTTTTTCGTCACATATTGTACTTCATGACACTGGTAAAATGTAGCAAAAAAATAATCTTTTTTATTTATAAAAATATACCAAATTTACCAAAAAATTTTTTAAAAAATTGCAAATTTCCAAGTTTCAATTTCTCTACTTCTATAATACATAGTAATACCTCCAAAAATAGTTATTACTTTACATTCCCCATATGTCTACTTTATGTTTGGATCATTTTGGGAATGATATTTTATTTTTTGCGGATGTTACAAGGCTTAGAAGTTTAGAAGCAAATCTTGAAATTTTTCAGAAATTTTCAAAAACCCAATTTCTAAGGACCAGTTCAGGTCTGAAGTCACTTTGCGAGGCTTACATAATAGAAACCACCCAAAAATGACCCCATTTTATAAACTACACCCCTCAAGGTATTCAAAACTGATTTTACTAACTTTGTTAACCCTTTAGGTGTTCCACAAGAATTAATGGAAAATAGAGATACAATCTCAAAATTTCCCTTTTTTGGCAGATTTTCCATTTTAATAATTTTTTTCCAGTTACAAAGCAAGTGTTAACAGCCAAACCAAACAATATTTATGGCCCTGATTCTGTAGTTTACAGAAACACCCCATATGTGGTCGTCAACTACTGTACAGGCACACGGCAGGGCGCAGAAGGAAAGGAATGCCATACGGTTTTTGGAAGGCAGATTTTGCTGGACTGTTTTTTTTGACACCATGTCCCATTTGTAGCCCCCCTGATGCACCCCTAGAGTAGAAACTCCAAAAAAAGTGGCCCCATTTTAGAAACTACGGGATAGGGTGGCAGTATTGTTGGTACTAGTTTAGGGTACATATGATTTTTGGTTGCTCTATATTACACTTTTTGTGAGGCAAGATAACAAGAAATAGATGTTTTGGCACCGTTTTTGTTATTTACAACATTCATCTGACAGGTTAGATCATGTGATATTTTTATAGACCAGGTTGTCACGGATGCGGCGATACCCAATATGTATACTTTTTTTTATTTATGTAAGTTTTACACAATGATTTCTTTTTTTAAGCAAAAAAAAATCATGTTTTAGTGTTTCCATAGTCTGAGAGCCATAGTTTTTTCAGTTTTTGGGAGATTATTTTAGGTAGGGTCTTATTTTTTGCGGGATGAGATGACAGTTTGATTGGCACTATTTTGGTGGGCAAACGCCTTTTTGATTGCTTGCTGTTGTACTTTTTGTGATGTAAGGTGACAAAAAAATGGTTTATTTTTTATGGTGTTCATCTGAGGGGTTAGGTCATGTGATAGGTTTATAGAGCCGGTCGATACGGACACGGAGATATGTAATATGTATACTCCCCCCCTCCCCCCTTCCCCTATTTTTTACAAATTTTTTTTTTTACTTTATTTGGGGAAAATTAAGTTTTTGTTTATTTTTACTTGAAACTTAATTTTTTGGGGGGAAATCTTTTTTTTTTTGTCCCACTTTGGGACTTGAACTTTTGGGGGTCTAACTTTTTACAATGCATTCCAATAGTTCTGTATTGGAATGCATTGGCTGTATGAGTAATACAGCTTCCGGCCTGTGAGATCCAGGGGCCTGGATCTCACAGGCTCTTCACCGGAAGGCAGCGTGATGCCTTCCTTAGGCATCGCGCTGCCTTCCATGCCATCGGGTCCCCCACACAGCCCCATGGGGACTCGATGGCACCGCCGACCACCGCAATAGGTAAAAGCCGCAAACCGCAGGTCTGAATTGATTTTGTGTATAGAGCTGAGGACATGGGTTGCTAGATGGCCACTAGCACATCCGCAATACCCAGTCCCCATAGCTCTGTGTGCTTTTATAGTGTAAAGAAAACTGATTTGATACATATGCAAATTAACATAAAAGAGTCATATCTTACTTGTGTGACCAGACAAGAGTCATATTTTCAAGCTCTGACTCATCTCAGGTTAATTTGCATATGTATCAAATCGTTTTTTTTTACACAATAAAAGCACACAGAGCTATGGGGACTGGGTATTGCGGATGTGCTAGTGGCCATCTAGAAACCCATGTCCTCAGCTCTATAACCAAAATCCCGGTGACAGGTTCCCTTTAAGTGTAATGTGGTTTCGCCTCTGTCAGTGAAAGTACAGCAGGGGGTTGGATGGTATGGAGATGCAACTTTTTTTAAAAAGTGGCACATCATAAAAGAGACATAAGAGTTCTAATCTGTAATCCCAACCAACTTTTTACTTCACTTCTGAAAGTGGAGAAGCTCATCAAAATTGATAAAATTTCACCAAAAGACACAAACATTTGAACAAAATGTTGCACGCTACATTGTGACATTTTTACACCACAAAACTGGTGTAGCAGACTTGATAAATATCCCCCAAAGTGTACAGAAAAACCTATGACAAGTGAAGGGACATCAGGGGAAAAGGCAAATCTTGACATATCGATCATCACTGAAATGATCTTTATGTCATTTAAAAAAAATTATCATTGGGGATTTCATCAATTTCTTTGCACTAATAGGAGAACTTTGAGAGATTCTGTACCCCAATATACTAAACGTATATTTAAATGCTCCTTTTGTGACTGGGTATTAATGGGCTCATGTGTTGCTACCCAAAGAAAAACACTTCTACCAAACTACCTTGGCAATGCCCAGTAGTGGTGCCAGGGGACCAAGTCTTGCTGCAGTAATACAGGTGGTAAAAGCTGGCTGTATTACCGGAGTCTGAAACCATCCTGAGCTTGCTGCACACTGCAACTATCTAAATGTAGTATGGCTCCGGTGGGAGCTGTAGATTGTGCATGCACAGCCTATAGATTTATAGGTCTTATCCTGTGCAGACCACAAGAAACCACCAAGATTTCTGCCTAAATGGAAAGTGAAGCCTAGAATAGAAACTTATTAAACAGTTTTAAACTGCTTATTCGGAGACTTTAATACTGATCACCTATCCTTCTAGATAGGTCCTCAGTATCTGATTGGTAGGGGTCCGACACCCGGGACCCCCACTGATCAGCTGTTTGAGAAGGCAGCATTCAATGTAGCACCACCATTTTCTCATGTATTGTTATCCATTTTGCTTAATTTTTCCATCGCATTATACACCTCTCGCTTCTATGGTTACGACCACCCTGTAATTTAGCAGCGGTGGCCATGCTTGCACACTATAGGAAAAAGTGCCAGCCTCTCTTGTGGCCGGGACCATGAGAGTGTGCATAGACTGGCACTTTTTCCTACAGTGATGAGAACATATTCCTACCACTATACAAATCGCTAGTCAGACCACACATGGAGTACTGTGTACAGTTCTGGGCTCCTGTGAACAAGGAAGACATAGCAGAGCTGGAGAGGGTTCAGAGGAGGGCAACTAAAGTAATAACTGGAATGGGGCAGCTACAGTACCCTGAGAGATTATCAAAATTAGGGTTATTCAGTTTGGAAAAAAGACTGAGGGGAGATCTAGTTACTATGTATAAATATATCAGGGGTCAGTACAGAGATCTCTCCCATCATCTATTTATCCCCAGGACTGTGACTGTGACGAGGGGACATCCTCTGCGTCTGGCGGAAAGAAGGTTTGTACACAAACATAAAAGAGGATTCTTTACGGTAAGAGCAGTGAGACTATGGAACTCTCTGCCTGAGGAGGTGGTGATGGTGAGTACAATAAAGGAATTCAAGAAGGGCCTGGATGTATTTCTGGAGTGTAAGGGTACTTTCACATTTGCGGCAGAGGATTCCGGCAGGCAATCTAGATGCAAACGGATGGCATTTGTCAGAAAGATCCAGATGTGAATGTGTCTGACAAATGCATTGAAATACCGGATCCGTCTCTCCGGTGTCATCTGGAAAAAAACGGATCCGGTATTTAATTTTTTCACAGAATTAAAAGGTCCGCGCATGCGCGGACCGGAAAAACAGATCAGTCAATGCAGCAATTTTAATACCAGATCCGGCATTCTGGTAAGTGTTCAGGATTTTTGGCCGGAGAGAAAACTGCAGCATACTGCAGTATTTTCTCCGGCCAAAAAACTTAAGAGGGACTGAACCGATGCATCCTGATCGGAATGCTCTCCATTCAGAATGCATTAGGATAAAACTGATCAGTTTTTTCCGGTATTGAGTCCCTGTGACAGAACTCAATATCGGAAAAGAAAAACGCTAGTGTGAAAGTACCCTAATAATATTACAGGCTATAGCTACTAGAGAGGGGTCGTTGATCCAGGGAGTTATTCTGATTGCCTGATTGGAGTCGGGAAGGAATTTTTTTCCTCTAAAGTCAGGAAAGTAATACTTCCTGATATTACTTTTAAAACTTTGCCCCTCTAATTTAAAACGATGTCCTCTTGTAGCAGTTTTTCTTCTTTTAAATATTCTCTCCTCTTTTACCTTGTTGATTCCCTTTATGTATTTAAAAGTTTCTATCATATCCCCTCTGTCTCGTCTTTCTTCCAAGCTATACATGTTAAGGTCCTTTAATCTTTCCTGGTAAGTTTTGTCCTGCAATCCATGTACCAGTTTAGTAGCTCTTCTCTGAACTCTCTCCAAAGTATCAATATCCTTCTGGAGATATGGTCTCCAGTACTGAGCACAATACTCCAAATGAGGTCTCACTAGTGCTCTGTAGAGCGGCATGAGCACCTCCCTCTTTCTACTGGTAATGCCTCTCCCTATACACCCGAGCATTCTGCTAGCATTTCCTGCTGCTCTATGACATTGTCTGCCTACCTTTAAGTCTTCTGAAATAATGACCCCTAAATCCCTTTCCTCAGATACTGAGGTTAGGACTGTATCATTGATTTTATATTCTGCTCTTGGTTTTTACGCCCCAGGTGCATTATCTTGCACTTATCAACATTACATTTTAGTTGCCAGATTTTTGACCATTCCTATAATTTTCCTAAATCCTTTTCCATTTGGTGTATCCCTCCAGGAACATCAACCCTGTTACAAATCTTTGTGTCATCAGCAAAAAGACACACCTTACCATCGAGGCCTTCTGCAATTTCGCTGATAAAGATATTAAACAATATGGGTCCCAGAACAGATCCCTGAGGTACCCCACTGGTAATAAGACCATGGTCTGACTCCGAATATACTCCATTGACTACAACCCTCTGTTGTTTGTCCCGCAGCCATTGCCAATTCCATTCAACAATATGGGAGTCCAAGCCCAAAGACTGCAATTTATTGATAAGCCTTCTATGTGGGACAGTATCAAAAGCCTTACTAAAGTCCAGATAAGCGATGTCTACTGCACCTCCGCCATCTATTATTTTAGTCACCCAATCAAAAATAAATAAAAAATAAGATTAGTTTGACATGATCTCCCTGAAGTAAACCCATGCTGTTTTTCATCTTTCAATCCATGGGATTTTAGATGTTCCACAATCCTCTCCTTAAGTATGGTTTCCATTAATTTCCCCACTATTGATGTCAGGCGGATAACAGGATGAAGGATGGACGGATGTCTTTTTTCAGCCTTATAAACGGTTACTACAGTATGTTAGTTGCCAGCGTGAATATTGCATGATTTTTTAAAATTCTAAAAAAATAAAAAAAAATAAAAAAAAGTATAACATAAAAACCATGACCATCTACAGTATGTGATATAGATGTTGGTTCCTCGTCATCCTGCTGTTTTTTGTTATTCTTGTCCTGGTTATGTGAATTCAATTGGTGTCATTTACTGTTTATTTAATTTGGATAAATGTATTTATATTTATCTTTTTAGATCTTATCTATCAATGCTTTTGCAGCGGTTTGGACAGATGGCGGATGAGGATTCCTGGTGCTTCTTTTCATATGAATCTTGGGAGGGAGGGGACTCAGAGCACAATTATTTTAGATTGATTATTATTATCTATCATTCTGGCCGCTTGTATAGGGCTTTGTAAAGTGAGGAGTGGTCCTAATTAACCCGTTTGTGGAGTCTAGGGGAGATATTGGGTTAGGAGGTTTTTGGGCATGGACGTGTTCTGGACCTCCTTCCCGCTATAGGCCTGTGGTAATGATCATGGAAATGATATAACTAATGGTCTCTCTCTAATTACTCTCAATATGTATGACATCTATCTTATAGGGTTTTTGTTCCCCTTGTGTGTTTTAATACAAAAGGTACCATGATCGCTCCAGTATATATCCTGAGTACAGCGGCTAGATGGGTGTCTTTATTTATCTAATTTGGAAATCCATTCCATTGGTCTTTTGAGCTTTTTTTCTCCCTTTACTTTTTTTTGTGCCTTCTGTTTCCCCCTCTCCTTGAAGTTATGACTGCGTTGCCTCCTTTCTTCTGGTCAGTATTCGCTTTTCCTGCGGTTTGCGGCCAGCTGGTGCTGGGGCAACGACGCCAGTATTACTGGTGTTGTTGGCCGTGTGAGCTTGCCCCTCCCCGCTGGTGTGGCGAATCCAAGCGCTGCTCTCGGCTTGGTCTCGCGATGGCTGCACGAGTCATGTGGATGGTCAGGTGATCAATCACGTGACTCTGGTGGCGTCTCCTGGCTCTGTCCGTTTGAGTTGCGGTTGCTAAGTTTTTGGACATGCGCAGTCTGACTTGGAGGACGCAGATTTTGGTGCCGCTAGTCTGTCTCAGCCATATTTTTATTAATTATGGCTATTGCTGACACTTATGCACAGGTGATGTAATACTGCCTTAAAGGGAGTCTGTCACCAGCATTTCACTTTTTTAACCCTTCCCACAGCTCCCTAGCATGCTTACAGTTAATAAAAACGTTACCTCTGGCATCAATCCTGGACTTCTAGAACTCTCAAAAACGATCTTTATAAGATATGCAAATGAGGGCTTGCAACTGCCCAGGGGCGGCGTTACTCTCTTAAGTGCCCTGCTTGCTCAGCCTTCTCATTGCGTCCCCCCGCCCCTTCCTACCCTCTGCCCGTCCATCCTTTCCCTCTGACCACCTTTGTACTAACTTGTTATTCTGCAGATATCCCGCACCTGCGCACTCATTCCTTTGGCCGGCGCATGCGCACTGCGATGCCCATTCCTTGTACGGCATCACAGTAACTATTGCGCATGCGCCGGCTAACGACGCCGATGGACCGCCTCCTTTGTTGTGTTTTTGCGTCGTTAGCCGGCGCATGCGCAATAGTTACTGTAATGCCGTACAAGGAATGGGCATCGCAGTGCGCATGCGCCGGCCAAAGGAATGAGTGCGCAGGCGCGGGATATCGGCAGCATAACAAGTTAATACAAAGGCGGTCATAAGGAAAGGATGGGCGGGCGAAAGGTAGGAAGGGGCGGGGGGACGCAATGAAAAAGCTGAGTAACGCCGCCCCTGGGCACTTGCGAGCCCTCATTTGCATAACTTATAAAGATCGTTTTTGAGGGTTCTAGAAGTCCAGGATTGATGCCAGAGGTAACGTTTTTATTAACTGTAAGCATGCTAGGGAGCAGTGGGAAGGGTTAAAAAAGTGAAATCCTGGTGACAGACTCCCTTTAATGAGTTCAATCTACACAGTTTCTGGTATTTGTTTGCACTAATCATCAATATTGTTGATTTACACATTTGGACACAATCATGTAAACTATATTATTGATACATTGATCACTGTATGAAGATACTGTATGTATTTTAACACTTACTTTTAGGATTGCATTATTTATTAATTGATTGTCACTTTATTTGCTGCTATGTATCCTGGGTATATATACCCTTGTGAGACACCATGTTTTATGCTTGATAAAAACTGCATTGAGCGGTTGAAACGTTGCAAAGGGGTCAATAAAGGGTCCATTATTTTTTTACTTTACTTCTGGAGTGCTGCCTCATCTTTTGAACGTATATCTATCTGTTAGCCATTTTGCACCTATTGGACTAGTGCTGCTGTGTAATTTTTTGTTTGTGTATATATATATATATATATATATATATATATATATATATATATATATATATATATATATATTGTGGGAGATTAGCTGGTGGGGATCACCTTTTCTGAAAACAGACAGTCCGTATGCAGGCAGTTTCTTTGAAAGTCTGGCTGGTTGCCAGGTTTATTTAGCCCAAAAGGTTTGCACAGCAGAAAACAAACAAAACAGAAAGTAAATCCTTGCCGTCTGGCGCTAAGCTATACAGTTATGTCCTGACTATACGGTGCGGGGCTGCTCCCCGACACCGCCAACACAAATGGTAAAGCAAACCTTTAGTTTCTCTTGCATCCAAACATAGCTCTCCCTTCAGCCACACAGGTTACAATCCTGAGACTCAGCACATGAGAGACCTGTTGTGCTCTCTTCCTGTTTATTTAAAGTCCACCTGGAGGTGAACTCCAGTGGACCACAATCTCTGGACCGGAACCAAGCCTGCCTTAGAGGCTGGAAAAAACCCGGGTCGGATTCCGGTTCAGTCCCTCACAACAGAGCGCATGCGAGGTGAAACATACCTATCATCCACCACCTCGCCTCGCATACCGTCACAATATATATATATATATATATATATATATATATATATATATATATATATATATATATATATATACACACACACACACACACACACACACACATATATACACAGTATTTCACAAAAATGAGTACACCCCTCACATTTTTTTAAATATTTTATTATATCTTTTCATGGGACAACACTGAAGATCTGACACTTTGATACAATGTAAAGTAGTCAGTGTACGGATTTTTATAACAGTGTAAATATGGTGTGGCCTCAAATAACTCAGCACACAGCCATTATTGTCTAAACAACTGGCAACAAGTGTGAGTACACCCCTAAGTGAAAATGGCCAAATTCTGCCCAAAGTTTAAATATTTTGTGTGGCCACCATTATTTTCCAGCACTGCCTTAACTCTTTTTGGCATGGAGTTCACTAGAGCTTCACAGGTTGCCACTGGAAGCCACTTCCACTCCTCCATGATGACATCACAGAGCTGGTGGATATTAGAGACCTTGTGTTCCTCTACCTTCTGTTTGAGGATGCCCCACAGATGCTCAACGGGTTTATGTTTGGTCAGTCCAACACCTTTATGCCTCATTCACACGTCAGTGTTTTGGTCAGTGATTTTCTTCAGTGATTTTGAGTCAAAACCAGGTGCGGCTCTAAACACAGAACAGGTGCAGATCTTTCCCTTATACCTTATGTCTGTGGAGGCTCCAATCCTGGTTTTGGCTCCCAATCACTGATTGAAACCAGTATACAAAACACTGACGTGTGAATGAGGCTTTACTCTGAGTTTCTGTAGCAAGGCAGTGGTCATCTTGGAGGTAGGTTTCAGGTCGTTATCATGTTGGAGTACTGCCCTGTGGCCCAGTTTCCAGAGGGAGGGGATCATGCTCTGCTTCAGTATGTCACAGTACATGTTGGCATTCATGGTTCCCTCAATGAACTGTAGCTCCCCACAGCCGGCATCTGATGTAGCCCCAAACCACGACAGTCCCTCCACCATGCTTGACTGTAGGCAAGACACACTTGTCTTTGTACTCCTCTTCTGGTTGCCGCCACACACTCTTGACACCATCTGAACCAAATATGTTTATCTTGTTCTCATCAGACCACAGGACATGGTCCCAGAAATCCATGTCCTTAGTCTGCTTGTCTTCAGCAAACTGCGGGCTTTCTTGTGCATCATCTTTAGCAGAAGCTTGCTTCTGGGACGACAGCCATGCAGACCAATTTGATGCAGTGTATGGTCTGAGCACTGACAGGCTGACCCCACACCCCTTTAACCTCTGCAGCAATGCTGGTGGCACTTATACCTCTATTTTGAACAGACAACCTCTGGATAGGACGCTGAGCACGTGCACTCAACTTCTTTGGTCGACCATGGCGAGGCCTGTTCTGAGTAACATAGTGCATAAGGCCGAAAAAAGACATTTGTCCATCCAGTTCGGCCTGTCATCCTGCAAGTTGATCCAGAGGAAGGCAAAAAAAAAAACCTGTGAGATAGAAGCCAATTTTCCTCACTTTAGGGGAATAAAAGATTCCTTCCCGACTCCAATCAGAATAACTCCTTGGATCAACGACCCCTCTCTAGTAACTATAGCCTGTAATAATATTACACTCCAGAAATACATCCAGGCCCCTCTTGAATTCCCTTATTGTACTCACTATCACCACCTCCTCAGGCAGAGAGTTCCATAGTCTCACTGCTCTTACCGTAAAGAATCCTCTTCTATGTTTGTGTACAAACCTTCTTTCCTCCAGACGCAGAGGATGTCCCCTCGTCACAGTCACAGTCCTGGGGATAAATAGATGATGAAATAGATCTCTGTACTGACCCCTGATATATTTATACATAGTTATTACATCTCTCCTCAGTCGTCTTTTTTCTAACGTGAATAACCCTAATTTTGATAATCTTTCAGGGTACTGTAGTTGCCCCATTCCAGTTATTACTTTAGTTGCCCTCCTCTGGACCCTCTCCAGCTCTGCTATGTCTGCCTTGTTCACTGGAGCCCAGAACTGTACACAGTACTCCATGTGTGGTCTGACTAATGATTTGTAAAGTGGTAGGAATATGTTCTCATCACGGGCATCTATGCCCCTTTTGATGCAACCCATTATCTTTTTGGCCTTGGCAGCAGCTGCCTGACACTGGTTTTTGCAGCTTAGTTTGCTGTTTATTAAAATTCCTAAATCCTTTTCCATGTCAGTGTTACCGAGTGTTTTACCATTTAGTATGTACGGGTGACTTGCATTATTCCTTTCCATGTGCATAACCTTACATTTGTCAGTGTTAAACCTCATCTGCCACTTATCTGCCTAAGCCTCCAATCTATCCAGATCCCTCTGTAGTAGTATACTGTCCTCTTCAGTGTTAATTACTTTACACAGTTTAGTGTCATCTGCTAAAATTTATATTTTACTATGCAAGCCTTCTACAAGATCATTAATAAATATATTGAAGAGAATAGGGCCCAATACTGACCCCTGAGGTTCCCCATTAGTGACAGTGACCCAATCTGAGTGTGTACCGATAATAACCATCCTCTGTTTTTTATCATTGAGCCAGTTACTTACCCACATACAGATGTTTTCTCCCAGTGGAACCTGTCTTGTTAAACCGCTGAATGGTCTTGGCCACCGTGCTGCAGCTCAGTTTCAGGATGTCGGCAGTCTTATAGCCTAGGCCATCTTTATGTAGAGCAGCAATTCTTTTTTTCAGATCCTCTGAGAGCTCTTTGCCATGAGGGGCCATGTTCAACTTCCAGTGACCAGTATCAGAGTGTGAGAGCGATAACACCAAATTTAACACATCTGCTCCCCATTCACACCCGAGACCTTGTAACACTAACGCTAATTGGGCACAATTTGGGGTGTACTTACTTTTGTTGTCAGCGGTTTAGACATTAATGGTTGTGTGTTGAGTTATTTTGAGGGCACACCAAAGTTACACTGTTATACAAGCCGTACACTGACTACTTTACATTGTATCAAAGATCTTCAGTGTTGTCCAATGAAAAGATATAATAAAATATTGACAAAAATGTGAGGGGTGTACTAACTTTGTCAGATACTGTATATATATATATATATATATATATATATATATATATATATATACCCTTAGCTTTATAACCGTCTGGATGGACATGAAATCAAAGCCAGCAGCCATATTTCCATAGAAATGTATATTACAAAGTGACAGCATCTAATATTACAAATATGAAAATGAAGAAGGCTTCCACATTGTAGGTCGATTGCAGGGAAGGTTATAACGCCGTGCTCCCTGAATTACACTACTGTAGCCCTTCCCTGTGTTCATCTGCTCTTCTCAGAACAAACCGTTCTATTTAAACTGTCCTCCTGTGCCAGCAGATCCCCTGGGACAGAAGAATTACGCACATTTGAGCAGTGAATGCCATCAGCACAAATCCAAGCAGCACAAAGAATGTGAATGAATTTTAGATAAAAGCCAAGCAAACCAGTGTTTATGAATAGAGCAAAGTAGGGTTGTTTTGATACCAAATTTTGATTCGCTTTCAATACCATAAAAAAGTATTGCGATACTCCATGCCATTCGATAGCACGCGAAAAAAAAAAAAAAAAAAAAAAAAACACCAAAAAAAGCAGCGTGCATTCTGCATTTTAAGGAATGTCCGGCTCATAATCGAACAGTCCTATCCTATTTTTTGGGGGGACAAGGTGACTAAAAAATGACGAATTGTGCAGTTTTTATAAAAAAATAAATTCTGTTCTGGCGCTCACCGCATAGGAGATTTTTTAAAATGTTTTAATAGTTTGGACTTTTCGGACGTGGCAATATGTAATATGTTTATTTATTGTTTATATATTTTACATGTAAAATTGGGAAAGGGGGTAATTTATACTTTGGTGTTTTTTTTTTAACTTTTTTTTTCTGTTTATTTATTAAAGAGGACCTTTCACCGATTCTTACCCTATGAACTAACTATACAGATATGTAGAGCGGCGCCCGGGGATCTCACTGCACTTACTATTATCCCCGGGCGCCGCTCCGTTCTCCTGCTATGCCCTCCGGTATCTCCGCTCACTAAGTTATAGTAGGCGGAGATACCAGTCCCTAAGTTATGGTAGGCGGAGTCTGCCCTAGCGCTGGCCAATCGCAGCGCAGAGCTCACAGCCTGGGAGGTTATTGTCTCCCAGGCTGTGAGCTCTGCAATGCGATTGGCCAGCGCTAGGGCAGACTCCGCCTACCATAACTTAGGGAACGGAGATACCGGAGGGCATAGCAGGAGAACAGAGCGGCGCCCGGGGATAATAGTAAGTGCAGAGAGATCCCCGGGCGCCGCTCCACATGTCTGTATACTTAGTTCATAGGGTAAGAATCGGTGAAAGGTCCTCTTTAACTATTTCCCCCCTTAGGGACCAGAACCTGGAATCTGTTGATCTCTTGTCCTATTCACCCTAATAGATCTCTCCCTGCTGCCCTGTGCTTTGTGCACACAGCAGCAGGGAGCTTACCATGGCAGCCAGGGCTTCAGTAGCGTCCTGGCTGCCATGGTAACCAATCGGAGCCCCAGGATTACACTGCTGAGGCTCCGATCTGAAGCTGCCACTGCTACCAATGAGGAGGAGGGGAGGGGACCCTGTGGCCACTGCCACCAATGACTAATACTGGGGGGGTTGGGGTGGGGGGCGCACTGCGCCACCAATGATATTAATACTGGGGGTGGGCGCATCGGGCCACCAATGTTTTTAATACTGGGGGGAAAAGGGCGCACTGCGCCACCAATGTTTTTAATACTGGGGAGGAGGGCACACTGCGCCACCAATGATAGTTAACCTTTAATACAGGAGGCGGTGTCGGCAGAATCACATAGCTGGCACCCTGCCTCTGACAGGGAGCTGCGATTAGGGGGAGTTAACCCCTCAGGTGCCACACCTGAGGGGTTAACTGCAGCTGATCGCAGCGCACTGTCATAGAGGTAGGGTGCCGGCTATGTGATTCTGCTGGCACCGCCTCCTGTATTTGTATTAGAAGTTAACTTTCATTAGTGGCGCAGTGCGGAAGCACGGAACGGAACACTACGGAGTGCTTCCTGGGGTTCCATTCCGTGCCTCCGCACCGCAAAAAGATAGAACATGCTCTATCTTTTTGCGGAACGAAGGGAACGCTGACCCATTCAAGTGGACCACAATTTGATGTGAACGAGCCCTAAGTGTAAGTGTGCAGAAAAGAGGATTACATACCTGCTACACATCTATATGAGTGCCTGTATGTATAATGTATATCTCTTGTATTGTGTGAGTATATACTATATCTATACACTGTGTACTGTAACACTTTTTAATCATTTTTATTTTGTTAACTGGTTGTGAATATGCAAAAAATATAAATTTATGCAATTTTTATTTTTTTATTGCAAGCGACGAAGGGGATAAATGCATGATTGTGTAGTGTGGTTAGTCATGGACGCAGCGATACCAAATATGTGGAGGGGATTTTATTTTTCAAATTTTTTCGATTCAACAACCTTTTGGGAAAAAATGTGTATTTTTTTCCTTGGATTTTTTTCCTTCTTTTTATTATTAAACTCCTTCAAGACAAAATTGTACTTTCTAATGGCAACATTTACAGTTGCAAATAATGTAGTGGGAAAATGGAAAACAATTCCACATGGGGAGGAATTATATAAAAAAATAAAAAAAAATTCTGCCAGAGTTTTATGGGTTTTGTTTTATAGCACTTCCTGTGCAGTAAAACAGTGATTGCGAGCCAAAAACCATCACTGGGACATCCACAGACATAAGGTATAAGGGAAAGATCTGCACCTGTTCTGTGGTTAGAGCCGTACCTGGTTTTGGATGGAAATCACTGACCAAACACTGAAGTGTGAATGAGGCTTTACTTTCATTCTCCAGATTACAATACCACATATGTATAGTTTTACTTACGTTTTAATACTAAAAAAATATTTTTTTCTTTGCATCGCCATATTCTAACCCCTATAACTTTTTTTTTATGCATACAGAACTGTGTCAGTGCTCATTTTTGTACTCCTTTCTGTACTTTCCTTTGATACAATTTTTGGTGTGCATGACTTTTTGATCACTTATTTAATTTTTGTGGAAGGTGAAACGCCCCAAAAAACGTAGAATACCCATTTTGACTTTTTTCCCATTTCATTAAGGCCTCATGCACACGACCGTTGTGTGTTTTGTGGTCCGCAAAACACAGATGGCGTCTATGTGCGTTCCGCAATTTACGCAACGGCACTGACAGCCTTTAATATAACTGCCTATTCTTGTTCGCAAAACGCAGACAAGAATAGGACAGGCTATATTTTTTTTGCGCACCACGGAATGGAGCAACGGATGCGGACAGCACACGGAGTGCTGGTCGCATCTTTTGCAGCCCCATTGAAGTGAATGGGTCCATATCCGAGCCGCCAAAACTACGGCTCGGATGCGGACCAAAACAACGTCCGTGTGCATTAGGCCTAATAGACAGGTTCTAACCTTATCCGTGATACGGACAATAGGACATGTTCTATTTTTTTTGCAATGCGGAGGCACGGAGCAAAATGCCACCGAACTCCGTAGTGCTTCTCTGGGCTTTTGCTCCGTGCTTCCGCTCCGTACCAGTCCTGTTTGCAGTCCGCAATACGGACACAGCCTGCACATGTTCGTGTGCATAAGTCCTAACAGACAATCTCTTAATTGCTTCTAAAAGGCCTCGTTCACATCACAGTTTCTCCTTTCCGTTCTCCGGCTCCGTTGAGGAGCAGGAGAACGGAAAGGACGGATTCTGCTAAAGACCCCATGACTAATTGATTTTAACTATTTAATGACAGTTGCAGTACACAAGTTTGCATTCATTTGGACTACAGCTATAGTTAAAATCAATCAGTTGCGCTACAAAAATTCACAGTGTAATTATAGTCTATGGCAGTGGTGGTGAACCTATCGCACGGGTGCCAGAGGCAGCACTTAGAGCCCTCTCTGTGGGCATCCGCACCCTGGAAAAAGTCTATGGTGTAACAATATGCCTTAGGGTCCATTTGCACATCCGCACGGATCCGCAAAACACAGACATGGCAAAGTGCGTTCCACATTTTGCGGACCGCACATCGCAGGCACTAATATGCCTATTCTTGTCCGCAATTTGCACATGTATCCAATCGTTTTTTTTACACAATAAAAGCACAGAGAGCTATGGGGACTGGGTATTGCGGATGTGCTAGCGGCCATCTAGCAACCCATGTCCTCAGCTCTATACCCAAAATCCCGGTGACAGGTTCCCTTTAATGTTCATTACTGTGTACAATTCTGGATGCTTAAGAAATGGCTTTCATTTACAGAACTATACCGAAAAGATAAGTGATACAACATATCCAAGTAAAACTGAATTAGTAACATACAGCTGAAGAAGCAGAGAAGACAGAAGGCACGGGAAAAGAACTTGCAGCGATACCATTTGACCACATTGAAAAACTCAGCATTAAAAAAAAAGGGGGAAATAGCATTATAAGAATTCTAAAAAATAAAGCACAACAAAATCAGAGGAAGAGCTGGAAGTCACACATCATATGGGGGTTGTCCCAGCTGAACAATCACTACAGGTCTGGCAGCTGAACTTCCAGATGATCAACTGTTATCGCCAGGAGAAACTGTGCAAGGAGGCAAACGTGGCATCACATGGTGACCATTCATATGAATTTACGGAGATGCATAGTCCCCCAGACTGGAAGCACAGACTTTCCCTACCCAAACCTACATGCACACGAACGTATGTGTTTTGCGGTCCGCAAATTGCAGATCCACAAAAAAAAATAATGGATGACGTCCATATGGCATCCGTTTTTTTAACGGATCCATTGTAAAAATGCCTATTATTGTCTGCAAAACGGATAAGAATAGGACATGCTCTATTTTTTTTGCGGGGCTACGGAACGGACATATGGATGCAGATAGTACACTGTGTGCTGTCAGCATTTTTTGCGGACCCATTGAAATGAAGGGGTCTGCATCCTATCCGCAACAAAAAACGGAACGGACAAGGAAACAAAATAAGTTTGTGTGCATGTAGCCTATAGGGCATATTGGCAGAGGTTAGTCTAATGCCCTAAAGGGCATACTGGCAAAGTGAAATAAATAAATGATTAAGAAATTGAGGTCCAAAGATGCATTTCATAACTTGCAACACTAGAATGACTTCAATGAATCCACGTATTCGTGACAGTTTCTCTCAAAGATGCACTGTAATGGAAGGAATATCTGTTACGTACAATTGCTATAAGTACATACCATCTCCTCCGTCAGGCTGTCCTGCTCTATAGGGGTTATATTTTGGCTTCGGGGCCACTACAGGTGCAAATTTCTTAGGTGCTTGCTGAGTGGACACAGAAATGCTTGGCGCCCCAAACCCTTGTGTGGTCTCCATTCTGGCTGTCACATGTCCAAGGCCATCTCCTGAGCTCTTCGGTGGTAACCAAGATGGATGAGACATAGTTTCAATCTAGGGGGAAAAAATGGAATACAAATCAGAAAAAAAACAGGTTCTACAGAACGTCACGTTAAAAGAAAAAGCTTAAAAAGGTTTCTGTCACCAGAATTAACGCTATTAAGCTAGCTGACATTAGCGATGTGCTAATGTCAGCTAAACCTAACTAGCCTATTCCTACTCTTATCTAAGCCCCCGTTACTCCAGAAATATAACTTTTATAATATGCTAATTAGCCTTTAGGTGCAGGGGGGGGGGCATTGCCCCTGCTCCTAGAGGCTCCGTTATCCCATCTTTGTCGTCTCCCTCCAAGTCCTGATTGACAGGGCCAGGCAGCGCTCGTATCCGGCGAGCGTCTTTCCATCACCGCGCCTGCGCCGAATGCTGAACAGCATGAGATTTCCCCAGAGCACAGGCTGGCAGACAGATGCGAGCCCTGTCAATCAGGACTTGGAGGGAGGCGACAAAGATGGGAGAACGGAGCCTCTAGGAGCAGGGACAACGCCCCCCCTGCACCTAGAGGCTAATTAGCATATTATAGAAGTTATATTTCTTGGGTAACGGGCCATAGATAAAAGTAGGAATAGTCTAGTTAGGTTTAGCTGACATTAGCACATTGCTAATGTCAGCTAGCTTAATAGGGTTAAATCTGGTGACAGAATCCCTAAAGACACCTAATGTAAATTTCATTTTTTAACAAATTTGACCCTCCCTCCTTTTTTTTGAAAATTACTAAAAGAATATATAAATATAAAGGAGATTTACTGGGGAGAGAAAATTTTCCTTTCATGGCATTCAGCATCCGGGATAAATAAGATGATATTAAATGCCGTGATAACAATGACGTTTAAATGTTTTACCGTAATATGGTAAATGGAGCAGTAAGACAGCAAGCAGGCAGGCGTGGAGGATACAAGTAGGTTTCAAGCTGCCATGACAATCAATCGGCACACCACAATTGTCTCTTCCCTCTGTCTAAAGGACCCTTTAAGAAAGGGGCAATTTTCGGGAAGGAGCATGTTACAGAACAGAAATAGCTGAGTAGTTTGGTTTATAGTTTTGTGGGAAAGGTTTCAGTAACTTATTTTATTATATTAGTTTCTCTGTTATGTGGATGGCCATACAGAGATATGTGAGGAGCGCTGTCAATCACTGAGTAGGACCCCCCCCCCCCACTGGACCCCTAAACATTGAAAGTGATCTTTTCCCGCAAAACTATATAACTATGCTCAGCCTCTCCTTCTCGATAACATGCCGTCTGCAGATTTCACTGCTTCCTTTTAATGTACCATTCACCTACCAAGCAGGTATCAGACGGGTAATATTTTTATTTTATTTTAAGGTCTTATGAATCAGAGAAAAATTCATCCGCTTTGCATATCAATGGTGATGAAGCCGTTTTCCACTGCCGAGCACCTGATTACAAATGATAGCATTCAATTAAACTGTGCAATGAAAACCTTAACGAGCAACATTCTTAAATTCTTAAATGCAGAAAGATATTTTTTAAAATAAAAATACTTTGACTAAAGTGATTTGCCTATGAAAGATTAACACCATAATAGTAAGCGTATTTTGTCATATAAGGGGGCGTGCCTGACCACTTTTCCACTCGGCAACCTCCTTCCGTGGCAAATAAATGCTGCAATAAGGAATAAAAGTCATAACCAGACAACTTGTCAGCTATGAGTACAGAGAGGAGGTGCTGACTGACAGCATTCTGTGTATAAGGGCATAACAGCTGTCAGTCCTAGAGAACATCTCCCCCATGGCTGTTCACAGGAGGTGAACAAACAAAGCTATAGATGTAGAAAATACAGGTTTTTAGTGAAACTCTTCCCACAAAACAACATCAATCTGCTCAGCTCCTCCTGCTGTATAACATGGCGCTTTCAGATTGCATATTTTGTGGCGAGAGCTCTTTAAAAGGAGTTGTCCGGGATTTTTCTATTGATGACCTATCCTCAGGATAGTAAGGCCTTTTTTTCCCCATTTACGTTCCGTATACGGAACAATTCATTTCAACGGATCCGCAAAAAAAATAAAAAACGTTAGGTACTTGGTATGCCTTCCGTTTCTGTATTTTCGTTCAAAGATAGAACATGTCCTATTATTGTCCGCATAAAGGACAAGGATAGTACTGTTCTATCAGGGGCCAGCTGTTCCGTTCTGCAAAAAACGGAATGCACACGGACGTCATCCGTAATTTTTTGCAGATCCGTTTTTTGCAGACCGCAAAATACTATAAAAGTTGCAGTTGTCACAAATCAAGCAAATAAGTTAAAAAGTTGCTAGGCAACCTTCTGGGTGCCAGAATTCTGGATTGCTTGATAAATTCTCTGCAGTCGCTGTAACTTACTTCAGGTGGCAATGCAAGCATTAGCCCCAATGAACGACAGTGGGGTTAGTCCTAATGTGGATCTGCAACAGTGCAAACTACAAATCCGCAGGAGAAATCAAAGTGTCAACCTCAGATTTTTGCTACTGGATATACACATACGATTTGGTGACCATAGCCAAAAGGGACAGATTTTTGGCGCAATTTGCACCAAATCTACCAAGTGTTTTTTTTTTTTTTTTTTTACTTCTTGTTCAAAAAGGATATGCCCTGTTTAAGTCTCTGTGAGCTAAAAAACCTTGCCAAATTTTGGCACATTTTTGGAGTAAAAGTAAGCCAACTTAGAGGTGGCGTAAATGTAGTCTTGACAGTCTAAAGATGCGACAGATTTATCGGCCAGCACCAGCCACCGTGATAAATGTGGTGCAGTTTAAGACTGTCCAAGTTTACACCGCTTACTTCATTTACAGCATCAGCACTAGGCTCCGCGCTCTTCAGTGTGCCAACTTCCCCACTCCTCAGTTGGTGGCAAAAACATCACAGTTCTAAAACTTGGACACATTTTTAGCACACAGACATTATTCTGTCTGTATGCCAAAAATCTGTCAGTCGTAAATATGACGCGGGACTTACAATATGCCAAATTTGTAACGGTCCATGAGTCTGAAACCTAAATTTGTCTTATATTAAGACAGTGCAGAATTCGGTAACATTAAGAAATCGGCCACAGTGCATCTGAAACATGTAGACACACAGACATAGGCCCCTTTTAAACGAGCAGGTTTTCCACGCGGGTGCAATGCGCGATGTGAACGCATAGCACCCCCACTGAATCCTGACCCATTCATTTCAATGGGTCTGAGCACATGAGCATTTGTTTCACACATCACTTGTGCGTCGCGTGAAAAATCGCAGCATGTTCTATATTCAGAATTTTTCGCGCAGCCCTGGCCCCATAGAAGTGAATGGGGCTTCAGTGAAAAACGCATTGTATCCGGAAGCAAGTGCGGATGCAATGCGTTTTTCACTGATGGTCGCTTGCAAACCTTCAGTTTTTTTTATCACGCGCGTGAAAAACGCATCAAAATGGATTGCACTCACGCGGAAAAAAAATTAACGCCATTGCGGACAAAACTGACTGAACTTGCTTGCAAAATGGTGCGAGTTTTACTGAACGCACCCTGAGCGCATCCGGAGCCAATCCGTCACGCTCGTGTAAAAGAGGCTATATAGCAACATCTTCCGGGAAAGCGCGTGGCAACATAGTTTTTGAAAGAAGAGTGACTTGCTTGTCAAGTACTTAAAAGGATTGCCCAGCCATTACTGTCTCTAGCAGTGCGTTGTGACTACCGATATCACGTTCAGCCCTCAGCCTGTAAACTTCCGCATAAAATGGGTCATGTGCACTGCTACAGACAATCATTGGCCTGAGCAGCCATACCTGGCATGGGTATACGTCACCACTTAGACCAGACATCGGCTGCAGCACCACACGTGACCCTGTCTGTCCAAAAGTTCAGAGGTTGGGCACCAGAAGATAATCTGAACGGAGCCAGGGCATTTTGGGTAGCAGGCGAGTAGGATTTATTTTTTCAATAGGTACAACTCACTGCTGGGGACAAGCTCAATGACTGGACAACACTTTAATGTGGAAACACAATACCACCAATTACTTTCCATTATATTAAAGGGAACCTCTGCATCAAATGCCTGTAGTTGCTCTGTTTATTATGGATTTCAAACTAGGTACCCAATTATTAATGTGTATAAAGAGGAGAGATCCACACATACAGCATGCTACAGTACATTGGAGTCACCGTAAAGGTTGCAGATGGCACAGAGTCCTGTCAGCTCATTTCCCAGACAGTAAAAATCTGGGATATGAATAAAACTCAGAGAATGCACAAGGCTTAACAAGCCGCATGTGACAACACCGACATGCCTCACAGATTCTCATTTAATAGGACTTTTTTGAAAGTTATCACGTTTTATTTTTGAATTTCTAATGCTCATTATAAAAAAGGTAACAGCTTTGGCATATGCTCAAAAAGCTTCCCCAATGAGCTGCGATTCCCTTATTCAATGTGCTTAGATCTTCAGTGTGTATACTTCTCAAATAGGGTTTTTTTTGTAATTGCGTTACATATCATGAACCTGCTGAATGTGCGAAAAACTGTCAAAAGTAACATGGATACAAAAATTTCCAAGGGAACGAAGAGGGTGTTAAAAAGCATAACAATTAGATTTCACCCTCCAAAATGCTTTTAAACCACAACCATTGATTTATTTTGCTGTGGATTAGCTTCATCAATATGCTCCTGAATAAGACGTCAGTGTGCGCATATGTGGAAAATGAAGGTATAATAGTGTGCATGCTATATGCTAATTACCCCACAATACTCATCTATATATACTGCATTAGGAAGATAATGGCCGCAGCCAGCCATGCACAACACTGCAAAGGAAACAGTGGAGGTAATACAGCACTTTTTCAAAGTCTACACCTCCATTAGTGTATGCAGCAAAAATGGAAGATCCTGGGACTTAGAGGACCTGTCACCACTCCCGACGGTCCTGTTTTAATAGCTTTATACACTCCCCATGTAATAACAATTCTGTTTACATCTATTATTATGGCTCCATGTTGTGCCATTCCTTTATTATTTCTACTAGAAAGTTATGAATGAATGGCTAGCAGTCTGCAGTAAGGGTACAGAGAGGAGGTAACCAGTTGGGGGTGTACCTGCACAGTGTGAAAATGGCAGCACTGATTGGATAAAG
The DNA here is from genome assembly GCF_905171765.1 of Bufo bufo. Lineage (NCBI taxonomy): Eukaryota > Metazoa > Chordata > Amphibia > Anura > Bufonidae > Bufo > Bufo bufo. The sequence continues at coordinate 236,893,894 of NC_053392.1, forward strand.
TGAGTCTGTGCAGGTACACGCCCCCAACTGGTTACCACCCCTCTCTGTACCCTTACTGCAGACTGCTAGCAATTCATTTAACTTCTAGTACAAATAATAAAGGAATGGCACAACATAGAGCCATAAGAGTAGATGCTCCAAAGAGTCCAGAATTGTTAGTACATGGGGGATGTATGAAGAGGTTAAAACAGGTATGTCAGGAGTGGTGAAAGATCCTCTTTAAAGGCATGAATGGAAGTACAGCACAAAGGAAATTAATCACATTAATCAATTACCCAAACAATAATCAGTGTCAAAGGCCTATCATCCCCAAAGCAACTGTGAATGAGAAGTTTTCATATGAGAAAATGGTGTCCATCAATAATCCTCCATGTCATAGGGAATAAAGGAGAAGTTAAGTACCATAACCTGTAACTGGATTCCAGTTACTGGCTAACATATCACTGGTTATCATACTCATCCAGACACACTTGCATGAGAAACCTACTAAATATGTCCCAAATGCTTTAAAAGCCACCTGGGACACCGATGGCATATAGCTAGGATAGGTCCTCAACGTCAGATAGGTGAGTGATCTCCATTCATCGCTAAGGGAGTTCTGAAAAACTACTAGTGGCGAATGGAGAACGCAACCACCGCGCCATTCACTATACAGCTATTTTCAGAACTTTGGGGGGTCACATGTGCACAGCTGCTCTTTGATCACTGCAGGGGTCCCGTTCTGCAGATAGGAGCAGGTCCTAAATGTAGGACCAGCAGCTATCTGACACTGATGGCATATTATACCATTAATGTACCAGATGGGAATACCTCTTTAACAAGAACATATTAATAAAACATGATTAAAAGTGACCTAAAGATAGATGATCTGTAATTATACTAACTCCAAGCAGTTACTCTCCGAATAAATACAATGTTTCACCTCTGGGTAACTAAAGAAGCAAGACAGCAGGGGTATAAAAGTAGTAGTTAGCGGTGCTCATTCTGATCACAGTCATTAGTATTACCAATATGAAATGCAAAGGGCGGAGTACACTGGTTCAAAAAACCTTCAAAATAAGCCCTCTTAAAATGTCTGCAGAGCATCTGGTGACTGACCGCACTTTGGGTTTCACTGTGGCTTGTGTACAAGGGCAGAAATGGGATGACGACCTGTGAGGAAACACAGTCGCCTTTACAAGAGGAGACAGAAAACCGGTGGGCAAAATAACTCCGAACACATCAATTTGTAGAGCTAAATATGGCAAAATCCACAGTCAGCTGAGCTGCCAAAGGGACACCGAAATCCTCCAATTGTTTGTTTTGTTCCCATTTAGCATCTGACAAACACATACTTGTGTAAAGTGCCAGATCTGAGGAACTTCAGCAGCCAAGCGAAGGCCACGCCAGAGGAGATTGCCAAATATTTTATACCCCGGATTACCATCTAGTCTTATTTTTCACAGCGTTGCTGTGCTGAAACTCAAGAATTTGTTGGGAGAAGATTTTTTTTTTTGGGGAGAAACCAGGCATTTTATTAGAGCATCTTCAGTGACACGAGCTACACACCCTTCCCGAACAGGAGAGAAGTAAGGCTTTCAGTAAGACGATGTGGTCACACTGCGCGCTTCAGTCCTGAAGTAACATTATGTAACATTATGACTATTCATGACTGCTGGATTAAGCAATAGCTGTCACCGGGCCACCGCAGTTCACACAGAAGGCTTTTCACAGCTGAGGTTACAGGACACATATATGTGGGAATACATTGACCTAAAAGTCAGGTCATACAAGACGTAGCAGGGTAAAACAGGTCACCTCTCCGCTCCGCTTTAGGGCAGCACACAACAGTCATTATTCTGATGATTTTGTCGCTGAATATAGAAGTCTGGCAAATAGTAGATTATATAACCTACCGGTAGTCCCGAGTGTGGCTGAGCGGGAAAGGGGTGTGGCCCAAGATGCAATACCATGCTCCAAAAATGGTGCATAGTAAGCCAACTAATGGGTGGACTAAAAGGGCACATGATTTCAAGCTTCAGCCGCTGTGACAACTCGTGCCCATCTAGTCTAGGTTTACGTTTTCTGAGGATTATTAAAGCTTCCCCATTACTATAAAATATATTATGGAATGTATCTACTGTCAGCCTTTCTATTGCATAAAATAGGTAGTGCATGTGCATATAAAACAAAAAGGCCTGGCATTCTTGCAGACATGCAAAATAATATTAAAGAGGTTGTCTCATCTCCGACAATGGGGGCATATCGCTAGGACATGCCCCCATTGTCTGATAGGTGCGAATCCCACCGCTGGGACCCGCACCTATATGGAGAACGGAGCCCCGCAAGTTTTGTAGGGCACACTGCGCATTTGCAGCCGCTTTCCATTTATTTCTATGGGGCCGCCGAAAATAGCCGATCACTGGCTCGGCTATTTCCGTCGGAATGAGAGCAGTGGCCGGTCATGCGTAGTGCACTTCCATGCACTTCTGTGGGGAGAGCGATTGGTGGTCGGACAAGTAGTCCTCCAGCCATCACTTTGCAGGGCTCCGTTCTCGATATAGGTGCAGGTCCCAGTGGTGGGACCCGCACCTATCAGACAATGAGGGCATATCCTAGTGATATGCCCCCATTGTCTGAGATGTGACAACCCATTTAAGTGCTGTTATTCCACCTAGAAATGTATGAATAAATTGAAGACTTGTTCTTACCAGTTAGGGGTGTGTCCCTACCAAACTCGAACTTGCCCACCGGGGAGCTGGAGAAATCCTCGGTGGGCCCCCGAACCAGCAAGTGAGCTTCCTTGTTTAGAAGCAGTCTGCGATAAGCTCTGTCCCCTGTACACAGTAGTATGCATGCTGCCTGCGATTCATCCTAAATGAGAAGGAGGGATCCACACCAGCGCTGATTCATGGGAACTGACAAGTTTTGTGTAATCAGCACTCCTGGTCACATTAAGGCTGTTTCCACAATCTGATTTTCATAAAATCGCGGCAAAAAAAACGAGGCATTTTGCCGAGATTTTATGTAAATTTGATCATGTGGAAACAGCCTTACTCTGACCAGGAGTGCTGATTGGACTAAAATCTGTCAGTCAATAGCACTGACAGGATCTCTTCCAATGAGGCAGCTCTGCTAGAAGGACTGCTGCCTGTGAGATCAGTCTGGAGCCCAGCCTTGCCACTGCGAGGGGAGGGGGAGCCTGGCTCAGGACGCGGGGACACAACTAACAACACAGAGGGCCACGAGGTGAGGAAGGAATCTACATGTCTTGTAATTGGTTTAAAAAAGTGCCTGCATGTAAGAGTGCCTGCATGTATGACAGTGTGTGTATGTAAGAGTACCTGCATGTAAGAGTGCCTTCATGTATGACAGTGTGTGCATGTAAGAGTGCCTGCATGTATGAGTGTGTGTATGTAAGAGTGCCTGCATGTATGAGTGTGTGTATGTAAGAGTGCCTGCATGTATGAGTGTGTGTATGTAAGAGTGCCTTCATGTATGACAGTGTGTGCATGTAAGAGTGCCTGCATGTATGCCAGTGTGTGTATGTAAGAGTGCCTGCATGTATGACAGTGTGTGTATGTAAGAGTGCCTGCATGTATGACAGTGTGTGTATGTAAGAGTGCCTGCATGTATGACAGTGTGTGTGTGTGTATGTGAGAGTGCCTGTATGTATGACAGTGTGTGTGTGTATGTGAGAGTGCCTGCATGTATGATAGTGGGTGTATGTAAGAGTGCCTGCATGTATGACAATGGGTGTATGTAAGAGTGCCTGCATGTATGACAGTGTGTGTATGAAAGGGTGCCTGCATGTATGACAGTCTGTGTATGTAAGAGTGCCTGCATGTATGACAGTACGGATCCGGCAATCCGGATGCATTTGTGAGACAGATCTGGATCCGTCTCACAAATGCATTGCAATACCGAATCCATCTTTGCGGCTGTCATCTGGAAAAATAGATCCGGTATTTATTTTTTTCTCATTTTTAAAGGTCTGTGCATGTACGGACTGGAAGAACGGATCTGTTTTGCCAGAACACTTGGGGCCGGATCCGGCATTAATGCATTTCCAGATCCGGCATTCCGACAAGTGTTCAGGATTTTTGGCCGGAGAGAAAACTGCAGCATGCTGCGGTATTTTCTACTGCCAAAAAACTTAAGAGGGGCTAATATGTATACTTTTTCTTATTTAAGTTTTACACAATAATAGCATTTTTGAAACAAAAAAAAAATTATGTTTTAGTGTCTCCATTGTCTGAGAGTCAGTTGTTTTTTTTTGACCGATTGTCTTAGGTAGGGTCAAATTTTTTACGGGATGAGGTGACGGTTTGATTGGTACTATTTTGGGGGGCATACGCCTTTTTGATCGCTTTGTGTTGCAATTTTTGTGATGTAAGGTGAAAAACGATACCTAATATGTATACTTTTTTATTTTTTTTATTTCACTTTAATACAATAACAGCATTTTTGAAACAAAATAAATTATGTTTTAATGTCTCCATGTTCTGAGAGCTATAGTTTTTTTTGAGTGATTTTCTTATGTAGGGGGCAAATCTTTGGCGGGATGAGGGGACTGTTTTATTGGTACCATTTTGTGGGACATATGCCTTTTTGATCACTTGGAGTTGCACTTTTTGTGATGCAAGGTGAAAGAAAGGCTTTTTTTGACACCGTATTTAAAAAAAAAAAATTTATGGTGTTTATCGGAAAGGGTGGATCATGTGATATATGTATAGAGCCGGTTGTTACGGATTTTATTTATTTTTTCTATTTTTTTTTTTTTTATTACTTAATTGGGGAATTATTTTTTATTTTTTTTTACATGTCAAACTTTTTTTTTTTTTTTACACACTTTCTTTTTTTATTTTTTATTTTACACTTTGCGTCCCCCATAAGGTCATACAAGACCTCTGGGGGACATTTAACTTCACTTTTTTTTTTTTTCACTATTGATTTCTCCTGTAACTGGTGCTGACATAGTAGCCCCAGTTACAGGAGAAATGCACCCCCCAGAGAGGCTGTACAGCAGAATACAATGCTGTACAGCCTCAGTGCAGGGCTGATCGAGGTCTATAGAAGACCCAACAGCTCCTGCACTCTCCCGGCCCCATAGCGCTTCCTGATCTGTATACACCGCACTTGTTGAGCGCTGTGTATACAGCGATCTAGAAGGCACGGACACCTTGGAACTGTCCCTGCCTTCTCTCTGGGTTGCCCTGCGGGCCCCCCGCTCTGCAGCTACATGATTAGCGTGCAGCTGCCATCTCTGAATGGACGTTCAGAAACGTCCATTCAGAGAGAGATCCACCCATAGGACGTTTATATCCTATGGGCGGATGTGAAGTGGTTAAAGAATGTTTATGCAAATTGGAAAACCCCCTTAAGTGTCAATATTTGTATGAAACTATAGGACGGGCCCCTAGAGTCACTTCTACTGGTGGGCCCTTGGCACCCCAGTCCGACACTGGTCCCTACACACACTGTCCAATCAGAGCTGACAGCACCAGACTGTGTAGGGACACACCATTTTGACATGGGAAATTTTGACAAGGGGTTAATGAATTCATAAATTTCCAGATGGAGGAGCAGCACAGAGTCCCAAGAAAAGATCTTCCTGAATTTTTATTTCATGAGGAATACTAGAACAGACATGTCAGGGCAGTGTATAGGTCCATTCCAAAAGTAATCGGTTAACAGTTTTATGCTCTTATCTGGCAATTCTTGAAGTGACCCAGGTGTCCAAGAGTCGTTATTACATGGAGAATGCAAGTAGTTACTATAACCGATGTGTCTGGAGAGGTGACAGGTCCTCTTTAACTACATGCCCATACCTAGGCATAAAAAGGTTTTTGCTTTTTTGCAGCAATAGTTCCGCAAATCATTCCAAATAGTCTGCAAGATACCAGAGAGCAAAGAATGCACATCTAAGGGCTCTTTCACACCTGCGTTCTTGTCTTCCGGCATAGAGTTCCGTCGTCGGGGCTCTATGCCGGAAGAATCCTGATCAGGATTATCCTAATGCATTCTGAATGGAGAGAAATCCGTTCAGGATGCATCAGGATGCATTAGGATGTCTTCAGTTCCGGAACGGAACGTTTTTTGGCCGGAGAAAATACCGCAGCATGCTGCGCTTTTTGCTCCGGCCAAAAATCCGGAACACTTGCCGCAAGGCCGGATCCGGAATTAATGCCCATTGAAAGGCATTGATCCGGATCCGGCCTTAAGCTAAACGTCGTTTCGGCGCATTGCCGGAGCCGACATTTAGCTTTTTCAGAGTGGTTACCATGGCTGCCGGGACGCTAAAGTCCTGGCAGCCATGGTAAAGTGTAGTGGGGAGCGGGGGAGCGGTATACTTACAGTCCGTGCGGCTCCCGGGGCGCTCCAGAGTGACGTCAGGGCGCCCCAAGCGCATGGATCATGTGATCACATGGATCACGTCATCCATGCGCATGGGGCGCTCTGACGTCATTCTGGAGCGCCCCGGGAGCCGCACGGACTGTAAGTATACCGCTCCCCCGCTCCCCGCTCCTACTATGGCAACCAGGACTTTAATAGCGTCCTGGGTGCCATAGTAACACTGAACGCATTTGGAAGACGGTTCCATCTTCAAATGCTTTCAGTACACTTGCGTTTTTCCGGATCCGGCGTGTAATTCCGGCAAATGGAGTACACGCCGGATCCGGACAACGCAAGTGTGAAAGAGGCCTAAGGTGCAGAAGTATGCCGGTCACAGACAGCGAGCAATGTTCTCATAGGAAATGAGAAGTCTGGCCTAGAATCAATGACCGCAGCAGGATACACGAGGCATTGTTATTTTGGCCCAGGCACAATCCAACTGCTCAATCATACAAGACAAGACTGTTACCTTTACCTGGTCCAAATCATGTTTTCTTATACACTGCATGCAGAATTATTAGGCAAATGAGTATTTTGACCACATCATCCTCTTTATGCATGTTGTCTTACTCCAAGCTGTATAGGCTCGAAAGCCTACTACCAATTAAGCATATTAGGTGATGTGCATCTCTGTAATGAGAAGGGGTGTGGTCTAATGACATCAACATCCTATATTAGGTGTGCATAATTATTAGGCAACTTCCTTTCCTTTGGCAAAATGGGTCAAAAGAAGGACTTGACAGGCTCAGAAAAGTCAAAAATAGTGAGATATCTTGCAGAGGGATGCAGCACTCTTAAAATTGCAAAGCTTCTGAAGCGTGATCATCGAACAATCAAGCGTTTCATTCAAAATAGTCAACAGGGTCGCAAGAAGCGTGTGGAAAAACCAAGGCGCAAAATAACTGCCCATGAACTGAGAAACGTCAAGCGTGCAGCTGCCAAGATGCCACTTGCCACCAGTTTGGCCATATTTCAGAGCTGCAACATCACTGGAGTGCCCAAAAGCACAAGGTGTGCAATACTCAGAGACATGGCCAAGGTAAGAAAGGCTGAAAGACGACCACCACTGAACAAGACACACAAGCTGAAACGTCAAGACTGGGCCAAGAAATATCTCAAGACTGATTTTTCTAAGGTTTTATGGACTGATGAAATGAGAGTGAGTCTTGATGGGCCAGATGGATGGGCCCGTGGCTGGATTGGTAAAGGGCAGAGAGCTCCAGTCCGACTCAGACGCCAGCAAGGTGGAGGTGGAGTACTGGTTTGGGCTGGTATCATCAAAGATGAGCTTGTGGGGCCTTTTCGGGTTGAGGATGGAGTCAAGCTCAACTCCCAGTCCTACTGCAAGTTTCTGGAAGACACCTTCTTCAAGCAGTGGTACAGGAAGAAGTCTGCATCCTTCAAGAAAAACATGATTTTCATGCAGGACAATGCTCCATCACACGCGTCCAAGTACTCCACAGCGTGGCTGGCAAGAAAGGGTATAAAAGAAGAAAATCTAATGACATGGCCTCCTTGTTCACCTGATCTGAACCCCATTGAGAACCTGTGGTCCATCATCAAATGTGAGATTTACAAGGAGGGAAAACAGTACACCTCTCTGAACAGTGTCTGGGAGGCTGTGGTTGCTGCTGCACGCAATGTTGATGGTGAACAGATCAAAACACTGACAGAATCCATGGATGGCAGGCCTTTGAGTGTCCTTGCAAAGAAAGGTGGCTATATTGGTCACTGATTTGTTTTTGTTTTGTTTTTGAATGTCAGAAATGTATATTTGTGAATGTTGAGATGTTATATTGGTTTCACTGGTAAAAATAAATAATTGAAATGGGTATATATTTGTTTTTTGTTAAGTTGCCTAATAAGTATGCACAGTAATAGTCACCTGCACACACAGATATCCCCCTAAAATAGCTAAAACTAAAAACAAACTAAAAACTACTTCCAAAAATATTCAGCTTTGATATTAATGAGTTTTTTGGGTTCATTGAGAACATGGTTGTTGTTCAGTAATAAAATTAATCCTCAAAAATACAACTTGCCTAATAATTCTGCACTCCCTGTAGACTAGATTTGGGGTAGGAAAGCTGGTATACTTGTGCACACAATCATACTAGTAATAGGACAGTAAGCTAAAGTCTTCTAGAGCCAATGGTTGGGGCACAATGGTCTACCGAGAATTGTATTTGCCAGTGTTACTGCTAAAAAAAAAAACTGTCTCCTTAAAGGGAGTCTTTCACCTAAAATCACCATTATAAAACACTAACATCAGGATCTCCATTACATTCCCCATATTAGAATGCTACATATTAGTTGCTGTCCATCACCGATTTTCTCAGAAAAACACTTTTATTCAATAGCGCAGTTCAACAGATTTGAGCGCCTGCGCACTTCATTCCCCATTATGGGCAGAAGCACAAGGCCTGCTAGATCGGGATGTACGGGCCGGCACATGCGCATTAAACACTCTTGTGCTCTGCCCATAATGGGGAATGAAGTGTGCAGGCACGCAAATCTGTTTAACGGCGCTGGTGCTGGATTTCTCACTAAGGCTATTTTCACATTAGCGTTTTTCTTTTCCGGCATACAGTTCCGTCACAGGGGCTCTATACCGGAAAAGAACTCATCAGGCATGTCCCCCTGCATTCTGAATGGAGAGCAATCCGTTCAGGATGCATCAGGACGTCTTCAGTTCAGACCAGACCAGGCAAAAGAGAAAACCGTAGCATGCTACGGTTTTATCTCCAGCGAAAAAAAAACTGAAGACTTGCCTGAATGCTGGATCCGGCATTTTTTTTCCATAGGAATGTATTAGTGCCGGATCCGGCATTCAAAATACCGGAATGCCGGATCCGTTCTTCCGGTCTGCACATGCGCAGACCTTTAAAAATGATGGGAAAAAAAAAAATACCAGATCCGTTTTGCCTCATGACACCGGAAAAACGGATCCGGTATTACAATGCATTTTTCTGACTGATCAGTCTGAAAAATGCCTGATCAGTTAGAAAAAATGACATCCGTTTGCATACAGTTTGCCTGATCAGGCAGTCAGTTCAGGCAACGGAACTGCCTGCCGGAATCAAACAACGCAAGTGTGAAAGTACCCTAAGGGTGCATTCACACGTCAGTATTTTTACCTTTCCAGATAAAAAGTTCCTGTTTTTTTTGGCGGATCCGAAAATCTGGATGACATGAGGATGCTTTTAGCATGTCATCCGCATTTTTGACGGATCCATTGACTAGAATGGGATGACGGAACGCAAAATCAGACAAATAGTAGGACAGGGTATATTTTTTTTCCAGGATCCGAATAACGGAACTCACGGAACGGAATCGGAGAGCACCATGAGTGCTGTCCGATTATTTGCGGATTCCATTGAAAATGAATGGATCCGCATAACGTTCCGTTTTTAATCGGAACGGATGCGGAACACCAAAACGGACGTGTGAATGGACCCTAAGAGGACATAATCAGAAAAACCTAGGGGTGAAAGGGGAGGGGTTTCGTATGAAAAGCGACAAGGAGCCTGGGCAACGGCCGCATGAACGCCGCACCTGGGCACCTATAGAAGCTAACATATTGAATAAAAGGTTTTCTGAGAAAATCGGCAATGGACAGCAACATGGAAGGTAGCATTCTAATATGGGGAATGTAATGGAGATCCTGATGTTAGTGTTCTATAATGGTGATTTTAGGTGAAAGACTCCCTTTAACAAGAATGAAAGGGGGAAAAAAATATAAAAATCTTCCTTACCTCTGAGGAGAACCGCTATTCCTGATCTCTGTTCTGCTTGGTGAAATAATGCAAAGTCTGCGAGAAGGAAAAATAATCCCTGTTACAAACTGCGGACCAGATTAACACAGTCTAACCAGTGATAGCATTTCTAAGATACAGAGGAGGCAGCAAAAAAAGACCCAGTGTAGAACGTCCCGAAACAATCAACTCCATATCCTCCACCAACTTTTTTTCTTCCCTTATCTGTTCTGTACTGTATAATAAGATAAAGAAAAGGGAGATAATATAAAGCTGCTACTGTACATACACAGGTCACAAAGTGCTAGTAGGACAACTGGTATACCAGTCAAAAGCAACACATGATGTGTGCTTTACCATGCTCATAGTTCTAATAGATCTCTGTTTTACATGACGCTCATTGAATCTCAATGTAAAGTGTGTGTGTGTGATATATATATATATATATATATATATATATATACACATACATACATACATACATACATACACACACACACACACACACGTGAAACTCGAAAAATTAGAATATCGTGGAAAAGTCCATTTATTTCAGTAATGCAACTTAAAAGGAATTGCATTAATGCAGCTAAAAATTTGAGTTTTGTGAAAAGGTTGAATATTCTAGGCTCAAAGTGTCACACTCTAGTCAGCTAATTAATCCATACCCCCTGAGCACCGGGTACCTCAGAATTTTGACTTTGGGGTTTCATAAGCTGGAAGCCACAATCATCCAAATTATAGCAAATAAAGGCTTGAAATATCTCACTTTGCATGTAATGAGTCTATCTCATTAGTTTCACCTTTTAAGTTGCATTACTGAAATAAATGAACTTTGCACGTTATTCTAATTTTTCGAGTTTCACCTACATATACACACACACACACACACACATACATACATACATAGGATATACTCAGCAAGACAGGTGGGGGGCTAACAAAGTTAACATTCATGTTACTCGGTGATAAAAACCAGAGAACCACCACAATCTATAAAACAGTAAGGTACAAGACCTCTCCACATATTTTTCACCAAAACTCAAAGCCGCGCTGTCATTGTACCTGTTGCCCTATTTTGCCTAGTAGAATGCTATGCTGACTATCATGACAAGTTAAAGGGGTTGGCCAGAATTTTTTAATTGATGGTTGATCTTCAGGATAGGCCATCAATATCTAATCCTGCCCCACCCCCTCGATAATCAGCAGTTCCCTAGTAGCACTGACACTTGGAGAGGCGCTGGAACCACACAGCTCTGTCCACAGCGCTGATTCCATTCACTTCAGTAACCAGCTCTGTCGACTGCACACTGGACCAAGCGGTGTACTCAGAACTACTGGTGAACAGCAGATCGCTGGGGGTGTTGGGAGTCTCCAATTCTCTTAGGCCTCTTGCACACGAACGATACGGATTAGGTCCGGATGCGTTCAGGAAAACTTGCACCATTTCGCAAGCAAGTTCAGTCTGTTTTGTTTGCGATTGCGTTCAGTTTTTATCGCGTGGGTGAAATGTTCATTGATGCGTTTTTCACGTGCGTGATAAAAAAACTGAAGGTTTACAAACAACATCTCTTAGCAACCATTCGTGAAAAACACATCGCATCCGCACTTGCTTGCAGCTGCGATGCAATTTTCACGCATCCCCATTCATTTCTATGGGGCCAGCGTTGCGTGAAAAACACAGAATATAGAACATTCTGCGATTTTAACGCAACGCACAAGTGATGAGTGAAAAACAACGCTCATGTACACAGACCCATTGAAGTGAATGGGTCCGGATTCCGTGTGGGCGCAATGCGTTCGCATCACGCATTGCACCCGTGCGGAATACGCGCTCGTGTGAAAGGGACCTTACAAGATTGTTCATTCATTTTGATTTATACCTAAAGTATATGGGGGATACTATATCTCCTTATAGAGAGAGCATAAACAGGGTGAGGAGTCAAATAGGCCAAGCAATGCTCCTTTGGAATTCTGGGAAGAAAGGGATGCAAATGAAAGCCACCAGATGTAAGGCAGCTATCCTATAAGTCAACCTTTGAAACAGAATACCTTGACCTAACCTTTACAGAACAGAACATTTATATTTAAGATTAAAGTTTAAGAACTTTCTTAGGTTCCTATGAAAGTAAATGTGCAACAAGTTGACCATTTAAAACCTAATTACACAACTCCCTGAAGGCTACACTTTGTCTTGTCTCCTCCAAACTTGGCATTAGATTTGCTTCCTGTCCGGTCCTGCCCAGTTTTATTGGTCTCTCAGTCATTCCAAATAATCTTCCCTGCATGGTGGGTCATATAATCCTGGCAGCTAGACTAGTTCTTGCCGAGTACTGGATGTCAACCTCCCCACCGACTCTGAAGGAGCTCAAAACTACCATAAAAATCTGTTATATTACAGAGGAAATGATGGCCGTTCTTCTGGACTCAAGAGTCACAACACAGATAAAGTTCTTGGAGTCTGGAACTTTGTTCACAACCTGGTCCGCATACTTGACTGGTGGTGGTCTTTATCGTGTATGTGCTTGGACCCCTCTTGATACAGCTGATTAGGGTCAGGTCTGCTTGGGTGGCCAGAATCTGAATATGATGGTACAATATTCATATTCTCCCCATTCCTTTGTTTTGGGTTGTCCGTTTGCATATTTTGTTGCAACCATATATGTGATGATTTATTTGTATACTTATCAAATATATACCGTAATAGGTTATTATTTAGTATGGTACCGCAAACTGAATTACAACTTTGCTTCCCTCATCTCCCACCCGTCCTCTGCTTTAACCGATAGTCCTCCATTATATCCTGCTTGCCATTTCAAAAATCTCAATAAAAATGTAAATAAAAATGATATATATTAGTTCATATTTTCACCTGGAAGAGTTGGAGCCTGTACATTTCTACCTAGTCCAACTTCACAACCCTGTTCATACAGAAAGCAAACCCCCACATGAACAGAGGAAGACCATGTGACTTATTCTCAAGTTTAAATGTTAAGATGGGCAGGAAAGTCACATGCAGATGAAACAAAAGACGTCACAAAACACAGACGAATGACACAGCAATTAAATCAGCCACTAAAACAGATGAGCCATCATAATGAAGAAGTGAAATGCAAATAAAATACGACCAACTTTTAAAAAATAAGACAATATTCTAAAAACAAGTGCTGCTCCGATAGGATTTTGATCTTCAATAAAATAAAATAAAAATCAATTATAGCTGCGGATCTATGTTTGAGTACAAGAGCAATTGAACTCCATGTACTTGTTACATTTCTAAATATAAGCCGGTTGGCATGACAACAAAGATTGATGGATCTCTTTAAAGTACTGTATATTTAATTGTCAGCATTTCACGAGGAGTCGCAGAAATGCTATGTGAAAGGTCCAGTCGTCATGGATACTGGAGGCTATTTAAAAAAAAAATACAAAAAGTACAAAACAAAAGGGAACACAAATACGCAAATAACGGTGCAGTTTGTGAAAGAAAATTGCTAGCTTAAATATAACCATTTACATCACAGGCTGGAGTCTCAGCAAAAGTAAAAAAATGTAATGTCTGTAGAAGGCATTTAAATAGAAATACACGTATTATACATACAGTCAGCTGTACCAAATAATATTAACCCCTTAAGAAAACGTGCTGTACATGTACGGCTCAGCTGGACGTGACTTAAGGACCTGCGCCGTACATGTACGGCACAAGGTCCGCCGGGTGCTGGGGAAGGATCGTGGGGGAATCAGGGCACCATGGCTGCTCTGACCGGCAGGAAGCTGCAGGGCGGGGGTCATGGGGAGGTGAACTTGTCAGCACCGATCTCCTCCGAGGTCAAGCACTCCAGTGTTTGGCGTCCCCTGCCATGGCTGCAATTGGCTGGAACAACACTCCAGCCAATGGCAGCGCTATAACTGCACAGGAAAGGTCTGAACCTCCCTGCATGCAGCCATTCTAGCTGGTGACTGCATGCAGAAAGGTTCTGTGCTTCTCTGTGCTGCTTGTTGGCTTGCTGGGACTTATGGTGCACCACCACTGCGATTTAGGCTTTTCCTACTGAAAGAAGAACATCTGGAATTACTGCACTGAATTTTATTTTTTCATTTGCAGCTGTTCCAGATCCCTAAACCACCCTCCATTCCTGTCCCTTCCCGCATTTTTTATATTTTTTTTTAACAATTTTCCAGCTCTGCACCACTTTTTCTGCGTGCAATTTTTTTTGGTGCAGATAAAAAAAATATTTAATCTGTGCTTTTTTTTTTTTCATCTGTGCTATTTTTTTTTTTTTTATATACATATATATACACACACACATATATATATATATATATATATATATATATATATATATATATACAGTCCTGTTCAAAGTTTAAAGGGACACTGACAGGCCCTATAAACATATTTAGTTATTCCTATGCAGTCATAGATAGATCTATTAACCACTTAAGGACCACAGGTTTATACCCCCCTAAAGACCAGGCCCTTTTTTACAAATCGGCACTCCACAACTTTAGCTGTTTATTGCTCGGTCATGCAACTTACCACCCAAATGAATTTTACCTCCTTTTCTTCTCACTAATAGAGCTTTCATTTGGTGGTATTTCATTGCTGCTGACATTTTTACTTTTTTTGTTATTAATCGAAATTTAACGATTTTTTTGCAAAAAAATGACATTTTTCACTTTCAGTTATAAAATTTTGCAAAAAAAACGACATCCATATATAAATTTTGCTCTAAATTTATTGTTCTACATGTCTTTGATAAAAAAAAAATGTTTGGGTAAAAAAAAAAAATGGTTTGGGTAAAAGTTATAGCGTTTACAAACTATGGTACAAAAATGTGAATTTCCGCTTTTTGAAGCAGCTCTGACTTTCTGAGCACCTGTCATGTTTCCTGAGGTTCTACAATGCCCAGACAGTACAAACACCCCACAAATGACCCCATTTCGGAAAGTAGACACCCTAAGGTATTCGCTGATGGGCATAGTGAGTTCATAGAACTTTTTATTTTTTGTCACAAGTTAGCGGAAAATTATGATTTTTTTTTTTTTCTTACAAAGTCTCATATTCCACTAACTTGTGACAAAAAATAAAAGCTTCCATGAACTCACTATGCCCATCAGCGAATACCTTGGGATGTCTTCTTTCCAAAATGGGGTCACTTGTGGGGTAGTTATACTGCCCTGGCATTCTAGGGGCCCAAATGTGTGGTAAGGAGTTTGAAATCAAATTCTGTAAAAAATGACCAGTGAAATCCGAAAGGTGCTCTTTGGAATATGGGCCCCTTTGCCCACCTAGGCTGCAAAAAAGTGTCACACATATGGTATCTCCGTATTCAGGAGAAGTTGGGGAATGTGTTTTGGGGTGTCATTTTACATATACCCATGCTGGGTGAGAGAAATATCTTGGCAAAAGACAACTTTGTATAAAAAAATGGGAAAAGTTGTCTTTTGCCAAGATATTTCTCTCACCCAGCATGGGAATATGTAACATGACACCCCAAAACACATTCCTCAACTTCTCCTGAATACGGAGATACCACATGTGTGACACTTTTTTGCAGCCTAGGTGGGCAAAGGGGCCCATATTCCAAAAAGCACCTTTCGGATTTCACTGGTCATTTTTTACAGAATTTGATTTCAAACTCCTTACCACACATTTGGGCCCCTAGAATGCCAGGGCAGTATAACTACCCCACAAGTGACCCCATTTTGGAAAGAAAACACCCCAAGGTATTCGCTGATGGGCATAGTGAGTTCATGGAAGTTTTTATTTTTTGTCACAAGTTAGTGGAATATAAGACTTTGTAAGAAAAAATAAAAAATAAAAAAATCATCATTTTCCACTAACTTGTGACAAAAAATATAAAATTCTAGGAACTCGCCATGCCCCTCATGGAATACCTTGGGGTGTCTCCTTTCCAAAATGGGGTCACTTGTGGGGTAGTTATACTGCCCTGGCATTTTCCAGGGGCCCTAATGTGTGGTAAGTAGGTAAATGACCTGTGAAATCCGAAAGGTGCTCTTTGGAATATGGGCCCCTTTGCCCACCTAGGCTGCAAAAAAGTGTCACACATGTGGTATCGCCGTATTCAGGAGAAGTTGGGGAATGTGTTTTGGGGTGTCATTTTACATATACCCATGCTGGGTGAGAGAAATATCTTGGCAAAAGACAACTTTTTCCATTTTTTTATACAAAGTTGGCATTTGACCAAGATATTTCTCTCACCCAGCATGGGTATATGTAAAATGACACCCCAAAACACATTCCCCAACTTCTCCTGAGTACGGCGATACCAGATGTGTGACACTTTTTTTGCAGCCTAGATGCGCAAAGGTGCCCAAATTCCTTTTAGGAGGGCATTTTTAGACATTTGGATACCAGACTTCTTCTCACGCTTTGGGGCCCCTAGAATGCCAGGGCAGTATAAATACCCCACATGTGACCCCATTTTGGAAAGAAGACACCCCAAGGTATTCAATGAGGGGCATGGCGAGTTCATAGAATTTTTTTTTTTTTGGCACAAGTTAGCGGAAATTGATATTTTTTATTTTTTTCTCACAAAGTCTCCCTTTCCGCTAACTTGGGACAAAAATTTCAATCTTTCATGGACTCAATATGCCCCTCACGGAATACCTGGGGGTGTCTTCTTTCCGAAATGGGGTCACATGTGGGGTATTTATACTGCCCTGGCATTCTAGGGGCCCTAAAGCGTGAGAAGAAGTCTGGAATATAAATGTCTAAAAAATTTTACGCATTTGGATTCCGTGAGGGGTATGGTGAGTTCATGTGAGATTTAATTTTTTGACACAAGTTAGTGGAATATGAGACTTTGTAAGAAAAAAAATAATAATTTCCGCTAACTTGGGCCAAAAAAATGTCTGAATGGAGCCTTACAGAGGGGTGATCAATGACAGGGGGGTGATCAATGACAGGGGGGTGATCAGGGAGTCTATATGGGGTGATCACCCCCCTGTCATTGATCACCCCCCTATAAGGCTCCATTCAGATGTCCGTATGTGTTTGGCGGATCCGATCCATGTATCCGTGGATCCGTAAAAATCATACGGACATCTGAATGCAGCCTGACAGGGGGGGGTGATCAACGACAGGGGCGGTGATCAATGACAGGGGGGTGATCAGGGAGTCTATATGGGGTGATCACCCCCCCTGGAAGGCTCCAGGGAGACGCCTGTATGTGTTTTGCGGATCCGATCCATCTATCAGTGGATCCGTAAAAATCATGCGGACGTCTGAATGGAGCTTTACAGGGGTGTGATCAATGACAGGGGTGTGATCAATGACAGGGGGGTGATGAGGGAGTCTATATGGTGTGATCAACACAGTCATTGATCACGCCCCTGTAAGGCTCCATTCAGACGTCCGTGTGCGTTTTGCGGATCCGATCCATCTATCAGTGGATCCGTAAAAATCATGCGGACATCTGAATGGAGCTTTACAGGGGTGTGATCAATGACAGGGGGGTAATCAATGACAGGGGGGTGATCAGGGAGTCTATATGGGGTGATCAGGGGCTAATAAGGGGTTAATAAGTGACCGGGGGGGGGGGGGGTGTAGTGTAGTGTAGTGGTGCTTGGTGCTACTTTACTGAGCTACCTGTGTCCTCTGGTGGTCGATCCAAACATAGGGGACCACCAGAGGACCAGGTAGCAGGTATATTAGACGCTGTTATCATAACAGCGTCTAATATACCTGTTAGGGGTTAAAAAAAATCACATCTCCAGCCTGCCAGCGAACGATCGCCGCTGGCAGGCTAGAGATCCACTCTCTTACCTTCCGTTCCTGTGAGCGTGCGCGCGCCTGTGAGCGCCTGTGTGCGCGCGTTCACAGGAAATCTCGGCTCACGCGAGATGACGCCAATCGGCGTTAGTGTGACCTGGGAGCGCCGCAGAAATGACGCCTTTCGGCGTTAGTGTGACGGTAAGTGGTTAAAGTGTATTCCAATGATATAAGAGTACCCCCTGTCCGCATTGTAAACCATGTAAAAACAACTTTATATTGATCTTTCAATCACATTTCTTTATGCCCAAGGGGCGTTTTTTCTCCTACCTTCGTGCCCAGCCGCGCCTCAACTGTCGCTTCCTAGTGCCGCCCAGCTCATATTATCTGTCATTACATATGCTGTTCACAAGCACAAACCATCCAACTTGAAGGAGCTGGAGCAGTTTTGCAAGGAGGAATGGGCAAAAATCCCAGTGGTAAGATGTGGCAAGCTCATAGAGACTTATCCAAAGCAACTTGGAGCTGTTATTGCCGCAAAAGGTGGCTCTACAAAGAATTGACTTTAGGGGGGTGAATAGTTATGCATATTGACGTTTTCTGTTAATTTGTCCTATTTGTTGTTTGCGTCACAATAAAAAAAAAAAAAAATCTTTAAAGTTGTGGGCATGTTCTGTAAATTAAATGATGCAAATCCTCAAACAATCCATGTTAATTCCAGGTTGTGAGGCACCAAAACACGAAAAAAGTCAAGGGGAGTGAATACTTTTGCAAGGCACTGTAGGTTGCTCTCTGCTTCTCTTTCAGAAAACCTGCCATATAGACATACAAAGGCCATCACTGCAATAATTATAAGGTTTGAAAAGTAACAAAATCAGAATATCACAGAAAAATGCCTTTTCATATAAAACTTAACTTTTAAAATGTTAAAATAATACCATATCCATATAAAATATATATATATATATATATATATATATATATATATATATATATATATATATATATATATATATATATATACACACACACACACACACACACACATACACACTCACGTAAAGAATTATTAGGAACACCATACTAATACGGTGTTGGACCCCCTTTTGCCTTCAGAACTGCCTTAATTCTACGTGGCATCGATTCAACAAGGTGCTGATAGCATTCTTTAGAAATGTTGGCCCATATTGATAGGATAGCATCTTGCAGTTGATGGAGATTTGAGGGATGCACATCCAGGGCACGAAGCTCCCGTTCCACCACATCCCAAAGATGCTCTATTGGGTTGAGATTTGGTGACTGTGGGGGCCATTTTAGTACAGTGAACTCATTGTCATGTTCAAGAAACCAATTTGAAATGATTCGAGCTTTGTGACATGGTGCATTATCCTTCTGGAAGTAGCCATCAGAGGATGGGTACATGGTGGTCATGAAGGGATGGACATGGTCAGAAACAATGCTCAGGTAGCCAGTGGCATTTAAACGATGCCCAATTGGCACTAAGGGGCCTAAAGTGTGCCCAGAAAACATCCCCCACACCATTACACCACCACCACAAGCCTGCACAGTGGTAACAAGGCATTATGGATACATGTTCTCATTCTGTTTACGCCAAATTCGGACTCTACCATTTGAATGTCTCAACAGAAATCGAGACTCATCAGACCAGGCAACATTTTTCCAGTCTTCAACAGTCCAATTTTGGTGAGTGGAGATGAGTGGAGATGAGTGGAGATGAGTGGTACCCGGTGGGGTCTTCTGCTGTTGTAGCCCATCTGCCTCAAGGTTGTGTGTGTTGTGGCTTCACAAATGCTTTGCTGCATACCTCGGTTGTAACGAGTGGTTATTTCAGTCAACGTTGCTCTATCAGCTTGAATCAGTCGGCCCATTCTCCTCTGACCTCTAGCATCAACAAGGCATTTTCGCCCACAGGACTGCGGCACCATTCTTTGTACACCCTTGAAATGGTTGTGCGTGAAAATCCCAGTAACTGAGCAGATTGTGAAATACTCAGACTGACCCGTCTGGCACCAACAACCATGCCACGCTCAAAATTGCTTAAATCACCTTTCTTTCCCATTCTGACATTCAGTTTGGAGTTCAGGAGATTTTCTTGACCAGGACCACACCCCTAAATGCATTGAAGCAACTGCCATGTGATTGGTTGACTAGATAATTGCATTAATGAGAAATAGAACAGGTGTTCCTAATAATTCTTTAGGTGAGTGTATATAATCATGAACAATGTCAGATAATTAGGCAAAGCCTTACTTTGGACATGTCCAGGATAATACAATCCAATAAACAAAAATCAGACCACTTACAGTTTGGAGACAGTGGACCTGGCTAAAAAGCCGTAATTAGACTTACCGGTAATTCATTTCCCACGAATCCACCATGACGGCCCAGAGAGACTGACCCCTGACCTCTGTAGGGGCAGGAACAGAGATTGGTGGTGGGAGGGTTCCTTTTAAACCTTTCACCAGTGAGTTCCAGATTATAGTGCCACAATCACCGGTTAACAAGTGAAACAAAAAAGTTGTTGTTTTTTTTTGGTATAAAGTCATACCAAATTATTGGAGTAAAAATGTATTTTTGGGGTGGGATATCATGCCGTCATGGTGGATTCGTGGAAAATGAATTACCGTTAAGTCTAATTCCGGCTTTCCACTTCACCACCATGACGGCCCAGAGAGACATAACAAATTATATACGTCTTAGGCTCCATTCACACGTCCGCAAAATGTGTCCGCATCCTTTCCGCAATTTTGCGGAAAGGGTGCGGACCCATTCATTCTCTATGGGGACGGAATGTGCTGTCCGCATCCACATTTGCGGATCCGCACTTCCGCATCCGTGCTTCCGTTTCCGCAAAAAAATAGAACATGTCCTATTCTTGTCCGCAATTGCGGACAAGAACAGGCATATTCTATTATGTTGGCAATGTGCGGTCCACAAAATGCGGAACGCACATTGCCGCTTTCCGTGTTTTGCGGATCCGTGACTCCGTGTATCCGCAAAACACATTGCGGACGTGTGAATGGAGCCTTAGGGTGGGGCAACGGCCTGTAGGACCTTGCGACCAAAAGCCAGGTCTGAGGACCTGGATAAGTCAAGTCTATAATGTTTAATGAAGGTGTTTACACTAGACCAGGTTGCAGCCTGGCATATTTGATCTAGGGAAGCTCCTGCCCTTTCAGCAAAAGAGGCTGACATGGCTCTTGTAGAGTGAGCCCGAATGACCTCTGGACAACTGATGCCTTCGATTTTGTAGCAGTCTGTAATAGTCTGTTTTACCCATCGGGCAATGGTAGATCTGGAAGCTGCCTTCCCCTTATTTTTACCACAGAAGAGCACTAGTAAGTTGTCCACCTTCCTCAGGTCTCTAGTGACCTCTAGGTATTTTAGCACTGTTCGTTTAACGTCCAGGGTATGGAAACGTTCTTCTCCAGAATTCTTAGGGTTTTCACAGAAGGAGGGAAGAATGATCTCCTGGTTCCTATGGAAGTCTGTTACTACCTTTGGCAAAAACATCGGGTCTAGCCTCAAGGTGACACGGTCCTCCTGTTTTGTGAGGTATGGGTGTCTTATTGACAATGCTTGGATCTCTCTCAATCATTTTGCTGATGTTATAGCAATAAGAAAAGCCGCCTTCTGAGAAAGACGCTTCAGAGAACTTGAGTCCAAGGGTTCGTAAGGCGGACCTGTGAGTCCGTTAAGGACAGTGTTTAAGTCCCAGGTAGGCACCCTTGATTTGAGAGAAGGTCTTAGTCTGGCTGCAGATCTCAGGAATCTTTGGATCCATCTATGGCTGGCTAATTCGGAATCGAAATATGCAGTAAGTGCTGAGACCTGGACTCTAAGGGTAGAAGGACTTAACCCAGACTCTAGGCCCTTCTGCAGGAAATCCAAAATCTTCAGTATATTCGGTTTGGTTTGGTCTTGGGCTTAGTCGCCTGATCAGGTACAGAATTTCTTCCAGATTTTAAAATAAATGGCGTTTGTCACCTTCTTTCTGCTGGCCTTCAAGGTAGAAATAAATAACCCCTTCAGAGAGACCGCTACGTCTTAGAAGGTTGGACTCAGGATCCAAGCCGAGAGATTGAAGATTTCCGGATGGGGATGGAGAACCGGCCCCATGATCAGGATATCCTTCCTCTTTGGGAGAATAAAAGCTTCTTGTGGGGAGAGTTTGGTTAGAATCGAGAACCAGCTCCTCTTGGGCCAGTACGGAGTGACCAAGATTACTCTGGCTCTGTCCCTGATGATTTTTTGGAGAACTTTTGGGATTAATGGGAACGGAGGGAAGGCATATGCAATGTCCCAGTTCCAGTGTAGGGAGAAGGCGTCGATCGCTAGGGGCCTGTCCCTTGGGTTTAGGGAGCAAAAGGTTGATACCTTTGCGTTTATTCCTGTAGCAAATAGGTCTACCAGAGGGAGGCCCCACCTCTGGACAATCAGATTGAAGACATCCCTGTTTAAAGACCATTCCCCCTGGTCTATGGTAGTCCTGCTGAGGAAGTCCGCTGCACAGTTTAGGCTTCCTTTTAAATGAATTGCAGATATCGACTTTACATTCTTTTCCCCCCAGAGGAAGATTTTTTTTGGACAGACCTTCTAGTTTCTGAGACCGTGTGCCCCCCTGATGTTTGAGGTAGGACACAGTCGTTACATTGTCTGAATAGACCTTTATATGTTGGTTTCTTTATTTTGGAGCGGCTACTTGTATTGTCTCCCAAACTGCCCTGAGCTCCCTGTAGTTTGAAGACTGAGCTGCAATATTTTGAGGCCAGTCTCCCTGGTAGAGATGGGGAAAAACAAATTGTGCCCCACCCCTTTACGCTGGCATCGGTATGAACAAGCACTGCTGGGGTTCTGAACCAGACCATGCCCTTCGTTAAGTTTTTTGTTTGAAGCCACCACCGGACTGAGGATTTTATGTGACCCGGGATCAGGATTTTCCTTTCCAAAGAGGATAGATTTTTGTCCCACTTTCTTAGAAGCCAGGACTGAAGGGCTCTGTAATGGGCCTGGCACCAAGGGACTGCTACTATGCAGGCTGTCATCTGACCTAAGAGACTCATCGCTTCTCTGCACGAGAAGGAACGATGTCCCAGGAAGGCCCTGATCGCTGACTGCAGGTTCTGAATTCTTTCTGCTGGAAGAAAGGTTGTTTGTTTTTCCGAATCTAACAGAACCCCTAGGAATTTTACCCTGGTATTTGGAACTAGGGATGACTTTTTTAGGTTTATCACCCAACCTAGAGATGTCAGAAGGGAGCTGAAGATGTCTCGGTCTGCTATAGACTGATCTACCGAGTTGGAAATCAGTAGAGGCGACCATCTCTACCACCAGATTCGTGAAAATCCTTGGGGCTGAAACCAGCCCCAAGGGGAGAGCCACGAACTGGAAGTGGTGAACAGACCCTCTGTGATGCCTTATTGCAAACCGCAGGAACCTTTGAGACTGGGAGTGAATAGGAACATGATAGTATGCGTCCTTTAAGTCGATTGTACAGAGGGACGCATCTTTTTGAATTAAAGGAATGGTGGAATTTAGAGATTCAATGTTGAATTTTTTGTAGATTAACAAATTTGTTTAGCCTCTTGAGGTTTATGATCATACGGAAGGAACCCCCCGGTTTCTTTACTAAAAAAAGGCTGGAGTAGAAACCTTGGCCCCGTTGAAGCTCAGGAACAGGAATCACTACTTCCAAGTCCCGGAGATTCTGAACCTCCCTCCAGATCTGGCTGTGCTGACAAGGAGAAGGGTGGTGAGAAATCAGAAACACATTTGGAGGGGGGGGGGGAGATAACTCTATCCTGTATCCGTTTCTGACAAGATTTTGAGCCCAGAGGCTGGGAGAAGTCTGCTGCTACTGAGCAAAAAACTGGGATAGTCTTCCCCCTATCCTGGCGTCACTGCTTCTCACCTCCCTTGTTTTGGGGATTAAGGAGGAATCCTCTACCCCTCCCCCCTTTTGGGTAACTCCAACGTCCGGATTTACCTTTACCACGAAAGGAGCTATTTTGGGAAAATTGACTACGAAAGGAAGTCTTCTCTTCAGGGAACCCTTTCTTTTTATCCGTAGCCTTCTCAAGGATCTTGTCCAGTACAGGACCAAACACGTATTCCCCTGAGAAGGCTATAGAACATAACTTCATCTTGGAAGAGATGTCGCCCGACCAAGATTTCATCCAAATTGCCTGCTGGGCAGCATTGGACAAAGCTGCGTCCTTGGCTGAGAACCTAATTGTCTCTGCAGAGGCGTCCGCTAGAAAACCCGTGGCGGATTTTAGTAGGGGAATAGTATCGAGTATCTGGTCCCTAGATGTCTTGTTAACTAGATGACTTTCTAATTCATTCAGCCACAGGTACATAGATCTGGCGACTGAAGTAGCAGCTATGTTTGTCTTGACACTAAACATGGCTGCCTTCCAAGACTTTTTTAATAAACTGTCAGCTTTCCTTTCCATAGTGTCCCTTAACTGACAGGAGTCCTCAAATGGAAGTGAGCTTTTTTTATTGACCTTGGCCACCTGGACGTCAATTCTAGGGACCTTGTCAAAAATCTTAGAATCTGACGGGTCAAACACAAGGCGGTTCCTGAAATTCCCAGTTTCTTTTCAGGATGGGCACATTCATCCATCACCATTTCCTTAATGTTTTCATTTATGGGGAAGACCCTGGAGCGTTTGACCTTCAATCCACCAAACATCTCCTCCTGAACCGTATGGGGTAGCTGGATGTCCTCCACCCCCATGGTATCCCTGACAGCCTATAAAAGGTCACTCATCTTACTGGGGGTAAAGAAATATTTCTTAGGCCCCTTTCACACGGGCGAGTATTCCGCGCGGATGCGATGCGTGAGGTGAACACATTGCACCCGCACTGAATACCGACCCATTCATTTCTATGGGGCTGTTCAGATGAGCGGTGATTTTCACTCATCACTTATGCGTTGCGTGAAAATCGCAGCATGCTCTATATTCTGCGTTTTTCACGCAACGCAGGCCCCATAGAATTGAATGGGGTTGCGTGAAAATCGCAAGCAAGTGCGGATGCCGTGCGATTTTCACACACGGTTGCTAGGAGACGATCGGGATGGAGACCCGATTATTATTATTTTCCCTTATAACATGGTTATAAGGGAAAATAATAGCATTCTGAATACAGAATGCAAAGTAAAATAGGGCTGGAGGGGTTAAAAAAAAATATATATAATAATTTATCTCACCTTGTCCACTTGATCGCGTAGCCGGCATATCCTTCTGTCTCCTTTGTTGAATAGGACCTGTGGTGAGCATTAAATACAGTTACAGGACCTTTGATGACGTCACTCTGGTCATCACATGGTACATCACATGATCTTTTACCATGGTGATGGATCATGTCATGACCGGAGTGACGTCATCAAAGGTCCTGTAACTGTATTTAATGCTCACCACAGGTCCTATTCAACAAAGGAGACAGAAGGAGATGCCGGGCCGCGATCAAGTGGACTAAGGTGAGTTAAATTTTTTAAAATTTTTTTAACCCCTCCAGCACTGTTTTACTTTGCATTCTGTATTCAGAATGCTATTATTTTCACTTATAACCATGTTATAAGGGAAAATAATACAATCTACAGAACACCGATCCCAAGCCCGAACTTCTGTGAAGAAGTTCGGGTTTGGGTACCAAACATGCGCGATTTTTCTCACGCGAGTGCAAAACGCATTACAATGTTTTGCACTCGCGCGGAAAAATCGCGGGTGTTCCCGCAACGCACCCGCACATTTTCCCGCAACGTGTGAAACCAGCCTTAGTGTCCTCGACAATCTCACCCTCAGATAGGGGGTCGTCGTCCTCTTTTTTTTTTTTAGAGGATGAGGCATCGTCCTCTAAATCTTCGGAGTCAGAAATATCCGCCATCCTGGACCGTTTAGGTGGGCGAGACCCCCGGATATCCTCACGGAGGGAGGCCAGGGAAGACTTAACCTCCTCCTGAATCATGGATCTGAACTCCTGCATAATTGAGGGCTGTTCCTCTCTCACCAATTTGGCAATGCAATCCATGCAAAGTTTTTTAGTATAGTCATCAGGAAGCCAGACAGAGCACTGGATGCATCTGGCGGTCTTCTTTGACTTTTTTAAAGTTAGTTTGGCCTAAAGTGAGAGAGGCAGTCCATTAAATTTATGCCAGTCTGGTATAGGAGCATAACTTAGATGCAGTATACCAGCAGACCCCCAGGGGGAGGGGAACAGTGAATACACTAGGGTGTATTCCCCCCCCCCCCCCCGCGCCATCTGTGAAGCTGCCGGCTGCCCAGGTGGGCTACTCACGCAGGGGCGCTCTGGAGCAGTCTGCTTCTTCAGCTGCGGCTCCTTCTCCTGGTCCGACATGTCCGGTCAGCGAGTGATGCAGAGAGCGCAGCGGGGAAGAGTGCTGGAAGCATTTTATTAGAGGCCCCGTCCACTTCCGGGTTTCGCCGGCAACCCGGAAGTGACGTCAGACGCGCGCAACTGCGCAGAACGTCCTTCCGGTCGGCTCCCCCACCGGGAGGTAGGCGACCTGCGGCAGCTCAGGGCAGGCTTCCCTCAGCAGGGAGCGTGACCCCGGCGTCACCCTGCCAGCTTTAGAACTAGTCCACCGGAGAGCAGGGGACTCTTTTCTGGATGATGGACCCGTAAGGGAGGCCACAAGGACCGCCGATGCAGTCACCCAGGTATCTTAAAAATAAAAAACGAGGTCCACTTCACCTCCCTGAAGCCAGAGAGGACTTTTCTCTGTCCTGGCCGCTATAGGGGCAGGAACACACTGGTGAATGGTGGTGGGAGGGGTCCTTTTAAACCTATCTCTGTTCCTGCCCCTAAAGAGGTCAGGGGTCAGTCTCTCTGGGCCGTCATGGTGGTGAAGTGGAAAGATATACAAGGTGAAGTCAGGACTGTATTCAATGAGCCATGTCGTCAATGGGCCCCTAACATTCTATTTTGGGGGAGATATATTGATGACGTGTTTATCTTATGGGATGGCACCATGGACTCTTTCTGAATTTGTCACCCACCTCAATGTCAATACTATAGGTCTCAGATTTACCCATGAGATTAATAGGGATAGTATTGCTTTTTTGGACATTCGTATCACAAAACATTAAGGTGAGCTGCACACTGAAACATATAGAAAACCTACGGCTACCAATAGCCTGTTGCAGTGGGACAGTTATCACCCTGCGAGTTTAAAACTACACTGCGTGCAGAATTATTAGGCAAATGAGTATTTTGACCACATCATCCTCTTTATGCATGTTGTCTTACTCCAAGCTGTATAGGCTCGAAAGCCTACTACCAATTAAGCATATTAGGTGATGTGCATCTCTAATGAGAAGGGGTGTGGTCTAATGACATCAACACCCTATATTAGGTGTGCATAATTATTAGGCAACTTCCTTTCCTTTGGCAAAATGGGTCAAAAGAAGGACTTGACAGGCTCAGAAAAGTCAAAAATAGTGAGATATCTTGCAGAGGGATGCAGCACTCTTAAAATTGCAAAGCTTCTGAAGCGTGATCATCGAACAATCAAGCGTTTCATTCAAAATAGTCAACAGGGTCGCAAGAAGCGTGTGGAAAAACCAAGGCGCAAAATAACTGCCCATGAACTGAGAAAAGTCAAGCGTGCAGCTGCCAAGATGCCACTTGCCACCAGTTTGGCCATATTTCAGAGCTGCAACATCACTGGAGTGCCCAAAAGCACAAGGTGTGCAATACTCAGAGACATGGCCAAGGTAAGAAAGGCTGAAAGACGACCACCACTGAACAAGACACACAAGCTGAAACGTCAAGACTGGGCCAAGAAATATCTCAAGACTGATTTTTCTAAGGTTTTATGGACTGATGAAATGAGAGTGAGTCTTGATGGGCCAGATGGATGGGGCCGTGGCTGGATTGGTAAAGCGCAGAGAGCTCCAGTCCGACTCAGACGCCAGCAAGATGGAGGTGGAGTACTGGTTTGGGCTGGTATCATCAAAGATGAGCTTGTGGGACCTTTTCGGGTTGAGATGGAGTCAAGCTCAACTCCCAGTCCTACTGCCAGTTTCTGGAAGACACCTTCTTCAAGCAGTGGTACAGGAAGAAGTCTGCATCCTTCAAGAAAAACATAATTTTCATGCAGGACAATGCTCCATCACACGCGTCCAAGTACTCCACAGCGTGGCTGGCAAGAAAGGGTATAAAAGAAGAAAATCTAGTGACATGGCCTCCTTGTTCACCTGATCTGAACCCCATTGAGAACCTGTGGTCCATCATCAAATGTGAGATTTACAAGGAGGGAAAAAAGTACACCTCTCTGAACAGTGTCTGGGAGGCTGTGGTTGCTGTTGCACGCAATGTTGATAGTGAACAGATCAAAATACTGACAGAATCCATGGATGGCAGGCTTTTGAGTGTCCTTGCAAAGAAAGGTGGCTATATTGGTCACTGATTTGTTTTTGTTTTTGAATGTCAGAAATGTATATTTGTGAATGTTGAGAGGTTATATTGGTTTCACTGGTAAAAATAAATAATTGAAATGGGTATATATTTGTTTTTTGTTAAGTTGCCTAATAATTATGCACAGTAATAGTCACCTGCACACACAGATATCCCCCTAAAATAGCTAAAACTAAAAACAAACTAAAAACTACTTCCAAAAATATTCAGCTTTGATATTAATGAGTTTTTTGGGTTCATTGAGAACATGGTTGTTGTTCAATAATAAAATTAATCCTCAAAAATACAACTTGCCTAATAATTCTGCACTCCCTGTAGGTATCCCCAAGGGACAATACCTTAGAGTTAGAAGGAACTGTTCCTCTTACGAATCGTTTTATCATCAGGCAGCCGATATGCGTAAAAGATTCCAACAACGGGGATACCCAAATCATGTCCTGCTTTCCAACACTCTAGCAGGACTGATCGCCACTCCCTGCTAGCCGGTAATACTCGAAATAATCAAGATAAAAAAAAGCAATAATGTTATCAGAATCATTGGCACATATGATTGTGACAATCAGAGAGTAAGGGGTATCCTAAGAAGATACTGGGATATTCTTCTGACTGATCCGGACATTATAGATGTTCCCCCCCCCCCCCCCCAACACCAGCAATTACATATAGACGCGGACAGTCCTTAAAAGACAGACTGGTACATAGCCATTACCAGAGACCGATAGGAACAACTACATGGCTCAACCAAGTTGACGGGCACTTACAAATGTGGCGGGAACTGTATCTGCCACCCCTTTATTTTAAAATCTAAAAAGGTGTTTACCAGCAACAGTACGGGGATAACATATACCATGCGAGACTTTGCTAACTACCGAACACAGGGAGTTATTTACTTATGTACCTGCAGCTGTCCCCTAAATTATGTCGGTAAAACCAAACGCGAACTGAGGAGACGAGTTGGTGAACATCTAGGTGATGTAAGGAATCGCAGGGATAAACCCATCGAACGTCATGTGCTTGATGTACATGATGGCGATTTTAATACCCTTAAATTCCAGGTTATCGAAGTTATACAGCAGTCACCAAGGGGTGGCAATTGGGACAATAGAATTCTCCGAAAGGAAGCCCAGTGGATGTACGTATATTCCCTGGGACTTAATAAACAGATCTCCTTCAGCTGCTTTATTTAGCCTTTTTCTCTCTTTCTCATAAAAATCACACTCTATGGCTATCTGCTCACTATAAGACGTGAGCTCGGATTTATCTGCATACTATCGAACAGAGATTGGTTCTCTTCAGTACATCATTTCATGGGGACCTGTCTGGGACATTATTTTATTGTCCCCACAGATCATTTATCCATGTCCCCCCAAAAAAACCTTTATAAATACAATGGACTTTCCTATGTTACACTATGCATTAGCCTTGATTTTTGATTTACCTTGTTTAGTCATTATTTGTATACCTTAACTATTCCCTCCCCCTCCAGTTAACCCAGCCGACACCTTCGGCTCCTCCTAGTTTCTTTCCTCATGCCTCTAAATGCGTTCCATAGGCAGGAAGAGTCTGGGACAGGAGCGCTGATGCACTTCCGGTTTTGAAATCACACGTGCGTTCCACACACATCGCGTGCGTTCCAAAGACCGGAAGTTGCGCTTACATCAATATTGATGTCGCGATTCATTGGATTAGGAGGTGGTGTATCGTTTTAGGCGCCAGATTCAAGGTATTTAGGGCAGTGTGACCATAATACAAGTGCACCTTACCACTAGTGTTGATCACGAATATTCAAATTTTTATTGCGAATTTAGGTACTTTGAAAATTCGTGAATATTTCGAATATAGTTATATATATTCGTAATTTCGAATATTCGAATTTATTTTTTCAATTTGTCTTTTTCTTTTTTTTTTTTTTTATCAGTACACATGATCCCTCACTGCTTCTAGCTTGTCGGCCAATAAGAAGGCTGCAATATACTTGACTTTAGGAGTAGTAGTGTTTGCGAATTTTGCTCTATATTCGTTTTTTTTTTTAATATTCGCTATATTGCTAAATATTCTTGTTTTAGAATATTACGAATATTCAAAAAAACGAAGTTATAGCAATGTAGAGAATATTCGAAAAAAATCGAATATAGAGCAATTTAGCTAATATAGTGCTATAATCTTCTTTGTCTAATAGTTGTAAGTTAAAAATTCGCAATAAAAAAATTTGAATCCGAAAATTTGAATTCCAAAAATTCGCATATTACACAATCATTACCTTTCCGATTTTTTGAGTAAAAAATAAATAAATCGCGAATTTTTGACGAATATTCTACAAAATATTCGCGAAATATCGCGAATTCGAATATGACCCCTGCCGCTCATCACTACTTACCACACCAGGAAGCCTTTATCTATGCAACTACCATAATTGATGCCTATGAACATCAGATTACTTATCCTTGGTCCCCTGATGAACCAGTTTTTGCGGACACTGGGGAAACACGTCGGGGCAAACATCTAAAAAAGGGACAAGAACCTGAAAATTCCATTGGCAGGGTTAAAGTAGGTGACAGTGAGGGCTTAGCCACCAAGAGGTGGGGTCGCCCCGCCTGTAGGCAGGGCTTACGTTGAGGGACACATTAGGGATTTTTTTCCCCCCTTCCCCGTGTCCTGACTTCACCTCTCGTATATCTTTTGGCCAGGTCCACGGTCTCCAAAGTAAGTTGTCGGATTTTTGTTTATTGGATTGTATTATCCTGGACACGTCCAAAGGAATGCTTTGTCTAATTATCAGACATTGTTCATGATAGATATAGATATATAGAGATATAGATATATATATATATATATATATATATATATATATATATATATATATATATATTTTATTATATAGTATTATTTTAACATTTAAAAAGTAAAAGTTATGTTTTATATGAAAAGTCATTTATCTCTGTGATATTCTGATTTTATACTTTTCAAACATTATAATTATTGCAGTGATAGCTATTATAAAAGTAAACAAATTTAAATTTTCTAATTTTCCCAATTTTTTTTATAAATTAGGTATTTTTTTTATAAATAAAAATGAAATATTTTGACTCAAATTTACCACTGTTATGAAGTACAATATGTGAAGAGAAAATCTCAGAATGGCCTGGATAAGTAAAAGCGTTTTAAAGTTTTTATCACATAAAGAGACATGTCAAATTTGCTAAAAATGGCCTGGTCCTTAAGGTGAAAAATGGCAGGGTCCTGAAGGGGTTAAAGCTCAGTCTGGGAAACATGGCTCGTGTGTTGGCCGCACCTCCCGGAACGATGGCGGCTCTTCTGGCCCAAACTCACTGTCATAGTGATTTACGATGCAGCCAGTTTGATCTGTGGGTCACTTGTATGGTGCTCACATGAGGAAGTTGAGTACAATACAATAGACCCGCAGTCAGACAGGAACTCAATGCACCATAAATTACTATGATGCAGGTCAGAAGAGCTCATCGTTGGCCCGGGAGATGCGACCGACAGATGAGCATTGTTTAACCGACTAAGCATGGCCATGTGCATGAGCCCCTTTAGGAACCATACAGGCCCACCATGGCCTATGTTTAAAATAAAAAGGCAACTACCAGTATATCTGTATTTATACAGCAGAAACGTTGACTCAAAAGTTACAAATATGACAAAAAAAACTAGCAAATACTTAAAAATTTAGAGGTTTTTTTATTTTTATTTTTTACCAAAAAACAGGCTTTTTTTTTTAAAAACACAGATGGGTGAATAGATAAAAAAATAAATAAATAAATAAATAGCGGGCAGGCAGATGCTGGAGATTGACATCCCCAGTTTGCCTGCCTGCTCACTTACACTGTGCTCATGTCTAATTAGAGAAGTCCTGCACAGGTTGTGCCACAGACACCCATTTCCCCAATATTACCATTGCAGAAAAGGGTCATGGCAATACAGGTTATCATGACAAGCGCTGGGAACACCATAGCGGCTACCACTATCCTTCTGCAGAAAGGATGTGAGGGCTGACTATAGCTATTTTGCTTTGTTTTGCGGATACTTTTTGCATTTTTACACCACTTACTCAAGTTCAAGGGATCATGCACATGAACGTATTATCTTTCCGCTTCCATTCTTTTTGCGAACCATATGCGGAACCATTCACTTCAATGGGTCCGCAAAAACGTTAGGTACTCCGTGTGCATTCGGTATTTCCGTTCCGCAAAAAAGTAGCGCATGTCCTATTATTGTCCGCAAATCATGGTCCGAGGCCCCATTCAAGTCAATGAGTCCGTCAAAAATACGGAACGCACACGGAACACATCCGTATGTCATCCATATTTTGCGGGTCCATACTGTAGAAATGCTATGCCCAGCCCATACTGCTGATGTGTAGGACATGTTCTATCTTTTGCGGAGCTGCAGACCCGGAGATCGGGTCCAGACAGCACACTGTGCTGCTGTCCGCATCCATTACGTCCCCATAGAAAATTAATGGGTCCGCACCCGTTCTGCAAAATTGCAGGTTGAATGCGGACCCATTTACGGACGTGTGAATGGAGCCTAAAAGTGTTAGCTTTAGGCCTCATGCACACGACCGTATTTTTTCACAGTCCGCAAAACGGGGTTTCGTTGTTCAGTGATCCGTTTCCGTTTTTGTTTCCGTGTGTCTTCCTTGATTTTTGGAGGATCACCAGACATGAAGCAAAGTGAAAAAAAATCTAAGTCAAGTTTGCCTTGCAAATGATAAGGAAAAAAAACGGACACGGACGACAATCTTGTTAGCCTCCGTGTTTTTTCA
The DNA here is from genome assembly GCF_905171765.1 of Bufo bufo. Lineage (NCBI taxonomy): Eukaryota > Metazoa > Chordata > Amphibia > Anura > Bufonidae > Bufo > Bufo bufo. The sequence goes on from NC_053392.1 coordinate 236,927,018, forward strand.
CGGACCCATTGACTTGAATGGGTCCGCGAACCGTTGTCCGTGAAAAAAATAGGACAGGTAATTTTTTTTGACGGACTGGAAACACGGATCACGGACGCGGATGACAAACTGTGCATTATCAGAGTTTTCAACGGACCCATTGAAAGTCAATGGGTCCGCAAAAAAATCACGGAAAACGGAACAACGGACACGGAACACAACGGTCGTGTGCATGAGGCCTTAAAAAGATGAGCCCAATAAAACAAGGTGTGCCGTCTGCTAGATTTAACAAAAAGTATGTCAACTAGGACTTGAACTGACTTCAACTATTACCCTCCTGATAAATTCACCCTTTGTATCCCTGATGAAATAACATTGATGAAGTAGCTTTTCTTAAAATGCTGCATTGTGCTGTTCCTCAATTATTTACCTATAAACTTATGGGTGTACTCAGTTTGGGGGGGGGGGGGGGTTCGACACCAAAAACATCAAGGATTCATTTGAGTCATGTGACCAGGGAGCGGGAGTGAAGCGCTTGCTATTACTCACCGGTCCGTGGTCACCCGCCGGCTGTCGGACAGCAGCTTCATCGCCAACCTCTCCAATGGCTGCTACATGACCTACCTGCAGCGCCCTGACTGGTGCCACTGGGAAGGGGGGAGAAGATGAGTTTTTATAAAGAAAAACATTCTTTTAATTAGTTTTTTGTTATTAGAATATTCGATCAAAAATAATCAATAGAATACTAGATTTCTAAAATAATCGTTTACTGCAGCTCTACATCAGGATGCATCAGTTTCGTTAAGCGGACAACAAAATGCTACCAGCGGCGTTTTGGTGTCCGCCTCCAGAGCGGAATGGTGACTGAACGGAGGCAAACTGATGTATTCTGAGCTGATCCTTTTCCTTTCAGAATGCATTAGGGCAAAACTGATCCGTTTGGACCGCTTGGGAGAGCCCTGAACGGATCTCACAAACTGAAACCAAAACGAGTGTGAAAGTAGCCTTACTCGATTCAATCGAGTAATCGTTTCAGCCCTATCCTGATGTGCAATATCAAAACGGATCTGTTTAATTCTGGTATGGAAATCCTCTGCCGGATCTCAATACAGAAATTAACACAAGTTTGAAAGTAGTGTTTGGTTTTGCATGTAGAGATCCCAGGTTTGAATCTTGGTAGAGACTTTTTTCTTCCACATTTATCCCATAAGAAAAGTCTTAATGCTTATCGTATGGAGAATAATGTTGTTTTTTTTTAGAAAGCTAATAAATATTACTTTATAATCATATATTGTGTCTATGAATAAACAGGTAAAAAACACTATTCTCAATATAGTAAGGCCCTATAATTAATATTATAATTATCTGATTATATATTATTTATTATAGTATAGCCTTTTATTATGGGTTAAATAAAAGCCCTATGAGGCAGTATGTCTGGTTTAATAGAGAGATGATCCAGGTGACAGAGCCACTTTAATATCCCATAATCAAAATTGGTAGATGAGGAATCAAGCAAAGAAAAGGCAAATATACTCAATATTTTATGTACATTCGATTTCTGAAGCTGGGATTTTGCTGTGTCAATGCAGTAACATAGGTGCCCATACACAGGAGTGTTCGATCTGGGAAACGAGCTCTGTGTGAAGGACACATCTCCCAGACTTCTGATACTGAGAGCGCAGACATGGACGTGGGCCTGCTGTATTGTACTCCAGTCAGAGAAGCCGTGTTTGGCAGGATAATGACGCCATCACACAGAGCGCCTGAAATTAGCCATTGTCAGATGATCAAAGAAAAGTAGTTGAAATTCACTTCAGGAAAAATAAAATGTCAACACAAAACCTGCAGCTTCAACTCTGATTTCCATTAGAGGAACTTGAGCAGTGAAATTCCAGACTACATAGCGGTTCTGGCCTGGAAACGTGTGCTGTACGATCAGATAACGGATTAAAGCCGTTTCTGTGCAGTGGCTTTATGAACCAGTATGAAAGGAGGAGTGAAGAAATGACCACACAATGGCTCATGATAGGTTGTGTTACATAATGATTATATAATATGTAAATGTTTTTCCCCAAGTACTCTCTGAACACGAGCCAACGCTTGGCTCTGCTTTTACTCAAAATAACAAGCATATGGCCGAGTCCTGTGCGGCTCGCCCTGGTTACTTGTCTGTGAGGAACTGTTCACAAGTCAGGAGTAAACCCTGCTTTATTGTGCATATTTCTCACGATAATGTTATCAGACATCAAAAAGAGAAATGCTCATCAGACCCTGTTCTCACACTAGTCCCATTAGATGCATGAGGGACCCCATTAATACTCCACTGGGAGCAGACCAGGAAGAGGAGACCAACAGGGTGGGAGATCAGGAGGATCATTGAGGGTTAGCAACCATTTCTTTCCTTAAGCCTTTTTTGCACCCTTTCTAAAGAACCCCCAGACAAACCGTTTAAAGCCCACAAGTTAGGCTACTTTCACACTCGCGTTTGGTGCGGATCCGTCTTGTATCTGCACAGATGGATGCGCACCAATAATGCAAATGCTTGTATCCGTTAATAACGGATCCGTCTTGACTTACATTGAAAGTCAATGGGGGACGGATCAGTTTTCAATTGCATCATTTTGTGTCAGTGAAAACAGATCCGTCCCCATTGACTTACATTGTAAGTCAAGATGGATCCGTTTGGCTCTGCATAGTCAGACAGTCACAAAAACGCTGCAAGCTGCGTTTTAGTGACCGCCTAAAAAACGCAACGGAGACCAAACACAGCCAAATTGATGCATTCTGAACGGATCCTTATCCATTCAGAATGCATTGGGGCTTAACTGATCCGTTTTGGGCCGCTTGAGAGAGCCTTGAAACGGATCTCACAAGCGGACCCAGAAACGCCAGTGTTAAACAATGATAACAATGGTTTCAGGAACACAGAGATGAAACTAAAAGGTGTTGTGTTTTAGAGACACTTTAAACACTTTGTAGTTCACTAGTCCCGGTGACACCAACCTGAGGAGGCAACAAAATGGTCTTCAACTCTTAAGGGTACTTTCACACTAGCGGCAGGACAGATCCAACAGGCTGTTCACCCTGTCTGAGCCGTCCTGCCGCCGCTCCGTTCCCCATTGACTATAACGGGACAGTGGCGGAGCTCCGGCGCAGCACGGCAGTGCACGGCGAAAGGCCGCCGGACTAAAACTACGACATGTCCAACTTTTTAGTCCAACTGCACGGCGAAATAGCGGCAGGACGGATCCATCCTGCCGCTAGTGTGAAAGTAGCCTAAAGGTCTTTTTACATGGGGCAACTGACCAGGCAATTATCACAACCTAACCATTCCCGCTAACTGCCTGATCATGATCAGAAGCAAGAACTGCATTCATTGTATGGGGATGAGCGACTGCTACTGTGTTTGCTTGTCGCCGATACATATTCATTGCATTTGGGAAGCAGATTTCTGTTTACACAGGACGATCTGCTGCCAACAAATGATAATTTTGGGTGCCACATCAACAATGCTTTTAGGATTTGCTCATTTGTCGAGTGATTTACATGGAGTAATTATTAACAAATGTTCATTCCCTAGAATAAGTCCAATAATCTGCAAGTGTAAAAAGGGCCTTAAAGAGGACCTGTCACTTCTCCTGACATGCCTGTTTTAATAGAGTCATGCATCCCCATGTAATAACAATTCTGGAGCATCTATTCTTATGGATCTACGTTGTGCCGTTCCTTTATCATTTCTACTAGAAGTTATCAATGAATTGATAGCAGTCTGCAGTAAGGGCACAGAAGGGGGTAACCAGTTGGGGGGGGGGGGTATCTGCAGAGTCTGACTATCTAATCAGGGGTGCCATTTTCAGTCTGTGCAGGTACACCCCCCCCCCAACTGGTTACCTCCCCTCTGTACCCTTACTGCAGACTGCTAGCAATTTATTCATAACTTCTAGTAGTAATAGAGGAAAGGCACGACATAGAGCCATAAGAATAGATGCTCCAGAACTGTTATTGTACAAAGAACGCATAAAACTATTAAAACAGGAATGTCAGGACTGATGAAATATCCTCTTTAAAGCGGTTTTCTAGATGTTTAGTATTAATGGTCTACTCTCAGAATAGGTCATAAATATCTGATCAGTGGTGGCTCGGCAGCCCCGTCGATGATATGTTTGACGAGAAAGCTGAACTTCAGTGAGCGCTGAAGCCTCCTCACAGATTAACAACCAAAGCACACACTGCACACCGGCTGTGTTTGGCCATTTTGAAGCTCAGTCCCATTCAAGAGAATCGGCCTGGGCTGAAATACCATGTGACAGGCCTAGGAAGACAATGCGGCACTCACCAAAGAGCTGCGGCTTTTTCAAAAAGCTACTCGGAGTGAGTGCTGGGAGTCGGACCCCCAGCAATCAGATCTTTATAAAGATAGGCTATCAATACTGAACTCCAAGAAAATCCCTTTAACGTATCACAATTCAGACTTGGCTTTTTGGTTATATAGAGGACATATCTCATCTATATGGTCAACTGGTTGTACTGCTCATGAGTTTTGACCTCTATATGCATCTGCTGATGTGTAGGACATGTTATATACGGAAATTCTGGAGACCTCTCTAAAATGTTTTCCAAGTTAGCAGTCAGGGTTCAAGTACAAAATGAAAAATCTCAGGAAACGATATGTATGGTATTATTAAAGCGTCTGGATGCAGAGACCAGATGTTTTACTACAAAATATATACACGTGCATGCTCATATTCACCTTGGGGCTGAGACCGAATTGTACAGTAAAATGATGTATAGATACTTTAAGGCCAAGTCATCCAGCATGTGGAAATACGGGGAAACTTCATTTTTTCAGGAGACCCTATCTAACAGCATAGGTACAGCTGTTGATAACTTTGAGCTATCTCCAGACAGTACTGAAATGCCCTAAAGATTACATACAATAACAAGCCGTGGTCTCCGTGGAATAGTAGAAAATCAGTGGAGCAGCAGATGTAACAGTCAGCATACAGGCTAGCTCGTATGGTACTAATAGAACAAATGGGATATTCAATGGTCATCTGCTGTGGACTGGACGAATCAGTTGGATGGTTCCTGGCAAGGATCCTCAGGCAAGAGATGTGGCTTAGTCAAAAGCACCTTTTTAGGGAATGAATTTCAGGACAGGGAATGGTAATTGTAAGCATCAAGCGCCCAGAAATGACATGCTTACACCATTGCTGAAGAATGTTTTCTTTTGCTTTTTAGTTTTTTTTTTCTTTTTTTCTTGAAGCAAACAATTTGCTTCTCAACTTTTTGGAAAGCAGGATAAGTGTTAAAAGGTAAAGTAACCTACAAATGAGACGATATTCAGCAAAGTTGGCCATGTGTAGCCAGCTAACCAAATTCAATTTGTTTATTGGTGAGATGGCCATTACTATGATTGTTTGCCCCCTATACAGCAGCGATTGGTGGGTGTGAAGGAGTTTTAAATGAGACGATAGATTTGTTTTATTGGCTATCACCACTCATGATGGCCCTCATTGGTTTATCAGACATTTCATCATATTTGACAGGAAAAATAGGGCAGCATGCTGTGCTGTTCTTACCATTAAAATGTCAGATACCAAGGTGGAAACCCAACCAATTCATTATGTGCAGAAGGGCTCAGTCAGGCACCACTGGTGTCCATCACAGGACATACACAACCCTCCACTGTTATTATTTTTCTGTGATAGAACAAAAATGGAAACTTTAAAAAAGACATGTGAAAGCCTTCGTATTATAAAAAGCAGGCACATAATCAAGAGATAAATAAGATGACGTGTATCTCACCTTTTACTCATCTCCCCTAGACAACCGATATTAACAGTATCTCTTTACTGAAGAATCCTCTAGATCTGAAGCACACCAGGGTTGCCAGCAGTGCCATAGTATTTTCCATGTACAGGACTGCAGAAGGGCCAGGGTTTATGCATACGTTCATTCCAAGGTGGGTTTCTGGCAGAGCATAGCCTACAAATGTCCCTACATTTTGTACTGAAACATTGGAGAGAATGTGATAGCAGCCAGTCAGGTGTCTGTTCATTTCCCTGGCATTTGTCGTCTTCTAATAACTGTAATATATTAAACTTTATGAACTAGACCATGGAAAATTCCCCATTGTCCGTTTACAATGCAGAAGAAATTATGAGTTTTATCAGAACATGACTGCTGCAGCCAATCACAAGCCAAAGAAGCTAAACATCTAACAGGAGCTCTACTGTAGGTGATGCAACAGATTGAATCTAACTTTTCCAAGGAAGTTTCTTCGTCCTCACCATGAACCACACCACTGGTTTGCACGATATAAAAGCATAAGAATATGACATTTAAAGGGGTTTTCCAAGATTCTGATATTGATGATCTCTTTAGGTTAGGTCATCAATATCAGATTGGTGGGGATACGACTATCGGAACCCCACTAACCAGGTGAGCATAGCGGCCTATTTTGATTCAAGTGAATGGAGCTGAGCTGCAATACTAAGCACAGGTGCTATCCAATGGACGGGGCTGTGCTTGGTAAGCTGCAAGCAGGCAGGTGAAGACCGTGGCCTCCTCAAACAGCGGATCACCGGGAGTCCTGGGTGTCAAGACATGGCCTGAGGTCATCTCGGAAAACCCCTTTAACCCTTTCCCCTTTCTTAGACAACCAGGGAAGTTTTAGTTACTATGAAACCTTTTTTTTCTCCAAATTTCTGTTGTCTAAGGCTACCTAGAAAAAGTTGTGTACTTGTATGTAGAAAATCTGCATGAAATCTGCACCAAAAAAAAAATCGCATTAAAACCCACACATAATTCTGCACTATTTATCATGGTACATTTTTTATGCGGCTTCCGTTGTGGATTTTTTGTTTAATGTTAACAACTACATTGAAGTCTCTACATAAGGTGCGGAATCGCAGACAATGACGTGCTGCAGATTTTAAAATCCACACGGCGGGTCAATTTCTACACATAAAATATATGCCAAGGCTAAATCAGATGTGGCAAATCTCATTCACTTTGCTGGTACTGTACTGCTCAAAAGTTTGTGCAGAAAACTGTACATAATTTGCACTGTGTGCAGCTACTCTAAACCTGGGGTGCATCATACAATAACAGTAAAGGTGCCTTCAGACGGGAGGATACAGCTGGCAATTGCTAGGAAGGACTCATTTCTTCCCGGTAATCGTCTGCACGTCAGCGGAGGAGACCGTTATATTTACATGCAGTGATTTCCTCCACAGTATGGGGAGGAGTGAATGCTAATGCCATCGCTTGTCCTCATACTGACTCGTTGGTTGCCAGCAGCAGAACGTGTTTACACAGCACGATCTGCTGCCAGCAAACAACGATTTTTGTGTCCGCACAAATGATCTATTACCCGACGAACAAGCGTTTCACTCGTTCATGAGGTAATCAGCAGCACCTTTACACCGCCAGATAATCGCTAACAAGCGTTCCTATGAACGCTCGTTAGCGATTATCTGGCGGATTCTAGGACTGTGTAAAGGGCATCATAGACAACTGACTCTAGCTCCAGAAACGGTTATTGCACCTGACATGCAAAATGTTTGCTTCTCGGAATCTTGTCCATTGTTCTCTACAGAAGATAGTAGCAGCTGCTAGCTATAGCTTACCATTGTAGCCAATGTGCAATAACATGTCATTTTACATATGCCGGTGGTTACCTTGAGTTAAGAAGCTGCAGTCTGCAGTCTTAATTCCTTCTTTCAGTTTCAGACCTGCTCATAACTAGCTCCTAGTTCAGACTATGTGGCTGTGTCCCTCTCAGTAATACATGCTGGATGAGAGGTCTGTGTCCAGGACAGTGCAGCCACTTTAGCAGATTTCTAGTTGGGTGGATCACATCATTTTTGGGCAGGTTTGTGAAGCTGCCTCTTGTTCATAGCGGACCAACCCTGTGAGATGAGGAAAAAATTCTGAGGTGATCGCTGCGACTGTATCTGGCAACATTGTGGCTGTCACCAAATTTGGGGATCTCTTACCAACACTATTTTAAATACTAAAACACATGCCATCTAACTTTAACAACATCGTTAAACGTTCCATGTATATTTACTATAACTTATTGAGGGCATGTTTGGGTCACTTTTGGGCTATTTTTCAGATTTGAACTTTCCACCTGGCTCCTCTGATCCAGGAAGCTGCTGGCTTCACTAGCTCTCCTATTACATCTTCATTCCTGAACTTATTAGCCCAGAGAAGAAGAGCTCATTAGGGATCTCTTCTCCCTTGTGTTGACAGATACTGAGAAGTATGTGATTCCCTTCACCCTGCGGAGTTTGCCCTGGGTGCCTGTGCGATTTCTCCACTTGTAACTGCCTTTTATGTGGTTTCCTTCCCATCTATACCCAGATACAGTGCCCCTTGTGTGATCTGCCCTACTTGAACACTTGGATGCACCTTCCGTGTTTTCAGTAAAGGTTTAGGTCCCATTTGTGTTATATGTTAAAGCGAACCTTTCACCTGGATTTCACTTAATAAACTAACAAAAGTACCTTATAGATCATCCTCATTGTGTTAGCACACGGTCTTGTCCCGCTTTTCTGTCATGTATATGCATGGAAAAATCGCTTTATAAAGTCCTCGTCTCCAGCTCCTGCAGTCACGGTAGAAGTCAAGGGGTAGCCCTTCCCTCACTCCAGGCTGTAACTCCCCTGCCCTAACCCCGCCTCTGCAGTCTAATTGACACCCGGCTCAGTCGCCGGGACCGTGCTTGTACAGGCGGCGCATGTGCCGTCGGACGCAAGCGCGATCCTGTAACTGAATCGCGCGTGAGGAAGAGAAGACAGGCAGGCATCGGGGACGGCGCATGCGCGATTCAGTTACAGGATCGCGCTTGAGTCCGACGGAGCATGCGCCGCCTGTACAAGCGCGGTCTTGTCGACTGAGCCGGGTGTCAATTACACTGCTTAGAGGAGGGGTTAGGGCAGGGGAATTACAGCCTGGAGTGAGGGAAGGGCTACCCCCTTGACTTCTACCGTGACTTGTGGAGCTGGAGAAGAGGACTTTATAAAGCGATTTTTCCATGCATATACATGACAGAAAAGCGGGACAAGACCGTGTGCTAACACAATGAGGATGATCTATAAGGTACTTTTGATAGTTTATTAAGTGAAATCCAGGTGAAAGGTTCGCTTTAAGCTGTGCACTCCTCTCTCTGCTGACTGTCTGAGGGATCATATACAATATGTGTACATGAGGAGTGTCTGTATAATAGAGGGTGATCAATAGCAGAGCTTTCTATAGTATGTCATGAATACTAATCTGATAAAAATGTAGCGGCAAGTCCAAGTAACTTGATAATAAGGTCACCTAACTAACCTTGTGGTTTGGGGACATGAAGACAAAAAACCTTCTGTACTGCTGAAATAAAATCTAGTAACATGGGAAGCATCAAGTGCACTTTCTAGAAACACTGAGCTCAGCGCAGGCTCTTTAGGACGGACAGTCATCTCATGCATTACTTATAAGTTACCAGTACACCAGTTTATTAAACTTTAATGGGGAACAAGAGAATTGGTTCCAACTGGACACGTCTACACAGTGGGAAAAGAGGATCACAGCACTGGAGGTCAGTGAGCACAAGTGAGCAGGTGTACAACACACTCAAACACAGAGGCACTACCTACAGTATACACAACATTAGCGTAAAAACATAGATGTGCACAAAGCAAGCTGTAACCATGTGAGCAACCTAGAATGCCAGGTACACATGACTAGAAGTGAAGACACAAGGAGTCCAGATATTCCACATGGACCTCCCCCATAACAATGATGCCCTCAACCTCCAATCTCTATATTCAAAAGGGGTTTTCCAGGACATAAACATTGATGTCATAGCCTCAAGATGGCTCATCAATATGGTGGGAGTCTGAATCCCAGCAACCTTGCCAATCAGCTGTGGCCTACTCCTAGTATACCATGCACAGTGCCATATGGTGGCTGTGTTAAGTATTGCAGCTCAGTCCCAATGGCTTGAATGCAGAAAGGCCATGTGACCAATGGATGTTATGTCAAAGGCGGGGGCAAAAGCCAGACCACCGCAGCCTCCTCAAGAAGGTAATCCGTGGGTTGCTGAGAAGACTACCATCAATCTGGAATCAAAGACCTCTTCTGAAGATATGCCATCAATACCAAACCCCTTTAAGCATTCTATATGGCCAGCAGAAATCATCTACAGAGGCCTACAAACAAACCTGTGTGTAAGTCTACTCCTGAGGGCTCATTCAGACGACCGCCTGTATGTATTTTGCGGTACGCAAAACATGGATGCTGGCCGTGTGAGTTTCGTGTTTTTGCAAAACGCACATGGCCAGTCCTATGATAGAAATGCCTATTCTTCTCCGCAATGGAACTCGCCCTATCTTTTTTGCGGGGCTACAGAACAGATACAGAGATACGGATGTGGACAGCACTCAGCATCTTTTATGAGCTCATTGAAATGAATGGATCCGCATCTGTTCCAAAAAATTGTGGCAAGAATGCGGATACATTAATACAGTTGTGTGAATGAGCCCTGAATAGGTGTTACTTTCTTCCATCTGCCGTGTGTGAGGAATAACACCATTGTATCTGGCATTTATTCACACTGCAAACTGTGATTCAAATTTTTTTTTCTCAGCAGTTGAGTGGAAGCTAGCTGGTATGTCCACCCATACAATATACATGGAGCAACAGGGGCAGGAGCAGAGCTGCAGGGTCCAAGGAGGGCTGTTTTGCCCTATAATTGGGGCTCCTGTGGATTCCCCAGTTACAGTGGAAACAGTGAAAAAAAAAAAAATATTTCAAAAAAGTGTCCTCCACAGGTCTTTTAATTACTTCCTGGGGGACATAGTATGTGCCAAAAATAAATTAAAATATAAGTAAAACAAAAAAATAAAAAATAAAAATGTAAAAATAATAAAATAATGAAAAATGCATTGCACCCGCACTGAATCCTGACCCATTCATTTCTATGGGGCTGTTCACATGAGCGGTGATTTTCACGCATCACTTGTGCGTTGCGTGAAAATCGCAGCATATTCTATATTCTGCGTTTTTCACGCAACGCAGGCCCCATAGAAGTGAATGGGGCTGCGTGAAAATCGCAAGCATCCGCATGCTTGCGGATGCGGTGCGATTTTCACGCACGGTTGCTAGGAGACGATCGGGATGGTGACCCGATCATTATTATTTTCCCTTATAACATGGTTATAAGGGAAAATAATAGCATTCTGAATACAGAATGCATAGTAAAATAGCGCTGGAGGGGTTAAAAAATAATTAAACTCACCTTAATCCACTTGCTCGCGCAGCCCAGCTTCTCTTCTGTCTCCTTCTTTGCTGATTGCAGGAAAAGGACCTGTGGTGACGTCACTCCGGTCATCACATGATCTTTTACCATGGTGATGGATCATGTGATGACCGGAGTGACGTCACCACAGGTCCTTTTCCTGCAATCAGCAAAGAAGGAGACAGAAGAGAAGCCGGGCTGCGCGAGCAAGTGGATTAAGGCGAGTTTAATTATTTTTTAACCCCTCAGGCGCTATTTTACTATGCATTCTGTATTCAGAATGCTATTATTTTCCCTTATAACCACGTTATAAGGGAAAATAATACAATCTACAGAACACCGATCCCAAGCCCGAACTTCTGTGAAGAAGTTCGGGTACCAAACATGCGCGATTTTTCTCACGCGAGTGCAAAACGCATTACAATGTTTTGCACCCGCGCGGAAAAATCATGCATGTTCCCGCAACGCACCCGCACCTTTTCCCGCAACGCCCGTGTGAAACCAGCCTAAGGACCCTTTCACACGAGCAAGTTTTCCGTGCGGGTACAATGCATGACATGAACGCATAGCACCCGCACTGAATCCTGACCCATTCATTTCAATGTGTCTGCGTACATGTCTTTTTTTTTTTATCACGCGCCAGTTCTGCGTTGCATAAAAAACGCAGCATGTTCTATATTCTGCGTTTTTCACGCAGCCCTGGCCCCATAGAAGTAAATGGGGCTTCAGTGAAAAACTGATGGTTGCTAGGAGATGTTATTTGTAAACCTTCAGTTTTTAATCATGCGCGTGAAAAACGCATCAAAACGCATTGCACCAGCGCAGAATTTTTTTTTTTACTGAACGCAATCGCAGACAACTGAACTTTCTTGCAAAATGGTGCGAGTTTCACAGAACGCACCCTGAACACATCCGGAGCCAATCAGTCACGCTTGTGTGAAAGAGGCCTAAAAGGTTGCTTATAAGACTTCTTCACCGAGAGCTGGGCAACAAGTCCTTGGCGATGATTCAGACAGATGTGTTTTAAAAGGGATCTCCAGTATATACATATTGATGACCAATCCTCAATATAAGATAGTCAGGGGTTCTTCGGTAGATCAGCTGTTTGAGGAAGCCGTGGCACTTCCCGGAGGGTAGTGTGCCTCTGCGAGATCTTAAATTTACGGAACAGTTTGGATATAATGCCCTTAATTTGATTCAGTAGATGCAGGGTTATACAGCATTAGGCCTCTTACACGAACGTGTGCGCTCCGTGGCCGTATTGCGGACCGCATTTGTGGATCCACAATATCCGGGCGCCGTTCCGTGGGCATTCCGCATCACGGATGCGGACCCATTCACTTGAATGGGACCGCAAATCCGGAGATGCAGAAAGAAAGTACGGAACGGATCATTACGGAAGCACCACGGAGTGCTTCCGTGGGGTTTCGTCCCGTCATTCCATTCTGCAAAAAGAACAGGTCCTATCTTTTTGCGGAACAGGCGGATCGCGGACCCATTAAAGGGTATGGGTCCGCGACCCGCTGCCCCACGGTGGGTGTTGGTGCATTGCGGCCCGCACACGGCCACGGGGATCACACGTTTGTGTGCAAGAGGCCTTTTAAGTAACTAGAACGCTGTGTGATCCTGTCAGAGGAGCAGAGGCCAGAACGGGAAATCACACCGACACAGGCAGCATGTTTCTCGCATTGAACTCGCTCGCCTGTGTTTGGCCTAAAACAGAAGACAAGTTTCACCTTCTCTAAATTGTGCACATGACCAAACACTCACTGAGATTGCGGCACCTCATGACAATACAGAGGTGAACGAGAAACATACGCTGCAATAACTCACCACCACTGACGTCTAGAAATAAAAAAAACCTTCCTTTTTTAAAGGCGTTGTGCAGAGCTACAAGTGATGACATCTCCTCAGGATAGGTCACCAATATTAGATTGGTAGGGGTGCCCGTAGTTGGACCCCCACCAATCTGATAGCTTATCTTTAGGATAGGTTATCACTAACAATATTAAAGCGCTGTATAGCCCTTTTAAAGCCAATGGGAGCCATTCAGTAAAGCTTTATGCCAGCTTTTAGGTGCAAAAAGAAAGTCTGAAAACCTGTCCCAAGGGGCATTTTGGGGAAAAATTCAGTAACCTCATGATTTCACTGCTCTTGACAGTGGACAGAAAGTGGGTGGAGCTTTTCTGAAGGGTTGCGTCTACACCTTAACTATTTTTCGGGGTAAATTATTGTAAACAAATTATAACTGAAATCTACTCCAACTCTGTGCTGGAGTAGATTTCAGCTTCTGCTGCAGCTACAGCAGAAGATGTGCCTCTTAAAGGGGTTCTGCACTTTGTTTAAACTGATGATCTATCCTCATCAGCTTCTGATTGGCGGGGGTCCGACACCCAGGACCAGGGCTCCAGATGGCGACCAAAATGGTCGCCAATGCGACTTAGAATTTACAAATGGCGACAAGACCTTTTAGTCTTGTCGCCATTTGCGACTAGACCCGCTCTGCCGTTGAATACAGCGGCGGGGCACAGGAGCCGATAGTTCTCTGCCCCGCCGCTGATGTTCTTCTCAGCAGCGCAGTGGAGAAGGAGTCTCCCCCTCCCCCCTGTGCTGCCGCCAATAAGAAGAGAGACAGGAGGAGGAGGGGAGCCACTGCGCCACCAATGAAGATAACTGATCTGTTAATACAAATACAGGAGGCGGGTGCCGGAATCAAATAGCCGGCACCCGGCCTCTATGACAGGGAGCTGCGATCCGCTGCAGTTAACTCTTCAGGTACAATACCTGAGGGGTTAACTGCAGCCGATCGCAGTTCCCTGTCATAGAGGTCGGGTGCCGGCTATTTGATTCCGGCACCCGCCTCCTGTACTTGTATTAACTGTCAGTTATCTACATTGGTGGCGCAGTGCGCCCTCCCCAGTATAATAATCATTGGTGGCTCAGTGTGGCCCCCAACACCCTAGCATAATAAACATTGGTGGAGCAGTTCCAATGAGGGTTAAAAAATAGATATATATGAACTGGCTCCTGTTCTTTCTTCAGGACCTATCAAAGGACCTGTGGTGATGTTACTGAGCTCATCACATGGTCCATTACCATGGTAATGGATCATGTGATGTACCTTGAGATGAGCTCAATGACAATCACCACAGGTCCTTTGACAGGTCCTGAAGAAAGAACAGGAGACCTGCAGCTACGCAATCAATTGGAGGAGGTGAGTTCATATTTTTTATTTACCCTCAATTGACCTTCTACTAAGCATTCTGTATTAAAGAATGCTATTATTTTCCCTTATAACCATGTTATAAGGGAAAATAATACAGTGAATAGACTTTCATCTTAGCAACCATGCGTGAAAATCTCACCGCATCCGAACTTGCTTGCGGATGCTTGCGATTTTCACGCAGCCCCATTAACTTCTATGGGGCCTGCTTTGCGTGAAAAACGCACAACATAGAGCATGCTGCAATTTTCACACAACGCTCACCGCTGAAAATCACCGCTCATGTGCACAGCCCCATAAAAGTGAATGGGTCCAGATTCAGTGCGGGTGCAATGTGTTCACCTCACGCATTGCACCCGCGCAGCAATCTCGCCCATGTGAAAGGTGCGAATGTGTGGATCCATCTCACAAATGCATTGCAAGAACGAATACATCTCTCCGCTTGTCATGCGGACAGACAGATCCGTCTAGTATCTTTTTACACATTTTTACTGGTCTGCGCATGCGCAGACCGGAAGGACGGATTTGGCATTCTGGAATTTTGAATGCCGGATCTGGCACTAATACATTCCTATGGGGAAAAATGCCGGATCCGCTACGTTTTTCTCTTTTGCCTGATCAGTCAAAATGACTGAACTGAAGACATCCTGATGCATCCTGAACAGATTACTCTCCATTCAGAATGTATGGGGATATGCCTGATCAGTTCTTTTCCGGTATTGAGCCCCTGTGACGGAACTCTATGCCGGAAATTAAAAACGCTACCCTAAAATATTAAGTTTAAATCCTCCCTTTCCCAATTTTACATATAAAATATATAACAATAAATAAACAAACATATTACATAGGGCTGCGTACGAAAAGTTCAAACTATTAAATTATTAAAAAATATCTCCTATGCGGTGAGCCCCGTAACAGAAATAAATAAATAAATAAATAAAAACCATGCGATTCGCCATTTCTTTGTCACCTTGTCACCCCAAAAAATAGGATAGGACTGTTCTATTATGGGCCGAACTTTTCATAAAATACAGAATGCACGCGGCTTTTTTTTTTTTTTTTTTTTTTTGCGTGGTATTGAGTATCGCAATACTTTATGGTGACGAAAGTGAATAAAAATGTTGGTATCTAAACAACCCTACGCCGATCTGATCGGCGTAGCATTGTTACGATACCAAAATTTTAATTCGGTTTCGATTTGGCGAGTAAAAATTTTATTTGAAGAATTATGGATATAGTAGCTCACCCCTCCTGATATCATGAACCGGTGCTCACACTAAGGTGTGGTTCACCCCAACCACAATGTAGTATAGAGAAGATAAATGTATAGTGGGCACTCAATATCTGCAGCTGCACTCAGGGTACAACACGTTTATTATATATGATATTAAATAACATTCCATAAAACATTCAATAAAACACATAAGAATTATTCTAGGAGTTAATGGCAATTATATATGACAATCTGATAAAAATTATTAATTCATTAAGACCATCCTAAAAGTTCCTAAAATCTTTCACACTGATTATGTGGTTTTTTCAAGTCCCGATATTTCAAGCACTTTTTTGTGCTATATCCGTGCTGTTCATGGGTTAAAAAGTCTCAAGTATAGATGATCAGGGTGGTATTGAGGGGTTAGTTTTATGCAGTGTATATTTTGTACTCACTGTCTATAGTCCGGTCTTTTTCTATCGCTGACTGTAGTGGCGTCCCACTACAAGTCAGAGCACTCACCCCTCTTCTTCTATCCGGCAGCGTGTGTGGGTCTGCAGTTTGTCCTAGTCACGAATACCGCGTCTGCTTGGTAAGGTGGTTCCGGTTTCTGCTCAGCGTCCCACGTGTTGAAGGTATCTCACGTGATCGGAGCTTGAGGAAGTTCCACGTGATCTGTGTTCTGTTCCGGAGGCGGTACCAACCCCCGTATAGATATATGTTAGCACAGATGTTTCACACTTCTCGCTATCGAACACATAACACAAGTGCTTATTAGACTCTGAATCCTTGCATATGAATGTAAAAATCCTTTTGTCTGTTTTATCATCAGCACAAAATGATATCCTGTGTAACTGGCAGTTGTGTAGTACTTCCTGTGGTGGAATAGGGGCGTGGCTCAAACTATCCACCCCTTCCTTGCCTCTAACCTGTGTTTTATTGAATGTTTTATGGAATGTTATTTAATATCATATATAATAAACGTGTTGTACCCTGAGTGCAGCTGCAGATATTGAGTGCCCACTAAAAATTTTATTTGGCTCCTAAATTTTTCTGTTCAGGAGCCAATGGCTACTAGGTATTTTTTTTTAGTCTGGAGCACTGGGGACCCCCGCCGATCAGCTGTTTGAGAAGGCAGCGGCACTCCAGCAGCGCTGCAGCCTTCTTACAACTGTTTAGCGCAGGCCCAGTGACGTCACGACTAGTATCACTGGCCTGGGCGGGGCTAAGCTCTGTTCACTCAGAAGGATAGATCATCAGTTTAAACAAAGTGCCTTGTGAAATGACCCCAATGCCATTAAATGCTGATGCACGCTATATAATGTATCCTAAATACTGTAAATAAACCTACTAGAGGTCCATCGTGTACGAGAAGGGTGTGAACACAGGATCTGGAACCTGTCATGTTGTACCTGCAGGAGGCATGGTATAGAGCTGAGCAGATTGATATTTAGGGGAAATTTTAAACGCCATAATGCAGGAGTCTGCGTTGCAGTAATTTGCACTAAGTCTATTAACCACCTCAGCCCCCAGTGCTTAAACACCCTGAAAGACCAGGCCACTTTTTACACTTCTGACCTACACTACTTTCACCATTTATTGCTCGGTCATGCAACTTACCACCCAAATGAATTTTACCTCCTTTTCTTCTCACTAATAGAGCTTTCATTTGGTGGTATTTCATTGCTGCTGACATTTTTACTTTTTTTGTTATTAATCGAAATTTAACGATTTTTTTGCAAAAAAATGACATTTTTCACTTTCAGTAGTAAAATTTTGCAAAAAAAAACGACATCCATATAGAAATTTTGCTCTAAATTTATAGTTCTACATGTCTTTGATAAAAAAAAAATGTTTGGGTAAAAAAAAAATGGTTTGGGTAAAAGTTATAGCGTTTACAAACTATGGTACAAAAATGTGAATTTCCGCTTTTTGAAGCAGCTCTGACTTTCTGAGCACCTGTCATGTTTCCTGAGGTTCTACAATGCCCAGACAGTACAAACACCCCACAAATGACCCCATTTCTGAAAGTACACACCCTAAGGTATTCGCTGATGGGCATAGTGAGTTCATAGAACTTTTTATTTTTTGTCACAAGTTAGCGGAAAATTATGATTTATTTATTTATTTTTTTCTTACAAAGTCTCATATTCCACTAACTTGTGACAAAAAATAAAAAGTTCTATGAACTCACTATGCCCATCAGCGAATACCTTGGGGTCTCTTCTTTCCAAAATGGGGTCACTTGTGGGGTAGTTATACTGCCCTGGCATTCTAGGGGCCCAAATGTGTGGTAAGGAGTTTGAAATCAAATTCTGTAAAAAATTACCTGTGAAATCCGAAAGGTGCTCTTTGGAATATGGGCCCCTTTGCCCACCTAGGCTGCAAAAAAGTGTCACACATCTGGTATCTCCGTACTCAGGAGAAGGTGGGGAATGTGTTTTGGGGTGTCATTTTATATATACCCATGCTGGGTGAGAGAAATATCTTGGCAAAAGACAACTTTTCCCATTTTTTTATACAAAGTTGGCATTTGACCAAGATATTTCTCTCACCCAGCATGGGTATATGTAAAATGACACCCCAAAACACATTCCCCAACTTCTCCTGAGTACGGCGATACCAGATGTGTGACACTTTTTTGCAGCCTAGATGCGCAAAGGTGCCCAAATTCCTTTTAGGAGGGCATTTTTAGACATTTGGATACCAGACTTCTTCTCACGCTTTGGGGCCCCTAGAATGCCAGGGCAGTATAAATACCCCACATGTGACCCCATTTTGGAAAGAAGACACCCCAAGGTATTCAATGAGGGGCATGGCGAGTTCATAGAAATTTTTTTTTTTTGGCACAAGTTAGCGGAAATTGATATTTTTAATTTTTTTCTCACAAAGTCTCCCGTTCCGCTAACTTGGGACAAAAATTTCAATCTTTCATGGACTCAATATGCCCCTCACGGAATACCTGGGGGTGTCTTCTTTCCGAAATGGGGTCACATGTGGGGTATTTATACTGCCCTGGCATTCTAGGGGCCCTAAAGCGTGAGAAGAAGTCTGGAATATAAATGTCTAAAAAATTTTACGCATTTGGATTCCGTGAGGGGTATGGTGAGTTCATGTGAGATTTTATTTTTTGACACAAGTTAGTGGAATATGAGACTTTGTAAGAAAAAAATAAATAAATTCCGCTAACTTGGGCCAAAAAAATATCTGAATGGAGCCTTACAGAGGGGTGATCAATGACAGGGGGGTGATCAATGACAGGGGGGTGATCAATGACAGGGGGGTTGATCAATGACAGGGGGGTTGATCAATGACAGGGGGGTTGATCAATGACAGGGGGTTGATCAGGGAGTCTATATGGGGTGATCACCACAGTCATTGATCATGCCCCTGTAAGGCTTCATTCAGACGTCCGGATGCGTTTTGCGGATCCGATCCATCTATCAGTGGATCCGTAAAAATCATGCGGATGTCTGAATGGAGCTTTACAGGGGGGTAATCAATGACAGGGGGGTAATCAATGACAAGGGGGGGATCAGGGAGTCTATATGGGGTGATCACCACAGTCATTGATCACGCCCCTGTAAGGCTTCATTTAGACGTCCGGATGCGTTTTGCGGATCCGATCCATCTATCAGTGCATCCGTAAAAATCATGCGGACATCTGAATGGAGCTTTACAGGGGGGTAATCAATGACAGGGGGGTGATCAGGGAGTCTATATGGGGTGATCACCACAGTCATTGATCATGCCCCTGTAAGGCTTCATTCAGACGTCCGGATGCGTTTTGCGGATCGGATCCATCTATCAGTGCATCCGTAAAAATCATGCGGACATCTGAATGGAGCTTTACAGGGGGGTGATCAGGGAGTCTATATGGGGTGATCACCACAGTCATTGATCATGCCCCTGTAAGGCTTCATTCAGACGTCCGGATGCGTTTTGCGGATCGGATCCATCTATCAGTGCATCCGTAAAAATCATGCGGACATCTGAATGGAGCTTTACAGGGGGGTGATCAGGGAGTCTATATGGGGTGATCACCACAGTCATTGATCACGCCCCTGTAAGGCTTCATTCAGACGTCCGGATGCGTTTTGCGGATCCGATCCATCTATCAGTGGATCCGTAAAAATCATGCGGACGTCTGAATGGAGCTTTACAGGGGGTTGATCAATGACAGGGGTGTAATCAATGACAGGGGGGGTGATCAGGGAGTCTATATGGGGTGATAACCACAGTCATTGATCACGCCCCTGTAAGGCTTCATTCAGACGTCCGGATGCGTTTTGCGGATCCGATCCATCTATCAGTGGATCCGTAAAAATCATGCGGACATCTGAATGGAGCTTTACAGGGGGGTAATCAATGACAGGGGGGTGATCAATGACAGGGGGGTGATCAGGGAGTCTATATGGGGTGATCAGGGGTGATCAGGGGCTAATAAGGGGTTAATAAGTGACGGGGGGGGGGGTGTAGTGTAGTGTAGTGGTGCTTGGTGGGACTTTACTGAGCTACCTGTGTCCTCTGGTGGTCGATCCAAACAAATGGGACCACCAGAGGACCAGGTAGCAGGTATATTAGACGCTGTTATCAAAACAGCGTCTAATATACCTGTTAGGGGTTAAAAAAAACACATCTCCAGCCTGCCAGCGAACGATCGCCGCTGGCAGGCTGGAGATCAACTCCCTTACCTTCCGTTCCTGTGTGCGCGCGTTCACAGGAAATCTCGGCCATCGCGAGATGACGCATATATGCGTGACTGTGCGCAGGTCTGCCACCTCCGGAACGCGATCCTGCGTTAGGCGGTCCGGAGGTGGTTAAATGGCACAAAATGTTCGATAAATTTGGTGCATCTGTAAGTCTAAGGCCTCATGCACACGACCGTTGTGTGCATCCGCGGCCGTGGTTCCGTTTTTTTTTTTTTCGCGGACCCATTGACTTTCAATGGGTCCGTGGAAAAAAATCTGAAAATGCACCGTTTTGCAGGCGCATCTGTGATCCGCGTTTCCTGTCCGTCAAAAAAATATGACCTGTCCTATTTTTTGGACGGACAACAGTTCATGGACCCATTCAAGTCAATGGGTCCGTGAAAAAACATGGATGCACACAAGATTGCCATCCGCGTCTGTCATCCTTGTCCGTAGGCTACTTTCACACAGATGGATCTGCTGATCCGTCTGCATAAAAGCTTTTTAGATCTGATTTTTCACTTCGTGACGCTTCAAGTTAAAATATACCATCGGATTGGAGAAGGCTCCGATCCGATGGTATAATAGGGACTCCTGACTTTACATTGAAAGTCAAAGGGGGACGGATCCGTTTGAAATTGCACCATATTGTGTCAACGTCAAACGGATCCGTCCCTATTGACTTGCATTGTAAGTCAAGACGGATCGGTTTGGCTCCGCACGGCCAGGCAGACACCAAAACAACTTTTTTTCATGTCTGTGGATCCTCCAAAAATCAAGGAACACCAATGGACGAAAAAACAGTCACGGATCACGGAACAACGGAAATCCGTTTTGCGGACCGCCAAAAAAACCGTCCGTGTGCATGAGGCCAAAGGCTAATTTCACACAAGCGAGTTTTCCCTCTAGGTGCATCATCCTCACTTCCTCCCTCCGGCGCTGGCCCCCATCCTACTGATGCTCTCCTTCGTTTCTCCCTACCATTTGCCACATGTTACATTATCACCATGCCACCATAAACATAGCTTCTGCCTCACCATATTACTCCACCACATGCAGTTCTCTTCATCAGCCACACCACTGTGTCCCCTCTAAACGCTCACTATATTTCAAACCATCCTTTATAGCTACCCTGACACTGCACCTGCTATAGTCAGTGCCCTCTCAGATACCACTCTGCCGCTCTACAGATGCACATTCTGATACAGGTAACCTATCCACCTTGGCCTCAGACATAAAACAGGCTGTGACCTGGATTTCCCCATTTCTCTGTTATCTACCAGCTTGCATATTAGGCTATTTTACTTGCATCCAACTTTGAGTGTGAAGTGGTATTTCATTAACAATTGGACTTTGGATTATATCCATTCCACTTTGCACCTCACCCCTCCTGG
The DNA here is from genome assembly GCF_905171765.1 of Bufo bufo. Taxonomy (NCBI): domain Eukaryota; kingdom Metazoa; phylum Chordata; class Amphibia; order Anura; family Bufonidae; genus Bufo; species Bufo bufo. The sequence goes on from NC_053392.1 coordinate 236,948,814, forward strand.
ACACCGAGTGCTACCCAACAATACTACTCTACTCTTTGGCGAACAGACCCACTCATTTCAATAGGTACATGCACACGAGCATTGTTCTTTACTGATCCTCTCTGTATGCAGGAAAAATTGCAGCATGTTCTACATTGTCTATTTTTCACGTAACCCTTGCCCCATAGAAACCTATGTGGTTGCATGAAAAACAGAAGACATGCATTGGTTTCATGCAAGGTCGCTAATAGATTCTGTGCGTTATTCTTCAGTTTTTCTTCAGGCACGTGCAAAATAAATGCAATCCAGATGGAAAAAACAAACAATGAATGAAATTGCACGACCGCATACGGGCTGCACACAAAACAGAACGGACACGGGGAAAAAATACGTTGTGTGCATGAGCCCTTAGGATGTAGCTTCACTTCCTTGGCTGCCCCTTTATCGGAGTAACGTTGAAACCAATTCAGCCAGCTAACCACACCCACTTTCCAAAACTGGAGTGTGAGGTGTAAAAACGCTAAATGGCCCAAAAAGTTTTATGTAGCTAAGCTAGGGGTGGGCGAGATATGCGATATAAATTTGTGCCACAATATGGATTTTGTGCATATCGCCTATAATCGCAGGACCGCTTTATGATCGCGCTCTCGGCACGCAACATGTTCTCCTGAGCCGGCATAGTGGAGAAGGAGGGAGTCCCTCCCTCCCCACTGTGCGCAGCTGCAGCTGATCACCAATGAGAACAGAGTAGGAGGAGGAGGAGGGGAGGGACTGTGGCCACTGCGCCACCAATGAATGTGCCGGCCATATAACCGATCGGAGCCCCAGCATTACACTGCTGGGACTCCGATCGGTTACCATGGCAGAAAGGAGTCACGCTACTGAAGTCCTGGCTGCCATGGTATGTTAGTGAGCAGCATTATACTCACGTGAGCCGTGGCCGCCGGTCGCTCCTTCTTCTGTCTGTGCGGCGCATTAATAATGCTTATAGCATTAGCAATGCGCCGCACAGACCTATAAGAAGGAGCAACCGGCGGCCACGGCGCACGTGAGTATAATGCTGCTCACTAACATACCATGGCAGCCAGGACTTCAGTAGCGTGACTCCTTTCTGCCATGGTAACCGATCGGAGCCCCAGCATTACACTGCTGGGACTCCGATCGGAACTGCCCACTGCCACCAATGATGGGGGGGGGGGGACCCTGTGGCCACTGCCACCAATGATTAATACTGGGGAGGGAGGGGGGGGGGGATGGGGCTGATAAGAGGGAGGGGCTGGGGGGCAGATCAGGGGCTGGGGGGGGGCGGATCAGGGGCTGGCTGCCATGGTCAGCTCTCTGCTGTTGTGTGCACAAAGCACGGGGCAGCAGGGAGAGTGTAACGTCCTATTCACCCTAATAGAGCTCTATTAGGGTGAATATGACAAGGGTTCTAGCCCTTAAGGAGGCTAATAGTTATTAACTAAAATGTAAAAAAAAAAAAAAAGTTTAAACAAACCCCCCCCCCCCCCCCCCCCAAATATAGAAAACAATATATTGTCATATATAATCGCACATGCTTAAAATTATATCGCAATATAGATTTTAGGCCATATCGCCCACCCCTAAGCTAAGCCCAAACTCCTATCTTGTGGCGTTTTGAAGCCAGAATTCCCCAGTACAGGATTTGATACATTCCCCAATATTTTTATTCATTTAAATCTTTGCTCTCTCTGTTTAAGGCTGCATTTACACAAACGTACTTTGTTTCTTTGTCCGTTCCGGTCATGTGAATGTAGCCTAGGAGTCAGGTGGGCAATCTCATCAGTCACTGACAGCCTTCAATGTATATACAGTCATATATAGAGATAGCTGTCAATCACTGAAAGGACCACCCACTGGACTGTTAAGCATAGAAAGAGCAGAGATTTAAAGAATCAAATACAAGTTAGGCCTCATGCACACAACCGTTGTTTTGGTCCGCATCCGAGCCGCAGTTTTTGCAGCTTGGATGTGGACCCATTGACTTCAATGGGGCCGCAAAAGATGCGGACAGCCCTCCGTGTGCTGTCCGCATCCGTTGCTCCATTCCGTGGTCTGCAAAAAATATATAACCTGTCCTATTCTTGTCCGTTTTGCGGACAACAATAGGCAGTTATATTAATGGCTGTCCGTGCCATTCCGGAACGCACAAGGGTGCCATCCGTGTTTTGCGGAACTGCAATTTGCAGACCGCAAAACACACAATGGTCGTGTGCATGAGGCCTTATACTGAATCTTTTCCCACAAAACTATACAGATAATCCATCTGCTCAGCTCCTCCTGCTCTACACCATGTATTTCATGCTTAACATGTCAAGCTACCTTTAACATATACCGTATATACTCGAGTATAAGCCGACCCGAATATAAGCCAAGGCCCCTAATTTTACCCCCAAAAAATGGGAAAAATTATTGACTCGAGTATAAGACTAGGGTGGGAAATGCAGCTATAATGCAGAGTGTATGTGTATATAATGCACACACTCTACATTATATACACACATCTGCAAGAGGGTGACTCAGATTGATGGGAGTCTGACTCTGACTCCCTGTATTTAATGCAGAGTGTGTGCATTATATACACACACACTCTGCATTAAATACAGGGAGTCAGACTCCCATCAACTGGGCATTTATTTATTAAATTTTTTTTTATATTTATCAGGTTGTTTATATTTTGGCTAGGGAGGGGGGCTGTCCAGGGGGAGGGGGAACTGTGCAGGGGGAGGTACTTACTGCCGATGTAAATCTCACGGTCTTCTCCCAGTGTAAATCTCGCGGCCCGCGTGTCTCGCGAGATATACACTGGGAGCTTAACAGGGGTGCCGCGCGGACGTGCTGGGAGCTGACCGGAGCAGCTGTAAAAAAGTAACAGCTTCTCCGGCCCCCAACATGTCATGGTCTGTATTATGGCAATGTAAGTTGCCATAATACAGACCTAGACTCTAGTATAAGACGAGGGGGCTTTTTGAGCACAAAAATATGTGCCAAAAAACTCGTCTTATACTAGAGTATATACGGTACTTATCTGCCGAATAACACTGCTGTGGGTTACAAGTAGGAATGAGCGAATAGACTTCGGATGAAAAATCCGAAGCAGATGGCTTTATGGAATAGCTCAGTGGCTATACAATTTTTTTTAATTACGGTACATGCAATTGCAAAAGTATTCACACCCAGGTGCTGGTTTAAAAACCGGAGAGAATTTTTCATGGGACAACCTCTTTAAAATGCAAAAAAAAAAAAAGCATCTAAATTTTTGGGGAACTTCCAGAGTAAGGCCCCTTTCACACGGGCGAGTATTCCGTGCGGATGCGATGCGCGAGTTGCACCCGCACCGAATCCTGACCCATTCATTTCTATGGGGCTGTGCACACGAGCGGTAATTTTCACGCATCACTTGTGCGTTGCGTGAAAATCGCAGCATGCTCCTCTTTGTGCGTTTTTCACGTAACGCAGGCCCCATAGAAATTAATGGGGTTGCGTGAAAAATCGCAAGCATCCGCAAGCAAGTGCGGATGCGGAGCGATTTTCACGCGCGGTTGCTAGGTGACGATCGGGATGGGGACCCGATCATTATTATTTCCCTTTATAACATGGTTATAAGGGAAAATAATAGCATTCTGAATACAGAATGCATAGTACAATAGGGCTGGAGGGGTTAAAAAAAAAAAAAAAAAACAATTTAAGTCACCTAAATTCACTTGTTTGCGCAGCCGGCATCTCTTCTGTCTTTATCTGTGAGCAATAGGACCTTTGATGACGTCACTACGCTCATCACATGATCCATCACCATGGTGATGGACCATGTGATGAACGCAGTGACGTCAAAGGTCCTATTGCTCACAGATAAAGACAGAAGAGAAGCCGGGCTGCGCAAACAAGTGGATTAAGGCGAGTAAAAAAAATTATAATTTAACCCCTCCAGCCCTATTGTACTATGCAGTCTGTATTCAGAATGCTATTATTTTCCCTTATAACCATGTTATAAGGGGAAATAATACAATCTACAGAACACCTAACCCAAACCTGAACTTCTGTGAAGAAGTTCGAGTCTGGGTACCACAGTCGGTTTTTTTATCACGCGTGTGCAAAACACATTGCAACCGCGAGATAAAAACTGAACATCGGAACGCAATTGCAGTCAAAACTGACTGCAGTTGCGTTCCTACTCGCGCGGGTTTGCCGCAATGCACCGGGACGCATCCGGACCTAAGCCGGACACGCCCGTGTGAAAGAGGCCTAAAGCTAAACCAACTTGTAGGTACAGTAAACAGGCTAGACAGTCTAAAGATACACCAGATTTATCAGCCAGCATAAGCCATTGAGATAAATCTGAAGCAGTTTAGGACTGTCTAGTCTCCTCAGGTAGGGCTTATGCACATGGCTGCAGTTTTGCTTTTTTTGCGGATGGGATGCGTACCTGTTGATCTCAATTGGGCCATAAAAGATGTGGACAGCACATCCGTTAGTCCGGCCCCACAAAAAAATATGTCATAGTCTTGTCCATTTTGCATACAAAAATAGGGCTTTTCTCTACCCGGGTGGGGAGGTTTGATTTGTCATGCTAACAGCCAGGGTACATGCATTTGGGGACCACAAAACACTTCTGGCCGTGTGCATGAGGCCTGAGGGGCAAAAATATCAGAGTTCTCAAACTCAGACAAAACTGTGACTGGTATTCTTAGACAGTGCGGATGTGACTGATGCGGAGCTTTGTCGCCATTTTAATGTCCCATACAAAGACTTCTGCTTGAGAGAGCCACAGGTCATCTAATTATTATAATATGATTAAAAGTGGGACAGCACTTCCACGGGAAAGGGCTTTCTAACTCTTTATAGCTTACATAGAATTTTTATGACAGTCTTCATATTTCAAAGCAAAAGCTTAACCATCCTTGCATGATCAAAGTCGCTCTCTCCAGATAAGCTCCTCTCTGCTGCGGTAGAAATAAAGCATGCAAAATACAATTGCAAAGTCTATGAGAAAACTAATCAGCCGAGCGTTCACTTGTTCCATTAGTCAGGAGCTGGCCTGGTGCCAGACTCAAGATAGAGAGGGGGGGGGATTAGAAAAAAATAAAAGCTTCAATTTCCAATTATTTGTTGCTCTCCCAGATCTCGATATTCTCCAATGGACTGCTTTCTAAGAAAACGTGGGTTGCAAAGTCTGCTGGCTGGAAATCCTGAACAGACCCCGTGTGTCGTCATATAACTGTCTGATTAGAGCAGCCTCAGACTTCCTCATTAATGCAGCCCATTGCTAAGGCTACTTTCACACCTGCGTTAGGTGCGGATGCGTCTTGTATCTGCACAGACGGATCGGCACCGATAATGCAAACGCTTGTATCCGTTCAGAACGGATCAGTTAGATTTTTATTTATTTTTTTAAGAATAATGCGAACGGATTCTGACTTGCATTGAAAGTCAATGGGGGACGGATCAGTTTTCAATTGCACCATATTGTGTCAGTGAAAACGGATCCGTCCCCATTGACTTAGGCCTCATGCACATGGCCGTGAGCGGTCCGTGGTGACACAGCCGGGATTCCTGCTGACAGCAGGAGCGCACAGCGTCATTGGTTGCTATGACACCGTGCACTTTATGCCACCGCTGCACTACAGTAATACACACGTATGTTCTATACCAGTGTATTACTGTAGTGCAGCTGCGGCATGAAGCGCATGGCGTCATAGCAACCAATGACGCCGTGCGCTCCTGCTGTCAGCAGGAATCCCGGCCGGGTTACCACGGACCGCTCACGGCCATGTGCATGAGGCCTTACATTGCAAGTCAGGACGAATCCGTTTGGCTCTGTATCGTCAGGCGAACATCAAAACGCTGCAAGCTGCGTTTTGGTGTCTGCCTCCAGAGCAGAATACAGGCGCAACGGAGCCAAACTGATGCATTCTGAATTATCCATTCAGAATGCTTTGGGGCTGAACTGATCAGTTTTGGGCCACTTGTGAGAGCCCTGAAACAGCTCTCACAAGCGGACCCAGAAACGCCAGTGAGAAAGTAGCGCTTCTTTTCATCCAACGTAACACTATCACGTCATTTCACATAAACCAACACTCATCCAGGCCACCACTGTCACTGACTGCGCCACGGCCCGCTGCTGGGACACAAACCATTTTGCCTATTTTTGGGCTTCTGGCCACAGTCTCTTGCCTTATGAATGGTTGAGATGATTTGGGTTTTCACATTAAGGCTACGTCTACACGACGACATTTGTCGCGCGACAGATAGGGCACAACTACACTGCAACATTTTGTTGCACTAATGTCGCGCGACATTTTTTATAATGGCAGTCTATGGTGTCGCACTGCAACATGCAACATGCTGCGACGGAACAGTCGCAGAGAAATCCATCTCGAATGGATTTTCTGCGACTGTCGCGTCACAGTATGTTGCATGTTGCAGTGCGACACCATAGACTGCCATTATAAAAAATGTCGCGCGACAATAGTGCAACAAAATGTCACGCGACAAATGTCGTCGTGTAGACGTAGCCTTAGTGGTAATGTTTTCAGGGCGTTTCCAACTCACTACATAGCTCACGACAAAAAAGACAAATGAGAATAAAATCCTATATAGGCAATTTCTATACAAATGAACCATGTGTCTATCAAACATGTAAACAGGGAGAACTCTAAAAGAAGTACAAAAAGGAACTCTAAGATCAAGACAAAAAAGGTGTAAAGGGGTCTTCCACTAAAAACGAGATTGCACAGGCCACCACTTTCTGATTAATTGGGGTCCGACTGCAAAGACTCCCACAGATCTGGATAATAAAAAGGCAGCGGAACTGCTTGAGCCAGCGCCTATGAAATAAAAATATCTGAAGCCAGGATCAAGGGAGACTAATTTAACCCCTTAATGGGCAGCTATTTTTTCCTGTTTTTTTTTTTTGCTTCACCATGTTTACTGTCTACTGTCTACTTAGCAAAGTTCTTAGTATTGCTAAGGAGAGCCTGTCTTCAGTCTCACAAGTCAGACAGGCAGGGTGATGGGTAGTGATTAGTGTTGAGCGAACTTGTGGTTTCAAGTTCGGTGTAAAAGGTTCCGGTTATTGGTCCATGGTAGCGGAATCCATAACGGAATTCTTAGATAAGCCAAACCTTGCACGCCGAACTTGAAACCACAAGTTTGCTCAACATTAGTAGTGATAAGCACATGTACATAGTCAGGGGCTGGGGTAGTGACGAGAGGCGGGCTGTAAGCCTCGGCATGTTACACACAGGGGGTCTTCAGCGTTCAGTAAAACACTGATTCTCCTTAGAGCTTTAGGGCTCATTCAGACGGCCGTATGCTATCCGCAAAAATGCGGATCCGTTTTTTTTTGCGGATTAGATGCTGACCCATTCACTTCTATGGGGCCCTTTTCTTCTCCACGGTTCCGCAAAACAATTTAAACATGTCCTATACTTTTCTGTGAAAATCAGGACATGGCCCCATTGAAGTCTATGAGTCCGCAAAAATACTAAATGCTATCAGTTTTTTTGCAGATCCGCAAAAAACGGATAGCATTCAGTATTTTTGCGGACAGCATACGGCCGTCTGAATGAGCCCTTACTAAGATGAATCTGTAGAAGATTCTGTACATATTTCACACCGAATAATGCCAGCTTCAGACTAGCGCTAGCGATCCGACAGACTGCATTCCTGGACAATAACCTGTATACATTTATGATAAATAACCATTTTATTATTTTGCAAGATTTTTTTCATTACATTTTTATTACATTTTATTATAATCAGTCTTCCAAAATTATTTTATACTTCTAATGAACAGGTACACTCCCGTATGCTAATACATTATGGCACAGAGTGAAGTTAGGGCAACACTACTGTGCACTAACAGCAGGATTACTGAACTTACATTCCTGGGGCTGAGTGGAGCAGGGCGTGGCCAGAGGTGGAAGAACAAAGCCTCTAGGAGCAGGGGCAACACCCCCCCTGCACCTAGCGGCTAATTAGCATATTATAGAAGTTAGATTTCTTGGGTAACGGGCCATAGATAAAAGTAGGAATAGTCTAGTTAGGTTTAGCTGACATTAGCACATCGCTAATGTCAGCTAGCTTAATAGGGTTAAGTCTGGTGACAGAATCCCTTTAAGGAGTCGTGCACCTCTTGGCTCTTCCTCTAAAGGGGTTTTTATTGGCTGGTCTTTAGTAAATGACCCCTTTTATACACAAATGTGTGGGTTGTTATCGTGGTCACTCCAGACCATTATCACTGAGGGTGGAGAGATACATTCCTTGTGGTGCAGTTTTATCACATGGTTGCAGTTTAAAAATGAAATATAGTGTAGTACATAAAATATATGGGAGAAGAGGAGGCAATGGTCGTGAAAAGGAAGACAAGGCTTTCCTTGGCCTTTCCAGATGCCAGACATATCCCAAGTACTAGGGCTGATCCCCTACACAAGGTAACATTGACTAGAACACATTTGCTACAGTACGTGTGAGGGGAAGTGAGCCAAATAGGGAGAGAAAAAGGGAGTGAGCAGAAAGAAAGCAATGGCAGAAGATAGATCTTATATACAACAGTTTATAGCGGCTAACAAGTGAAAGCCCTTTCTCCAATGTCTTAGGGAGGGCCTGCCGCACGGGCAGCTCAGTGAGGATTGTGAAACCCATGCAGATAGAGAGGGCTCTGTGCAGAGGAAAGGAATTCTCTGTATGTCTGGTATTCCAGCCAGCACCCTCCCCTGTTCCTCTTTTCTCCCTATATGGCATGTAGCAGAGCCGAGCTGCTCCCTGCTGCTTCATGCTGCACCTCGCTGTGTGTCTTTACTGGAAACTCACTGAAACTCTCTAGGAAACAACTACTGAAACACAGACGGCTGAACACGCAGTGTCTTCTTCCCCAGGAACACCACCTCATACAGAACACAGCCATAACAGAGGCAAAAAGCCATGCGATTTCATGAACCCCAACGTGAAGTACATCAGCTTGGCAAATACCAGCCAGGGCAAAGCCCAGATAGAGCATTGTAATGAACAGGATTATAAAAAAAAATGCCACTTATACAATGAGGTTGAAAGCCACATCATCATTTTTTGGGGTGTGTTTTTTTTTCCTTCAACCACAGGATGCGCTACCCTCACATTTTCATACATTCTCATTTTTTTCAATACCCCACCCTTAATCATGGTTTTCTTAAAGCTACTTATCTGTTAAAAAATGTCAAATCTTTGCTCCTTTTTTTCAAAAAGAGTCATGCTTTGGGTATGGCTTTTTTTTTTTTTTTGGGGGGGGGGGGGGGGGGGGGGATTTCGCCATAATCTCTACAGTATATAAAAAGGGCAGGGAAAAAAAAAAAACATCAGAAATATGAGGGAAAATAAACTCCAAAAAAGCTTGTAAACTCCTTATGAAAACAATTGTGTTTTTAAAAGACCATAAAGAGTCACAAAAAAGTGTACATGAAGAAAGCCCAAAAGGGCAATTTACAAGTAGCTCTAAGTACTGTGCAATGTAAACTGGAGCAACTGTAAACTGTTGTCTATAGGAAGAGCTCCAAGAAGTAGATCTGCAGTCTAAGGCCTCCTGCACACGACCGCTGTCTGCAGACGCGGACCCATTCACTGGAATGGGGTCCGCAATCCACATTCGGCTGTCTGCATATAGGAACGGACAGAAAACCCACAGAAGCACTCTGCAGTGCTTCAGTAGGGTGCTCTGCCTCCAATCCGCACTGCGGTGCACAAATGGCCGGGGCCAACAACGGCCGTGTGCATAAGGCCTAATTGTGATGGATATCGCTGAAGCTAGACGGCAACTTGCCCCTGACAAGAAAGACCAAAGATGGCCGAGTAATAATAATCTTTATATACTGCCAACATATTCTGCAGCTTTTTACAAACCAGACGGTACATGAACAAACAAAATCAAACAGGTCCTGAGCAATAAGAGGACGGCTGCATCTGCCGAGTGCTACTCCCTGTATAGTGCACTTTGTCCAATAAAGGGCACTATATATAGACGGGGCGAGTGTCATGGATTATACCTTCTCTATTGGATTCTCAGTTCTGAGCAATAATATTGAAGGGGATTGAGTGGGCAAAAGTTAGATTAAGGAACATCAAAGACCACCCTAAAAATATATTGTTTTTTTTAGGATGTAAGTGTCGAGAATTAAAGGGAACCTGTCAGCTCCAACAAACATCCCAAGCCGGCAGCAGTACCTTAGTGTAGCCAGCAGCGTGTTTGTAACGATCATTTTCTTCCTGCAGGCAGAGAAGCAGAAGCGGTAAAAACGTTCTTTAATCCCCTGTCGGCGCGCTTCTCTAGTCAGGCTTGAAGTCACGGGGGCAGCGGCCTCCTTGCTTCAAGTCACGGTAACCAGGCCCCCTTCCCTGTGACTGACAGCGCTTATGCACAAGAGTTCGGCTGGCTTTGCCGAACTGCCGGCGAGAGGTTCGAGAGCGGCGAGAGGTTCAGATTATGGAGGACGTTAGCCGTAACCCACTGGCTGAAGAAAGAGCATAAGTAAGGTGATGGAGAGATGAGTGAGGAAATATAAAGGGGTGCAGAACTGTGGAGAGCTTTGTTGGTGAGAATGGGAAGTTTAAACTGGAGTTCTATACTGGACCAGTGTAATGACAGGCACATGGTGGAGCATTGGCACGCTGCAGTTTTTGTTCACAGGCTAATTAGCATATCATCACAGTTAAAATTGTGCAGTAACGGGGGCATCCATAAGCATGAGATCAGGAGAGTCAGGGTCTGCTGACATTAGCACATCACTAATGTCAGCCAGTTTAATAGGGTTAATTCTGGTGACAGAAACCGTTTGAGTGGAATCTGTCAGCTCCAAAGCCCCCAAACTAGGGTAAGGGGTGTATAGTGTGACACCAATTCTGTCATTTTATCTTCATACTCCCTTGCATTCCGACACTGTGCTCCCATAAACATGCAGTAAAATGCAACGCGTGGACTCCTGAACTCACAACATAATGGAAAGGAGGAGTCCTTTCAGTAATCTTTCTTGCTGGTTAGCACAGCGTTGAAATGGAAGAGAGTATGAAGATAATTCAAAATCTGATTCAGCATCACTTACATGATTCACCATTTACTCCAGTTTGAGGGTTGTTTCGGAGGTGTCAGATTCTCTTAAAGATCAGCTTCCATGGCAGAAAAATGGACGACGACACAAGTGACTAAAAACAACAGTGCAGGGTAGTAAAAAGCCACACATACAGTTGTGGAAAAAGTTTTTGAGAGAGACACAAACTTTGGTTTGCAGAAAGTTCGGTGTTTTTAGATCTTTTTGTCAGATGTTTCTATGGTATACCGAAGTACAATTCTAAGCATTTCATGAGTTCTGTTTCCAAAACCAAAAAAAAAAAGTTTCTTCTCCAACAGTCTAAAAGACATCATTTATTGAAAACACATTAAAAACATCTTGCAAAAGACAGTAAAAGCCGGCCGGTTTTCACAGTCTTGTGCAAGAGGTTTTTAATGTGTTTTCAATAAAGGATGTATTTTTATGGAGTGCTGGAGAAGAAACTTGTTTTATTGCCATTTTGGAATTTCACTTTGGTGCCTGTGTCGGATCCAGACACCTCCTCCCTGCACCCGCTATTCAACTTTCAAGATCCCAGGACAAGGGGTGTGCATACCACCTTGCATGTATAAGTTTTTTTTTGTTTGTTTACACTTTTATTGCACATATATCATGTTTATGCAAAGACTCAATATTTCCAGTGTTGACCCCCCTTTTTTAATACTTCAGCTGGAACAGCCTGCCGGATGTAACAAGCTCTAGTATGAAACAAACCTAAATTGTGTAAAATGTTAAAGGGAATGTAACTTAAAGTGTGACATTTTTCAATATTTGAGGTGGCCTCGATATTCACAAGCTGCCGGCTCCCCTTCCCACCTCACGTTAATTGACAGCTTTCTTTCTAGGGAGAGAAATAGGCAGTAATTTGAGGGCGCGCGTGACACTACTTCTTTATACCCTCCGATAGGACAGCATAAACCTGGTGGCAGATTACATTTTAAGCCAGGATATAACTTATAAAAACACCACTTTCAAAAGTTTGCAAATAGTCAAAAATACCCATACAATGCAGAATTTAATTGGGGTCTACGCAGAGCTCTGTCTGTCCACGGTTGTAAACTATAAGCACACCCGTGTGGTCGGATCCAGGAACGAGGCGCAATTTCCTTCCTTCTACCCACTTTTCTACTGTCTGAAGTAAGGCAAAAAGAAGCAGATGGAAAAGCCCCTGTGTGAGAACATCGGTGGACCAGGTAGCAGAGAGCGGCAAGGTACGAGACCGTGTCAGTGGAGGGGATCCATGAGAGGGGCATGTATTATATTTTTTATTATAATTTTTTTTTTTTAACTGCAACCTCAACAGTTTAGACTATCTTTTTGCTGTAAAACCACTTTAAGTGGGCATTCTGGTAACATTGGATAGGGTATAACGGTTAGATCAGCGACAGCTAGGACCCACCATTTACAAGCCTTAAGTTCCAGCGTCCTTCCTTTGAATGTTTTGATGGCTGAGCATGTGAACTTTCAGACTCTATGGGACTGCTGGAAATTGCAGAACACTGTCCTCGACTATGTCCGAGCTGCCGTGTGCATGCTCAATTATCTCTCCAATCAAACAAGGGACACAGGGCCCCAATTCTGGTGATCATTGGGAATCTCAGCAGTCTAACAGTTATCGAGTGGATATGGGATAATATCTTGTTACTGGAATACCCCTTTTAGTGCACATGTACAGCACCATAAAGGTCAAGCAATCCATGGAATAATCATCGGTACTGTACATCAGTTCGTGCAGATGTTTCAGTTCCATTATTGTGGGCAGCAGATACCCGTTTACATGAGGCGACCTGCTGCCAACAAATCATTCCTGTGTTCAAATAAAAGATGCCAACAGCTGTTGCTGGGCACTTACATAGGGCAATGATTGGGTACAAACCCAATCATCAGCCTGTGCTAGAGGGCCTTTAGAAGAGAAATGCATCTCACATGCAAAACAAAATATTATGCCATCTACAGGCAGCCATTTTTGTAGTATTACGTTCAGATTTAATACATGGACATCTCATGTCCTTCAGATTGTTCTGGCTCATAAAAGGTCAGTCCCAAGCAGGGTCTTGCCCCTTTTTGATGACGCTCAAATAGGTTATATGAACAGGGGTTGCGTTTATCATGTCACATGATGGCAAACCACTCATTAGAAGTTTGCTGTGCGTTTGTGATAGAGAATATATATTATTTTTGTTTTGCAATTTGCAGCATGCACCACTGAAACCATTGAAATACTGTATTTGAAAGTTTTTCTTGAGCCTGCGTTTGAGTACTTTGCACCAAACTTATCAAATGTCACTTCAGTGCCTCTCTAAGGCTACTTTCACACTGCCGTTTCTGGGTCCGCCTGTAAGATCCATTTCAAGGCTCTCACAAGCGGCCCAAAACGGATCAGTTCAGCCCCAATGCATTCTGAATGGATAAGGATCCATTCAAAATGCATCAGTTTGGCTCCGTTCAGCCTCCATTCCGCTCTGAAGGCGGACACCAAAACGCGGCTTGCAGCTTGACGAAACTGAGCCAAACGGATCCGTCCTGACTTACAATGTAAGTCAATGGGGACGGATCCGTTTACTGACACAATATGGTGCAATTGAAAACGGATCTGCCTCCCATTGACTTTCAATGTAGATACCAGACGGATCCGCACCTAAACGCAGGTGTGAAAGTACCCTAAACCTAACACTTTTCTCCAGAAAAGCTACTCCAGTTTTTGTACCCTACCCTTATACTAGAGCGAGTCTGCGACTTTTTAAAAAGTCTGAGATAAATCTGGAGTGAGACCAACTAATACAGATAACCATGACCACCTTACCACACACACACACACACACACACACACACACACACACACACACACACTTTTCAAAACTGAAGGGACATATGCACAAATGTGAAAAGTTTCCACATTTTTGCGCACGTGACCTAAAAAAGTAGCAAAGCCCCTAATTAGCCACTTTTTGTCCGGAATGAAGGCATGATGAATTCCCCCCATGTGCTTCAGATGTATAAGCCGTGAAGCCACAGCAATCTGCACGCATATCAACCACAAAATTCCTAGCCACGTTACAGGCTACCACTAATGTACGAGAACGCTAATGCACAGCCCCTAACTATAAACATGCCAGATGATATTTAAGTGGCATCCCATTCCGAACTTCATATCTACCCCAAATTCATATTTTTAAAAAAGTCATTAAACTAGTCAAAAAGTTGCATGCCCCTGCACTGGGGGACCTGCAGCTGTTAACTTCCCTGATGTGTACAGTCGTGGCCAAAAGTTTTGAGAATGACACAAATATTAGTTTTCACAAAGTTTGCTGCTAAACTACTATTAGATCTTTGTTTCAGTTGTTTCTGTGATGTAGTGAGATATAATTACACGCACTTCATACGTTTCAAAGGCTTTTATCGACAATTATATGACATTTATGCAAAGCGTCAGTATTTGCAGTGTTGGCCCTTCTTTTTCAGGACCTCTGCAATTCGACTGGGCATGCTCTCAATCAACTTCTGGGCCAATTCCTGACTGATAGCAACCCATTCTTTCATAATCACTTCTTGGAGTTTGTCAGAATTAGTGGGTTTTTGTTTGTCCACCCGCCTCTTGAGGATTGACCACAGGTTCTCAATGGGATTAAGATCTGGGGAGTTCCCAGGCCATGGACCCGAAATGTCAACGTTTTGGTCCCCGAGCAACTTAGTTATTACTTTTGCCTTATGGCACGGTGCTCAATCGTGCTGGAAAATGCATTGTTCTTCACCAAACTGTTGTTGGAAGAAGTTGCTGTTGGAGGGTGTTTTGGTACCATTCTTTATCCATGGCTGTGTTTTTTGGGCAAAATTGTGAGTGAGCCCACTCCCTTGGATGAGAAGCAACCCCACACATGAATGGTCTCAGGATGCTTTACTGTTGGCATGACACAGGACTGATGGTAGCGCTCACCTTTTCTTCTCCAGACAAGCCTTTTTCCAGATGCCCCAAACAATCGGAAAGAGGCTTCATCGGAGAATATGACTTTGCCCCAGTCCTCAGCAGTCCATTCACCATACTTTCTGCAGAAGATCAATCTGTCCCTGATGTTTTTTTTTGGAGAGAATTGGCTTCTTTGCTGCCCTTCTTGACACCAGGCCATCTTCCAAAAGTCTTCGCGTCACAGTGCGTGCAGATGCGCTCACACCTGCCTGCTGCCATTCCTGAGCAAGCTCTGCACTGGTGGCACTCCGATCCCGCAGCTGAATTCTCTTTAGGAGACGATACTGGCGCTTGCTGGACTTTCTTGGATGCCCTGAAGCCTTCTTAACAAGAATTGAACCTCTTTCCTTGAAGTTCTTGATGATCCTATAAATTGTTGATTGAGGTGCAATCTTAGTAGCCACAATATCCTTGCCTGTGAAGCCATTTTTATGCAACGCAATGATGGCTGCAGACGTTTCTTTGCAGGTCACCATGGTTAACAATTGAAGAACAATGATTTCAAGCATCACCCTCCTTTTAACAGGTCAAGTCTGCCATTTTAACCTAATCAGCCTGACATAATGATCTCCAGCCTTGTGCTCGTCAACATTCTCACATGAGTTAACAAGACGATTACTGAAATGATCTCAGCAGGTCCTTTAATGACAGCAATGAAATGCAGTGGAAAGGTTTTTTTGGGATTAAGTTAATTTTCATGGCAAAGAAGGACTATGCAATTCATCTGATCACTCTTCATAACATTCTGGAGTATATGCAAATTGCTATTATAAAAACTTAAGCAGCAACTTTTCCAATTTCCAATATTTATGTAATTCTCAAAACTTTTGGCCACGACTGTACACTTGTACAATCAGTGTCGGACACTAAGAGGTAACAAAGGCTGATATGCACTAGCACCTTAGGTGCACAAAAACAAGGTAGCGGCAATCAATGTATACTGGCACCCTGTGTGCACAATTCAAGCAATAATGCAGAAAAGAGCATATAGCAGTGTATACATAATGCACAGCGACATACAGAAAAACAACAGAAAACATACAATGATTAGGTGTAAAAGAAAAAACCGTGCAACAAACATGCACAGCTACACCTATAGCATAACGTGCATGGCGGCACCATTGAAATCCAGTGTCCTACCCTACAGATGGTGGGTTCTGCAGACACCTCCGTTCCGATGTTTCTTGTTAGGGTGGTCCGGTTTGACAGAAGAGAGTTGGTACAATGTGTGTGGGGGTGGGGGGGGGAATCACAGGAAGATGTTCCTTTTTTTCCCTAGACGACCCTCGGGACCCTACAATAGTCCTGTTAGTCTAACCACGGGGTATCCCACTAGTTGGGCCCCCGTCCGGAACCTAACCCTGGAATTGCATTCCCTATTTAGCCCTGAAAAGATCCCAACATGCACGTTTATGAGGCAGAAACAATCCTCTCATCAAGGGAATATGTAGAATGGGCCAAAATAGGATTCGCTTGCCGGAGAAGATGTTCACCGCCAAGCAATTGCTGGGAGTAGTACTTACCAGCAAGTACAAGAACCACTAGGAGCAATGGCTCCCAGATGGAGTAGAATGCACAGGTAGGTGCACAACATACAGGGAAAGAAAAAAGGGGACAGATGGAGCACCCTCTTTCTTCGTTGCGGTACACAGTTTGGGGCCGCAGGCATTGATGTTACCTGGGGCAATGGACAAAATAAAAAATATTGATGACTGCTACATACAGCATTTTATTTTAGGAATTGCTCCATTTACTATTAAGCTTTACCTGCGATGAAAGCTAGCCAATTCATACAGCCGCATAGGAAGGAGGCTTTTCAGGAGCTAGGTTACTTCCATTGTTCAGCTCGCACCGATTATCAGGGCCAGGACTGACAGGGCTGTCTTACAAATCAATGCACCAACAAGATTTCATTAGTCCGCCTCCAGAGCGGAATCAATAGTAACGCAGCTTCTAGTACTGTAAACAGATGCTGGAAAAGGTGAGATCAGGACAAAAATCCTATTTAGGTCACTGGGTAATTTTATTCTGCTCTCTCTTTCAGAAAGCGCCTCTCTACAGAATAAGCATTAATCATTTAGCGATGCTCGGTAGAGGGGATATGACAGCGTCTAGTGACAAGCCAATGCCAGGAGCATTCCAAGGATTAGGTAATGGTAGAACAAAGGGTCAATTGTAGAACATGAACTATGAGCTAAGGCAATGAGCAATAAATAGCACTGCCCCTGACTGTTTAGTAAAGGGGGCATATTATCAATCATGCTATTCTCTGTTGATACTACTGGAAATATATGGATACATTACCAACTGGGCGTTAACGGTTGAGGGCATATCCTTACATATTGACACTGTCCAATCAGCAAAGTGGTTAGGTCCAGTTGACAATTCAGTCATACATTTACAGGAGGAATCACAGAGGAATGGCACAAAAGCAAAGTGGTCCATTCACTCGTCCGTAAGTGTTTTGCGGATCCGCAAATTGCAGATCCGCAAAACATGGACACCTGCAATGTGCGATCCGCAATTTGCGGATCCGCACATCACAGACACTAGAATAGAAAATGCCTTTTCTGGTCCGCAATTGCAGACAAGAATAGGACATGTTCTATTTTTTTCAGGAACGAAATTGCGGATCCCGAAAAAACGGATCCCGAAAAAACAGATGCGGATCCCGAAAATGCAGATGCGGATCCAGGAAATGTGGATTTGCATCCGTTCCAGCCCCATTGAAAGTGAATGGGTCCGCAAATTGCGGAACGAATGCGGACCCAAATTACGGACGTGTGAATGGACCCCAAATGGTGCTCCAGAATGATGTCACGGGGAATAGTGGTAATTACTAACAGAGACATGCCAGAGCTGTTGGGTTCTCTTCAATATCTGAATGTCATATTTTTGAGATGAAATGGACTGTCCGTTATTCACCAACATAAGGCCTCTTACACACGAGCGAGTCCCACACATTGGACTCGCAGCGTGTGTCAGGGAAACCACTAGTCCTGACCTTCCAGCACTGCCGGGGTCACACAGCCTTATATTGATTTATGATACTCTGTAACCCTTAGGAGGTCTGGAATATATTGTATAACACTGACATAATGCTGTCAGTGTTATACAATATATTCCAGAGCTGTTACATAGCATCATAAATAAATAGAATGCTATGCGACCCCGGCAGTGCTGGGAGTTCAGGACAGGAGCTGTTGCATACCAGCGTTGCGAGTCCAGAGCGTAAAATGCACTTGACTGAAAGGGGCCTAAAACCCATTCACTTTGTCTACCATAAATGCTTCGCTTGCATTATGGGCGACGCCACATGTGACGCAAGGGGGCAGGTCACCTTTGTGGCCTGCTATTGGCTGCAATACCCCTCCCCTACAGCCGGATGTTGTTATCTGCACAATGGGGAGATGCAACAACAGTTGTGGAAGGATCTGGGAGGACACAGGCATCTGGGACCTGGTAAGTATTGTCTGCAAGAGGCCCAGGCATTGGGAGGCATTACAGCTTTGGATAACCCCTTTAAAAACATTTTCAGACTAGATGAACTAGTGGCTCATGATACAGAGCAGTATCTGGTCCATGAATGTGGTAAGGAGGAGTTTGAGTGGCGCAGCAATCATGCACATGTGCTGCTGCGCCATTCAAACTCTATAGGAGGGGAGGAAACAGTCGAGTACTGTTGAAGTAACAAGTCGGGGGACTTCGGCTCAGACCCCCAATGTTAATCAGATCTCAGATTCGACTAAATAAACAAATCAACTCACCTGTTCTGCTCTGGACGCTGCCGCCACTCCTGAGAACCAGCGCTCTTCCTGTCGCTCTATGCTGTGAGCCAACATCGCACAGCCTCACGCTGTGCACCGGCCACAGTACAGCGTGAGGTGCCAGCAGAAGACGACCAGGGAGCGTTGTGTACACAGCCTGCACAAGGAACGATGTATTCACCACTCCCCGGTCCTACTGTACTAATGAGCACTACCATAATGGAAGTGCCCATTAGTATTCACCCTTTAAGACACACTGACATTTTTAACCTACGTTTGGGGAGAAAAAAAAAAGGGTGACAGGGCAAAAAAAAAAAGGGGTATATGTTTTTGGCCAAAATGCCTCTTTAACCAGTACTGGAGACTGATATAATGGATATACTGACATTCTTTGGTAACACTAGAGCATAAAAAAGAAAATAGTTCACTAAATGACTGACATTTCACCACGAACTAGAACAGTGTCCTGCCTACATGCCCTCCTCAGCTCTGCAGGTCTATTCAGAGAAGTGTAACTAGAGCGAAGCGGACAATATTTGTAGGTCAAAGTGTTCTCCTGAAATTCCAGCTCATTTGCTGCATCTGCATTATTTACAGTCACAAAGAAGGTGAAAAACAAAAGCTACCCCCCACCCATAGCTAATCAGAGGAGAGCGGCATGAACAATGTACACCATCGCAGAGGCATTCAGAATGTCCAAACTGCGCTGAATAATTTACTCCTAAGCCGCTCGGGCTTCAGCTGTAATACTGAGCTCAACGCCGATGGAGAGCCCTGCTTCACAGTAACACAACACCGCCATGCATGAAGGTTATGTACTAGAACAAGAGCTATACCTAACCTTACACATACAACTTCACCGTACAAAGAGGAGTCTTGTCTGCTTACACCAGGTATCGCCTCTAGAAACGGAGAGCATAGAAATTATTAGGACGCCTCACCGGGACGCTCTCAATTTGTTTCAAGTATGCTGCCAAGTCCAAGGGATCGGCGTTGTACATGTATAGCCCTACTTTGTACCAATAAAAGGAGTGCAACAAATATGACCCCCATCCTTTAAACGTGCCATGTACTCCATTTCTGTGGCACATTCTTGATATTGGTGAGGCTGGCCATGTAACCAACTGAACAGCAGTGGCGGGGGAAAGAAAGGATTTTTAAAAAGAAGGTTAGGTTCACTACTTCCTCAAAGGCTCTGTTAGGATCCTCCATTGCAAAAACAAAAAAAGAAAAAGAAAAAAACAGCACAGAAAGGTGTGTTTTATTGTCCCGTAAAATGTCAAGCTCCTTGACGGAAACATTCGGGCTCCCATAATAGTCAATGGGTTCCGTCGGCAGTCGTTTGACAGAAATGTTGCTTCTGCCATTCTCTACATTTTCATTAGTAATAACTCTACTAATATAGAATAATCTACCCCATTATGAATTTACACTTAAAGCAAAAATAAAAAGGAGGAACTGAAATGGCTCTAAAAGTGGATGGACATTTTGACAAAATGAAATAGAAAAAGAGGGACCTCTCCTAAGTCCAATGTCAACCCATTCATTAACGAGGAAAAGTCTAAACTTCACACAAACAAGTGTAATGCAGGGGATTTCATGTCCCGACAGGGAGAACAAACAGCCCGCAGGAGGAAGAAATAAAAAGGTCTGCTGCGTGTGATCTTACAATCAATTACTGCCTTTGACAAATAATGAGCGGAGCAGTCCGAGCACGTGGTGGGATGAAGCACCACGCTGCTTTGGGATTTTTCTCCTTGCACATAGAGGTGTTGATAGGAATAGCTCATCCTAGTGACTCTTATACCATATCGTACACAAAATCCTATGGTTTCGTAGAACATTAGGGTTTTCACAAACGTACGCTGCTGCTCCATACAAAGTCTATGGAGATAAAGTGCTGCCCATGGTGCTTTCCGTCTGCTCCATAGATTTTGAAAGGAGTGGCGGCTCATATGCTCTATTCCACACCTCCTTGCTCCAGTCATGTAGGGGAGGAGGAATTTGGGGACTCTGTATCCAGTTCTAGTGATCCAAGGGGTCTCAACGGTAGGGCCCCCTGAAATAACACATTTATAAAATTTTATATGCAGCAAAACCACTTTAAAAAGAACATTATAGTCCTTCCTTCCACAAAGGGAACCTGAAGACACTCCTGGCATGCTAGTCTTGGTTGCATTCCTGATAAAATACAAATTATCCTTGGCACTGTGCCAGTCCCCTGTTATTCCACTTAGAAGTGTGTGAATAAATAGGGGATACAGTGTATCCCTGCACGCCCTGACTGGGTTTATCTGCTGCACACATAGAACCTGCATGCGTTTTTACAATGGTTGCCTTAGTTTTGTGATGGGGCGTTTGCTCATGTGGTTTTTACAGGTAAAAACATTTTGTTGCACATGTCTAACCAGTGAAAACCATAAAGGCAATGAACCCATCACAAAACCACAGCAACTGTGGCACTAAACAGGACTGCATAGACACAAGGGGAATGCTAACACACAGTTGTCAATTTAGTCATACATCTCCAGGGGGAACCACCTATTCGGGGTGAGGACAAGTTTGGCTCTCGGGGATCTGGGGGGGGGGGGGGGTACTATTTCGCCTTAGAGAGATCACCAAGTAGGTGTAAGGAGTCATTCAAAATGGGTGATTTCCACTGAAACGAACGTTCACTGGTAGAAATAAAACAACAATAGTTTTAGCCGACCGATGATAGAGCAATATCGTTTGGCCATGTTTGAAGCTGGCCATACACATTCAATAGCTGTCGGCCGATAGCCATGACTCCGGTCTTCCCTATAAACATACATGTTTGGCTCGGCTATGCTACGGGGAGACCAGAGAAAGCCGATGACAGACAGTTCAGGTGGAGGCTTATCTTAATGGAGAACAAAAGATTCAAGTAAAAATATTAATTTCACCCGATCCTTGTCTCCTCTGACTCCAAGAGTCCCCGCATAATAGTTAGTTGGCCAAACTAACATCGGTTTCGGGGGACAGAAGTATAATGTTTGGATCTGATGGTCGGAGGTAAGATCTTTTCTTTAAAGAAAGATTGTTTGTTAATGAAAGACATTTCTTTGAAAGAATGTTCCCAGAAAGATCTCTGGTATGCAAATCAGCTCTTCGGATTAATAACAAAAACCCTAAGGGCGCGTTCACACCCTGCAGATTTTGTTGCAGAACTTTCCATGACTGAAAATCAGTTCCATTCACCTGAATGAGGCTTGCAGAAATCCATGTGCTTGCTGCCCTATTCAAAGGAATGGAACAGATATTCAACAGCGGAAAATTCTGCAACTAAATCCACAGCATGTGAAGGCATTCCAGATGTGAACAAGGTCTTACGAGGCACAAAACATTTACATGAGGATATCAAACATATATACAGCTCTGGAAAAAAAGAAACTACTTCAGGGAGAAGGAGAAGTGAGAAACCCTGGCGTCTCCTCCTCCCTGTACCAATGCTCAGGATTGACATACTGAGCAGGAAAACTACAGGGGGCACAGTGGGGCACAGGAGCCATATTTAAAAAAAAAAAATAAATCAGGCAGGGTGGCAGCATCAGCGGGGGGTACCCCGCAAGTAAAGGTATTTATCTCAATTAATAAAAAACCATGAAAGGTCCTCTTTAAAGATGAATAGGAACTTGTTTTCTAAGCATTATGAGGTCTGATATTACTGTAACCGTTTGGCTATTTTGACTAGTTGTCATTTTCTAAAAGAAAAAGATGCTCTAATAAACTATATTTTTATCTGAAATTGGGAAGAAATCTCGTCAGTAATTTATAGAATACAACAAAACTGCTGGTTTTAGTCAAAAACATACCCATAAGTCTTAAACCTACAGAAACTGATCATTTTGCAATGGTCTTTTCGTTTTTCCAGACCTGTGCATCAATGATCAGAAGACTTGGGATTCATTAGACATCTGCAATCACACTCCCATCAAACAGGGAGGTCTTATTTTGTCTGTGTACTGTTTGCTGACATTTAGCATTATCACAGTACAAGCGCCTACAGACGCCGAAATAATTCCGGGGCCACACTTTCCCACAGAGCAAATAAAGAATCCAACTGTAAAACAAATGTTCAAACATCACTGCCTGGATGGCTGCTTTGACCAAAACAGATACCCATACCACCCAACAGCTTAATAAAGTGGTTAGAAAAAGAATAGCCATTACAAAGTCCCGTTTTGTCCCACACTACAACCCAGACAAAAGGTTGTGAAGCTGCACCATTCAAATTCCAGGAGGCAACTATTTTCTCCAAATTACAGCTAAATTAACCAGGGATCAAGTCAATTTTGGAGGCAACTTTTTTTTTTGTAGGACAAGTTGTATTTTAATAGCTACATTAAAGCAGTTGTCCGCGATCAGGGCGGAACCCGGATATAACCTCTTCTTTACTCATTTAGGGTCCATTCACACGTCCGTGTGTGTTTTGCGGATCCACGGATCCGTGGATCCGCAAAACACAGACATCGGCGATGTGCGTTTCTGCATTTTGCGGACCGCACATCGCCGGCATTCTCATAGAAAATGCCTTTTCTTGTCCGCAATTGCGGACAAGAATAGGACATGTTCTAATTTTTTCGGGATCGGAATTGCGGACCCGCAGAAATTAATGGGTTTGCAATTCCGTTCCGCAAAATGCGTAACGAAATTGCGGACGTGTGAATGGACCCTTACATGTAAGAAGGTACCTGGAATCATCGTGGATGTAAGGTATGTGTCACAGAGGTTCCTGGCCTTGGTGAAGTAAGGGTACTTTCACACTTGCGACAGAGGATTCCGGCAGGCAGTTCCGTCGCCGGAACTGCCTGCCAAATCCAGCAATCCTGACGCAAACGGATGGTATTTGTCAGACGGATCTGGATTCGTCTGACAAATGCATTGAAATACTGGATGCGTCTCTCCGGTATCATCCGGGAAAACGATCCGGTATTTATTTTGTTTGCATTTTTAAAGGTCTGCGCATGCCGGAACACTTAATGCCGAATCCGGCATTCCGCCAAGTGTTCAGGATTTTTGGCCGGAGAGAAAACTGCAGCATGCTGCAATATTTTCTCCAGCCAAAAAACGTAAGAGGGACTGAACTGATGCATCCTGAACGGATTGCTCTCCATTCAGAATGATTTAGGATAAAACGGATTCGTTTTTTCCAGTATTGAGCTCCTGTGACTGAACTCAACACCGGAAAAGAAAAACGCTAGTGTGAAAGTACCCCAATAGCCGCTATTTTATGTGGCAGCAGCAGCTTTTGCTAATTGACACCGTGAGATTTAGCATGGCTGTCATAGCTGATTCGGGACGGCTCTTACTGGGAGTAGTCAAAAGTGCTGGATGGGTGACTGCTCCCCATGTTCCAGGCCGGGTTTTGCCAGGCATAAAAACCAGCCAGCACTGCCAGGTGTGGTGGATTTACCTCCCTCTGACAGTGGAGCTCAGGAGGCTGTGTGCCGTGAACTAAGGGCTATGCTGGGATTTGAGGTTTGAGCCGGGCTGGAGGACTCAGGCCCCTCTAAAGGCGAACAAGCCTCCTATGGACTTTATGAGGCTGAACTGCTAACAGGGTGTGAATTAACTGCCAGGAGAAAAGGTGACTTTTATTGTTTATGAACAAACACCAAGCCACCTGCGTTTTGTGATACACCTTCTCTGCATTTTGTTTTACACCAATGTGTGAATAAACACCGCTGTTTGATTCAAGAACTGTGTACTTTGCCTCTATACTGCATCCGCTAGTCCTAACTACCAGAGCGAATCCCCACAATGAGTGGAGCATTTCCTTGCTCCGATGCTCCCGCTAGCCTTGCGCTGCATGGCACAGGGCAAGGTCTATCTGTTTACTACTAGTGACTAGTGTTGAGCGAACTTCTGTTTTAAGTTCGACGTCTAAAGTTCGGCTTCCGGTTAGCGGAGAATCCCGATATGGATTCAGAATTCCATTGTGGTCCGTGGTAGCAGAATCAATAATGGCCGATTATTGATTCCGCTACCACGGACCACAATGGAATTCGGAATCCATATCGGGATTCTCCGCTAACCGAAAGCCGAACTTTAGACGCCGAACTTAAAACAGAAGTTCGCTCAACACTACTAGTGACGTATCTGGCTTCTCCTCACTATGCTAGGTGGAGACTTCTGCCTAGCAGTGAGCCCAGTGATGTCACAGGCACAGATGGGCAGTGTATAGCAGTGCCCTAGGCTGTTTTAGAGGCGAGTACCACTAGTACTAGTTTGATAAGATACATTACAAAGTTCCTTATATTCGCCTGTACTAATTATTTCTGAAAGTTTATTCTGCGGGTCACTATGATAACAGCAATCCCAAGCTTATATAGTTTGCATTGTTTTAAGAGACTTACATTTTTATTTTAGATTGTACAGTGTTTTTAAACACTGGGCAAATGTATTGTGTGTGTCATTGTACAGTATACAATGCCATACAACAGGCCTTTATGCTTTGCACATAGGAGGTCTCCCAAGGATATACACTGTAAAAGGCAAAATTTTATATCAACAGCCCTATCCTAGTGAAATGTACTGTTTGCAATGGTGACTAGTCAAGCTGTAATCCTTACGTGATCCAGGAGTAAGTACATAAAAATCTAGAACATACATACACAGTCAATAGCTGACTACGGAGTGCTTCTGTGGTGTTCCGTTCCGTGCTTCCGTTCCTCAAAAAGATAGAACTTGCTCTATCTTTTTGCGGAACGGACGGCTCGCGGAACCATTCAAGTAAATGGGTCTGCGATCCGCAAGCGGCTGCCCCACGGTCCACAGCACGGGCAGCACACGGTCGTGTGAACAAGCCCTAATGAACTTTGGGTCAGAGCGAGAACAAAAAACAAATGACACCACCAACGAAGGTGTTAGTGTTAAAACAGGTCAATAACATGGGCCAATTAAAGAGAACCTATCATACTGTCCTCAGAGACACCCTGCATGGATTAAAAGAAATCCGTCACCACTCTTTTGCTGACCAAAGCGCTGCATAAACTGGAGACAGATCTCCTTACAAAAACGCTGGATCATTTTATTCGACACAGCATTTTTCTGTAAATCTTGTACTGAACAGTTTTAGTTCAATACTCCGTACGCAGCAATGAATCCTGATATTTATAAAGGCCCAGCTCTCCCCGCTGCTGATTTTTCAGGACTCCGCGGCCTGTGCCGTGTATTGAACAGCTCCAGAGTTGTTCAATACAAGATTTTACCAAAATGGCTAAGCCAATCAAAGAATATGCCCCATCGTTTTGCTAAGGGGATCGGTCACTGGGTTATGCTGCTCTTAGGGCAAAAACCTGGTAACAGATTCCCTTATAACTGAGAGTTTGACCAAACACCATAAATAACAGATGCATAAAATGGCATAGCCATCACTACTGCATCAAGATCTAAGCGTGGGCAGCATGAAGTAATTTGCACTCCCCAATGTACGGGAAACATCCGTGCAGATTCCGCAGACAGATCCAGACCCATTCAACTTGAATGGGTCCATGATCCGTCCACATGGCAAAAAAATAGAACATGTTCTATTTTTTTGTGGTGTGGAAGCACGGAGAGAAACCCCACAGAAGCACTCCGCAGTGCTTCCGTGCCTCAGTTCCACACCGGACCTTCCAGGATGGAGAGTTGGGAAATTAGGGTTGTGCCAGATATCAACTTAACCACTATCCCCACAATAATGAAAACAGCAGGTTGATCATGTGCACTCACACTCTATTCATTCTCTATGGGACTGCCTAGCACTAGCCAAACCCCACCAATCAATAGCTTAGCTCCTATCCTGTGGCTGGGGGGGGGGGGGGGGAGAGAGAGAGTTGGGGGACACATGTTGATATCATAGCACAACCCCTTTGATCTCCCAACAGTCCCATTAAAATTGGAAAAACCCTCACGAAAATGTCACTTTTTCACCCTCTGCTTCAGTGGTCATATCTGTATGAAACCATACATTTAGCAGTTTGAGTTGCAGTTTTTTATCTAACCATGTGGGGGGGGGGGGGGGGGGGGGGGGAGACATACAGTATAAGGGCTCGTTCACACGACCAGTGGGTCCGCATACGATGGGTCCGCAATACACAGGGCACCTGCCGTGTGCATTCCGCATCATGGACGCGGAACCATTCACTTGAAGGGGTCCGCAAATCCAGAGATGCGGTGCGGAATGGAAGCACGGAACGGAACCCCACGGAAGCACTACGGAGTGCTTCCTGTGGTTCTGTTCTGTGCCTCCGCATCACAAAAAGATAGAACTTGCTCTATCTTTTTGCGGAACGGACGGATCACGCACCGATTCAAGTAAATGGGTCCGCGATCCACATGCGGCTGGCCCGCGGTCTGTGCCCATGCATTGCGGACCGCAATTTGCGATCCACAGCACGGGCATGGAGGGGCAACGGTCGTGTGAACATGCCCTAATAAATAACTTTTTTTGGGGGGGGGGGGGGATTAAACTTTTTTTTTTACATTAACTTGTGGAATTTATTTTTATAGCGTTCACTGTGCAGTATGAGTAATATCATAACCTATTTTTATGAATCAGTACGATAACAATGATGCCAATTAATGTTGTTTTTAATACTTGCATAATAACACTTATTTCTACAAAATAATCTGTTTGTATCCCTGTATTCCAATAACATTTTTATTTTTCTGAAGACATAAACCGTGTGAGGGCTTATAAATTAGATTCCTCTCTGGTGCTAATCGTTATCACCATTACTCTGGCAGAAGAAGCGGTCTGCATATTGCGTGGTAAAGATAGAATATGCACAAGAGGAACGGTGCAGACCGGAAATTGATGTTTGTGTGTGGGTGCAAGTGATTAGTGTGACTTATTTGATGCCATGATCCAGATGCTGGTTAACGTCTGGGTCATGGAATCAATACATGGATTAATCTGGCACAGAGGAATGATTAGATGGGCAAGCGATCATCTTCTCACTCCTTTCCTGGAGAAAAACAACCCTGGATGTGACAATCGGAGAGCAAGTATGTTCTGTGATTGATAGTGGAGAGGAGGATAGGTAGCATGCACAAAAGTCCATGATACCGCCCCCTGGGGTCATGAGAGAATGTTTTTTTTCTCTCCTACTGCAGCCAGTCAGCTCCCTCACTGCCCCACTCTCCTCCCCCATGCTGGCTGAGATTACAGCCAGCTGAAGGTGGAGGGCCGCTTTAACCCTTGATATCTCAGACTGCTATTGTTAGGGATGTATAGGCTTTAGAAATAGAAATCTGCTTACACTTTCAGCTGCTATCACTCTCAACCCAATTTCTAAAGGCTGTATCTCCCAATGTAGGGATGCTAATGCTGTGAAACAAGACCAAGTGCATATCTCTAGCTGCTACACAGCTTGAGATATTAAGGGTTAAAGCAGCCTTCTCTCTACCTTAACCTGTTCACCGAGCAAGGTGTATATTGAAAGGAATACCCTCTTTGATATGGTATGCAGTAGCGCGAGACGCTTTTTGTACTTGGGGGTTTGTGAGGTAAACAATGCTGTGCAGTGGCACACAGAGTTTCAGTAGAGACCTCTGGAACACTCTTCAGGATCTGTAGAGCACAAATCCAAGAGGGAGGGGAAAAAAAAAAATATAGGAAAAATGAAATATACAACAGTAGTTAAAAAGACAAAAAGGTAAAGGAACTGTCAGACAGGTAAAAATAAAAAAGATATAAAACTAAGATGTAAAACTAAAATAAATTATATATATATATATATATATATATATATATATAAAATTTTACACACACACACACACACACACACACACACACACACACACCGTAGTCTAAATGGCTTAAAAAAAAAATACAATAATCACCTCACCGATCTCCTGACACTCCCATTTCAAGCCTTCCAGGTCCTCCAGCGGCCTCTACATCTTGGTCCTTCCCGACACAGGAAATGTGATTGACTGAGCAGCAGCATTTACATGTCAAGAGGGACCAGGAAGTAGAAACTGGAGTGTAACCTAGGAAGCCTAAGAACAGGAACAGAGTGGGAAAGGTGAGGTCGCAAGACTTTATTTTTTGAAGCTATTCTGACCCTTTTTAGAACACAAAAACAAAAAAACTGCCGGACAACTTTTTTCAGAGCTTGAGCTTCTATCCTAAATTTGATCAGCCTGTATGAACAGATGGATCAGGAAGTGGGAAACATTTTGTGATTTGAAATCAATAACTTTACCTTTCAAGGTGAACTTTTACAAGTCATTGGTTTTGTGCAGTTGTAACATGGTAACAGTCACAGAATGACGCTGCTGAACATGACCAGTAGGCCCAGGTTTTGGATGACAATTGTATGTGGCCCCAAAATAATCATGGGAAATAAAAATGGTCGCCAAGCTCCTCAGGTACCATAAAACAAGACTTCTTACTCAGCATCTTTTATAAAGTGTTTCATGGCATAATACCATGAGATGATGAAATCAATATTCGACATGCATCCAAAAAAGAGAAAAAGCTAACTTTTTTTGGGAAATGTGTACAAATATCTGCAGAACAAAGCAGTATATACAGTGTTCAAAGCAGCAGCCAACCTCTCATCTCATTTCTATAAGGCTTTTCTTCTAAGATAGCATTTTCCTTCAGTAATAAGAATATGGTAATAAGACTGCACAATATCTTAGCACTCACCTCGCTCTTGTATTGTCCCCAGACACGGCTCGCTCACTGAAGTCTAAACCAGATCCAGAGTTCCAGGGGTTCTAAACCTGAAAGAGACCACAAGGCAAGCTTCAAAACATAGGGAGGGGGATGTCACATCTACTGAGGCACTCATATCCTGCTTCCAAACCCTGACTCACCTCCCCTCCTCTTTCAATAGATCAGTGCTTTGGGTAAACATTTCCAAATATGGAAAACATGACCAAGAAGCTTGTCAAATATCACCATTCACTGCTTTTCCCCCGTTTTGGTACTTTGGGAAAAAGTAATGAAAAAGAGCAATATCTGGAGAGTGAATTCCACTGTATGTATATCATTAACCCTGCGAGACTACACTGTGCCTGCTGCCCCTATCCTGACATTCCTCACATAACATAGGAATTTCAGCATGGTAATTACGGGTTTGTACATGGATAGGGCAAGCACATGTGAAACAGCGTAACAGCCATTCTGACATACAGGGGGACACGATTTATCGGCACATACACGCCAAGAGTACCCATAAGCCCCTATGTACCCAGAGTATGCTTTAAGTGTCCATTTGACATACACTGAGCCACTATGTATCGGCATGAGATATGAAGTTTAGTAGCACATTGAAAAGAAAACATTGCTTATAAAATGCAAGAATGGAATTGGAAAAAGTGAAAAAAATTAATTAATAATAAAAACAAATATATAAATGTTCCGAACCCCCCTACATTACAGTGCCGCAGCAAAAATGATGTGACTGTATACTACAGGTGATTGGTGAGGCCAGCAGTGACTGGCTGCAGTGGTCACATGTGGCAATCGGGCACATCACTGCTGCAGTCATGAAAACAGAGCCCGTTGGGTTGGATCAGAGGATTTGGGCTGGAACATGGGGTTCGGAACAAGAAAAACTTTTAAATTATTCTTATACCTTCTCTGACTTGTCACAATTATCAGAAATCAACAATTTTCACTTGAAAGGTGTTTTCCAGTACAAACATTGGTCGCCTGTCCATAGGATTGTTTTTTCATTCTTGGCATGCTCTGCTTTTCTTACAGAAACTTTCTATTGGGTTACTTTAACCACTGAAGTGAAAGGTGCAGATCACCGAAACAGAAAACCTCACTAGTGTGATCAGAGCCTATGGTATGCCATGTATAGGTAGATCATCATTTCTAGGGAAACCGACAAAACATCCCCTATGCAGGATGTACCCAAGGATGATCAGATAAAAGTTGTATGAAATGAAGCACAAAAAAAAAAAAAAAACACACCATCTGCAGATCCGCAAAATACGAATATGGCCCATGTGCATCCCGCATTTTTCACGGGACCAACTTTAACAAAGCCTATTCTTGTTGTATAGTTTGTGTCCATGTGGCACATGGGCTGGCACCTCATCGGTAGTGGTGGAGGAAACAGACTGCAGAGAGACTGGAAATGTCACCATGGGAGCACCAGAGGATTGGGCAACATACATTTGGTAGGTTATCAAAAAGGAGAATACAGATTAATTACAATGGGACTGTAGGATTAGACTACAACAGGTTTGACTGTAGTCTGTTACCAAGGCGACACAAAGATCTCCATATGAGCAACAGATACAAAACAGTAAATTTATAATTATGGCTATTTGCAAGATTTTCAATATAAAAAGGTATTGGAACAAATACAAAAAATTGTTGTGAAGGTATACATTTCCTTTAGCACCTTCACTGCCAATGGCATAAGAAATACTTTTTGGTTTTAAACTTTTGTTGTAACTACAATCTAAGTTCTGGAACTCTTCATCTGATGCTCTGCCTGGGTCAAATTTTATGATAAAACATTAGGGCCCGTTCACACAGCAATTTATGTAGCCAGAATTCTTGGCACGTACAGGAGTATAAAATGCTTCACTGAATGCTTTGGAGTACCAGGATATTCAGCAGTCACAAAATAAAAGGATCACTATTGTTAAAGAGAAATACGGTATATCAGGAAAGCGACAGCTGCAAGAACAAAAAACAAACCGACGTTCAGATCAGCTTCATGGGACATTTTAATCCCAGATTGCCAGTCTGGGATATGGTCTAAAGTCTGAATGTTGAGTTATGGTGTGGGTTCTATATTATGGAGCATAGGATATACATTTTGGGGTTTGGCCTGGTGTATGACTGATGGCTAACTGGGTTCTGAATTATGGGGTATGGCTGATGGTTAACTGGGATCTGAATTATGGGGTGTGGCATGGGGTATGACTGATGGCTAACTGGGATCTGAATTATGGGGTATGGCTGATGGTTAACTGGGATCTGAATTATGGGGTGTGGCATGGGGTATGACTGATGGCTAACTGGGATCTGAATTATGGGGTTTGGCCTGGTGTATGACTGATGGCTAACTGGGATCTGAATTATGGGGTATGGCTGATGGTTAACTGGGATCTGAATTATGGGGTGTGGCATGGGGTATGACTGATGGCTAACTGGGATCTGAATTATGGGGTGTGGTCTGGGGTATGACTGATGGCTAACTGGGATCTGAATTATGGGGTGTGGCATGGGGTATGACTGATGGCTAACTGGGATCTGAATTATGGGGTGTGGCATGGGGTATGACTGATGGCTAACTGGGATCTGAATTGTAGGGTGTGGTCTGGGGTATGGCTGATAGTTAACTGGGATCTGAATTATGGTGTGTGGTATAGGGTATGCCTGATGGGTAACTGGAATCTGAATTATGGGGTATGGCTGATGGTTAACTGGGATCTGAATTGTAGGGTGTGGTATGAGGTATGGCTGATAGCTAACTGGGATCTGAATTATGGTGTGTGGTATAGGGTATGCCTGATGGGTAACTGGCATCTGAATTATGGGGTTTGGTCTGGAGTTGGAATAATTTTGGTGTCCAGTCTGGATTAAAGGGGTCATCACAGGACCTCAAATCAAACACTTAACCCCCTACCCTGTTCATAGGGGATACTTGTATATCTTGGGACAACCCCTTTAAACTTAACTATGCAACTAAGCATTACTCTGTGGTGTATTTAAAGGGAACCTGTCACCAAAAAAATGCTTACTAAGCTGTTAATAGTACCTTATAGTGCTGCATAGTAGTTTCCTAATGCACTTTTTCATTGTTTAGCCGCATCTAGCCTCCTGGAGAAATCGATGTTTTATTCAGCCGCTGCCCCCTGCTTCAAGTCAGGTTTGAAGTCAAGGGGGCAGCGGCCTAGGCGTCTCCAATACTGTTCTCCCCGCCTCCCACCGCCTTTATTGACAAGCCGGATCTCAGTGTCGGGACCGCGCTCCGAGCCCGCATGCGCAGTAAAGGGCTGCTGTAGCGCGATCCCGGCTCCGGCTCGTACACTCAGCCGGCTTCAGTTTCGCTACTGCGCATGCGCCCGGCATGTTCTGTAACTGCGCTAGTATGCAAGGCTGGCGGGCGCAGTAGCGAAGCTGAAGCCAGCTGAGTGTACGAGCCGGAGCCGGGATCGCGCTACAGCAGCCCTTTACTGCGCATGCGGGCTGGGAGCGCGGTCCTGGCACTGAGATCCGGCTTGTCAATAAAGGCGGTGGGAGGCGGGGAGAGCAGCATTGGAGACGCCTAGGCCGCTGCCCCCTTGACTTCAAACCTGACTTGAAGCACGGGGCAGCGGCTGAATAAAACATAGATTTCTCCAGGAGGCTAAATGCGGCTAAACGATGAAAAAGTGCATTAGGAAACTACTATGCAGCACTATAAGGTACTATTAACAGCTTAGTAAGCATTTTTTCGTTACAGGTTCCCTTTAATGAAAGCATAACCCTCATGTAATCACCGCATTCTTTCCTTCCATATTTAGTTAGTGAGGTAAGCAATGGGCCAACCATCTACCAGAGTTACCAAACTAAACACCCAAAGGAATCAAGCAGAAGAGAGAAGGCGCCTGAAAACAGCGGAAACCCCTCAGCCCAGAAACATGTCTGAACAGTTACTTAGGCTCAAACATATTTGCTGTGAGCCTGGCTTCTGTATGCCATAAACTCTTGCTTACAATGTAAATCTTTAAAAACACCTTGAGAATTATTGCTAAATGATATGATAAAATTAACTGTGTACATGAAAGAAGAATAAAATCTTGTAATATACATAGGTAAGCTACTTGTGTTACCTGCTACTGTGCCAAAGGCAGAAGGTGGCTCCTATGCATACTATACTGTACCAGAGGGCAAAACGTTAAAGGGAATCTATCACCAGGATTTTGGGTATAGAGCTGGGGACATGGGTTGCTAGATGGCCGCTAGCACATCCGCAATACCCAGTCCCCATAGCTCTGTGTGCTTTTATTGTGTAAAAAAAACGATTTAATATATATGCAAATAAACCTGAGATGAGTCAGAGCTTGAAAATATGACTCTTCTCTGGTCACACAAGTAAGATATGACTCTTTATGTTAATTTGCATATGTATCAAATCGGGTTTTTTTACACAATAAAAGCACACAGAGCTATGGGGACTGGGTATTGCGGATGTGCTAGTGGCCATCTAGCAGCCCATGTCCTCAGCTCTATACCCAAAATCCCTGTGACAGGTTCCCTTTAAGATTCTTTTTTTCCATGCTTTGAACTGGTATCAAGATGGAAGCTTATGTATACAGATCACAGAAGTCAGTGGAGTATTTCCTAGTACAGTGTCCAACAAAACATCCCACCTCCATATCATATGGAGGTACAGTCGGCTCCATGAACCTCCATTGGAACTTTATTACATATAAGGCTGAGTAAACATAGAAACATAGAATGTGTCGGCAGATAAGGACCATTTGGCCCATCCAGTCTGCCCAATATACTAAATACTATGGATAGCCCCTGGCCCTATCTTATATGAAGCATGGCCTTATGCCTATCCCATGCATGCTTAAACTCCTTCACTGTATTTGCAGCTACCACTTCTGCAGGAAGGCTATTCCATGCATCCACTACTCTCTCAGTAAAGTAATACTTCCTGATATTACTTTTAAACCTTTGCCCCTCTAATTAAAAACTATGTCCTCTTGTAGCAGTTTTTCTTCTTTTAAATGTTCTCTCCTCTTTTACCTTGTTGATTCCCTATATGTATTCAAAAGTTTCTATCATATCCCCTCTGTCTCGTCTTTCTTCCAAGCTATACATGTTAAGGTCCTTTAATCTTTCCTGGTAAGTTTTATCCTGCAATCCATGTACTAGTTTAGTAGCTCTTCTCTGAACTCTCTCCAAAGTATCAATATCCTTCTAGAGATATGGTCTCTAGTACTGAGTACAATACTCCAAATGATGTCTCACTAGTGCTCTGTAGAGCGGCATGAGCACCTCCCTCTTTCTACTGGTAATGCCTCTCCCTATACACCCAAGCATTCTGCTAGCATTTCCTGCTGCTCTATGACATTGTCTGCCTACCTTTAAGGCCTCTTTCAGACGGGCGTGGCGGGAAAATATGCGGGTGCGTTACGGGAACACCCGCGATTTTTCCGCGCGAGTGCAAAACATTGTAATGCGTTTTGCACTCACGTGAGAAAAATCGCGCATGTTTGGTACCCAAACCCGAACTTCTTCACAGAAGTTCGGGTTTGGGATCGGTGTTCTGTAGATTGTATTATTTCCCCTTATAACATGGTTATAAGGGAAAATAATAGCATTCTGAATACAGAATGCATAGTAAAATAGCGCTGGAGGGGTTAAAAAATAAATAATAATTTAACTCACCTTCGTCCACTTGATCGCGATGCCCGGCATCTCCTTCTGTCTCCTTTACTGAACAGGACCTGTGGTGAGCATTCATTACAGGTCAAGGACCTGTGGTGACGTCACTCCGGTCATCACATGATCCATCACCATGGTAAAAGATCATGTGATGGATCATGTGATGACCGGAGTGATGTCACCACAGGTCCTTGACCTGTAATGAATGCTCACCACAGGTCCTGTTCAGTAAAGGAGACAGAAGGAGATGCCGGGCATCGCGAGCAAGTGGACTAAGGTGAGTTAAATTATATATTATTTTTTTTAACCCCTCCAGCGCTATTTTACTATGCATTCTGTATTCAGAATGCTATTATTTTCCCTTATAACCATGTTATAAGGGAAAATAATAATGATCGGGTCTCCATCCCGATCTTCTCCTAGCAACCGTGCGTGAAAATCGCACCGCAGCCGCACTTGCTTGCGATTTTCACGCAATCCCATTCACTTCTATGGGGCCTGCGTTGCGTGAAAAACGCAGAATATAGAGCATGCTGCGATTTTCACGCAACGCACAAGTGATGCGTGAAAATCCCCACTCATGTGAACAGCCCCATAGAAATGAATGGGTCGGGATTCAGTGCGGGTGCAATGCGTTCAACTCACGCATCGCATCCGCGCGGAATACTCGCCCGTGTGAAAGGGGCCTTAGTCTTCTGAAATAATGACCCCTAAATCCCTTTTCTCAGATACTAAGGTTAGGACTGTATCACTGATTTTATATTCTGCTCTTGGGTTTTTACGCCCCAGGTGCATTATCTTGCACTTATAAACATTAACTTTTAGTTGCCAGATTTTTGACCATTCCTCTAGTTTTCCTAAGTCCTTTTCCATTTGGTGTATCCCTCCAGGAACATTTACCCTGTTACAAATCTTTGTGTCATCAGCAAAAAGACAAACCTTACCAGCGAGGCCTTCTGCAATTTCGCTGATAAAGATATTAAACAATATGGGTCCCAGAACAGATCCCTGAGGTACCCTACTGGTAACAAGACCTTGGTCTGAATATACTCCATTGACTACAACCCTCTGTTGTCTGTCCCTCAACCACTGCCTAATCCATTTAACAATATGGGAGGCCACGTACAGCCTTAGGCCGAGTTCACACGAACGTGTGTGACCCGTGCCTGTGCTGCGGCCCGCAAATAGCGGGCCGCAATGCACGATCGCCGGCCGTAGGTCAGCCGCATCGGATCGCGGACCCATTCACTTTAATGGGTCCGCGATCCGGCCGTTCCGCTAAAAGATAGAACATGTCCTATCTTTTAGCGGAACGGAAGTACGGGACGTAACCCCACGGAGGCACTCCGTAGTGCTTCCGAGGGGTCCCGTCCCGTGCGGCCGTTCCGCGATTCCGGACCCATTGAAGTGAATGGGTCCGCATCCGTGATGCAGAATTCACACGGAACTGTGGCCGTGTATTGCCACGGATCACACACGTTCGTGTGAACTTAGCCTTATTCTACATAATTAAAAAACGAATCTTTATTTCATGATGGAATAACTTTTGGATGGTAATATATTTTCCTCTAAAAAGAATATTATATAAAAATTAAAAAAAATCCAATTTTTTAGATTTAAAAAAAAAATTAAAAATTTGATTTTTATCCACCCTGGTTACGGATCAAGGGTTCCGGAATTTTGGCCGGAGAAAATACCGTAGCATGCTGCGGTATTTTCTCCGGCCAAATACCGTAAAAGTGACTGAACGGAAGACATCCTGATGCATACTGAACGGAATGCTGAGCCCCTAGGACCAAACTCAATACTGGAAAACTTTAACGCTAGTGTGAAAGTAGCCTAAGTGCTAAAAATAAGTGATCCGTCTTTTTTTGAGCAGCATTTATTATCACTCTGCATCATTTTGGGTCACTTCCGTCAGAGATCAGTTATTTCTGCATTTTATTTTTCTGCTCTTCTGACAGATCAGTATCAGTTATGCTCAGTTTGCACTAAAATAATGGATCCTTCTTTGTCTTTTTTAGCATCAGCTATGATCCGCTTGTGTCACAGATCTGTTCTTTTTGACACGGGAAAAAGTGCTGTATGCAAGACTAAGGCTCCATTCACACGTCCGCAAATTTTGCGGAACGGGTGCGGACCCATTCATTTTCTATGGGGAAGGAATGGATGTGGACAGCACACAGTGTGCTGTCAGCATCCGCATTTGCGGACCACGGACCCGATCTTCAGGTCCACAAAAAAGATAGAACATGTCCTATTCTTGTCTGCAACTTGAGGACAAGAATAGGCATTTCTATAGGGGTGCCGGGCTGGTGTGTTGCGGATCCGCAATTTTTGGAGGTCCGCAACACACCACGGACGTGTGAATGGAGCCCTAGGCTACTTTCACACTAGCGTTTTAGTTTTCCGGTATTGAGATCAGTCATAGGGGTTCAATACTTGAAAAAAACGCTTCAGTTTTGTCCCTATTCATTGTCAATGGGAAAAAACGTAACTAAAAAGAACGGAAGGCTCCAAAATGCATTCCATTCCCATACCGGAGAGCAAACCACAGCATGCTGTAGTTTGCTTTTCCTCCTGGGATGTGGAGCAAGACTGATCTGGCATGACCCACAATGCAAGTCAATGGGGACGGATCAGTTTTCTCTGACACAATAGAAAATGGATCCGTCCCCCATTGACTTTCAATGGAGTTCATAATGGATCCGTCTTGGGTATGTTACAGATAATACAACTGGATCCGTTCATAACGGATGCAGATGGTTGTATTATCAGTAATGGAAGAGTTTTTGCTGAACCCTTATGGATCCAGCAAAAACGCTAGTGTGAAAGTAGCCTTTCTCCCGTCAAAAATAACTGATACCTGAAGCGACAAACTGATCATAACTGATGGTAAAAAAAAAATACAAAGATCCGTTGTTTTTATTGCAAACTGAGTATAAGGCCTCATACGCTGAACGCATTTGGTTTCCGTGTCCGTTCTGTTTTTTTTTGCGGATAGGATGCGGACCCATTCATTTCATTTCACCGTGTGCTGTCCGCATCAGTATGTCCGTTCCATTGCCCTGCAAAAAAAATAGAGCATGTCCTATTTTTTTTTAGTTTGCGTACAAGGATAGGCATTATTACAATAGATCCGCAAAAAAAAAAAAAAAACAGATGCCATACGGAACGTCATCCGTTTTTTTGGCGGACCGCAAAACACATATTGTCATGTGCATGTAGCCTAACTGATGCTCAAAATAACAGATCCATTTATTTCTTTATTTTTCTGTTCTGACGGATCAGAACAGAAAGCTAAACGGTGATGTGAATTCAGCCTTAGGGCTGTATTACAGCAACAGATTATCTGCCCAATATCTGTCCAATCAGAGCAATAGTTGGTGTGTATAACAAAAGATCTGTGTGTGTGTGTGTAATAGGCCATCTGACCAATGATTGGTCAGAAAATCTGTCAGATAATCTGTTGGTGGCGGAGTGTGGCTTGAAGCAGAGATCCTTGAAAGTTAAGTTTTTGCATTTTAGTACTGCCATTTAAAACTTTTTTTTTTTCTCTGCTGGGTGTTGCTATTTAAACCCATTTTTTTTTCTCTGCTTGATTAAGGGGACTGGAAAAAAAAGGAGTTTAAAGGGGTTCTGCACTTTCATTTAACTGATGATCTATCCTCTGGATAGATCATCAGCTTCTGATCGGCGGGGGTCCGACACCCGGGACCCCCGCCGATCAGCTGTTTAAGGCAGCGGCGCTCCAGCAGCGCCGCGGCCTTCTCAATGTTTACCTCCGGGCGGCCGACCCACTGACGTCACGACTAGTATCAACTAGCGTGAGCGCGGCTAAGCTCCATTCAAGTGAACAGAGCTTAGCCCCGCCCACGCTAGTTGATACTAGTCATGACGTCAGTGGGCCGGCCGCCCGGAGGTAAACAGTAAGAAGGCCGCGGCGCTGCTCGAGCGCCGCTGCCTTCTCAAACAACTGATCGGCGGGGGTCCCGGGTGTCGGACCCCCGCCGATCAGAAGCTGATGATCTATCTAGAGGATAGATCATCAGTTAAATGAAAGTGCAGAACCCCTTTAAGAAAAGGAGTTGGAAACTAAGGTTGGATATATTTTCCTTGTGTGTTATTGGCTTAATTCTAGGTAGTCCTTCAACTACAGCAGACAGGGTCTAATTCTAAATCATATTTACTGTTGTAATCCCCATTTAGTATGTGTTGCACAATTGACAACGCAGTCCAGTGCACATCTTGCATGATGTATGCAGTCCTGGAACAGCCGTTTGAGGGTGTATATCTTTGTTCAAGATGTGAGCAAATTACCCATCTGGAATCGCAAATCGAGTCTCTAAACGGGCAAGTTGCAACACTGAGAGGCATTGACAATTTGCAAAAAAGAGTTTACTTCTCCCCGAGCAAGCACTCTTTGGGGTAGATGAGGGGGAGGGTGACAGAGGAGGCTGAGGAAAGGGAGGTAGCTAGCTGGGTAACAGCTAGAAAGCGGGGTAGAGGAAAGAGTGCCAGGGAGGCTAGCCCTGATCTGACACACCCCAACAAGTTTGCACTTTTGGCAGATGAGGGGGATGTCAGTCCAGGGACGGCACTGCTGCAGCCGGACACTTCCTCTGCCAGTCAGGGGAATGTCAGCTCCAGTAAGCAGGGGACCAGGAGAGCAGGGCAGGCCAGACAGGTGCTGGTAGTGGGAGACTCCATTATTAGGGGAACAGATAGGGAAATCTGTCACAAAGACCGTGATCGCCAAACAGTGTGCTGTCTTCCTGGCGCTAGAGTTCGACACATCGCGGATCGGGTTGACAGATTACTGGGAGGGGCTGGAGAAGATCCAGCAGTTATGGTCCATATCGGAACCAATGACAAAGTTAGAGGTAGGTGGAGAGTCCTTAAAAATGATTTTAGGGATTTAGGTCAAAAGCTTAGGGCAAGGACCTCAAAGGTAGTATTTTCCGAAATACTGCCAGTACCACGAGCCACACAAGAAAGGCAGCTGGAGATTAGGGAGGTTAACAAGTGGCTCAAGAACTGGTGTAGGAAGGAGGGGTTTGGGTTCCTGGAGAACTGGGCCGACTTCTCTATCGGCTACAGGCTCTATTGTAGGGATAAACTGCACCTCAATGGAGAAGGGGCAGCTGTGGTGGGGAGAAAGATGGCTAGAAGGTTGGAGGAGTGTTTAAACCAGGGATTGGGGGGAGGGAAATTACATTATAAGAGGGGAAGATAGTGCAGATAGAGCCCGGGGGCAAGGTAATAAGAATGGGGGAGGAATGGAAGGAGGGATTAGAACAGTTCAGAAGGAAAGGTGTAGGGTAAAAAATATACATAAACCTCAAATGTATGTATACTAATGCCAGAAGCCTGACTAATAAAACTGGGGAACTGGAATTAGTGATGTGTGAGGAGGACTATGACATAGTGGGAATAACTGAGACATTGCTGGATGATAGCTATGACTGGGCGGTTAATGTACAAGGTTACAGTCTGTTTAGAAAGGATCGTCAAAACCGGAGAGGGGTCTGCCTTTATGTAAAGTCCTGTCTAAAGCCCACAGTCCGAGAAGATATAAGTGAGGGACATGAACATGTGGAGTCACTGTGGGTAGAGATACATGGAGCTAAAAACAATAATAAATTACTAATAGGAGTTTACTATAAACCACCTAATATACCAGAGTCCACAGAAAATCTACTACTAAACGAGATAGACAAGGCAGCAAATAATGAGGTGGTTATTATGGGGGACTTCAACTACCCAGATATAGACTGGGAAACTGAAACTTGTATATCTCATAAGGGAAACAGGTTATTGGCAATAACCAAAGACAATTACCTCTCCCAACTGGTTCAGGACCCGACTAGAGGGACGGCCATACTGGACTTAGTATTAACCAATAGACCTGACAGAACAACAGACGTGCAGGTTGGGGGACACCTGGGAAATAGTGACCATAAAGTAATAACCTTCCAATTATCATTCAAAAGAGTGTTTCTACAGGGAGGAACAAAAATACCAAAACTTCAAAAAAGCTAAATTTAGCCATCTATGAGAGGCCATAGGCCTAACTAACTGGGACAAAGTCCTCAAAAATAAAAATACAGCCACAAAATGGGATATCTTTAAAAACATCCTAAAATCTCATTGTGAGAGGTACATACCGTATGGGAATAAAAGGTTAAGGAACAAAAAGAAACCAATGTGGATAAATAGAACTGTAAAGAAAGCAATAAATGACAAAAAGAAAGCATATAAAACACTAAAACAGGAGGGTAGCACGGAAGCACTGAAAAATAAGGAAAAAAATAGAACATGTAAAAAACAAATAAAAGCGGCCAAACTAGAGACCGAGAGATTAATTGCCAAAGAGAGTAAAACTAACCCTAAAATGTTCTTCAATTATATAAATGTTAAAAAGTATAAATCTGAAGGTGTCGGCCCTTTAAAGAGTAATGAGGGGGAGTCGCAGAAAGCAACGAGGAGAAAGCAAAGCTGTTAAATATTTTTTTCTCCAATGTATTCACTGAGGAAAATAAACTGTCAGATGACATGCAGAATGTAAAAATAAATTCCCCATTAAAAGTGTCCTGTCTGACCCAGGAAGAAGTACATCAGCGACTTAAAAAGATTAAAATAGACAAATCGCCAGGACCGGATGACATACACCCCCGTATCCTAAGGGAATTAAGTAATATCATAGCCAGACCCTTATTTCTGATATTTGCGGACTCTATACTGACAGGGAATGTCCCACAGGATTGGCGCATGGCAAATGTGGTGCCAATATTCAAAAAGGGTCCAAAAACAGAGCCTGGAAACTATAGGCCGGTGAGTTTAACATCTGTTGTGGGTAAACTGTTTGAAAGTTTTCTGAGAGATGCTATCTTAGAGCATCTCAACGGAAATAAGCAAATGACGCCATATCAGCATGGCTTCGTGAGGGATCGGTCATGTCAAACTAATTTAATCAGTTTCTAAGAGGAGGTAAGTTCTAGACTTGACAGCGGCAAAATCAATGGATGGCGTATATCTGGACTTCTCCAAAGCATTTGACACTGTACCACATAAAAGGTTAGTATATAAAATGAGAATGCTCGGACTGGGAGAAAACGTCTGTATGTGGGTAAGTAACTGGTTCAATGATAGAAAACAGAGGGTGGTTATTAACGGTACACACTCAGATTGGGTCACTGTCACTAGTGGGGTACCTCAGGGGTCAGTATTGGGCCCTATTCTCTTCAATATATTTATTAATGATCTTGTAGAAGGCTTGCAAAGTAAAGTATCAATTTTCGCAGATGACACTAAACTGTGTAAAGTAATTTACACTGAAGAGGAAAGTATACTACTACAGAGCGATCTGGATAGATTGGAGGCTTGGGCAGATAAGTGGCAGATGAGGTTTAACACTGACAAATGTAAAGTTATGCACATGGGAAGGAATAATGCAAGTCACCCGTACATACTAAATGATAAAACACTCGGTAACACTGACATGGAAAAGGATCTAGGAATTTTAATAAACAGCAAACTAAGGCCTCTTTCACACTTGCGTTGTCCGGATCCGTCGTGTACTCCATTTGCCGGAAGTGCCCGCCGGATCCGTAACACCGCAAGTGAACTGAAAGCATTTGAAGACTGATACGTCTTCAAAATGCGTTCAGTGTTACTATGGCACCCAGGACGCTATTAAAGTCCTGGTTGCCATAGTAGTAGTGGGAAGCGGGGGAGCAGTATACTTACCATCCGTGCGGCTCCCGGGGCGCTCCAGAATGACGTCAGGGCGCCCCATGCGCATGGATGACGTGATCCATGCGATCACGTCATCCATGCGCGTGGGGCGCCCTGGCGTCACTCTGAAGCGCCCCGGGAGCTGCACGGACAGCAAGTATACTGCTCCCCACTACACTTTACCATGGCAAACAGGACTTTGGTTACCATGGCTGCCAGGACACTATTCAGAAAAAGCTAAACGTCGGATCCGGTAATGCGCCGAAACGACGTTTAGCTTAAGGCCGGATCCGGATTAATGCCTTTCAATGGCAATTAATTCCGGATCCGGCCTTGCGGCAAGTGTTCAGGATTTTTGACCGGAGCAAAAAGCGCAGCATGCTGCAGTATTTTCTCCGGCCAAAAAACGTTCCGTTCCGGAACTGAAGACATCCTGATGCATCCTGAACGGATTTCTCTCCATTCAGAATGCATGGGGATAATCCTGATCAGGATTCTTCCGGCATAGAGCCCCGACGACGGAACTCTATGCCGGAACAGAACAACGCAAGTGTGAAAGAGCCCTAAGCTGCAAAAACCAGTGTCAGGCAGCTGCTGCCAAGGCCAATAAGATAATGGGTTGCATCAGAAGGGGCATAGATGCCCGTGATAAGAACATAGTCCTACCACTTTACAAATCGCTAGTCAGACCACACATGGAGTACTGTGTACAGTTCTGGGCTCCAGTGAACAAGGCAGACATAGCAGAGCTAGAGAGGGTCCAGAGGAGGGCAACTAAAGTAATAACTGGAATGGGGCAACTACAGTACCCTGATTATCAAAATTAGGGTTATTCACTTTAGAAAAAAGATGATTGAGGGGAGATCTAATTAATATGTATAAATATATCAGGGGTCAGTACAGAGATCTATCCCATCATCTATTTATCCCCAGGACTGTGACTGTGACGAGGGGACATCCTCTGCGTCTGGAGGAAAGAAGGTTTGTACACAAACAGAGAAGAGGATTCTTTACGGTAAGAGCAGTGAGACTATGGAACTCTCTGCCTGAGGAGGTGGTGATGGTGAGTACAATAAAGGAATTCAAGAGGGGCCTGGATGTATTTCTGGAGTGTAATATTATTACAGGCTATAGTTACTAGAGAGGGGTCGTTGATCCAGGGAGTTATTCTGATTGGAGTCGGGAAGGAATTTTTTATTCCCCTAAAAGTGGGGAAAATTGGCTTCTACCTCACAGGGTTTTTTTTTTTTTGCCTTCCTCTGGATCAACTTGCAGGAGAACAGGCCGAACTGGATGGACAAATGTCTTTTTTTGGCCTAATGTACCATGTTACTATGTAATACAGGCCTTAGGCTACTTCCACACAGCTATGTGTGATCTGTGAAATGCAGCCTGTGCGATGACCACCAGACCGACCGCAGTTCTCCCTGCATCACAGTAAGTTCCAGCCAGACGGCAGATCTACGACTCACAGAATCATTTCAGTGGATAGATCATAGATCAGGAAATGCGTGTCACATGGACCGCATTTCACGGACCCCACACGTCTTAGGCAGGGCTCCAGATGGCGACCAAAATGGTCGTCAATGCGACTTAGAATTGCAAAATGGCGACAAGACTTTGTAGTCTTGTCGCCATTTGCGCCTAGAGCCTCCGCTGCTCTGCCGCTTTAAGAACGGGATTTCATCCAGCAGGCAGGCGGCAATCCAATAACAGAGCTCCGCACAGTATAGAGCTCTGTTATTAGAGAGGAGGCTGCTGATT
Organism: Bufo bufo; assembly: GCF_905171765.1. Taxonomy (NCBI): domain Eukaryota; kingdom Metazoa; phylum Chordata; class Amphibia; order Anura; family Bufonidae; genus Bufo; species Bufo bufo. The sequence goes on from NC_053392.1 coordinate 236,993,490, forward strand.
GGTCAGTATCAGTGTGCTGCTGTACCATTGGATGCTCCTCTCACACCCCCATTCTCCCGCGCTGAACACAGCAGCAGCTTCAGAGTCATGAAGACAGGGAGCCGCTCCATAGAACAGAGGTTAGCTTGAGAAGCAGTCACCCCTGCGCTGCCGCTGATAAAGGCTAATCCTTATCGTCTTTACGACCCTGATAACACTCAGGGGGGCGCTGCTGGTGCTCCGTGTGAGCTCCCTGCCTGGGCTCACAAACATTCTTAATAAGGGAATAAAAGGGTTAATAGGAGCCGCTGGTCAAGACACTAAAAAGCCAGTGAACCATATCTCTTTCAATAGTCCTTGCTTAGTAGGAGGAGAGGTTATCTCCTGGAGGTTATCTCCTCCTCCTAAGACTTTTGAAAGAGATATGGTTCACTGGCTTTTTAGTGTCTTGACCAGCGGCTCCTATTAACCCTTTACATACTTAACATTAGCAAGTGGTGAGATGACTGATGATCACCTCACCACTTGCTAATGTCTGCTGCTGCCCAGTATTCCCCCCGCCTACCTACCTACCTAACTTTCTGCACATCTCCTATTTTATGCGAAAGTGGGGGGGAACCTTTTCTGGTGTGAGCCTGATAAGTGTGATTGTGACCAGTTCCATCAGTTGGCGCACGTGCAGCGGTATGAGGGAGCACTCTGCCATTTGTACAGCCTACGATGCGGAGATGCCACCACGCTGGGGAGGCTCAGGTGTGGCTGGCAGTGAAGGTGTTAAGGCTGCCGGTCGTTAAAGTAACGTTAGGCTGATATAAGGGGCAGCCGCGCAGCCCACCTGCTCCTTGCAGGACTCTGATCATGCACCCGCCCTATCCGCCCTTCCCAAACTATGGGCCCACTTACCGGCTACAGCCCCCCTACTACAAACCCAAGGGGCCCTACTGGAAGCCTCCCTACAAGAGGGCCCATGAAGTCTGCCCTTCTCTTTAACTGCCTGGATAACTACCGGATATGGGCTCAGCTGTAGGCCTTGCTCAGCCAGCTGGGGCCGGAGCTGGGACTGAGCCGCTCTTACACCAAAGTAGTAGGGGTTCAGGTGAACCCCAGAGTGGACGCGTCTGTTCAGTGTTCACTGGGGCCCCGTACGCTGAAGAGCGGCAAGGGATGGGCCCTACTGTGCCATGCCACACCTGGGCAGCATGCCGGACTGCGTAACGTCACCCCAGTCCGCTTTCCCCGCACTGTAGCCAGACAAGTCTTTTATTTTTTATTATAATTATATGTATTTTACATTTGGCGACTAAAAAATTCATTTGGCTCCTAAATTTTTCAGATTAGGAGCCAATGGCTCCTTGAGATTTTTTTTTGTCTGGAGCCCTGTTAGGGTAGGTTTACATGGAGTTTTTGAGGCAGATTTTCCTTTAAGTTTTTTAGCCAAAGGCAGAAGTGGATTTGAAGGGAATCTAAAATATAAAAGAAGGACATGCACTTCTCCCTCCTGCTGGATCCACTTCCAGCTTTGGCTGAAAAGCCTGCAGGAAAAGCTACCTCCAATCCTCCTCCAAAAACTCTATGTGAACCTACCCAGCATTTCCTGGTTAATCAATCCTTTCATGGCAGCACCTAACATACATTTTATATGGAAAATACTGATTTTGCCCTTTCAAAGAAAAAAAATATATGTCTTTTATAAATACATGACAGGAATATTTAATAATAAAATATCAGACCAAACAGGGAAAAGAAAAGAAAACTACTTTAAGTCATTCACCACCACAGGGCAAAAACGAACGTACATAGTACATCGCCTCACAGAGGATGCCATTTTACACGGACGTCTGGTCGTCAACACGTTACCTTTGATATGTCAAAATCAGCAAAACAAAATACATAAAGGTCATAAAAAAAAGTGGACAAGTTGTCAAATGTCATCAGTGTCCAGGTTTTACCATTTCCCTAGCCTTGTGAAAAGGCCGGCTGTATTCAACCACTACCAGGCTGATCACGAAATTACTAAAACTTGCTGTATGAAACCAAATCTTAACGAGGAAAAAGAATTTCAAGTATGCAGACTAACATGTAGTGTAAAAAAAGCTCAACACTGTCCGATATACAACATAGCAGAACACTTTCCCATGTCTGAGAAGAAAGTTTTTCAAGAGTGGTTTTCCCACGACAAACTTTCAAGACTACCCACTGTATAGGACATAACTGCTGGGTGCCATTAACCCCTTATTGACCGGGCTCATTTTCACCTTAAGGACCAGGCCATGTTTTGCAAATCACCAGTGTCACTTTATGTGTGAATAACTTTAAAAAGCTTTTACTTATCCAGGCCATTCTGAGACACATATCACACATACCAGAAATTTTTTAAAAATTTGCAAATTTCGAAGTTTCAATTTCTCTACTTCTATAATACATAGTAATACCTCAAAAAAGAGTTATTACTTTACATTCCCCATATGTCCACTTCATGTTTAGATCATTTTGGGAATGCCATTTTATTTTTTGGGAACATTACAAGGCTTAGAAGCAAATCTTGAAATTTTTCTGAAATTTTCTAAAACCCACTTTTTAACCCCTTAAGGATGCAGGGCGTAACGGTACGTCCTAACTTTAAATAGTTATTCCGGCGCCACGGGGGTTAATGGGAACGGGATGACGGCTGAAATCATTCAGCCGGCATCCTGTCACAACGCCAGTGGGGGGTCATGTGACCCCCCCGTATCAGCGATCGCCGCAAACCGCAGGTAAATTCAGACCTGCGGTTTGCTGCGCTTTCTGCAGTTTCTGATACCCTGGTATAAACGGCTGACATCTGTGCAGATGTCAGCCGTTTAACCCTTTCCATACCGCGGTCCGTACGGACCGCTGTATGGAAAAAGTTAACAGTAAGAGGGAGCTCCCTCCCTCTCCCATCGGGGGGCTGCTGTGCCTTTGCAGCCCCCCAATGGAGAGGAAGAGAGCCCCCAGAGAGCCCCGTCCTTACCCTTCCCCGTTTGCGAAGTTCTGACCAGTACTGAGCAGACGGGGAAGGTTCCCATGGCAACAGGACGCCGTCTCAAGCATCCTGCTGTCCATGGTGCTGAACAGATCTGTGCTAAAGCCATAGATCTGTTCAGACAAAGTGTAAGTAAAATACAGTACAAAACACTATATAGTGTACTGTACTGTATTATACAGACATCAGACCCATTGGATCTTCAAGAACCAAGTGGGTCTGGGTCCAAAAAAAAAGTAAAAAAAAAAAAAAAAGTTAAAATCAAAAAACACATTTATCAATGATTAAAAATGAAAAAAATAAAATTCCCTACATGTTTGGTATCACCGCGTCCGTAACGACCTGATCTATAAAACGGTCATGTTACTTTCCCTGCACGGTGAACGCCATAAATGAAATAAAAACTATTAGGAAATTGAAATTTTGCCCACCTTACTTCCCAAAAAAAAAGTAATAAAAGTGATCAAAAAAGTCGCATGTACGCCAAAATAGTACCAATCAAACAGTCATCTCATCCTGCAAAAATCATACCCTACCCAAGATAATTGCCCAAAAACTGAAAAAACTATGGCTCTTAGACTATGGAAACACTAAAACATGATTTTTTTTTGTTTCAAAAATGAAATAATTGTGTAAAACTTAGGCTACTTTCACACCTGCGTTAGGTGCGGATCCGTCTGGTATCTGCACAGACGGATCCGCACCTATAATGCAAACGCTTAGATCCGTTCAGAATGGATCCGTTTGCATTACCATGAACAAAAATAATATATTATATATATATATATAGTCAATGGGGGACGGATCCGTTATTGCCATATTGTGTCAACTTCAAACGGATCCGTCCCCATTGACTTACATTGTAAGTCTGGACGGATCAGTTTGCCTCCGCACAGCCAGGCGGACACCCGAACGCTGCAAGCTGCGTTCAGGGGTCCGCCTGCTGAGCGGAACGGAGGACAAACGGTGCCAAACTGATGCATTCTGAGCTGATCCGCATCCACTCAGAATGCATTAGGGCTGGACGGATCCGTTCGGGGCCGCTTGTCAGAGCCTTCAAACGGAACTCACAAGCGGAGCCCCGAACGCTAGTGTGAAAGTAGCCTTAAATAAATAAAAAAGAATACATATTAGGTATTGCTGCGTCCGTATCGACCGGCTCTATAAAAATATCACATGACCTAACCCCTCAGATGACCACCGTAAAAAAAATAAAAATTAAAACTGTAAAAAAAAGCTATTTTTTGTCATCTTACGTCACAAAAAGTGTAATAGCAAGCGATCAAAAAGTCATATGCACCCCAAAATAGTGCCAATCAAACCGTTATCTCATCCCGCAAAAGATGAGACCCTACTTAAGATAATCGCCCAAAAACTGAAAAAACTATGGCTCTTAGACTATGGAGACACTAAAACATTTTTTTTGTTTTAAAAATGAAATCATTGTGTAAAACTTACATAAATAAAAAAAAAAAATGTATACATATAAGGTATCGCCGCGTCCGTGACAACCTGCTCTATAAAATTACCACATGATCTAACCTGTCAGATGAATGTTGTAAATAACAAAAAAAAGTGCCAAAAAATCTATTTCTTGTTACACAAAAAAGTGTAATATAGAGCAACCAAAAATCATATGTACCCTAAACTAGTACCAACAAAACTGCCACCCTATCCCATAGTTTCTAAAATGGGGTCACTTTTTTGGAGTTTCTACTCTAGGGGTGCATCAGGGGGGCTTCAAATGGGACATGGTGTCAAAAAAACCAGTCCAGCAAAATCTGCCTTCCAAAAACCGTATGGCATTCCTTTCCTTCTGCGCCCTGCCGTTTGGTCATAAAGCAGTTTACGACCGCATATGGGGCGTTTTTGCAAACTGCAGAATCAGGGCAAAAAATATTAAATTTTGTTTGGCTGTTAACCCTTGCTTTGTTACTGGAAAAAAATGGATTACAATGGAAAATGTGCCAAAAAATAGCTGTTTTGGCACCGTTTTATTTTTATTTTTTTAATTGTGTTCATATGAGGGGTTAGGTCATGGGGTATTTTTATTGAGCAGATTCTTACGGACGCGGCAATACTTAATAGGTCTACTTTTTTTAATTTATTTAGGTTTTACACTATAATATCCTTTTTTTTTTTCTTTCAAAAAACACACATTTTTGTATCTCCATAGTCCGAGAGTCAGTTTTTTTTTTTTTTGTTTTTTTTTAGCCGATTGTCTTAGGTAGGGGCTCATATTTCACGGGATGAAAAGGACAGTTTTATTGGCACTATTTTGGGGTGCATATGACTTTTTGATCGCTTGCTATTACACTTTTTGAGGGGTTAGGTCATGGGGTATTTTTATAGAGCAGATTCTTACGGACGCGGCAATACCCAATAGGTCTACTTTTTAAAATTTATTTAAAGTCAGGGAGCTATAGTTTTTTTATTTTTTGGGCAATTGTCTGTGGCTAAATAGAATTAAAATTGGGAGGGGATTATAAATTTAGTACTCCATGGAAGTGTAGTACTCCCTGAAGCAACCGTCAATGCAGAGGCCCGGATGATCGGGGCACATGTCACACTGAGTGATGGTGTCCTTCCGTATCCCCCTCCTGTGCCAGACTCTGTACTTTTTTTGGGACTGTCCCTTCTTTCCAGTATGGGGGACCACACCTGGAAAGTGTTGGCCAGGGACGATCCAGGCGCCTCCAGTTCCCGATGTACTTCGGCCTGCTCTTTCCCGATCAGAAAAGATCAGGTCCTTGAGGACTGCCTCATAGAACTGCAGGAATCTCCCTGTGTTGCCAGCGCTCCGGGACAGCACAAAAGAGTTGTACAAGGCAACCTGTACCAAGTAGACCGCAACTTTTTTGTACCATGCCCGGGTTTTGTGCATGGCGTTATATATGGCTTGAGGACTTGATCAGAGAGATCAACTCCTCCCATATACCGATTGTAGTCCACGATACAATCGGGCTTGAGGACCGTTGCCCTGGTACCTCGCAAAGGGACAGGGGTGATGCAGTTACCATGAATTGTGGACAGTACAAGGACATCCCTCTTGTCTTTATACCTGGTAAGGGCACCGGTCTCACCCCTGGGGATAGGTACCTGGAGGGGGTAGGTAGGGAGGCCGCGTTGATTTTTTTCCCCACACAGTCCCACAAGCGGACGTGGCGGCGAGGGACTGGAACAAGGGGATACTAGTATAAAAGTTATCCACGTACAGGTGGTAACCCTTATCTAGCAGTGGGTGCATAAGCTCCCACACAAGTTTACCGCTAACACCCAGAGTGGGGGGACATTCTGGGGGTTCAATACAGGAATCTCGCCCCTCGTAAACATGAAACTTGTAAGTGTACCCTGAGGTACTCTCACAAAGTTTGTACAGCTTCACGCCATACCTCGCCAGCTTAGAGGGAACATACTGGCGGAAAATGAGTCTCCCCTTGAAAGCAATGAGAGACTCATCAACCACGATCTCCCTTTCAGGTACATAGGCCTCCAAAAAGTTGGCCCCGAAGTGATCAATGACCGGCCTGTTTTTGTACAGGCAGTCATAGGCAGGATCACCTCGGGGGGGACATGCTGCATTATCTGCATAATGCAGGCATTTCCGAAGGGCCTCAAAACGGGAACGTGTCATGGCCATACAGTAGAGCAGGGTCTGGTAGAGGACGTCCCCACTCCAGTATTGCCCGACACTTTTTTTTTTTACTAGGCTCATGTACAGCACGAGGCTCCAAAACGTTCTCATCTCGGCTGCACTGACAGGAATCCAGCCACCGGACCTAGCCAAAAAGGAGCCCGGGTGTTGAGCAATGAACTGTTGAGCATACAAGTTTGTTTGCTCCACCATCAGATTCACAAAGTGGTCACTGAAAAAACCTAAAATAGTCATATTCAGTGAAGCCCACTGTGGGAATCTGGATTCCTGGTTGGCCAACAAAATCAGGAATCACGGGCTCAAAATGCTCTGGGGTACACCATGCAAGTTCACCGGTAGAAACTCAGGTGGATTTAACTGGTGGGCCGGAAAACTAGTACGAGCCCCAGAGCTGCTTGTACTAGTGTGGGCCACAGGGTCCCTGGCATGGGGGTCCCCTTGCTACGCCTGGCGGTATCTCCACCGCCTTGGGGACTCATCATCATCACTAGATGATAAGGAGGACGTGGATGACAAGAGGAAAGTGGGGTCATCCTCGTCCTCACTGGGGCTCTCGGATTTGGAGACAAGCAGGACGTATGCCTCCTCGGCCGAGAACGTCCGGCGGGCCATAGGGGGAGTGTGTGTTTGCGTGTGTGTGTGTGTGGAAAACTTTAGAGAGTGTGAGTGTTTGTGTGTGTGTGGTGTTCTCGTACACTTACTCCTAAACCTAACAGAAAAAAATAAATAAAAAAAAAGTAAAAAAATAAATAAATGAAAGCCCAAAAAAATTTGAAAAAAAAATAAAAAAATAATCTGATCAGCGGTCCGAAGCTGATCAGTGGTGGGGTGGGCGATGCGCTAACAGTGGCCGGATGCTAAGAGTGCCGGCCACAGTCAGCGTACGCACAAAAGAAAAAACGACAAAAAAAAAAATTGGGGGAAGGGGGGCAAGCAGCAGCACGCCTGGGGGTCTAGGGTCACACAGCTGAGTGTGCTGAGGACCCCAGACACCCGATCAGGGCGATGCTGGAAAAAGAAAATTAAAAAAATTAAAAAACTTTGCTGTCCCTAAACCTATCCCTAGGTACCTTTTTAGTGCCAGATGGCTCAGATGGGGGGTTCTGGGCACAGATGAGGGGTGCCGGGCTCAAAGATCCACGAGGCTCCTCTCTCCACGGCTCCAGGACGCAGTGTGGAGGAGGAGAGCAGAGCTAGGGGAAGTTAACCCCCGCCCGCCTGTGCAGCCAATAGGAAGAGATCCTGGGAGGTGATGTCACCGCCACCTCCCAGGATCTAAGGATGGTGATTGGTGGTGTATCACACCACCGATCACCATCCTATTCCGGGTTATTGGGTCACCGGAGACCCAAATAACCCGTAAACGCAGCAAACCGCAGGTCTGAATTGACCTTTGGTTTGCTGCGATCGCTGATATGGAGGGGGGTCACAGGACCCCCCTCGGCATTGTCAAAGTGCCTGCTGAATGATTTCAGCAGGCACTCTGTTCCGATCACCGCCCGCCGGTGATCGGAAATACACAGGGCATACCTGTGTCCTTCAGTACCGGGACATCAGGGCGTACCTGTACGGCCTGTGTCCCCAAGAGGTTAAAGTCTATGAGAAGTCAGGAACAGGGGAATGGATTGTATAGATGATAGTGTCAACAACTAAATAAATACAATCGGGGAGTAAAAAAAAAAAAAAAAAAAAAAAACTCACATTGACAATAACTTCAAAAATACAATTTGCTAACTAGCACTTAAAGGCTATGAACACCTTCAGGGTCCAATTTTTTAGGATTGCATTTTACTCATTTTGAGCTAAAAATCAATTTTTTCCATTGCCCACTTTCTTTTTTAGGCTATATGTACACAAACGTTTGTTTCCGTGTTCGTTCTGTTTTTTTTTGCAGATAGGATGCGGACCCATTCATTTCAATGGGTCTGCAAAAAATGCCACCGTGTCCTGTCCGCATCAGTATGTCCGTTCCGTAGCCCGGCAAAAAAAATATAGAACATGTCCGTTTTAGGCATTGTTACAATGGATCTGCAAAAAAAAATGATGGCATCCGTTTTTTTTGTGGATTCGCAATCTGAGAACCGCAAAACACATACAGTCGTGTGTATGGAGCCTTACACTGAGCCTCGTCATGTTGCTGGCTGTTCTGATGACGGATGTGTAGCCCTCATCTCTGAAGTTCTCCTGACAACTCAAACACCCATTTAAACTCTTACGGTACGCCCTGATGTCCAAGTCCTTAACCACCTCCAGACCGCTGTACGCAGATTCGCGTTCCGGAGGTGGCAGCGCTGCACACAATCACGCATATACGCGTCATCTCGCGAGACTTCGCTCCAAGCCGGCCCGCGCATGCGCATCGCGGGCCGGCAAAATTCAAAGAAGTTCGTCACCAGCCTGCCAGCAACGATCATTGGCTGGCAGGCTGGCGATTTTTAAAAAATCCAATCAAAAGTCATATAACAGATCATATTAGTAAATATGATCTGTTATATGGCTTCTCTGCTCCTCTGCTGGTCCTTTTCGTCGGTTGGATCCAGCAGAGAAGCAGACTGAACTGTAAGTACACCAAACACTTCACTGTAGCCCCTGATCACCCCCCTGCACCCCAATTAACCCTTTGATCACCCCTGTCAATCACCAGTGAAAGGAAAAAAAGTGATCAGTGTAAACTGTCACTTTATTTTTTTCACTAGTATTGGCTGTTAGGTTTTAGGGATAGTTTAGGCCCCTTGGTTAGGTAGTTAGCGTGAGTTAGCGCCCAGCCCACCGCACCGCAGTCACTTTTATTCGCTGAATAGCGTATCGCTAATCAGCATTTGTACTTTTATAGTATCTGTAAGTGATCAAAACTGATCACGGTCAGATCTATAATAGTATTAGTGTCACTTTAGTTCGCCCTCCACCCAAAACGCAGTGTTTGCCCGATCAGGCCTGATCGGTCGCCCACACGTGCGTTCACCCACGCCCGCCCCACCGCAGTGACAAAAAATATATATTTTTTGATCACTGCACATTCATTTTACACGCACTGCGGCGATAAAAAAATCAGTTTTGATATTTTTTATCAACCGCAGCGGCCTCCGGTACTTCGCTAGCCTCCCCTTTGTAAGACAGGCTTGCTTTTTTTCTTGGGTAGTCTCAGGGAATACCCCTAAATTTAGTAGTCCAAAATGTCAAACAGGGGGTATTCTTCTGAAGAGGCCTACAGGATTCTGACCCAGTCGGATGAGGAGTGGGAACCCTCATCTGATGAATCTAGCGGGTCAGAATATGAACCTGTGGAAAGCAGTGGCTCTCTGACCCAAAGTTCGGACGAGGAGGTGGAGGTCCCTGGCAGCACCAGGCGTACCCGGCCCCGTGTCGCTAGACCACAGGTTATGCAGGATGCGCTTCAAGAGCAGCAGAGTGGGGCTGTCGCTGCCGGATCACGTGGTGAGGCATACACCAGCAGCGCAGCCCTCCCTGGACCTAGTACCAGCAGTGCCGTACAACATGGTGACGTGGCGAGCACCAGAAGGGCAGTTGAAGCTGGTACGGTGGCACGTGCACTAGTTACCCCGTCGCAGCCACCGCACAGACAGGCCCGTAGAGCCCCTAGAATCCCTGAGGTGCTGGCAAACCCTGATTGGCAGTCACCAACTTCAGCCGCACCTGTAGTTCCCCCTTTCACCGCCCAGTCTGGAGTTCGGGTTGAGACGGCTCAAATCGGTTCGGCCCTGGGATTTTTTGAGCTGTTCTTGACTGCAGAGCTCTTGGACTTAGTCGTGGCAGAGACCAACCAGTATGCCACACAATTTATATCCGCCAACCCGGGAAGCTTTTATGCCCAGCCTTTCCGGTGGAAACCAGTCCAAGTTTCCGAACTTAAAATTTTTTTGGGCCTTCTCCTCAACATGGGCCTGACAAAAAAGCATGAATTGCGGTCATATTGGTCAACGCACCCGATTCATCACATGCCCATGTTCTCTGCTGCTATGTCCAGGGCACGATTTGAGGCCATCCTCCGTTTCCTGCATTTTAGCGACAACACCACCTCCCGTCCCAGAGGCCACCCAGCTTTTGACCGGCTCCACAAAATTCGGCCCCTCATAGACCATTTCAACCAGAAATTTGCAGATTTGTATACCCCGAGCAAAACATCTGCGTAGACGAGTCCCTAATACATTTTACCGGGCGCCTTGGCTTCAAACAATACATCCCAAGCAAGCGTGCCCGGTATGGGGTCAAATTGTATAAGCTCTGTGAAAGGGCCACAGGCTATACCCACAAATTTCGGATCTATGAGGGAAAAGATCAGACCCTGGAGCCGGTCGGTTGCCCTGACTACCTGGGGAGCAGTGGGAAGACAGTCTGGGACTTGGTGTCACCCTTATTCGGCAAGGGGTACCATCTTTATGTGGACAATTTTTACACAAGTGTGGCCCTCTTTAGGCATTTGTTTCTAGAACGGATTTGCGCCTGTGGCACCGCGCGAACTAGTCGCGTGCGCTTCCCCCAACGGCTTGTAACCACCCGTCTTGCAAGGGGGGAGAGGGCTGCCTTGTGTAACGAAGAACTGCTCGCGGTGAAATGGAGAGACAAGCGTGACGTTTACATGCTCTCCTCCATTCACGCAGACACGACAATCCAAATTGAGCGAGCAACCCGTGTCATTGAAAAGCCCCTCTGTGTCCACGACTATAATGCGCTCATGGGAGGGGTGGACTTCAATGACCAGATGTTGTCTCTGTATTTAGTTTCCCGCAGAACCAGACGCTGGTATAAGAAGGTGTCTGTATATTTAATTCAATTGGCGCTGTACAATAGTTTTGTTCTCTACAGTAAGGCTGGGAGAACACGATCTTTCCTCAAATTCCAGGAAGAGATCATCGAGAACCTCCTTTACCCAGGAGGTTCCGTGGCCCCATCCACCAGTGTAGTTAGCCGTCTACACGAGCGACATTTCCCCAGTGTCGTTCCTGGTACCTCAACCCAACCGTCACCCCGAAAAAGATGTCGTGTCTGTAGCAGGAGTGGAATAAGGCGTGACACCCGCTATTTCTGTCCTGACTGTCCTGACCACCCTGCCCTATGCTTTGGTGAGTGTTTCCGGAAGTACCACACACAGGTACACCTAGCATAGGGATTGCATCTCACAGGACAGGCACACAGGGCTATTAGGGCCCTTTTACTCTCAGCTGCTGCAAACCTCTCCTTTCACCTGGGATAAAGTGCATAACGTACTTCGCCACATCTTTGGGCGATTTGCGCTTTGCACATTGTCCCATGGGGAAGGAGAGGTTTTTTCTATAAAGGTAAAATAAACTAAACAAAAAAAAAATTACCGGTAAGTAAAAAAGTTAGAAAAAAGTTAATATGTTCTGTTCTAAAGTTAATAAAGTTATTGCTTTGCGGCCTGGTTTTTTCTTTTTTGTTTTGTTTTTTTTACCTTTCAGGTGGACCAACCGATCGACTAGCTGCAGCACTGATGTAGGGTTGTTGCGGGTATCGAAATTTCGATACCCAATCGATACTTTTGTCCCGGTATCGATACGATACCGGGATTTCCGTTTTTTCGATACTGGGCTGCGCTTCTGCGCAGTCTAGTATCTCTGAACATGAGCGCGCTGCTATCGGCGCGCTCATGTTCTCTCTCAGCAGCACGGGAGAAGGAAGCTGTCCTCCCTCCCCCTGTGCTGCTGCCGCTGCCACCAATGAGAAGAGAGGGGCGGAGGAGGGGCGGCAATGAGAAGAGAGGGGCGGAGGAGGGGCGGCAATGAGAAGAGAGGGGGTGGAGGAGGGGCGGCAATGAGAAGAGAGGGGCGGAGGAGGGGCGGGCGCACTGCGCCACCAATGATAGGATTACTATCGGAGCGATGGGAGGAGACATCAGCTTCACTAGTGGGCGTTCCTTTTCCCTGCGCTGCGATTGGACAGCGCTACAGCCAGGGAGAAGGAACGCCCACTAGTGAAGCTGATGTCTCCTCCCATCGCTCCGATAGTAATCAGCAGCATGTGGAGCAGGAGAGGAGACAGTAATGGGGCACTGCGGGCGAACGGAGCGGCGCCCAGGACTAAATGGTGAGTGCTGAGACATCGCTGGGCGCCGCTCTGTGTGGCCTAATAGTGAAAGTCTGGACTCATATACAGTAGTCAGTCTTTAAAACATACAGGAGGCGGGTGCCGGCAGCAGAATCGCATTGCCGGCACCCTGCCCCTGACAGGGAGCTGCGATCAGCGGTGGTCCAAAATCATTGGTGGTGCAGTGTGCCCCCCCCCTCAATCCCCCCATCCCATTAAAATCATTGGTGGCACAGTGCGCCGGCCCCTCTCAACCCTCTAGTATTAAAATCATTGGTGGCAGTGGCCACAGGGACCTCTCCACTCCCCCTCATTGGTGGTGCAGTGGCAGCTTCTGATCGGAGCCCCAGCTGTGTAAGCCTGGGGCTCCGATCGGTTACCATGGCAGCCAGGACGCTACAGAAGCCCTGGTTGCCATGGTAACAACCCTGATGCTGTGTGCACAAAGCACAGAGCAGCAGGGACAGTGTGGAGTCCTATTCACCCTGATAGAGATCTATCAGGGTGAATAGGAAAAGGGATGAAAGATCCCAGGTTCTAGCCCCTAAGGGGGGAAATAGTTATTAAATAAAAAGTGAAAAAAAACAAACACTAAAATATGAAGTATAAATCACCCCCCTTTTCCCAATTTCACATATAAAATATATAAATAAACATATTACATCGCCACGTCAGAAAAGTCCAAACTATTAAAATATAAAAAAAAAATCTAGGTGGTGAATGCCGGAACAGAAAAAATAAAATAAAAACTGCGCGATTCGCCATTTTTAAAAATGAGGAATGCACGTGGCTTTTTTTGTTTATTTTTTTCGCGTGGTATCGAATGGTATCGAGTATCGCAATACTTTTTCATGGTATCGAAACCGAATCAAAAATTTGGTATCGCAACAACTCTACACTGATGTGCATTCGGACAGAAGCATTGCGCTGCTGTCAGATTACACGCAAGTCGGTGTATGCGGCGCTGCAAGACGAGATTTCTCCTCTGCAGTAAAAGATACGTTTGCCGAGGCATATGAGCTGAGGAGGTGGCGGTGTTCATATACTTTGGCAAACACTTTGTATATATAAAAAAAAAAGTCCCGGCAATGATTTATTCATCCACATCGATTGATGTGAATGGAGAAATCTGGTTTGCCAGGGCATACGAGCTAAGTGGGTATGGATGTTGGGCGGAGCTCCTATGTCCTGGCAGACGCCTTTCCCCTCCTTTTTCTTTTTTTGGCAGAGATTTTTTCATCCACATTGATCGATGCGAATGAAGAAATCTGTGCCGTTCATTTTTTTCTTTCAGCCCAGAGGCTGAACGGAAAAAAAAAATCTCATTACCCGTATGCTCAATATAAGGAGAATAGCAGAAACTCCTAATGCTGGGCATACATGTAATGATTGCGGAGACCCTCAAATGCCAGGGCAGTACAAACACCCCACAAATAACACCATTTTGGAAAGAAGACACCCCAAGGTATTCGCTGAGGGGCATATTGAGTCCATGAAAGATTGAAATTTTTGTCCCAAGTTAGCGGAAAGGGAGACTTTGTGAGAACAAAAATCAAAAAAATCAATTTCCGCTAACTTGTGCCAAAATTTTTTTTTTTCAATGAACTCGCCATGCCCCTCATTGAATACCTTGGGGTGTCTTCTTTCCAAAATGGGGTCACATGTGGGGTATTTATACTGCCCTGGCATTTTAGGGGCCCCAAAGCGTGAGAAGAAGTCTGGTATCCAAATGTCTAAAAATGCCCTCCTAAAAGGAATTTGGGCCCCTTTGCCCACCTAGGCTGCAAAAAAGTGTCACACATCTGGTATCTCTGTATTCAGGAGAGGTTGAGGAATGTGTTTTGGGGTGTCTTTTTACATATACCCATGCTGGGTGAGATAAATATCTTGGTCAAATGCCAACTTTGTATAAAAAAAAAATGGGAAAAGTTGTCTTTTGCCAAGATATTCCTCTCACCCAGCATGGGTATATGTAAAATGACACCACAAAACACATTCCCCACCTTCTCCTGAGTACGGAGATACCAGATGTGTGACACTTTTTTGCAGCCTAGGTGGGCAAAGGGGCCCACATTCCAAAGAGCACCTTTCGGATTTCACAGGTCATTTACCTACTTACCACACATTAGGGCCCCTGGAAAATGCCAGGGCAGTATAACTACCCCACAAGTGACCCCATTTTGGAAAGAAGACACCCCAAGGTATTCCGTGAGGGGCATGGCAAGTTCCTGGAATTTTTTGTTTTTTGTCACAAGTTAGCGGAAAATGATGATTTTTTTTTTTTTTTTTTTCTTACAAAGTCTCATATTCCACTAACTTGTGACAAAAAATAAAAACTTCCATGAACTCACTATGCCCATCAGCGAATACCTTGGGGTGTCTTCTTTCCAAAATGGGGTCACTTGTGGGGTAGTTATACTGCCCTGGCATTCTAGGGGCCCAAATGTGTGGTAAGGAGTTTGAAATCAAATTCTGTAAAAAATGACCTGTGAAATCCGAAAGGTGCTCTTTGGAATATGGACCCCTTTGCCCACCTAGGCTGCAAAAAAGTGTCACACATCTGGTATCTCTGTATTCAGGAGAAGTTGAGGAATGTGTTTTGGGGTGTCTTTGTACATATACCCATGCTGGGTGAGATAAATATCTTGGTCAAATGCCAACTTTGTATAAAAAAATGGGAAAAGTTGTCTTTTGCCAAGATATTTCTCTCACCCAGCATGGGTATATATAAAATGACACCCCAAAACACATTCCCCACCTTCTCCTGAGTACGGAGATACCAGATGTGTGACACTTTTTTGCAGCCTAGGTGGGCAAAGGGGCCCATATTCCAAAGAGCACCTTTCGGATTTCACACGTCATTTTTTTACAGAATTTGATTTCAAACTCCTTACCACACATTTGGGCCCCTAGAATGCCAGGGCAGTATAACTACCCCACAAGTGACCCCATTTTGGAAAGAAGAGACCCCAAGGTATTCGCTGATGGGCATAGTGAGTTCATGGAAGTTTTTATTTTTTGTCACAAGTTAGTGGAATATGAGACTTTGTAAGAAAAAAAAAAATAAATAAAATCATCATTTTCCGCTAACTTGTGACAAAAAATAAAAAGTTCTATGAACTCACTATGCCCATCAGCGAATACCTTAGGTTGTGTACTTTCCGAAATGGGGTCATTTGTGGGGTGTTTGTACTGTCTGGGCATTGTAGAACCTCAGGAAACATGACAGGTGCTCAGAAAGTCAGAGCTGCTTCAAAAAGCGGAAATTCACATTTTTGTACCATAGTTTGTAAACGCTATAACTTTTACCCAAACCATTTTTTTTTTACCCAAACATTTTTTTTTTATCAAAGACATGTAGAACAATAAATTTAGAGCAAAATTTATATATGGATCTCGTTTTTTTTTGCAAAATTTTACAACTGAAAGTGAAAAATGTCATTTTTTTGCCAAAAAAATCGTTAAATTTCGATTAATAACAAAAAAAAGTAAAAATGTCAGCAGCAAAGAAATACCACCAAATGAAAGCTCTATTAGTGAGAAGAAAAGGAGGTAAAATTCATTTGGGTGGTAAGTTGCATGACCGAGCAATAAACGGTGAAAGTAGTGTAGGTCAGAAGTGTAAAAAGTGGCCTGGTCTTTCAGGGTTTTTAAGCACTGGGGGCTGAGGTGGTTAAGGACACAGGGCGCAGCGGGCAGTGATCGGAACGGGGTGCTTGCTTAAATGATTCAGCAGGCACTCTGTGACAATGCCGAGGGGGATCCTGTGACACGCCCCCCCCCCCCCCCCCCATATCAGTGATTGCTGCAAACCGCATGCTGCGGTATTTCCTCAGTCCAAAATGCTGTTCAGTGACTGAACTGAAGACATCCTGAACGTATTTCTCTCCATTCAGAATGCATGGGGATTAAACTGATCAGTTATTTTCCGGTATTGAGCCCCTATGATGGAACTCAGTGCCGGAAAAGAATAACGCTGGTGTGAAAGTACCCTAAGCGTAGACTTCCCTTCATTGTTTACCTGATCGCCGTCGACACCGTAGCATTGAGCAATGTAATTACAAGAACCTGTCCCATTAACTTCAATGAGACAGCTCTGTAGTATACACTTGAATAGGAGGGAGCCATCCCAAAGAAGTGAATGGAACAGCTTCTTGTAATTACACCTGCTCACAGCGAGCAGGTAAACAATGAAGGGAAGGTTGCGCTTGCACGGAGCGTGGCCTTGTCTTTAACTAGCTGATCGGCAGTAGTATCAGGAGTCGGAATCCTGCCAATCTGATATTGATGCCCCGAGGATAGGTCATCAATATCAAAATTCCCAGAGAACGCATTTAATACCGGGGGGGGGGGAAGAGGGTAAATAGTTTGTGTGGTTTTTTTTAGGAAGCCAAAATTATAATGCGAAACACTAACTATGTGAAAGTGGCCTCAGTCTGTTTCTTATAGCTGTGATAGCAGGGCTGTGGAGTCTTGGAGTTGTGAAGTCAGTCGAAGCTGGTTTTGGGTGGAGTCAGAGCTGCAAGAAAAGTACCGACTGTTGAGCCTCATGCAGACGTCCGTGGAACACGGTCCGTGAGATACCGGACTGGCATTGCAGGAGCGCACGGCATCATTGGTTGTTATGACGCCGTGCGCTCCTGCAATGCCAGTCCGGTATCTCACGAACAGTGTTCCACGGATGTCTGCATGAGGCTTAACTTCAGCATAATCAAAATATTACCAATAATTAACCCCTTAAGGACACAGCCTTTTTACACCTTAGGACCAGGCCATTTTTTGCAAATCTGACCAGAGTCCCTTTAAGTGCTGATAACTTTAAAACGCTTTGACTTATCCAGGCCGTTCTGAGATTGTTTTTTCGTCACATATTGTACTTCATGACACTGGTAAAATGAAGTCAAAAATTTTTATTTTTTTTGCACCAAAAAATACCAAATTTAACAAAAATTTGGAAAAATTTGCAAATTTTAAAGTTTCAGTTTCTCTACTTCTGTAATACATAGTAATACCCCCAAAAATTGTGATGACTTTACATTCCCCATATGTCTACTTCATGTTTGAATTGTTTTGGGAATGATATTTTAATTTTTTGGGGATGTTATAAGGCTTAGAAGTTTAGAAGCAAATCTTGAAATTTTTCAGAAATTTACAAAAACTAAATTTTTGGGGACCAGTTCAGGTCTCAAGTCACTTTGCGAGGCTTACATAATAGAAACCACCCAAAAATGACCCCATCTAAGAAACTACACCCCTCAAGGTATTCAAAACTGATTTTGCATACGTTGTTAACCCTTTAGGTGTTGCACAAGAGTTATTGGCAAATGGGGAGGAAATTTGAGAATTTCATTTTTTTGTCTTTTTTTCATTTTAACCCATTTTTTCCACTAACAAACCAAGGGTTAACAGCCAAACAAGACTATCTTTATTGCCCTGACTCTGCCGTTTACAGAAACACCCCATATGTGGCCGTAAACTACTGTACGGCCACACAGCGGGGTGTAGAGTGAAAGGGGCACCGTTTGGTTTTTGGAAGGCTGATTTTTATGGACTGGTTTATTTACACCATGTCCCATTTGAAGCCCCCCTGATGCACCCCTAGAGGAGAAACTCCCTAAAAGTGACCCCATCTAAGAAACTACACCCCTCAAGGTATTCAAAACTGATTTTACAAACGTTGTTAACCCTTTAGGTGTTGCACAAGATTTAATGGAAAATAGAGATACAATTTCAAAATTTCACTTTTTTGGCAGATTTTCCATTTTAATACTTTTTTTCCCAGTTACAAAGCAAGGGTTAACAGCCAAACAAAACTCATTATTTATGGCCCTAATTCTGTAGTTTACAGAAACACCCCATATGTGGTTGTAAACTGCTGTACGGGCACACGGCAGGGCGCAGAAGGAAAGGAATGCCATACGGTTTTTGGAAGGCAGGTCTTGCTGGACAGTTTTTTTTTTACACCATGTCCCATTTGAAGCCCCCCTGATGCACGCCTAGAGTAGAAACTCCAAAAAAGTGACCCCATTTTAGAAACTACGGGATAGGTTGGCAGTTTTGTTGGTACTAGTTTAGGGTACATATGATTTTTGGTTGCTCTATATTACACTTTTTGTGCGGCAAGGTAACAAGAAATAGCTGTTTTGGCACCGTTTTTTTTTTTTTGTTATTTCCAACATTCATCTGACAGGTTAGATCATGTGGTAATTTCATAGAGCAGGTTGTCACGGACGCGGCGATACCCAATATGTATACAATTTTTTTTATTTATGTAAGTTTAACACAATGATTTCATTTTTAAAACAAAAAAAATGTTTTAGTGTCTCCATAGTCTAAGAGCCATAGTTTTTTCAGTTTTGGGCGATTATCTTAAGTTGGGTCTCATTTTTTGCGGGATGAGATGACGGTTTGATTGGCATCTATTTTGCGGTGCATATGACTTTTTGATTGCTTGCTATTACACTTTTTGTGACGTAAGATGACAAAAAATGGCTTTTTTTACACCGTTTTTATTTTTATTTTTTTACGGTGGTCATCTGAGGGGTTAGATCATGTGATATTTTTATAGAGCCGGTCGATACGGACGCGGCGATACCTAATATGTATACTTTTTTTTTATTTATGTAAGTTTTACACAATGATTTCATTTTTGAAACAAAAAAAAAATCATGTTTTAGTGTTTCCATAGTCTAAGAGCCATAGTTTTTTCAGTTTTTGGGCGATTATCTTGGGTAGGGTATGATTTTTGCGGGATGAGATGACGGTTTGATTGTTACAATTTTGGCGTACATGCGACTTTTTTGATCACTTTTATTACCTTTTTTGGGAAGTAAGGTGGGCAAAATTTCAATTTCATCATAGTTTTTTATTTTTTATTTTTATGGCGTTCACCGTTCGGGTAAAGTAACATAACCGTTTTATAGATCAGGTCGTTACGGACGCGGCGATACCAAACATGTGTAGGAAATTTTATTTTTTTCATTTTTAATCAGTGATAAATGTGTTTTTTGATTTTTACTTTTTTTTTCACTTTTATTCACTTTTTTTTTGACCCAGACCCACTTGGTTCTTGAAGATCCAGTGGGTCTGATGTCTGTATAATACAGTACAGTACAATATATATTGTACTGCACTGTATTTTACACTTGTCTGAACAGATCTATGCCTTTTAGCACAGATCTGTTCAGCACCATGGACAGCAGGACGCCTGAGACGGCGTCCTGTTGCCATGGGAACCTTCCCCGTCTGCCACAACTTCGCAGACAGGGAAGGGTGAGGACGGGGCTGGCGGGGGGCTGTCTGGGAGCTCTCTCCCTCCCCATCGGGGGGCTGCAAAGGCACAGCAGCCCCCCGATGGGAGAGGGAGGGAGCTCCCTGCGCTGTTAACCTTTTCCATACAGCGGTCCAACGTCGCATCGCAGATGTCAGCCGTTTATACCAGGGTGCCAGCAATGTGCTGGCACCCTGGTATACCCACTAGAAACCAACGATTATACAAGGGGAGGCGGGCGGGGAATCGCGATCCCGCCTCCCGCACTGCCCACACCGCCCGCAACCCTCCTCCTGCACCTCCCGCCACCATAAAATCATTCGGGGGTGCAGGGGGGGTTAATAAAACGTTATTTTAGGCATATAAAAAGTTTCTGATCCCCGCGGTCAGGGACCGCGGGGACCAGAAACTGCAGGAATCGCAGGTCTGAATTGACCTGCGGTTTGCCGCGATCGCCAACATGGGGGGGTCACGGGACCCCCCCGCGCATTTAGCCTAGGTGCCTGCTCAATGATTTGAGCAGGCACCGGGTTCCGATCACTGCCAGCCGCACGGCAGTGATCGAAAATACACAGGGCGTACATGTACGCCCTGTGTCCTTAAGTACCAGGGCACAAGGGCGTACCTGTACGCCCTATGTCCTTAAGAGGTTAATATTGTGTAATTTATTAACTTACATAGAAGTTTAGAAAAGTTTAGAAATGTTAATCATAAATATATTTTATGTTCCATCAATCTAAAGGTGTACCGTATTTACATGCACAGACTGAACAGGCAATTATTGGGAAGGAACTGTTCCTTCCCAATAATTGCCTGCTCGTGAGTGGAGCTAAAGAGCTGCATTCACGTGCAGTGATCACCTCTACTGCTACTGCCATAATTCATCTTCATACAGATTCATTGTCTTTGGGCAGTAGACTGTTGTTCATGCAGTACAATCTGCTGCCTAGAAATAAAGTATTGATGTGATGTTGGAACAATGAATTCTTCGGATGAACGTGCGTTTTACGCGTTAATCAGGTGAGTGACAGCACATTTACATGGGCCTGTTATCAAGTTCTATCTTCCATAGCAGAGGCAGGCTACAGCCACATGTGACATCATTCTTTCCCAGACAATCCCTTTAGGGCTCTTGCAAAACACAGACGATGGACGTATGCTTTCGCATTTTGCGGAACGGAACATCCAGCCCATATTAGAACTTCCCTATCCTTGTTGGTAATATAGACAATAGGACATATTAAACAATTTTTTCTTTTACGGGTGCCGAGGAACAGACATACGGATGAGGACAGCACACAGTGTGCGATCCACATCTTTTGCGGCCCCATTGAAAAGAAAGAAAATGCAGATTGGATACAGACAAAAACCACCGGTCGTGTGCATGAGCCCATAAAGTCCCTTTCAGACGAGCGGGTGTCACGCTGCGGTCTTGCAGCGCAGCACCCAGCCTGAACTTCCAGCACTGCCCGAGTCGCATAGCATTATATTAATTTAAGATGCAAAATAACCCTTACAGTTCTGTAATGTATTTGATAACACGGACAGTATTAGGTCAGTGTTATCCAGTACATTCCAGACCTCTTTCACACAAGTGTGACGGATTGGCTCTGGATGCGTTCAGTGAAACTCGCAGTATTTTGCAAGCAAGTTCAGTCAGTTTTGTCTGCAATTGCGTTAAGTTTTTTCTGCGGGGGTGCAATGCATTTTGATGTGTTTTTCACACGCATGATAAAAAACTGAAGGTTGACAATCCACATCTCTTAGGCCCCTTTCACACGGGCGTTGCGGGAAAAGGTGCAGGTGCGTTGCGGGAACATGCACGATTTTTCCGCGCGAGTGCAAAACATTGTAATGCATTTTGCACTCGCGTGAGAAAAATCGCGCATGTTTGGTACCCAAACATCTTCACAGAAGTTCGGGCTTGGGATCGGTGTTCTGTAGATAGTATTATTTTCCCTTATAACATGGTTATAAAGGGAAAATAATAGCATTCTGAATACAGAATGCATAGTACAATAGGGCTGGAGGGGTTAAAAAAATAAATAAATAAACTCACCTTAATTCACTTGCTCGCACAGCCCGGCTTCTCTTCTGTCTCCTTCTTTGCCGATTGCAGGAAAAGGACCTGTGATGACGTCACTCCGGTCATCACATGGTCCATCACATGATTAATCACCATGGTAAAAGATCATGTGACGGACCATGTGATGACCGGAGTGACGTCACCACAGGTCCTTTTCCTGCAATCAGCAAAGAAGGAGACAGAAGAGATGCCGGCTGCGCGAACAAGTGGATTAAGGCGAGTTTAATTATTTATTTATTTATTTTTAACCCCTCCAGCGCTATTTTACTGAGCATTCTGTATTAAGAATGCTATTATTTTCCCTTATAACCATGTTATAAGGGAAAATAATAATGATCGGGTCCCCATCCCGATCGTCTCCTAGCAACCGTGCGTGAAAATCGCACCACATCCGCACTTTCTTGCGATTTTCACGCAACCCCATTCATTTCTATGGGGCCTGCGTTACGTGAAAAACGCACAAAGGAGGAGCATGCTGCGATTTTCACGCAACGCACAAGTGATGCGTGAAAATCACCGCTCGTGAGCACAGCCCCATAGAAATGAATGGGTCGGGATTCAGTGCGGGTGCAATGCGTTCAACTCACGCATTGGATCCGCGCGGAATACTCGCCCGTGTGAAAGGGGCCTTAGTAACCATCAGGGAAAAACGCATTGCATCCGCACTTGCTTCAGGGGGATCCCTGCTAATCAGAGGTTTGAGAAGGTACTGGCGCCGTGGCCTCTCTGCTTTTCCTAGGCCAGTGATGTCAGGTTCATCATACATGAGGCCTAGGCGCAGCTCAACCCCATTCAAGCTGCGATACCAAGCACAGCTGCTATACAATGTACGGCACTTTGATTGGTAAGATACAAGAAGCCAGTGGTGCTCACAGGAGCGTTGAATGGGTCAGCAAATCCGAAGATGTGGTGCGGAAGCACGGATCGTAACCCCACGGAAGCACCACGGAGTGCTTTCGTGGGGTTCCGTTCCATGCTTCCTTTCTGCAAAAAGAAAGAACTTGTTCTATCTTTTTGCGGAACGGGCGGATCACAGACCCGATTCAAGTGAATGGGGTTACGATCCGCATGTGGCTGGCACACGGTCGGTGCCCGTGCATTGCGGACCGCACGTTCGTGTGCAAGGGGCCTAACTTGTAATTTATACATGTAAATTCCTGCTCATTCTGCTCTTTGAAGTCAAGGTGGCTCCTATCAGTGGCAGCTATCTCTGTATACACAGTCATAGAGGGAAGGATGTCAGTCACTGATAGCACCGGCTCCTTGACTTCAAAGCCCAAAATGTGCACAATTATAAATGAAAGAAATACTGAAATACTGAATCTTTTCCCATAAACCACCTGTATACATCGGTCTGCTCAGCTCCTCCTGCTCTATAACATGCTGCCTGCAGTAGACATTGCATTTTCATAGTGATAGGTTCTCTTTAAAGTCGAGGAATGTTGAACTTGAAGACAAAACAGGACCCAGCAACTAAACTGCTATAAAAATGCAAATATCAGACACAGCCTCAAGTAAGGAAACCTAAAAGAAATGGCTGCAAAATTGAAACCAACAGCGTGTAAGTTTCATGAAATTATACCCGAGAGGAGAAAGGCACAGAGTCTCCACAGGACACAACAAGAAATCCCACGCACCAGCCGGCAATCACTGTCCAAACAAGCAATTTACAACCCAATTTCCATAAAGTAATGATCACAACAGTGCAACTTTGTCTGCAAATTACTGGTTTGGTTAGCACATTTTAATAAACCATAGAAGCAAACATATTAATAAAAATGGGAAAGGTGATTTCTGCATGACCTGCTTGATACAGTCTGGAGAGCGTTTAGTTACTACAGAAAAGGACTCCATTATTGTGACTGGTCTGACAGGATAGCATATGTCGCTGTCTTATGCCTCATTCACACAGTCCGTGTCCTTGAGCCAAAACCAGGTGCGGCTCTGAACACAGAACAGGTGCAGATCTTTCCCTTATACCTTATGTCTGCGGAGACTCCAATCCTGGTTTCGGCTCACAATCACTGATGGAAATCACTGACGTGTGAATGAGGCTTTAAAGGGGTTCCTGGGGAACAATCAGTTTTTAGCAAGTGCCCACAGCCTGCCGCTCTAAACAGAAGACTTACATTTACATCCTCCCCGCCGTTCCAGTCCTTGCAATGCTGACATCAGGCACAGCACAGGCATGGTTACATGCTCTGCTGCAGCCAATGTCTGGCTTCAGTGGTGCTTGTGGCAATGGCCATGGTGCGCCGGATGTCAACACTGCAGGGACAAGAACATGCCCATAGTAGAGGACCGGAGCAGCAGGGAGCAGGTAAGATTACTTATTTAGAAAAGCAGGCAGGGAGACCTTGCTAAAAACTGATTATTTCCCAAATTATTTTGATGTAACAGTTACACTTTTATAAACAATGTTACATTTTCTGTGACTGCAAAATCAAAGATGCATGAAGCATATTCATTTTTTTCGCTTCCAAATTTAGGGCCCCTTTATATACCAGGTGATTTGGTTCCGTTCCCCTCCAGAGTGAAGCAGAAAAAGCTGGAGGAACTGAAGCCAGAACTGATCCCATAGTTTTTTCATACATCCGATGCAGAACCAGCCAGAAAAACGCTGCACGCTCAGCTTTTCTGTCCGCCGCTATCAGTGTATAGATGTCGGCTCAGTTATATCCGGCTTCCGACCTGAAGTGGATGGCCAGACCCAACTAAGACTACTTTTACATCTGCGTTTTCCTTTCCGGTATTGAGATCCGGCAGAAGACCTCAAAACCGGAGGAAAACGCTTTAGTTTTGTCCCCATTCATTGTCAATGGGGACAAAACGGAACAAACCAGAACAGAGCGCACCAGAATGTTGCGTTCCCATGCCAGACTTAAAACCGCTCTACAAGTAGCGTTTTTCTGTGTGCGGCATAGGAAACTGAACATGCCGGATACAGCACCAAAAAACATGTGTCAATAGTGCCGGATCCGTTTTTTGTGGGCACAAAAAAACCCACCATACCATGACTAACAATGGTTTTTGCTGCCGGATCCGGCATGTTCAGTTTCAGTATAATACAACCAGATTCGTTTTGAACGGATGCAACCGGTTGTAGAATTCAAACGGATATGTTTTGCAGCGGTTTTGAGATCCCCTCCCTACCTGATCTCAAAACCGGACAGCAAAAACGCAGAGATGAAAGCAGCCTAATATATGCGAAGCGGGCCTCACACGTGGTCCTGTGACACATGCTGTAATTTTATACTGCGCTTATACAGGATTCATTGTGCCATGAAATGATAGAATTAAGTAATTGTATTTTTATTTTTTCCATCTTGTAATCTCTATCACTCAAGTTTATAGAAGGCTCCCATCGCTCACTTGGTCTTTATGAAAGCTGAACCTGCACTTGGTAAAAAAACAACTTACCCCCTCAAAAATTGTGCACATGTAGTCACTGTCAACAGAAAAAATATATAACACTCATGATTACCGTAAGTGTCATGAAGAAAATAGATTGTCTAAAACTGGCTAAAGTACAGAAGAAAAATGCTCATGAAGCATCTACCACTAAAATTAGTACAAAACCACCGCAAATACAAAAGTCAAACCCATTGGGAAGGAAGGACATGTGGACATGTGGGCTGGATACAACCAGATGTTCAGAGATAAACCAGCGAAAGCGCTTTTTATTTTTAACCATCTGCATTTTGTAAGAACACAGAACTGGAGAAGTTAAACGGAAGTTGATCACTGATTCATAAGGGTCAGGTTGGCGCGCTGCAAAGGCGGGGTACAATCCCAAAAAGCATATGAGGAAAGAACGGAGGTGGGAGATTCAATTAAAATAGGATATTAGTCAAGAATAAAAAATACTTCAAACATCACCAAAAAACGTGGGCGCTTCACAATATACAGCACTCACACTAATATCCCATGTCACTAATGTCTCATTTCTGCAAGATCTACAGCAAAAACCCATCAAGACCAGCGTTATGCCGTTGTAAAGGGTTTTTCCATCTCCGACATTAGGGGCATATCGCTAGGATATGCCCCCAATGTCTAATAGGTGCGAGTCTGAACAGAGCCTGCACCATACATGTGTGGCCGCCCTCCATTCATTTCTATAAGGCGCCGAAAATAGCCATGCGCTGGCTCGGCCATTTCCATTTACCCCATAGAGGTGAATGGAGCGGTGGCCACACATGTGAGGTGCATCTCCCATTCATTTCAATGGACCTTTTGAAAATCCTCTCGCCTATTTTCAGCACTCCCATAGGAATGAATGGAGGGCGACTGTGCGTGCGCCCTCCAGGACGTTGCAGGCACCTATCAGACATTGGGGACATATCCTAGCGATCTGCTCCCAATGTCGGAGATGGGAATAACCCTTTTAATCTCTCCCCCGCTTGCTTTAGATGCATCGACCGCAGTTATTAACAGGCACATGCCTCTTATTCTCTGGGACACATCTGTGCAGGTTCGTGCAACAAAGCGAAGATCTAAACCAGCAAGGGATCCATTTGAGGCAGATCTCCACGATAGTCTATGCCAGTTTCCTGGAGCACATTATAATTAAAAAGTGGCGAGCGGTGAGTAAAACCTCAAAAAGTCACTAAGTTTTGTGCTAAAGCAGCGTGCACCACACTGACTTTTTGGTGCCAGTTTTCTGGCGCAGATGAGAGGATAAAGGCGCCCCCATATTTATATACCGTATGATGCAGAATTTCACTATGGAGTCCACCCATCCAAAGCAAAGGATGAAATCCACATGTAACACATGCACACGTGAACATGTCAGATGGCGTGCACTATGGTATCATGGACTAATGTGAGAAATGTATTTGTATAATGTTGCAATGGAAGTAAACACAACACCAAGACATTACTGTATGTATGGAACATGGCTGAATGTTGGCATAGCCTCCAAAGCATGCAATCCCCTGCCAGACACCAGAACAAAACGATCAGGCAAGGTGACACCCCAGACCAATCCTTATCTCCCCGACACCTACCATTATGGCAACAGTTGGGAGGCCCCTCCACACGGCCAAGTCCTGCTGAAAATTGGCCAATAAAAGATCTAAAATGTGCTACCACTGTAAGAAAAAGGTTAAGCTAGGTCAATAAACTGCAATGCCCTCACTAAGTGAACAAGACATAAAACCCAAGCGGGAGAGAATTATTTATAACCCATTAGTGAGGTGCTGTGGAAAGGCTTGCTACCCCTGTGTTTGAAGCACACAACCACTAACATTTCTCCAGATACTTATTAGCACGTTATTAGTATCCAGGGAGTTCGATGGAAGCAATTGGCCTCCCATGACCGGGCTGTTTTCAAAGCAGGTATTCCCTCACGCCCGGCTTACCTCTGGTTGCTTAAGTTTTGCCATTCAAGATGCAGCCAAACCATGGGTAAAGGACGTTACAGAGCAGTAATGTTTCACTTGACGGGGAAGGGTTAAAAAGGTTGAATTCGGAGGGCATACCACCTTTCTGCTTGATACATTGAGACTTGTAGAGGCAGGAAATTTAAGAAGGAAAATTCAACAGGATAGCACCTAGTATTCACCCAAAATAACTACCATAAGCGCTCATACACTCCGACCTCTCCCCTCACAGGTAGTGTAGGCTACTTCATAAGGGTTCATGCACGCGACCGTATTTCTCATCCATGTGCCATCCGCAATTTTTGCACATAGCACACCGAACTCATTTCTATGGGGCCATACACACATCCTTGTGTTTTGCAGATCTGTGTGACCGTCCCTCAAGTTCTAGAACATCTCCTATTCAGGTCTGTACCGTGGAGAAAAATAGCCATTTCTACTGATGGGAGTGAGAATGTGATAGGAATTCTGCGGATCCGCGATGCGATTGTGTGCATGGAACCTAAGGCCTGTTTCACACTGGAGTTAATGGTTCTGGCAGGCAGCAGATTATACGTTCAGGGAATCTGCAGTAGTTATAGGCTCATACTTCTGCTCCGACTATACCCTCATAATCATAAGCGCCACACACTTACTGAGTCATATGTGAAAGTAGACCCTGTGCAACCCAATACACAAAGTCCTTGAAGCCAACGTGTAATAAAAACAGCAAAACACAGAAAATCTGAGAATCTGCCACTTCTACACTAATTATTATCACTGTACTAAATGCAACATCACACAGACTCCATGAGTACGCAAACAAGGAGAAGTTAAAACATAAAATAGCTGCCTCCTCTTCATTAGGGCTCATGCACATGAACTTGTGCCGACCGTGGCCATACTGTGGTCCACAATGCATAGGCACCGACCGTGTCCCTGTCGTCAGACACATTTACTTGAATGGGGCCCGTGATCCGCATTCAACAGTCCGAACCGCACAGAAAAACTCCGAAGTGCTTCTAACCCGTGCCTCCGTATTGCACCATATCTCCCGGATCCATGATAGGGTGCACACACGGCCAGTGCCTGTATATTGCGGGTCCGCTGTTTGCGGGCCACAATACAGGCACGGATCGCCTACGGTCGTGTGCATGAGCCCTTACACCATGCGTTGACTCCCCTGTAGCGGTGGTATAACTACAAGCACTAGCTTCATTCAAGTGAATGGAGCAAATATTCGTCATTACACTGCACTTCCGAGACAATGAGCAAGAATAATGAAGAGGAAGCAGCGCTTGTATGGGGCGCCGCCTCCTCTTCAAACAGCTGATCGCCGGCACTGGTGTCGGACGACTGCTGATCACATATTGATGACCCATCCTGAGGAGAGGTCATCAATATGAACCGAGGCTACACAACCCCTTTAATATCATCTGAATTCAGCCTTAGGCCTCCTGCACACTAATGTGTGCGCCCCGTGGTCGTGCTGTGGGCCGCAATGCACGAACACCGTCCGTGGGGCAGCTGCAGCAGATCGCGGACCCATTCACTTTAATGGGTCTGCGATCCGGCCGTTCCGCAAAAAGATAGTACACGTTCTATCTTTTTGCGGAACGGAAGTACGGGACAAAACCCCACGGAAGCACTCCGTAGCGCTTCCGTATCTCTGGATTTGCGGACCCATTGAAGTGAAAGGGTCCGCATCCGTGATGCGGAATGCACCCGGAACGGTGCACATGTATTGCGGATCCGCAAATGCGGTCCGCAATACGGCAACGGGGCGCACCCGTTCGTGTGCAGGAGGCCTTATTGTTGTTAGATACTGAGCCACGTACACAGATAAGCAGGAAATATTCCGGAAAAGTCCGGCTGCAGCACTCTAAACGGCTTTACTGAAGGGATATAACAAAAGAGAATGATTAGCTTCATCTCTGACAAACCGCCATGCAGCTCATTTACTGAAGGAAAATCAGGATTGTCTTGGTATCGGCACAGAACATGAGAGATTACATTTTATACTCATTTACCCAGATGCCCTAATGTTCTAGGCCAAGTTGTGATAGATGTGCTGATCCTCCTGATACTTTGGGTCTTGTTTTATCAGTCTCCCCCTACTCCAATTTTTGCAGAACAGATAAGCTTGCCTATTTAGATAAGGCCTACCTTTACGGTAAATGATAGTGTGAAGATTGGAGCCAGCGCGAGACGGGAATGAAAAAAGTGGAAGATTTACAGAGAACAGGGGAAAAAAAAGACAAGGAAGCTGGAAGAGAGCATTTTACAGTCCAGGACAGCGGACTTTCTGCACCCAGGGTACGCTCAACAGGACAGAGCACAAGTACTGCAACATCGCAATACTACTTTCATGTTCCAAAAACAAAAATGGCAGGAATGCTGCGGTCCAATATAAAGGAAAAGACGGACACATTCCTTAAAGACAGGGCTCTCCTCCTGGCAGCCAGATGCACCAGCAGCCGCCCAGACCCTCCAGACTCTTCTGCAATGCATTTAATGGGAACCAGCACATTAGCAAATTCCTTTCATCTGTCCTAAACAGAAACTGGCGGCTGCCGGATAAAAGCAGGGTCTGCTCGCTGGTTAACGCCGCTCCGTCTTTCACTTACAGTGTGGAG
This sequence comes from Bufo bufo, assembly GCF_905171765.1. Lineage (NCBI taxonomy): Eukaryota > Metazoa > Chordata > Amphibia > Anura > Bufonidae > Bufo > Bufo bufo. The sequence goes on from NC_053392.1 coordinate 237,023,543, forward strand.
CTTTATTTCCAGATTCAAGGATTATTCCCATGTCATCGAAAGGATATGCCATCAGTTTAAGGGCTCATTTACACGACTGTGCTTTGGTTCGCATCTGAGCCGCAAGGGTGTGGACCCATTCACTGCTATCCGCATCTTTTGCGGCCCCATTGAAATCTGTGTGCTGTCCGCTTCCGTGGCCCCCAAAAATTACAGATCATGTCCTATTCTTGCCCGTTTTGCGGGCAAGAATAGGCATTTCTATAATGTGCCGTCCGTTCAGCAAATTGTTTTTCCGTTTTTTGTTTCAGTAGTGTTTCCGGTTCCATTCCGTTTTTGTGTATGGCATATACACTATACAGTAATTACATAGAAAAAATTGGGCTGGGCATAACATTTTCAATAGATGGTTCCGCAAAAACGGATACGGAAGACATACGGAGTAAGTTTTTTTTGGGGACCCATTGACTTGAATGGAGCCACAGAACGTGATTTGAGGGCAATAATAGGACATGTTCTATCTTTGAACGGAACGGAAAAACTGAAATACGCAGACAGAATGCATACACGTTTTTTTGGAACCATTGAAATGAATGGTTCCGTATACGGAACTCAAAAAAACGTTCGTCTGAATGAGCCCTTAAGGTGGCTGCACATGGTGGATGCAGAAAAACCGCAGAGTAATCCAGCACCGGAGAAATGTACAACTCAAGTCTCAAGTAGACTGCTTTTTGTCCTTAGGTGTGGAAATTGACCTGCCGTGTGGATTTTGAAATCTTCAGCATGTCAATTGTTGTGACATTTTTTGGTGCAGATCTCACCCTACTTAATAGAAAGCCTCATGCACAGGACCGTTGTTGTGTTCCGTGTCCGTTGTTCCATTTTCCGTGATTTTCTACGGACCCATTAACTTTCAATGGGTCCGTTGAAAACTCGGATAATGCACCGTTTGTCATCCGCGTCCATGATCAGTGTTTCCAGTCCGCCAAAAAAATATGACCTGTCCTATTTTTTTCACGGACAACGGTTCGCGGACCCATTCAAGTCAATGGGTCCGTGAAAAAACACAGAGGCACACAAGATTGACATCCGCGTCTGTTTTTTTCCTATCATTTGCAAGGCAAACTTGACTTAGATTTTTTTTCACTTTTCATGTCTGGTGATCCTCCAAAAATCAAGGAAGACACACAAACAAAAACGGAAACGGATCACGGAACAACGGAACAGCTTTTTGCGGACCGCAAAAAAATACTGTCGTGTGCATGAGGCCAAAGGGTGAGATCTGTGGAAATCCGCACCCAAAACACAAGAACGGTGTGGATTTATGTGCTGTTTTGGAGCCGATTTTCTGCACATACAGTACAGACCAAAAGTTTGGACACACCTTCTCATTCAAAGAGTTTTCTTTATTTTCATGACTATGAAGGCATCAAAACTATGAATTAACACATGTGGAATAATATACATAACAAACAAGTGTGAAACAACTGAAAATATGTCATATTCTAGGTTCTTCAAAGTAGCCACCTTTTGCTTTGATTACTGCTTTGCACACTCTTGGCATTCTCTTGATGAGCTTCAAGAGGTAGTCCCCTGAAATGGTCTTCCAACAGTCTTGAAGGAGTTCCCAGAGATGCTTAGCACTTGTTGGCCCTTTTGCCTTCACTCTGCGGTCCAGCTCACCACAAACCATCTCGATTGGGTTCAGGTCCTGTGACTGTGGAGGCCAGGTCATCTGGCGCAGCACCCCATCACTCTCCTTCATGGTCAAATAGCCCTTACTTTTAAAGGTTTCCCAATTTTTCGGCTGACTGACCTTCATTTCTTAAAGTAATGATGGCCACTCATTTTTCTTTACTTAGCTGCTTTTTTCTTGCCATAATACAAATTCTAACAGTCTATTCAGTAGGACTATGAGCTGTGTATCCACCTGACTTCTCCTCAACGCCACTGATGGTCCCAACCCCATTTATAAGGCAATAAATCCCACTTATTAAACCTGACTGGGCACACCTGTGAAGTGAAAACCATTTCAGGGGACTACCTCTTGAAGCTCATCAAGAGAATGCCAAGAGTGTGCAAAGCAGTAATCAAAGCAAAAGGTGGCTACTTTGAAGAACCTAGAATATGACATATTTTCAGTTGTTTCACACTTGTTTGTTATGTATATAATTCCACATGTGTTAATTCATAGTTTTGATGCCTTCAGTGTGAATCTACAATTTTCATAGTCATGAAAATAAATAAAACTCTTTGAATGAGAAGGTGTGTCCAAACTTTTGGTCTGTACTATATATGGCACAGTGCGCAGCCACCCTCAGGCCTCTTTCACACATCCGGATAGGATACATGTAGACTGACTGAATCCTGATCCATTCATTTCAATAGGAACGCTCCTCTGTCTCCTATTTACATAGCAGTCAGTGTGGAGCAAGTCTCCAGTTATGTAAACAGAGGAGCGCTGCTAAGGCTCAAAATGGGCCGCTTTACAGCTATTTTTCTAATAGAAATGTACGATTTCAGTAATTAAAGTATATTACAAAATGGTCAGCATCACTGCCCCTGCACATTAGGCTTCATTCACACGTCCGTGAGATACCGGACTGGCATCCTGCTTAGTGCAGAGTCATTGGTTGCTATGACGCAGTGTGCTTTGTGCCGCCAAGTACAGTAATACACTCGTATTATCAATAGGAGTGTATTGCTGTACTGCGGCGGCAGCACAAAGCGCACGGCATCATAGCAACCAATGACTCTGCACTAAGCAGGATGCCAGTCCGGTATCTCACGGATGTGTGAATGAAGCCTTACACAAAAAAATATAAATAAATTACAGTTACACTTTCAAACTTTATGTTTCTCATGGGACCAACACCGATGTCTTCAGCTGCCCAGCGCACATGTAACAGGTCAGCCAGTGTCATAGGTACAAATCTGCTGAGAGGATATCTATGTCCTATCCTCAGAAATCGTTATCTGATTGGCGAGGGTCTGACTCACAGCACCCCCACAAATCAGGTGTTTGGAAGGGCACTGGGGGACCGCAATCTCATATTAGGCCAGTGACGTCACGTTCATCAGTCACATGGGCTTGGCACCGCTCAGTCTCATGTCAGTAAGTCGGATTTATCATGTAGAGAAAGTTAATACAAGACACTTACTAATGGATTGTCATTACCCATATTGCTTACTTTGCTGGCTGGATTCATTTTTTCCATCACATTATACACTGCTCGTTTCCATGGTTACGACCACCCTGTAATCCATCAGTGGTGGTCGTGCTTGCACACTATAGGATAAAGCACCAGCCTATGTGCGTTCCCATGGTCTCGGCCACCGGAGAGGCTGACAATTTTGCTTATAGTGTGCAAGAACGACCACCACTGATGGATTGCAGGGTGGTCTGTAACCATGGAAACGAGCAGTGTATAATGTGATGTAAAAATAAATCCAGCCAGCAAAGGAAGCAATATGGATAATAACAATACATTAGTAAGCGTCTTGTAATAACTTTCTCTACATGATAAATGCCACTTACTGAAGTGAGACAACCCCTTTAAGTGAATGGATCTGGGCAGCAATACCAGGCACAACCACTATACTTAGTATGCCAGGATGTGGCCGTGTAGTCACGGTAGAAGTCAAGGGGGTAGCCCTTCCCTCACTCCAGGCTGTAACTCCCCTGCCCTAACCCCTCCTCTAAGTAGTGTAACTGACACCTGGCTCAGTCGCCGGGACCGCGCTTGTACAGGCGGCGCATGCGCCGTCGGTCTCAGTAGCAGCGCGATCCCGTCTATCGCGCGGACTCAAGCGCGACCCTGTAACTGAATCGCGCATGCGCCGTCCCCAATGCCTGCCTGTCTTCTCTTCCTCACGCGCGATTCAGTTACAGGATCGCGCTTGAGTCCGACGGCGCATGCGCCGCCTGTACAAGCGCGGTCCCGGCGACTGAGCCGGGTGTCAGTTACATTACTTAGAGGCGGGGTTAGGGCAGGGGAGTTACAGCCTGGAGTGAGGGAAGGGCTACCCCCTTGACTTCTAGCGTGACTTCAGGAGCCGGAGACGAGGACTTTATAAGTCGTTTTTTTCATGAATATACATCCCAGGAAAGCGGCACAAGAATGCATTGAAAGAGAATGAGGATAATCTATAAGGTACTGGTGATAGTTTATTAAAGGGAACCTGTCACCTGGATTTTGTGTATAGAGTTGAGGACATGGGTTGCTAGATGGCTGCTAGCACATCCGCAATATCCAGACCCCATAGCTCTGTGTGCTTTTGTGTAAAAAAGCCAATTTGATACATATGCAAATTAACTGAGATGAGTCCTGTCCCTGACTCATCTCACGTACAGGACTCCTCTCAGGTTAATTTGCATATGTATCAAATCGTGTTTTTTTCCACAATAAAAGCACACAGAGCTATGGGGACTGGGTATTGCGGATGTGCTAGCAGTGATCTAGCAACCCATGTCCTCAGCTCTATACCCAAAATCCTGGTGACAGGTTCCCTTTAAGTGAAATCCAGGTGAAAGGTTCGCTTTAAATGATAGTGATAATATTTAAAGGGTTATTCCAGTGCAGGGGCTGCACATACAATAAAAATAAAATCGGTTAGGCCTCTTTCACACTTGCGTTGTCTGGATCCGGCGTGTACTCCACTTGCCGGAATTACACGCCGGATCCGGAAAAACGCAAGTGAACTGAAAGCATTTGAAGACGGAACAGTCTTCCAAATGCGTTCAGTGTTACTATGGCACCCAGGACGCTATTAAAGTCCTGGTTGCCATAGTAGGAGCGGGGGAGCAGTATACTTACAGTCCGTGCGGCTCCCGGGGCGCTCCAGAGTGACGTCAGAGCGCCCCATGTGCATGGATGACGTGTCCAATGAGATCACATGATCCATGCGCTTGGGGCGCCCTGACGTCACTCCGGAGCGCCCGGGGAGCCGCACGGACGGTAAGTATACTGCTCCCCCGCTCCCCGCTACACTTTACCATGGCTGCCAGGACTTTAGCGTCCCGGCAGCCATGGTAACTATTCAGAAAAAGCTAAATATCGGGTCCGGCAATGCGCCGAAACGACGTTTAGCTTAAGGCCGGATCAATGCCTTCCAATGGGCATTAATTCCGGATCCGGCCTTGCGGCAAGTGTTCCGGATTTTTGGCCGGAGCAAAAAGCGCAGCATGCTGCGGTATTTTCGCCGGCCAAAAAACGTTCCGTTCCGGAACTGAAGACATCCTGATGCATCCTGAACGGATTTCTCTCCATTCAGAATGCATTAGGATAATCTTGATCAGGATTCTTCCGGCATAGAGCCCCGACAACGGAACTCTATGCCGGAAGACAATAACGCAAGTGTGAAAGAGCCCTTAGTGAGAGTTTACATTACCATTATTTTTCTGTTCTTCTGATCAGTCAGAAGAATAGGAAAATAACTTAAATTAAAAAAAAGCGGATCCTGTTCATCGGTTAAAGCACATTTGGCATCCGCTTTAGCCATTTCCGTCAGAGATGCGTTATTTCAGACAGAAAAAAGTGCTGCATGCAGGATTTTTTTATTTATTATTTTTACAAGGTCTATTTTTTTTTTTTGTCCCTCTCTGACTATCTAAAAAGTTGGGTGGTACACTCCTGGTTTTAGCTTACAAAGACTGACGGTGTAAAAGTGTCCTTGGGGTGTATTCACACGCTGCAAACATTCCTGCGGCTGTCCGATGTATCTGAATGGAGCCTGTGGAATTCAGATGAATAGAGCTGCAGAAAGTCTCAGGGAAGGAAATATAATCTGTTGCTATGGGCAACACTGAGCATTTTTGCATGATATCCATAATATATTAGCGCCCACAGAAAAGCCCTGTGTTCCCATATCTGAACTTACTGTACCTGTGATCCTCAATGAACCCATGAGAGAAGGGTGCCTCACACACTGGCATACCCACTGTCAGCCTACAGGCACAGTGCAGCGGCCGCACAGAGGAGTGTCTCGACGGGTGCGGGGGCTGGTCATACACTCACCGTGGTCCTGGATGCTTAGAGGATAAAGGACCTGTGATGATGTCATCACCATATGACTAGTAACACCCACCTATTACTGGTCACATAGTGATAACTTCACAGGTCCTTTATCCTACGACATCCAGGAGGATCTCTCTGCAGGAGAAGTTTCCTGCTGTTTGTCCCTGCTTCATGGAGACACTTCTGTATGCCTGTATTAGTGGGAGGCACAGGGTGTTATTACTTTAGTACCTCCAAGCGCCTCACATTAATATTAAGTGACCCTAACCATGTTCCGCATATAATGGGGTTAAAGAGGACCTTTCTTCTTTTTTTTCTTTTTTTTATTCAAGATAAATACCTTTACTTGCGGGGTACCCCCGCTGATGCTGCCACCCTGCCTGTTTTTTTAAAATATCCCTCCTATGCCATGCTGTGCCCCTGTAGTTTTCCCGCTCAGTAGGCTAATACTGAGCATCGGTACAGGGAGGAGGAGACTCCAGGGTTTCTCACTGGGCGTCTCCTTCTCTCTGGCTGTGCCGCGATCACAGCGGAGAACGTCACAGCCAGGGAGAAAAAAAGCAGATAAAACCACTTCACTCACATTGAGGCCAGAAACACACGTGTGAGTTGAATGTGCGGAACTTGCAGCGTGTGTCAGTGTGAGGTCCCGTTCTGGCCTCCGCTCCTCTGACAGGATCGCACAGCGTTACACTGATTACTGTGTCCTAGTTTTATCCCGGCCATCTCTCGGCATGTTTGCCATGCTGCCGCCGGAACTCCGGCCCACGCCCATTATAGTCAATGGGGCAGGATCCGCAATACACCCGGCCGGCACCCCCATAGAACTGCCTATTCTTGTCCGCAATTGCGGAAAAGAATAGGACATGTTCTATTTTTTTGGGGAGCCGCGGCCCAGAAGTTCGGGGCCACGCTCCGGAAATGCGGATAGAACACAGTGTGCTCTCCGCATCAATTCCTGCCCCATTGAGAATGAATAGGTCTGCACCCGTTCCCGATATTGCGGAACGGATGCGGACGTGTGAATGGACCCTTACCCCGAGGGTCCTGAAATCTTCTGAATGACACTGACACAAGAGATTCCTGGACCCTCAGGGTGACGCAGCATTGTAAATCAGTAGAACGCTGTGCGATCCTGTCAGAGGAGCGGAGGCCAGAACGGGACCTCACACTGACACACGCTGCAACTTACTGGTGTGTGTCTGGCCAACCAGTAAGTAACACCATCATGTACCTCACGCATTAACCCCATGTTGTCCATTATGTGCTGCTATCAATGTGAGGCACATGGTTTTATCATCTTAGACTTTCATGTGACCCCCAATCAATACTTTGCCAAGGTCTTGAACACACACCACTAAGCTACTAGCACATGGACCGGAGGTTTCAGGTCACTGGTGGAGAGTTGGGACTTCTGTGGCTAAGAAGCTTTGGCACAGGGCAGCCAATGGGATGACAGCTTTCAGAGAAAGCAGCGATGTGATTGGCTGTGGGCTCACAGACCCGCTCCTGTGGACTCTGGGAGCTCAGTTCTGCCCTGGGTGACAACGTCACCACCTATCATCTCTCGTCTTCCGGCCGCTGCACCGCATTCCTCAGCACACGGGCCCACAGGAAGCCACGAGGACTGCTCGCTCGTTGTTACCTGGGATACCGGGGGTCTCCGCGCCGGGTGTCACTTCCAAGTTCACCGGTTAGCAGAAAAACTTCATGCTGGTCACCATCTTGGATTTCCGGAAACAGGGAAGGGACCCCGGCTTCTCCCTGATCACGTGTCCAGACCACGCCCCCTTCCCACCCTTCGTTCCCTGACTGTGTCTATCACTTCCAGTCACTCCCTGTCTCCTGAGTGACGGTCACACGTCACTGACAGTATGCCCTGGAGACGTATATTTCCGAGGACAGGGCGGCTACTGGGGAATAGAAACGTCCAAACTGGAGCGTGTCCCCTATAAGTAGCACAATACAGTGCAGTACCTACCTGCGTTCAGCATCCTGGGCTTCTATCAAGGGGCCCGAAGCATGCAAACTGAATTTACAGGCTTCAGTCTTGATTGACCAATCAAATCCCAGCTTTTATGTTTTTGGCTAAAGCCTGAAAATGAGAGAAGTGATCTGATTGGTTCTGATATTTCCTGCACTACTGTGCCCGCCTGAGGCGCAAAGCTAAAACTTTTACTACACCCAGAGCTGTTTGGTGCCCTAGCTGGGCATCTAGTGCCCTGACCAACAGGTTTGCAAGCAAGCTGCCGTAATCCTGTGTCTATATACTCTCAGACCTCCCAAGTGTCCCTCTCTTTGACCCAAGACCCTCTGTCCCTCTTTTTTATCTGAGGTACAGATTTGAATTACTACATTTAAAATATTGATCTAGAATGTGTTTCCCTGGTTCCTATCTATATAGTAAAGCCCACCTTGCATATTATTTCATCATTTGATGCAATTTGGATTTTATACATTTTTATATTCAGATAATTTTTGCACTATTGTGTAAAAAAAAAAAAACTATCGACAGGGGCGTAGCTATAGGTTAAGCAACAGTATTACGCAATGAAATGATATACAGTGACAGTATATAAAACGTATGGAACAGCTGCCGGCATGGGTGTAGGAACCCCCAAAAATCTGGGGGGGACAGCATTTTTGCTCGCTGGGTATATTCTTATTCAGTAAACCGCGAGTTGTTTGTATCGTTAAATTTTAAGTGTGTGTGTGAAAAATCTTTTTCTGGCTCAACAAAATGATGCCTGACTGGTGATTCAGTGATCTCTTTTTGTTGACATGCTTCTGAGCTTGATGAGGATGTATTTGCTTTACTAGGCTTTGTAAAAAAAAACTTGCGGATATCCATTCTGACTTTCTTCACTCAAACTGACATAAAGCTAAGGTTCCAGAAAAGACAAAATTTAAAGAAGAATGATAATACTGAATGATAATAAAAGATTTAGATTCCTAACCTGGGGGCAGTGGCGTGCCTAGGGTATTTGGCACCCGGGGCGGGTACTTTCTCTGGCACCCCCTTCCCCCGCCAAAACAATAATCCCCCCTTTATATATAATTTACTTACAGTTCTGAAGACTCAGGGGTGCTGGCTGGCTTGGCCGGGCAGAAGGAGTGTGGGAGACTGTGAGGCCTTTTTCTCCAAGCTGCTCCGGATCAGTGCTCTCGGCAGCTGGGCTGGAAGTGGGCACAATAAGAAAAAAAAAATTTTCATTACACCTCAGGTCAGACCACCAATCAGACCCCCAATGTTAATCAGACCTCAGCTAACAGCCCCAATAAGATCCCCAATGTTAATAAGACCTCAGATCACACCTCAGCTCAGACCCCAATATGAATGACCCCCAATCAGACCTCAGATAAGAGCCCCATGCCTCATAGAAGCCCCCAGTGCCTCTCATCAGCCCCCCCAGCGCATCTCATCAGCCAGTAATAACAGCCCCCCCAATCATGTGCCAGTAATAACATCCCCCCACAATCATGTGCCAGTAATAACAGCCCCCCCAATCATGTGCCAGTAATAGCCCCCCCCAATCATGTGCCAGTAATAACAGCCCCCCCAATCATGTGCCAGTAATAACAGGGCCCCCCCCATTATGTGCCAGTAATAACAGGGCCCCCCCCCCAATCATGTGCCAGTAATAACAGGGCCCCCCCCCCCCATTATGTGCCAGTAATAACAGGGCCCGGCCCCCCCTATGCCGGCCTCTGATAGGCTGCCGGCCTAGTGCCGGCAGCCTATCAGAGGAACAGGAAAGGGACACAGCTCTCCCCTGCTCCTCCGCACAGCCTTCTGTTTTTATCGCTGTCCTGAGGACGGCGATACAAACAGATCACTATGGAGATGAGCGCTTCCACAATGGAAGCGCTCATCTCAGTGCCCCAGCCTGGTCTCTGCTGTGTCTTGGTTTGAACGCAGATTAAATTAGCATGGACAAGAAGAAGGCAGAGTCCTAGGATCCCGTGCATCCTCAGTAGCAAAGCATCCAGCTCATTCACTACGCTAATAGACATGGGGAAGAGCACCTGCACTGTTGACCTGTAAGTGGCAACAGAGTCTACACATACAACAAAAGTTCACCTTTTCGCTTCTGAGGATGGAGAGGATCATAGTGCCCTGCCTTCTCCTGCCCATGTTAATTAGATGGGCATTCACACTGCAGAACACAGCAAAGAGGGGAAGACTAGGCTGGAAACAAATGGACGTGATGTAACAGGAAATTGCGGGGAAGTGCAGATGGGGTAATGTGACTGCATAATAATGTGCATTTGGGTAATTACAATTACATTACGAACTGAAAGATGGACACACATTAGACTACATTACTGGGGGTTGATAGAAACTGGAAAACCCCTTAAAAGGGAACCTGTCACCTGGATTTTGGGTATAGAGCTGAGGATATGAGCTGCTAGATCGCAGTTAGCACATCCGCAATATCCAGTCCCCATAGCTCTCTGTGCTTTTATTGTGTCAAAAAAACGATTTTATATATATGTAAATGAACCTTAGATGAGTCCTGTCTCCCCCATTCTTCAGAGATGAGTCCAGCGTTTTCTGACTCTGATCCCAGCCACATCCCCTGTGAAGGAGCCCAGCACCGCCCCGCATCCTCCGAATCTCCTCCTTGCTCCCCGACGTCAAAAAGCTAGAGCGCCGTAATCTCGCGATGCGCGAGCTAGCGCATGTGCAGTTCGTTCCCTGAGGCTGGTGCCAGCACAGGGAAGGAACACTATGCCGACACTGCACATGCGCTAGATCGTGCATCGCGAGATTACGGCGCTCTAGTTTTGTGATGTCGGGGAGCAAGGAGGAGATTCGGAGTATGCGGGTCGGTGCTGGGCTCCTTCACAGTGGGCGTGGCTGGGCTCCGGAAAAGTCAGTAGCCTCATTTACATATATATAAAATCGTTTTTTTGACACAATAAAAGCACACAGAGCTATGGGACTGGATATTGCGGATGTGCTAGCGGCGATCTAGCAGCCCATATCCTCAGCTCTATACCCAAAATCCAGGAGACAGGTTCCCTTTAACCGCCTCCCGACCGCCTAACGCAGGGATGCGTCCTGCGGGCGGTTCGTTTGTTCCTCCTTGACGCATCGGCGCGTCATCTCGCGAGACGCGAGATTTCCTGTGAACGCGCGCACACAGGATCGGAAGGTAAATGAGCTGATCTACAGCTTGCCATTGGCAATCATTCGCAGGCAGGCTGTAGATGCGATATTTTTAACCCCTCAAAAGGTATATCAGACGCTGTTTTGTTAACAGCGTCTGATATATCTGCTACCTGGTCCTCTTGTGGTCCCTTTTGCTTGGATCGACCACCAGAGGACACAGGCAGCTCTGTAAGTAGCACCAATAACCACACTACACTACACTACACCCCCCCTGTCACTTATTAACCCCTGATCACCCCATATAGACTCCCTGATCACCCCCCGTCATTGATCACCCCCCTGTAAGGCTCCATTCAGACATTCCGCATTTTACGGATCCGCACATTGCCAGAACTATATAGAAAATGCCTTTTCTTGTCCGCAATTGCGGACAAGAATAGGACATGTTCTATAGGCTATACAAAAAACGCAGTGTTCGCCCGATCAGGCCTGATCTTGTGCGCACACTTGCGTTCAGTCTGCCCCACCGCCGTGACAGAATTTTTTTTTTTCTGATTACTGCAAAAACACCGTAAAATCGCTGCGGCGCTATAAAGATCACTTTTGAGGGGCATGGCGAGTTCATAGAAGATTTTTTTTTTCTTGGCACAAGTTAGCGGAAATTTTTTTTTATTATTTTTTTTCTTACAAAGTCTCATATTCCACTAACTTGTGACAAAAAATAAAATCTCACATGAACTCACCATACCCCTCACGGAATCCAAATGCGTAAAAAATTTTGGACATTTATATTCCAGACTTCTTCTCACGCTTTAGGGCCCCTAAAATGCCAGGGCAGTATAAATACCCCACATGTGACCCCATTTTGGAAAGAAGACACCCCAAGGTATTTCGTGAGGGGCATGGCGAGTTCATGTAAAATTTTATTTTGTCACAAGTTAGTGGAATATGAGACTTTGTAAGAGAAAACAAAAAGAAAAATCATTTTCCGCTAACTTGTGCCAAAAAAAAATATATTCTAGGAACTCGCCATGCCCCTCACGGAATACCTTGGGGTGTCTTCTTTCCAAAATGGGGTCACTTGTGGGGTATTTATACTGCCCTGGTATTTTAGGGGCAATGTGTTTTGGGGTGTATTTTTTACATACAGTACAGACCAAAAGTTTGGACACACCTTCTCATTCAAAGAGTTTTCTTTATTTTCATGACTATGAAGGCATCAAAACTATGAATTAACACATGTGGAATTATATACATAACAAATAAGTGTAAAACAACTGAAAATATGTCATATTCTAGGTTCTTCAAAGTAGCCACTTTTTGCTTTGATTACTGCTTTGCACACTCTTGGCATTCTATTGATGAGCTTCAAGAGGTAGTCCCCTGAAATGGTCTTCCAACAGTCTTGAAGGAGTTCCCAGAGATGCTTAGCACTTGTTGGCCCTTTTGCCTTCACTCTGCGGTCCAGCTCACCTCAAACCATCTCGATTGGGTTCAGGTCCGGGGACTGTGGAGGCCAGGTCATCTGGCGCAGCACCCCATCACTCTCCTTCATGGTCAAATAGCCCTTACTTTCAAAGTTTTCCCAATTTTTCGGCTGACTGACTGACCTTCATTTCTTAAAGTAATGATGGCCACTCGTTTTTCTTTACTTAGCTGCTTTTTTCTTGCCATAATACCAATTCTAACAGTCTATTCAGTAGGACTATCAGCTGTGTATCCACCTGACTTCTCCTCAACGCAACTGATGGTCCCAGCCCCATTTATAAGGCAAGAAATCCCACTTATTAAACCTGACAGGGCACACCTGTGAAGTGAAAACCATTTCTGGGGACTACCTCTTGAAGCTCATCAAGAGAATGCCAAGAGTGTGCAAAGCATTAATCAAAGCAAAAGGTGGCTACTTTGAAGAACCTAGAATATGACATATTTTCAGTTGTTTCACACTTGTTTGTTATGTATATAATTCCACATGTGTTAATTCATAGTTTTGATGCCTTCAGTGTGAATCTACAATTTTCATAGTCATGAAAATAAAGAAAACTCTTTGAATGAGAAGGTGTGTCCAAAGTTTTGGTCTGTACTGTATACCCATACTGTGTGTGAGAAATATCTCTGTAAATGACAACTTTTAATTTTTTTTTATACAAAGTTGTCAATTTACAGAGATATTTCTCTCACCCAGCATGGGTATATGTAAAAATACACCCCAAAACACATTGCCCTACTTCTCCTGAGTACGGCGATACCACATGTGTGACACTTTCTTGCAGCCTAGGTGCGTAAAGGGGCCGAAAGTCCAACGAGTACCTTTAGGCTTTACAAGGTTGCTCACAATTTAGCCCCACCCAAAATGCCAGAACAGTAAACACACCCCACAAATGACCCCATTTTGGAAAGTAGACACCCCAAGGTATTCGTTAAGGGGCATATTGAGTCCATGAAAGATTGAACTTTTTGTCACAAGTTAGCGGAAAGGGAGACTTTGTGAGAAAAACAAAAAAAAATCAATTTCCGCTAACTTGTGCCAAATAAAAAGAAACTTCTATGAACTCGCCATGCCCCTCACGGAATACCTTGGGGTGTCTTCTTTCCAAAATGGGGTCACATGTGGGGTATTTATACTACCCTGGCATTTTAGGGGCCCTAAAGCGTGAAAAGAAGTCTGGAATCCAAATACCTAAAAATGCCCTCCTAAAAAGTACTCATTGGAATTTGGGCCCCTTTGCGCACCTAGGCTGCAAAAAAGTGTCACACATGTGGTATCGCCGTACTTAGGAGAAAATGGGCAATGTGTTTTGGGGTGTATTTTTACATATACCCATGCTGGGTGAGAGAAATATCTCTGTAAAATGACAACTTTGTATAAAAAAAGGGGAAAAGTTGTCTTTTACAGAGATATTTATCTCACACAGTATGGGTATATGTAAAAATACACCCCAAAACACATTGCCCTACTTCTCCTGAGTACGGTGATACCACATGTGTGACACTTTTTTGCAGCCTAGGTGTGCAAAGGGGCCCAAATTCCAATGAGTATCTTTACGATTTCACAGGGCATTTTTACGCATTTGGATTCCAAACTACTTCTCAGACTTTAGGGCCCCTAAAATGCAAGGGCAGTATAAATACCCCACAAGTCACCCCATTTTATAAAGAAGACACCCCAAGGTATTCCGTGAGGGGTATGGTGAGTTCATGTAAAATTTTATTTTATGTCACAAGTTAGTGAAATATGAGACTTTGTAAGAAAAAAAAGAAAAAAAATAATCATTTTCCGCTAACTTGTGACAAAAAATAAAAACTTCCATGAACTCACTATGCCCATCAGCGAATACCTTAGGGTGTCTACTTTCCGAAATGGGGTCATTTGTGGGGTGTTTCTACTGTCTGGGCATTGTAGAACCTCAGGAAACATGACAGGTGCTCAGAAAGTCAAAGTGCGTAAATTCACATTTTTGCACCATAGTTTGTAAACGCTATAACTTTTACCCAAACCAATAAATATACACTTATTGCATTTTTTTTTAATCAAAGACATGTAGAACAATAAATTTAGAGAAAAATGTATATAGAAATGTATAAAAATGTCATTTTTTTGCAAAAATTTCGGTCAATTTCGATTAATATCAAAAAAAGTAAAAATGAAATACCACCAAATGAAAGCTCTATTAGTGAAATACCACCAAATACCACCAAATGAAATACCACCAAATGAAAGCTCTATTAGTGAGAAGAAAAGGAGGTAAAATTCATTTGGGTTGTAAGTTGTATGACCGAGCAATAAACCATGAAAGTAGTGTAGTGCAGAATTGTAAAAAGTGGTCTGGTCATTAGGGGGTTTAAGCTAGGGGAGCTGAGGTGCTTAAGACAAGTACACCTAAGCAGTGGATTTGGCCAGTAGGAGGAGGAGGCTGACAGCCTGTAAAGCTATATTGCTACATCGCTGTCATTTATTTCCTGAAAAGCTTCATGTTATGTTGAAACCTGTTTATTGTAGCAAGATCCTCTAAAACCACGAAAGCAATCTTTTTTTCTCAATATCACTCTGAATGTTAGAATCAGCCATTTGAGTAACTCTATTCAAGAGGGGCCTGGACGTATTTCTGGAGCTTAATAATATTACAGGCTATAGCTACTAGAGAGGGGTCGTTGATCCAGGGAGTTATTCTGATTGCCTGATTGGAGTCGGGAAGGAATTTTTTATTCCCCTAAAGTGAGGAAAATTGGCTTCTACCTCACAGGGTTTTTTTGCCTTCCTCTGGATCAACTTGCAGGATAACAGGCCGAACTGGATGAACAAATGTCTTTTTTCGGCCTTATGTACTATGTTACTATGTATGTGCTTGGTAGGTCATCATTGTACAGGTTGTATTGGTTGTCACAGAAATCTGTAATTAGCTCTGTACAAACCAGACCTTGCCAGTTCAATGATTGTTCATGTCTCAGAGTAAAGGCTTTTAACATGGGCTGAGGGTTGGAGCAATTATCAGGAATCGCATGACCTCATTCTGTGACTGCACTTTTTTTTTTTTTTTTTATAATTGTCTTTTTATTGAAGAAAAAAGTACAATAATAAAAGTGCATTTTTACAATTTTTTCATGTAAACAATTAACTATCAGGAATTTTAAATGGATAAAATAGCAGGAATGACAATACAAATACAGCATCATAATGCTAATCCCAGCAAGCCATATTAAGTCCCGAAAACCGGGTAGATGAATCTCACATTCTAAAATGATAATATATACTTATAAAGACGAAAATACGAAACAAGACAAGACACAAAAGGGCAAACATACAAAAAGGGGAAGAGAGTATTAGTCGCTCTTATCAAAGAAAGTATCCCAAGGTTGCCAAACCTTATTAAACTTATCTACCGTGTTATTAATAACTGCTGTCAAATACTCCATTCTTCTAATTTCCGTGATACTAGTAAACAAATCTAATTTAGTAGGTATGTCCTGTCTCTTCCAAAACTGGGCAATGAGGCGTTTTGTCGCTGACAGGACATGAAGTACTAAGCAAAGCACCGGCTTCTTTAGCACTATTGGAGGCATGTTCAATAGAAACATGTAGGGGTCCAATGAAAACTTGATATTAAGAAGCTGCAATAAAAGGCGCTGGACTTCTTTCCACAATGGGAAGATGATTGAACAATCCCCAAAAATGTGGAATAAAGACCCTTGACCAGAATCTGTGACTGCACCTTTTATGAGGCACAGAAAATGATTGTTTGCTGGTAGTACATTGTCCTGTGTAAAGAGGGATATGCTGCTGGCAAACAATGAAACTGAATGGGGAGGAGGGATGGCTGTAGTGATCATTCATCCCTCTACATGTAAATCGCTTTACTCACAATCAGGCAATTATTGGGAACATTTGGTTCGTTACCGATAACTCTCCGAGCATTGGCTCAATTAAAAGGGTGTTTAGGGTGCTGCCACATACCTTTTTTTTAATGCTGTTTTTGAAGCCAAAGTCAGGTGTAGGTCATAAAAGGAGTGAACGTATTAAGCACAGCTATGACTTGTCCACTTTAGTTAGTTAACGTCTGGCTTTGGTTTAAAAAAACTGCAAAAAAAAAAAAAAAAAACACCTGAACGTTGCAATATTCTTTACACCAAATCTGGTGAAAAGGAAAACTGGCTTAGTTGCCCAACCACTCAGATTAAACCTTTCATTTTTCAGAGCTCCTTTGGAAAATGAAAGGAGGAATCTGATTAGTTGCTATGGACAACTAAGACAATTTTCCTTTTCACCAGTTTTGATAAATTTCCCCTATTAGCGTCTATGCAAACTTTTATTCTTAATTTATATTCTGTTTGTGGTTCTTAGATTTTCTTGACTAGGTTAACATTTGCTGATTTTAGTTCCTTGGATCCTGTTTTAGACCAGTATTTATCTGACTTGAGTTGATTGTCATCTTCTGAGCATGCTACCATAATATGCTTTTAAATTATTTTTCTGTCTCAGCAATGTAGTGACCTGTCCCATAGTCTTCCTTAAAACAAAACTCCACCTAAAACTAAAGTTTCTAATACATTTCCCTAAAGGGTTGGTCCCAAGGTTTAAACATATTGCCTAGCACAGGATAGGGAAATGTGTCTGATTTGTGGGGCTCCGATCGTATGAGGAGCCCATCTTCCCATATAAATGTGTGCTGCCACCCCGCTCATTCTTTATGTTACTGCCTGAGATAGACCATTAGGGCCAGTTCACTCTGAGTTTCTTGGAGCTGATTTTAGAGCATTTCTGCCTCAAAGTCAGCCGTAAAAAAATGCCTCCCTAAACAGTCTCCCTTTCATTTCAATGGGAAACAGCACTTGCTTTTTTTCCACATGGAAAAAAGAAGCTTGGAAAAAAAACAGCATGCCCTATCTTAGGGCAGAATCTGCGCTAAATCTCTCATTGAAATGGATGGGCAGCATAAAAAAACAGCTCTGTATGTGTCCATGCATTTCTTGTGCGCCAAAAACCATAAGCTGAAAATGAGGTTTTGTATTGAAGTAAACACCCATTGGTAAAAAAAAAAAAAAAAAAAAGTATCCATACACGCAAAAAAAAAAACGTGTATTCTGCGCTGAATTTTGCAGGGGGAATTTCAGAATCCATATTGTTAACATACGCATATAGTGTTTAGCTATCTCCAGCGCTCCCATAAAGATGAATGTAGTGGCAGCACAGAACAGCCAGATTTCTTATTGGTTGAGGTCCCATCAGTCAGCCCAATCACACGCTTATCCCTTATTCTGTGGATAGGGGATACATTTAAATCATAGGACAACCTCTTTAACCGCCTCCGGACCGCCTAACGCAGGATTGTGTTCTGGAGGCGGCTGTTTTGTTCCTCGCTGACGCGCCGGAGCATGCGCATTGCGGGCCGGCAAAAGTTAGAAGAGTATTTCGTCACCAGCCTGCCAGCCAATGATCGTTGCTGGCAGGCTGGTGATTTTCAAAAAATTGAATCAGAAGCCATCTAACACCTTATATTTATAAATATAATGTGTTAAATGGCTTCTGTGCTCCTCTGCTGGTCCTTTTCGTCGGTTGGTCCCAGCAGAGGAGCACACATCACAGTGAGTACACCCAACACTACACTTAGCCCCAGATCACCCCCCATCACCCCAATTAACCCCTTGATCGCCTCTGTCAATCACCTAGTGAAAGGGAAAAAAGTGATCAGTGTAAACTGTCACTTTTTTTTTTCACTAGTATTGACTGTTAGGTTTTAGGTTAGTTTAGGCCCCTTTGGTAGGTAGTTAGCGTCAGTTAGCACCCAGCCCACCGCACCGCAGTCACTGATTCGCTGATTCGCTAATCAGCATTGGTACTTTTATAGTATCTGTAAGTGATCAGAACTGATCACAGTCAGATCTATAATAGTATTAGTGTCACCTTAGCTCGCCCTCCACCCAAAAGCAGTGGCAGTCTGACCCAAAGTTCGGACGAGGAGGTTGAGGTCCCTGATACCACCAGGCGTACCCGGCCCCGTGTTGCTAGACCACAGGTTGCGCAGGATCCGCTTCAAGGGCAGCAGAGTGGGGCTGGCGCTGTCGGATTACGTGGTGAGGCATACACCAGCAGCGCAGCCCATCCTGGACCTAGTACCAGCACTGCCGTACAATATGGTGAAGTGGTGAGCACCAGAAGGGCAGTTGAAGCTGGTACGGTGGCACGTGCATTAGTTCCCTCGTCGCACAAACAGGCCCATAGAGTCCCTGAGGTGCTGGCAAACCCTGATTGGCAGCCCCCAACTTCAGCCGCACGAGTAGTTCCCCCTTTCACCGCCCAGTCTGGAGTTCGGGTTGAGACAGCTCAGATCGGTTCGGCACTGGGATTTTTTGAGCTGTTCTTGACTGCGGAGCTCTTGGACTTAGTTGTGGCAGAAACAAATCGGTATGCCACTCAATTTATAGCCGCCAACCCGGGAAGCTTTTATGCCCAGTCTTTCCGGTGGAAACCCGTCCAAGTTTCCGAATTTAAAACTTTTCTGGGCCTTCTCCTCAACATGGGCCTGACAAAAAAGAATGAATTGCGGTCATATTGGTCCACGAACCCAATTCATCACATGCCCATGTTCTCTGCTGCCATGTCCAGGACACGATTTGAGACCATCCTGCGTTTCCTGCACTTTAGCGACAACAGCACCTCTCGTCCCAGAGGCCACCCAGCTTTTGACCGGCTCCACAAAATTCGGCCCCTCATAGACCACCTTAACACCAAATTTGCAGATTTGTATACCCCTGAGCAAAACATCTGCATAGACGAGTCCCTTATACATTTTACTGGGCACCTTGGCTTCAAACAATACATCCCAAGCAAGCGTGCCCGGTATGGGGTCAAATTGTATAAGCTCTGTGAAAGGGTCACAGGCTATACGCACAAATTTCGTGTCTATGAGGGTAAAGATCAGACCCTGGAGCCGGTCGGTTATCCTGACTACCTGGGGAGCAGTGGGAAGACAGTCTGGGACTTGATGTCACCCTTATTTGGCAAAGGGTACCATCTTTATGTGGACAATTTTTACAAAAGTGTGCCCCTCTTCAGGCATTTGTTCTTAGAACAGATTGGCTGCTGTGGCACCGCGCGAACTAGTCGCCGGGGCTTCCCCCAACGGCTCGTTACCACCCGTCTTGCAAGGGGGGAGGAGGCTGCCTTGTGTAACGAAGAACTGCTCGCGGTGAAATGGAGAGACAAGCGTGACGTTTACATGCTCTCCTCCATTCACGCAGACACGACCATACAAATTGAACGGGCAACCAGTGTCATTGAAAAACCCCTCTCAGTCCACGACTATAACCTTCACATGGGAGGGGTGGACTTCAATGACCAGATGTTGGCTCCTTATTTACTTTCCCAACGCACCAGACGCTGGTATAAGAAGGTGTCTGTATATTTGATTCAATTGGCGATGTACAATAGTTTTGTTCTCTACAGTAAGGCTGGGAGAACAGGATCCTTCCTCAAATTTCAGGAAGAGATCATCGAGAACCTCCTGTATCCAGGAGGTTCCGTGGCCCCATCCACCAGTGTAGTGAGCCGTCTACACGAGCGACATTTTCCCAGTGTCGTTTCTGGTACCTCAACCCAAGCGTTACCCCGAAAAAGATGTTGTGTCTGTAGCAGGAGTGGAATAAGGCGTGACACCCGCTATTTCTGTTCTGACTGCCCTGACCACCCTGCCCTATGCTTAGGGCAGTGTTTCCGGAAGTACCACACACAGGTACACTTAGCATAGGGATTGCGTTACACAGGACAGGCACACAGGGCTATTAGGGCCCTTTCACTCACAGCTGCTGCAAACCTCTCCTTTCGCTTGGGACAAAGTGCATAATGTACTTCGCCACATCTCTGGGTGATTTGCGCTTTGCACATTGTCCCATGAGGAAGGAGAGGTTTGTCCTATAAAGGTAAAAAAAAAAAAAAAAAAATCACCGGTAAGCAAAAAAGTTAATGTTCTGTTCAAAAAGTTAAATAAAGTTTATAAAAGTTAATGTTCCGTTCAAATGTTATATAAATGTAATGTTAATAAATTTATTGCGTTGCGGCCTGGTTTTTTCTTTTTTTTTCTTTTTACCTTCTAGGTGGTCCAACCGATGAACGAGCTGCAGCACTGATGTGCATTCTGACAGAAGCATTGCGCTGCTTTCAGATTACACAAAAGTCGGTGTATGCGGCGCTGCAAGACGAGATTTCTCCTCTGCAGTAAAAAAGATACGTTTGCCGAGGCATATGAGCTGAGGGGCGGTGTTCATATGCTTTGGCAAACACTTTGTATATAAAAAAAAATGTAAAAAAATCCCGGCAATGATTTATTCATCCACATCGATTAATGTGAATGGAGAAATCGGGTTTGCCAGGGCATACGAGCTGAGTGGGTTTGGATGTTGGGCAGAGCTCCTATGTCCTGGCAGACGCCTTTCCCCTCCTTTTTTTTTTTTTTGGCAGAGATTTTTTTATCCACATTGATCAATGCAAATGAAGAAATCTGTGCCGTTCATTTTTTCTTTCAGCCAAGAGGCTGAACGGAAAAAAAAAATCTCATTACCCGTATGCTCAATATAAGGAGAATAGCAGAAACTCCTAATGCTGGCCATACATGTAATGATTGTGGAGACCCTCAAATGCCAGGGCAGTACAAACACCCCACAAATGACCCCATTTTGGAAAGAAGACACCCCAAGGTATTCGCTGAGGGGCATATTGAGTCCATGAAAGATTGAAATTTTTGTCCCAAGTTAGCGGAAACTGAGACTTTGTGAGAAAAAAAAAAAACTATTTCCGCTAACTTGTGCCAAAAAAAATAATCTTCTATGACCTCGCCATGCCCCTCATGGAATACCTTGGGGTGTCTTCTTTCCAAAATGGGTTCACATGTGGGGTATTTATACTGCCCTGGCATTTTAGGGGCCCTAAAGTGTGAGAAGAAGTCTGGGATCCAAATGTCTAAAAATGCCCTCCTAAAGGGAATTTGGGCCCCTTTGCACACCTAGGCTGCAGAAAAGTGTCACACATGTGGTATCGCCATACTCAGAAGTTGGACAATGTGTTTTGGGGTGTCTTTTTACATATACCCATGCTGGGTGAGATAAATATCTCTCTAAAAGACAACTTTTCCCATTTTTTTTATACAAAGTTGTCATTTGACAGAGATATTTATCTCACCCTGCATGGGCATGTGTAAAAAGACACCCCATGTGTGGCACTTTTTTGCAGCCTAGGTGGGCAAAGGGGCCCAAATTCTAAAGAGCCATTTTACGATTTCACAGGGCATTTTTTACACATTTGGATTTCAAACTACTTCTCACGCATTAGGGCCCCTAAAATGCCAGGGCAGTATAACTACCCCACAAGTGACCCCATTTTGGAAAGAAGACACCCTAAGGTATTTCGTGATGGGCATAGTGAGTTCATGGAAGTTTTTATTTTTGGTCACAAGTTAGTGGAATATGAGACTTTGTAAGAAAAGAAAAAAATCATCATTTTCCGCTAACTTGTGACAAAAAATAAAAAGTTCTATGAACTCACTATGCCCATCAGCGAATACCTTAGGGTGTCTACTTTCCGAAATGGGGTCATTTGTGGTTTTTTTCTACTGTCTGGGCATTGTAGAACCTCAGGAAACATGACAGGTGCTCAGAAAGTCAGAGCTGCTTCAAAATGCGGAAATTCACATTTTTGTACCATAGTTTGTAAACGCTATAACTTTTGCGCAAACCAATAAATATACACTTATTGCATTTTTTTTTTATCAAAGACATGTAGAACAATAAATTTAGAGAAAAATGTATATATAAATGTAGTTTTATTTAAAAATTTTACAACTGAAAGTGAAAAATGTCATTTGTTTGCAAAAAATCTGTAAATTTTGATTAATAACAAAAAAAGTTAAAATGTCAGCAGCAATGAAATACAACCAAATGAAAGCTCTATTAGTGAGAAGAAAAGGAGGTAAAATTCATTTGGGTGGTAAGTTGTATGACCGTGCAATAAACCGTGAAAGTAGTGTAGTGCAGAAGTGTAAAAAGTGGTCTGGTCATTAAGGGTGTTTAAGCTAGGGGAGCTGAGGTGGTTAAAGGGGCTGTCCCATGAAAAAATGTTACTGTTTTCAAACCAGCACCTGGATCTGAATACTTTTGGAATTGCATGTAATTCAAAATGTAGTATAGCCAATGAGCTATTCACTGAACTGAACCTGTATAGCGCTACCTGCTCTTATTTCTTTGTCCGGCTCACTGAGAAGGCCGCACATGCTCAGTTTCATCCTTCCACTGCCTCCTGAGCTGTGATAGGGAGAGCATGGACACGCCTCCTCGCCTGTGATAGGGAGAGCATGGACATGCCCCCTTAGGTACAGCAGAAAAGACACTCCCCTTGAGCTGTCAGCTTGATATAAATCTAACAGAGCAATGAATGGGGAGATCTCTGGATCCATGTGAGGTACAGGTTTGGTTCTAGCTTTGTTGAAAAGAGGTTGTCGTGTAGTAGATTATATATGATTTTCATTTTTTACTTTAATCATGGGATAACCCCTTTAAGTAATTACAGTAGATGTTCTTTTACTTGAGTCAATGGACATAAATCTGTATCACTTAAACAGACAGCAAAAATACCTGTATGATGTAAGCAAGGACAAAATCACCAAAGGTAGAAAAATACAATATATAATACACTTTATTGTAATCGCACAGTACCAACAATTTGAAATTAGAAACATTTAGTAAATCACAAATAATGCACAATAGATTACTCAAGTAATTGAGTGGCATGATACAACTTAAAAAAAACTTCCCCGCATATGAAATCTCAAAGTCAAGTGACCAGCAATTTTGATAAATAAAGCACAAATAACTAACATGGATATGACACAAAAATAGCACCGATAATAGTGCAGGATTAAAATTGCACATGAATACGGAGGTATACTGTACATAGTCACAGGGAGGTCCCACGAGGAAGCTACTTTTGGTGGTAATACACATGAGGTCCTGAATTCCCTCTTTTTCTGCCAGGTAGACAGGACTATGTGATGTTTACCTCTGTATTCATGTGCAGCTTTTCTGCTGCACTATTATCGATGCTGTTTTTGTCATATATATTTTGGTAAATTTAGTTTTATTTATCAGGGAGGAGGAGAAAAGGGTTTTTGAGTCTTATCGAGGTTGCTATCCCTGTGTCATTTATTGTACACTTTTGTGCTCTTTGAAAGTTTGTTAAGCCTCATTCACACATACATGGACCACGGTCCGTGAAAACCCATCCTGCTGAGTGCACGGCGTCATTGGTTGCTATGACGCCGTGCGCTTCGTGCCACCACCGCTGTCCAGTAATACACTCGTATGATCTATACGAGTGTATTACTGTACATCGGCGGCGGCATGAAGCGCACGCCGTCATAGCAACAAATGACGCTGTGCACTCAACAGGATGGGTTTTCACGGACCGTGGTCCACGTATGTGTGAATGAGGCCTTAATGTGTGATCACAAATTATTCTAGTATATATTTCCTACCTTTTGTGATTTTTTTGCAGTCGCCATTATATACTAACAGTAAATTTTTTGGATGCGTGAACATTGCACAAAAGGAGATGCACTGTCATTATCGTTTGTGGGCAGCAGGTCGTGCTGTCTAAACAGCAATCTGCTGCCCAGGAACAATTCAGCTGTTTTGACACACATATAGGGGGAGATTTATCAAACTGGTGTAAAATACAATTGGCTTAGTTGCCCATAGCAACCAATCAGTTTCCACCTTTCATTTTCCAAAGGAGCTGTGATAAATGAAAGGTGGAGTCTGATTGGTTGCTATGAGCAAATAAGCCAGTTCTACGTTACTCTAGTTTGGT
Organism: Bufo bufo; assembly: GCF_905171765.1. Classification (NCBI taxonomy): domain Eukaryota; kingdom Metazoa; phylum Chordata; class Amphibia; order Anura; family Bufonidae; genus Bufo; species Bufo bufo. Next base: position 237,048,006 of record NC_053392.1, read on the forward strand.
AAATCTCCCCCATATTTTTCTTTCTGAAATTTGGTCCCTTTTTAGATCATCTTTATTAGGGCAGAGCTGTGACCCATGTCTGCTGTAAACAGTGCCATTAGGTAGTCCGAGAGACACCCCTCGTCTCATCATTGGTTCTGGCTGCTGCTCTCTCCCTCCTTCCTGCAGCTCTGTCTCTTTAGATTGGCTTCTGTATACATACATAATTCCATCACAGACTCACCAGGAAGTCAGTTCATGGAGAGAAGATTTATAGCAAGGACAGAATGTTTTTAAAGTACAGGTTTTTACTAAACTACCAGTGAGAAAGAGGTGAGCATCAGGTAATTGCTATACATGCACTGAGCCAAATTAGCCTTTGTAAGGAAAAGAGTAAGGGGGTCGTATTAATGCAAATAAATGAGCTCTTCTCAACAAGAAAAAAATAAAATTTTCCTGTTGATATCACCGCATGCTCTAATCTCAATGTACTAATGCATCCAATAAGGGTACATTAGCAGAAACAATAAAAAGATGTACAGTTACCAACTCGGATGACTGTACCCTAAAGGACAATTCTCCTCCGGAACATTGACATTGATGGATTTACAGGATAATGCACAATTGCCAGGCCGATTATCCGGAACAAAAGTTACTACGGACACTTGTTCCCGATAAACAGCCCGTGTAAATGTGCTGCTGAATGCGCAAAACACCTGTTCATCGGGTGAAATGATCGTTTATGCCGGGTATTAAATCATAGTTTTTGGGCAGCAGATAATTCTGTGTAAACATCTATCTGCTGCCCTAAAACAATGAATCTGTATGAGGATGAGCAATGGAAGCAGTGGAGGTCATCACTGCTTGCAAATGCAGCTCTTTGCCTCCACAGACGGGAAAGCAATTATCGGGACGGAACAGTCCCTTCCCGATAATTACCTTCTCAGGCAAAATCCGCCTTAACTGCTTAAGTTTAATTTTGTGTAATAGAATAATTGGATGCAATTCCTAGTTTTAACAGTACCAGCCAATGGACCATACCATATAAAGGACAGTTATCAATAGTCAGAATCTTTTACAGTTAATATGCCTGCTGCAAGTTGGAGTCATCTTTTATTTTGTAGATGTTTTCTGGACACATTTTGACAAAACTTTTCAATATGTCAGTAATATTCTATAAGGGTTTTCAAGAAATTGTTCCCATGGCAACATGAGAAAGATAAGAAGAAATGCTTTTTCCCACATTATTTTTATTTTATAAGTGTGAAGAAGTAGCTAAGCATACTTATCCACAGCTTACAGGCTCTGTCAACAGAGATCATTAGTCAATCTCCTTTCAGCTGCCTGCTATTGTAGTGCTCTTTCCACAAAAAACATACAGTATGATCCTAATGAGCTATGGAGCAATAAATCATTGCTTAAAATGTTCAGCCAAGTTACTCCTCCATTTTTCAAACTTGTCTTAATTATTTATCTCTTAGTGGGACAGAGCCTTTAATTATTCTGTTTGGCTTTACAGGGGGGTGGATTAAATTGCGGCCTATGAATAATATAGGTCCAAGTTAAAAAGCTACTTTGTGAACAGTGTTAATTTTGAGCGTTGTCATTTTCACACATTATATTCTGTGTCGAACCTCTTCTATTATGTGATGGTCACAGATGAGAGTGTTAAATTACACATAACAACAGCTGTGAAATGGGCATTGAGTTGTGGGTCATAACATATTAATGTACTTGGAAGGCACTGGTGAATCAGGCAAAACAGTGCTAAGTATCACAAGGGGGAAATAAAACATTTTTGCATGGAGTAACTAAATAAATGACAGCACAAACATGGATATTTTTGCCATCATGACCTTCACCAATTTAAACAATAAACATTTTACATGTAAACAAATTGAAATGTAGAAGATCACATTTTCTGAATCTCGAAGAAATCACACAATAAATCTTTATACCTCTATTTGAACTTCAAGGCAGCAATCCCTGCCTTGTGCTCTTACATTGTGGAGAACTTAGACTGCTTGTTGAAATTGTCGTTGTGCAGCAAGAGTCACACCACCGTCAGCACCTGGAGCAGCTGCTAAGGGCAGGGACAGTACATGTCTTTCACAGCCCACCGGGTCAATGTTTTAAGTGGCAGCGATGACACCATAGGCCAGATCCTATTGACACCTCCATATTTTTTGTTGGTCTGATTCCCACACCAGGCGCTTATCCACATCCTCCTCAATGGACATCCTCCTGTCCCCATCAGAAACAGCAGAACATTGTTTCTTAGAACAGGTGAGCCTGTGCGAGAGAAGCCATACAGTGAATCAGTTGCTAACGTGCATTAAGTAGCAAATTTCCAGCCGGATATCTACAACTGGTCAAGGTGGTCAGTGACAATGGCAGGCACATTGTGGCTGCGCTGCATTTGAAGTAAATAACACATGGTGCACATGATCAATTTAGTGGTGCAATGCTTTTTAACCTGTTTCTGTGTGCACATTGACAATAAACGTCCTGGAGGTTGAGAGATCACAGGGAGACTGCAGGAGCTGCTGGATATTCCTTAGATCTCCATCAGCTCTGCAGTGAAGCTGTACAGCAGAGTATATTGCTGTAAGCCTCTATGGGCTGCATTCCCCTGTATCTGGGGCTAGTATGTCAGACAAACAGGACAAATCAATAGTAAACTAAATGTGATGTTAAATGTCCCCCAGAGGTCTTGTATGAACTGGGACACAAAGTGTAAAATAAAAAAGGGTTTTATAAAAATTAAAAAAAATTCACATGTAAAAAAAAAACACTTTTCCCCAATTAAATTACTGGAAAAAAAAAAGAAACAAAATAAAAAATTTTACATATTTGGTATAGCCGCATCCATAACGACTGGCTCTATAAAAATATCACATGATCTATCCCATCAGGTGAAGACCGTAAAAAAAAATAAACAACAATTATGCCAATTATTGTACTGATAAAAAGTAAGCCTTGGACATCCAATATTGGCTGAAAAATAAAAATGTTATGGATATTAGTATATGTAGTTAAGGCTGCCGTGCAGCCTGTATTTGTGGGAGGGGCAGAGGCCACGCCCCTTGGCTATTTTAACCCCCTCGCAGGTCAGGGGACGGGACGTGCGGCCAGGTACCTGGATCGTCCGGTCACGTCTGGTTCCTGCACGTCCCGCGCCTTCAATCCTCGAGCCGGGTAAGTATGGGATCGGCTTCTCGTCTCAGGTAAGCTATATCCGTTGCCTGTTCCGGGTCGGATTCTTACCTCGGGGCGGGGGGCGGCATACGGCGGTGCAAGGCTCAGCACCACGGGGACGGCACATCCACACGGGGGGGGGGGGGGGGTTGAGGGCCGGAGCTCCGCTCACCTCCTGGTCCATCCGGAGACAGCCGAGGGCGTGTGTGTGTGTTCCGGGGGGCGGCCGCGGGTGCCGGTTGCTAGGCACGCCGGCGGCGCCGCCCCTGGTAACGCGCTCTTTGGTTCTCATAACCCGCCGGGGGTCATGGTGGATGGCAGTAGCGCATGTAGGCCAGCGCGTGCTGTTCCTAGGCACGTGGCTGGTTTCCATGGGAACTGGACAAACTGTTTAAGCCTGTTGAGCTGAGGCATGTGTAATAACAGGCGGAAAACGCTGGTTTTGAAAGGTAAGAATTCACGGTAATTGTGGCTTTGATGTTTGCCTTATATTGCGCCCCACACCTTAGGTCAATACCAGTCACGGGGTTCATTTGTATATGGTGCTGCGAATGGCTGCCTGCGCGCCACGTGACAAGCCTTATAACTATGGCAGTGTCTTCAATCATGTCGCTGTGCAGTGTGGAGCAATATATATAAATCTTCTGTGACGGGTGTTGCTTCTTACGGATCAATATCACAGGACACAAAGGCCACCACTGAGGGCATGCACTTTGGGGTCTTCATACCTAGGTCTGTGTTGTGGCAACAGCTAACCTTTAATGTGCAAGACTTGCGGGGTCCTAGCAATTTTTTATGGGGAACTATTATGTCTAGGTTTGGCTTGCATAGACAGTAGCCCCAAACGTGTTTCACTGTCTACCTACATTTAGGAGGGTGTTGGTGCACCTTTCACATAGATCGCTATTTAATTCCCTGACTGGGGGTGTCATTTAGGGTTACCCTAATTTAGGTATCTTCTACTTGCCCTGCTCTGGAGTGGTGTGATGGGCTTTCTGTGCGGGAGCAGCAGTGCCGATGTCTGTTTATTAACAAAAAAAAAAAAAAAAAGGGCAAAATATTTAATTTGTTGTACATTTACATTGCTGTCATGCATCATCATATTGCAGAGTTTTCGTCTGATCAAGTATCTGACGCTCCATTCCGTTCCAAGGATTCCGTACTTGCAGTAGGTGGTATGTCCTGTTATATGGTTATGATATGTGTCACGGGGGTTGGCCGCAGGCACATTTTTCACGTCCCGTATGTTAGATCTGTGGCATGGCTTTAAAACGTTCAGGCGCTATTCTGTCGCCCTCCCCGGTGGCACAGGATTCTGCCTGGAACGTCCAGGTTGTCACTTGTCTACTATGGTACGTCGGCTTGAAGCGTTCAGGCATCGTGGCGTCCGCCACTCCGATGGCATGTAGTCCTGCCTGGAACTCCAGGTTGTCGCTTTGTTTATTGTGGTACGTCTGCTTGAATCGTTCAGGCTTGTGGCGTCCGCCGCGTCAGTGGCATGTGGTCCTACCTGGAACCCCAGGTGGTCATTTTTTCCTCATTGTGGTATGTCTGCCTAAACGTACAGGCAATGTTACGTCCGCCACTTCGTGGCATGGTGTCCTGCCTGGATGTCCAGGGTGTCTTGTCATCTCATGTGGTACGTCCGCTTAGAGCGTTTAAGCATTATATTGGTCACTCCTATGACAGGTGGTCCTGCCTGGTACGTCCAGGTTGTCATGTTAAAAAAAAAAAAAAAAAGGTGGTCAGAATTGTTACCTTCAAGCTACAGCCATGTCTCTGCTTTTACATTTTGTCCCATACGCCATTCACTTCTAGAGCAGCGGTCGCGGTTGCATTACATTAATACTCTGTTCCCTTTCAGCTTGCATTCATACAGCTGCGTTATACCATGCTCCTCATGCTCATACTCAGAGCTGTGCCCATACCATGTTTTAGGCACCTCTCACATCCAGAGCTGCAGTTACCCACTTGTTCGTGCATCATGTGTTCTACTCTGCTTCCACATTAAGCTGCATTTCTTTCATTTCTACATCATGGTTACTCAGTATTCTTGCTAGGGCTATCAGCGCACCACTCTAATTCTGCTCTTCCGTTAAAACATAGCTGCTTCTTCAGGCTTGAGTTTCGTTCCTCGGTGGTGGGTTACGCAGACTGATCTCCTTTACTTCTGGTTCACATTTACGCAGTTGGATCTCCCGCCCCAGTTAACCAAGTAGCTTCCTAGCGGACAGTGGGCCGATAGGAGTGAGTTCCTACTATGTTTCACAGTTGTTCATGTGTTTGTCACGACTAGGGTCTTTTCTTAGCTAACTGCAATGCCTCTGGCTCTGGTTTTTCTCCCATCTGTTTCAATTTCACGGTTGGTTAATGTTTCATTCATGCAAGTGGTTCGGATCACTAATGTCTGTGCATTTGCCTTTAGGTCGGGCTCACGTTTAATTACTTATCATCACGGTAAGGTCTTCCGGGTCGATCCCTTGACTCCGGGGGGGCCTCAGGGCTTCGGGGGCCCGGTGTTCATTCATCATGTGGTTCGGTGGGGGGCAATATGGTTGTAGGCTGGTTAGCGTCCTAGGTCATTGTCGGAGAGGATCATGGTTATGCGAGTCCCCAAGTCATACTGGGGCGGCATAGTGTATGTTAATTAATTAAGAGGGAAATTAAGCCGCCATATGACTCCGCCATTAGGGTCTCTCACGCATGGCTTAGCCATTTGAGTCTCTCACGCATGGCTTCTCCCTTTTAGTGTACATATAACTCCGCCATTAGGGTCTCTCACGCATGGCTTAGCCATTTGAGTCTCTCACGCATGGCTTCTCCCTTTTAGTGTACATATAACTCCGCCATTAGAGTCTCTCACGCATGGCTTTGCCATTAGAGTCTCTCACGCATGGCTTCCCCCCTTTTTTAGTGTCACGTATGACTCTGCCATTTGAATCTCATGTATGGCTTCTCCCTTTAGTGTTACATATGACTCCGCCATTAGAGTCTCTCACGCATGGCTTTGCCATTAGAGTCTCTCACGTATGGCTTTCCCCTTTAGTGTTACATATAACTCCGCCATTAGAGTCTCTCACGTATGGCTGTGCCATTAGAGTCTCTCACGCATGGCTTCTCTCTTGTTAGTGTCACATATGACTCCGCCATTAGAGTCTCTCACGTATGGCTTCTCACTGTAAGGGTACATATGCCTCCGCCATTAGAGTCTCTCACGTGTGGCTTTTCCTTTTGAGTGGTACACATGACTCCGCCATTAGAGTCTCTCACGCATGGCTTTGCCATTTGAGTCTCTCACGTATGGTTTCCCCCGTCAGTGTCACATAGGACTCCGCCATTGGAGTCTCGCGCATGCCTTCTCCGTTTTAGTCTTCACGTATGACTCTGCCATTAGTCTCTCACACACGGCTTCTCCCCTTTTGGTGTTACACATATGAATTCACCATTAGTCTCACGCAGGGCTTCTCCCTTTTAGGGTTACACATGTCTCTGCCATTAGAGTCTCATGCATGGCTTCTCCATTTAGTCTTACACGTATGACTCCGCCATTAGTCTTCCGCGCATGGCTTCTTCGTTGTAGGGTTACACATATGTCTCCGCCATTAGTCTCTCACGCATGGCTTCTCCGTTTTAGGGTTACACATTTCTCTGCCATTAGAGTCTTTCACGCATGGCTTCTCCGTGTTAGTTTTACACATTTGACTCCGCCATTAGTCTCTCACGATTGGCTGCCCCCTTTTAGGGTTACACAGGTGTTTGCCATTTTGAGTCTCTCACGCATGGCTTCTCAAAGAAAAAAAAAAGAAAAATTAAAATTACACACACAACGCCAGTCGAGGCCGGCGGCGTGGTCCCATAACAAGTAAGTTCCATGTCTTTTCTATCCTCAGTCCCGCTCGCATGGCTCGGTCATCTGTGGCTCGCAATACAATTTTCTTGGGGTGGCTCGCACGTGTGGCTTGTGCCATTAGAGTCCCACTCTCGTTATTGTTTTCTCTGACTCTGTTATTTTCTAGGTTGTTGGGTTTCATTGTTTCTTTGTAAGCAGTCATTCCAAGCCTGCCGTTGCGGACATCATCTTCTCCCAGGCATGCTTACTTCATCTACAAACTCGGGCTGAGGGTGTTGTTGTCCGGCCTAAATCCTGGGTATCGGTCCATCTTCCAGTAGGAGGTACAGTAATAAGGCGCAAGTTTACGAAGTCTGTCGTGTCACCTGACACGACAAGTGCTTTCACGACTACAGGTGCAGCATACATAGTTTATCACGACCTTAAGCTTTTTCTGTCACAACTGCAGGTATTGGGGTACGTCCTGTCCTTAGTACGAGCACTTTAGCTCATCAATCATAATAGCCATATATTTCTGGGGATGGTTCCCCAGGCCTGGTGGGTTTACACTTCACGGAGTGTGCTACTTCGGTAGGGCAACAGGCACCATGTTCTGACTCTTTTGGCCCTTATTAGGAAGTGTGGCCTGGGGAATAAGTAGAGGTAAGTATTTTGCCACCAGGAACAGTTGGTGCCCGATCGGGGCCCTTGGTGGATGGTTGGGGTTCATCTGGGCCGGGGGTCGTGGGCTGCGGCCCTCCGGCTGTTGCGAGGTTGTGGCTCCCGCGGTGCCCGGACAGCCTGCAGATATCTGCCTGCAGCAGGGCGTTGTGGGGGTGGTGGTTGCGGCAGCTGAGGGGCCGCGGTTTGAGAGGCCTGATCTAGGCACTTCCAACCGTTTCACCATTGTTTGTTTCAGTCTGCAGCTCTCAGGATTCAGACCTTCTCGTATATGATCATCTGTTAGTCAGCATTGGAGTAAATCATTCCTGGTTCCAGACACTCTTTCAATTGCATCAGCATTTAACCAGCTCCAAGAACGGTGTGGCGGTACACATGGCAAGGAGGTAAGGTAGATGGAAGTCACGGTGATATAAGACGGTATATCCCGCACCTCCATCGTGAAGGGTCTTTTGGTTCAAAACGGGGTCGTAACGGTAGGTGCATATTTACTCTAAACAGGGTCTGCTCCACTCCTTTTGTTTTGAGGCGGTCTCTAAGCACCAGATGCCTCCTCAGGTTATCAGGTGCATGAGACGTTGGAGGTAGTCGTGTTCTCCAGACGGGGTCCAAGTCCTCCGTTCGGAGATCCGTGATGCTTTCGGTTCACTTGCCCTGTATGGTGCAATGAGTATTTGATGGTATGGTTGGGTCTCCTTTTTGGCCCCTTTTAGGCCTATCCTCGCTACGGGCTCCCGGCATTTCCCAGCCTGAGGTTAGCTCTAGTTCCTACGTCCAGGGGCCGTCGCCCTGACCACAAGTAGTTAAGGCTGCCGTGCAGCCTGTATTTGTGGGAGGGGCAGAGGCCACGCCCCTTGGCTATTTTAACCCCCTCGCAGGTCAGGGGACGGGACGTGCGGCCAGGTACCCCTCCCTCCCTTCCCTTTTCTTAGCTCTTCCTTAAGGATAGGCCCCCTTTTAGGCCTATCCTCGCTACGGGCTCCCGGCATTTCCCAGCCTGAGGTTAGCTCTAGTTCCTACGTCCAGGGGCCGTCGCCCTGACCACAAATAAAATATAACAGATTTTTTTTATAAAAAGGGATTATGAGGGGCATGGCTTGGCTGCCGAGTCTGATGGACGCTTAGCTCAGCAGCTGCTGCACCATAGCGACATAGATCAAGCATTATACCTGCAATTCCACCTGAATTAACGCGAAAAGAGGATCATTCAGACCAGTACATGATGGGGAAGAATAAAAGGCTACTCCCAAGGCTGAATAGTGAGAATCTGGAGAGATATTTTGAAAGAGGGAAAACCCAAGATGGCGCCTGGAGCCGCGTCTGCTCCCGCCTCACCACCGCTGAGTGCTCCGTCTCCATCGCAGATGCCAGAAAATTTCCCCTCTGCCTCATCCCCTATCCTACCGGACCCCTCTCACCTCATTAGTTCCCCGCTACTCCTGAAGACGTCAGAGCGGCAGGATCGGGACACAGGGACACTCAAGATGGCGTCGCAGGCACTTCCAGCTCTCCTTCCTCAAGCCCACAGAAGAGGAGACCGAGGGTAGAGTTACCGGAGGACATCCAGGTTAGTCCAGTTTCCTCCCTTCAGGAGACTGAACTTTTGTCACGAGGGTGTCAAGAGCCACGTCTGACTCCGTTATACCCGGGGTCAGGAAGTCGCAGCGGGTGGCTGCGCGCTCTATGTATAAAGATAGTGCTGTTTCTTAATGGTAGCTTTCTGGGTTTGCCTTGCAATCCTTTTTGGCTCACTCAGGGATCCGTAGCTTCTTCTCCTCAGCTGTTTCTTGTCCAGCACTCTCAACCTCCTTATATTCCCCTGTCCCACTTCTCTGGTTGCCAGATATAGAGCTTCCTGCCTGGACTTCTATACTGACCCACTGGAGCTGAGTAGCTGTGATCCCTGTTGTTGTTCCAGAGCGTTACCCTCCGGATCCCTGTTGGGCTTTTGTTGTCTGCTGTAGTCGCCCACCTGGGATTATATGTTTGTCTGTATTGTCCGTCCTCTCCTTGGTGTTTTCCTTTAGTGTCAGTGGTGCGCACTAGTGATCCCACCGCCCTGTTCACTACGTAGGGGTCATCTTAGGGAAAGCCAGGGTTTAGGCACGTGATCGGCGTACGGGTGAGGAACCTGTCAGGGCAGTCAGGTGCCAGCCTCAAGGTGAGTCAGTGGTCACCACCTTTCCCTCTCCCTTGGACAGAGCCTTCTTATTTCCCTCCCTTTGCGTTACGCCGGTCATGACATTAATGTGGAGTGCCCCCACAGTATACAGCCCCCCACAGTATACAGGCCCCCACACTATACAGTAGTTTACAGTATATTAGCATAACAGCCCCTGTCACCTTTTTCTGATGTAATCTTCACAAAAAAAGCTCCACAGTTAAGGCAAGCTTCTACAGCAACACTCCTGGTAGGACCTTGATGACCTCATAGCCATGTGACCAGTAATATTGCTAGGTTACTGGTCACATGGTGACGATGTCATCTAAGGTCCTAGAGAATCACAGCTCTCACAGTACGCTGCCTGGAGGGCAGGCAGGCATGGCAGCACCCCCTGTGTAGCTGACAGCCTGACACCCCGGGCAGTGGCTAGCAGGGCTCAAGAGGCAGCTGCCTTGGGCCCCCCAAATGCAACTGGGCCCGGGGAAGCTGCCCCTTTTGCCCCTTGTTAAAGACTGCCCTGAACGCAGCTTGCAAGCGGCGAAGAAGCCTATGAGAAGTTTCTGACCTCTGGGAGGATGAGTCAAGGGCTGGTTCTAAAGTCACATTAAAGTCCCCCACCCAATATGACCTTCTCTAAAAGCAGATAGTTGTGCCAGAGTCTGAACAAGCCAAGGGACCTGTCCCCTATTGGGAGCATAGAGGTTGGCCAGGGTGACAGGTGTGTCAGCGATGGATCCCTTCACGAATAAGAAGCGACCCTCCGGGTCCGAGGACACTGCGGAGTGCTTAAAGGGTAGACGTTTGTGGATTGCCACGCTGACACCTCTGCTAGCTGTGTTGTTTGTGCTATGAAACCATTGTGTGAACAATTTAGAGGGCAGAGTCGGCAGCTTCCCTGTTTTAAAATGAGTCTCCTGCAGGAGCGCAATTGAAACATCATCTCTTTGGAGTAGAGATCTTACATGGCTCGTTCAGACCCCTGGCATTTAATGATGCAATTACAATAGATGCCATGACAGAAGTGGGTAAGACCTTTTAGCTGGTAGCATGGAGAAATCAGATCTGGGAATCCGAGCAAAGAGTATAAGGGTAGAGGGGAAGGAATGAATCATAGGGATAGAAAAAGGAATCAAAAAACGTATTAGACATACAATAAAACAAAACATCTGGTCCCACCCAGCACCTGAAGCATCTTAGATCCTTTCTCATTACGGCTACCTGCCGGGATCTGTCAGGGGGGGGCTCCTGTGGGACCAGCAAGAGGTGGGTGGAGGGAGTAATCGATGTTAAAACCAACATGAGGGCATATGTGTAACCCCTGCAAAATGAACATGCCTAACAAGACAACAAAACAATTCCTGAATCTGTGTTAAAAACAGCAATATTGATTTAAACCTGAACCTAAAGCCCATAATGATATAATAGAGGGCTAGGAATCATAAAAGGCCGGATACGTTCTGCCCCTGGCAGATAGGAACAATCCGACTTGGAATCGGCCGAGGTCGTATGACAACCAGCCTAGTAGTGAACAAGAGAGGGTTTAACCCCTCACAAGGCAAAGTCAGGTCTTGAAGGCTTGAGAGCGACTTCTCCCTTGCTTCTCTGACTTGCTAGGAGAGACCTGGTGCCATGTCTCGACGCTTGGGGGCGTTGGTAGGGTGTCGCCTTGGTCTGCTGGCATCCATAAAGATACATCCACAGGGGCAATACCAAGGGGGCCCCAGATGGCTTTTAAATCCTCCGGAGTGTGCACTGTCAGTTGCCTGCCATTTTTTTGTATGGCCAGGCCAAAGGGGTATAACCATCTGAATGGGATGGCTGAGGCCTCAAGTGCTTTTAGTAGTGGACGTAAAATGCGTCTTTTAGCTAGGGTAGACAGGGCCAGGTCTTGAAAAAATAAGATGGGTGTCTCACCATACAGGATCTGCTCCGATTCCCTTCCAGCTTTCAATAGAGCGGCGGTGTCCACATAGCTGAGGATGCCACACACCACGTCCCGTGGTGGCTCGTTAGGTTTGGGTTTAGGCCGCAAGGCCCGATGAATGCGTTCCACCGTGATAGAGGTTGCCTGCTCCGGGCCTAGCAGCGAGAAGAAGATCTCTTGTGCTACTGTGCACAGCGCCTCAGCTGCTATAGACTCAGGTAGGCCGCGTATGCAGAGATTTCTACGCCAGCCCCGGTTCTCCTGGTCCTCAATGCGAAGTAGAGCATCATTCAGAAGGTTTCTGTGCGCCCGTAAGGCATCGCATGTCAGGCCTTCATGTTTCATGATGGCTTCCTGCGCGTTCTCTAGCGACACTACTCGGTGCCCAATATGGCGGAGGTCTTCTTTTATCTCCTCAAGGTCTCTCTTTAGAGGCGCTAGGGAAGTTTCCAGCAGGTCCCTGAGGGTTGCTTTGGAGAAAGGAGTGTTTCTGCGCGGTGGTCTGCGGTCCGAAACATCCAAAGCGCTGCCTGCCTCCGAGCCGTCCTCTGCTTCAGAGTGCCTTGGCGCCATCTTGGCAAGTTCCAAGGCCGGAGTCTTGGGCTGTTTCTTTAGCAACCGTTCCATATCTGGCTGTTTGGAGCGGACCACGCTCGGTTCTGCTGCATCTGTATAACGTTCTTTGTTAGTTTTCCCCATTTGAGCGAGGAAAATAGCGTATAATAGGGGTTACAACGGCTGCCCGGGAAGAGGAGCTCAGTATCAAGCAGCCATTCAGCTCCAAGGTCATGCTCCGCCCCCATTTTGTCTGTTTGTCTGTTCTTATGTGGCTAAGAATGCAACAGAATGGTCTGCCTTTGCACTGCTTGATCCAAAATGTCTGGCTTGCTGTAATTCCAACTTGCATATGCTGAAGTGCCTGTATGAGCAGAGACCACTACAGCAAGGAGCACATTTTATTTTTAGCTCAGGCAATGGCAGCTTATCAGATACATGTGTTGCGTATGCAGACATTTTGACGAGGCTACCAGATTTATGAGTAGAGTCAACAGCAGCATCAAGGATGTCATCCCGCTGATATGTACAGTATATTAGAGCAAACACTCATTTTGATGTAACAAGGGATGATTAAAGAAAAACAGCTTCCACATCTTGTTGGCCACCCTGACTCAAACGGACAAAGTCCCACAAAGGAGGAAGCGAAGGATGAGGAGTTACAACTAAAGGAAGACAAGGCTGATTATGGCCATGACCAAAATTCTCAGTGGGCATGGAGTCTGAAAGAACTGAGTCCTCGGGCACAGTGGTGAGCATGATTGCTTATGTGCTGACAAGAATTTTGTTAGCATCAAGAAAACTGATGACTACTGGATGCTTTCAGACCCTCGCTATCAAAGCAGAATGGTGGATTATTTTCCAGATGCTGAAAGGGAGTCAAATTTGTATTACCAGAATACGCTTTGTATACAGCTTCAGTTAGACACTTGTTGCCCATGTGTTTGACCCAGCGGCCCCTCTCTGTTCCCTATTGAGTCAACCTGGTCCCATCATCTATACCAGCTCTATGGCTACTAAAATTAGCAGAAGCCACACCAGCCAGTTTAGCTTGCTGAACAATATGGAACAATGTTCAAGCGTCGCACCAAGCTGATGCACGTCAGTAAATGGATATGTGCCGCCTGAACAACCAGATTCAGCCCTACCAAGCCTGTGCCCTTTCTCCTGCACATACCTGGTTTCCTGGCCCAGTGGACTTCTGGCCAGGTCGATTGTAACCGTGGATGGAACTAGCCCAGTTTGCTATAATTATACTGTCTTGTCCAGCCTCCAATATACAGAGAGGGTATTCAGCACAGCAGGAGGCATCATCCCATTCAGGAGGACAAAATTGTCCTCTGCCAGTATAGAAAACACAACATTTTTATTAATTAATAAGGCATGGATTCATAAGGATTTTTACACACTTCCTGCTGAGGCAAATTAATAGATTTACCATTGCTGACAGTGGCTGACACAATTGTGTGACTGCCACTATCTGCCTGTTTATCATGTTCCATACTGTATTACTGCTTCTGCCACCACTACAGCTGCTACTTCATTTACTGCCATTAATACTACCACTACATAGCCACACATTTACTGCCTTGCCATGTTGTACTGCTGCTACTGCTATAACCTTTACATAGCAGCACATCTCATGTCTTGTTCTTGAGGTTCCACATCCACACTATACTGCTGCTGCTCCCAAAAAAGAACAAGCCACTGCTTCTTCCGATACTACATTTTGTGTGTGTGTATAAAAATTTGCTCCTGTTAAGACATAATGTTTGGACCACTTGTTCATATTCAGAATGATCCACTGTTTCTTAAGATAGTACTGTGTGTGTATATAAGCACGGGCAGGCATGTGCCCCAATTAAGGCATGATATTTGGACACTTATTGAGAGCAAGCCATTGCTTCTTCTGATACTACTGTGTGTATAAACATGGACAGGCATCTGCCCCCATTAGGGCATAATTGTTGGACTGCTTGTTCAGAACAAGCCACTTTTTTTCCAATACCACCATATGTTTAAACACTGGCAGGTGGCTGCTCCCAATAAGGCATACTTTTTTAAATGTTTTTAATTTTAAAAAGCATAACATAACCGACGGCACAGTGTGTTTTTTAACAGGCTGTTTGTTAACACCGTCAACCATGTGTTTCACTCTGAAATTATTTACTATTGCTGTCTTTTTGTTAAAGAACTTGAAGGAGGAGAGGTAGAGATAAAACATTTTGAAAAAAAAAAGTGAAGATTTATTTGAGTCCCACAAGAGTCCCACAAGAATCATATTTTCAGGCCAACTGGAGCACCTTTGACTCGGGTAGAATCAATTCAAACCCAAAGAAAATTTTCTGATTGATTCGGACCCAAAACAAATTTAAGAAAATTCACTCATCTCTAGTCAAGATGATGAACTGTGGCAGAAAAAAATAATTTTTTAACTCTAGAAAGGCTGCTTCAGCTTGAGGAGTCCAGCTCTTGAACTTGAGAGTAGTAGGTGCGACCATAGAAAAAAAGTAGTGACTAAACTGTCAACATTAATTGGCAAATCTCAAGAAGCATTGGATTGCTTATATACCACGAGGACAAGGCCATTGAGATACAGCAGCTTTCCAATGTGTCCATGTGAAGGCCCTGGTCAGAGATCAATATACTAAAAAGACAGACAAGTTTTCTGAAAGAGGCACTACTCCAATTTAGCATAAAGGTTATTTAGAACAGAATGTACTTGCACTCTGTGGGACTCTAAATCAGATGAAAACACCAGATTATCATCCAAGTAAATAACCACACAAACAAAAGAGACCTCGTAATGTGTAATTGACAAACTCCTGAAATATGGCTGGAGCATAACAGAGGCTGTATTGAAGGCCGTCTTCCACTTGTTGCCCTCACCGATTTTAATTAACTTGTACCTCCATCTGAGATCCAATTTGTTGAAAATCCAAGCCCCTTGAATCCTATCAAAGAACTTGGAAAGCAGAGAAAGTGGATATTTGTTTTTGATTGTGTTATTTAACCATTGACCCATCCTTTTCTCAAAAAGAGGAATCCAGCTACTGCTAATGATGTAGTTTTACAGATAAAGCCTCTTTCTAGGTTCTCCTTGATTGAAAGAAGATCAATCAACTCTGCCATGAGGAGACTCTGTACCAAGAAGGAGATCAATAAGGCAGTTATAAGGTCAAAGTGGAGGTAACATATCTGCTTGTTGTTTACTGAAGACTTCAGCATAGTCAACATATGGCCCAAACAATACAGACACACCTTGTACTACAGGCCGTGGCTGAGGTAGACGGATTACTGGTAAGCAGCAAGAATGACACTGTTCTCCCAAGCAGGTAATCTGGCTGGAGTTCCAGTTTATGACTGGTGCATGTTGTAGCCATGGTAATCCCAATAACACAAGACTGACCCACCTTCAGGGGAGGTCTGTGAACTTAGAGTGGCCCTGGAATAAAAATCAAAGTGGCCCCATGTTGTAGGCAGGTCCAAATTGACAGAAGGCAAGACCAACACAAGTAGGCAGGGCAAGCATTACCATATTGCAGCACTTAATACCACCCCAGTAGAGCCAAACACCACAGCACAATATACTGTCCCAGCAGAACTGAATACCCCAGTGGATTACAAAATAATGCCCCAGCAGCACAAATTACCCCAGTAACTGCCCCTCTGTGGTCACCAGCGACAGCTGCCACATTCTGTCATCCTACTCCAGTTGCCTCAGGATGGCTTCAAGAGCCAGGAGGGGAGCGTCACATCATTATTGACCTGCCTGGCTGTCTTGAGCAGCACTCAGGTAGTCTCATGGGCATCAGCCCACCAGGAAATTTCCCTGTATGGTATTCGGCCTGTCCGCCTCTGGCGGCCAGACAGTCCAAAATGGCAGCTACCACTTCATTATTCCAGCTCAATTCAGTAGTCAAGTTGTGAAACTGAATGATATGCTGCCCTGCAATAGAGGTACCTTGATAGTGGCGTACATAGTGAAGTAAAGTCCCCATAGCAAGAATCAAACCAGGCCCTCCACATTCTTTTCAATGACACTTGGGCCATTTTTCCACTGCTTCATTTGCTAAAATTTGTTCCATTAGATGGTAGAGTCCTGACCAAGTTTTCATCCCCAGTAAAAGAGGCAATGATCCCAACTGGGCCCCCTCTTGCCCTGGGGCCCATAGCAGCCGCATGGTCTGCTGCTATGGTAGTTACGCCCCTGTACCTTGATGAAGACGACAAAAACAGGGGTGGAGTGAGACCCTAAAGTGCCCCTGGAAAACAAAACAAAAAGTGGAATCATGTTATAGGTGAGTCCAAATTGATAGAGGGTGGGGCAACACAAGTAGACATGGCCAACAGTAGCCAGAAGAGAAGTAGGTGGGGCCAACAATACTATAGTGCTTCACAAAATACTACCCTAGCAGAACCAAATATCACAGTGCAGTATAAAATACTAACCTATTACCATAATGAGGACAATGATACCGTTGAATTCAAGAGGGGACCTGTGGCTGCTGGCCAGGTGCATAAGTATTTTAAGCTCCTAGCTTTATTTAATGCTGAGAGCATCAGATCGTTATGTAGCTGGCCAGAGGCCGTAAGGAGGGCTTGGGAGGTCCCTTGAAATTTCCCTGTAGGATCTACGGCCAGTCAGACCCTAGACTCAAAGAGGATTCTGCAAAAAAAAGCCCTTCAGAATCTTCAAAGTGCTGCAGTTTTGATACAATAGCGACGTTCTGCTCCTAAAGTGGATAAGCCCAGGCCAGTCTCTATCCGATGGAAACTGATGTGCCAGGACTTCAAAATGGTTCAGATAGTTCAAAATGTTTAGTATATTGGTTAATAAATTTTCTGCAGAACTCTGAAATGGCATTATAGTGAAGAGGCCCACTGTTCAGTGCGGCCCAGAACTGTAAGAAGCTGGCATGTGCAGAATCTGAAATAGCTGGTTTTGCTGACATGAAATAAAATCAAGCTTGTAGTAACAAAATCAGGAGACAGAATTCTTGTCAATCAAGCAATAGGTCAGGACTGATTTACTTCATTCAATACAATATTCCAAGCAGACAAGGTCAAAGCCAAGCAACAGAAGTTCAAAATCAGGGCAATCCAACCACTATAGCAACTAACAAACCACTTGCTCCGGCAAGGAGTGGGGGAGAGGTCCTTAAACTTTAGCTCACCGCCACACGACTATATACAGTATGTTATTGCGATAAGCTCTTATCTGTAACCCAACATATAAAAGCATTGGGTTACATTACAATCTTCTGGCGCCCGTGGTGCTGCAGCTGTGGCCACAGTAAGTATCCTGGAGACCAGCCAAAGTCGTCTATCTGCATGGCATTGCTGTAACAAGATGTTACAGTTATCTATCACACTCTAAAGTCAAAAAGACGACCCTTCAAGCTATAATGTTTAATATAACTTTTTAAAACCTAATGACCAATCTATGATTGGATTAGGATACGAATCTAACAGATACCACACTTAATAACATAGATGTCACATAATATATGTATGGTGAGGAATGGGTGGGAGTCTCAGGGGGAGGGGGATAAGCTTACCCAAATTGTCACCCTGTAAAACCCCTCAGCCCAGAGAAGAATCCTGATGATGGAGACTCTCTGTCCTCGTTCCTCAGCTGTTATTCCCTAAATAACCCTAGACGCGTTTCCCCCACTACAATCAGGGGGTTTATCAGGGGGTAGAGTGTAATTGTAACTTCCTGTCGATAAGACTAAAGCAATAAGATGCTAGAAGTAGACGCAAACAGATGAATGCAGAAAAACGATATGGTAAGTAGGTGGCTACAAAAGAGAGAGAAGACAGGTAGATGATATGAATTATAAATGTCTGTCTCAAGTCCATCAACACGGATAATGGATGCCTGATACTTTGACTTCCAGATTCACGTGGCCTGCCACCCCTTACTGGCACAAAAGAAAGGTCTAAGGCAGTGATGGCGAACCTTATACAGACTGAGTGCCCAAAGTGTTACCTATTAGCTGGAAAAGTCTAAGGCATATTGGTATATCATTATCATGGACTTTTTCCAGGGCGTAGGTGCCAACAGAGAGGACTCTGAGTGCTGCCTCTGGCACCCATGCCATAGGTTCGCCACCACTGGTCTAAGGTGTCCTATGAAAAATAATATAAGACATGAAGATTGGCTCAGAAATTATTTGCACCTAGATACTGTAGGTCCATTGCTAAAACTCAAAATTGGCAAGGTAAGGGCTGTAAACAGATTTCAGTACTGAAAGAGTGAAAGACTGTTTAGTTGCTGAACTAGATGTGGTCAGGTTATTGAATTTGAAACATGGAATCCTGTCAATGGTGATGGACATGGCGAGTGGAAAGAGCAGCAGGAGTACATAAACAGTGTGGCACAGTGAACTCAGCTATTTCTGTAATACTGGAGACTTTTTCATTCACAGTGGCAAATGCAATGGGCAGGTCAATAGCTCATTCTGGAGATAGGTGCTAGTGTCAAAACTGGAGCCCACATCTATCAGACATTTATGGCATATACAGTCAGGTCTATAAATATTGGGACATCAACACAATTCTAAAATTTTTGGCTCTATACACCACCACAATGGATTTGAAATGAAACGAACAAGATGTGCTTTAACTGCAGACTGTCAGCTTTAATTTGAAGGTATTTACATCCAAATCAGGTAAATGATGTAGGAATTACAACAGTTTGCATATGTGCTTCCTACTTGTTAAGGAACCAAAAGTAATGGGACAGAATAATCTTAAATCAAACTTTCACTTTTTAATACTTGGTTGCAAATCCTTTGCAGTCAATTACAGCCTGAAGTTTGGAACGCATAGACATCACCAGATGCTGGGTTGCATCCCTGGTGATGCTCTGCCAGGCCTCTACTGCAACTGTCTTCAGTTCCTGCTTGTTCTTGGGGCATTTTCCCTTCAGTTTTGTCTTGAGCAAGTGAAATGCATGCTTAATCGGATTCAGGTCAGGTGATTGACTTGGCCATTGCATAACATTCCACTTCTTTCCCTTAAAAAACTCGTTGGTTGCTTTTGCAGTATGCTTTGGGTCAATGTCCATCTGCACTGTAAAGCACCGTCCAATGAGTTCTGAAGCATTTGGCTGAATATGAGCAGATAATATTGCCCGAAACACTTCAGAATTCATCCTGCTGCTTTTGTCAGCAGTCACATCATCAATAAATACAAGAGAACCAGGTCCATTGGCAGCCATACATGCCCACAACATGACACTACCACCACCATGCTTCACTGATGAGGTGGTATGCTTAGGATCATGAGCAGTTCCTTTCCTTCTCTATACTCTTCTCTTCCCATCACTCTGGTACAAGTTGGTCTAGGTCTCATCTGTCCATAGGATGTTGTTCCTGAACTATGAAGGCTTTTTTAGATGTCATTTGGCAAACTCTAAACTGGCCTTCCTGTTTTTGAAGCTCACCAATGGTTTACATCTTGTGGTGAACCCTCTGTATTCACTCTGGTGAAGTCTTCTCTTGATTGTTGACTTTGACACACATACACCTACCTCCTGGAGAGTGTTCTTAATCCGGCCAACTGTTGTGAAGGGTGTTTTCTTCACCAGGGAAAGAATTCTTCGGTCATCCACTACAGTTGTTTTCTGTGGTCGTCCAGGTCTTTTGGTGTTGCTGAGCTCACCGGTGCGTTCCTTCTTTTTAAGAATGTTCCAAACTGTTGTTTTGGCCACGCCTAATGTTTTTGCTATCTCTCTGATAGGTTTGTTTTGTTTTTTCAGCTTAATGATGGCTTGCTTCACTGATAGTGACAGCTCTTTGGATCTCATCTTGAGAGTTGACAGCAACAGATTCCAAATGCAAATAGCACACTTGGAATGAACTCTGGACCTTTTATCTGCTCATTATAATTGGGATAATGAGGGAATAACACACACCTGGCCATGGAACAGCTGAGAAGCCAATTGTCCCATTACTTTTGGTTCCTTAACAAGTGGGAGGCCCATATGCAAACAGCTGTAATTCCTACGCCGTTCACCTGATTTGGATGTAAATACCCTCAAATTAAAGCTGACAGTCTGCAGTTAAAGCAGATCTTGTTTGTTTCATTTCAAATCCATTGTAGTGGTGTATAGAGCCAAAAATCTTAGAATTGTGTCGATGTCCTAATATGTATGGACCTGACTGTAGAATCCTATCAGAGATAGGATCTATCTATCAGGTCTATCAGAGATTGCATACCATTTACTGGTATTTGTGTTTCCTGGAAGTATCCGTGGCAGCTAACCTGAGATTGCCATGCCCTGTACCCTGTGAGAATCCCCAAAATGGAAAGAGCGACAGGTTGAGCATGCACACTGCTACTCCATTTATTTCTAAATGACTGCCAGAGATTGCCATGTACAATCGCTCACCTCTGGTAGCCATATAGAGCAGCATTGCGCATGCTCAATCTGCCTCTCCATTGATTTTAACAGTCACATTCTCAGCATTCAGACCCTCACCTCTCCCAGATCCTGTGAATAGGGGATAACGTGGTGTGATTGGAATACTCGTTTAAAGGCTATGTACAACTTTGGGGTAAATTTTGTTATTATAGCATTGTACTCATTTTGAGCTAAAAATGATTTTTTTCAATTGGTCTTTATTAAAAATGTTGAGTCCCTTTCTCTGTGCAGCTATGAGTTTATCTAGTAGCAGATTCAGAATTTTCAGTCTGTTCTGTAGGGAGATCAGCTGACAGCTCCTTTTCTTTATTCTCTGACCTTTTTAATACTCATTATAGCTCACTTCTTATCTTACTGATAAGAATGCACCTTAAATAAGTGTTAGTAATTTAGAGATAAGATTTATTAGATGAGGCACAAAATGAAAGTAAAAGTACCGTTCACATAGCTAGACAAACAATTAACCCTTTGTGACAGAACGGCTTAATGTTTTTAATAAAGACCAATTGAAGAAATTATTTTAGTCCAAAATGAGTAAAATGCAATAATAAAAAAATTGCCACTGATGGTGTACATAGCCTTTGATGCTCAAACCAAAGGAATGATATAACACCAGCAGTTCATGTCTGTAGGCATCTCTGCTCTCTGAGCAGGTACAGGCAGCATAATAACCACCTCTTCTGCTAATCGAGCTGCTGGCCACTTGAGGGCTTTCCTGCAGCCTTTCTTCTGCTGTGACTGGTACATGCTCCCATTAAATACTTGCACTTTTCCCTTAAAGAGCCAGCACGCACAGGCTAATCTCTCCCCAGCTTATGGGAGCATTCCTTGCACATGGTGTCTTCCCCCATGGTAAGGTGCCTGATCAAAAGGTTGGTTCCTAGCTTGTCTACTCCTGCAAAGGTGTGTTTATTGTGTACAGTATTCTCACCTCCCGTGCCTATTTATTATATTGACCTAGTGCTGCCCTTCTGCCTGCCCTTTTAATGCCAAGCATTGGTGTCTCTTGACCTAGCCTCTGAACAGAAACTACTCCTAGAGGCTGCATCTGGTGGCCCCTGCAGCAAGGAATAGATCCCCATACTATGGTAAAAGGATTAATATCAGGGGGAACACCTTGACAACATCCTCAGGAGCATTCTCAAGTTAAATCCATTCATTGGCACAGTGGATCCACACCCACTTTTTTACAAATGAGACATATTGGAGGAATTATGAGTGCTGTCATGGAGACCCAGAAACCTATGCTTTAAACCAGGGGTGCACAACCTTTTTTGGTCTGGGGGCCGCATTGTCACATCACACTATTTCAAGGGGCCACAAAAAAAAAGTGCTTGTTTGCATCAGCTTATTACACAGGCTAATGTAAAGTGACTGGGGAGGAATGGTCGCTACCACAGTAATTCCTCCATCATTCACTTCTACCGATTATCGGTAGCACATTCCTGATTACACGGTGAGATGTGCTGATGATAATTGTACATCTTTCATCCTGATATGAAAATATGCAAATCAGCTGACAAACGAGTGATTCCTTGTTTATCGGTTGATCAGCGGCACGATTGTACCGGCCAGATATCAGGAATGAGCGCTCCTATGAACACTTGTTCCCAGTAATTGTCCTGAATATTGTGCCGTGTAACAGGGGCTTAGAGATTTCCTGGTAAAAAAATATTTTTAACACGTTCCTGCAGCATGGGCCTGAAAGAGAAGATTCATACTCTCCTGCTCCCTGCCGCTCCCGCTGTCTCCATCTTCTGGTTCCGGCGCTGTTTACATACGGTTGGATATGGGCATAGTCACTTGTACCTCTCCAGCCAATGACTGGCTTCAGTAGTGATGTGGCCACAAGCAGCGTTTCACCGATGAAGCCAGTCATTTGCTGGAGAGGTGCTCCGAGACAGAAGGATGGAGACAGCGAGAGCAGCACAGAGCAGGAAAGTAGGAATCTTCTGTTTCAGGGACTATGCTGCAGGAACTTGTTAAAAAATCATTTTAACTAGGAAACTCCTTTAAGTAGCGTTTCCTTCCTGCCTTCTATTCACAAATGAGCACTCTACTTCACTGCAGAGGATGGCGCTCACTGGTTATTACCACCTCCTGTACCCCCAGATATACTGTAGGTGCCCTGCAATAACCAGTAAGCATTTTCCCTGAGTGCTCATGCACACAGCCATTGTTTTAGTCCGCATCTGAGCCACATATTTTTTTTTTTATGTGGCTTGGATGTGGACCCATTCACTTCAACGGGGCCAAAAAAGATGCGGACATCACTCAAAACACTTGTAACTTTTTTATTTTTTGGACGACCAAAATAACTTTTGCAGCTTTTTATTACATAACACAGTGCTTTTTAATATATATTTTTTGTTTTATTAGGGGGAACTGAATAAAAATTACTTTAAAATAAAAAAATTGTGCAAACTATAGCTCATTATTTGAATATGCAAATTATTATAATTAGTTCCCTATATGTGTTGGATTGTTTTATTATACAATATGTATATTTTCACATGAATGGGGGGATAATTGTAATGGTTTTGGTTGGTGTGGGCGTTTTTTATGTATTTTACTATTTTTTCTTTTTTAACTTTTAAAAAAAATATATTTCTGCTAAAAAAAAAGACCTTTGGGGGACACTGACTTATTTTGCACATTTTCCTTTTTTTTCTCCTTTCATTAGTATTTTATTTATTTAGTATTTTTTTATTATCACTTTATTATTTATTTTTAAAAATATATTTTTGCCACGTAATATGACAATGAAATTCGATTTTACACCTTTTCCTTTTTATAGTTTTCTTTTACTTGTATCTTATTTATTTTACATCTTTTTGCTAAATTTTTCTTTTTTTAAAATATATTTTTGCAGCACTATATGTCTGCCAAAAGTTCTTTAAAAGACCTCTGGGGGACACAGATTTTTTTTTATTTTGCACTTTTTCCCTTTTATTTGTATTTTTTTTTATTGTGTATTCAATTTTTTTTTACTTTTAACTCCTTAAGGACCGGGCTCATTTTCACCTTAAGGACCAGGCCATTTTTTGCAAATCTGACCAGTGTCACTTTATGTGGTGATAACTTTAAAACGCTTTGACTTATCCAGGCCATTCTGAGATAGTTTTTTCGTCACATATTGTACTTCATGACACTGGTAAAATGTAGTAAAAAAAAATAAAAAATTTTATTTATAAAAAAATACCAAATTTGCCAAAAATTTGGAAAAATTTGCAAATTTACAAGTTTCAATTTCTCTACTTCTATAAATACATAGTAATACCTACAAAAATAGTTATTACTTTACGTTGCCCATATGTCTACTTTATGTTTGGTTCATTTTGGGAATTACATTTTATTTTTTGGGGATGTTACAAGGCTTAGAAGTTTAGAAGCAAATCTTAAAATTTTTCAGAAATTTTCAAAAACCCACTTTTCAAGGACCAGTTCAGGTCTGAAGTCACTTTGTGAGGCTTACATAATAGAAACCACCCAAAAATGACCCCATTCTAGAAACTACACCCCTCAAGGTATTCAAAACTGATTTTACAAACGTCGTTAACCCTTTAGGTGTTCCACAAGAATTAATGGAAAATAGAGATACAATTTCAAAACTTCACTTTTTTGGCAGATTTTCCATTTTAATATTTTTTTTCCAGTTACAAAGCAAGGGTTAACAGCCAAACAAAACTCAATATTTATGGCTCTGATTCTGTAGTTTACAAAAACACCACATATGTGGTCGTAAACCGCTGTACGGGCACACGGCAAGGCGCAGAAGGAAAGGAATGCCATACAGTTTTTGGAAGGCAGATTTTGCTGGACTGGTTTTTTGACACCATGTCCCATTTGAAGCCCCTCTGATGCACCCCTAGAGTAGAAACTCCAAAAAAGTGACCCCATTTTAGAAACTAAGGGATAGGGTGGCAGTTTTGTTGGTACTATTTTAGGGTGCATATGATTTTTGGTTTCTCTATATTACACTTTTCGTGAGGCAAGGTAACAAGAAATAGCTGTTTTGGCACCGTTTTTATTTTTTGTTATTTACAACATTCATCTGACAGGTTAGATCATGTGGTATTTCTATAGACCAGGTTGTCACGGACGCGGCGATACCTAATATGTATACATTTTTTTAATTTATGTAAGTTTTACACAATGATTTAATTTCTGAAACAAATAAAATCATGTTTTAGTGTTTCCATAGTCTGAGAGCCATAGTTTTTTTCTGTTTTTTGGCGATCATCTTGGGTAGGGTATGATTTTTGCTGGATGAGATGACGGTTTGATTGGCACTATTTTGGGTTGCGTATGTGTCACGGAACCATGAACCAGACGTACAACAAGGGATAAGTGAAAATAAGAAGGCTTTATTGAAAATAAAGCTGTAAAGCAAAAGTCCAAACGGATGGCGAAACCGAAGCAGAGTCTTTGCGAAGCCAGAGGTCAGGAACCAGAAGGGTAGTCAGACGAAGCCAGGATCAGGAACCAGCAGGGTAGTCAGACGAAGCCAGGATCAGGAACCAGCAGGGTAGTCGGACGAAACCAGGATCAGGAACCAGCAGGGTAGTCGGACGAAATCAGGAACCAGAAGCAGCAGCAGTCTAGAAGCATGTGAACACAGGAGGACCAAGCAAGGAACTGAAGCCACAGACCTCCTATATATATGAGCTAGGCATCCAGCTCCTCCCAGTGGGAAGGAGGAGCCGCAGGGTGGGAGGCTACAAGAAACCCAGAAACCAAGATGGCCGCCAGCACATGTCAAACGAAGGAGAACAGCAAGAAGGTAAGACCATGACAGTACCTCCCCCTCAAGGGCCCCTCCTCCGCGGAGTAAAGAACGGTTTCTGAGGGAAGCATGCGTGGAAGGCTCGGAGCAAGGCAGGAGCATGGACATCTGCGGAGGGAACCCAGGAACGCTCCTCTGGACCATAACCACGCCAATGGACCAAAAACTGCACCCGACCGCGGACCAGGCGTGAGTCCAGGATATTGCTCACCTCATACTCCTCACGATTACCCACTTGGACCGGACGAGGCCGAGGAACCGAGGAAGTGAAACGATTACACACCAGTGGCTTCAACAGGGAGACATGAAACACGTTGGAGATCCGCATGCCAGGAGGAAGCGCAAGGGCATAGGCTACCGGGTTTACCCTGCGAAGCACTCGGAAGGGACCAACAAAGCGAGGCGCCAGCTTGGGAGTGGGCACTCGAAGGTTGAGGTTGCGGGTGGACAACCATACACGGTCTCCGACCTGGTAGGAAGGAGCAGGCGCTCGTCTGCGATCAGCCTGGAGTCTCTGGCGCTGCGCAGAGACCTCAAGGGACTTATGGATCAGTACCCAAGAAGCACGTAGGACGGAAAGGTGATCCTCCACAGCCGGAATATCCTGGGGAGAGAATACCTCCGGTAACACGGCAGGTTGGAACCCATAATTGGCCATGAAGGGAGACGTCCCAGAGGAAGAGTTCACCGCCGTGTTCCTGGCAAACTCAGCCCAAGGCAGGAGGTCAACCCAATTGTCTTGGTGATCGGAGACATAGCAACGAAGGAATTGCTCCAAGGCCTGATTGGATCGTTCTGCGGCCCCATTGGACTGAGGGTGGTAGGCCGAGGAGAAGGAGAGATGAATCCCCAACTGGGAGCAAAAGGCGCGCCAGAACCTGGACACAAACTGACTCCCCCGATCCGACACAATCTCCTTGGGCAAACCATGCAACCGGAAGACCTCCCTGGCAAAAATCGTGGCCAACTCTTGTGCAGAGGGTAACTTCTTGAGAGGAACACAGTGGCACATTTTGGAAAACCGATCCACAATCATGAGAATGACCGTATGGCCTCGGGATGCAGGGAGGTCCACAATGAAATCCATCCCCAGGTGTGACCATGGGCGCTCCCCGCAGAAGGCCCAACGGAAGGTGCCGAGGGGACTTACTCTGGGCACAAACGGAGCATGCCGCTACATATGCGGCGATGTCGGAACGTAGGGAAGGCCACCAGAACAGACGTGAAACAGCCCAGGACAGCTGATTCTTTCCAGGATGCCCCGCGGTCTTGGAGTTATGGTAGGTTCGCAACAACCGAGTGCGCAACTCCTCAGGCACAAAACATCTGCCGTTGGGTCTCCCAGAGGGAGCACCAGATTGAGCCGCCAAAATCTGCTCACCCAGGGGAGAGGTCAGGCTGGTGCGAATGGCGGCCAAGATCTGATTCGGAGGTATGACCGAAGTCGGAATCGACTCCTCCCTGGACAGCTCGGAGTACTGCCGTGATAAGGCATCCGCCCTGATGTTCTTGGAACCGGGTAGGTAGGAGACCACGTAATTAAAACGTGACAAGAACAGAGCCCATCTGGCCTGACGTGGTGTCAATCTCTTGGCCTCAGAAAGGTAGGTCAGATTCTTGTGGTCCGTCAGGATGAGGACCGGAACCACCGAACCCTCGAGCAAGTGCCTCCATTCTTTAAGGGCCTGCACGATGGCCAATAACTCCCTGTCACCAATCTGATAGTTGCACTCTGCGGAAGACAGTTTCCGGGAGTAAAACCCACAAGGAAGCAGAGGACCCTCTGGTGTTCTACGCTGAGACAGAAGGGCGCCTACTCCCGTCTCAGACGCGTCCACCTCGAGGACAAAGGGCAACCCAGGGTTGGGATGCGACAGAATCGGAGCCGACACAAAGGCGGACTTTAGAGCCTCAAAAGCTCGGATGGCCTCGAGCGGCCAGACCTGGGAATTACTGCCCTTCCTGGTCAGATCCGTGAGAGGCTTGGCTAGCATGAAAAAGTCCCTGATGAACTTTCGATAATAATTGGCGAAGCCCAAAAAGCGCTGCAGGGAACGAAGACCACTGGGCTGGGGCCACTGTAAGACAGCCGAAACCTTCTCAGGATCCATGGAGAACCCCTCAGCGGAAATGATGTAACCTAAGAAGGTTACCTGGGATCGGTGAAATTCGCATTTCTCAAGCTTACCGAACAGCTTGTTCTCTCGTAACCGTTGCAACACTCGTCTGACATCCAGAATGTGGGCCTCCATGGATTCAGAATATACCAAGATGTCATCCAAATAGACCACCACACACTGCTGCAACAGGTCACGGAAAACATCGTTGATGAATTCCTGAAAGACTGCGGGCGCATTGCACAACCCAAAGGGCATAACCAAGGATTCATAATGACCGGTCCTGGTGTTAAACGCGGTCTTCCACTCATCGCCCGCCTTGATCCTTACCAGGTTATATGCCGCCCTCAGGTCGAGTTTGGTAAAGACCGTGGCCCCTTTAAGGCGATCGAACAGCTCGGAAATCAAGGGTATCGGGTAAGCGTTCTTGATCGTGATGCGATTGAGACCCCTGTAATCGATGCAAGGCCTCAACTCACCGCCCTTCTTTTTCACAAAGAAAAATCCAGCCCCTGCCGGGGACGAGGATTTGCGAATGTGTCCGCGTGAAAGCGCCTCCCTCACGTACTCCTCCATGGCCTCATTCTCCGCTACCGACAGTGGATAGACTTTGCCACGAGGAGGAACGGCACCAGATTGTAACTCTATGGCACAATCGTATGGGCGGTGCGGAGGTAGGGCAACCGCGCGCACCTTATCGAATACATCCCGGTACTCCTCGTATTCAGGAGGCAACAGAGAGTCCGAGGAAGTACACAGCAACTTGACAGACCCATGGATGCAACTAGCCCCACACTGCGGTGACCACGAAAGGATCTCGGCCGATCTCCAATCGAAAGTCGGATTATGCTTCTGGAGCCAGGGGTACCCCAAGACCACCGAGTAGTGTGGAGACGAAATAACCTGGAGGCAGACCGACTCTCTGTGAACGGCACCAATGGCTATCCCCACTGGAAGGGTCTCATGAGTCACGTGTGGCGGCAGAAGGGGTCTGCCGTCTATCGCCTCAAGAGCCAGTGGGGAACCTCGAGCCTGCAGAGGAATGGAATTGGCGGCAGCGAACACATTATCAATGAACAAACCACCGGCACCAGAGTCCACCAACGCCTGGGTCGTCACCGAGCCCCCGACCCAGGAGAGGACAACAGTGATCAGTGGTTTGTCAACACGGGAAACCGGGGACGAGGAGACTCCACCCAAGATCTGCCCCCGACAGGATCTCAGGTGCGAGCGTTTCCCGGACGGTTCGGACATGCCAACCGAAAATGCCCACCGAGACCACAGTACATGCATCGGCCCTCGCGTCTCCGGAGTACCCTCTCCCCCTCGGACAGGCGAGCAAACCCCAGCTGCATGGGTTCACCCCCAGACAAGTCATCCCCAGGAGGCGTGGGAGGAGAGGGAGGCACGGGTGGGACAACAAACGTAGGCGCCAATCTGTTAGAAAACCTCCGCAGGCTCTCCTTAAAGGAAGGTCTCTCCCTGAGTCTGGTGTCAATCAAAATCAGGAAAGAAATAAGAGACTCGAGCTCCACTGGTAGGTCCTTAGCTGCAACCTCATCCTTCAAGGCATCCGAGAGACCATGAGAGAAAGCAGCGACCAGAGCCTCATTATTCCAGCCCACCTCTGCTGCCAGGGTACGAAACTCAATGGCGTATTCAGCTACGGATCGTGAACCCTGTCTGATGGACATAAGGAGCTTCGCAGCAGAGCCAGCACGAGCCGGCACATCGAATACCTTCCGAAGAGAAGCAACAAAACCGGAAAACTCGGCAACCACCGGATTGTTGTTCTCCCATAAAGGGCTGGCCCAGGCCAAAGCCTTGTCCGAGAGCAGCGAGATCAAGAAGCCCACCTTTGATCTCTCAGTGGGAAAGGCATGTGGCAGCAACTCGAAATAAATGCCCACCTGGTTAAGGAAACCTCGGCACTGAGTTGGCTCTCCCCCAAAGCGCTGTGGAAGAGGGGCAGAACCGGTCATACCCCGAAACACCGCAGGTGCAACAACAGGTGTCGGGGTAGACTCTGGCGCAACAACCGGAGCGGCAGTAGGAGCGGGCCCAGGAGCGACAACCGACCCATCGGCAACGGGAGCGAAATGAGCCGTGCGTTCAAGCAGGGTTTGCAACGCCACAGCGAACCGACCCAACAGGTGATCCTGCTGATCAAGTCTGGCAACCAGCGTGGGTAGCGAGGATGGCCCTGTACCGTCAGAATTCATGGCTTGGTCCTAATGTCACGGAACCATGAACCAGACGTACAACAAGGGATAAGTGAAAATAAGAAGGCTTTATTGAAAATAAAGCTGTAAAGCAAAAGTCCAAACGGATGGCGAAACCGAAGCAGAGTCTTTGCGAAGCCAGAGGTCAGGAACCAGAAGGGTAGTCAGACGAAGCCAGGATCAGGAACCAGCAGGGTAGTCAGACGAAGCCAGGATCAGGAACCAGCAGGGTAGTCGGACGAAACCAGGATCAGGAACCAGCAGGGTAGTCAGACGAAATCAGGAACCAGAAGCAGCAGCAGTCTAGAAGCATGTGAACACAGGAGGACCAAGCAAGGAACTGAAGCCACAGACCTCCTATATATATGAGCTAGGCATCCAGCTCCTCCCAGTGGGAAGGAGGAGCCGCAGGGTGGGAGGCTACAAGAAACCCAGAAACCAAGATGGCCGCCAGCACATGTCAAACGAAGGAGAACAGCAAGAAGGTAAGACCATGACAGTATGACCTTTTGATCGCTTGCTATTACAATTTTTGTGATGTAAGGTGACAAAAAATGGCTTTTTTTACACCGTTTTTATTTTTATTTTTTTACGGTGTTCATCTGAGGGGTTAGGTCATGTGATATTTTTATAGAGCAAGCTTTTACGGATGCGGCGATGCCTAATATGTATACTTTTTTTTTATTTATGTAAGTTTTACACAATGATTTAATTTTTGAAACAAAAAAAATCCTGTTTTAGTGTCTCCATAGTCTGAGAGCCATAGTTTTTCAGTTTTTGGGCGATTATCTTGGGTAGGGTCCGATTTTTGCGGGATGAGATGATGGTTTGATTGGCACTATTTTGGGGTGCGTGTGACTTTTTGATCGCTTGCTATTACACTTTTTGTGATGTAAGGTGACAAAAAAGGCTTTTTTTACACTTTTTTTTTTTTTTTTACGGAATTCACCTGAGGGGTTAGGTCATGTGATATTTTTATAGAGCAGGTTATTACGGACGCGGCGATAACTAATATGTATACTTTTTTTTATTTATGTACGTTTTACACAATAATATCATTTTTGAAACAAAAAAAAAATCATGTTTTAATGTCTCCATATTCTGAGAGCCATAGTTTTTTTCAGTTTTTGGGCGATTATCTTAGGTAGGGTCTCATTTTTTGCGGGATGACACTTTTTGTGATTTAAGGTGACAAAAAATGGTTTATTTAGCACATTTTTTTAAATTTTTTATGGTGTTCATCTGAGGGGTTAGGTCATGTGATTTTTTTATAGAGCCGGTCTATACGGACGCGGCGATACCTAATATGTATACTTTTTTTTATTTATGTAAGTTTTACACAATAACAGCTTTTTAAAAAAAAAAAATTATGTTTTAATGTCTCCATATTCTGAGCCATAGTTTTTTTTATTTTTTGGGCGATTGTCTCTGGTAGGGGCTCATTTTTTGCGGGATGAGGTGACGGTTAGATTGGTACTATTTTGGTGGGCATATGCCTTTTTGATCGCTTGCTGTTGTACTTTTTGTGATGTAAGGTGACAAAAAAATTGTTTATTTAGCACAGTTTTTATTTTTTTCGGTGTTCATCTGAGGGGTTAGATCATGTGATATGTTTATAGACCTAGTCGATACGGACGTTGCGATACCTAATATGTCAACTTTTATTTTCTCGCCTATTTTTTACCACTTTTTTTAAACTTTATTTGGGGAAAATGAAGTTTTTGTTTATTTTTACTTGAAACTTTAAATCTTTTTAGGGGGAAAACTTTATTTTTTCAACTTTTTTTCACTTTATTTTTTGTCCCACTTTGGGACTTCAACTTTTGGGGGTCAAATCCTTTACAATGCATTCCAATACTTCTGTATTGGAATGCGTTGGCTGTATGAGTAATACAGTGTGTATTACTCATACAGGTTCCGGCCTGTGAGATCCAGGGGGCTGGATCTCACAGGCTCGTCACAGGAAGGCAGCGCCGATGCCTCAGGAAGGCATCGCACTGCCTTCCATGCCATCGGGTCCCCCCTACAGCCCCACGGGGACCCGATGACACAGCTGCCCGCCGCCGCACCATGTAAAAGCCTGTCATTTTCAAAATTACCCTGTGCCTAAGTCCCTAGAGTAGAGCAGTATTTGGGCTTGTTCACACGACCGTAAGGCTTTTTCAGTGTTTTGCGGTCAGTTTTTCACGGATCCATTGTTCAGTTTTTTTATTCCGTTGTGTTTCCGTTTCTGTTCCGTGTTTCCGTTCTGTTTTTCCGTATGGCATATACAGTTTACAGTAATTACATAGAAAAATTTGGGCTGGGCATAACATTTTCAATAGATGGTTCCGCAAAAACGGAACGGATACGGAAGACATGGACACGGATGCATTTCCGTATGTGTTCCGTTTTTTTGCGGACCCATTGACTTGAATGGAGCCACAGAACGTGATTTGCGGACAATAATAGGACAAAAAACGTTTGTGTGAACAAGCCCTTTGTGGAAGCAGGTATATCGCACCCCTCAATTAATATTTGGTGGAAACAGGTATATAAAACCCCTAAATCGGTATTTTGTGGAATCAGGTATATCAAACCCCTTAATCACTATTTTGTGGAAGCAGGTATATCGCAGGCCTCAATCAATATTTGGTGGAAACAGGTATATCGAACCCCTTAATCAGTATTTTGTGGAAGCAGGTATATCACAGCCCTCAATCAGTATTTTGTGGAAGCAGGTATATCAATCCCCTTAATCAGTATTTTGTGGAAGCAGGTATATTGCAGGCCTCAATCAATATTTGGTGGAAACAGGTATATCGAACCCCTTAATCAGTATTTTGTGGAAGCTGGTTCCACAGGGTCTGATTTTTTTTAAATTGCGGTAAAAAAAACACTGTATTTTGCCATGATTTTATGGAAAATAGGACCTTGTGGGCCTAGCCTTACTGACCATGAGAGCTGACTAGTCTACAAACTGTCACTCAAAAGCACTGACACGCTCTCCTCCAATGAGCCAGCTCTGCTAGAAGGAAGGAAGCAGTGGCTGCTGCTGTGTGGAGACCAAGCCCTGCTACTGAGAGGGGGAGGAGCCTGGCTGAGGACACAAAAACCAGCAATACAGAGGGCCAAGAGGTGAGGAAGGGATCTATATGTAAATGTAGTGTAAAAGAATGCCTGCCCTGCATATATGACAATGTGTGTATGTGAGAGTGCCTGCATGTATGACAGTGTGTGTATGTGAGAGTGCCTGCATGTATGACAGTGTGTGAATGTGAGAGTGCCTGCATGTATAACAGTGTGTGTATGTAAGAGTACCTGCATGTATGACAGTCTGTGTATGTAAGAGTACCTGCATGTATGACAGTGTGTGTATGTAAGAGTACCTGCATATATGATAGTCTGTGTATGTGAGAGTGCCTGAATGTATGACAGTCTGTGTATGTGACAGTGCCTGCATGTATGATAGTCTGTGTATGTGAGAGTGCCTGCATGTATGACAGTGTGTGTATGTAAGAGTGCCTGTGAGGATGTGTGAAAAAGAGCAGCTGCACATATGAAAGTCCAGTATGTGTGTTAGGGCCTATTAAGATGGCCATATGAGCGGGTCTGCATCCGTTCTGCAATTTTGCGAATGGGTGTGGACCCATTCATTTCAATGGGGCCGCAAATGATGCAGACAGCACACTGCGTGTTGACCGCATCCGTACTTCTGTTCCGTGGCCCCGCAAAAAAGATAGAATATGTCCTATTCTTGTCCGCAATTGCGGACAAGAATAGGCATTTTCTATCATAGGACGCACGCGGCCAGTCTCCGTGTTTTGTGTATTCGCAATTTGTGAACTGCAAAACATATATGGCCGTCTAAATGATCTCTTAGGCTGGCAGCACAAGGTGGCTGTGGCAGCAACACGCATTGTGCAGCCAAAGACTGAAGCAACACTATGCTACACCACAACTAGTAAAAGTAAATGGGGGCGTGACCCGACAGAAAAAAATCCAACCTGCTGAATTTCTTGCGACTTTCTGATTGTGATTGTATGAAACTTAAAGGTCACAATGCATCGCACCATTGTGCTGCTGTGATCCTTGGTTACACGACACATTGTTGGCCAAAAGCAATGTGCATCCTTAAATAGGTCACTATCTATTTTTTTTTTCATTTTCCCCCTTTTCATTGGTACCGAACTTATTAAACGTTGCTTCTTGGCCCAGCGCTGCGCTCCTGGTCCTTATATGCTCTTTGGTGTTCCAGGATTATGCACGTATTTTCTATGTTTATGTCTGTATGTGTGGTTTGGGGAGGGGGGGTACCAGGCACATTCTTTCCACAGGGGCCCTCTGCTGTCTGTGTCCGACCCTGGTTACGACCACCCTGCAATCCATTAGTGGTGGTCGTGCTTGCACACTATAGGAAAAAGCACTTGCCTATGTGCGCTTCCAGGGTCCCGGACACCAAATAGGCCGGCAATTTTTCCTATAACGTGCAAGCACAACTACCACTGTTGGATTGTAGGGTGGTTGTAACCATGGAAACAAGCAGTGTATAATGTAATGGAAAAATAAATCCAGCCAGTAAGGGAAGCGATATGGACAGTCACAATACATAGTAAGTAAGTGCCTTGTATTCATTTTGTCTACATGATAAATGCCATTTGCTGAAGTGAGACAACCCCTTTAATGTACATCCATCAGTAACTATTAGTAAAAATATTGGCAGGAGACATATACTTCTTTTGTGTCAAGTGAAATTTGTGCCCCGGGGGACATGATCTAAACTTGATCCAATAAATGGATATACAGAGATGACAAAATATAGGGGAAAGGTGTGAGTAAAATCTCTGAACTAGAAACCACAAACATGGTAGAAACAGAAATAATAATAGTAGAAGGGACACTAATTGTAAGATATCTAGACCTACCTAGATATTCTCAATTCATTCATTTAGACCTTTGGGCAGAGGTTGCCTAATTTTAAAGATCCAACAGGATTCCCTTTTGACAAGTTGTTCCAATCTGTTTGGATGTTCCTGTGGAATTTGTTCTAAAGGCCTGGGGGTCAAAAGGTTTGGTTGGGAATTTTGGTAAGCAAAAAAATGATGCGACATGATGCTGTATAGCAGAAAAGTCTGCTTTAATTTTACTTCTATGTGTATTCAACTCTCAATTGTTGGGAAGTGCGGGCTACATGCTGGAGTCCACATCAGGTGAGCACCCAACAACTTGGGGATCCATTAGTGCCTTTTTTTCCCTATGTATAGAGACTACTTACTCTTAGGTGTACTGTGTATATTTTTCTGTTTGACGCTTCAAGTTCCAATAGACTAGCATAATCCTGTTAAAAACCTATTTCGAGATGCTATCGGCGAGAACCAATCAGCGCTCCATAGGCGACATACAAGACACTGGGTGGGTAATTTATTAAGACCAGTGTTTCAGATGACCGTCTTAATAAGCCCCTGTGCTGGCGCGGGGCTCTACATAACATTGACGGATCCACCGCTGCTTCTAAATCTACGCTAGCTCCTTTGCTGGCATAGATTTAGACCGTTTTCTACACCTAACACAGGCATAGACAATGAATGAGATGCCTGCTGGTCCGTCCCCTTCCTCCACCCACGCCACGCCCACTTTTTTAGACCTCGTGTGAGCGAGGAAAAGTCGCAGATTGTGACGTAAATAACCTTAGCGCTGAAATCTGCGCCAGAAATACGCCTAATATAGATGTATTACTGTTGGTAAATAACCCCACAGGTCTACAATTATGTCTTAACTTTTGTTATTTAACAAGATCTTTATTTCCTTCACAGGTGAACACATGTGATAAACCATTAAAAGGAACGTATCCTTAGAAAATGACCTATTGTTTAAATCAAGATTCTATGTTAATCATATTTTCTTTAGAATTTTTGATGTTTTTTAATTTTCCATGTCTATATTTTTTTAAATTCTAAAATGTTTCTGCTTCCACATTGGCCAATAATCCTAAAATATATTGAGATTACCTGTTCTCTGAGAGCAACCACTTGGTCCATAGACACAATAGACAGGAGGGGACCTCATTGACTTCTGAGGGGAGTGGATTGCTGTGCAGAGGTCAGGAGGGACTAGATAAGCCATGACTTTGCCTATTGTTTTTATAACAGTAACACTGCATAGGATAATGCCAATTACTTACAGGGCCTGGGTTCGAGATCTGCTCCACAGAATCGGGCCAGTAACCTAAATTCCATGATGATGCAGAGACAGGACAGCTGTACCTGCTTTAGTCCAACATGTGCACTTTACTCTCCCACTTAGAGTATTGCCATTGCGCTGTAGTCCTGCAACATATGTATACAGCAGAGGTAAGATTTACAGACATACTGACCACCAGCCACCTGATTGTGCTGGATCTGTGTGGCTGGACCCACTACTAAGGAGTGGTAACAGTTTATAACATAGTTTATAAGGCCGAAAAAATACATCTATCTCTGTCCATCTAGTTCAGCCTGTTATCCTGCAAGTTGATCCAGAGGAAGGCAAACAAAACCCCATGAGTTAGAAGCCAATGTTCCCCACTTAAGGGGAAAAAAAATTCCTTCCCGACTCCAATCAGGCAATCAAAATAACTCCCTGGATCAATGACTAGTGTTTATCACAAATATTCGAATTTTGAATTTTTATCGCGAATATAGGTACTTCGAAAATTCGCGAATATTTCGAATATAGTTATGTATATTCGTAATTTCGAATATTCGAAAAAAAAATAAAATTTTTTTATTTATTTTTTTTCTATTTTTTTTATTTTTTTTATCAGTACACATGATCCCTCACTGCTTCTAGCTTGTGGGCCAATAAGAAGGCTGCAATATACTTGACTTTAGGAGTAGTAGTGTTTGCTTATTTTGCTCTATATTTGTTTTTTTTTAATATTCGCTATATTGCTATATATTCTTAGTGGTAGGTTGTGGTGGCTCACTAGCAAGTAGTTAAGGTATGGTGCTACAAGCTCATATAGAGGGAATCACCTCACCCTCTCTTAAAAGGCAAATGTAGTAATAGGAAAATGAGCGAGCACTCATACACTTGGCAACCAGATTGACATGTGCAGAAAATATTTATTAAATACCCATAAAATACAAGCAATAAAATTTATAAGAACAATGTAGCAATAATATACAGCATTACAGTCACATATATTGTGGTAGATATGATCGATACTATATTCAATAAAAATATATTCGATAGAAATATTCGATAAATTGAATGGTAGAAAATTCAATGTTGAAATATTCGATAGAATATTCGATACCACCCAATAGTGTCGATAAATTCAATAATATATATCACACCAAAAAACTTCAAGTATATGCTGTTATTTGGGAAAGAGGGGGTATTATCTTCTAGCACTCTATCCCAATTTGGGAAACTGAATGTCACTGAAAATGTTGTAGGTGTATTCACTGGGAGCGCAATATGTTCATAAAGTGTCCACAGGAATCCTGATAATGTGAAAAGTCTCTTATAGCATATCCTTTTAAGGTCGATATGAGCTTTGAATTGAAGAAAACTTTAAATCGATATTTGGCTTACCGTCTAGTGTCTGTTGTCTCCCTATTGCTTCAATGGAGCCACTCTGTTCCGCAATTTCCTTTGGTGCAGCTTTCGACGATAAGAATAGGGAGAGTGAATCTACCCGTAACGCGTATGGTGAAACAAGTGATGTACCTGCATTGAAAAGCCTCCGATAATACTGTATGGCCATACAGAAGAAAATTTCTACAGTAAAGGATTAACTATTCTTATCGTCGAAAGCTCCACCAAAGGAAATTGCGGAACAGAGTGGCAACTCCCGCGATCTTTGGAACTCCCGCGAAATTTAAACCAGCTTGCTGTATGGTTTATCCTTAGAAAAGGATAATGGTTTATCCTTAGAAAAGGCTATCAATATCAGATTAATGACTCTTTCTGTCCCAAAAAACAGCCATCATTCAGATAAATGTGAAAATAAGGACACCCCATAATTTAACAACTGTGGGGGAAAAAAGACATGGACTGTACAGCCACATGCTATACTGTACATCTATTGCTGCTAAGCAAAATTTATGAAGGTCCACATGAGTTTCTTAGTATACATTATGATTAAAATGTATAACCCACTTACCAACTACACAATGGCCTTTTACATATGGGTCCCTTCACTTCCAGGTATAAGATATTGATAGCCAGTCCTCAGGCTAGGTCATTATAGTGGTTTTCAAAGAGAGGACAACATTTGGCAGAGGGCAGGACAGTATTAAAAGATGTAAATAAATAGACAAAAATCTACAATTCAAAATTCAAGTTAAATTTTTCTTAAGGGCTAACATCACTATTGAGTGATGTGCTCACCATTAGTATGGGAACAGTGGAGCAGCTGTCTATGGCAAACAGTCACATTACAGCTTAATTTTAACTGCTGCTGTTCCACTTGGACATGGACATTGATGCTGATGTAAATATCGAATTCATAATATGCTGGAGCTGAAGACATTGCGAAATTTAAACCAGCTTGCTGTATGGAGCGACTGAATAAGCCGGCAAATATTTAAAGCTCCATTGAAGCAATAGGGAGACAGCAGACGCTGGACATTAAGCCAAATATCGATTTAAAGTTTTCTTCAATTCAAAGCTCATATCGACCTTAAAAGAATATGCTATAAGAGACTTTTCACATTATCAGGATTCCTGTGGACACTTTATGAACATATTGCGCTCCCAGTGAATACACCTACAACATTTTCAGTGACATTCAGTTTCCCAAATTGGGATAGAGTGCTAGAAGATAATACCCTCTCTTTCCCAAATAACAGCATATACTTGAAGTTTTTTGGTGTGATATATATTATTGAATTTATCGACACTATTGAGTGGTATCGAATATTCTATCGAATATTTCAACATTGAATTTTCTACATTCAATTTATCGAATATTTCTATCGAATTAATTTTTATTGAATATAGTATCGATCATATCTACCACAATATATGTGACTGTAATGTTGTATATTATTGCTACATTGTTCTTATAAATTTTATTGCTTGTATTTTATGGGGATTTAATTAATATTTTCTGCACATATCAATCTGGTTGCCAAGTGTATGAGTGCTCGCTCATTTTCCTATTACTACATTTGCTATATATTCTTGTTTTAGAATATTACGAATATTCGAAAAAACTATGTTATAGCAATATAGAGAATATTCGAAAAAAATCGAATATAGAGCAATTTAGCTAATATAGTGCTATAATCTTTGTCTAATAGTTGTAAGTTGAAAAATTCGCAATAAAAATTTCGAAAATTCGCATATTACACAATCATTACCTTTCCGATTTTTCGAGTAAAAAAAAATCGCGAATTTTCAAATTTGCGAGTATTCGACTAATATTCTACAAAATATTCGCGAAATATTGCGAATTCGAATATGACCCCTGCCGCTCATCACTATCAATGACCCCTCTCTAGTAGTTATATCCTGTAATATTATTACGCTCCAGAAATACATCCAGGCCTCTATATCTACAGCCCTACATAACCCCACAAGGAGTCCTAAAGACAGTGCAGGATAAGGTTACTAACCCTGCTGCTATCCCAATCTGGAAATGTACCTGCCCTGCTAAATTGCAGACAAGAAACATGAAAAGTGGATGTTAGTGAAGGGCCTTAACATCTCGGTGTGTTTTTCATGTCCCTTCAGGTCAGGCAATCTCAGGTGTGCTGTCATGAAGATGACTGGGGAAAAATATTTAACATGACAAACCAAATTGTTGGTAGTTATCACAATGATCAATTAATTACACACCATCAGAATAAACTGTTAAAATCAGTTGCTTTATCTTACATCTATGGTCAGCATTATTTTATGCCACAATATGGCCATAATACAGAGGCAATGAGGCAAACAGATATTAACACAGGAATGTTTGGCTTCCAGAACATAACAGCAACCTGTTCTCCTAAAGGGGTGTTCCAGATTCAGAATATTAATGGTTTATCCTTAGAAAAGGCTATCAATATCAGATTAATGACTCTTTCTGTCCCAAAAAACAGCCATCATTCAGATAAATGTGAAAATAAGGACACCCCATAATTTAACAACTGTGGGGGAAAAAAGACATGGACTGTACAGCCACATGCTATACTGTACATCTATTGCTGCTAAGCAAAATTTATGAAGGTCCACATGAGTTTCTTAGTATACATTATGATTAAAATGTATAACCCACTTACCAACTACACAATGGCCTTTTACATATGGGTCCCTTCACTTCCAGGTATAAGATATTGATAGCCAGTCCTCAGGCTAGGTCATTATAGTGGTTTTCAAAGAGAGGACAACATTTGGCAGAGGGCAGGACAGTATTAAAAGATGTAAATAAATAGACAAAAATCTACAATTCAAAAGTTAAGTTAAATTTTTCTTAAGGGCTAACATCACTATTGAGTGATGTGCTCACCATTAGTATGGGAACAGTGGAGCAGCTGTCTATGGCAAACAGTCACATTACAGCTTAATTTTAACTGCTGCTGTTCCACTTGGACATGGACATTGATGCTGATGTAAATATCGAATTCATAATATGCTGGAGCTGAAGACATTGCTGGAGCTAAACAGAATAACCATTTTCATTGGGAAACCAAAGAAGAGATGTTGGAAATATTGGGTCTCTGGTGATTACCTTGGAAGAAAGATGAGACAGAGGGGATATGATAGAAACTTTTAAATACATAAAGGGAATCAACAAGGTAAAAGAGGAGAGAATATTTAAAAGAAGAAAAACTGCTACAAGAGGACATAGTTTTAAATTAGAGGGGCAAAGGTTTAAAAGTAATATCAGGAAGTATTACTTTACTGAGAGAGTAGTGGATGCATGGAATAGCCTTCCTGCAGAAGTGGTAGCTGCAAATACAGTGAAGGAGTTTAAGCATGCATGGGATAGGCATAAGGCCATCCTTCATATAAGATAGGGCCAGGGGCTATCCATAGTACTCAGTATATTGGGCAGACTAGATGGGCCAAATGGTTCTTATCTGCCGACACATTCTATGTTTCTATGTTTCTATGTTACTCTTCACAGCACTGACATGCAAAAGTTACATAGTCAAACACCATAGATGGGTATATTCACGCCAATGGGTATATTCTTTTACAACAGCGACTACTGTATTTGTGTATATTAGAGAATTTCTGTACAAACATGAAATTTCATAATACACAAGGCTTTTCAAGCTATAATATAAGGTTAACCTTCTCTTAATCAAAAATTGCACTCTTCCTATTTAATTATCTTTCTCCTGCATAGTACACAGCCACAAAAGACTATTTCTGGATAAAACTTTTATCAGAGTCTATAAGATATAGGACACATCAAAAGTTTTCTTAAGTTCCTTGTGTTTTCTATTAATGGAATCTGATGACTTTCTACAGATTCAACAAATAGAAAGATTTTGTACTACACGCAGGTGACATCCATAAATCTTTTTATCACAGCTGCCAAAGTGCCTTGTCAGACAAAGTTCTGAGATGTTCATTGGATTCCAAATGTTTGAAACGCCTTCAATCAGAGCCTTGAACACACTTTAACAGATGTTCTATAATTGAGCACCACTCTGGCTGTCCTCACACATTCAGTATTTCTTGACACATTTACAGATCCATGTAAGGCTGCTATCAAAGGAAAAGATAAGGTGACCTTGAAAAAAGCAAAAGGTATTGGATAAAGGTCAGAACAGTATGTTTCAGGATTTAGTCCAGCTATGGCATGTAATATTAATACATATACATTTTTGCTATTTGTCTATAAAATGCAGAATGATAATAACTATGTGAAATATCAGGCACTGTACTAAAAGATGAATACCAAAGAAGCAGTATGGTGACATTGTACCATTACAAAGATAATTTCCTGCCCATGTTGTCATAATATACTGTGGAAACAGACCTGATCAATACTAAAAACTTTTGAAAAATTACTGATGTTGGGCTCATTTTGCAGTTGTCTTAGTTAGATACTATAAGGACTTTTGGAAACCAGTCCCTATCAGGGCTGAAAACCTTCCTTCCTTATAACAAATATTTGTTTATAGCAGAGAATACATCATCAGCGTTTACTGTGTACTATATAATACCAATTCCAATAATCTGTTAACCCGTAGGGTACCAGTGCCGTAGCTGTACGGTACTGTGGACTGTGACTTAAATCCCAGCGCCGTACAGCTATGGAGCACTGATCGGGCGGGTGCAGGAGCTGCGTGCGCCCGATCAGCGGCAGGGGTCCGGCTGTTCCTGCTAGCCCTGACCCTGCTGTATGCGCTAGCTGTGCCGTGGTCAGCGCTGACAGCGGTATGTGCACTTTGGTGATGGGGACCCGATGGTTGGGAAGGCAGCCCAATGACTTCCATAGGCATCGTGCTGTCTTCCATGAAAGCCTGTGAGACCCAGCCCCCTGGGTCTTACAGGCAAGAAGGCTGTAAGTGTATTACACTGTGTAATACACTTACAGCCAATGCATTACAATACAGATGTATTGTAATGCATTGTACAGGGGATCAGACCCCCAAAAGCTGAAGTCCCATAGTGGGACAAAAAATTAAGTAATAAAAAAGTTTTAAAAAAAGTGTTTTACATAATAAAAAAGCACTGTTTTCCCATAATTAAGTTATAAAAATTGTAAAAAAAAAAAGTACATATATTAGGTATCGCCGCGTCCATATCGACCGGCTCTATAAAAATATCACATGATCCACCCTGTAAGGTGAACGCTGTGAAAAAAAACAACAACAAAATGCCAAAGAAAGCTAATTTTTGTCACCTTGCCTCACAAAAAGTGATCAAAAAGCATATGTACTTCAAAATAGTGCAAATAAAATCTCATCCTGCAAAAAATATGCCCCCACCTAAGACAATTGCCAGAAAAGTAAAAAAAAAATTATGTCTCTCAGAACATGGCAACAAGATTTTATTTTGTTCAAAAATGCTTTTACTGTGTGAAAATGAACAAAAATAAAAATAAGACACATTGGGTATCACCGCATCCATAGCAACCTGCTTTATAAAAATGTCACATGAAATGCCACCTTAGGTCAATGCTGTAAAAAAATTAAAACTGTGCCAAAACAGCCATTTTATGTCACCTTGCTTCACAAAACATGTAATACCAAGTGATCAAAAAGTTGTATGCAAAAAATATGCCCCCAACCTAAGACAATCGCCAGAAAAATAAAAATAATATGTCTCTCAGAACATGGAAACACAAAAACAAGATTTTATGCTATTCAAAAATGCTTTTACTATGTAAAACTTAACAAAAATAAAAATAATAGACACATTAAATATTGCCACATCTGTAAAAACCTGCTCTATGAAAATATCACATGATATACTCTGTCAGGTGAACGCTGTAAAAATAAATAAAAACTTTGCCAGAACAGTCATTTTTAGCCACCTCGCCTTACAAAATGCATAATATCGAGTGATCAAAAAGTCATATATACCCCAAAATTGTACCAATTAAAATGTCACCTCATCCCGCAAAGAATGAACCCCCACATAAGACAATCACTAAAAAAATAAAAACCAATGGCACCCGTAAACCAATCCATCAAAATCTGCGCTGCAAAAGCCATATGGCGCTC
Source organism: Bufo bufo (assembly GCF_905171765.1). NCBI lineage: Eukaryota > Metazoa > Chordata > Amphibia > Anura > Bufonidae > Bufo > Bufo bufo. The sequence goes on from NC_053392.1 coordinate 237,091,535, forward strand.
CTTTCTTTCTGAGTCCTGCCATGGGCCCCCACAGCAGTTTACCACCACATATGGGGTGTTGCCGTATTTAGGAGAAAATGGGTAACTAATTATGGGGGCTTTTCCTCCTGTTACTTCTTGTGAAAATGAAAAAATTGTGGCTAAAAAAACATTTTATTGGAAGAAACGAAACTTTAAATTTTCACGCTCAAGTGTTTCCAAATTCCGTAAAATGCTTATGGGGGTCAAAGTGCTTAGTACACCCCTTAATATATTGTTTGAGGGGTGCAGTTTCCAAAATGGGGTCACTTTTTGAGCATTTCCACTGTAGGGGTATGTCAGGGTCTCTTCAAGTACAAAAAGTTGCCCAAAAACCATTCTACAGTTGCCGACATGTGAATGGACCCTTAGGCAGATTGGCCTGGGTATACCTGATTTATAGCCATTTGTGACAAATTAATTCATAACAAATCGAATTTCCTGTCACATTTTGGCATTTTGTGTTTGTAACGTAGTAGACAGTAATAACCTTCCATCTGCAAATTAGGAAAGAGAGGTTTCCCACCTTCTAGATATTGATAAGATGGATGTAAATACCCTCAAATTAAAGCTGACAGTCTGCAGTTAAAGCACATCTCGTTCGTTTCATTTCAAATCCATTGTGGTGGTGTATATAGCCAAAATTTTTAGAATTGTGTCGATGTCCCAATATTTATGGACCTGACTGTATCTATAACTTTCAGTGAGGAGGAAGTAAAGGGCTGCAATAATTCAAGTCCCCGCCTTCTATGCTTTGTATTGAAATGATTATTGAAGATTGCAGCCTGCAAGTGAATTTTCTAGTTTTTTTCTTTTTTTTAAACTAGATTTAGAACTAAGTAAAAAACATAGGTGCATATCCTAAGAAGATCAATGAAGGAACACTGGAGGCAGGCAGGAAAAGACTGTTGCATTACATACAGGTTCCAGTCAGCAGTGGGTTTAAATTACAGATGGGAAAACTTTTAGAAATTTGTTTCATGTCAGATTCTTCAAGTTAAATTATTTTTTTTATTTGTGGCTGAATTTATTGTACCTGAATCAAATGACTCCTAGGACTCAGATTTTTTTATATCTTGTCACTCTTTTTTTAAAATGTGTGAATAAATTTTTGCTCTTCTGCTTCACCTTTTAACCCCTTGAGGACCTCCGCCGTACATGTACGGCAGAAGTCCAGTCTCTAAATATGGTGCCCGCTCGCACGTGCAGCGGGCATACATTTTCCCTTTCAGATGCCTTAGTCAAATGTGACCACGGCATCAGAGCAGTCCGGAAGCGGAAGCCGCGCGCTTCCGCTCCAGTAACAGTGTTCCCTGGCTGAGATGAGGGAACCTGTTACATTGCTCAAATAGACCGAAGCCTCAAGCAGGCTTCAGAGTCTATTAGATAAATATACCAATACAGGCCACAAGGCGGCAGCACTGTATTGTTATATTGAAAATTAAGTGTGAACACAATGGGCAATCTAATGATTGCCAGTTATAGTCACCCAGGATGACTTAAAAAAAGTTAAAAAAAAGTTTTCACAAATATAAAAAAAATAAAAACATATAAAGTTCAAATCACCCCCCTTTCCTTAAAATAAAAATACTTAACCGCAAAAAATGACTCATCACACAGCCCCGTACACATAACTACCAAAAATTCTAATTATAGTGATACATATTTTTTTTCTCAAAGGTTTAATTTTTTTTTTCAGTATTAAACGCAAAAAAAATTATACAAGTGTGGTATCGTTGTAACCATACTGATCTGGAGAATGAAGATAACAGGTCAATTTTATCGCATAGTGTATAGCGTAAAATTTTTTATAAAAACCATTTTTTTTCCGCTTCCCACTACATGGTATGCAACCGTAAATGGCACCATTAGAAAGTACAAGTTGTCTCACAAAAAATAAGCCTTTATAAGGCTATGTGAACCGAAAAATAAAAAAGTTAGGACTATGGGAAGGCGGCGACTGAAAAATGAAAACGCAGAAATGGAAAATCTCAGGGTCCTCTAAGGGTTAAAGGAGTTGTTCGGGCTTTTAATATTGATGACTTATGCTTAGAATAGGTCATCAATATCAGATCAGCGGGGGTCCAACGCCAATCAGCTGTATGAGGAGACAGCGTGCGTTCACACGTTCCGTGCGTTCACACGTGCCGTCTCCTGTCTCTCGTCCTGCTCACTGCTGCTGTCTATGGCAAAGCAGCAGTAAGCAGGAAGAGAGACGGGAGACGGGACGTGTGCAATGCGCTCGCCGTCTCCTCATACAGCTGACAGAAGTAGCAAATAATGTCAGAGAGTCACTGACATATATAGCTATGGCTACACACATAGTTGTCCCTTATTGAGGGCACATGGTGTTTAAACACATGGGGTTATCAGAAAAAACAATGGCTTGTTGTGTAGCTGGCCAGCTAGGACCTGTCCTAGGTTGCTAGTATAGCTTATATGTGTATAAACTTAGATCTGCCAATAGCCTTAATACAACTCCTATGTTTATGTGTTAAAGACAAAAGCAGAGTTATTTACTGGGACATCATGTTTTGGATGTCATATAACTGTTATATTTTGTGTTCAAAGAAGCAGAAAAAGATAATATGTCTTTAAGATTCATTTTGTTATGTAAGGTAAGCTCAGTGACAGCAGAAACAACAGAAAGCATAGTGTTAATCTGTTGTTACTGGGCAGAAGTCTAGACCAATCACAGCAAAAGTTTTCACCAAAAACCAATTTTTATGAGAGGCTATGCTAGGTCTTTAGGGGGAACCACAATCTCAAGTGTAACTTCCTTCGCTAGCAGAAGTGCCACCTACATATCAGAGTCCTCAAATACTTCAGCCAAGAAAGCAGAAATTGAGATGGAAGCTGCCATCGAGGCGCAGCGTCAACTGATGGCTGAAAAGCAAGCTGATAAGGATGCACAATGCCATCAGATGGAAGCTGAAATGGATGCACAATGCCATCAGATGGAAGCTGAAATGGAGGCACAGCGCCATGAAATGGAAGCTGAAATGGAGGCACAGCGCCAACAGATGAAAAGTCTGGAAAGGCAAAAAGAAGTTAAGATCATAGAAGCCAGACTTAGCGTACACGAAGAGGATATGAATCAGAGTAGTCATAGGTTCAAATCTGTACTAAGTGAAGAAGCAGACTCCTACTTTCCTACATACTCCCAGGAGAATGGAAGGGAATCTCTAGCACTTAGTGAGGAAATAAGTCATTATCCTTCCATTCCTGCTCAGAAAGACAAAGAGAGGCCTAGTCCAGTGGTAGGAAAAAAGTGTGTGGATTTACCCTCTATCTTTGCCAGAAAAGATGAAGAAAAGGACTCACCTAATTCAGAAGTAAGTGAGAAAATAGAACCGGATGATTCTATTCCTTGATGTCACGGCAATGCTCAGGAGAGTGTTACAACAATTGTCCCAACAGGACAACAGAGAACAGTCCTCGCTAGACTTCCCGTGTTGGAACCCACTGTATTTTGAGGAGATGTACTGAAGTTCATAAAGTGGAAGGCAAGGTTTGAAATTATTATTGAGCATCATTGCTTCAGTCCAATCGACAAGTTATTCTACCTTCAGAGATATGTTGGTGGGGAAGCAAAGAAAGTTCTTGAAGGTAACTTCTATAGAAAAGACGAAGAAGCCTACAAGTAAGCTTGAGACAAATTAAATGCAAGATATGGTCATCCTTTCTTATTACAAAAAGCTTTTAGAGAGAAACTGAATAACTGGCCTAAAATTGGTCCTAAAGAACACTTCAGACTCCAAGAGTACGGTGACTTCCTGCAAGCATGCAGCAATGCCATCCCACACATTCAAGGACTGGAAGTACTGAACGATTATCTAGAAAACCACAGGATGCTAACTAAGCTACCTGAAGAAGTGGCTTCTAGATGGAATCACTATGTGACTGAACAGTTAGATCTAGGTAAGGACTTCCCAAGTTTTAAAGAGTTCTCTGAGTTCATCAATGAGGAAGCACAGATACAGTAGCATGTAATCCAGTAACAGCATCTTACGTCTTAAAATCCTTAAAAGAAAGGCCTGTGAGAGATATAAGACACTCAAGAGCAAGTAGCTTTGCAACCAACACAGCAGCTAAAGGTCCAGATACCTACGAGAGCAAGTCCAAAGTCACTACTGGGATCTGTAGAGAGACAGAACTGACAAATCTTCAGACTACCTTCAAGTGTATGTTCTGTGGAGAGAACTACTCCATACATAAGTGGCAACAATTGAAGGAGAAGTCCCCAGATGAAAATAAAAGGTTTGTACTGGATAACCAACTGTGTTTGGGATGCCTAAGAAAAGGCCATGTTGACTAAGGAGTGTAAGAAAAAGGCTACATGCAGTGTTTTCAAAGGACGCCATCCTACACCACTACATGAAGAACGTCCAAAAAAAGATAAATCCTCAATACCTAAAGATACCGAAAGAAAATATCGGTATTCTCTTGAAGAGTGAGGGAAGGAGAAAGCAATGGCACATCAATGGTTGTACCAGTGTGCATATTAAATCCTAAAAGGAGAAACAAGAAGGTACAGTCATGTGAAAAAATTAGGACACCCTTTGAAAGCATGTGGTTTTTTGTAACATTTTTAATAAATGGTTATTTCATCTCCGTTTCAACAATACAGAGAGATTAAAGTAATCCAACTAAACAAAGAAAACTGAAGAAAAGTCTTTTCAAGATCTTCTGTAAATGTCATTCTACAAAAATGCCTATTCTAACTGAGGAAAAAGATAGGACACCCTCACATGTATTCCCTCTTAAATTGGCTCAGATCTCACACAGGTATATCACACCAGGTGCACATAATTAGTAGATCGTTACTCTGCATGTTGAATGAGGCTTGCCCTATTTAAACCTCAGACATTTAGTTTGGTGTGCTCCTGACTGTTGAAGTGAGAGTGAGCACCATGGTGAGAGCAAAAGAGCTGTCAGAGGACTTCAGAAAAAAGATTGTAGCAGCCTATGAGTCTGGGAAGGGATTTAAAAAGATCTCAAAAGATTTTGAAATCAGCCATTCCACTGTCCGGAAGATAGTCTACAAGTGGAGGGCTTTCAAAACAACTGCCAACATGCCCAGGACTGGTCGCCCCAGCAAGTTCACCCCAAGAGCAGACCGCAAGATGCTAAAAGAGGTATCCAAAAACCCTAAAGTGTCATCTCGAGAACTACAGCAGGCTCTGGCTACTGTTGATGTAGAAGTACATGCCTCTACAATCAGAAAGAGACTGTACAAGTTTAACTTGCATGGGAGGTGTGCAAGGAGGAAACCTTTGCTTTCCAAGAGAAACATCGAGGCCAGACTGACATTTGCCAGCGATAAAGTTGACAAAGACCAGGACTTCTGGAATAATGTTCTTTGGACAGATGAGTCCAAAATTGAATTATTTGGACACAACAGCAGAGGACATGTTTGGCGTAAACCAAACACAGCATTCCAAGAAAAGAACCTCATACCAACTGTGAAGCATGGAGGTGGAAGTGTCATGGTTTGGGGCTGCTTTGCTGCAGCAGGACCTGGTCAGCTCACCATCATAGAATCCACGATGAATTCTACTGTGTATCAGAAGGTGCTTGAAGAACATGTGAGACCATCAGTTAGAAAATTAAAGCTGAAGCGGAACTGGACCATGCAACATGACAATGACCCAAAACATATTAGTAAATCAACCAAAGATTGGCTGAAAAAGAAGAAATGGAGAGTCCTGGAATGGCCAAGTCAAAGTCCAGATTTGAATCCCATTGAGATGCTGTGGGGTGACTTGAAAAGGGCTGTACGTGCAAGAAACCCCTCAAACATCTCACAGCTGAAAAAGTTCTGCATTGAGGAGTGGGGTAAAATTTCCTCAGACCGATGTCGAAGACTGGTAGATGGCTACAAGAACCGTCTCACTGCAGTTATTTCAGCCAAAGGAGGTAACACTCGCTATTAGGGGCAAGGGTGTCCTATCTTTTTCCTCAGTTAGAATAGGCATTTTTGTAGAATGACATTTACAGAAGATCTTGAAAAGACTTTTCTTCAGTTTTCTTTGTTTAGTCGGATTACTTTAATCTCTCTGTATTGTTGAAACGGAGATGAAATAACCATTTATTAAAAATGTTACAAAAAACCACATGCTTTCAAAGGGTGTCCTAATTTTTTCACAAGACTGTATATGCCTATGCGCTACTGGATGCCCAGAGTGATGTCACCTTCATTGATCAAGAAATCTGCAAGAAATTACAAGTGACTACAGAATCAGTGACGCTCAAACTCACCACAATGATGGGGAGAGACACATTAGTGAACAGTCAAAGGGTCAAAGGACTGAGAGTTAGAGGACTTCATTCAAACTGCACATTGGATCTAACTCCAGCTTATACAAAAGACGATATACCTCTAGATCGAGATCGCATACCTACCTGTGAAACAGCCAATAAATGGAGTTTGGTGTTAGACTGTTGATAGGCTACGATTGTCCCGAATCATTGGTACCACGAAAGGTAATCACAGGAGGAAAGGGTGAACCCTATGCTGTTCAAACTGATGGGGTGTTGGAGGAAAATAGCAAATTGCAAACTCAAGACAGGTGACAGGATTGTGTCATCGAACATCTGTCCAAGAGTTACCAACTGTAAGTCCAGCAAAAGTAATCAAGATCCTTGAATCCGACTTTGCAGATATAAGTTCTAAAGAAAAGAGTGTATCCCAAGAAGACATAAATTTCGTACACACTCTAGAAGAAAATATTCAGCAGAATCAACAAGGTCATCTTGAAATGCCCTTACCTTTTAGAGAGCGACCTCATCTGCCAAATAACAGAAATCTTGCACTAGCAAGATTGAAATGGTTGAAGAAAAGGATGGGAAGAAATCCCAAATTGCAAGCATACAAACCAGATTCCATATAAATTGCATACAAACTGCAAACTGCTCATACCAAAATTCTTCTAATGCCGCAGCGCAAAAGGCACTTCATAGTGCTGCGCCTGCCACATGTTGGGACCAAGCATCCAAAAATGTATGCCTTATCGACGGCAAATACCTGCCTATGTTTATACACAAAGAAAAAACCCCACAATGCAACAGCACTCTGCAAACACAAATAACGTACAATAATGCCATAGTTATAGATAATATTCTGGTGCTAATGCCGTCCACCGCTCGCTCCGACTGAGGTGGGTGTGTCTTTAGCCAAGCCTCATTTTGAAGCTGGCTTTCACTTTAAAAGGTAGCGTCTCTCAAGTGCTACCTAGGCTACATCAGTCCATGCGTCTCAGTGAGCTGTTAGGAGAGGGTTCTATATCTTGGCCCCCCCCTTTCCTCCTATAGCTAATTCGCCCACTTAGATCCATATCTGGGACCAGGTAAGCAAGGGCTTTCTAGGGCGCATAATTCCAGGGTGAGGTTCCTGTTGGTGACTGGTGGCGGGTTCCCGTCATCCGGTCACATAGGCCAGCGTAGGTTCCTAGGGTAATTCTAGGGCCAGCCAGCTCTGCCAACCACCCTGTGTTACGCAATTGCCGCCAGCTACGGTGTGCACATCAATCAACACCTGTCGGACAATTGCTGATTCTGGAGCGTCTCATCTGTGTGGTAGGACCAACCGGTTACTTATTTGGTGCCGCCGAGCATCATTTATCTGATATTGGCACTTCTTGCATCCGTTTGGTATACCGCCGTGTTGCTCCGAACGTATACATTTGTTGTTATCTGTCATCTTGGGACCTATTTTTCTAATTGTTCTAATTAAACGTTAAGTTTTACTCTGACCACATACTACTTCCTCTGTTTGTTCCAGGTGGTCACCCACAATATTTAAATTGCTATTTTGTACTCTATTTTTCTTGGTATGGCAGGTTTCTTGTCTGTTGGTCTCAATACGGACACATGGTTGGATGAGGCAAAGGAGGTCTTCTGTGACAAATCATATGTGCAAAAGAAATTTGTTCCCTCTTTCAAAACTGCTTTCAAGGAATTGAACAAACTTTATAAAGAACATCTATCGAGCTGGTGGGAGGTGCAGAGCCTCGATAATTATATTAAGCATGGCATTGTTCCCAGGGGCCTGAGGATTTCAATCACCCCTGTCAGTCGACAGAGAAGTCCTGGCTTTAGTAACCGCTGGGAACAATTAGCCACCGCCAGCTCCCTTCAGTTCATGGTTTTGTTATTAGAGGAGGAGAAGTTGAATCTTGAGAGTCTGGGGGAGCGATTAAAGGCTCAGATTGAAGTTACTAAAACCTTCACCCAGGACCCCGACTTCACTAATAAAGAGAAATTATTGCAAACGTCTATAGAGAAATATCAATTTTATCTTAGAGAGCGGAAACACCGGCAATTTACCAAGGATCTTGCCGAATTTAAAGACAATAAGGCGTATTCCGTTCTCAAAGATAAAGTCACTGTCAGGGAGGTGGCCTCCGATTTATCCACTACGGAGACTGACCACTCTGATAGTGACCGTGAGCAAACAAGCTCAGTATCTAGACGGAAGACTCAAACTAGGAGGGGCGGGGGGCGTGGAAGTAGGGGAAGGGGTTTACCCCAGAGTTTTTTAGATCAGGCCATCCCCTATCCGTTGAGGAACAGGTCGCGGACACGGGATCAACAGGCCCCCAGGTAATTAATCTGTCCCAGCGAACATTAAATACAACTGAGATGGCTGTCCTCAGCAAGGGCCTATCTTTTGTCCCCACTCGCCGTTTTGACACCTTTACTTGGATAAAGGATTTAAATTTATTCATAAGAAAATTAAGGTGGCGTAAGTTCTTTAGACACAAGGATGAACGGCAGTGTTTGGAACTGGGTATCCCCTTGGATATCTTATCTGATGTCAGACTGCTGTACAGTTTGGAGGAAACAGCTGGAGGTTCATCTGGTCTGGGCCCTTTTACGACCCTTAAAAATAAAAGTACCAGAATGCCTCCTTCTAGCGATATATCGTGTTTGGATATTTTTCTCCAACTGGTATCAGCAGATCTGAAACAAATCACCTCTCTTCACTCCTGCAACAATTGCACTAGGGAAGAATGGGAAGCCATCACTTCACTTAAAAATGACTCCACGATCACCGTCAAGCCCTCAGATAAAGGGGGCAACACGGTGATCCTGAACACAGCTGATTATAAGGGCATGTGCGAACAGATCCTCCGGGACAAAAAAAGCTATGAGGTTCTGTCATATAATCCAACTGACGTGTATTTAGTTGAACTCTTGGATATTTTACAGGACGCTAAAACCAAGAAATTAATTTCTGCTGAGGAACTGGATTTTCTTTATCCCAAGCACCCGGTGATCGCCACCTTTTATAGCCTACCGAAGGTGCATAAGGGGACAACCCCCCTTAAAGGTAGGCCAATTGTCTCGGGTGTTGGCTGTCTCAGTCAAAACTTGGGTGTCTATATCGACAAAGTCCTTATGCCCTTCGTGGTGTCCCTGCCATCTTATGTCAGGGACACCATGGACCTGCTTAAAAGACTGGATGGGGTGAGCATTGATCCACAGGCCATACTGGGCAGCATCGACGTCGAGGCTTTGTACTCATCCATCCCTCACACAGTTGGTCTTAAGGCAGTTGGATATTATCTCAGTATGAGGGGCTGTCAGTACTCCGAGCATAACATCTTTGTCCTGAGACTGCTTGAATATCTGTTGACGCACAATTTTTTCCTTTTTGGCACAAGACTCTACCACCAGCTCAGGGGCACGGCGATGGGTTGCTCCTGTGCGCCGGCGTACGCTAACTTGCTCCTGGGCTGGTGGGAGTCTACTTATGTGTTCTCTGAGGAGATGTCGTTGAGTACCGGGCCCATAGGCCTGTGGGCCCGTTACATCGACGACGTCTTCCTCATCTGGAACGACTCAAAGTCGTCCTTCTCTGACTTTGTCGCTAAATTGAACTGCAACGACATAGGTCTGAGGTTCACGCACGAATCCCATCCAGTGAGCCTCCCTTTCCTCGATGTCTCTATATCGAGGAAAGGTGTTGATGAGCTTTCTACTACCATTTTTAGAAAGCCTACCTCTACAAATTCGGTCCTCCACTGGAGTAGTAGCCACCCTACCCCCCTGAAAAGGGGCATTCCATGTGGCCAATACCTGCGCCTCAGGCGTAACTGCTCCGAGGGATCTGAATTTAAAAAGAGGGCTAATGACCTGAGGACTAGATTCCTTAATAGGGGGTACCCCGATGATGTACTCAGACAGGCCTACCATAGAGCGACCGGCACGGCCCGCCCTGACCTCCTGGTGCCTAGGGTAAGACCGCCCCAGGATCAGAAGATCCGATTACTAGGTACTTTTGATGGCTGTGCTGACAAGATTAGAGGGATCCTCAAGAAGCACTGGCCCATCTTGTTGATGGACCCCGATATTAAAGAAGCCGTGCATGATTACCCCCAGATAACATTTAGAAGGGGCAGTAATTTGAAGGATCTTCTTGTTCACAGCCATTTTACACCTGTCCCTAGGCAAGGCACCTGGCTGGACCGTAGGCCAATCGGCTGCTTTAGATGTAGTGGATGTGTAGCCTGTGGGTTTATTCAACCAGGTAAAACCTTTTACAGCTCCAATTTGTCAAAAACGTTCCCCATCAGGGATTTTATCAACTGCAAGACGCAGGGCGTCATTTATAAGATCACTTGCGCCTGCGGTTTGGAATATGTGGGGAAAACTAAACGTGAGCTACGTAGACGCCTGGGTGAGCATCTTGGCGACATTGCCAATAACAGGGACACAGCAGTGTCAAGGCATGTCCACGATCACCATCAGGGGAATCCAAATTGCCTCAAGGCAATAGGAATTGAGCAAGTTGTCCGTTCGGCCCGTGGTGGAGACTGGGACCGCATGCTACTCCAGAGAGAATCCCGCTGGATTTTCACGCTGGGCACAGTCTCACCCACGGGGCTTAATGAACAGCTTAATTTCAGCTGCTTCATATAGCTCAATGATTGGTCACCTATAGTGTATCTTGATGGTGCCTCTATATGTCTTTATGCATATTCATAGCTGTGTATGCATATTCACTGCTATACCCCTTATCTGGGTATATACCACTACCTTCCCCTTCCCCCTCCGTCCTCGTCTACCTGTCCCTTCTCCTGATGTCATTTCCCTTATGCCCCTCTTGCATGTGCTCGTATACTGCCAACATAGCCTTGATTCTTATATTTACTTTATCTACATGCCATTAATACCTTATCTATATCAAAGGCGCAGCAACATATCTGGAGCTGTGCGGTCCGACGGTGCCTGGGAATAGCGTCCTGTTTGCTAGGCAACCGTCGCGTCATCTCGCGTGCATCTGCGAGTTGTGGCGTGGTGACGTCATTCCAGTCACTAACGTCCGCTACCCTGCCTTCCTCTCTCTGTGCGTAGCATCGTTCCGCGCATGCGCGGACGTCCACCGCTCGCTCCGACTGAGGTGGGTGTGTCTTTAGCCAAGCCTCATTTTGAAGCTGGCTTTCACTTTAAAAGGTAGCGTCTCTCAAGTGCTACCTAGGCTACATCAGTCCATGCGTCTCAGTGAGCTGTTAGGAGAGGGTTCTATATCTTGGCCCCCCCCTTTCCTCCTATAGCTAATTCGCCCACTTAGATCCATATCTGGGACCAGGTAAGCAAGGGCTTTCTAGGGCGCATAATTCCAGGGTGAGGTTCCTGTTGGTGACTGGTGGCGGGTTCCCGTCATCCGGTCACATAGGCCAGCGTAGGTTCCTAGGGTAATTCTAGGGCCAGCCAGCTCTGCCAACCACCCTGTGTTACGCAATTGCCGCCAGCTACGGTGTGCACATCAATCAACACCTGTCGGACAATTGCTGATTCTGGAGCGTCTCATCTGTGTGGTAGGACCAACCGGTTACTTATTTGGTGCCGCCGAGCATCATTTATCTGATATTGGCACTTCTTGCATCCGTTTGGTATACCGCCGTGTTGCTCCGAACGTATACATTTGTTGTTATCTGTCATCTTGGGACCTATTTTTCTAATTGTTCTAATTAAACGTTAAGTTTTACTCTGACCACATACTACTTCCTCATACAAACCAGATTCCATATAAATTGCATACAAACTGCAAACTGCTCATACCAAAATTCTTCTAATGCCGCAGCGCAAAAGGCACTTCATAGTGCTGCGCCTGCCACATGTTGGGACCAAGCATCCAAAAATGTATGCCTTATCGACGGCAAATACCTGCCTATGTTTATACACAAAGAAAAAACCCCACAATGCAACAGCACTCTGCAAACACAAATAACGTACAATAATGCCATAGTTATAGATAATATTCTGGTGCTAATGCTACGCTTATTTAGTAAATTTGAGATTCTTGGCAAATACATTTTGTACAAAATTATTTCAGCCCGTCTGCCAAACGTCAAGGCGATCTCTGTAAGACGGTAACCTAACACTAAATACTACCTGTTATGTGCCGTAATGGCCACCATAAAATTCAGGGAGTGCAGGTTCCACATGCATGCTGGGTCTACTCTGCTTTTTACCATTTTTGGTGCCATAATGGCCTCCATTAGATCCAGGGAATGTAGGTACCAACATGCATGCATGCTGAGCCCACTCTATACCTCTCCTGGTGCTAGCTCTAAACTAAGGGCTTGTTCACATGAACATTTTTTTGCGTTCTGTATACGGGACGTTTTTTGCTTTCCGTATACGGTCCGTATACAAAACCATTCATTTCAATGGTTCCACAAAAAAAAAACGGAATGTACTCCGTATGCATTCCATTTCTGTTTTTCCGTTCCGTTGAAAGATAGAACATATCCTATTATTGCCCGCAAATCACGTTCTGTAATGTACTCCGTATGACTTCCGTATCCGTACCATTTTTGCAGAACCATCTATTGAAAATGTTATGCCCAGACCAATTTTTTCTATGTAATTACTGTATACTGTATATGCCATATGGAAAAACGGAATGGAACCGGAAACACTACTGAAAAAAAAAACTGAAAAAGGGACCGCGAAAAACGGCCCGCAAAACACTGAAAAAGACATACGTGTGAATGAGCCCTTACACTAATTAAAATCAGCCTATGGGGCAGACAGGCTGGTCAGGAGTGCAAGACCAACTTGAGTCAGCCACACCTCCAGCTCAGTACAACTGCAAAAAAAAAACGGGGGTCAGTTAGCATATCCCAATGTACAGGTGGACACCACACAATGAAAATAAACAAAACGCAACAGCACTTTGCAAACACAAATAACGTACAATAATGCCATAGTTATAAGATAATATTCTGATGCTAATGCTACTCTTATTTAGTAAATTTGAGATTCTTGGCAAATACATTTTTTGCATGTTTATACACACACACTTTAAAGTCATAAGAAACAGTGGCTTGTTCTGCACAAGTGTCCAAAAATCATGCATTAACAGGGGCAAAATCCCTGCCCGTATTTATACACACGCAAGTGTTTGTTTTTTTAATCAGATCTTTTTTTTATTAATATTATATGATCAGTGCAATTACACCATATAACAAGCGAAAATGCAATATACAGTGGTACAATTGAAATAACACACTGGGGTAAACGGAGGTACAGAGTATATGTGCATCCATACATAAATAAAGACAATGATCTGAAACCATCTCATCTGCCAATCTGCAAAATTCCCCCCTCCCATCCCCTCTTCCTTTTTCCGGTGTTGTTTACATCTACTCCGACTGTCTAAAACGATACTCATACGCCAGCCACGGTTCCCACAGCTTTTTATATTTAAGAGGACACCCCCTTTTCTGAAAAACAGCCTTTTCATAACCAAGCATGATGCTTAGTTTACGTCGAAATTCACCAAATGTAGGAGGGCTGGCCTGTATCCAATGCTGAGCAATCAGTTTCCGGGCAACATAAAGCAAGCGGCCCACAGCCACTCTAAGTGATTGATCAAGCGCAAGCTCAGAAATATACCCCAAAATGCAGACTATGGGATCGCGTGGAATACATACTGAATAGGCTGATTGAACAGCAGTAATGATCTTCCCCCAATACATAGTCAATGCTGAACAGCGCCATAACATATGGATCAGATCTGCCGATTTCTCAGCACATCTAGGACATTTAGCATCAAGTCTCACCCCAATTTTCTGTAAAAAGATTGGCGTTTTGTAAACTCAGTGTATAATAAACAATTGCGAGAGCTTTCCACCCTCACTCAAGGATGATCTGGCCACTGCCTCCAATATATCCATCCATTGTTCTGGAGAGATATTACCTACATCCTGAACCCATTTCTGCATTCTAGACATCAGATGCGCCTCCAGATATTTATCCAGCAACCATTTATACGTGACCAATATCACTCCTCTCCTGTCGCCTCCCGTCACAACATGGTGTAAACCAGCATTCCTCTGAGAGCACACATTGCCCTTCTGGGTCGTGGCCATATAGCCATGACGTAATTGTAGGTATTGATAGAATTTGCGCCTGGAAATACCAAATTTCTCCTGAAAGCTAGCAAAAGTTCTAAAGACTCCACTTTCTAGCAGATGACCAAGCCGCCAGACCCCTCTCTTCTTCCATTCCTCAAAACCGTTCAGCAGCGTAAATTCAGATAGAACTGGGTTACCCCATAATGGAGTATATTCACATATCTTAGCAACCCCCCTCAGGCGTTTGACCGAGTTCCATACCAAGTACATTGTATGATGCAAGGGAAGATCTGACCTCCTCGTTTTCGCCTCTACCCCTTCCAACAATAACATGATATCAGTAGCCCGCAGGTGCGACAATAATATCCGACTGGTCACATCCGAGAGCTCCGAGTCTAACCACCCCTTAAAATGTTGGAATCGCCAATCCCCCCGGGTTAGGAATCGCCAATCCCCCTTCCGTTTTGTAGTGTTGCAGCGTTTCGAGTTTAATCCTAGCTTGTCCCTTTACGCCACAGCAAATCCCTAAACATGGAGTTAATTCTACCAAATTTATCTGCGGACAGCCATATTGGGGCGTTATGTAGAATATATAGAAGCTGCGGCATCAGTATCTTTTTAATAAGGTTAGCCCTGCCCACCACAGAAAGGAACAGTTTACACCAGGCTTTGCACTTATTTCGTTGTTTATCCAGCAGCGGAATAAGATTCAACCTTTCAAAGTCGGTAATCCTAGGGGAGACATTAATCCCCAGATACTTAAATACCTCTACACACGGGACATTATTATCAGATACCGCCCCTGGTATTGGTTGACCATCCACAAGCATCAGCGCTGATTTATGCCAGTTAATCGTCAGACCAGACAATCGCCCAAATCTGTCGATAAGGGACACACAAGTGTTAATTGTCAGAATAAACAGTGGCTTGCTCTGAAGTTGAACAAACGTGGAAAAATTCTCCCTTTTATTTGGAAGCAGCAGTAGTACAGTGTGGATGAAGAAATGCTAAGTTGTGTAGAAGTAATAACAGGCAGCAATAATAGCACCACCAGAGGCAATACAGCATGGAACAGGTAAGGCAGTAGACATGTGTGTATGACTGTGTTGGAGGAGTAGTAATAGTGTAGGGCAGTGTAGCGGTAATGTTAGCGGGAGTAGTGGTAATAGAAGTGGCAGTAGGAGAATTAAACGGAATCTGTCACTAGCAATTTACCAATTTTTTTTTTCATGAATCCATGTTTAACAGAGTACCTTTTTTCCATCTGTCTTATTCTTTTGATTGTCAGTCTTGTCATTTCTTCAAAAAATCGATTCTTATGATATGTAAATGACGCTGTAAGGAGCCCAGAGGGGCGTTCTTCTTTCTCCACGGTGCCCAGGAACGCCCCTCTGAAGTGCCGTGCCCGGCTAAATTTGAAAACTAATAACGCCTCCAAGTTCATCTAAATCGCCTCCCAGAGGCGCGGCTAAGTGCTCAACACCCCCCCCCAGCGCCGCGCTCTGCTGCAAACACCCCGATCCTCCTCTCGCCGGCATCCCAAATCCCGCGCAGGCGCAGTGCCGTCAGTCATCTTATCATAGCGCAGGCAATCGCCGGCACTGCGCCTGCGCGGGATTTGGGATGCCGGCGAGAGGAGGATCGGGGTGTTTGCCGCAGAGCGCGGCGCTGAGGAGGGGGGGGGAGCACTTAGCCTCGCCTCTGGGAGGCGATTTAGATGAACTTGGAGGCGTTATTCGTTTTCAAATTTAGCCGGGCACAGCACTTCAGAGGGGCGTTCCTGGGCACCGTGGAGAAAGAAGAACGCCCCTCTGGGCTCCTTACAGCGTCATTTACATATCATAAGAATCGATTTTTTGAAGAAATGACAAGACTGACAATCAAAAGAATTAGACAGATGGAAAAAAGGTACTCTGTTAAACATGGATTCATGAAAAAAAAATTGGGGTAAATTGCTAGTGACAGATTCCCTTTAAGAGAAGAGAGTAGCATCTATGGCAGTGGCAGCAGCAGTAGCCTTATAGTATGGAAGATGATGAGAGGCAGGCAGACAGCAGCAGTGGAGTGATGGGGCCTGTCCTAAATAGCCACCATAAGCAATAGCAGATCTATTAATTGTCCTCAGCCAGAGGTGTCTGAAAATCCTCATGGATCCATGCCTAATTCATTTTGACAAACATGATGTTTTGGAGAAGGACAACTTTGTCTGTTTGGGTGGGACGATGCCACCTGCCATGCTGAAATCCCTCTCTGAGATGGCACAGGAGGCTAGACAAGACAGTACAGAGAGAACTAACTGGGCTGTTTGTTGAGGAAGGGTTGAGACGTATGCATATATATCCATATATGCATGCAAACACGTGCATGCATGTATGGTATATATGCATACATTGACTGCCATATCACGGGATGAGGTGCGCAGATGTGCCCAGCATCTGCGCACATCTGCCCGCAGTGGCCCATAGGAGCTCATGGTGGCCCCTGTGGGAAATATGTGCCCCTTAGGTCCTTTGTTCCCCTTTTTATATATCTGTGCCCCGTTAGAATATATAGCTGTGCCCCCTTCTATGCCTCCTTATAATATATATATTATATAATCTGTGCCTCCTTATAATATGTATATATATCCCCCCCCCTATACCTGAAACCAGGTGCATCAGTGTGAATGTGCCCCAAGCATTCACACTCATGCAATCTGGTTGATTGCATCAGAATGACCGGACTAAGGTCCGGTCATCCTGAAGACTACAAAGAACTCAGATTTAACAGAATCTGAGTCCTTTGTTGTAATTATCTCCAGCACTGCTGGAGATAATTATGCATGATAGAAGGAAGGGAGAAGCCTCCCCTCCTTCTATTATGCGCATTCCGGCAGCGCAATTACCATCACGCTGCCCGGAATGCAAAATGCTACAGGCGGGAGATCAAAGGCTTCTCCCACCTGTTAGCATATGGCGCGGCCCCGATGCGCTCGTTCAGGAGACCCGCGGGCTGGCGCAGTGACGTCATCTCACTGCGCCGGCCCACGTGTCTCCGATGGTGGCGCGCGCATAAATATCTGGCGGCCCCTGCACTGGGGACAGAAGCCGAGCCCCCCCCCCCCCCCCCCCGAAGAGGATCTCCCTAGATGAATGAGCAACCATAAGTATCATCCTCTTATTAACCCTTATTACCGCTATCCCACCAACGATTTCCTCCCTTATTTACCCTTAAATCCCTGATATCCCACCAATGATATCCCCCCTTATTACCGCTATGCCACCAACGATCTCCCCCCCTTATTTACCCTTAAATCCCTGATCCCCTACCACTATCCCACCAACGATTTAACCCTTACCTACCCTGTATCCACACCCCCTACAACCCATTGCACCCTTACCACCATCCCTCTCCCGGGTCCTAACCCCCACTACTCACCCCCTCTATCACTTGCAGGGTATTTACCCTTGCATTGCTGTCACCCCCACTGTACCTTACCCCTATCCACTACCTACCCACAACCTGCCCATATACACCCCCTCTCTGTACCCCTATCACTTGACTGTGTCTGTGGCCTGCATCCGCCCCTGCAGCGCCACCGTTAACCCTCTTTGTACCTCTTAGGGATAGAATTAGGTGGGGTGGGCTGCTACATGTGTGTGTGTGTGTGTACTGTATTAGATAGCTTTATGGTTGGAATTTGGGAACTGTGTAGTTTAGTGCTGTATTTATAGTACTGTATTGTGTGCGTAGTGTATTTGTATCTGTGTAATGTGTGATTATTAGCGATAGTTAGTTTAGTAAGGCGCATGCAGCTAGCTTAGTCATTAGCGTAAGGCAAAGTGAAAGTATTGTATTGTAATATAAAGGTATAAATAGGCGGAGTCATCAATAGACGGCTCCTCCTATTTATGAATATTAATCATTGATATTTGCATAAATATTGGTGATTAATATTCCCCCTTTACACTGTTCCAATCTGCCTGCCCAGTCCATGGGACCAAGGAACACAGTATGGCATAGCATATGGAAAAACTGTTCCATCATGTTGATGATACTGAACTGGCTGCTGTTGCAAGCTTCCGCTGCTTGTGGTTGCGGAGATGGTGGAAGGTGGGTGTTCCGTGAGGGGTGGCAGGCACGCAAGTGGCAGGCATCTGCTCACAGAAAGCTGTAGCAAGCTGCATACACAGTGTATCCTAGTAATAAAGACATTAGGACCCCCTTTTGGCAACAAGAAGATATTCTTCTATTTTTTTTTATAGTAAAGGTCTAAAAGCATAAGTATCTTGTAATCATTAGATTGCTTGATGGTAACTATACGCTTTTTAGTACGTCAGCAAGCAAGCATACAGCTTGCCATGCTCGCCAGCATGCCCAAGGACCCAGTTCTTTCTGGCTCCGCCCGCACTGAGATGATTGGTCTTCATGGCCAGTGTCATGTTCATCATCAGCAGCAGCCTTGTCCTCCTGCACAAGCGATTCTTCCTGCTTCTCCTCCTCCTCCAAAGGTAGCTCCTCATCCTTCACTTCCTCCTCCATGAGACTTTTTTCAGCTACAGAGCAGCCAGCGAGATGTGGAAGCTTATCTTCATCCGTCATTTCCTTTTGCATCAGCATGACCGTCTACTCTAAGAGAAATATCAGGAGGATGACATTCTAGATGCCGCAGTTGTCCTCACTGACAAATGTGGTTGCTTCTTTGAAGGGCCTGAAAATGTGACACACGGCTCTGATGAGCTACCACTTCCTGACTCCAAAACACATGCTTCCTGCTGAAGTGATATGGTGCATGATGAAATGATTTACCGCCTTATTCTGCTTGTACAGACACCCTAGCATATGCAAGGTGGAATTCCAGCTAGTTGGAATGTCGCAGATCAAGCAGTGCAATGGCAGATAGTTCTGTTGCTGCAAATGCAGGAGGGAGCTCCTTGCCACAAAGAATGGCTGAAATGCAAGGATAGTCTCCCGGACATGGCCATCACCCTATGCAAGCAATGGTCCATTTTCAAAAAGCATTGCACAACAAAAATTTTCATGTGCAACATGCAGGGAGCATGTGTTATTTCTTCCAAATGGAGCACAGACACAATGTTACTGCCACTGTTGCTGACCTCCTTGCCTGGTTGGAGTTGGCAGGGAGACAGCCAGTGGGATCTTTGCTGCTTTCTGCACTTTATCAACTGATTGGCTGTGTACAGCGACAATTGCAAGGGGTGGCCCACATTCTCTGCCACGTGACAGTACAAGGCAGGGATTTATTTTTTGGAGAAATAATGATGGCTAGATATCTTCCAGTGAGGCTAAGTGAATGCTGTCAGTTCCCAAAAAGCAGCAGAATCCACTAAGTTGTAAGGCAGAAACTGCATCGCCATTGCTGGACGCTTAGAGTTGTTTCCTGGCTGTGCATTCTCTTATTGATGACTGGAAACAGGTTGGGGTAGAACAAGGGGAAGTGGTCTGAACATTTACTTAGGAAGGGGCGTGGCTAACTGAGGATGTGAGCAGACGTGCTGTGCAGAGCTCCCGCACTATCTCGACAGTTTATCCTGTATAGAACCCCCTAAATCCGTTATTCATACGGCTAACTAGCAGTCTCGGTGTAGCTGACATCTGCCTGTCCGAGATTTGGACTTCTTTTGCTGGCCTTTGAGTCGCGATGGGTCCGAAAAGAGACTCTAAAGGATCGAGCAGGGAGCTGCAAGATGGCGCCAGACCAGACACGCCGAGGCGCAGTGACCGCGCAAAAGATATTCAGCGAGAGGTGGCTGCCAAACTGGGGAGATTTGCGCACACGATAGAACCCCTGTGCCTACCTGATCCAAGTGGGAAGAGAGACAGGCCATCGTCCCATCTTGATCCCAATCGTGAGGGAGAGGAAGACAGGGAGAATGATGGATCCCCCATGGCTCTAACAGGTATGAAGCACTGCAGCCTTGCACAGAATCTGATAGCGCGGACATTATAGAATCGGACATAGAGGAACCTACTCTTAAAGATGTGCTGAAAGCTATCACTCAATGTGGAAGATCACTGACGGCCCTGAGGATGCAAGTGGGTTCCATAAAGGAAGACGTGTCCATAGTGCGTCATGACTTAAAGCGCTTGGCAGACCGCACAACTGCCCTGGAAGGCCGGGTGGGAGAAATTGAAGATGTTGTACCCTCTCTCAAGAGAGTCTCTGCTGATCATACCCAGAAACTGTCTCTCTTAATGGCCAAACAGGACGATCTTGAAAATCGCTTGCGGAGGAATAATGTTCGCATAGTGGGAGTGCCGGAGAAGGTTGAAGGGACTAACCCAACTGATTACTTTGAAACTTGGGCGAGAGACACCTTTGGGAAGGAGACTTTAACGCCTCTCTTTGCCGTTGAAAGGGCCCATAGGGTTCCTACCAGGCCGTTGCCACCAGGCGCTCCTCCAAGACCGGTTCTTATGAAAATTCTTCACCATAAAGACAGAGACATACTCCTGCGCAAAGCCCGCGAACAGCCTGATGTAACCATTGGTGGCCAGAGAGTGTCGCTGTTTCCAGATTACTCTATGGAGGTCCAAAAGCGGAGGGCACGGTTCCTGGATCTAAAGAAACGACTGCGCAGCCTGAATGTCCCCTATTCAATGCTGTTTCCAGCATGGCTACGGATAGTCGCCTTGGGGAGAACCAACTTCTTTGAAGGCCCTAAGGAGGCTCTACGATGGTTGGACAGTCATGAGAATCTTTGAGGAATGCTGATCCACAGGCGGATGATGTCTGATTGGTGGTTACTATGGTTCAATATGCTTGTCTGAATATACTGAGCGTATGTGATAGTATGTCTGTGAGATGAGGCAGTCATGTACGCGGGGTTAGCTGTCATATTATCCGAAATTTACTGCTTTAGTTAATTTTATGCTAGTCTCTTTGTTAACATTACTTATGTGATGGGTTCGTTAAATACCAGGCAGATTTTTGAGGAGATAGTGCGGGGAGTGGGAAGCTAGGGTATTGTATACTTTGGTGGGCAGTGTATAGCAGTGATAGCAAGTTTGAGCCACGCCTCAACACTAGAAGCTTTAACTGTGCCGAGGAACTGGTGGTTCTGATAAGGTTAACATTTTGAGCCCGCAGTCCCTCACGGGAGAAAGTGCGGGGACCTGTCGGACACACCAGTGACCTTGTTCTAGAATACCTGGGTACAGGTTTGAGTTTTTGTTTTTCTTGTTTTCTTTTTGTTTCTTTCGTATTTGTTTTAATGTTGGGGGATGATGTTTGCTCTGAAGCCAGGATATGCAGAAATATGCATCGAACTAATGTACTGTTGGGACAGGAAAAGCAGCAGAAGCTTGTTGATAGGATAGTTCAGACTCAGTTACACTCCACTCACATAAGACCGTTTTTGTTCATATGGCTAGTAGGGTGACATTCTTTAGCTGGAACGTTAGGGGGATTAAGGAAGCTAATAAAAGGCGGGCAGTGCTAGATGGTGTGGGGAAGTACCAGCCCTTGATTTGCTGTCCAAGAGACCCACTTACTGACAGATCAAACGGACATTCTCACACCGAGATGGGCTGGTCACTGCTTTCACAACACCTATTCTGCCTATGCACGAGGGGTGAGCATTTTAGTGCATAGGTCTATTGCATTCTCATGTTTCTCCCAGAGTATTGACAAGGAGGGCAGATACGTTTATCTACATGGCTCCCTTTATTCCCTTAAATGCGTGATCATTGGTGTCTATATTCCCCCGCCATATTCCTCTCAGGTGATGAAAACAATAATTGCCTTGATAGCGGAACGGCCTAATGTACCTACAATTGTGTTAGGTGGTTGTCATGACCCATGGTCATGGTCGTGACTCTGGAACCGCATGCAGTTGCCTGCGGTCTTGTCTTGTTGTCAATCACAGGTTGAGGGCTGTAGTATGTTGCCTCACCTATGGTTGCCGCTGGCAACATAATGTATGTGGCAGTTTAGCAGCCTGAGCTGGTGCTAGGCAGCTTGCTGTCAAGTGCATGCGGTTACACCTGGTTGGGTGTGTGTGTGTATGTATGCACTTTGTATGTCTGTTTGTTGTGCACGAGGTTGTGTTTGTGTGCACTGTGTCACCTCCCTTCACTTGTGGTTGTCCGCGGCAACATCTGGTGTTGTGTGCATGTGGTGGCAGTGTCTCGGCCTGCTGGCTGTTCCTCAGGACATCATTGCCACGCATGCCGTTGCCGGCGGTAACAGGTGAGTGCGTTTGTGTGCACTTTCTCCCTTTAAGTTGCTGTGTTCCCTTCCCTGGTGTGAGAAGGGTTAATTCCCTTCTCTGTGTGAACACTGGGTGTGTCTGAGTATGGGTGTGGCTACTTTGAGCTATAAAGCCTCAGTTGAGACCCATTCACTTCTATGGGGCCAGGGCTGCGTGAAAAACGCAGAATAAGATAAGATAAGATGCATTTATTGTCACTGTACAATACAATGTAATACAATGTACAATACAATGAAATGTTGTTTGGCGCAATCCTAGATGCCATGGACAGAGGAACAAGAATGGACATTTAGGCCTCTTTCACATGGGTGTTGCGGGAAAATGTGCGGGTGCGTTGCGGGAACACCCGCGATTTTTCAGCGCGAGTGCAAAACATTGTAATGCGTTTTGCACTCGCGTGAGAAAAATCGCGCATGTTTGCTACCCAAACCCGAACCCGGACTTCTTCACAGAAGTTCGGGCTTGGGTTAGGTGTTGTGTAGATGTTATTATTTTCCCTTATAACATGGTTATAAGGGAAAATAATAGCATTCTGAATACAGAATGCTTAGTAGGTGATTAATTGAGGGTTAAAAAAATAAATAAAAATTAACTCACCTTCTCCTCTTGTTCGCGTAGTTCCCGGTCTCTTCTTTACTTCTTTAATGATGAGCTGTGGGCTAAAGGACCTTTGGTGACGTCAGATCACATGCTCCAATCACATGGTCCATCACCGTGGTGATGGACCATGTGATTGGAGCATGTGATCTGACGTCACCACAGGTCCTAGCCGGTAGTTCATCTTTTAAGAAGTAAAGAAGAGACCGGGAACTACGCGAACAAGAGGAGAAGGTGAGTTAATTTTTATTTATTTTTTTAACCCTCAATTAATCACCTACTAAGCATTCTGTATTCAGAATGCTATTATTTTCCCTTATAACCATGTTATAAGGGAAAATAATACAGTGAATAGACTGTCACCTAGCAACCATGCGTGAAAATCGCACCGCATCCGCACTTGCTTGCGGATGCTTGCGATTTTCACGCAACCCCATTCACTTCTATGGGGCCTGCGTTGCGTGAAAAACGCAGAATATAGAGCATGCTGTGATTTTCACGCAACGCACAAGTGATGCGTGAAAATCACTGCTCATGTGAACAGCCCCATAGAAATGAATGGGTCGGTATTCAGTGCGGGTGCAATGCATTCAACTCACGCATCGCATCCGCACGGAATACTCGCCCGTGTGAAAGGGGCCTTAAACTAAAGCATTACACTAGAAAAAAACAAAACATTGCACTAGAAAGCATTACTATTCACAGTTCACAGCATATATATAGCAAGAGCAAAGTAGGAAGTGCTTATGAGTATATATACACACTGATTCAGACACCACTGCAGACAAGAGTTCATCATGGGTTCATGAATGCAGCAGTCACTTTCAGTCTGTGGTAGTTTCTATCCTAGGAAGGAGCAATAGTCTCTGAGCATTTAAAAGACTGATTGCTTTGGGGTAAAAGCTGTTCTTCAGCCTAGTGGTGCGGGCGTGTAGGGCTCTAAGACGCCTACCAGAGGGTAGGGGAATGAAAAGGCTGTGGCCGGGGTCAGTTGGATCCCCGCAGATAATTTTTGCCCTGTTGCTGGAGCGAGCAATGAAGATGTCATCCAGTGATGGTAACTGAGTACCAGTGATTCTGCCAGCCATTCTGTTGATGCGCTTGAGGGTCTTCTTGTCCTCAGAAGAGCAGCCGGAGTACCACACTGTAATGCAGTATGTGATAACAGATTCTATGGTGCACCTGTAAAAATTGACTAGCAGCTGTTTTGGGAGTTGTGCTTTCTTCAGACTTCTCAGAAAATAAAGCCTCTGAAGGCCTTTTTTGGTAATTTCTGTTGTGTTTTTTATCCATGACAGGTCCTGACTAATATGAACTCCCAAGAATCTGAAACTTTGAACTATCTCCACGTTTCCACCATTAATGCTAATGGAATGGTGTCCATTTCGTTTCTTCTTCCTAATATCCAGAGTTAGCTCCTTTGTTTTCTTGGTATTGAGTATGAGGTTGTTGTTCTTACTCCATCTCTCTAGGTTCTCAACCTCTTTCCTATAGTTATCATTGTTGGAGATTAGGCCTATCACGGTCGTGTCATCTGCAAATTTTATAATGGTATTGGTATTGTGAATAGGTTTACAGTCATTTGTGAAGAGGGAGTAAAGGAGAGGGCTCAACACACAGCCTTGCGGTACCCCAGTGTTTAGTGTTAAGGATGAAGAAAAGTGCTTGCCCATGCGTGCGATTTGTGGTCTTTTTGTAAGAAAATCCAGTATCCAGTTGCACAGGTGTGAGCTGAGACCGAAGTTGTTCAGTTTCGTTGCCAACTTGTTGGGAGGGATGGTGTTAAAGGCCGAACTGTAATCAATGAACAGCATCCGCACATAGCTGTCTCTCTGCTCCAGGTGTGACAGCGCAGTGTGAAGGGTAAGTGAGACAGCATCCTAAGTTGACCTATGTGCTCTGTAAGCAAACTGGTATTGGTCCATGGAGGTGCAGATCTTGCTCTTCATGTGCCTGAGGACAAGTTGTTCAAAGCACTTCATAGCAATAGAAGTGAGAGCCACCGGGCGATAATCACTTAAGGTCTTCACCCCCGCCTGTTTTGGAATTGGGACAATTGTGGAGGACTTCAGGCAAGTGGGGAATATAGAACATGGTGCGTTTTGCACACAATGCAGAACTGATGCATGAAAAAAAATTAATGGATCAGGATTCAGTGCGGGTGCTATGCATTCACGGAAAACTCGCTCGTGTGAAAGGGGCCTAAGGGTGCATCAGGGGGGCTTCAAATGGGAAATGGCATCTAAAAACCAGTTCAGCTAAAGCGCTCCTTTTCTTCTGCGCCCTGCCGCGTGCCCTTACATCAGTTTACGACCACATATGGGGTGTTTCTGTAAACCACAGAATCATGGTAATAAATATTGAGTTTTGTTTGGCTGTTAACCACTGTCATGAAGTACAATGTGTCACAAGAAAACAATCTCAGAATGGCTTGGATAAGTAAAGGCGTTCCAAAGTTATTACCACATAAAGTAACACATGTCAGATTTGCAAAATTAGGCTCTGTTAGGAAGGGGGTAAATGGCCTGAGTGAAGTGGTTAAACTTTTTTTTAGCTCCCTTAAGGGGCTAGAATTTGGAATTTTCAGATCGCTTTTAGGTTACATTGCTGTGAATTAGCACTGCATTGTAACCCCCATTTGCTGTTATCCTGTGGAGCCCTGCCATTTGCAGGCCTCCATAGGAACCAGAGCTCTCATAGGTTTCTTTAGAGAGACCCAGCGCATCGGGGTGAACAAACATAATGCCAAGATCACCACACATGGAGCCGTTTCATACACAGAAATGCATGCTTCTTGGTTTTCAGCCCTCAGATGCCTTAGTCACATTTAACCAAGGCATCTGAGGGGTTAAATTTCTGCAATTGGCTTTATTGCTGATTGCATATGTGACAAACTGCCATTTGCCACTGGGCATTGTAGAAAACTTATGGCTAGCCTCCTGCCCTATGACTATGGCCCCGGGACATATTACCCTTCAAGAACTGTGTAACAGAACTATGCCGCATGTCTGGACTGTTAATAGGACCGAACGCGGTTGGAATTTGTGACAGACCCATCCGTATCGATTAAAAAATGGCACCCAGATAGCTAATTTTATTGTATTTGTGTACTCTGAGCGGCATTCCCCTAATGATATGCCCTCAGACTTGAGCTATCTGGGAATAGGTTAAATGTCTGTGTTTGCTGGGAGGGTGTGACATTGTGTGTTTGGGTGGGGATTCCTTTCCTGTTGTTCCCACATGTGTTTTGTTGATTTCCCTTTGTCCTGAGAGATAATTGAATTGCTCTTCGGGTGTCTCCAGGGCAGAGAGGAGGAAACCATGATTCATTGTGGGGATGTGTTGTGTCTGTATATCCTGAGTGCTACGTATCTGTCCTGTGTCACAGTCCTCCTTCTGGTCCCCTAGGGGCATGTACACCAGATGGGGACCTGCATAAATACGGGCGGGTCGACCTCAATAAAGTGTTCAAGTTCTTCTTGATCCCTCAAAACGTAGCCTTGTCTCGTTATTGGAGGGAATTGCTGTATCACGCTGGGGATTGCTATGCTCTGCATATTCCCTGGAGCTTTAATCTCTTTCTTCTTGTCCCTGATACCCTCTCTTGGAGGAGAGATCTGTCCCACACGGTCCTGAATGCTGGAGGTTCATTCAGGGTGGAAGGAAGACGCGGCTCCAGTTAAGCTACGGCGGTTGTGGAGTCTGCGGTGGTTGTGGTGTCCAGTGCGGTGCTTGTGGTCCTCGGCGCAAGCTAGGAAGCGTCCATTAACGGAAGCGGATCCGTTACAGCATACATTTGCTTTGGGTCTTCAGTTTAAAACACCAGAAATTTGATGGTTATGGCACCCGCTGCGCTCGTGAGTGGACGCCATATTTAAAATGACAACTTCCCCCGTACATGTATGGCACTGGTCTTCAAATGGTTAAATACAGAGGCACAATTAAATGTCCCTTCCCTTTTACAAACACCCTCCACACTGGTATTGACAATTTACAATGGTAAAAACGCAGTGTTTGCTGTAAAATGTGTTTGCTGTGACTACACAGTGTCTTTGTCATAAGGGTGTCATGACCTATCGCTGACCCTGTTGTGCCTGGGGTCAGAAGGTCGCAGCGGGTGGCTACTCACTCAGTTTCAAAAGATCGCTCCATGACCTAGTGGTGGGAATGGATTCTGGTCCAGGTTTTCCTGCTTAGGTTTGCAGTCCTTTTTGTCCCAGTTAGGAATCTGTAGCTTTTCCTTTCAGCTGTTCTCTGTCAGCCACTCCCAGCTACTATATATTCTCCCTTTCTGCTTCACTTGTTGCCAGATATAGACCTTCCTTCCAGACCTTCTTTTCTGACCTCTGGTGGAGTTGGAATTGCTCTGGAGGTATTGGAACTAGAGCTGTTGGATCTCCAGTTCATTCCTGTTGTTGTCTCCCTTTGGGGATTGTTTGTGGTGTTTGAGTTGTTTGTCCTTTCCCTGTTGTTACCCTAGGTGTCAGTGGTGAGGACTAGTGCTCCCACCACCCTATTCACTACCTAGAGCTTATTTCAGGGTAAGCCAGGTGTAATGACCGGCGTCACGCAAAGGGAGGGAAATAGGAAGGCCCTGTCCAAGGGAGAGGGAAAGATGGTGACCCCTGACTCACCTTGCGGCTGGCACCTGACTGCCCTGACGTCTCTAGACGGGTTCCTCACCCGTACGCCGATCACGTGCCTAAACCCTGGCTTTCCATAAGATGAGCCCTATGTAGTGAACGGGGCGGTGGGATCACTAGTCCGCACCACTGACACTAAGAGGAAAACACCAAGGAGAGGACAGACAATACAGACAAACATATAATCCCAGGTGGGCGACAACAGCAGACCACCAAGGCCCAACAGGGATACGGAGGGTAACATTCTGGAACAACAACCAGGGAACACAGCTACACAGCTCCAGTGGGTCAGTATAGAAGTCCAGGCAGGAAGCTCTATATCTGGCAACCAGAGAAGTGAGAGATGGGAATATAAGGAGGTTGGGATTGCTGGACAAGAAACAGCTGAGGAGGAGAAGCTACGGATCCCTGAGTGAGCCAAAAAGGATTGCAAGGCAAACCCAGAAAGCTACCATTAATAAACAGCACTGTCTTTAGACATAGAGTGCGCAGCCACCCGCTGCGACTTCCTGGCCCTGGGTATAAGAATGTCAGAGCAGCCAGGTGCCAGTGCTTTGCGAGTTAGGGGTCACCACTCCTCCCTCTCCCTAGTGAAAGGGTACTCTCCTTTCCTCCCATCTGCGCCATACGTCTGCCATATCAGACGTGATAGTCTTGAAGTAATGCAACACGTTGACTAAAAGGAGTATATTAATGACATTATTGCAGTAAACCTGTTCACTAACATCGGTGTAGTAATACACTGTTTGCAGTAGAGTGCATTTGCTTCGACTATTCGGTATCTTGAAGTAATCCAACACATTATCTAAAATGGGTATAGTAAATGCATTTTTTGCAGTTAAACGCCTTCACTAAAATGGGTGTTGAAATTCAGTGTTTGCAGTAAAATGTGTTTGCTGTGGCTACATGGTGTATTGATAACTAAAATAGGTATGCTAATGACATTATTGTAGTAAACCGCCTTCACTCACACAGGTGTAGTAATGCAGATTTTACAGTAAAATGCATTTGCTGTGTCTACACAGTGTCTTAATACAACACGTTCACTAAAATGGGCATATTAATGGCATTGTTGCAGTAAAATTCCAAACCAAAAAAACAACGTTTGTAAAATCAGTTTTGAATACCTTGAGGGGTGTAGTTTCTAGAATAGGGTCATTTTTGGGTGGTTTCTATTATGTAAGCCTCACAAAGTGACTTCAGACCTTGACTGGTCCTTAAAGAGGACCTTTGACCTGGAAAAACATTGTGAACGAAGTATGCTGACATGGCGCCGCTCCGTTCTCCCGTTATGCCCTCCGGTATCTTCTCTCACTAAGTTATAGTAGGCGGTGTCTGCCCTTGTCCTGTGGGCGTCTCCTTCTCCTAGGCTGCAGCGCTGGCCAATCGCAGCGCACAGCTCACAGCCTGGGAGTTTTTTTTCTCCCAGGCTGTTAGCTGTGTGCTGCGATTGGCCAGCGCTTCTCTAATTAGTGCTATCTTGCCTGTACTGTCAGTTTAGGTGGACAGCCATGTCTTGCTAGGTTTGCAGTTGTGCCATACTTCTTTTTTTTTATTTTCGGATGATGGATTGAACAATGCTCTGTAAGATGTTCAGAGCTTGGGACATATATTTTTTTACACTTCTCCACAAATATATATATATATATATATATATATATATACAGTACAGACCAAAAGTTTGGACACACGTTCTCATTCAAAGAGTTTTCTTTATTTTCATGACTATGAAGGCATCAAAACTATGAATTAACACATGTGGAATTATATACATAACCAACAAGTGTGAAACAACTGAAAATATGTAATATTCTAGGTTCTTCAAAGTAGCCACCTTTTGCTTTGATACTGCTTTGCACACTCTTGGCATTCTCTTGATGAGCTTCAAGAGGTAGTCCCCTGAAATGGTCTTCCAACAGTCTTGAAGGAGTTCCCAATGATGCTTAGCACTTGTTGGCCCTTTTGCCTTCACTCTGCGGTCCAGCTCACCCCAAACCATCTCGATTGGGTTCAGGTCCGGTGACTGTGGAGGCCAGGTCATCTGGCGCAGCACCCCATCACTCTCCTTCATGGTCAAATAGCCCTTACTTTCAAAGTTTTCCCAAGTTTTCGGCTGACTGACTGACCTTCATTTTTTAAAGTAATGATGGCCACTCGTTTTTCTTTACTTAGCTGCTTTTTTCTTGCCATAATACAAATTCTAACAGTCTATTCAGTAGGACTATCAGCTGTGTATCCACCTGACTTCTCCTCAACGCAACTGATGGTCCCAACCCCATTTATAAGGCAAGAAATCCCACTTATTAAACCTGACAGGGCACACCTGTGAAGTGAAAACCCTTTCAGGGGACTACCTCTTGAAGCTCATCAAGAGAATGCCAAGAGTGTGCAAAGCAGTAATCAAAGCAAAAGGTGGCTACGTTGAAGAACCTAGAATATGACATATTTTCAGTTGTTTCACACTTGTTTGTTATGTATATAATTCCACATGTGTTAATTCATAGTTTTGATGCCTTCAGTGTGAATCTACAATTTTCATAGTCATGAAAATAAATAAAACTCTTTGAATGAGAATGTGTGTCCAAACTTTTGGTCTGTACTGTATATACAGTGGATATAAAAAGTCTACACACCTCTTTTAAAATGCCAGGTTTCCGTGATGTAAAACAATTAGACAAAGATAAATCATTTCAGAACTTTTTCCACCTTTAATGTGACCTATAAACTGTACCACTCAATTGAAAAACAAACTGAAATATTTTAGGTGGAGGGAAGAAAAAAAACAACCTAAAATAATGTGGTTGCATAAGTGTGCACACCCTCTTATAACTGGGGATGTAGCTGTGTTCAGAATTAAGCAATCACATTCAAAATCATGTTAAATAGGAGTCAGCATACACCTCCCATCATTTAAAGTGCCTCTGATTAACCCCAAATAAAGTTCAGCTGCTCTAGTTGGTCTTTCCTGAAATTTTCTTAGTTGCATCCCACAGCAAAAGCCATGGTCCACAGAGAGCTTCCTAAGTATCAGAGGGATCTCATTGTTAAAAGGTATCAGTCAGGAGAAGGGTACAAAAGAATTTCCAAGGCATTAGATATACCATGGAACACAGTGAAGACATCATCAAGTGGAGAAAATATGGCACAACAGTGACATTACCAAGCACTGGACGTCCCTCCAAAATTGATGAAAAGACGAGAAGAAAACTGGTCTGGGAGGCTACCAAGAGGCCTACAGCAACATTAAAGGAGCTGCAGGAATATCTGGCAAGTACTGGCTGTGTGGTACATGTGACAACCATCTCCCGTATTCTTCATATGTCTGGGCTATGGGGTAGAGTGGCAAGATGAAAGCCTTTTCTTATGAAGAAAAACATCCAAGCAAGGCTACATTTTGCAAAAACACATCTGAGGTCTCCCAAAAGCATGTGGGAAAAGGGTGTTATGGTCTCATGAAACCAAGGTTGAACTTTTTGGCCATAATTCCAAAAGATATGTTTGGCACAAAAACAACACTGCACATCACCAAAAGAACACCATACCCACAGTGAAGCATGGTGGTGGCAGCATCATGCTTTGGGGCTGTTTTTCTTCAGCTGGAACTGGGGCCTTAGTTAAGCTAGAGGGAATTAACAGTTCCAAATACCAGTTAATATTGGCACAAAACCTTCAGGTTTCTGCTAGAAAGCTGAAGATGAAGAGGAACTTCATCTTTCAGCATGACAACGACCCAAAGCATACATCCAAATCAACAAAGGAATGGCTTCACCAGAAGAAGATTAAAGTTTTGGAATGGCCCAGCCAGAGCCCAGACCTGAATCCAATTAAAAATCTGTGGAGTGATCTGAAGAGGGCTGTGCACAGGAGATGCCCTCGCAATCTGACAGATTTGGAGTGTTTTTGCAAAGAAAAGTGGGCAAATCTTGCCAAGTCAAAATGTGCCATGCTGATAGACTCATACCCAAAAAGACTGAGTGCTGTAATAAAATCAAAAGGTGCTTCAACAAAGTATTAGTTTAAGGGTGTGCACACTTATGCCACCATATTATTTTATTTTTATATTTTTTCTTCCCTCTACCTAAAAGATTTCAGTTTGTTTTTCAATTGAGTTGTACAGTTTATAGGTCACATTAAAGGTGGATAAAGTTCTGAAATGATTTACCTTTGTATCATTTTTTGACATCACAGAAACCTGACATTTTAACCGGGGTGTGTAGACTTTTATATCCACTGTATATATATATATATATATATATATATATATATATATATATATATATATAGTTGTGTGTGTTTAATATAAAATATCATATAATATTATTAGATTGTATTAAAGGATATATTAATACAATAGTTTACTTCAAGCAGGTCGCAGGATAACATGTAACTTAGACAGCAAGACATTTGGCACCAGGAGTGGTGTGGAGTGGGCTCGGCATGCATGTTGGTACCTGCATTCCTTGGATATAATGGAGGCCATTTTGGCACCAAAGATGACAGAAATTAAAGCAGGCCCAGCATGCAGGTGGAACCTACACTCCCTGAATTGTATGGTAGCCGTCATGGCACATAACAGGTAGAATTTAGTGTTAGGAACCCGTCTTACAGAGATTGCCTTGACGTGCGGCAGACGGGCTCAAATCATTTTGTACAAAATGATTTGCCAAGCATCTCTAATTTATAAGTATAGCACTAGCAATTATTATGCATTTTTGTACTTTATTTGGTTTGCAGAGAGCTTTTGCATTGTATGTTTAGTTTCACAGTGTTGTTTTCCAGCCATAGCAACGTGCCCCTGCGCATTGGGATGTGCTGACTGACCCCCTTTTTCTTTGCAGTTTGTACTGGAGGTGTGGCCGACACTTCGGTAGTGCACTCCTGACCAGCTTGTCTGCCCCATAGGCTGATTTTAATTAGTGTGAGTATATAGCTTAGCCTGCTCTCCCTCATTCACTGGAAGCCATTTGGCACCAGGAGAGGTATAGTATGGACTCTCATTGCAGTCTTTGGTGTCCATTTGGCACCAGGAGTGGTGTGGAGTGGGCTCGGCATGCATGTTGGTACCCCTGCATTCCTTGGCTATAATCGAGGCCATTTTGGCACCAAAGATGACAGAAGTTAAAGCAGGCCCAGCATGCATGTGGAACCTACACTCACTGAATTTTATGGTAGCCGTCATGGCACATAACAGGTAGAATTTAGTGTTAGGAACCCGTCTTACAGAGATCGCCTTGACGTGCGGCAGACGGGCTCAAATAATTTTGTACAAAATGATTTGCCAAGCATCTTTAATTTATAAGTATAGCACTAGCAATTATTATGCATTTTTGTACTTTATTTGGTTTGCAGAGAGCTGTTGCATTGTATGTTTTGTTTTACAGAAAGACATGCTGACTGACTCTGTTTTGCTTTGCCTGCCAATATCCATTACTGTGAGTAGTTCCTGAATTTACATTGCATGCTAATAGACAGTTAGCAGGGTCAAGATGCCACCTCATTAACCTTGTTCAAAAATACATTGGTGACATATGGCTTTGACTTTTTTCACCTGAATGAAATTTGATCACATTTTCATGACAGAGGAGGGTTTATGGAGGGTAAAATTATTTAATCTAGCTTCTCAAGTCTTCGTCATACTGCTAAACAATTAAATATTAACATGCATGTCCTGTGACAATATATATGCTATATATTTTTTAAATAAATCATTCAAGCATATTACGGTACTATTTTATGATGTATAGTGTTTTTCATTGTAGTACAAGATTATAATCTTTGAAGCAAACCACTAGGGATGAGCGATTTATTTATTTTTTTATTCGGTTCTATCTGAATTTTTTTGTGGCGAATCACGTTAAAAAAACGGCTATTTCCTGGTTGCAGAGAGCCTTTATAGTGGTGTAGAACACTGTGCCTTGCAGTAACACACATAGGGAGTCTGCTCTGGTAGTGAAATAATATTGTGAGTCAGTATGACATTCAGATGACAAGTGTCGCTCTTAGAATCACTGCACACTTCACTTATTTGGGCAGTCACGGGGCCAAAACTGACCAAATAGCTCAAGAGTGAACTCAACCTTACAGGTCAATGTTAGCACCAAGAAGAAGGGCACTCCTTTTACACCGTCGTCAGCTGATTCCACATAGATGTCTACAGAACCTGTTCTATTAAACGCTTATACAAGTAGAGCCCTCCGACAGAGTGGAGAGGGTGTCAGCAGTAAGTTTGTGTTGACGTCACTGATTATTTTGCCCTTCCTCTGATCCGTCAGAACAATAACCCCAAAAAAACTGATTTTGTCTGTTGACCATCCGCCTTCACTCGGTCAGCATTTGGTCAGTAATCCATCAGTATTGCTTATGCCCAAAAAATCTAATAAATAAAAAGGAAATAAAAACAACCCAAGAAAGTCTGTGATTTTCTAACTTCACCACACAACTACTAATAAGCCCTTTTTTCCCCCAATAATACACGCCAAAAAGGGCTGTAATTTTCTCACTTCACCACACAACAGCAAATACTTTTTTTGTGTCACTAATACACGCAAAAAAGGGCTTTAGAACATATAACTGCACCGCTAAACGGCAAATATATATTTTATGGATTTCAACCGATTATTGGAAGTACCGATATTATCGGCCGATATTAAGGATTTTGCACATTATCGGTATCGGCGTCTAACCTTGCCAATAATGTGTATAAAGCGAATACTAGTGAGCGCTTATAGAAGCGCTCACTAGTATGCATCGGGTGTCGGGAGCAGGGAAGAAGCAGAGCAAGCGCTTCTGATACTCACCCTCCCTGTCAGATGACAGTGCAGCGCAGGCCGGAGAACACGGGGAGCGCGACACCAGACCCAGAGATGAAGAG
Source organism: Bufo bufo (assembly GCF_905171765.1). NCBI lineage: Eukaryota > Metazoa > Chordata > Amphibia > Anura > Bufonidae > Bufo > Bufo bufo. The sequence goes on from NC_053392.1 coordinate 237,126,249, forward strand.
GAGCCGCGGCGCAGGAGAGGTGAGGAGTTTTTTTATTTTATTCATCTGAGGTCTGATTGGGGTTATATAAAGTCTGATCTGAGGTCTGATAGGCGTTAATTAAAGTCTGATCTGAGGTCTGATAGGGGATAAATAAAGTCAGTGAGAAGGGGGGGATGCTGTGGAAATTGGCATTTGGCACTAGTATGTTATAAATGTAAATTATAAATTGATTACCAACTAAGGGCTTTATTAATTTATATTTACCGTACATTTATAATATACTAGTGCCAATTGCAAATTTCCACCACCTCAGCGACTACCGACTAATATAATATATATTATAATATATAAAATATCGGTATAAATTATCAGCTATCGGCCTAAAAGTTCACCGATTATCAGTATTTGCTCTAAAAATCTATATCGGTCGATCCCTAATATTTTTTTTTCCACTTATACACTCCACAACAGGCTTTAGAACATATAACTGCACTGCTGAACTGCAAAAATATATATTTTTTCCCTCTAATACACGACACAAAAGGCTTTAAAACATATAACTGCACCGCTGAACAGCAAATATATTTTTCTTTTTTCCACTTATACACTCCACAAAAGGGCTTTAGAACATATAACTGCACTGCTAAATGGCAAATATATTTTTATTTTGCCACTAATTCACAACAAAAAGGGTTTTAGAACAAATAACTGCACCGCTGAACAGCAAATATATTTTTATTTTACCACTATTACATGACAAAAAGGGCTTTAGAACATATAACTGCACTGCTGAATGGCAAATATATTTTACTTTTGCCACTAATACATGACAAAAAGGGCTTTAGAACATATAACTGCACCACTGAAGGGCAAATATACCTTTCTTTTGCCACTAAGACACGACAAAAAGGGCTTTAGAACATATAACTGCACCACTGAACGGCAAATAGGCCTTTATTTTCTTCCACTTATACACGACACAAAAGGCTTTAGAACATATAACTGCACTGCTGAACGGAAAATATATTTTTCTTTTTTCCACTTACCGTATACACTCCACAAAAGGCTTTAGAACATATAACTGCACTGCTGAATGGCAAATATATTTTTCTTTTTTCCTCTTATACATGACACAAAAGGCTTTACAACATATAACTGCACCGCTGAACGGCAAATATATTTTTCTTTTTTCCATTTATACACTCCACAAAAAGGGCTTTAGAACATATAACTGCACCGCTGAACGGCAAATATATTTTACTTTTGCCACTAATACACGCCAAAAATCGATTTAGAACATATAACTGCACCGCTAAACGGCAAATATATTTTTATTTTCCCACTATTACACGACAAAAAGGGCTGTAATTTTCGCACTTCACCACACAATGGCTAATAAGCCCTTTTTTCCCACTAATACAAGCCAAAAAATGCTTTAGAACATATAACTGCACCGCACAAGGGCAAGTAAGACATAGAATTATATCCTTGTAATAAACCGTGTTAATGCCTGTATAAAACGGCACTTGAACTCCAATAACAAGAACAGTTTGCTGGAATTACAGAGCTGTAGAATGGCAATTTGGATCCCTAGTCAGTGCAGCAAGGTGTAATAGGATTGTTCCTATTACCCAGACTGTAACTTCCCCTACTGAACCCTGTTCAACATAAATGCTGTGAAATGATTCCTCCCTATCCTTTCCCTACACCTTGAATACTCATTCCCTGCACTTATAAACGTTTTTTCAGCACTATGAAGTTTTTTTCTAGCACTGTCCCTAGCTCCTGCTGACATCTCTCCCTGCACTAAGTACACTGGAAAATGGCAGAATCCAAGATGGCTGAGGCTATCTATAGGGCTGTGACATCACAGGGCTGGCTGGCTGCTGATTGGCTGCATGCATGGCATTATGGGTGATCCCGCCTTCCCAGAGTTCCTTCTTATCAAGGGGAGAAAAACAGAACTGGATCGCACATCCACAATGCTATGCTTAGATCTAATTGACCTCGCTTCTCAGCGCAATATTAAAGTGTACAGCCCCCTATACTGCATGCTGTACAAGAGGCATTAGTGTACATTTTGATCAAAAGGCATAAGCCCACTCACCACACCAAGGTTACCTCTTTGAGTGGGACCTACTCTGACAAAAAAGGCGCAGCACACTGCAGTGACAAAGCGGCACTGCCCTAGTAGGCGGCAGGACCCAGGAGTCAAACAGCAACCCTGCTGTCCGACAATGCCACCATTATGGCATTATGGGTGATCCCGCCTTCCCAGAGTTCCTTGCACCATGTCCTCACACGTGCAGCAGCCATTTCAGGAAAATATGTGATTTGTTACTGAAAGGAATCCATGTTCTTTATTATGTCAAAACCAATTCTGCTTTTTGCTGAAGTTTCATTTCTATGTTAAGAACTAACTCTGATTGCTTTGGAAATAATTGCTGTAAGGTTTCTATTCTCTGTAACCCTGAATCTTATCTCTTTGGCACTACTCCCGGACAATATTCCTAATATGGAAGTTCCGTTTTTGTTTCTATTTCTCTGACTGTAGAATGAAACGTGTTAATATGATAGGTTAAATACATAACTTACGATGATATGCTAATAAAGAGGGTAAAGCCCCCTCTATATAACCTGTATGCTTTAAAAATAAACCTCAGAGTGTTCATTCAGTACATCACTGTTGTGTCTTTCATTACCTACTGAGTGAAGCGCTCTCCTGACGTCAGAAAGGGACTCAAACCAAGCCGATACTAGAAGTTTGGTGCCAGGGGTACCAAGTGGGACATTGAGATTCCTATCAGTTTGTGGGCTCGTGTCCGGGATCGGGAAGGTTTTCCTTGTGTTCGGTAAGGAAGGCATCTGTTATTGTCCTCTGGCCGATCCGAGAACCATGTCTCGATCTAGTAAGTAGAACCTACAACTTCTAGTATAATTACTGTATCAGGGATACAGGGAACAGACTCCGGGAGTCTGGGGGAGTGACCCGGGGACTCCGGGAGTCCGCCGTGAGGATCACTCAGAGAAAATATAGTGCGCACTAGATAATATTGTCTCGGAGACAAAGACGGAGCTTGGTTTGACTCTTTTTAAAGCTGTTTTAAAGTATAAGATTATTAGAGTTGAGATAAGGATACTGATGTCCGGGTGGTAAGTGTACGGACTGAAGTTCACTATTTGCATAGAGTTTCAAAGACATTGCATTGTTGTTTTACTGTTTTGCGGAGGTCTGCAAATTATATGTTTGATGAAACTCTCTGATATTTTGTGATCAGACCTGAGTCCTTTGCCTAGTTGACAGAATTAATTTCTCTGAGCCTTAAAGGTTCAGTACAGCCAGTCCTAGGAAAGTAGCATCATTAAAATATCAGACGGAATGGGGTCACAAGGGTCTAAAACAAATTATCCCAAACCAGAGACGGGAGAAACATGCAAACTTTATGTTGCACGGTGTAGTCCCACAAATTACTTCCTAGTTAACCCATGGGTGGATAATTTAGCTGGATGGACTGAGTCCATGCAAGCTGCTAGCCCCTTTTCCCAGGGACGGCGATAATAGCCCGTACTACATGGACATGATAAAGGGTCTTTGTCTGGGAGACAAAGAAGCATGGCCACATTTTGACCATGACCCGTCCTAGGATATGGATTACATGATACAAAGGGGTAGGGAATCCTGCAGAGTAAATGATGTTATATGTGTAATATTATTATAGAAGACAAAAAAAATTGTTCAATAATTTTCTTTCCCCAGCAGTGTAATGTGAGAATCCAGCTTTTAACAAGAATTATTATATATGTACAACATTAACTAAGAACACCTGGCATATAAAATGATTTGGGTTTAACAAAATGACTGTATGATTATAACCTGTATATTGTCTTACAGCGACAGACCATCAGCAATTCTGGGTGTGGTGTGGCTATCTGTTTCCAGGAAAGCTGTGTTTGTCTGTGCTGCAAGTTTTGGGATGAAACAAAGACAATTGTGTGATTAGGATGGAAGACAAATGATTCAGTGGAATGTGAATGGGTGTGGCTTTGAGTTGTAGTGGAGTTGAAAGTGTGAAAGAGCCCTAATGGATGCTTATAGCAGTGCTGTGTGTGTAATTCTGTTTTTATGTGTAAGGGCGTGGTTATGAGCTGTTTTGTGAAGATGAGTACATGAAAATGTATATGAAAGTGTATGGAGTACGATATTTGTTTTCATATAATATGCGCATTGAAAATTTTATTTTATTTTTCTTGGAAGTTTTTGGTTTTTATTGGTGCCAACAGCATTGATCAAGCTGTAAAAAATTTTTTATTATTGAAGTCAATGAAAAGTTTTTATGGGCCTTTTGTGTGTTTATGTCTGTATTGTCAGATCTGTTTGTTTCAATGTTTGAAGTTACGTGTTACATGTTAAGTGTTGTGCTTCACATCAGAGCTCTGTCCTCATGGACAGCTGGGAGACTAATGACAGACAGAAGGTGGACCACAGCGTCCGACTAAAAGGGGTGGACTTAGATGACTCAGAGTAGGATTCATGGCAGATAGCAGTGCAACCTCAAGTGTGTTAAGTAAAGATTTGTTCATTAAGCTTGACTTACAAGTGTCAGCCAAAAATCAGGGCATAAGAGCACACTCAGATCTCATTCCAATCTCTACACCAGTGCCACTGATTCTTGCAAACATACAGAACCACCCAGAACTTAACGACATTAACCCTGCATTATGGTCTTCAAATGAATATGACACAGGATTCATAGATTGCACACCTTACAAAGCTACTATAAAACCAGGTGTCATTTCAGTGTTCCAGAAACAATACCTGCTGCCAAAAGAGAAACTCGATGGACTTAGGCCAATGATAAAAGAATTCCTACAAAAAGGGAATCCTGGAAGAGGTGATTTCACCCTACAGCACGCCTGTAAATCCAGTGACAAAGGCAGATGGTACTACCCGCTTTGTACAGGATTTAAGGGCCATCAACAACATCATTGTGCCTAAAGCCCCTGTTGTACCTGACATCACTCAATTACTATCTGCCATTCCAGCAGACGCTGTTTGGTTCAGTGTGATAGATCTGAAAAATGCATTCTTTTCTATCCCAGTTGACAAGAAGACCAGACTAATTTTTGCTTTTTCTTTTGACAGATGTCAACTGACCTGGGGCAGAATGCCCTAGGGATGTGCTGATTCACCTGTAGTGTACAGCATAGTCCTCCAAGCCACGTTAAAACCATGGCACCCCCCCCAAGGTTCCGTGTTGTTGCAATACGTGGATGATTTACTGTTGTGCAGTATGTCAGTGGAGGCCAACATTGAGGATGGTATATCACTGTTACAATGGTTGTTTGAATGTGGACACAAAGTGTCATTAGGGAAAATGCAATGGTGTAAACAGCAAGTTGAATACTTGGGGTTTGTCCTCAAAAGGGGGAAAGGAGGATCAGTCCAGGGAGAGTTCAGTCTGTAGCGGGCTTGGTCACCCCGCTCTCCAAGAAGGAAATGCTATCCTTCCTTGGAATGATAAACTACTGCAGACAATGGATCCCAGACTGTTCCTACTATGACAATATCTTGAGGCAGGCAACACTGCAGGACAAACCTGATTTAATAAGATGGTCTTCAGAAATGTACAATGCATTTGATTATCTGAAATGTTCATTAATGTCAAGTCCAGGATTGGGCCTCCCTGACTACAAACTGCCCTTCCACATGTTTGCACGACAAAATTGTAAAACCATGGCGGGTGTACTGACACAAGAACACGGAGGCAAGTTGCGTCCTTGTGTATTTTTCTCAAAGGTAATGCCCACCCCTGTTCAAGGGATGCCGGCATGTCTGTGTTCTCTTGCAGCCTGTGCTATGATGGTAGAGTTGGCAACTCCTTTCACAATGTGATGTTACACCATTTTTGCACACTACACATGATGTTGTAGGCCTACTCAAGGACATCCACACTCAACACAGCAGGCAGCTGAGCTCATTGCACTCACTAGAGCATGTATTCTACATGCTGGCAGACCTGTCACCATCTATACTGATAGTAGGTACGCACATGGGGTAGTGTGGGACCATGGTATGATTTGACAGAGGAAAGGATTCACGGCAGCAGATGGTAAGGATCATGTCTCACAGGGCAATGCGCTGGCAGATAAGGTGGCGAAATGAGTGGCCAAATGCAACCCCACAGGTCCATGTAACTATTGGGAGATGCCATGTTTGGCACCTCCAACCCCTGAGATGTCACAAATGCTTACTGATCTTCAAAGGTATGCCACTGAACAGGAACAGTAAGACTGGTGTTATCCAGTATTGCAGAAAAATCCTAAGACAGGATTAGTCTGCAAAGAGGGGGTAGGATATAACAGCATTGAGATACTCATGGGAAGGCCTTTCCCCACCCGCCCAACAATAGTGCAGGAAGGAGACCTTGATTTAATAAGGGAAGAAAATGTCACCAAATTGATACAGGTACTTAATAAAACTGAGGAAAAAAGTTGCTTGTAAGTCTCCCTCTCTTCCACAGGAACCCACCCACCCATACAGGGTGGGGGATGAGGTAGTGATCAAAACACTGAAGAAAAAAAAATCCCAAGGTGATTTCGTATATATGGCCCACAGAAAGAAAAATCCCATATATGGCCCACCCACTACCGTGGTCGCAGTAACCAGAACAGCCGTGCTGACTGAACAGTCTCCAACTTGGATCCACGCCACCCGAGTGAAGCTTGTGAGAACAAGAGAGGAGGCAGGAACGGAGGCAGACAGCCTTGGCCTTGAAAAAGGACAAGAGGTACTAACGGGGGCAGACAGCCCTGACCTCCAACAAGGCCCAGAGGTACTAACGGGGGCAGACAGCCCTGACCTCCAACATGATGAGCTCCTCACTCTTTTCTGGGAAATGGTTGAATGTACTGACTAAGATTGCTTCAATAATCTTGTTGATTTTACCAATTAGTAGTAAGGGAGAAGTAGCCGCAACTAGCAAGGGCGGCGTCATCACCTTTTGGTATAATTCATCTAACACTCACGTAGCTACCTACACCTTTTGCCTTTGTGATATATTGAAAACATGTTCATATTATAACTATTGTTCCAACGACTATGTAGAACATGGGTGTCAAACATGCGGCCCGCGGGCCGCATGCGGCCCGCAATGAATATCTTTGCGGCCCGGCAAAGATATTCATTGCTCTGGTTACCTGGAGGCGGGCGGAGATAAAATAAAAAAGTCAGAGGCGGTCCAGGAGCGGTTGAAGGATGGCGGAGCAGTTGGAGGCGGTCCAGGAGAGGATGGAGGCTGGCGGAGGCGGTCCAGGAGAGGATGGAGGTGCGCAGAGGTAAACGTCACGTCCTGATGTGACGTCATCAGGCTCCGCCTGGAGTTCTGACATGCTGCGGACGGCGCAATTGCGGCTATAGACGCAGGGTACCAGATTCACAAGGTAAGAAAAGTACCGTATTTTTCGCCCCATAAGATGCACTTTTTCCCCCCCAAAAGTGGGGGGGAAATGCCCCTGCGTCTTATAGGGCGAATGCTTCAATTTTACAGCGCAGTTTGCGACGCTGCAGCATCGCAGACTGCTATGTATGAGCCGGGAGAGAGGAGGGGCTGGAGTCCGTAACTAGGGGCGGGGCCCGGTGCAGTCACTGTACTCTTACACCGGGCCCCGCCGCTCACCAAAGTATTTATAAACGTGAATCCTTATCCTGTTATTAAGTTGAACTAACGCTGCCCTCTCCCATGTTCCCATGTTCCCCTGTATCCCCATAGCACTTACTTAAGCTTCAATAGCAGGCAGAGCGGACGGCAGCAGTAACGTCACTCACTGACGTCGAGCGCCTGCTCCGCCCACTTTATGAATGAAGCAGGCGGAGCAGACGCGCGACGTCAGTGAGTGACGTTACTGGTGCCGTCCGCTCTGCCTGCTATGGAAGCGTGTTCGTAAGTGCTGTGGGGATACAGGGGAACATGGGAACATGGGAGAGCGCAGCGTTAGTTCAACTTAATAACAGGATAAGGATTCACGTTTATAAATACTTCGGTGAGCAGAGGGCCGGTGTATTGGGAGACACTGTTATGAGGGGGATCTGAGGATGACATATAGCAGTGTCATCCACAGATCCCCCCCATAACAGTTCCATCCACAGATCCCCCCACCTCATAACAATGCCATCCACAGATATCCCACCCCATAGCAGTACCATCCACAGATATCCCACCCCATAACAGTTCCATCCACAGATCCCCCACCTCATAACAATGCCATCCACAGATCCCCCATAACAGCACCATCCACAGATCCCCCACCCCATAACAATGCCATCCACAGATCCCCCCACCCCATAACAATGCCATCCACAGATATCCCACCCCATAGCAGTACCATCCACAGATCCCCATAACAGTGCCATCCACAGATCCCCCATAACAGTGCCATCCACAGATCCCCCATAACAGTGCCATCCACAGATCCCCATAACAGTGCCATCCACAGATCCCCCATAACAGCACCATCCACAGATCCCCCATAACAGCGCCATCCACAGATCCCCCATAACAGTGCCATCCACAGATCCTGCAATCTGAACATATCCCTCACTCAGAACCAAGTATACTCCATAGGAGATGTGTACTGGATCTGTGGAGATTGAAAAATAAGATTGGAAGGTGCCTGGAAAGGTGAATGTGCGCTTGCCAATGCTATAATGAACATGCACATTTTTACTGAATCAGATATTATAGAAAAAGGGGTGCTAAAGATAAACAAAAGAAGCAGCCCCCTTTCAAGTTTTGATCCCCATGTGTATATAGATGCAATAGGTGTTCCAAGAGGGGTCCCAGATGAGTTCAAAGCTAGAGATCAAGTAGCCGCCGGATTTGAATCAATATTTCCCATCATTACTGTGAATAAAAATGTGGATTGGATAAATTACATATACTACAATCAGCAAAGGTTTGTAAACTATACCAGAGATACATTTCTAGGGGTAGCAGAAGAACTACAAGCAGACTCGATCATGACATTCCAGAATCGAATGGTGTTGGATATGATTCTTGCAGAGAAGGAGTGTGCCGAGTATTGACTGATCCAACCTCCTGCTGCACATACATACCAAATAATACTGGCCCCACTGGTAAGGTCACAATAGCTATAAAAAAGCTTGAAGATCTGTCAATAGAACTGAAAAAGAACTCAGGTATAAATGATCCATGGGATCAATACTTTGGGTGGTTCACAAGTTGGAAACAAGGTCTCATGCAACTAGGGATTGTCATACTAATAGTAATTGTAGTAATAGGTGTAGTAGCATTATGTGTTATTTCCTGTGTGAGACGAATGCTAGAAAAAGGGCTCTCTAATATGTCATTATATCAGACTACTCTACCCCAGGAGGATCGAAGCCCAGATGGATATAAGAATTACCTAATATCATATAGAGAGAAAAAGGACAAGAAAGGAAAGAACCATGTAGTGTCATCCACTAAAGGTTCTAAGAGGGGATTTGAAAGGAATCCATGTTCTTTATTATGTCAAAACCAATTCTGCTTTTTGCTGAAGTTTCGTTTCTATGTTAAGAACTAACTCTGATTGCTTTGGAAATAATTGTTGTAAGGTTTCTATTCTCTGTAACCCTGAATCTTATCTCTTTGGCACTACTCCCGGACAATATTCCTAATATGGAAGTTCCGTTTTTGTTTCTATTTCTCTGACTGTAGAATAAGACGTGTTAATATGATAGGTTAAATACATAACTTACGATGATATGCTAATAAAGAGGGTAAAGCCCCCTCTATATAACCTGTATGCATTAAAAATAAACCTCAGAGTGTTCATTCAGTACATCACTGTTGTGTCTTTCATTACCTATTGAGTGAAGCGCTCTCCTGACGTCAGAAAGGGACTCAAACCAAGCCGATACTAGAAGTTTGGTGCCAGGGGTACCAAGTGGGACGTTGAGATTCCTATCAGTTACCACGCAGCTTGAGGAAATTCGGTGCGAATTTAATTTTTCCTGAAATTCGGATCGAATTCCACTTCATCAACTTTGATTCACTCATCTCTACAAGCCACCATAAACATAATATGATTTTAGATTCCAAGAAAGGTGCTGGAAACATTTAATATCTAATTTGTGAGGTTCTGACACCTTGGACCCAATTAGCTGTTCTCTGTTCACTTGAATTGGAGCTGAGTTGCAATAATCTGACACAGCCACTACACCTTGAATGGAGCTATGCTCCCTGATGTGTTCAAAGTGCCATTTCTGGCACCAGGCGCTAACCAGTGGTGGTCCTGGGTTTCAGATTCCTACTAATCAGATATTGAGGATAGGGCATCCATATAAGGAGGAAAACCCCTTTATTCCTTTAAGAACACAGCCTAGTTTGGTACTTAATGCTCCCCCAATTTATTTCATTTTTTTCATCTCTGTTTTTCAAAAGCCATAGTTTTTTTTTTTCTTTTAACATTCTGATGGCTTGTTTCATGTAGGTTGAGTTGTATTCTTTTAACTCTACCATTTTGGGAAACCTCTACTGTATTGTATTACTTTAAAAAAAAATTAAGGAGACGGGGGGAATGCAGTTTGGAAAACCATTGTTTTTCAGAGTTTGTTTTCATGGTGTTCACTGCACCGTAAAAATTACATGTTAACTTTATTCTGCATGCGAGTATGATTATGTTAGTTTGCTAATAGTTTTGTTCAAATGATTAGGTACACTTTAAATTGTAATTTAGTAGCAACCTATAAAATACAGAATTACAGTCCATGGAAAGTACACCCCAAAATCTATATATTTTCTGAAAGCAGACAGAAAATGGGAATGGGACTGAGCTGGTATACCAAGTATAGCCGCTATACAATGTACGGCACTGTGCTTGGTAAGCTGCGGAAGGCAGCGGCACTCATAGGAGTGCTGCTACCTTCTCAGCTAATCAGATACTGATGTGACCTATCCAGAGCATAGGTCATCAGTTATAAAATCTCGGAAAACCCCTTTAATAATTAATAAACACAACCACCTTCATGCGACTTTGTAGCAAACATCAACAAAAATTTGACAAAAATGTGCTTACCCTAGAAGAGTCCTTATGCAACAGAAATACAAAAAGTACTAAGCAGGTGGCTCACTCTGATTTGACACGACAGGGGCACAAGTTCAAAGAAACACCCCCTGGTTCTAGTAGGTATAATATGGATTGGATAGAACCGGCACTCAAAACATTCGGAATACACGTGGAAATTGAATAAAATAGAGATATATATTCATCTGGTTTACACATATGTTATATATGCTTTTTATGCCTTTTTTATGAATTTTACCCTGATGTACACAGGATATAGCGTTTATTGTTTAATAAATATTTTTATTCAATTTCCACGTGTATTCCGAATGTTTTGAGTGCCGGTTCTATCCAATCCATATTGCAACTGAAATACAGTCTGCGAAAAACTTTAAAGGGAACCTGTCACGGGGATTTTGTGTATAGAGCTGAGGACATGGGTTGCTAGATGGCCGCTAGCAGATCCGCAATACCCAGTCCCCATAGCTCTGTGTGCTTTTATTGTGTAAAAAAACAAATTTGATACATATGCAAATTAACCTGAGAGGAGTCCTGTACGTGAGATGAGTCAGGGACAGGACTCATCTCAGGTTAATTTGCATATGTATCAAATCGTTTTTTTTACACAATAAAAGCACACAGAGCTATGGGGACTGGATATTGCGGATGTGCTAGCGGCCATCTAGCAGCCCATGTCCTCAGCTCTATACCCAAAATCCCCGTGACAGGTTCCCTTTAAGAAGCGAGGAGTTCATACATATCACACACCTACATTCAATGCAGCATCATGTGTTAAAGAAATGCAAAAATGACAAGAATTCATAAACTTTTGCAAGAAAGTATTTGGAATTATGTAGTATATAATTTTCCATCCTCCTATACAAACTATAATTCTAATTAAAGTGAACCTGTCACCATGAACATGTAATGTAAGCTACAAGTACCATGTTAAGCGAAAAAATAAAAAACGGAGCTCACACAGTACCATTGTAAAACATATATACTGTAAATTTTATTGTAATATGATTAAAATATGTATAATTAGGCATTAAAAATGAAGGAGAGTTACAGAAAAAACGCCATCCTGGCGCTGCACACGTGTCAAAGAAGTAATAAGCGTATATCAATGTAATGTGATTACAGCGTATTTAAATATACGATAAGTTATGCATAAAAAGGATGAGTCTCAATAACATTGACCACATTGCTAAGGTATCAAAAAACACATACAGTCAGGTCCATAAATATTGGGACATCGACACATTTCTAACATATTTGGCTCTATACACCACTACAATGGATTTGAAATTAAACGAACGAGATGTGCTTTAACTGCAGACTGTCAGGTTTAATTTGAGGGTATTTACCGTATTTATCGGCGTATAACACGCACTGGCGTATAACACGCACCTTCATTTTAAGGGAAATTTCAGGAAAAAAAATTAAATTTCAAATTGTACTGCTATGAGGTGGGGGGATCTGTGGATGGAACTGTTATGGGGGGGATCTGTGGATGACACTGCTATGTCATCCACAGATCCCCCTCATAACAGTGTCCATTTCAAATTGTACTGCTATGGGGTGGGGGGATCTGTGGATGGAACTGTTATGGGGGGGGATCTGTGGATGACACTGCTATATGTCATCCACAGATCCCCCTCATAACAGTGTCCCCCAATACACCGGGCCCCGCCGCTCACCGAAGTATTTATAAACGTGAATCCTTATCCTGTTATTAAGCTGCCCTCTCCCATGTTCCTATGTCCCCCCTGTATCCCCACAGCACTTACTTAAGCTTCCATAGCAGGCAGAGCGGACGGCACCAGTAACGTCACTCACTGACGTCGCGCGTCTGCTCCGCCTGCTTCATTCATAAAGGGGGCGGAGCAGGCGCTCAACGTCAGTGAGTGACGTTACTGCTGCCGTCCGCTCTGCCTGCTATTGAAGCTTAAGTAAGTGCTATGGGGATACAGGGGGGACATGGGAACATGGGAGAGGGCAGCTTAATAACAGGATAAGGATTCACGTTTATAAATACTTTGGTGAGCGGCGGGGCCCGGTGTAAGAGTACAGTGACTGCACCGGGCCCCGCCCCTAGTTACGGACTCCAGCCCCTCCTCTCTCCCGGCTCATACAGCACAGTCTGTGATGCTGCATCTTTGCCGGGCCGCAATGAATATCGGCGTATAACACGCATACATCATTTGCCCCCTATTTTCAGGGGGAAAAAGTGCGTGTTATACGCCGATAAATACGGTACATCCAAATCAGGTGAACGGTGTAGGAATTACAACAGTTTGCATATGTGCCTCCCACTTGTTAAAGGACCAAAAGTAATGGGACAATTGGCTTCTCAGCTGTTCCATGGCCAGGTGTGTGTTATTCCTTCATTATCCGAATTACAATGAGCAAATAAAAGGTCCAGAGTTCATTTCCAGTGTGCTATTTGCATTTGAAATCTGTTGCTGTCAACTCTCAAGATGAGATTCACAGAGCTGTCACGATCAGTGAAGCAAGCCATCATTAGGCTGAAAAAACAAAACAAACCAATCAGAGAGATAGCAAAAACATTAGGCGTGGCCAAAACAACTGTTTGGAACATTCTTAAAAAGAAGGAACGCACCAGTGAGCTCAGCAACACCAAAAGACCCGGAAGACCACAGAAAAACAACTGTGGTGGATGACCGAAGAATTCTTTCCTTGGTGAAGAAAACATCCTTCACAACAGGATGAACACTCTCCAGGAGGTAGGTGTATGTGTGTCAAAGTCAACAATCAAGAGAAGACTTCACCAGAGTGAATACAGAGGGTTACCCACAAGATGTAATCCATTGGTGAGCCTCACAAACAGGAAGGCCAGATTAGAGTTTGCCAAACGACATCAAAAAAAGCCTTCACAGTTCTGAAACAACATCCTATGGACAGATGAGACCAAGATCAACTTGTACCAGAGTGATGGTAAGAGAAGAGTATGGAGAAGGAAAGGAACTGCTCATGATCCTAAGCATACCACCTCATCAGTGAAGCATGGTGGGCATGTATGGCGTGGGCATGTATGGCTGCCAATGGAACTGGTTCTCTTGTATTTATTGATGATGTGACTGCTGACAAAAGCAGCAGGATGAATTCTGAAGTGTTTCGGGCAATATTATCTGCTCATATTCAGCCAACAGCTTCAGAACTCATTGGACGGCGCTTCACAGTGCAGATAGACAATGACCCAAAGTATACTGCAAAAGCAACCAAAGAGTTTTTAAGGGAAAGAAGTGGAATGTTATGCAATGGCCAAGTCAATCACTTGACCTGAATCCGATTGAGCATGCATTTCACTTGCTGAAGAGAAAACTGAAGGGAAAATGCCCCAAGAACAAGCAGAAACTGAAGACAGTTGCAGTAGAGGCCTGGCAGAGCATCACCAGGGATGTAACCCAATGTCTGGTGATGTCTATGTGTTCCAGACTTCAGGCTGTAATTGACTGCAAAGGATTTGCAACCAAGTATTGAAAAGTGAAAGTTTGATTTATGATTATTATTATGTCCCATTACTTTTGGTCCCTTAACAAGTGGGAGGCACATATACAAACTGTTGTAATTCCTACACCGTTCACCTGATTTAAATGTAAATACCCTCAAATTAAAGCTGACAGTCTGCAGTTAAAGCACATCTTGTTTGTTTCATTTCAAATCCATTGTGGTGGTGTATAGAGCCAAAAATGGTGGAATTGTGTTGATGTCCCAATATTTATGGACCTGGCTGTATGTATCATGCTAAAGTGCATAGGCTAGAGTAAATTTTGCAGTGATCGCCAGGTGTAAGAAGTCACCTTAACCCGGTGCCTGTAGGACTAAAAGGCAGAGACTCACCTAATAATGACAGTGTGCTGTACCAACCAGGATGGCGCTACCCCGACACGCGTTTCGGTGTGCCTTTGTCTGGGGGTAACGCCATCACTGTGAACCACATATTTCAATACTATTTCCACCAATCAGATGTTTGAAAATAATCATAGTTGTCCTCACCTGTGTGTGTATCGGCGCACAGAGCTCCGGCCGGGAGGAGAGCGGGGCGTGGTTCAACTGGAGCTCTGCGCGCCAATACACACACCGGTGAGGACAACTATTATTATTTTCAAACATCCGATTGGTGGAAATAGCATTAAAATACAGTACAGACCAAAAGTTTGGACACACCTTCTCATTCAAAGAGTTTTCTTTATTTTCATGACTATGAAGGCATCAAAACTATGAATTAACACATGTGGAATTATATACATAACAAGTGTGAAACAACTGAAAATATGTCATATTCTAGGTTCTTCAAAGTAGCCACCTTTTGCTTTGATTACTGATTTGCACACTCTTGGCATTCTCTTGATGAGCTTCAAGAGGTAGTCACCTGAAATGGTCTTCCAACAGTCTTGAAGGAGTTCCCAGAGATGCTTAGCATTTGTTGGCCCTTTTGCCTTCACTCTGCGGTCCAGCTCACCCCAAACCATCTCGATTGGGTTCAGGTCCGGTGACTGTGGAGGCCAGGTCATCTGGCGCAGCACCCCATCACTCTCCTTCATGGTCAAATAGCCCTTACTTTCAAAGTTTTCCCAATTTTTCGGCTGACTGACTGACCTTTAAAGTAATGATGGCCATTCGTTTTTCTTTACTTAGCTGCTTTTTTCTTGCCATAAAACAAATTCTAACAGTCTATTCAGTAAGACTATCAGCTGTGTATCCACCTGACTTCTCCTCAACGCAACTGATGGTCCCAACCCCATTTATAAGGCAAGAAATCCCACTTATTAAACCTGACAGGGCACACCTGTGAAGTGAAAACCATTTCAGGGGACTACCTCTTGAAGCTCATCAAGAGAATGCCAAGAGTGTGCAAAGCAGTAATCAAAGCAAAAGGTGGCTACTTTGAAGAACCTAGAATATGGCATATTTTCTGTTGTTTTACACTTGTTTGTTATGTATATAATTCCACATGTGTTAATTCATAGTTTTGATGCCTTCAGTGTGAATCTAAGGTGTGTCCAAACTTTAGGTCTGTACTGTATGTGGTTCACAGTGATGGCGTTACCCCGGACGAAGGCACGCCGAAACGCGCGTCAGGGTAGCACCATCCTGGTTTGTACAGCACACTGTCATTATTAGGTGAGTCTCTGCCTTTCAGTCTTACTGGCAGCAGGTTAAGGTTACTTCTTACACCTGGCGATCACTGTGAAATTTGCTCTAGCCTATGTACTTTAGCATGATACATATGTGTTTTTTGATACCTTAGCAATGTGGTCAATGTTATTGAGACTCATCCTTTATATGCATAACTTATCGTATATTTAAATACGCTGTAATCACATTACATTGAGATACGCTTATTACTTCTTTGACACGCGTCCGCATTTCCGTTCCCGAAAAAAATTGAACATGCCCTATTCTTGTCCGCAAATGCGGACAAGAATAGGCATATTCTATTAGTGCCGGCGATGTGCGGCCCGCAAAATTCGGAACGCACATTGCCGGTGTCCGTGTTTTGTGGATCTGCGGATCCGTGGATGGACCCTTACACTTATTTTCTGGAAAAAGTGATGCTTCACCTTGTCATTTCACTCATGGCAGGATTGACTGCGCCAGGCATCTTCACTGTTCAGATGCCTGGCCCTGAAATCTCACTTTTGCACCTGCGCAATCACCAGTGAAGTCAGTCTCCTTCCGTACAAGAAGACACACGGTTTCGCTAATTAAGAAGCTAAGTGAGAGTCTTCTGGGAGTAGACTGAGGTCATATGCTTGCGAAGTACAAATCTCAGTGGGGAGATCAACCATGCATACGCCGATGAAGTCTCACTGCCACCAGCACAAAATTTCAGGGCTAGGCCTCCGAATAGTCAGGGGAGGAGGTGAAGTGATGCTCTGAGAGGCTAGGCCAGCCCTTCAGTTTTCCAATCACCTCATTCGCATAAAAATAAAAGAAAAAACTATGCTGCAGCAGTATATGCGTTTGCAGCAATAGAGGGCTAATTTTTTTTCACCACCACATCACTACCAGGCTGTATGCCTGGTTTAATAGGGTTGATCATGGTGACAAATGATATTTAAATAATGGAATCTTTTAATAGATTTTGTTGCTACAGACATGACGGTACTAAATATATTACTAGATAGATTTTTTTTTAAAACTTTTTTATATTTTTGTTTTTAAAATATTTTTCTTTATTATTCTTCAAATTTTTTAGTCCTGTTAGGGGACATGAACCTGTTTTTTTTTATTGGTTGTAGTATACACAGTAATGCACTATAAACTGTATTACAGTGATTCTCATAGTCATTCTGTTACATCTTTCAAGAAGCAGGATATAATAGGGCATGGTAAGTCCAGGCCCTGACTGCCATGACAACTACTCCCAATGCAGCAACTGCATTCACAGGGTGCTGATCAGAGTATACTTTAGATGGAGCTTCCTTCATCTGTCTAACCTCTCAGATGACATGATAACCCTCGTGGCTAGGGTTGAGCGAACCCGAACTGTAAAGTTCGGGTTCGTACCGAACTTTAGGATTTTTGGAACCCGAACCCAAACTTTTAAGTAAAAGTTTGGTTTTGAGTTCGATGTTCGGCGATTGAATGGCGCTTTTTGAAAGGCTGCAGAGCAGCCAATCAACAAGCATTTAACTCTTGTGCCCTTGGAAGCCATCACAGCCATGCCTACTAATGGCATGGCTGTGATTGGCCAGTGCAGCATGTGACCCAGCCTCTATATAAGCTGGAGTCACGTAGCGCTGCACCTCACTCTGTTCTTACTAGTGTAGGGATAGGAGGCTACAGCTGTGAGGGAGAGAATAGGAAAGAATCTGTTATCAGAAGTGCTTGTTAACTCAGCGATCTACAGCGATTTTTTTTTTGTGGGTGCAGTGCACCAATTTTTTTACCCTGCCCTTAGCCCAGTGACACAGAAAAAAACTTTTATTCATATGTTAGTTAGGTGGGCGTCGGCAGACATTTTGTGCAAGTTCAGTGCACCTCTGACTGCTATACACATGCAAGGGTCTCGATGTTAGACGATTGCATGCCCACGTACCTAAGTCTGTGTGACACCTGAAAACCCTATAATAGTGAGGGAACACGACCACCGGCTCCCTGCACTTAATACGGACGGAGTCAGGGTCACCTAGAATCAAGCCAGCAAGGAAACACAATAAAGTAAAGGACTTATCTGAGCAAACAGCAGATGCAGCCTCCAGCAGTAAACACTTCATCCAGGAAGTAGTATAAACCGCAAAGTGAGGCAGTATGGGAGGGAATATAAAGGAAGACGACTAGTCTAAATAAGTGACACCTGGCAGAGGGAAAGGAGATAAGAAATTGAAGCCAAAACAAAGAACGTCATACAAGAGGTAGAGAAGAACGTCTGCCAGACCTTCTCACAGAACTGGCGGTGACACCTGCCCCAGAAGTGGAAGAGATTGAGTGCACCGATGCCCAACCACTTATGTTTCAAGATTAGTACATGGGAGGACCACCGCAGCATGTCTCGGATGATGACGAAACACAGGTGCCAACTGCTATGGCTTTCGAAAGTGTGCAGACCGACAAGGAGGGCAGGGGTGAAGACTGAGTGGAAGATGATGTGGAGGATGATGAGATCTTCGACCCCACATGGAATCAAGGTCATGCGAGTGACCTGTCTAGTTTCGAGGAAGAGGCGGTGGTCGCACATTGCCACCAGCACAGCAGAAGAGGGAGCAGTGTGCAAAAGCAGAGCAGCCGTCCCCTAGACAGTAAGCCTTCTACTGCCCACCTCACCAAGGGACCGAGCACACCAAAGCCAGCTCCAAGGAGTTCCCTAGTTTGGCAGTTCTTCAGACAATGTGCTGACGACAAGACACAAGTGGTTTGCACGCTGTGCAATCAGAGCCTGAAGCGAGGCATAAACGTTCTCAACCTGAGCACAACCTGCATGACCAGGCATCTAAGTGCAAAGCACGAGCTGCAGTGGAGTAGACACCTCAAATACCAAGAAAGGCCTCAACGCCAGCAACGCCACCACCTGGGTCACCAGGCATCTCCACAATGTCCTATGGAAGAGTTCAGCTGTCAATCTCCCAAACACTGGAGCGAAAGAGGAAGTACCCCCCTACCCACCTGCGATCCCTGGCCCTGAATGCCAGCATTTCAAAATTACTGGCCTTTGAAATGCTGTCATTCCGTCTGGTGGAGACAGAGAGTTTTAAAAGCCTTATGGCGGTGGTTGTCCCACAGTACGTCGTGCCCAGCCGCCACTACTTTTCCAGGCGAGCCATCCCTTCCCTGCACAGCCAAGTGGGGGACAAAATCAGGTGTGCACTGTGCAACGCCATCTGTGGCAAGGTCCACCTAACTATGGATACGTGGTCCAGTAAGCACGATCAGGGACGTTATATCTCCCTAACAGCACACTGGGTAAATGCAGTGGCGGCTGGGCCTGAGGCAGATAGCAGTTTGGCAGTTTTAAAACTTATCTGTTAGGGGAACAAACCCCACACTACACAGGAGCTGTGGACGGGCATAGAACAACAGACCGATGAGTGGTTGGTGCCAGTGAGCCTCAAGCCTGGCCTGGTGGTGTGCGATAATGGGCGAAATCTCGTAGCACCTCTGGGCCTAGCCGATTTGACGCGCATCCCTTGCCTGGCGCATGTGCTGAATTTGGTGGTGCAGAGGTTTCTTAAAAATTACCCCCATATGTCAGAGCTGCTGCAGAAAGTGCGGGCCATCTGTGCGCGCTTTCGGCGTTCTCACCCTGCTGCTGCTGGCCTGTCAGCGCTGCAGCGTAACTTCGGCCTTCCCCCTCACCGCCTCATATGCGATGTGCCCACAAGGTGGAACTCCACCTTGCACATGCTGGACAGACTGTGTGAGTAGCAGCAGGCGATAGTGGAGTTTCAGCTGCAGCACACACGGGTGAGTCGCTCTGCGGAAAAGAACCACTTTACCACTAATGAGTGGGCCTCCATGCGAGACCTGTGTGCCTGTGTGCTGTTTTGAGTACTCCACCAACATGGCCAGTGCCGATGACGCTGTTCTCATCGTTACTATCCCACTTCTATGCCTCCTTGAAAAAACGCTTAGGGCAATGATGGAAAAGGATGTGGCACAGGAGGAAGAGGAAGAGGGATCATTTACAAGGGTTTCAGGCCAGTTATTCACAAGTGGTTCCGAGGGTGGGTTCCTGTACCCACATACGCCAGGTACACAATTGTCCAGCCAGGGCACAGTTCTGGAGGATGACGAAGTGGAGGATGAGGAGGAGGAGATGGAGGAGGAGGAGGAACCGTGTTTACAGCAGGGTGGCACCCAAACCAGCTCATGGCCATCACTGGTGTGTGGCTGGGGGTATACAGAGGACACAGACGATACACCTCCCACAGAGGACAGCTTGTCGTTGCCTCTGGGCAGCCTGGCACACATGAGCAATTACATGCTGCAGTGTCTCCGCAACGACCGACGAGTTCACCACATTCTAACTTGTGCTGATTACTGGGTGGCCACGCTGCTGGATCCCCGTTACAAGGACAACAAACCGTCCTTAAAGAGGACCTTTCACTTGTATAAACTCTGTGAACTGAGTATGCTGCCATATAGAGCGGCGCCCGGGGATCTCACTGCACTTACTATTATCCCCGGGCGCCGCTCCGTTCTCCTGTTATAGGCTCCGGTATATTTGCTCCTTAAGTTATAGTAGGCGGGTCTTCCCTTGTCCTGTGGGCGTCTCCTTCTCCTAGGCTGCAGCGCTGGCCAATCGCAGCGCACAGCTCACAGCCTGGGAGTTTTTTTTCTCCCAGGCTGTGAGCTGTGCGCTGCGATTGGCCAGCGCTGCAGCCTAGGAGAAGGAGACGCCCACAGGACAAGGGAAGAGCCGCCTACTATAACTTAAGGAGCAAAGGTACCGGAGCCTATAACGGGAGAACGGAGCGGCGCCCGGGGATAATAGTAAGTGCAGTGAGATCCCCGGGCGCCGCTCTATATGGCAGCATACTCAGTTCACATAGTTTATACAAGTGAAAGGTCCTCTTTAATTCCATCACGAGTACAAGCGCACGCTGGTAGACGCGCTGCTGATGGCATTCCCACCTGACAGCGGGGGCACAGTGGAAGCACAAGGCGAAGGCAAAGGAGGAAGAAGAGGTCACCAATGCAGCTGGGGCACCGCCAGCACCTCAGAAGGCAGGGTTAGCATGGCCGAAATGTGGAAAAGCTTTGTCAGCACGCCACAGCAACCAGCACCACCAGCTGATATGGAATGTCTTAGCAGGAGGCAGCATTTCAGCAACATGGTGGAGCAGTATGTGTGCACACGCCTACATGTACTGACTGATAAGTCTGCCCTCTTCAACTTCTAGGTCTCCAAATTGGTCACATGGCCTGAGCTTGCCCTTTACGCTTTGGAGGTGCTGGCCTGCCCTGCAGCCAGAGTATTGTCTGAACGTGTGTTTAGCATGGCAGGGGGCGTTATCACAGACAAGCGCAGCTGCCTGTCCATAGCCAATGTGGAGAAGCTCACACTCATTAAAATGAACCACGCATGGATCCCACAGGACTTGTCCGTACCTTGTGCAGAATAGACATGTATACCGGCCTTACCCAGCCATTGTTATACTCCAGCGCACATGCTTATTGTTGTATTTTTGATATTTCCCACTCTTTTGAGGTGTACCCTAATTTAAACTAAACAAAAAATAATTTTAACAAAAAAACTGTGTTGGCTGCCTCCTCCTCCACCGCCGCTTCCACCTACACCGCTATGTCCACCACCTTCTCAACCTACTACTCCATATGGACCTCCACCTCCTAGATAAAGATTATTATTTTTAATTTTTACGTATTTTCTTTTAAGTCATTTCACTAATTTGTCTGATACATTGTTGGGTGACATATCTCATATTTTGGGCTGTGATATACCCCTGCTCTACATTGTTGACAGGGAAATACCTTTCACAAATTTGTTTGTAAAATTTTTGGGTGACATTCCCAAATTTTTGGCTGTGATATACCCTGCTCTACCTAGTGGACAGGGAAATACATTTCAATAATTTGTCTGTTACATTGTTGGATGACATTCACCAATTTTTGGCTGTGATATACCCCTGCTCTACCTAGTGGACAGGGAAATACATTTCACTAATTTGTCTGTTACATTGTCGGGTGCCAATCACCAATTTTTGGCTCTGATATACCCCTGCTCTACCTAGTGGACAGGGAAATAAATTTCATTAATTTGTCTGTTACATTGTCGGGTGACCTTCACCAATTTTTGGCTGTGATATACCCCTGCTCTACCTAGTGGACAGGGAAATACATTTCACTAATTTGTCTGTTACATTGTCGGGTGACATTCACCAATTTTTGGCCATGATATACCCCTGCTCTACCTAGTGGACAGGGAAATACATAGTGGACAGGGAAATACATTTCACTATTTTGTCTGTAACATTGTCGAGTGACATTCACCAATTTTTGGCTGTGATATACCCCTGCTCTACCTAGTGGACAGGGAAATACATTTCATTAATTTGTTTGTTACATTACATTGTCAGGTGACATTCACCAATTTTTGGCTGTGATATACCCCTGCTCTACCTAGTGGACAAGGAAATACATTTCACTAATTCATCTGTTAAATTGTTGGGTGACAAATGCTCATCTTTTGCGCTAGAAAGTACATTTGCGGCCTACACTGCCACAGGACAGTACGAATTTTGAGGCCAGAACAAGTACAGACGATAGTAGATTGGGTGGCTGACAGTGCCTACTGTTCCTTCACATTGTCTACCACCCAGTCCCCTGCTGAAAGATCAGAGTTGGCACCTACAGCGCATGGCCATCTGTCTTTCAACTCACCCCCTTGCAAATCAGGCAAGCAGTCTGAGCCCCAAGTCATGCAGCAGTCTCTTATGCTTTTTGATGACTGCTGGCAGGGTTTCTGTGGGCTATCCACATAGCCCTGCACCAGAAGTGGAAGAGATTAAGTACACTGATGCCCAACCACTTATGTTTCAGGATGAGGACATGGGAAGACCACCGCAGCACGTCTCTGATGATGACGAAACACAGGTGCCAACTGCTGCGGCTTTCTGCAGTCTGCAGACCTACAAGAAGGGCAGGGGTAAAGAGTGGGTGTAAGATGATGTGGAGGATGATGAGGTATTAGATGATGGTACTAGACCCCACATGGAATCAAAGTCATGCGAGTGACCTGTCTAGTTCGGAGGAAGAGGCGGTGGTCGCACAGAGGCACCAGCACAGCAAAAGAGGGAGCAGGGTACAAAAGGGTCTGTTACATTCTTGGGTGACATTTTACCATTTTTTGCCGTATACAAACCCCTGCTCTGCATAGCTGACAGGGACCTAATTTTTTTAAAATCGTCTGTTCAATTGGTGGGTGACATTTTACCAGTTTTGCCGTGAATAAACCCCTGCTCTGCATAGTTGACAGGGCCCGAAATTTTCAAAAATCATCTGTTCCATTGGTGGGTGACATTAACCCATTTTAGCAGATGAAAAACCCCTGCTCTGCATAGGTGACAGGGGTTTACATTTCTAAAATTCGTCTTTAATTGATGCTCACCCCTCCTTTCATTCGATACTTCCGCTTTAATAACTTGTCCCACATTTCAGCTCGATCACATTGCAGCCATTGACCTCCCTTGGATGTGGTATCCCTTTCTCACACTCCCTCTCCTGCGTGGAACCCTGATTTGCCGCTAACCGTGATCAACATGGTAGGCGCAGAATCGAAAGTTGATAGGGAAGATATCCAATTGGATCGTGGACGATCACGGGGACGTGAGATCAGGCAGAAGTTATCTAGAGTCAACAAAGCGGCAACAAGGCCTCTCCTGTCTAACGTTTCCAAATCCAAAATACCCCAGTGACATTCCCTGTAATTTTTTATTAATCATTACAATAACAGGGCATCTTAAGAGTTCTGTATTGTTATTTATTGTCACTACCTCCCCGAGTCGGGAGTGGGTAATTGCCCTTAGATGTGGTATCTCAGGCTCCCTCTCCGGCATGGAACCCTGATTCCCTGTTACCCGTGATCACCATGGTAGTGTCACGGCGGGGAGTGGGGGAAACCCCCCACCGAGCGGTGAGGAGGCAACTTGGAAGCAACAAGGCGAGGAGGAGGAATAAGGGAGCAGGTCACCTCCTACAATGTCCCTAATTCTGGCCCTGACTCCTAACCGTATGAGCCAACCCAGATGGTAGGAGGGCTCATACTCCGGAACCTCGGGGCCCTACTAACCCTCAGGAAATCCCTGGACTAAGAGCAGGGTAAAGACGACCTGTTCCTCCACAACACGGAAAAACAGGAGTCTCCACTGGCCAAGCTGCAAGGAGAGGGGGACACATACAGCATATGGAGATGGCAGGTAAGCGAAACCCATAACACACTTACCTGCCACAGACACGCTGACTGGAACCCGTGCACAAGTGCTGGTGTCCACACCAACATTAAAGGATACAGCACACACCACAAACCACACAGGGACCCAGGACACCCATAGCTGCAATAAACATGAGACAGGGGAATGTCTAGGAAACATGACACCAAACACCACCAAACTAGACATACCAACACCCTGAACATAACCCACTCCATAAAAATAGGGACAGGAAGAGAAGGAGACACCGGGATGACATGAACATCTATGACCACATGGGTGGCCCTCACTGGACAGATGGTAAAACCAGGGGCAGTGAACCACCAGCAAACACCAAGCCTGGAGGAACACAGAGCTACAGGCTTCCAGCAGAGACTAAATAGCCCAAGCAGCCACACCCACAAACACATAAACCCAGTGTTCACAAAACACTAGGAAGGGAGTTAACCCTTCCAACACCAGACAGAGGAAGGCTACAACTTAAAGGGGAAGTGCACACACAAGCATACCAAACACGTAACCACAGCATGCGTGGCAACCTTGTCACGGCAATCACCCAGAAGGCCGAGACCCTGCCACCGCATGCTCTCACAGCAACACGTTGCCGCGGGCAACCGCAAGTGTGGCAACAGTGTCACAGCGTGCACCATAGGCCGTGACAGGTAGGCGCATAAAAGAATATTGAAAGTTGATAGGGAAGATATCCAATTGGATCGTGGACATCATAGGGACGTGTGACATGGTGGAGCAGTATGTGTGCACACGCCTACACGTACTGACTGATGGGTCTGCCTCCTTCAACTTCTGGGTCTCCAAATTGGGCACATGGCCTGAGCTTGCCCTTTACGCCTTGGAGGTGCTGGCCTGCCCTGCAGCCAGTGTATTGTCTGAACGTTTGTTTAGCACGGCAGGAGGGGGTTATCAAAGACAAGCTCAGCCACCTGTCCACAGCCAATGTGGACAAGCTCACGTTCATTACAATGAACCAGGCAGGGATCCCACAGGACTTGTCCGTACCTTGTGCAGAATAGACATGTATACCTGCCTCTCCCAGCCATTGTTGTACTCCAGCGCACTTTTTCTTTGTTTATTTTTTATATTTCCCAATGTTTTGGGGTCTACCCAAATAAAAAAATAAAAAATCTAGTGTTGGCTACCTCCTCCTCCTCCACCGCCGCTTCCACCTACACCGCCACTTCCGCCGCCTCCTCAACCTCCTACTCCATATGGACCTCCTCCTCCTAGATCAAGATTATTATTTTTTATTTTTACATATTTTATGTTATTTTAAGTCATTTCTCTATCCACATTTGTTTGCAGAGCACTTGCCATGCTCATAACCACATGTTGCTGCCATTTGCAGCCCTCTAGCCCTTTCCATGACTTTTTTTTACAGCCATTTTAGTGCTCCAAAGTTCGGGTCCCCATTGATTTCAATGGGGTTGGGGTTCGGGGTCAAGTTTGGGTCAAGTTCGGGCCGAACCCGAACATCCAGGTGTCCTCTCAACTCTAATCGTGGCATCTAAGGGGTTAAACTGCAGTGAGAGCAGGGTGCCAATTGTATAATACAGCTGGTACCTATGCAGGTGATGGAGTAAGCCCAGCTCCTGAGCCTGTGCCATCACATGACATACTGTTACAGCACAGAGTGTTAACTCATTGCATTCAGTGACCTAATAGTATGTCACTATACCACTAATTAGGAAGAGGTTAAATATATATATATATATATATATATATATAGAGAGAGAGAGAGAGAGAGATAATAAACAAAAAATAGCAGCAGCACAGTCAATGGTGAAGTTGGGTGCAATCCCTCTTGGAATTCAGGCAAAAATAAATTATGAGGCAGCACTCCTGTTCAATTGAAGGGTGTTTGACCAGTTTATTTCCCCAGGACAATAAGAAAAAAATACTTTCTATTAGACGTCAGATCAGACCACCAACCAGACACCCAATGTTAGTCAGACCTCAGCTCACAGCCCCAATCAGACCCCCAATGTTAATAAGACCAAGACCTCAGATCAGACCCCCAATGTTAACATCTGCCCCAGCCTCACATCAACCCCAGCTTCACTTCAGCCCCCTGGCTCAGGTTAGCCCCCCCAGCATCAGGCCAGCCCCAGCCTCAGATCAGCCCCAGCAGATGAGCCCCCTGCCTCAGATCAGCCCCCAGCCTCACAGCAATTAAAATAAAAAAAAACATGTACCTTTCCTGCATCCGGGCACCGCTGCTTCTCATCTCCATTGCGCCTCCTGCTCTTCCTGCCGTCGGCTGTACCGTGACCCAATGCGCACAGCGTGAGGTCACAGACCACCCTCACATTGTGCGCAGCCACAGCACAGTCGACAGCCGAGGACCAGGAAGCGGTGAGTTTTGATTCTTCACCGCTTCCCGGTCCTCCGGTACTAGTGAGCGCTTCCATAATGGAAGCGCTCACTAATAGTCACCCCATAAGACGCAGGAAAATTTTCCTTCACTTTTGGGGGCAAAAAATGCATCTTATGTGTAGAGATGTCCCGAACTATTCGCCGGCGAACAGTTCCCGGCGAACATCGCTTGTTCGCGTTCGCCGCGGCGGGCGAACATATGCGATGTTCGGTCCGCCCCTATACGTCATCATTGAGCAAACTTTGACCCTGTACCTCACAGTCAGCAGACACATTCCAGCCAATCTGCATACCCTCCCTCCCAGACCCTCCCACCTCCTAAAAAAAAACAAGGACGGCAGCCCTCTTAGATTCATTCTGAAGCTGCAGTGTTAGTTAGAGCAGGGAGAGTGCTGCTGCTGCTGCTGCTGAATTAATAGGGAAAGCGTTAGCTAGGCCAGTGTTCTGTGTCCACTCCAGTCCTCAAAGACTCATCTGCTGTAAGGACAGGGTCCTGACAGCACCCCAAAAAGCCCTTTTTAGGGCTGGTACATCAGTCTGCTTTTATTTATTTTTTCTATATACACTCACCTAAAGAATTATTAGGAACACCTGTTCTATTTCTCATTAATGCAATTATCTAGTCAACCAATCTCATGGCAGTTGCTTCAATGCATTTAGGGGTGTGGTCCTGGTCAAGACAATCTCCTGAACTCCAAACTGAATGTCAGAATGGGAAAGAAAGGTGATTTAAGTAATTTTGGCATGGTTGTTGGTGCCAGATGGGCCGGTCTGAGTATTTCACAATCTGCTCAGTTACTGGGATTTTCACGCACAACCATTTCTAGGGTTTACAAAGAATGGTGTGAAAAAGAAAAAACATCCAGTATGCGGCAGTCCTGTGGGCAAAAATGCCTTGTGGATGCTAGAGGTCAGAGGAGAATGGGCCGACTGATTCAAGCTGATAGAAGAGCAACGTTGACTGAAATAAATACTCGTTACAACCGAGGTATGCAGCAAAGCATTTGTGAAGCCACAACATGCACAACCTTGAGGCGGATGGGCTACAACAGCAGAAGACCCCACCGGGTACCACTCATTTCCACTACAAATAGGAAAAAGGAGCTACAATTTGCACGAGCTCACCAAAATTGGACTGTTGAAGACTGGAGAAATGTTGGTCTGATGAGTCTCGATTTCTGTTGAGACATTCAAATGGTAGAGTCCGAATTTGGCGTAAACAGAATGAGAACATGTATCCATCCTCTGATGGCTAATTCCAGCAGGATAATGCACCATGTCGCAAAGCTTGAATCATTTCAAATTGGTTTCTTGAACATGACAATGAGTTCACTGTACTAAAATGGCCCCCACAGTCACCAGATCTCAACCCAATAGAGCATCTTTGGGATGTGGTGGAACGGGAGCTTCGTGCCCTGGATGTGCATCCCTCAAATCTCCATCAACTGCAAGATGCTATCCTATCAATATGGGCCAACATTTCTAAAGAATGCTATCAGCACCTTGTTGAATCAATGCCACGTAGAATTAAGGCAGTTCTGAAGGCAAAAGGGGGTCCAACACCGTATTAGTATGGTGTTCCTAATAATTATTTAGGTGAGTGTATATATTGCAGTTGCCTGCCCGTGTGTGAGAGGCCACAGGCCCACACACTGTACTGTGTGCACACCACTCATATAGGGTGGCACAGTACCTTGCAGATAAAAAAAGTCATAAAATTTTTCCTCTGTAATATAATTGCAGTTGCCTGCCAGTGAGTGTCAGGCCCACAGACTGTACTGTGCCCACTGCCCACCACTCATATAGGGTGGCACAGTACCTTGCAGATAAAAAAGTCATTACATTTTTTCTCTGTAATATAATTGCAGTTGCCTGCCAGTGTGTGTCAGGCTCACAGACTATACTGTGCCCACTGCCCACCACTCATATAGGGTGGCACAGTACCTTGCAGATAAAAAAGTCATTTAATTTTTCCTCTGTAATATAGATGCAGTTGCCTGCCAGTGAGTGACAGGCCCACAGACTGTACTGTGCCCACTGCCCACCACTCATATAGGGTGGCACAGCATCTTGCTGTTAAAAAAGTCATTACATTTTTCCTCTGTAATATAATTGCAGTTGCCTGCCAGTGAGTGTCAGGCCCACAGACTGTACTGTGCCCACTTCCCACCACTCATATAGGGTGGCACAGCATCTTGCTGTTAAAAAAGTCATTTAATTTTTCCTCTGTAATATAATTGCAGTTGCCTGCCAGTGTGTGTCAGGCCCACAGACTGTACTGTGCCCACTGCCCAACACTCATATAGGGTGGCACAGCATCTTGCTGTTAAAAAATTCATATAATTTTTCCTCTGTAATATAATTGCAGTTGCCTGCCAGTGAGTGTCAGGCCCACAGACTTTACTGTGCCCACTGCCCACCACTCATATAGGGTGGCACAGCATCTGGCTGTTAAAAAAGTCATTACATTTTTCCTCTGTAATATAATTGCAGTTGCCTGCCAGTGTGTGTCAGGCCCACAGACTGTACTGTGCCCACTGCCCACCACTCATATAGGGTGACACAGCATCTTGCTGTTAAAAAATTCATTCATTTAATTTTTCCTCTGTAATATAATTGCAGTTGCCTGCTAGTGAGTGTCAGGCCCACAGACTGTATTGTGCCCACTGCCCAACACTCATATAGGGTGGCACAGTACCTTGCACGCATAGTACCACTAATCTAAAAAAAATGACAGGCAGAGGCAGGCCGTCGTGGTCGTGGTGCTGTGATTTCCTTTGGCCCTAGAATAATGGCCAGTGTTCAGAGGCCACGTACCCTGAACTCGAAAAATTCTGAGGACATAGTTGACTGGCTTACACAGGACACCCAATCTTCTACAGCTTCCGCTCGGAACCTTGACGCACCATCCTCCTCCAGCTCAGCTTCGGGCGCCTCTAAAGTTACCACTCGCAAGTCTGCCGCCACCACCAACACTAGCACCACAGCCGCTTCACTTGATCTGTCAGAGGAGTTATTTACACATCAGTTGGAAGAAATGAGCGATGCGCAACCATTATTGCCAGAGGATGTAGATAACAGGGATATGTCTCAGTCAGGCAGCATTACACACATGGACGTACGGTGTGATGATGATGTTGTACCCGCTGCTGCTTCCTTTGCTGAGTTGTCAGATACAAGTGAAGCGGTTGATGATGACGATGTGTCCGTGGATGTCACGTGGGTGCCCGCTTGAAGAGAAGAAGAACAGGGGGAAAGTTCAGATGGGGAGACAGAGAGGAGGAGGAGACGAGTTGGAAGCAGGGGGAGGTCGTCGCAAGGAGCTAGTGGCACAGTCAGACAGCATGTATCGGCACCCAGGGTCAGCCAGACAGCACGCCAATCAACGCATGCTGTTGCCACCACCAGAATGCCGTCATTGCAAAGCTCAGCAGTGTGGCATTTTTTTTGTGTGTCTGCCTCTGATAACAGCGATGCGATTTGCAACCTGTGCCAAAAGAAACTGAGTCGTGGGAAGTCCAACACCCACCTAGGTACAACTGCTTTGTGAAGGCACATGATCTCACATCACAAACGCCTATGGGATCAACACATGATGAGTAGAAGCAGCACACAAACTCAAAGCCACCATCCTCCTCCTGGTCCAGCATCTTCAGCCACGTCAACCATTGCTGTCCTCCTTGCCCCCTCTCAACCACCCGCCACTCCGCCTCTCACCTTCAGCAGTTCCTGCTCATCTGCCCACAGTCAGGTGTCTGTCAAGGAAATGTTTGAGCGTAAGAAGCCAATGTCACAGAGTCACCCCCTTGCCCGGCGTCTGACAGCTGGCTTGTCGGAACTCTTAGCCCACCAGCTTTTACCATACAAGCTGGTGGAGTCTGAGGCCTTCAAAAAATTTTTAGCTATTGGGACACCGCAGTGGAAGGTACCCGACCGAATTATTTTTTTCGCAAAAGGCAATCCCCAACCTGTACTCTATTGTGGAAAAGGAAGTCATGGCATGTCTGACACACAGTGTTGGGGCAAAGGTCCATCTGACCACTGATACCTGGTCTGCAAAGCACGGTCAGGGCAGGTATATCACGTACACTGCGCATTGGGTAAACCTGCTGACAGCTGCCAAGCATGGAATGCGTGCCTCTGCAGCGGAGTTAGTAACACCGCCACGACTTGCAGGCAGGCCTGCTGCCACCTACTCTACTCCTCCTACTCCATCCTCTTCGCTAACCTCCTCGGCTGAGTCCTCTTCTGCTGCTGCGTCTTGCTCCACATCAACTGCACCCCCCAAGCTCCCAGGGGCTATTCCACATCCCGGATACGACAGTGTCACGCCGTCTTGGGGTTGACTTGCCTGAAAGCAGAGAGTCACACCGGACCAGAACTCCTGTCCGCGCTGAACGCACAGGTGGATCAGTGGCTGACCCTGCACCAACTGGAGATTGGCAAAGTGGTGTGTGACAACGTAAGCAATTTGTTGGCGGCATTGAATTTGGGCAAGTTGACACATGTGCCGTGCATGGCACATGTGTTGAATCTGATCGTACAACGCTTTGTGTATAAGTACCCAGGCTTACAGGACGTCCTCAAGCAGGCCAGGAAGGTGTGTGGCCATTTCAGGCATTCCTACACGGCCATGGCGCACTTTTCCGATATTCAGCGGCGAAACAACATGCCAGTGAGGCGCTTGATTTGCGACAGCCTGACACGTTGGAATTCAACACTCCTAATGTTCGACCGCCTGCTCCAACAAGAAAAAGCTGTCAACGAGTATTTGTATGACCGGGGTGCTAGGACAGCCTCTGCGGAGCTGGGTATTTTTTTGGACGCTCATGCGCAAAGCCTGTAGGCTCATGCGTCCTTTTGAGGAGGTGACAAACTTAGTCAGTCGCACCGAAGGCACCATCAGCAACCTCATCCCATTTGTTTTATTACTGGAGCGTGCCCTGCGAAGAGTGCTGAATCAGGCCGTAGATGAGCGTGAAGAGGAAGAGTTGTGGTCACCATCACCACCAGAAACAGCCTTATCATCTTCGCTTGCTGGACCTGTGGCAATGCTGGAAGAGGAGTCTGAGGAAGAGGAGTCAGAGGAGGAATATGGCTTTGAGGAGGAGAAAGACCAACCACAGCAGGCATCCCAGGGTGCTCGTTGTCACCTATCTGGGACCCGTGGTGTTGTACGTGGCTGGGGGGAAGAACAGACCTTCAATGAGATCAGTGAGGACGAGGAACGGGACATGAGTAGCTCGACATCCAACCTTGTGCAAATGGGGTCTTTCATGCTGTCATGCCTGTTTAGGGATCCTCGTATAAAAAGGCTGAAGGAGAACGACCTGTACTGGGTGGCCACGCTACTAGACCCCCGGTATAAGCAGAAAGTGCCTGAAATGTTACCGAATTACCGGAAGTCGGAAAGGATGCAGCAGTTCCAAAACAAGTTAAAAAGTATGCTTTACACAACGTATTAGGATGATGTCACAGCACAACGGGAATCTAACAGGGGAAGAGGTGAAAGTAATCCTCCTTCTACCACGACCACGCCGGCAAGGACAGGACGCTTTACAGACGTGTTGTTGATGGAGGACATGCGGAGCTTTTTAAGTCCTACGCATCGCCACAGCCCTTCGGGGTCCACCCTCAGAGAACGACTCGACCGACAGGTAGCAGACTACCTCGCCTTAACTGCAGATATCGACACTCTGAGGAGCGATGAACCCCTTGACTACTGGGTGTGCAGGCTTGACCTGTGGCCTGAGCTATCCCAATTTGCGATAGAACTTCTGGCCTGCCCCGCTTCAAGTGTCCTGTCAGAAAGGACCTTCAGCGCAGCAGGAGGTATTGTCACTGAGAAGAGAAGTCGCCTAGGTCAAAAAAGTCTAGATTACCTCACCTTTATTAAGATGAATGAGGCATGGATCCCGAAGGGACTGACAGTGGGGGATGCATTTGACTAAAAAAGGCCTGATGAGATGCCTTGGGCTAAAAATGGTCCACACGCTGCTGTATTTAATCTCTGCATGCCGGATGACTTGCATGACTTCTCCGCCACCAACTAGGGTTCAAGCCGCAATGTTTTAGTGCACTTTCTGCCTGGAAAACATCAATTTTTCCGGCCGCTGCTACAGCAGCGGTTGCAACAATACCTGTTTTTTCAGGCATGTGTACATGCCTAATTTTTCTGGCCTCTGGTGCTGCACTGTGGCTGCAAAAACAAAACAAAAGGCACATACATGTGTCGATTCCCCTTCGTAATCGTTACCTTGTTGTGGTGAAGGGGTTTGTGTATCACAATGAAGCGATCACCTCTATGAGTGTGTTGGCAATGGCAATGTTGGCAGACCCCAGATGATAAGGTCGTTGCTTCATTGTGAACAGACCAAAAGCGATCGGCTGGATAATTTTGCATAGAAAAAACATTAATTTTCTTTGTGATCATCTAAGGTGATCATTAAAGCCTTTGCGGTTGTCTAAACTCTATTCCATACACCGGCCCCTGATAGGGGACGTAACAGGGATTAAACTGATAAAAATAGTACTACTTAACACACCACTCATATAGGGTAGCACAGTACATTGCACGGCACACGCGCAGTGCCTCAAATTGGAAGTAAGAGGACCAACCAAGCATCTTTTTCCATCTCCCGGTTCCTAAAATCTATTCCATACACCGGCCCCTGATAGGGGACGTAACAGGGATTAAACTGATAGGAATAGTACTACTTAACATACCACTCATATAGGGTGGCACAGTACATTGCACGGCGCACGCGCAGTTCCCCAAATCGTAAGTAAGAGGACCAACCAAGCATCTTTTTCCATCTCCCGGTTCCTAAAATCTATTCCATACACTGGCTCCTGTTAGGGGACGTAACAGGGATTAAACTGATAGGAATAGTACTACTTAACATACCACTCATATAGGGTAGCACAGTACATTGCACGGCGCACGCGCAGTTCCCCAGATCGTAAGTAAGAGGACCAACCAAGCATCTTTTTCCATCTCCCGGTTCCTAAAATCTATTCCATACACTGGCTCCTGTTAGGGGACTTAACAGGGATTAAACTGATATGAATAGTACTACTTAACATACCACTCATATAGGGTAGCACAGTACATTGCACGGCGCACGCGCAGTGCCCCAAATTGGAAGTAAGAGGACCGACCAAGCATCTTTTTCCATCTCCCGGTTCCTAAAATCTATTCCATACACCGGCCCCTGATAGGGGACAAAACAGAGATTAAACTGGCAAGAACATATTTTTTTAATAAAAAAAAAAGAGGACAGCCTCTGCGGAGCTGGGTATTTTTTGGCCGCGTTACTGAACGCTCATGCACAATGGCTGTAGGCTCATGCGTCCTTTTGCGGAGGTGACAAACCTGGTCAGTCAAACCGAAGGCAACAGCATCGACCTCATCCCATATGCGTATTTTTCTGGAGCGTGCCCTGTGAACAGTGCTGGATCAGGCCGTAGATGAGCATGAAGAGGAAGAGTTGTGGTCACCATCACCACCAGAAGCAGCCTTGTCGTCGTTGATTGCTGGACCTGCGGCAAAGCAGAGAGAGGAGTCTGAAGAAGAGGAGTCAGAGGAGGAAGGTGGCTTTGAGGATGTGAAAGACCAACCATAGCAGGCGTCCCAGGGGGCTTGTTGTCACCTTTCGGGGACCCTTGGTGTTGTACGTGGCTGGGTGGAGGAAGAGACCTTCAATGACGTCAGTGAGGACAAAGAACGGGACATGGCTAGCTTGGTATCCAACCTTGTGCAAATGGGGAGTTTGCGGTTGTGCAAATGGACTGTTTGCGGTTGTTTGCGGTGCGTTAAACAGGGAGTTTGGTCTGTCATTGTGAATCAGGCGTAACCCTTACACTACCTGATCGATACAACATCATACCTGATCGTATACACACACTGGATGTTTTAAAGCATGTTATTCAAAACAATTTAGGAATGTTAGGTGATTTATGCCCTTTATGGATTAAAACCCGACTCTGCGTCAACTACGTAATTTTCCATGGGAGTTTTGCCATGGATCCCCCTCCGGGATGCCACAGTCCAGGTGTTAGTCCCTTTGAAACAACTTTCCCATCACTATTGTGGCCAGAAAGAGTCCCTGTGGGTTTTAAAATTCGCCTGCCTATTGAAGTCTATGGTGGTTCGCCCGTTCGCGAACATTTGCGGAAATTCGCGTTCGCCGTTCACGAACGGAAAACTTTATGTTCGTCGACATCTCTAGTGCTAGCCTGCTGTGAACACGTTTCCTCCTCCTCCATTTCCTCCTCCTCATCCTCCACCTAGTCATCCTCCAGAACTGTGCCCTAGCTGGACAATTGTGTAACTGGCGTATGTTGGTGCAGGAACCCACCCTCGGAGCCACTTGTGAATGACTGGCCTGAAACCCTTGGAAATGATCCCTCTTCCTCCTCCTCCTGTGCCACATCCTCTTCCATCATCGCCCGAAGCGTTTTTTCAAGGAGACATAGAAGTGGGATAGTAACGCTGAGAACGGCGTCATCGGCACTGGCCATGTTGGTGGAGTACTCAAAACAGTGCAACAAGGCACACAGGTCTCTCATGGAGGCCCACTTATTGGTGGCGAAGTGGTGCTGTTCCGCAGAGGCACTCACCCGTGCGTGCTGCAGCTGAAACTCCACTATCACCTGCTGCTGCTTGCACAGTCTGGCCAGCATGTGCAAGGTGGAGTTCCACCTTGTGGGTATGTCGCATATGAGGCGGTGAGCGGGAAGGCAGAAGTTACTCTGCAGCGCTGACAGGCGAGCAGCAGCAGGGTGAGAACGCCGAAAGCGTACACAGACGGCCCGTACTTTCTGCAGCAGCTGTGAAATATCGGGGTAATTTTTAAGGAACCTCTGCACCACCAAATTCAGCACATGTGCCAGGCGAGGGATATGCGTCAAACCGGCTAGGCCCAGAGCTGCTATGAGATTTCGCACATTATCTCACACCACCAGGCCGGGCTTGAGGCCCACTGGCACCAACCACTCATTGGTCTGTTGTTTAAGGCCCGTCCACAGCTCCACAGATACGTTTTAAATCTGCCTGCTGTCGTTTACCCCTGGCTGAGCTGAAGTTGGTAGGGAAGATGTTACACTGAGGAGGCGGAAGAGGATGAGGAAGCGGAGTAGGAGGAGGAAGCAACAGGAGGCAAGGAGAAGCGGCCTGCAATCCTTGGTGGTGGAAGGACATGCGCCAAACTGCTATCCGCCTCAGGCCCAGCCGCCACTGCATTTACTCAGTGTGCTGTTAGGGAGATATAATGTCCCTGACCGTGCTTACTGGTCCACATATCCGTAGTTAGGTGGACCTTGCCACAGATGGCGTTGCGCAGTGCACACCTGATTTTGTCCCCCACTTGGTTGTGCAGGGAAGGGATGGCTTGCCTGGAAAAGTAGTGGCGGCTGGGCACAACGTACTGTGGGACAGCCACCGCCATAAGGCTTTTAAAACTCTCCGTCTCCACCAGATGGAATGATAGCATTTCAAAGGCCAGTAATTTTGAAATGCTGGCATTCAGGGCCAGGGATCGCGGGTGGATAGGGGGGTACTTTCTCTTTCGCTCCAGTGTTTGTGAGATAGACAGCTGAACGCTTCCATGGGACAATGTGGAGATTCTTGGTGACCCAGGTGGTGGCGCTGCTGGCAGATCCTCTGTTTGCGGGGTGGCAGGTGCCACTGTCACTCCAGAGGGGGATGAAGAGGCCGAGACTGCAGCAGAAGAGTAAACAGGAGGAGCCATAGACTTTTTTTTGTTTTTGAGGTGTCTACTCCACTGCAGCTCGTGCTTTGCACTTAGATGCCTGGTCATGCAGGTTGTGCTCAGGTTTAGCATGTTTATGCCTCGCTTAAGGCTCTGTTTGCACAGCGTGCAAACCACTTGTGTATTGTCGTCCGCACATTGTCTGAAGAACTGCCACGCCAGGGAACTCCTTGGAGCTGGCTTTGGTGTGCTCGGTCCCTTGCTGCTGTGGGCAGTAGCAGGCGTACTATTTAGGGGACGGCCGCTCCGCTTTTGCACCCTGTTCCCTCTTCTGCTGTGCTGGTGGCTCTGTGCGACCACCGCCTCTTCCTCCGAACTACACAGGTCATTCGCATGACCTTGATTCCATGTGGGGTTGAGGACCACATCGTCCTCCACATCATCTTCCACCCAGTCTTTACCCCTGCCCTCCTTGTCGGTCTGCACACTGCAGAAAGTTGGCACCTGTGTTTCGTCATCATCCGAGACGTTCTGCGGTGGTCCTCCCATGTACTCATCCTGAAACATAAGTGCTTGGGCATCGGTGCACTCAATCTCTTCCACTTCTGGAGCAGGGCTATGTGGATGACCCTGGGAAACCCTGCTAGCAGAGTCATCAAAAAACATAAGAGACTGCTGCATAACTTAGGGCTCAGACTGCTTGGCTGATTTGCAAGGGGGTGAGGTGAAAGACTGATGGCCATGGGCTGCAGGTGCCAACTCTGATCTTTCAGCAGGAGACTGGGTGGGAGACAATTTGAAGGAATTGGAGGCACTGTCAGCCACCCAATCTACTATCGCCTGTACTTGTTCTGGCCTCACCATTCGTAGAGCCGCATTCGGCCCTACCAAATAACACTGAAGGTTCTGTCGCCTACTCGCACCTGAGGAAGGTGTTTCACTTGTGCATGTACAGATATACCATGGTTAGCACTCTCGCTGTTAACTCAAATTTCTTAACTCATTTCACTATCTTGAGACAAAAGCCATTGAAAAGCATTGCTAACCATGTTGTACCTGTGTAGCTGGCACAGATCGACCACGTCCTCTCCCTGCAACAGGAGCTCCACCGGCAGCACCACGACTGGGGCCACTTCCCTTATTTGACGCTCTCCTCATTCTTTGCGTTCAGCCACCAAACTAACAGATGGTTTATGTCAGGCGACAATGTAACTGCCAGTAGTCAACAATTAAGAGTAAGGCAGTGCTTGTGTCATAAAGAGGAAAAATTTCTTTAGGTTACACAACAGTGTGACAGGCGAATTTTATACAATTACTTCACGGTCACAAATTTTTTTAATTTGTCAACCAATAATGTAACTGCCGTATTGACTGGTTGTATTTGTCTGTGACAAATGCAGCAAAAGCCCCAAATGTAGTGTCTTGCACAAAATGGGTGTTTTTTTAAAACCAGAATATAACAGCGGTATCTAACGCTTGTATTTGACTGTGACAAATGCAGCAAAGGCCCCAGATGTAGGGTCTTGCACAAAATGGGTGTTTTTTTATTTTTTTTAACCCAGAAGATAATTAATCCTACACTAGTAAGAATAGAGTGACGTGCAGAGCTACGTGACTCCAGCTTATATAGAGGCTGGGTCACTTGCTTCACTGGCCAATCACAGCCATGCCATTTGTAGGCATGGCTGTGATGGCTTCCAAGGGCACAAGAGTTAAACACTTGTTGATTGGCTGCTCTGCACCCTTTCAAAAAGCGCCATTAACTCGCCGAACACCGTCTGTGACAAATGCAGCAAAAGCCCCAAATGTAGTGTCTTGCACAAAATGGGTGTTTTTTTAAAACCAGAATATAACAGCGGTATCTAACGCTTGTATTTGACTGTGACAAATGCAGCAAAGGCCCCAGATGTAGGGTCTTGCACAAAATGGGTGTTTTTTTATTTTTTTTAACCCAGAATATAATTGAAGTATTTAAAGCTTGTATTTGACTGTCACAAATGCGCATATGCTGTGCTAATGCACCGAACTTACACAAAATGGCCGCCGACGCCCACCTAACTAACAGACGGATAAACGTTTTTTTTCTGTGTCCCTGGACTCAGGGCAGGGTAAAAAAATGGTGCACTGCACCCACAAAACAAAATCTCTGTAGGTCGCAGAGTTAACAAGTACTTCTGATAACAGATTTTTTTTCTATTCTTTCCCTCACAGCAGCAGCATCCTAATCCTACACTAGTAAGAATAGAGTGACGTGCAGAGCTACGTGACTCCAGCTTATATAGAGGCTGGGTCACTTGCTTCACTGGCCAATCACAGCCATGCCATTTGTAGGCATGGCTGTGATGGCTTCCAAGGGCACAAGAGTTAAACACTTGTTGATTGGCTGCTCTGCACCCTTTCAAAAAGCGCCATTAACTCGCCGAACACCGAACTCGAACCCAAACTTTTACTTAAGGGTTCGGGTCCGGGGTCCAAAAATCCTAAAGTTCGGTACGAACCCAAACTTTACAGTTCGGGTTCGCTCAACCCTAATCATATTCCATAATAAATTAAAATATTTACTGTATTTTTCGCCCTATAAGACGCAAGTGGGGGGAAAATGGCAGTGCGTCTAATGGGGCGAGTGCTGCCATTTTAACTCTGCTAACACTGATACATCGCCGGCCACAATGCTGCACAGTGCGGCCTTTGATGTATCAGCGGGGAGGGAGGAGGAGCTGGAGGCCCACAGTGTCCCTGTGTAGGGGCTGGCCGGTCACTCACTTCGTCACGCGCATGCTCCTCCCACTTTATTAATGAAACAGGCGGTGCAGGCATGTGACGAAGTGAGTGACGTTACGTTGCTGGCCAGCCTGCCTGCTACGGGAGTTTCATAGTGAGTACTATATGGATTGCGCTACTGCT
The DNA here is from genome assembly GCF_905171765.1 of Bufo bufo. Lineage (NCBI taxonomy): Eukaryota > Metazoa > Chordata > Amphibia > Anura > Bufonidae > Bufo > Bufo bufo. The sequence continues at coordinate 237,165,718 of NC_053392.1, forward strand.
GCAGAGGATTGCTATACCTTAACAAAGCTTTACCCATGACTTCACTTTACATATGAATACTGCTGTGAGCGGGGCCCGGTGTAATAGAGTACACTGACTGCACCGGGCCCCGCCACGATTCCAACAGGGACACTGTTATGAAGGGATCTGTGGATGACACATATATAGCATAAGATGCTATATATGTGTCATCCATAGAGCCCCCCCCATAGCAGTTCCATCCACAGATCCCCCATAACAGTGCATCATCCACAGATCTCCCATAATAGTGCATCATCCACAGATCCCCAATAACAGTGCATCATTCACAGATCCCCATAACAGTGCCATCCACAAATCCCCATAACAGTGCCATCCACAGATCCCCCATAATAGTGTAATCCACAGACCACCATTAGTTCAAAACCCACCAAAAGCACACCTTTTGGGTCCAATTTTTTTTATTCTTTTTATCCTCCTCAAAAACCTAGGTGTCTCTTATAGGGCGAAAAATACATTAGCTCTTTTGGTTATAGTACTAACAGCCAAGTTAACCCAAATCTTTCTCAGATATAGAGCAACTTCTCTCAGACTCTCAAAGGTGCCTGCACACGGTACACATTTGTGTGCAGAAAATCAGTATGAAATCTGTACTAAAACCACACAGAAAAGCACATAAAACCCGGGCATTTTTTGCACAGTTTTATGTGTTTTTTGGTTCAGATTTCATGTGGTTTTGCAGCAGTTCTCACCCTTCCATTCAAAAGGGTGAAATCTGCATAAAAAAACGCAATAATTTATACTGCGGATTTAAAAATTTGTCTTATTTCATACACTTTGTTAGTACTATATGGTTTTTCTGCATGGAATCTGCACCGAGAAACCGTGCATAATATACACCATGTGCAGGCACCCTAAAGCCCTCAATCAAATGAATGGGTATTGCTAGAGATAATTCATGGAGGTTCAGAAATTCAGAGACACATAACCAAACTCTATACAATTACACCATGTTTTCTGTAATAGCATATTTCTTCCTTAATTGTCTATGAATTAATGCTTCCAGAAGAGTGTTACAATCTAATACTTTATACATTAAAAGGACATACTGGAGCGCCATGTAACCACCCCTGCATCCACCTCACTTGCAATGCTAGGAAGCCTGTTAAGAACAGTACTATATAACAGCACAGATAACACAGTTATAACTCTCTGATTTACTTTCGTTAGGACCCCATATATAATTTTGCTTGTTACCCTAGAAATACCAAGTCTGCCCCTAGCTATTGCTGTCATTGCATTAAGGAGCTTGAAGGGGGGTGGGAGAGAGAGAGCAAAAAAAATAATTATAACAAAGTTAGTCCTATGAAAACGCGTAATGTCATATATCAATTTTCAGGCCAAATGGAGCATATTTGATTTGGAAACGCATTAGATGTTTAGACACAAAACTTATTTTAAGAAGTTCACTCATCTGTAAAATAAGTATTTTATTAAATATGATATACAAACTAAAACATACTATAAAATACTCACCATTATTCAGCCTAGAGGCAAAGCAAAGTAAGCCCAGAATAATGTACAAAAACAAGTATCTAGATTCCCTTTTCTTTGAAAGGCTTTGAGTACTAACACTCTTACTAGAAATGCAATTTAGAGTCAGTTTGGGTTACCTTGCAGCTTGATAATCATAAGGTAACTCGTGTGAGTGTGATATATAGACCACCTAGCCAAGTCAAATAATTAGATGATCTACTAGTTGAGGAAATAGCTAAAATGACATTAAAGGGGGAAGTTATCATTATGGGAGACTTTAATCTTCCTGATGTAAACTGGAAAACCAAAATAGCTAGTTATGCCAGGAGTACAGATATTCTAAATTCCCTACTCGAATTATCTCTACAGCAAGTAGTTGAGGAGCCAACCCGGAAGGAGGCCATTTTAGATTTAGTATTCAGAAATGGGAATTTGGTATCTGATATTACTGTAGGGGAAAGCTTGGGATCTAGTGATCAACAGTCAGTGTGGTTTACTATAAGTACAGTGACTGAGTCACACCACACAAAAACAAAAGTTTTAGATTTTAGAAAAACTGACTTTTCTAAAATTAGATTAGTGGTATACGAGTCCCTATCAGATGGGAACAGTTTCAATGGAGTCCAGGAGAAATGGGACTACTTAAAAGTGGCACTATTGAAGGCAACAGAAAATTGCATTAGGCTTGTCAGTAAAAGCAAAAAAAGGAAGAGACCACTGTGGCACTCAGCAGAAGTAGCCAAAATCATTAAAAACAAAAAGATAGCATTTAGTAATTATAAATAAAAAAAAATGAGGATGACAGGCAAATTTATAAGATTAGGCAGAGAGAGGCCAAACAAGTTATAAGAGCTTCTAAACACAGGCAGAAGAGAAATTAGCTCAGTCAGTGAAAAAAGGCGATAAGACATTCTTCAGATACATAAATGAAAAAAGGAAACTAAAACAAGGAATTACCAAATTAAAAACAAAAGAATTAAGGTATATGGAAGAGGATAAACAACTAGCTGACTGCCTCAATGAATACTTCAGTTCAGTTTTTACAAAGGAAAATGAAGGAAAAGGACCTCAGTTAGGAAAGAAGACTTATGAATCTTTTGATGCATGTGTCTTTACAGAGGAAGAGGTTCTAAGTCAGCTGTCTAAAATTAATACAAATAAGTCACAGGGGCCTGATGGGATACACCCAAAGCTATTAAAAGAGCTCAGCGGCGAACTAGCAAAACCATTAACAGATTTATTTAACCAATCACTGGCAACAGGAGTCGTCCCAGAAGATTGGAAATTGGCAAATGTTGTGCCCATTCACAAGAAAGGTAGTAGGGTGGAATCGGGGAACTATAGGCCAGTAGGCCTGACATCAATAGTGGGGAAATTAATGGAAACCATACTTAAGGAGAGGATTGTGGAACATCTAAAATCCCATGGATTGAAAGATGAAAAACAGCATGGGTTTACTTCAAGGAGATCATGTAGACATCGCTTATCTGGACTTTAGTAAGGCTTTTGATACTGTCCCACATAGAAGGCTTATCAATAAATTGCAGTCTTTGTGCATGGACTCCCATATTGTTGAATGGATTAGGCAGTGGCTGAGGGACAGACAACAGAGGGTTGTAGTCAATGGAGTATATTCAGACCATGGTCTTGTTACCAGTGGGGTACCTCAGGGATCTGTTCTGGGACCCATATTGTTTAATATCTTTATCAGCGAAATTGCAGAAGGCCTCGATGGTAAGGTGTGTCTTTTTGCTGATGACACAAAGATTTGTAACAGGGTTGATGTTCCCGGAGGGATACAACAAATGGAAAAGGATTTAGGAAAACTAGGCAACTAAAATTCTGGCAACTAAAATTGAATGTTCATAAGTGCAAGATAATGCACCTGGGGTGTAAAAACCCAAGAGCAGAATATAAAATCAGTGATACAGTCCTAACCTCAGTATCTGAGGAAAGGGATTTAGGGGTCATTATTTCAGAAGACTTAAAGGTAGGCAGACAATGTCATAGAGCAGCAGGAAATGCTAGCAGAATGCTTGGGTGTATAGGGAGAGGCATTACCAGTAGAAAGAGGGAGGTGCTCATGCCGCTCTACAGAGCATTAGTGAGACCTCATTTGGAGTATTGTGCTCAGTACTGGAGACCATATCTCCAGAAGGATATTGATACTTTGGAGAGAGTTCAGAGAAGAGCTACTAAACTAGTACATGGATTGCAGGATAAGGCTCCATTCACACGTCCGTGGTGTGTTGCGGACCCGCAAATTGCGGATTCACAACACACCCGCCCGGCACCCCTATAGAAATGCCTATTCTTGTCTGTGGGCTGCGGACAAGAATAGGACATGTTCTATCTTTTGCGGAGCTGCGGACCTGAAGATCGGGGCTGCGCTCCGCAAATGCGGATGCTGACAGCACACTGTGTACTGTCCGCATCCATTCCGTCTCCATAGAAAATGAATGGGTCCGCATCCGTTCCGCAAAATTGCGGAACGGATGCGGACCCATTTGCGGTTGTGTGAATGGATCCAAAAACTTACCAGGAAAGATTAAAAGACCTTAACATGTATAGCTTGGAAGAAAGACGAGACAGAGGGGATATGATAGAAACTTTTAAATACATAAAGGTAATCAACAAGGTAAAAGAGGAGAGAATATTTAAAAGAAGAAAAACTGCTACAAGAGGACATAGTTTTAAATTAGAGGGGCAAAGGTTTAAAAGTAATATCAGGAAGTATTACTTTACTGAGAGAGTAGTGGATGCATGGAATAGCCTTCCTGCAGATGTGGTAGCTGCAAATACAGTGAAGGAGTTTAAGTATGCATGGGATAGGCATAAGGACGTCCTTCATATAAGATAGGGCCAGGGGCTATTTATTGTATTCAGTATATTGGGCAGACTAGATGTGCCAAATGGTTCTTATCTGCTGACACATTCTATGTTTCTATGCAAAGTGTTTTATTTATTTATTCATAATAGGTAGTGTTGATCGAGCACCATAGTGCTCGGGCCTAACACATCGGGATGTGGAAGTCAATGGGAGAACCCGAACATTAAACCAGGCACCCCCTGCTTTGAAAAGGGGAGGGTGCCTGGTTCATTGGAAAAGGTCAGAAATTGATGGAAACACCACCAAAATGGTTCGGGAACAGCATGGGGAGGATGTCTGGATGTATCTTAGACTCCCAGGTCGCTGCTGGGAACGATGTTGTCCGAGTAGTACGCCACTTTTACAGACTGACAATAATACACACAAAACCGAAGATAAAATAGATTTTAAAGGAAACATTGTTAGGAAACATTCTTTCCTGTATATTTACTTGTATATAAAGTGCAAGTTCCGCCAAAAATTACAAGGAAAAGGCACTCCGATACAACCTGTATATCACATAAAGGAGGGACTCCTACACTCATGCACTATGCCTATGCACTAAGTGAAAGGGCTGCCAAAAATGACAAGGAACTGGCACTTCAATACGCCCTTTGTTACACATAAAGGAGGGCATTATACACAGCCTTGAAAAATTATGATTGATGGCCTGCTGGGCATCCTGAAAAACCTTAGGAGCAAGGGCCTGCTGATCTGACCATCTAAAACATTATGGGCCTGCTACCGCTTTGGTGACTCTAGATAACCTGTGGACGATCCCATTCGGATATCTTCCCTATCAACTTTCAATGTTATTTTCAGCCCAAACCATGTAGACATGGGTAACGGAGGAACCATGGTTCGATTCTGGAGAGGGAGCCTGAGAAACAGCTATGGCTGCCACATACAAGCAAGGCAGCATGCGCGCAAATTACCTATTAGGTATAATTAGGTGAGGGCCTGCAGGTGCGCTGACCCTGTAAAAGATTGTAGGTGAGGGCCTGCAGGTGAGCTGACCCTCTAAAACATTATATGCGAGAGCCTGCTGGTGATCTGACCCTCTAAGAAATTATTTGCGATGGCCTGCTGGTGAGCTGACCATTAAAAAAATTATGGGAGAGTGCCTGCTGCTTAGCTGACCATTGAAAAAATTTACAGTGTTCAAAGCAGGCCGGGTCACCTGAATACTTCAGCTAGGAATAATGGTATAGGACTCCGGTTCTATTTTGTAGCTCATTGGAACAGGGGCCATGATTAAGAGAGACGGCCGGGGACATCCGTATTGCGCCGCTAAAGGTGAAATTCTTGGCACAAGATGAACCAAAGCTAAAGCATTTGCCAAGAATGTTTTCATTAATCAAAAACGAAAGTCGGAGGTTCGAAGACTATCAGATACCGTCGTAGTTCCGACCATAAACGATGACGACCGGCGATCCGGCGGTGTTCTTCCCATGACCCACGAAGCTGCTTCCGGGAAACCAAAGTCTTTGGGTTGCGGGGGGAGTATGGTTTGAAATCTGGCAAGATCCACTGTATGTCACAGGTACATTTTTGAAGCGCACACGTTAAACTGCAGATGTGGCCCTGGTATGGTCACTGTCAGAAGCGGACACCGTCTACGGAAAAATTACATTGTATGTTACAGATACATTTATGAAGTGCACACGTTACACTGCAGATGTGGCCCTGGTAAGGTCACTGTCAAAAGGATGTCACTGATATTTTAGGGATGTGCACACTTTGCACAGGAGATGTGGCGCAGCTAATCTCATTGTCTGCAGTGGACACAGTCTATTGAAAAAGTACACTGGATGTCACAGATATTTTAGGGATGAGCACACTTTACACTGGAGATGTGGCGCAGTTAATCTCATTGTCCGCAGCGGACACCGTCAGCGGAAAAAGTACACTGGATGTCACAAATTTTTTGGATGCGCACACTTTACACAGGAGATGTGGCACAGATAATTTAACTGTCCGTAGCGGACACTGTCTACAGGAAGTACACTGGATGTCACAGATATTTTAGGGATGCGCACACTTTAAACAGGAGATGTGGCGCGGATAATTTAACGGAAAAAGTACACTGGATGTCACTGATATTTTAGGGATATGCACACAATTTACACAGGAGATGTGGCGCAAATAATTTAACTGTCCGCAGTGGCCTATTACACGGATTTAGCGCAGGATATGCTAAAATATATACAGTCAGGTCCAAAAATAATGGGACATTGACACAATTCTAACATTTTGGCTCTATACACCACCACAATGGATTTGAAATGAAACAAACAAGATGTGCTTTAACTGCAGACTGTCAGCTTTAATTTGATGGTATTTACATCCAAATCAGGTGAACGGTGTAGGAATTACAACAGTTTGCATATGTACCTCCCACTTGTTACACCGTTCACCTGATTTGGGTGTAAATACCCTCAAATTAAAGCCGACAGTCTGCAAATAAAGCACATCTTGTTAGTTTCATTTCAAATCCATTGTAGTGGTGTATAGAGCCAAAAATGTTAGAATTGTGTCAATGTCCCAATATTTATGGACCTGACTGTATTGCTGCACTTTTGCTGGACTTTTGGGTCTCTGAAAAGTTTTTTGTATAAAAATCTTCCTATTACACTCCCTATACTGTCTGTCCCATCCTATTCACAGCTCTCCCTGGTGCTAAATGCACACAACTGTATGTGTTTTGTGGTCTGCAAATTGCGGATCCGCAAAAAAAAAAACGGATGACATCCATATGCCATTCGTTTTTTTTTTGGCGGTTCCATTGTAACAATGCTTAAAACGGGGCTACGGAACGGACATACTGATGCGGACAGCACACGATGTGCTGTCCGCATTTTTTGCGGACCCATTGAATCTAATACACTGCTCAAAAAAATAAAGGGAACACAAAAATAACACATCCTATATCTGAATTAATTAAATATTCTTCTGAAATACTTTGTTCTTTACATAGTTGAATGTGCTGACAACAAAATCACACAAAAATAAAAAAATGGAAATCAAATTTTTTAACCCATGGAGGTCTGGATTTGGAGTCACACTCAAAATGAAAGTGGAAAAACACACTACAGGCTGATCCAACTTTGATGTAATGTTCTTAAAACAAGTAAAAATGAGGCTCAGTAGTGTGTGTGGCCTCCACGTGCCTGTATAACCTCCCTACAACGCCTGTGCATGCTCCTGATGAGGTGGTGGACGGTCTCCTGAGGGATCTCCTCCCAGACCTGGACTAAAGCATCTGCCAACCCCTAGACAGTCTGTGGTGCAACGTGACGTTGGTGGATAGAGCGAGACATGATGTCCCAAATGTGCTCAATTGGATTCAGGTCTGGGGAACGGACGGGCCAGTCCATAGCATCAATGCCTTCGTCTTGCAGGAACTGCTGACACACTCCAGCCACATGAGGTCTAGCATTGTCTTGCATTAGGAGGAACCCAGGGCCAACCGCACCAGCATATGGTCTCACAAGGGGTCTGAGGATCTCATCTCGGTACCTAATGGCAGTCAGGCTACCTCTGGCGAGCACATGGAGGGCTGTGCGGCCCTCCAAAGAAATGCCACCCCACACCATTACTGACCCAATGCCAAACCGGTCATGCTGGAGGATGTTGCAGGCAGCAGAACGTTCTCCACGGCGTCTCCAGACTCTGTCACATCTGTTAATGTGCTCAGTGTGAACCTGCTTTCATCTGTGAAGAGCACAGGGCGCCAGTGGCGAATTTGCCAATCTTGGTGTTCTCTGGCAAATGCCAAACGTCCTGCACGGTGTTTTGGCTGTGAGCACAACCCCCACCTGTGGACGTCGGGCCCTCATATCACCCTCATGGATTCTGTTTCTGACCGTTTGAGCAGACACATGCACATTTGTGGCCTGCTGGAGGTCATTTTGCAGGGCTCTGGCAGTGCTCCTCCTGTTCCTCCTTGCACAAAGGCGGAGGTAGCGGTCCTGCTGCTGGGTTGTTGCCCTCCTACGGCCTCCTCCACATCTCCTGATGTACTGGCCTGTCTCCTGGTAGCGCCTCCATGCTCTGGACACTACGCTGACAGACACAGCAAACCTTCTTGCCACAGCTCGCATTGATGTGCCATCCTGGATAGGCTGCACTACCTGAGCCACTTGTGTGGGTTGTAGACTCCGTCTCATGCTACCACTAGAGTGAAAGCACCGCCAGCATTCAAAAGTGACCAAAACATCAGCCAGGAAGCATAGGAACTGAGAAGTGGTCTGTGGTTACCACTTGCAGAACCACTACTTTATTGGGGGTGTCTTGCTAATTGCCTATAATTTCCACCTGTTGTCTATCCCATTTGCACAACAGCATGTGAAATTGATTGTCACTCAGTGTTGCTTCCTAAGTGGAAAGTTTGATTTCACAGAAGTGTGATTGACTTGGAGTTACATTGTGTTGTTTAAGTGTTCCCTTTATTTTTTTGAGCAGTGTAGGTCCACATCCTATCCGCAAAAAAAAAGGAAAGGACACGGAAACAAACAACGTTCATGTGCATGTAGCCTAACACTGAGCAATTTAGCGCAGGTAGCGCTACAAACATACAGTCAGGTCTATAAATATTGGGACATCGACACAATTCTAAAAATTTTGGCTCTGTACACCACCACAATGCCTCCCACTTGTTAAGGGACCAAAAGTAATGGGACAATTGGCTTCTCAGCTGTTCCATGGCCAGGTGTGTGTTATTCCCTCATTATCCCAATTACAATGAGCAGATAAAAGGTCCAGAGTTCATTTCAAGTGTGCTATTTGCATTTGGAATCTGTTGCTGTCAATTCTCAAGATGAGATCCAAAGAGCTGTCACTATCAGTGAAGCAAGCCATCATTAGGCTGAAAAAACAAAACAAACCCATCAGAGAGATAGCAAAAACATTAGGCGTGGCCAAAACAACTGTTTGGAACATTCTTTAAAAGAAGAAACACACCGGTGAGATCAGCAACACCAAAGGAACCGGAAGACCACGGAAAACAACTGTGGTGGATGACCGAAGAATTCTTTCCCTGGTGAAGAAAACACCCTTCACGACAGTTGGCCAGATCAAGAACACTCTCCAGGAAGTAGGTGTATGTGTGTCAAAGTCAACAATCAAGAGAAGACTTCACCAGAGTGAATACAGAGGGTTCACCACAAGATGTAAACCATTGGTGAGCCTCAAAAACAGGAAGGCCAGATTAGAGTTTGCCAAACGACATCTAAAAAAGCCTTCACAGTTCTGGAACAACATCCTATGGACAGATGAGACCAAGATCAACTTGTACCAAAGTGATTGGAAGAGAAGAGTATGGAGAAGGAAAGGAACTGCTCATGATCCTAAGCATACCACCTCATCAGTGAAGCATGGTGGTGGTAGTGTCATGGCGTGGGCATGTATGGCTGCCAATGGAACTGCTTCTCTTGTATTTATTGATGATGTGACTGCTGACAAAAGCAGAAGGATGAATTCTGAAGTGTTTCGGGCAATATTATCTGCTCATATTCAGCCAAATGCTTCAGAACTCATTGGACGGCGCTACACAGTGCAGATGGACAATGTCCCAAAGCATACTGCAAAAGCAACCGAAGAGTTTTTTTTAAGGGAAAGAAGTGGAATGTTATGCAATGGCCAAGTCAATCACCTGACCTGAATCCGATTGAGCATGCATTTCACTTACTGAAGACAAAACTGAAGGGAAAATGCCCCAAGAACAAGCAGGAACTGAAGACAGTTGCAGTAGAGGCCTGGCAAAGCATCACCAGGGATGAAACCCAGCGTCTGGTGGTGTCTATGCGTTCCAGACTTCAGGCTGCAATTGACTGCAAAGGATTTGCAACCAAGTATTGAAAAGTGAAAGTTTGATTTATGATTATTATTATGTCCCATTACTTTTGGTCCCTTAACAAGTGGGAGGCACATATGCAAACTGTTGTAATTCCTACACCGTTCACCTGATTTGGATGTAAATACCCTCAAATTAAAGCTGACAGTCTGCAGTTAAAGCACATCTTATTCGTTTAATTTCAAATCCATTGTGGTGGTGTATAGAGCCAAAAATGTTACAATTGTGTTGATGTCCCAATATTTATGGACCTGACTGTATATTGCTGCTGTTACACACAATAGTCCTTACAAAGACTTTTGGGTCTCTAAAAGTTTTTGTACAAAAAAATATTCAATTACACTCCCTACACTCTCTGTCCCTTCCTATGCTCAGTTCCCCCTGACTACGAATGTGCCGAACATGCGTCATCGGGTGCTATATAGCACCCGATGACGCGTTTCGGGCAGCCAATCACTGTGATGCCAGTAGCCAACATGGCTACTGGCATTACAGTGAGGGCAGTACCTACCTGCACGTTTATTTGCTGCGTAGCAGCCAAGAAACGTGCGGGAAGGAGACTGGAGCATTGCGTTCGAGCACATGCGGTACTCGGCCGAGCACTGCCATGTGCCGAGCATCGAGATGCTCGAGCCGAACAGGTGTTCGGCCGAGCATGCTCGATCATCACTAATAATAGGTTGAGCAAACAAAGATGTATCTTGGAGGGTGAAGTAGAGGACTTCCAGATATGGATTTGAATAATCCGGATCACTATGGTCACTGTTGGTATTTTTTGTGGGGCTTTGGAGTACATACAGTCTCTTTGTTCACCACCTGTATTTTATGGTATTCTGTTAACTTTTAGCTGTGTTATTATATACTGGGCTGTCCTGTGGAGGTGCTCTTTTTAGGTCTCTATAATGTGCAATACTTTGCTTAGTGTGGGTGTACCACAGTGTGGATTTACTTGTTTATTTGTACCTGTTACATCTCGCAATTTTTTGTAATATGACCATATTTTTGCACCTCTTTGTGGTTTTGGATATTGAAACCATATACTGTACATGTCTTTTTAACTACATGTTAACTAATAAAGATACCAAAATTTTTGAAGCAGTGTGCTATTTGTTTTATCCATGTACGTACGTTAGAACATCTAGATAGCTCCTCCTCCTTTTTATGATTTTAAATGTTTATGTTTTTTTTTCGATATATACAGTTTAATTTTAGTTTAATTCCTTTTTCACCTTTTCATTAATTGTAACATTTGCAGAAGTGAAATAAGTACTATAACCATATTGGCAATACACACTGCCTTCTTGTATTGTCTACCTTGACAATGCAGCAGAGTATAAGTAAATTGTCAATAGACTATTACAGTCTCCCAGAAGTGATGCGGAGATCAGAGGTTGACATATTGATATATACAGAGCCTTATTTGTGTATAGTGTGTAATTCTGCTATTTTGCCTTATTTAGGACTCCTGCACTACAAAAAGGATGTTTAGAAACCTCTGCAAAATCTGCCTCAGCTTACACAGCAAAACTGACAAGTTAGCTACAGAAAACAGGATGTTGTATTTGTTCTAGTGGCCAGTATGAAAACCAGAATATATTTGAAGACTTTTTATATGGCTAGTCACATAAAATTATAAAAAAAGCAAAAAATAAATATGTTTCTAATAAAACTTGATGCAGTCCATATCAATGGTAAAATTCTGTGTTGTCTGGGAGGTTTCTGCTGCTGGTGCTGACATCTTTGCCTTTCTGGCTACAATGCCCTCCAACCTGGGATGCTTACAGGGGAAAATCTAGAGCCTGTGGCTTTGGGACTGCTCCTTCTTCTCAGTAGCAGAGGGAAGAGCTGCTTTGCCTAATTGTGCTATAATGGGGTCCGTTAGGTTTCCGCTCAGAGGAAGATTTTTGAAGCGGAGACAAAAGTCCTGCGCACACAACTTTTGTCTCCGCTCCAAAATCATCTTCTGAGCAGAAACCTGACGGACCCCATTATAGTCTATGGGGTCCGTAGGCTCCATTCGGCTCAGTTATGTGCATTGCCTGATGTGAATGATGCCTCGCACAAAAGAGCTCTCAGAAGACCTACGATTAGGAATTGTTGACGTGCATAAAGCTGGAAAGGGTTATAAAAGTATCTCCAAAAGCCTTGCTGTTCATCAGTCCACTGTTAGACAAATTGTCTATAAATGGAGAAAGTTCAGCACTGCTGCTACTCTCCCTAGGAGTGGCCGTCCTGTTAAGATGACTGCAAGAACACAGTGCAGACTGCTCAATGAGGTGAAGAAGAATCCTAGAGTGTCAGCTAAAGACTTACAAAAGTCTCTGGCATATGCTAACATCCCTATTAGCGAATCTACGATATGTAAAACACTAAACAATAATGGATTTCATGGGAGGATACCACAGAGGAAGCCACTGCTGTCCAAAAAAAAAACATTGCTGCACCTTTACAGTTTGCACAAGAGCACCTGGATGTTCCACAGCAGTACTGGCAAAATATTCTGTGGACAGATGAAACCAAAGTTGAGTTGTTTGGAAGAAACACACAACACTATGTGTGGAGAAAAAGAGGCACAGCACACCAACATCAAAACCTCATCCCAACTGTGAAGTATGGTGGGGGCATCATGGTTTGGGGCTGCTTTGCTGCATCAGGGCCTGGACGGATTGCTATCATCAAAGGAAAAATGAATTGCCAAGTTTATCAAGACATTTTTCAGGAGAACTTAAGGCCATCTGTCCACCATTGAGTCCTGACCTCATTCCGATTGAGATCCTATGGCATGACTTCAAGAAAGCGATTCACACCAGACATCCCAAGAAAATTGCTGAACGGAAACAGTTCTGTAAAAAGAAAATGGTCAAGAATTACTCCTGACCGTTGTGCACGTCTGATCTGCAACCACAGGAAACGTTTGGTTGAAGTTATTGCTCCAAAAGGAGATTCAACCAGTTATTAAATCCAAGGGTTCACATACTTTTTCCACCTGCACTGTGAATGTTTACCTGGTGTGTTCAATAAAAACATGGTAACATTTAATTATTTGTGTGCTATTAGTTTAAGCAGACTGATTGTCTATTGTTGTGACTTAGATGAAGATCAGATCACATTTTATGACCAATTTGGGCAGAAATCCATATCATTCCAAAGGGTTCACATACTGTTTCTTGCAACTGTATGTATTTTAGATTTCTGTGGCATAATTATGGGATTGGTTTTTATATAATTATGCGTCTCTTTTAGAATTTTCTATGTAGTTGTTTGTAGTTTTTAGAATTTTCTATGTAGTTGTTTGTAGTGAGTACTCCAGGAAAATGTTTACATGTCATTCTTGCATAGGTTTAGGCTACATTCACACGACCATATGTGTTTTACGGTCTGCAGATTGCGGATCCGCAAAACACGGATACCGGCCGTGTGAATGTAGCCGACCCTATGATAGAAATGCCTATTCTTGTCCGCTATTGCGGACAAGGATAGGACATGCTCAATCTTTTTTGCGGGGCCGCGGAACGGATCTACGGATGCGGGCAGCACATTGTGTGCTGTCCGCATCTTTTGCGGCCCCATTGAAATCAATGGGTCCGTACCCGTTCCGCAAAATTGCGGAACGGATGCGGAGCCAAAAATACGGTCGTGTGAATGCACCCTTAAAGATAGATCTTGATTCATGACAAAATGAAATTAAGTTAAAGGGTTTCTCTGGGCTACACGTATAGGTCATCAGTATCAGATCAATGGGCTTCTGACACCCGGCACCCCTACTGATCAGCTGTTTCAGGCTGATGCAGTTTCAGAAACTAACAGTGTGCAGAGTGGAAGCAGAAGGCTTCATACCCTGTGTAGTTTCTAGCACTAGTGTGCTAAAACTCAGCTCTTATTCACTTGAATGTGAGCTGAGTTGCAGTACCCCTGCACAGCCACTACACATTGTATAGAGCTATCTACCTTTATCTGTATAGTTTCTGGCAATATGGCAGCACAACAGCTGATAGGCAGGGCCGTATTTAGAGTTCATGCTACCAGACCCCCCCCCTCCCCCATCCCCCCACTGAAGTCAATACATTTTAGATAGCTGATGGTGAAATTCTCCCTGGGCCTTCAGCTATCCCTCACAACTCCCCCATACGCTTGCATGTCTAAAGGGCATATGTACCTATGAAACTGGCTGACCTGTTGCATGTGGACTTGGCAGCTGAAGACATCTGTGTTGGTCCCATGTTCATATGTGCCTGCATTGCTGAAAAAAATGTTTTAATATATACAAATGAGTCTCTAGGAGCAATGATGACATTGCCTTTACACCTAGAGGCTCTGCTCTTTCTGCAACTGCCGAGCTCTCTGCACTGTGATTTACAGGGCCAAGTGTGATCACACTACACTACCTGGCCCTGTCAATCAAAGTTCAGAGGACGTGGCAGTTGCAGAGGCAGCAGAGCCTTTAGGTGTGATGGCAACACCCCGTAAGTCCTAGAGGATCATTTCTGTATACTAAAACATAATTTTTCATCTGCAGAAAGATGCCCCTAAACTGAAAGCCACACTGCAAAAAAAAAATCTACAAAACACCATGGGGCAGATTATGTTTCCTATTCCAGTGTTTCTAAAAAAACCATAGGAGTTAGGGGCACCTAATGTATTACCAGGCATGCACTTCTTTTTAAATTAGGCAACTCTTTCGGCAGTCCATGCAGCTGTCTGCTTACTGATGACATTTCAGTGACTCACACCGGCTCCCCGCCTCCTACAGTCACTGCTGCTCTACCATTCAGCTTAAAGAGGACCTTTTCATCAGTTTTGACATAGGCTAATTATGGTATTATATGGGGGATTCAGTCAGCACAACCCTGTATGCAGGTGCACATCGCTATGGCGAAATACACATACAGTCGCAAAAACACAAATGCAATAGCACTCTGCAACCAGCACTCTGCCCTGCCTCCATGCTGGATGCTGAATGAGGCATTGGTGTACATTTTGGCCAAAGCGTAATAAGCTACTCACCACGTCAAGGTCGCCTCTATGAGTGGTCCCTAACACTAGTTCCTACCTGTTTATGGGCCATGATAGCCACACAAAGTCCAGGGAGTGCAGGTACAGCATGCACGCCAGGCACACTCTGCTTTTAACCCTGTCCGGTGCCATTACAGCTTTCATCGGATCCAGGGATGCAAGTACCAACATGCATGCTGAGCCCACTATATACTTCTCATGGAGCCAAATGCCTAATTACATTGTAGGGTGGCCCCCATGATGCCATGGGTGTATTTTTTTTTTCAATCCCCCCACCCCTATTAGTCCGCTGTGGCCCCCCAATGATTTGGCGCGCTGTATTATAATGAGCATTAAACTCGCAACAGGGAGGAGACACAGTCTTCTGCTGTGGGCATCTCCTTCTCCCTGGCTGTGAGCGCGATCCAATCAGAGCGGACCCTTCACAGCCAGGGAGAAGGAGCATGGCATCAGTGGGGGCCGCCCTACAAGGTAATACCATAATTAGCCTATGGCAAAACTGATGAAAGGTCCTCTTTAACACTTAGCAACACAGTGCAGAGGAGAGGGAGGAGAAGCGCTCCTCCTCTGCCTTGTTGATGCTGCAGCCAGGGCCGTTTCTAAATTTGCTGCTGCCTGAGATAAAAATTCAAATGGATCCCCTTCTTCCCATGCCAAGTTCTCAATCCAACCCCTCCCCCCAGCCCTATTGCTAAAGATACAGATGCAGGCAGATGGTTAACATGTTAAGTAAAGAAAGGCAAGAAAAAGTTAACTACATTTTTATTGGATTTCAATGGTGTTTGTCATAAGATAACCAAGCTAACACTGTGACGTGTTGTCAGAGTCAATTTTAGCTTGGCTACATCTGTATATTGAGATAGACATTAAATAACATGCAACAAAAATATACAGAAAAATTCAGCACTAAATACTTCCTACATCCAGTGATGTCTCTTTTGATACAGATGTTCTCTTTCTTTATCTTCTCCATTCTGCCCAGACTGCCATGACATCTTTCAGCCACATCTCGTTTCTGCAGAGTTCGCAACAAAGATATCTTAGATTCCTCACTTTCCATCACCCTCCTCCCCTGGTCCCCCAACATTGTTATCCTGCTACTGCTCCCACTACTGTGCCTTCTGTGTTTCCTAATGCCCTCAGATATTATATTGCAGACATAATAGTGCCATATAGTGTTGCGCGAGCATGCTCTGCCGAATACCAGTTCGGCTCAAGCACCGCTATGCTTGGGACATGGTGGTACTCGGCTGAGTACCGCATGTACTCGAGCGCAATGCTCGAGTCTCCTTCCCGCTTCTTTCGCGGCTGCTAAGCAGCCAATAAATGTGCAGGTAAGTACTGCCCTCACTGTAATGCCAGTAGCCATGTCGGCTACTGGCATTGCAGTGATTTTCTGTCCGGAACGCGTTATCTTGTGCTATATAATTGGCTCATTCTAAGTCAGGGAGAGCTGAGCATAGGAAGGGACAGAGAGTGTAGGGAGCGTAATTGAATTACATTTTTCCACAGAAACGTTTCATAGACCCGAAAGTAATTGTCTGTGACAGCAGCAATATATGTTTGTAGCGCAACCTGCGCTAAATTGCTCACTGTTAGGGAGTAGTGTTGAGTGCGAATATTCGTATTATGAATTTTTATTGCGAATATCGGCACTTCGAGAATTCGCAATATTTAGAATATAGTGCTATATTTTTTATTTTTTGTTTTTTTACACAGTACACATCAGGTGATCATCCTTCCCTTATTCTAGCTTGTGGGCCAATGAGAAGGCTTTGTCACAGCTTAGCAACATCCCTAGCAACCAATAGAAAAGTTGCCTACCCCTTACTATATAAGAACCTCCCCAGCAGCTATTTTCTAAAGTTTATTGCAGTTATGAAAGAGACAGCAGCGTCATTGCTGTGCTCTGTGCTTTGTTGTATTACATTAGACAGTTAACTTATATATATATATAATTCAGATAGTTAGGGGGAGATAGTCAGTGTAGGTTAAATTGATCTATAGTGTAGCTGAAAAAAACTCACTGAAAAAAGTGGCCTAAACGAGTGGAAATGCTCCAAACCCAGACACTGCAGCGTGTCTATAACCGGGGGAGCAATTCCTCCGCATGCGGTCCGCAGATAACGGCAATCCCCAGCAAAAAATGCGTACAATGGAGGATGCCGGGGCGGACCACATGCACCACAAGGACATCTTACACAAAATGATACATTGTGCAGATGAAAAAATATATATATACACAAATCACTGAAAAATGCACCAAAATGATACGCGAACTGACAATACTAGCAAATTTTTTGCTGGGGATTGCCATTATCTGTGGACCGCATGCAGAGGAATTGCTCCCCCAGTTCTAGACACGCGGTTACAGTGTCTGGGTTTGGAGCATTTCCACCCATTTAGGCTACTTTTTCCAGTGAGTTTTTGTCCTTATGTGTATGGAATGTGCCACTTCATTGTGGTGGTAACATTCTTTTGCATCTGGTAGCTTCTGTGTCACATGGTCTGTTTTATTCTACCTCACAGGGCGTTGGTGATACCACTATAAAGGCATGTGAGAGTCTGGCTGTGAGTTGGTTTCTAGCACTGTTCAGACCCTGTTCACACACCACGGATAGTTGAGTGGTAGGACCCCATGCTTGCTGAGACACCGTGACGTGGTGCATGAGGGCCTCGATATGTTCCTGACTGGAAGATATTGGCAAAGTTCTAAGCTTTTAACATCGGCTTGAGGAATTAGCTAGTATTGTCAGTTGCGTATCATTTTGGTGCATTTCTTTCAGTGATTTCTATTGTGTAGCTGATAGGTTCTGCTGTCCATACATACATGCTACAGACATAGTGCTGTGATGTCATAAGTTGCACGTATTGCGAAAAAATATGCGCATCATTAATTGCTGAAAATTCGCAAGCGCAAATATATTGGACCACTCTATCTGCATATAAAGCTATTCTAATGTTCTGCCGTGCCAACCATTTTCTCCAGTCTCAGGAAACTTATACCAGCTTGGAAAAGTTGCATAAGTGACTCACGCCTGTATTTTACACGCATTACGTGAATATTACATTGCCAATTTTCGCAATCAAGAATATTATCTTGAATTCTT
The DNA here is from genome assembly GCF_905171765.1 of Bufo bufo. Taxonomy (NCBI): domain Eukaryota; kingdom Metazoa; phylum Chordata; class Amphibia; order Anura; family Bufonidae; genus Bufo; species Bufo bufo. Next base: position 237,184,079 of record NC_053392.1, read on the forward strand.
GAATTCGCGAATATATGAGGAATATTCTACAAAATATTCGCGAAATATCGCGATTTCGAATATTGCCCCTGCCGCTCATCACTATCAGGGAGCGCTGTGCATAGGAAGGGACAGACAGTGTAGGGAGTGTAATAGAAAGAGACCCAAAAGTCCTTTTAAGGACTATTATGTGTGACAGCAGCAATACATATTTTTAGCGCCTCCTGCGCAAAATACCATGTAATAGGCCGCTGCAGACAGTTAAATTATTCGCGCCACATCTCCTGTGTAAAGTGTGCGCATCCCTAAAATATCAGTGACATCCAGTGCACTTTTACCTGTGGTACCTGTCCTGTATAACGTTTCCTCATCACAAATGCCTTTGTAACTTTTTTTGCACATAAACTTCCAAATCCTACTCTACTGTACGTGTGACATACTTTCAAGCATATATCACATTTAAAATGAAGAAGGCGATCAGTAAGGGACGGGGAAGTGTCCGTGATGCTGATGGTGCACGCAGAGGCCATGGCACTGGGCCCGGAGAAACAGTGCCTGCTGCCAGAGCACAAGAAAAACAATCATCCAAAATACCTAGCCTCATGTCCCAGTTTGCAGGGCAGCGCAGGACACCACTCTTGAAGTCAGACCAGTGCGACCAGGTGGTCAGTTGAATTGCAGCAGATAATGCTGCCAGTCAGTTAAGCACCACCCTGTCTTCCACCAAGTCCAGTCTCAGTCGCCAGGAGTCTGGTCAACACAATCCTCACCCTGATCCTCCATCCTTCCACCATTTACAGTCTGGCCAAACAAGTGATCCCACACTTGGATATTCCGAGGACCTCTTTTCATCGCCATTACTTGATTTGGCACTCTCGCCAAGCATGCTTGAAGATGAACATGAAATCTTGTGCCCTGATTCCCAACCTCTTGAACATCCACAGTCACAAGAACATGACGGTGGGGAAAGGCAATTAGTGTTTAATGAGGTGGATGATAATGAGACACAGTTTCCAATGAGTCAACCGCAATTACTGTCTCAAGAGGTTGATGAAGAGGATGAGACACAGTTGTCAATCACTGAGGTTGTGGTTAGGTCAACAAATCAGGAGGATGATCAGAGTGAGGAAGTGGAAGAGGAAGTGGTGGACGAAGAGGTCACTGACCCAACATGGGAAGGTGGAAAGCCAAGCGAGGACAGCAGTACAGAGGGGGAGGGATCTGCAGCACCGGAACAGGCTGGAAGAGGCAGTGGGGTGGAGAAGGTGGGCCACACCACACAGGCCCGCAACTGTTCCACGGAGAAACCCCTTGCGGAAATCTCCTTTGCCAAGGGGTAGATGTTCCGGAGTATGGTGCTTTTTTGAGGAAAGTGCGGACGACAGAAGAATAGTTGTTTGCAACCTGTGCTATACGAAAATGAGCCGGGGCGTGAACACTAGTGCAGTGTCCCACTAGATGACCGTGGGCACCGCAAACGTGTTTTAATTATGTATTAATGTCATGTAATATGCCTGTATTTTGTATTTTATCTCCTGTCATATTCTCCCATGTCACAATGTGATTCTACATGCAAATATCCTTTACACAGGCCTAGTCAGGGTCCACTACACTTGTTTCCTCCACAAGATGGAGCAGTGTCATTGTGTATATATAGCTTAGCTCAGACCTAAGTTAGGCAGTTCAGATCAAACCAGATCAAATGAGCTCAGGTCAATCCAGTTGAGGATTCAGTTCAAAGCAGTTCTCTCATGAGCTTAGTCAGAAAGCAACAGCAATGTAGCTGAATACCTGAAGGGAAGCCTATTCACAGCCTCTCTGCTCTGTCCCTGTTGGCTCCACAGTCCAGTGTTAAAGCCTGCAACTATTCTACCTAGTGGTGAGAAATCCACTCCTATAGATCGCTCTTCCAGCATGACCAATGTCCAAATTGCATGCAGCCGAGTATATAAGGAATTATCAAGTTTTTATGCAAGACAAAAGATTAGCAAGATAGCTATTACCTGAAGACTTATTAGGCACCTTTGTAGTAGGTGTAGGAGACAGCATGAAGCTTCCACACCTCCAGTTCAAACTCTGAGGACAGTTAGGCCAACTGTCAGTACAACATTGGAATAGAAGTTCCAGGATTTAGAAAAGCACCTTCAACCAAGGTTAGAATAAGGCCGGAGTTTTGACCAGTGTAAGACTTTCATATTTTATAAGCCTAGTCTAATCAGTAGCTTTCTTATCTATTTCAAGAGCCTGTATTTCACTGAGGACTTGCATTTCCCTTTCCCCATATGCATGGGAGATTGTGCTTAAAGGGGTTATCCCATCTTAGAAAATGGGGGCATATCGCTAGGATATGCCCCCATTGTCTGATAGGTGCGGGTCCCACCTCTGGGACCCGCACCTACAACGAGAACGGAGCCGGGGAGAGTTGTGGCTGGAGGACCCCGGGTTTCCCAGGGTCCGTCCACCACCAGGCACAGCTCCCCGCCTCTCCCATTGAAGTGAATGGGAGCGCACCGCGCATGCGCGGCCAACGCTCCCATTCATTTCTATGGGGCCGACGGAAATAGCCGAGCCAGCGCTCGGCTATTTTCAGGAGCTCCATAGAAATGAACGGAGGGCGGCTGCACATGCGCAGTGCGCCCTCCTCCACTTTCTCCGCTCCGTTCTCCTTGTAGGTGCGGGACCCGCACCTATCAGACAATGGGAGCATATCCTAGTGATATGCCCCCATTGTCTAAGATGGGATAACCCCTTTAATGCCGGGCTGTATCAAGAGACTGTTTTAATACTTTGGATGTACTGTTATCAGGAGTTATCTTCAGTAAAGTTCCACCCTGGATTTCATCCTTCCTGTCTCAGTCTCAAGTTCCTCAATTGACACTACAGTAAATGGTTGTACCTCCATACAAAAAGTACTGGCATCACGACTCCAAGGGACCTTGCCATAGGCACATTAATACAGACCACCAAGGGCACCTCGAACCACCATCTGGCCAGTGTCCCTTACACCAGAGTGTGCCCCAGAGAATCCTTGTGCCGTTCTCCTTTCACTTATGCGAGCCTGCCCAGGGACGACATAACCGTGAGTAACCAGAACTGTATTTACCTCGGCCCACCTATTGCTCACACCGTGACCTCACGCATAATTCCCCTGTTAGGTCTGGCATGCCGCACTAGCAACCTCACCACCACCAGCATGATCCGCCACATGGCATCCAAGCACCGGCATCCAAGCGACGAACGCCTGGGTCGACAATCTGTGTCTGCAGGTCACACCACTGCCTCCTCTTCCCCTGTGTTACGTGCTGGCCAATCCCCTGTCGAAGGCGCAGGCCCGGATGCATCCCGCACTGGACCTTCGCAAGCACCATCAGCGACCACATCCACTTCCGTTTCCCAGTGCAGCTTATAAATGTCCTTACCCCAGGTATTTGAAAGCAAGAGCAAATACGCAACCACCCACCCACAGGCCATAGAACTAAATGCACAATTTTCCAAATTACTGGCCCTGAAAATGTTGCCATTTAGGCTTGTGGACGCTGAGGCCTTCCGCAGCCTGATGAAGGCGGCCGTCCCTCGTTATGCAGTCCCCAGCCGCCACTATTTTTCACGGTGTGCCGTGCCCGCCTTACACCAACATGTGTCCCGTAACATCACACATGCCCTGACCAACGCAGTTACTAGGAAGGTCCACTTAACCACGACAAGTGCATTCGGCCAGGGATGCTACATTTCCCTGACGGCACACTGGGTGAACGTTATGGAGGCCGGGGGCGAGTCGTACCCTGGGATGGAACAGGTGCTACCGATGCCAAGGATTGCGGGCCCTACATCGATCAGGGTTTCCGCCAGCACCTACGTTATTGGCTCCAACCCCCACTTCTCCTCCTCCGCCTCCACTTCCACCTCCAAATTATCCGCGTGCAGCACCAGTCAGTCAGTCATCAGTTGGTAGCTGGAAGCAGTGTAGCACTGCAGTGGGGAAGCGTCAACAGGCCATGCATGAAGCTGATATGCTTAGAATACAAACAGCACACCGCCGCAGAGCTGTGGCAGGGGATAAGAGACCAGACTAAGCTGTGTCTCTTGCCACTCAACCTAGAACCAGGCATAGTTGTGTCTGATAATGGCCGTAACTTGGTGGCAGCTTGGGAGCTCAGCAAGCTCAGACACATCCCATGCCTAGCCCACCTGTTCAACCTTGTGGTTCAGCGGTTTCTCAAAACCTACCCCAATTTGCCTGAGCTACTGGTGAAGGTGCGCCGTGTGTGTGCACAGTTCCGCAAGTCACAGCTTCAGCCGGTCTGTCAACGCTGCAGTAGCGCTTGAAATTGCCAGCTCACACTACTGGGTGTCCAAGCTGAACACGTGGCACGAACTGGCGCTCTACGCCTTGGAGGTGCTGGGCTGCCCTGCCGCCAGCGTTTTGTCTGAGGAAAGCGGATGATATAATTGTTTAGAGGGTCATCTCACCAGCAGGCCCTCACCTACAATCTTTTACAGGGTCAGCTCAGCTTCAGGCCCTCACATATAATTTTTTAGAGGGTTAGCTCACCAGCAGGCCTTCACCTACAATCTTTTACTGGGTCAGCTCACCAGCAGGCCCGCACATAAAATCTTTTACTGGGTCAGCTCACCTGAAGGCCCTCGCATTAAATTTTTTAGAGGGTCAGCTCACCAGCAGGCCCGCACCTAAAATCTTTTACTGGGTCAGCTCACCTGCAGGACCTCACATAATTATGCCTAATAGGTAATTTGCATGCATGCTGCCTTGCTTGGATGTGGTAGCCGTAGCTGTTTCCGTGGCTCCCTCTCCGGAATCGAACCATGGTTCCCCCGTTACCCATGGTTTACATGGTTTGGACGGAAAATAACATCGAAAGTTGATAGGGCAGACATCCGAATGTATCGTTTCCGTGACGGGGACGTGTGATCGTCCCCAGGTTATCTAGAGTCACCAAAGCGGCAGCAGGCCCTCGCCCATAATGTTTTAGATGGTCAGATCAGCAGGCCCTTGCTCCAAATGTTTTTGAGGATCACCAGCAGGCCATCACATCAATCATAATTTTTCAAGGCTGTGTATGATGCCCTCCTTTATGTGTAACAAAAGGTGTATTGGAGTGCCGGTTCCTTGTAATTTTTGGCAGCCCTTTCACTTAGTGCATAGGCTTTATGAGTGTAGGAGTCCCACCACATGAACAATTGTACCACAATGTGAATGAGGCCCTCTTTTGTGTGATATACAGGTTGTATCGGAGTGCCTCTTCCTTGTAATTTTTGGCAGGACTTGCACTTTATATACAAGTAAATATACAGGAAAGAATGTTTCCCATCAATTTTTCCTCTAAAATCAATTTTTTCTTCGGTTTTGTGCGTATTATTGTTAGTCTGTAAAAGTGGCATACTATTCGGACAACATCATTCCCAGCAGCGACCTGCGAAATACAAGATGCATTCAGACATCCATGCTGTTCCAGAACCATTTTGGTGGTGTTTCCATGAATTTCTGACATTTTCCTATGAACCAGGCACCCTCCCCTCTTCAGAGCAGGGGGTACCTGGTTTAATGCTCGGGTTCTCCCATTGACTTCCATTATAGATCGGGTGCTCGGTCGAGCACCCGAACATCCCTATGTGTTCCGCCCGAGCCCCCGGACACCCGAGCACTATGGTGCTCAATCAACACTAGTGCCATACAGATAGTTTCCCCATAGTAATATTCCTCCCAGACTGCTCTCAATAGTAACAGTGGTCCCCAAAGTCCCACCAATACTACTTCCCTTCCAGAGTGGCCTTATTAGTAAGAGTGCCCCTAATAGTGATAATACTTCTTGCCCACCATATTGTAGCCAATAATAGTAATGCCCCCATAGTATCCCCAGTAGTAACAATGCCCCCCACAGAGGCCTAAATAAATAAATAAAAAGCCCTCCTTCCATCGTACCCTCAGTGGTAATAAGGCTCCCTGTAGTGCCCTCAGTAGTATTAAGGGATCCCTATAGGATGCTCTTAGTAGAAATAAGGACAATCTATAACGCACTTCCATAGAACTCTCAGTAGTAATAATGCCCTCCACCACTGCCCACAGTATTTATAATGTTCCCTGCAGTGCCCCAGTAATTATAATGCACCCTGTAGTTCCTCAATGATTTATAATGCCCCTGCAGTGCCCCCTGTAGTTATAATCTTCTCTGTAGTGCCCCTATAAATTGCCCCAGCCCCTCCAATATTCTGGCCCATGTAAATGATATCACTCCCCTAACTCCAGCATACACTAGCATGTAATATTTTTTTTTTGTTATACACTGTTATATACTGCTGTATACCACTAAACACTGTTATTTACTGATGTACACCACTATACACTGTTATATACTGCTATATACTGTTATACAGTGTTATATACTACTGTATACTGTTATACACTGTTATGTACTGCTGTATACTATTAAACACTGTTATATACTGCTGTATACTGCTATACACTGTTATATACTGCTGTATATCACTATATAGATGATATCATGGGAGGAACTGGATGAGTATTTACAGTTTTTTTTTTTTTCACTTCCTGTGAAGGGGGCACATATCTGGGCATATCTACTGTGAAGGGAGCACATATCTTGGCATATTTACTGTGAAGGGGGCACATATCAACTTTGAGGGGGGACTTATCTTAGCATATCTACTGTGACGGGGCAAATATCTTGAAATATCCACTATGAAGGGGGCACATATCTTACCATATTTTGGGATATCAATTGTAAGAGGGCACATATCTTGGCATATCTGCTGTGAAGGTGGCACATATTTTGGCATATCTGCTGTGAGGGGGCACAAATCTTGGCATAACTACTATGAGGAGGCACATATCTGGGCATAACCACTGTGAGGGGGCACATCTGGGCATAGCTATTGTAAAAGGGCACATCTGCACCTAACCATTGTAAGGGGGCACATCTGGGCATACCTAATGTGACTTGGCGTAGATTCATAAGCTGGGCCGTCTGCAGATATGTAAAGTCTTTGTGGTCAGCGAAGATCATCACCGGATGCTGGGCCCCTTCCAATAGATAACGCCACTCCTCCAAGGCTAGTTTTATTGCCAGAAGCTCTCTATTTCCTATATAGTAATTCCTCGTGGCAGAGGAGAAGAGCTTGGAGAAAAATCTGCAGGTAAACATCATGCCCTTGGAACCTTTCTGTAGTAAAACAGCACCAGCTACTATGGAGGAGGCATCCACTTCTGAAAAGAATTGGCTGGAGACATCTGGATCGTGCAGGAGCAGAGGCAAAATACTTCTTTAATTAGACAAAGGTAGCTTCAACTTCTGGAGTCCAGACTCTGGTGTTCACCCCTTTCTTAATAAGGGTGGAGATCGAGGAAGTCAGAGACAAAAAATTAGGAATAAACTGGCGATAATAATGTGCAAAACCTAGAAAGCTCTGTATGGTGCGAAGACCCTGTGGGTGGGGCCACTCCATTACTACATTAAGCTTTTCAGGTTCCATCTGCAACCCAGTATCAGACATAATGTATCCCAGGAACAGTAAAATAGACTTCTCAAGGACGCATTTTTCAAGTTTGGCATAAAGTTGAATCTCTATCAACCATGCATGCCTACAGTGAGAGGTCAAATCCAGAGAATAGATCAGAATATCATTCAGGTACACTATCACACAGATATAAAGCAGGTCCCGGAAGATGTTGTTTATGAACTCCTGGAATACCACGGGAGCATTACACAGATTGAAGGGCATAATGAGATAATCCTAGTGACCATCTCGGGTGCTAAAAGCCATCTTCCACTCGTCGCCCTCACGAATGCAGATAAGGTTATATGCACTGCTTAGGTCTCATTTTGTGAAGACCTTAGCTCTCCAAATCAGTCAAAGAGTTCAGAGATTAGTGGTAGAGGGTATCAATTCTTGACCGTGACCTCATTCAGACCTCGATTATCGATACAGGGCCATAAGGATTCATTTTTTCTGGAGAAACAAGAACCCGGCACCGGCAGACAAAGTAGATTTCCAGATAAACTCCCTCTCGAGATTCAATTCAGGATTAGAAAAACATAGCTACTTTGTTCCAGTAACGATACTGTCCTTGTCCATGGGTTGTGTCTGATAATATTGCTCAGCTCCATGAATGGTGCTGAGCTGCATTACTACACACAACCTGCAGACAGGTTTGGTGCTGTTTTTGAAAGAAAGTAGCCATACTTTTCTGATCCTTTAAATACAATAGTGGAAAAAGTCAACTTTTGTGCACCAGAAACTTAATGTCAAAAACATGCATCTCATTCCAGTGCAAATTAAATCAAGCCATAAGAAATGCCTTGATAAACCTGATAAAATTACCTGATAAAATTCAGATTATACCAGATGACAGTTCTGAATACAACCCTGCCCTCCCTAGAAAGAAGGATAGGAGTTTCCTGCATACTTTCATGCTTTGGCTATGTCTATACATAGCACTAGACTGTTATTCATATTTTATGCATTTTTCTGTGTCTCTTGAGAATGAATAAACATGAGATGTTAGAAAACTGGCAGTGGCACTAAAAAGAAATGTTCAACATGGAGCTGCCCCAGTTTTTACAGCAACAAGTTTGATATAACATCCTTTCATGTTTAATCCTTGAAGCCAGAGTGACTTGACTAAATAGTGGATATGAAGAGATCCGTTTCCTCCAGAAGGTCAGTGTATTTGGTTGCAGTCAATTACATCATCCTCAAGTTTTATTTAAACCTCATTAACTTCTGAAGACCTTCTCACCGATTTCCAGGAACACAGAGCACTTAGCTATGCCCTTTATTAATGCATTGTGCTTAGTGCCAGTCTGTGCCCACCCCTTGATGGATCTCTTGTTCCCATTAGTGTGAATGGAGCACTATGCTTGGCAGCTTTTATAAATGCATTAGTACCATATTATTTTCAGTGGCAGTCACATAGTTTTTTTTTTTATTTCTTTGATCAACAAACATTATTTCTATGCATTATATGTCTATCCTTTACTGTTAATCTGATGCGTGCCTTCAGTTTAATTTTTTGAGCATTAGGATGGTCCTCCTATTCAAAGGACTATACTGTATATTTAAAATGAAAAACTTTAAAAACGTATTTTGTTTCCGACAGAAACAGTTAATGATGAGAAATTAGAAACAGGTCTATTTGTAGAACTCACCAATTCTTTACCAGTCCTGATAAAATATGAACACTATGACAATGATATTAAGGCACCTTGCAGATGAACATCGCGGATTAGGTCCGAATGCGTTGCGGGCGAGTTCCGGGAAAATCGAATGATTCTGCAAGCAAGTTCAGTGAGTTTTGTGTCTGCGATTGCGTTCGTTGATAATTTTTTTCCGTGCGAATGAAATGCGTTTTAATGCGTTTTGCACGCGTGTGATAAAAAAAATGAATGTTTACTAACTAGCAACCATCCGTAAAAAACGCATCGCATCCACACTTACTTGCGGATGCAATGCGTTTTTCACGCAGCCGCATTCACTTCTAGTGGGCCAGCGTTGCGTAAAAAACGCAGGATATAGAACATGCTGTGATTTTCACGCAATGCGCAAGTGATGCGTGAAAAACAACGCTCATGTACACAAACCCATTGAAATAAATGGGTCAAGATTCAGTGCGGGCGCTATGTGTTCACGTCACACATTGCACCCACGTGGAAAACTCGCTCATGTGAAAGGGGCCTAATAGTGCAGGGATGGGTATTATGGAGGAGTTTTGGCAATCCTGTGTATAGGGTGTGTACACATCCAAGTCGATAACCTGCATACATGATTACTTAAAGGGTTTCTGTCACCCCACAAAACTCATTTTTTTTTTTTTGGATAGTTAGATTCCTTATAGGGCGATATAGGAGAATATAATAGTCTTACTTACTTTCATGTGGCCGATTCTTTATAAAACGAAGTTTTATAATATGTAAATGAGGGCTCTACCAGCAAGTAGGGCATCTACTTGCTGGTAGCCGCAGCAGCAATCCGCCCCCTCGCCGTGTTGATTGACAGGGCCAGCCGTGATCTCCTCCTCCGGCCGGCCCTGTCAGTAATTCAAAAATTGCGCGCCTCTGGTCATTCGGCGCAGGCGCTCTGAGATGAGGAGGCTCGTCTCCTCAGTGCGCCTGCGCCGATGACATCAGCGAAAGAGAAGACGTCATCGGCGCAGGCGCACTGAGGGAGTGCTGAGGAGACGAGCCTCCTCATCTCAGAGCGCCTGCGCCGAATGACCAGAGGCACGCGATTTTTGAATTACTGACAGGGCCGGCCGGAGGAGGAGATCCCGGCTGGCCCTGTCAATCAACACGGCGAGGGGGCGGATTGCTGCTGCGGCTACCAGCAAGTAGACGCCCTACTTGCTGGAAGAGCCCTCATTTACATATTATAAAACTTCGTTTTATAAAGAATCGGCCGCATGAAAGTAAGTAAGACTATTATATTCTCCTATATCGCCCTATAAGGAATCTAACTATCCAAAAAAAAAAAAAAGAGTTTTGTGGGGTGACAGAAACCCTCTAAGACATTACTTACCTTATTGTCACATTGAAAGATTAACCCCTTCCCTCCCTGCACTATAATAATACGTTGCGGCAGGTCTAGTGCCGAGCACCTATCAAAACCACTTTCAGTCCCCACAGGACCGAAAGTGTGACATGTCATCTACATGCACATCACCGCTTTTGGCCTATCAATGTCCCCAGCGGTAATTTGTCAGTAATAGCACATGCCCACTGAAGTTAAAGGGGTTATCCCACTTAGCAGTTTCATACTTACCTGCTGCCACCGCGCGTTCACTTCCTGGATTCTGGCTGGGGGCGGGCTTCATCTTGATTGAAGTCTTCTCCCGGCCGGGCCGCGCGCTGGACTGAACGCGCACGCTGCCGTGCATGCGCAATGTGACTTATTTCTGGCCAGTATAGTACAGAGCCGGCGTGCGCGTTCGCAGCTCTGTACTATTCTGGCCGGGAAGAAGTCACCGTCGCGCATGCGCGGCAGCGTGCGCGTTCAGGACAGCGAGTGGCCCGGCCGGGAGAAAAGAAGAAGTCTTCTGGGCAAGCGCGACCATCGGGATTTTGCGGAAGAGCGATGGTCGTAACCAGGGGAGACCGAGTCACAACAATAAGGTAAGTGGGGATGAATTTTCTCCTAATCGGTGGGAATTTGTTAATAAAGTATATTTACAAAAATGATCACTGTCAAATCATTAACAGATTTAACAGTGATCATTATGATGGGATAACCCCTTTAAGGCAGGGAAAATCTAGCATCCAAATGTGGAGAAAATCAGTAAGTCCTGTCACGGATCCTCAGCCAATCCAAGCCCAAAACAACATCAGGAATTACAGGAATGGATCCAGCTGACTTGATAAAACACCAGCTTTATTGTAGTACTCAGATTAAAAACCGCACATCATCAGAGCGGACTTGTCGCGTTTTGACCGTACAATAGTTATTGTGTGTCTGAAAGAACAAAAAAAAAGCATATAGTATTCTTCAGTAAAGCAAAAAAAAATAAAAAATATTATGTTGCGCGCCCATGCAGGTGTCCCATTGACTCTTCAGTGGAACAAAATAAGGACATGGAGGCAGCACCAATAAAGTAGTGGAATAAAAAGGTTCTTTTAATCCATGTTATGGCAGCGCAAACACATGTGTTTGAATACGTTCTGTTAGATATAGAATGACCGTGCATTACTATTAGGCCCTTTTCACACGGGCGAGAATTCCGCGTGGGTGCAATGCGTGAGGTGAACGCATTGCACCCGCACTGAATCCGGACCCATTCACTTCAATAGGGCTGTGCACATGAGCGGTGATTTTCACGCATCACTTGTGCGTTGCGTGAAAATCGCAGCATGCTCTATATTATACACTGCTCAGAAAAATAAAGGGAACACAAAAATAACACATCCTAGATCTGAATTAATTAAATATTCTTCTGAAATACTTTGTTCTTTACATAGTTGAATGTGCTGACAACAAAATCACACAAAAAAAAAAAATGGAAATCAAATTTTTCAACCCATAGAGGTCTGGATTTGGAGTCACACTCAAAATTAAAGTGGAAAAACACACTACAGGCTGATCCAACTTTGATGTAATGTCCTTAAAACAAGTCAAAATGAGGCTCAGTAGTGTGTGTGGCCTCCACGTGCCTGTATGACCTCCCTACAACGCCTGTGCATGCTCCTGATGAGGTGGTGGACGGTCTCCTGAGGGATCTCCTCCCAGACCTGGACTAAAGCATCTGCCAACTCCTGGACAGTCTGTGGTGCAACGTGACATTGGTGGATAGAGCGAGACATGATGTCCCAGATGTGCTCAATTGGATTCAGGTTTGGGGAACGGGCGGGCCAGTCCATAGCATCAATGCCTTCGTCTTGCAGGAACTGCTGACACACTCCAGCCACATGAGGTCTAGCATTGTCTTGCATTAGGAGGAACCCAGGGCCAACCGCACCAGCATATGGTCTCACAAGGGGTCTGAGGATCTCATCTCGGTACCTAATGGCAGTCAGGCTACCTCTGGCGAGCACATGGAGGGCTGTGCGGCCCTCCAAAGAAATGCCACCCCACACCATTACTGACCCAATGCCAAACCGGTCATGCTGGAGGATGTTGCAGGCAGCAGAACGTTCTCCACGGCGTCTCCAGACTCTGTCACGTCTGTCACATGTGCTCAGTGTGAACCTGCTTTCATCTGTGAAGAGCACAGGGCGCCAGTGGCGAATTTGCCAATCTTGGTGTTCTCTGGCAAATGCCAAACGTCCTGCACGGTGTTGGGCTGTAAGCACAACCCCTACCTGTGGACGTCGGGCCCTCATATCACCCTCATGGAGTCTGTTTCTGACCGTTTGAGCAGACACATGCACATTTGTGGCCTGCTGGAGGTCATTTTGCAGGGCTCTGGCAGTGCTCCTCCTGTTCCTCCTTGCACAAAGGCAGAGGTAGCGGTCCTGCTACTGGGTTGTTGCCCTCCTACGGCCTCCTCCACGTCTCCTGATGTACTGGCCTGTCTCCTGGTAGTGCCTCCATGCTCTGGACACTACGCTGACAGACACAGCAAACCTTCTTGCCACAGCTCGCATTGATGTGCCATCCTGGATAAGCTGCACTACCTGAGCCACTTGTGTGGGTTGTAGACTCCGTCTCATGCTACCACTAGAGTGAAAGCACCGCCAGCATTCAAAAGTAACCAAAACATCAGCCAGGAAGCATAGGAACTGAGAAGTGGTCTGTGGTGACCACCTGCAGAACCACTGCTTTATTGCGGGTGTCTTGCTAATTGCCTATAATTTCCACCTGTTGTCTATCCCATTTGCACAACAGCATGTGAAATTGATTGTCACTCAGTGTTGCTTCCTAAGTGGACAGTTTGATTTCACAGAAGTGTGATTGACTTGGAGTTACATTGTGCTGTTTAAGTGTTCCCTTTATTTTTTTGAGCAGTGTATATTGTTTTACATGCAACGCAAGCCCCATAGAAGTGAATAGGGCTGCGTGAAAATCGCAAGCATCCGCAAGCAAGTGCGGATGCGGTATGATTTTCACACATGGTTACACAACACAGATCCCAAACCTGAACTTCTGTGAAAAAGTCCGGGTTCGGGTCTGGGTACCAAACATGCCGATTTTTCTCACGCAAGTGCAAAATGCATTTAAACGCATTTAAATGCATTTTTCCCACAACACACCCGCATCTTTTACCGCAACGCACCCGCAACCCCGTGTGAACCCAGCCTTAGGCTTAGTTCACACTTCACTTAATTGGTCAGTTGTCAGCCCAAAGCAGGTGCAAAGCAGGTAGAAACCCACACAAGAGGTGCAGATGTATTCATGATACTTAATCCGAGAGTAAGCCTGAATTTGCCTCACAATAAGTGATGGAAATAACTGACCAAATAACAGAAGTGTGAACTCCGCCTTACAGGTCAATGTTAGTATCACGGTCGGCGTGGCTATCACATACGTGACACAGAGGGAGGGAACGAGGAAGGCCCTGCCCAAGTGAGAGGGAAGATGGTGACCCCTGACTCACCTGGCGGCTGGCACCTGGCTGCCCTGACGTCCCTAGACGGGTTCCTCACCCGTACGCCGATAACGTGCCTAAAGCCCTGGTTTTCCCTGAGCTGAGCCCTAGGTAGTGAACAGGGCGATGGGAACACTAGTCCGCACCACTAACTCTAAGGGAAAACACCAAGGGGAGGACAGACAACACAGACTCAACATATATTCCCAGGTGGGCGACAACAGGAGACAACAATAAGCCAAACAGGGATCCGGAGGGTAGCACACAGGAACGACAACCAGGATTAACCACTCCAGTGGGTCAGTATAGATGTCCAGGCAGGAAGCTCTATAACTGGCAACTAGAGAAGTGTGAGGGGAGAATATAAGGAGGTAGGGAGTGGCAGACAAGAAACAGCTGAGGAGGAGAAGCTACGGATCCCTGAGAGAGACAAAAAGGATAGCAAGGCAAACACAGAAAACAATCATTAAGAAACACCGTGATCTTTAGATATAGAGCGCGCAGCCACCCGCTGCGACTTCCTGACCCAGGGTATAACGGAGTCAGACGTGGCTCTTGATACCCTCGTGACAGTACCCCCCCTTTCACGAGGGGCCTCCGGACACTCAGGACCAGGTCTCTCCGGATGAGAGGCATGGAAAGTCTGAATTAACCTGTTGGCGTTTACCTCTGACGCTGGAACCCACATTCTTTCCTCGGGACCGTAACCCCTCCAATGCACCAGATACTGAAGAGAGCGGCGGACCCGACGAGAATCAACAATTCTGGCTATTTGAAACTCCAGATTACCATCCACAATAACCGGAGGAGGTGGCAGCGGCGATGGTTCTAGAGGTGGAACATACTTCTTGAGTAACGATTTATGGAAGACGTTATGGATCTTAAAAGTCTGAGGTAGCTCCAGGCGAAAAGCCACAGGGTTAATGACGGCTACTATTTTATAGGGACCAATGAACCTAGGACCCAGTTTCCAAGAAGGAACCTTCAACTTAATATTCCTAGTAGACAACCACACATAGTCATTCACTCCTAGGTCCGGACCTGGCGACCGTTTCTTATCGGCCATGCATTTATATTTACCATTCATCTTTTTCAAGTTAACTTGCACCTTCTGCCATACCGATGAAAGAGATGAAGAAAACCTTTCCTCTTCGGGAACCCCAGAAGACCCCCCCTCTTTGAAAGTACAAAATTGGGGATGAAAACCGTATGCACCAAGGAATGGTGACTTGCCAGTGGACTCCTGATAATGATTATTTATGGCAAACTCAGCTAACGGTAAATATGATGACCACAACTCTTGGTTTTCAGACACAAAACACCTTAAATATGTTTCTAGGTTTTGGTTGGTACGCTCAGTCTGTCCATTCGACTGAGGATGGAAAGCTGAGGAAAAGGACAAGTGAACCCCCAAACGGGAACAAAAAGCTTTCCAAAACTTAGAAATAAACTGGGTTCCCCGATCCGAAACCACATCGGAAGGGACCCCGTGAAGCTTCACGATTTCACTGATAAACACCTGAGCGAGAGTTTTAGCATTAGGAAGTGCAGGTAGCGCAATAAAGTGTACCATTTTGCTAAACCTGTCTACTACTACCAAGATAACTGTTTTACCCGCCGACAACGGTAAGTCAGTGATGAAATCCATTGACAGATGTGTCCATGGCCTATTGGGGATGAAAAGTGGCAATAAAGACCCTGCTGGACGTGTATGAGAGACTTTCGCGCGTGCACAAGTAGACACGAAATCCATTACATCCTGACGCAACCTTGGCCACCAAAAACGACGAGATAAAAGCTCCAAGGTTGCTTTACTACCCGGGTGTCCAGCAAGTGCCGAATTATGATGTTCTTTTAATAATTCAAGACGCAGGTTTAACGGTACAAACAATTTCTCTGAGGGGCAAGAGGCCGGGGCGTCCCCCTGAGCCTCTAACACCTTTCCCTCTAGAACAGAGTGTACAGCAGAGACAACCACTCCTCTTTGTAAAATAGGTACCGGATCACTAGCATTACCCCCTCCAGGGAAACTACGAGATAATGCGTCTGCCTTGGTATTTTTTGCCCCAGGACGATAGGTGATTACAAAGTTAAATCTGGTAAAGAATAGCGACTACCTAGCTTGTCTAGGGGTGAGACGCTTAGCCGATTCTAGGTACAGAAGGTTCTTGTGATCCGTAATCACCGTGACGGGGTGGATTGCTCCCTCTAAGAAGTGACGCCACTCTTCAAGCGCCAGTTTAATCGCCAACAGTTCCCTATTTCCAACATCATAATTCTTCTCCGCAGAAGATAATTTTTTGGAAAAGAAAGCGCAAGGACGCCATTTGCCAGGAGACGGACCCTGAGACAATACAGCTCCCACTCCCACCTCTGACGCATCTACCTCGACAATAAAAGGCTGGGAGACATCAGGTTGAATTAGAACAGGTGCCGAGGTAAACCTCTCCTTTAGAGAGGAAAATGCATCTTTAGCTGCGTCAGACCATTTGGAAAAATCCGTCCCCTTCCTAGTCACGTCGGTAAGGGGTTTAACGATCACTGAATAATTTTTTATGAACTTTCTATAGAAATTAGCGAAACCCAAAAACCGTTGTAGGGCTTTAAGGTTCTCAGGAAGATCCCAATCTAAAATTGCCTGGACCTTCCCAGGATCCATGCGGAAACCTGAAGCAGATAATAGATATCCCAGGAACTGTAATTCCTGAACAGCGAAGACACATTTTTCAATCTTCGCATATAATTTATTCGTCCGTAGGACCTGCAGTACTTGCCTGACATGCACCTCATGTGTTTTCAGATCAGCCGAATAAATTAAGATATCATCTAGGTATATGACTACAAACCTGCCGATGAGATGACTAAAAATATCATTAACGAAATGTTGGAAGACAGCAGGAGCATTGGTCATACCGAAAGGCATAACTAGATTTTCATAATGCCCCTCAGGGGTGTTAAAAGCTGTCTTCCACTCATCCCCTTCCCTGATACGAATCAGATTGTAGGCCCCCCTAAGATCAAGTTTGGAGAACCACTTAGCACCCGCAATCTGATTAAAAAGGTCAGGAATGAGAGGAAGAGGGTATGGGTCACGGATGGTTATCTGGTTTAACTCACGGAAATCTAAGCAAGGACGCAGGCCCCCATCTTTCTTTTTAACAAAGAAAAACCCTGCAGCCACGGGTGAAGAAGAGGGTCTGATGTGTCCCTTAGCCAGACTCTCGGAGATATAATCTTTCATGGCTTGTCTCTCGGGACCCGAAAGATTATACAACCTGGACTTGGGTAATTTTGCCCCGGGAATCAGGTTAACCGGGCAATCATAAGGACGATGAGGTGGTAGTTTCTGACAACCCTTTTCAGAAAAAACGTCCTCAAAGTCCGAAATAAATGTAGGTAGGGAAGCTATGGAGGCGATTAAGCAATTGTTATTTAAGCAATTCTCTCTGCAATGCTCACTCCACTCCAATATCTCCCTGGCCTGCCAATCCACCACTGGATTGTGCGCTACCAACCAGGGAAGACCCAATACCACCGGAGAGGGAAGGCCCTCCAGAACGTAACATGAAAGACACTCATTATGGTGGTCCCCTACCCGAAGGTGTAAATTACGAACAATGTGGGTGAGGTTTCTCTGAGACAGAGGAGCAGAATCTATAGCGAATACGGGAATAGGTCTCTGCAGCGTACAGAGAGACAAACCCGTAGTGCGGGCAAAATGGGCATCAATCAAGTTTACCCCTGCTCCACTGTCTAGAAAAACAGAAATAGACTCCGTCTTAACACCAAAAACAATGACCGCTGGTAACACAAATTGAGATGTTCGTATGGAGGAAACGTATACCCCCCGGCTGACATCCTCCGCACAGCCCGGGGTTAGTAGTTTTCCGACGGTCTTTTGTTTTTGAGAAAGGAGGGACAGACATTAATGAAATGACCCCTCCCCCACAGAAAAAACAAGCCCCCCCCCGACGGCGAACCTCGGGATGACGGACCTGACGAGAAGTTCCGCCTAGCTGCATAGGCTCATCTAAGTCAGTACAGGCTGACTGTTGCTTGGGAGAGGTAACCAATTGCTCCGGAATTTTCGATCTCTCCCTAAGACGTCTATCTATTCTGATAGAGAGGGACATAACAGCATCAAGGGAAAGGGGGGTCTCATACAGCGCCAGTGCATCCTTAACCATTTCAGATAACCCAGAGCAGAACTGACTCCTGAGAGCCGGGTCGTTCCACTGAGTATCCGTAGCCCACCTACGGAACTCTGAGCAATATTCCTCTGCTGACCGATCTCCCTGTAGGAGTCTCCGTAACTTCGACTCAGCCAGGGCGACTCGGTCAGGGTCATCATATATGAGACCCAAAGCCCCAAAAAATCCCTCCACTGACCGAAGAGCCTGAGAATCAGGGGGTAACGAGAACGCCCAGGATTGCGGATCCCCCTGAAGCAGGGAAATGACAATCCCTACCCGCTGTTCTTCATGACCTGAGGAGTAAGGGCGCAACTTAAAATATAATTTGCAGGCCTCACGGAACGTCGCAAATTTGTCCCTTCCCCCAGAAAATCTGTCGGGAAGAGCAACCTTGGGTTCAGTGACAACCTGGTTACCCATAGCAACCGCTGGGGGTGCGGTCTGCTGCATTTGCTGCTGTTGTTGGAGAACAGACGCCTTCAATCCTGCCACCTCCAAAGACAGGCTTTGAAGCTGTTCTGCCAAGGCATCAATAGGATCCATATTGGATTCTAAATAGAGAGAGAAAAAATAAATAAATAAATAAATAAATATTTTTTTCTCAAAAAGTAAGGGCCAGTTATAATATCACGGTCGGCGTGGCTATCACATACGTGACACAGAGGGAGGGAACGAGGAAGGCCCTGCCCAAGTGAGAGGGAAGATGGTGACCCCTGACTCACCTGGCGGCTGGCACCTGGCTGCCCTGACGTCCCTAGACGGGTTCCTCACCCGTACGCCGATAACGTGCCTAAAGCCCTGGTTTTCCCTGAGCTGAGCCCTAGGTAGTGAACAGGGCGATGGGAACACTAGTCCGCACCACTAACTCTAAGGGAAAACACCAAGGGGAGGACAGACAACACAGACTCAACATATATTCCCAGGTGGGCGACAACAGGAGACAACAATAAGCCAAACAGGGATCCGGAGGGTAGCACACAGGAACGACAACCAGGATTAACCACTCCAGTGGGTCAGTATAGATGTCCAGGCAGGAAGCTCTATAACTGGCAACTAGAGAAGTGTGAGGGGAGAATATAAGGAGGTAGGGAGTGGCAGACAAGAAACAGCTGAGGAGGAGAAGCTACGGATCCCTGAGAGAGACAAAAAGGATAGCAAGGCAAACACAGAAAACAATCATTAAGAAACACCGTGATCTTTAGATATAGAGCGCGCAGCCACCCGCTGCGACTTCCTGACCCCGGGTATAACGGAGTCAGATGTGGCTCTTGATACCCTCGTGACAGTTAGCTTCAGGTCTAATTTCTCTTGATGTCGACCTAACCATGAAATGGCCCAAAATTCATTTTTCTGATTCGTCAGAACAGCCCAAAAAAGCGGATCTTGTAGTTTAAGCATCGGCCTTCAAACCATATTTGGTCAGCATTTACATAGAATATGTCGGCAGATAAGAACCATTTGGCCCATCTAGTCTGCCCAATATACTGAATACTATGAATATCCCTTGGCCCTATCTAATATGAAGGATGGCCTTATGCCTATCCCATGCATGCTTAAACTCCTTCACTGTATTTGCAGCTACCACTTCTGCAGGAAGGCTATTCCATGCATCCACTATTCTCTCAGTAAAGTAATACTTCCTGATATTACTTTTAAACCTTTGCCCCTCTAATTTAAAACTATGTCCTCTTGTAGCAGTTTTTCTTCTTTTAAATATTCTCTCCTCTTTTACCTTGCTCATTCCCTTTATGTATTTTAAAGTTTCTATCATATCCCCTCTGTCTCGTCTTTCTTCCAAGCTATACATGTTAAGGTCCTTTAATCTTTCCTGGTAAGTTTTATCCTGCAATCCATGTACTAGTTTAGTAGCTCTTCTCTGAACTCTCTCCAAAGTATCAATATCCTTCTGGAGATATGGTCTCCAGTACTGAGCACAATACTCCAAATGAGGTCTCACTAGTGCTCTGTAGAGTGGCATGAGCACCTCCCTCTTTCTACTGGTAATGCCTCTCCCTCTACACCCAAGCATTCTGCTAGCATTTCCTGCTGCTCTATGACATTGTCTGCCTACCTTTAAGTCTTATGAAATAATGACCCCTAAATCCCTTTCCTCAGGTACTGAGGTTAGGACTGTATCACTGATTTTATATTCTGCTCTTGGGTTTTTGCACCCCAGGTGCATTATCTTGCACTTATCAACATTAAATTTTAGTTGCCAGATTTTTGACCATTCCTCTAGTTTTCCTAAATCCTTTTCCATTTGGTTTATCCCTCCAGGAACATTTACCCTGTTACAAATCTTTGTGTCATCAGCAAAAAGACACACCTTACCATCGAGGCCTTCTGCAATTTCGCTGATAAAGATATTAAACAATATGGGTCCCAGAACAGATCCCTGAGGTACACCACTGGTAACAAGACCATGTTCTGAATATACTCCATTGACTACAACTCTCTGTTGTCTGTCCCTCAGCCACTGCCTAATCCATTCAACAATATTGGAGTCCAAGCACAAATACTGCAATTTATTGATAAGCCTTCTATGTGGGACAGAATTAAAAGCCTTACTAAAGTCTAGATAAGCGATGTCTACTGCACCTCCGCCATCTATTAATTTAGTCACCCAATCAAAAAAATCAATAAGATTAGTTTGACATGATCTCCCAGAAGTAAACCCATGCTGTTTTTCATCTTTCAATCCGTGGGAATTTAGATGTTCCACAATCCTCTCCTTAAGTATGGTTTCCATTAATTTCCCCACTATTAATGTCAGGCTTACTGGCCTATAGTTGCCCGTTTCCTCCCTACTACCTTTTTTGTGAATAGGCACAACATTTGCTAATTTCCAATCTTTTGGAACGACTTATGTTACCAGTGATTGGTTAAATAAATCTGTTAATGGTTTTGCTAGTTCACCGCTGAGCTCTTTTAATAGCTTTGGGTGTATCAGTAGTTGTAAGGCATAAACAGGAGTGGGTCCAAAACAGAGATAATATGTGATGGAAAATTTGCTTGTCTTCTGTGTTTTGGACCCATTTCTACTTTTGGCTTTCAAATCATGATTGAATACTGATGCAAAATACTAACCATGTGAGTTTTTGGCCATTTGCCTCTGAAATTAGCTTTATTTAGATGGAATGCATGCAGGACTTTAATGGCCTCTATCACGCAGTCAGTATTTGGTCATTTTTTTTACATCAGTATTTGATCATTATTGGTAAGGCAAAAACAGGAGTGGGTCCAAAACAGAGATAACATGTGATGCAAATAATGTTTTCTGTGTTTTGGACCCACTCATGCTTTTGGCTTCCAAATAATGTTCAAATTCTGATGAAGAATACTAACTGATTGACAGAGGCCTTCTGGATGCTTAAATGACAGGACCTGTTATTTTTTGTTATTTTTCTGTTCTTCTGATGGATCAGAAGAACAGAAAAATAAACAGCGATTTCAACATGGCCAAACAGGGACACTAGTGGCCCTGTAACTGACTGGTGAAGGTGGGAACAGCATGAAGAGTCACAATCGTGGCCCTGTAACAGGGTGGGGAGGGTAGCAGCAGCATGAAGAGTTATAATAGTGGCCCTGGAACAGACTGGTGAGGATACAAAATCATGTAGAGTAACAATAGTGGAACAGGAACAGAGTGCTGAGGCTGGCAATGGCATGAAGAGTCGTAATAGTGGCTGCAAAACAGAGTGGGGAAGGGGGGGGGAACGGCAGTGGCAGTAACAGCACACGATGGTGGCAAATCACAGTAGGGGCAGATGGAGTTAGAGGCAGAAGGTGTGTGGCATCAGGTAGGTGACAGCATCAGAATAGTGGCAGCAACACCTGGGCAAAAGTAAAGGGCCATTTATCACAATTTTCTGGTGTGGTAGCACACTAACATCAGATCATTACTGCCAGAATGATCTAGTTTGTTGTATCAGGCACCAATGTCTGGAAATCCTGGTTGATCCAGGCCTTATTCATCTTTATACAGGTTAGTCTCTCAACATTTTGTGTTGAAAGGTGAGTTCTATTTGGGGTAACTATGCCACTCACCACATAAACACCCACTCTGATGCCACACTACTGGCCAGGAGGAAAGATTGCCCAGGGCAAACTTGGCTAGTTGCGGCCATAATTCAAGTTTGGCTACCCAGTAGTCCAGGGGATCTTGGATCTAGGGTGACAGGGTGCAGTTCAAGTATGCCACCACCTGCTTGTTTAGGTGGTGTGATCAATGTCCTGCTGCTGCTGAATGATTTCTTCAGTAGGCAGGTAAAGAAAAGTGCTCATCAGAGGCTCAAGACTTAAGTTGCTGCTGACGGAGCTGGTGCTGCTTCTGCTCCCCACTCTCCTCCAGCAGTCAGGGCAGTGGAGCATGAGCTCAGAGCATCCCCTACGTTAGACCTTGATGATGAACCAACTGACTACAAACGATGTCTCGATAGTAGTTGAGTTTTTCATCCCTCTCAGAAGATGTAAAACAGGTCCCTATTTAGGACCTATAGCGATGGTCTAACATTGTTGAGAGCTAGTCGTCATCCCTCTGCTGAATGGTGATAATACAGCTGTCAGTACGCAAGCAACTCAGCATGCATCTGTCCATTTGCGCAAGGGACTCGGAGTGACCCCTTGCCTCAATCTCCATTGCATACTGCCATGGTGTCTCGGGGTTACCTGCACCATCTTTGTCATCGCCCTCTAGCTCCTCATGCTCCTCCTGCCCCTACTGCTCCTCTCCTGTCCATCTGCATCATCAAGAAATCAGTCACAAGTTTACAGTTGGTCCAACGTGCAATGTAGGGGAACTCCATTCTGCCTTTGCTGCTCAATGAGGCTGTGTTTTGCACGGTAAGCTTTTCCCTGACATT
Organism: Bufo bufo; assembly: GCF_905171765.1. NCBI lineage: Eukaryota > Metazoa > Chordata > Amphibia > Anura > Bufonidae > Bufo > Bufo bufo. The sequence continues at coordinate 237,207,163 of NC_053392.1, forward strand.
TTCAGGGCATCTTGCAGTAGGGTGGAAGAATTCAGGAACCGGGTGACAACCAGATTGAAGATGTGCACCATGCAGGGTGCATGGGTCAGTCCTCCCTGATGCATCGCAGACAGAATGTGCTTCCCATTATCAGTGACCATGGTTCCTATCTATAGTTGGTGAGGAGACAGCCAAGCTTCAATTTCTTGGTTGATGACACAGAGCAGTTCCTCCCCAGTGTGACTCAGTTCGCCCAGGCTGACCAGGCGCAGAACCATGTGAAAACACCATGCTTTGCATAGGTGGTATGCTGGTGTACCACTCTGAACTGTGCCTACAGTGGAGGCTGAGGACAAGATGGAGGATGAGGAGGCAGAGGAGGACATTGGAGAAGAAATCCCATAATTACAATCCAGAGGTGGCATTGCCATCGCCTGGCCAAGTTGCTGGTGTGCCTGGGCCATAACCACATTTACCCAGTGGGCTGTAAAGGACATATATTGTTCTTGACCATAGTTACAGCTCCACACGTCAGTGCTGGCATGAACAGTACCAGACACCGACAAGCTCAAGGACTGGCCCACCTTCTGCTCAACATATGTGTGCAAGGCTGATATCACCTTTTTAGAGAAGCAATGACAGCTTGGGACTCTCCACAATATGGAAAGGGTGGTACTGTAGTACCAGCAACTTGGTCAGGTGCATGTTTAGCTTCTGCGCCATTGGATGAGTGCATGAATACTGTTGTCTCTCTTTGCAATCGCCTCAGTAACTAATTGCTATCGAAACACGTGACAAGGAGTATGGGGAGCAGCAGGAGCAATAGATGATGGGAAAGAACAACAGCTTCCTTCTGCTGAGGTTTAGGAGCCCTGACTGCTGGAGGCCACTTTATGGTGATGCTCCATGTGTTAACACAGTGTTTTGGTGCCAATGTTACCACCCTTACCACGCTTCACCTTCTGCCCACATACAGTTGCAAGAAAAAGTATGTGAACCCTTTGGAATTATATGGATTTCTGCACAAATTGATCTACATCTAAGTCACAACAATACACAATCACAGTCTGCTTAAACTAATAACACACAAAGAATAAAATGTTAACATGTTTTTATTGAACACACCATGTAAACATTCACACTGCAGGTGGAAAAAGTATGTGAACCCCTAGACTAATAACATCTCCAACAGCTAATTGGAGTGAGGTGTCAGCCCACTGGAGTCCAATCAATGAGATGAGATTGGAGGTGTTGGTTACAGCTGCCCTGCCCTATAAAAAACACACACCAGTTCTGGGTTTGCTTTTCACAAGAAGCATTGCCTAATATGAATGATGCCTCGCACAAAGGAGCTCTCAGAAGACCTACGATGAGGAATTGTTGACTTGCATAAAGCTGGAAAGGGTTATAAAAGTATCTCCAAAAGCCTTGCTGTTCATCAGTCCACGGTAAAACAAATTGTCAATAAATGGAGAAAGTTCAGCACTGCTGCTACTCTCCCTAGAAGTGGCCGTCCTGTAAAGATGACTGCAAGAGCACAGCGCAGACTGCTCAATGAGGTGAAGAAGAATCCTAGAGTGTCAGCTAAAGACTTACAAAAGTCTCTGGCATATGCTAACATCCCTGTTTGCGAATCTACGATACGTAAAACACTAAACAAGAATGGATTTCATGGGAGGATACCACAGAGGAAGCCACTGCTGTCCAAAAAAAACATTGCTGCACGTTTACAGTTTGCACAAGAGCATCTGGATGTTCCACAGCAGTACTGGCAAAATATTCTGCGGACAGATAAAACCAAAGTTGAGTTGTTTAAAAGAAACACACAACACTATGTGTGAAGAAAAAGGGGCACAGCACACCAACATCAAAACCTCATCCCAACTGTGAAGTATGGTGGTGGGGGCATCATGGTTTGGGGCTGCTTTGCTGCGTCAGGGCCTGGACGGATTGCTATCATCGAAGGAAAAATGAATTCCCATGTTTATCAAGACATTTTGCAGGAGAACTTAAGGCCATCTGTCCACCAGCTGAAGCTCAACAGAAGATGGGTGTTGCAACAGGACAACGACCCAAAGCATAGAAGTAAATCAACAACAGAATGGCTTAAACAGAAGAAAATATGCCTTCTGGAGTGGCTCAGTCAGAGTCCTGACCTCAACCCGATTGAGATGCTGTGGCATGACCTCAAGAAAGCGATTCACACCAGACATCCCAAGAATATTGCTGAACTGAAACAGTTCTGTAAAGAGGAATGGTCAAGAATTACTCCAGACCATTGTGCACGTCTGATCGGCAACTACAGGAAACGTTTGGTTGAAGTTATTGCTGCCAAAGCAGGTTCAACCAGTTATTAAATCCAAGGGTTCACGTACTTTTTCCACCTGCACTGTGAATGTTTACATGGTGTGTTCAATAAAAACATGGTAACATTTAATTATTTGTGTGTTATTAGTTTAAGCAGACTGTGATTGTCTATTGTTGTGACTTAGATGAAGATCAGATCACATTTTATGACCAATTTGTGCAGAAATCCATATAATTTCAAATGGTTCACATACTTTTTATTGCAACTGTATCTTGCATACCTCCATGCTTACATCCTCCAGCGACTTGATTAAAAATGACCACACTGTCGAGTATGGTATTGTACCCCCAACACTCCATGCTGCCTGCCTCTGCCTTTATGAACCCGTGCACTGCTAGTAGGCTCCAGAGTGGTAGACGGTCTATCCTGGGCACATTTGGCTCCAAATCTTCCACTGCTTCCACCCTGCTGGCTCATGGGCCTGCTGCCACCCTCACCCCCTAATGATGATGATATCCCCTCTTCATCCGGCTCCCACATGCGATCGGCTACATCATTATCCACTGTTCGTTACTTTATGTCACCCTTACCAGTCTCATGGTCACGTCCCTGACTGCTCGCAACACATACTCCCACCTGACTGTCATCATCGCTAGTTGCAAGCCTAAGGGAGGATGCGGCGGACTTCTCCTCCAAGTCTGTTCTGGCCTGTAGCTGCTGACTGTCCTCACTAAGCTAGTCCTCACTGAAAAGCAGAGCCATCAGCATGCATTACCTCCTGAGCAGAGGGATTAACAAAAAGAAAGAGGCAGTTGCAGGACAGTTCCTAGGCCATGCCAACTAAGTGTGGTGTCAGTGGAACCCACCGATTCCTGGCTGTGTATATCTGTTGTTACCTGAGATGATGTTGAAGAGTGAGTCAACCATTTCAGTATAGCTGTATTGGTCAAAACATGATCACTGGATGACAGTAGCAGCTCTGGCCTGTTGCTGTGGCTGCTGCTACCACACCCCTACTTCTGCTGCTACTTCTGCCAGCTACAGCAACATTTTTGCAACTGCCGGTTCTTTTTGAGGGCCCAGGCAATTGTCTGTCGGCAATAGTGTGCAGTAATTGAATCAGTAAGGTAACAGATAAAGTATAAATGGCGCAGTAGATAGACTAGAAAAACACGCCTTTATATTACACCGCCTGTTGACAATGAGTCTGATGTACAGTACGTCTATATATAACTGAACAGATTAATTATTATTTTTGACACTTGTAGCTGCCATTTGAGGAAAAAACTATTCGTTACCTTGTGGCGAATCAAAGTTTTCCTGAAATTCGGATCAAATTCTATTTCTTTCACTTCAATTCACTCAACACCAATTATTATAAAAGCCAGTTATTGGAAATGGGTGTTCCTATGAATGCTTGTTTTTGATAATTGGCCAAAAAATTAGGCAGCCTAAAAGGGAAAGGACAGTGTGGAAACATCACTCTTGGTTACCCACTGGAATTCCTTATCCTGACTATGTGTGGACGTTAGGTTAGAGTTTTCTTCATTACTTGCAGAAATACTTGAAGCAAGGCCACAATTACTCCTTTTCCACATCTTCCTGCTATTCCTGGTCAAGGATCATTGCATCCTAATCTTCTAGCTCCCTTAATTACAATTTTGAGGATATTATCAAAAATAAATATTAATGGTATGATATTCTTAATGGTAGCCTCAAAATTCAGATGGCCTCTTAAAAAGACCAGGAGGCTCCTGTCTGACAGTTACAGAGTACGCAGATAGATCTCACAGATATAACCTGTCACACACAAGGAGCCTGCATTCAACCATCCAAGGTAGGTTGATTGACTAGTAGTGAATGATAATGGGGAGGATATACAATGGTGTACAGAATAGCCACAACGAATAGTACCATGAGAGTGTCTCCTTTTAATAGTTACAGTGGAATTCCCTTTTTATCATTTATTCTATGCACTTTTATAGTGCTACTATATTCTGCAGACTTTAGCATCAATCTGCCCCCAATGGGGCTCACAATCTTCGTTCCCTATCGGTATGTCTTTGAAGTGTGGGAGGAAGCAGGAGTACCTGCAGGAGATCCACGCAAACAAGGGGAGAACATACAAACTCTATGCAGATGTTGTCTTTGGTCATATTCGAACCTAGGATCCGAGCGCTGTAAGGCACCAGTGCTAACCACTGAACCACAGGTTAGTGCCTACAGGATTTTTCCATAGGTGCCATTAGTGCCTACAGGATTTCCCCCATAGTTCTAGCTCAGTGCCTGCATAAAAGTGCCAGTAGAGTGCCTCCCTTAGTAGTACCAATAATAGTGCTGGCAGAGTGTACCCATTAATAGTGAGATATAGAATGGTTTCTGGTGACAGTGTCATCCATAGTACCACCTCTAAATAGCCAGCCTAAAAAAAAACAACAACAAAGATACAACTTAATTTGAATTCATGGACTGTAAAATGTACCACCACTATGGGCCCAGTCCCATAGGTACTTTGTAAGGTGCCATGTTTTCTCAGCAATGCCTTTATGGAGGAATCCGTCCCTTATGCAACAAAGAATTGAGAAAAACCTGTTTTGTGCAGTTCTTTGAAATAGCACTATCGAACAAAATGGCAACAAAAACACTGTTATGTGACATTGGCCATGATTAGTCTTTCTTGACAGTGGTGGTGAAGTATAATTGATATTAAAACATTAAAGTGCCTACATGCACAGTGGTTGGGTATATGACATTTTAGTGGCATTTTTAGGGGTTAGCAGCTTTTTATAAAAACACAGCATGCTCTTGGTATGGAGTTTTTCAGGCATTTTTTACAAGAGCTTCTCAATAGACAAAATATCATGAAAAAAGCCTGTATGTAATGACATAAAAAAAAAAAATAACATATTAAGAAAATGTTATAAAACATTGGATGCTATAAAACACACTGGGTGAAAGAGACCTATGTGATTGCTTTCTGGTAGACATGGACATTGCTTTTTTGTAAATTGCAAATAAATGTTTTCGTTTGAACCCTTTTGCCTTTTTCATGGTGCCAGTATTGTACGGGGCTGTTAGAGGGTTAAAACTAGTTTTTCTAGACATGTAAAAAGCTTGTAGATTTCATCATTGGGGCTGAGTCATTGGCATTAATCGTTGGCAACAGCTCTGCTACTGAGTTTGCCATCTCAACAAACAGCCAATGCCCAGCGGCATCGAGACCAGGAACTGCTCATGGGAATGTAAGCCAGTCTCTCTGTAATTGTTCTCTGGAATTAATTCTGCCCATCCCAGTTTCCTAGCAAATAACTTTCTTGGGTAGTTTCACCCAACCGCAAACAATGAAAATCTCTATCTGTATTGACAGGATTTCAAAGAACTTAGTACAGTACAGTACAGTATCTGTCCTGTCCACACTGGCACAGGGCAACTTCATGCGTTGGTACAACTTTACTAAGCAACGCTGGTAAATGCTAGGTTATCAAATGTCAGGTAAACATGTAGGAAAGAAAACTGAATACCTGATGAATATACGATCATGAGATCTAGCCTGCTTTCCTACTGTGATAAGATGAGACCTTTATGTGTTAATTAGAAAATCACCTTTTCACAAATATTGCTTCATCAATATAATATTTCAGTGAGGTAAACACCTAGTCAAAAAAAGATCTTTAAAGGCTATTTTCTAGTCGGTACTCACATTAGTGGCTTTATGCCAGTGCTAACAATGATTCTCTTTACATTTAAAGGGGTTGTCCCAGAATTACAACTTATGACCTATCATCAAGTTGTAATATGTCTGATTGCTGGGGGTTTGATTGCTAGAATTTCCACCGATCACAAGAATGGAGACACGGGTCCTCTGTCGAATGGAACAGTGATTGAGCATGCTACTGCCACTTCATTCTAACTCTGTGGGACTGCTGGAGATAGCCTAGCACTGTACTCAGCTATCCTCAACAATCCTATAGAGTTTGAATTGAGACCCTATGGCTCTATGCTACCCAATGGTGCAATACTTTTAGGATAGAATACTTCTGGAATACAGAATATGATGGAACATGGTAAACATTTTGACTGATTTCATTTGCTTCTATGTGTAATTACAGGCATACACTTCTCAGAAAGTTGGTGATATTATGCAAAAGGTTGAATATGGATCCCCCATGAGTTGTCCCTGCTATCCTTTTTCTGGAATGTACACTCCATGAACCTCCCTGAACAATTCCATTAGGGCTGCTCTGTAGTACAGCATATGTACTGTCTGCCAGTATTGTTTTTTTGTAACTATTTGCATTCATGGAACTACTGTGATAAATCACTGAGACGATTTAAAGAATACATAGAATGATGGAAAGTGCAGTATATAATAGGCTCTGAATCTACAACCATAAGGCCTGGGACCCATGTGTTTTATTGCAAATTTTCACACGGTATGTGAACCTGGTGTAACAGTAGTTGTTGCTTTCTTCAATTAGAGAGGTCATCCAGGTTCTAAATATTGATGACTTATCCTCAGGATAGGTCACCAATATCAGATTGATGGGGGATGGACACCCACCACCCCACCGCTCTGCTGTCTTCAGACGCCACTGATGTTGGAAAAACAGTGGAAGGAGCAAGCATTCACTAGCATGGTGTCACGGAACCATGAACCAGACGTACAACAAGAGATAAGTGAAAATAAGAAGGCTTTATTGAAAATAAAGCTGTAAAGCAAAAGTCCAAACGGATGGTGAAACCGAGCAGAGTCTTTGCGAAGCCAGAGGTCAGGAACCAGAAGGGTAGTCAGGCGAAGCCAGGATCAGGAACCAGCAGGGTAGTCAGACGAAGCCAGGATCAGGAACCAGCAGGGTAGTCAGACGAAGCCAGGATCAGGAACCAGAAGCAGCAGCAGTCTTAGAAGCATGTGAACACAAGAGGACCAAGCAAGGAACTGAAGCCACAGACCTCCTATATATATGAGCTAGGCATCCAGCTCCTCCCAGGGGAAGGAAGAGCCGCAGGGTGGAAGGCTACAAGAAACCCAGAAACCAAGATGGCCGCCAGCACATGTCAAACGAAGGAGAGCAGCAAGCAGGTAAGACCATGACAGTACCTCCCCCTCAAGGGCCCCTCCTCCGCGGAGCACAAAACGGTTTCTGAGGGAAGCGTGCGTGGAAGGCAGGAGCATGGACATCTGCGGAGGGAACCCAGGAACGCTCCTCTGGACCATAACCACGCCAATGGACCAAAAACTGCAACCGACCGCGGACCAGGCGTGAGTCCAGGATATTGCTCACCTCATATTCCTCACGATTGCCCACTTGGACCGGACGAGGCCGAGGAACCGAGGAAGTGAAACGATTACACACCAGTGGCTTCAACAGGGAGATATGAAACACGTTGGAGATCCGCATGCCAGGAGGAAGCTCAAGGGCATAGGCTACCGGGTTTACCCTGCGAAGCACTCGGAAGGGACCAACAAAGCGAGGCGCCAGCTTGGGAGTGGGCACTCGAAGGTTGAGGTTGCGGGTGGACAACCATACACGGTCTCCGACCTGGTAGGAAGGAGCAGGCGCTCGTCTGCGATCAGCCTGGAGTCTCTGGCGCTGCGCAGAGACCTCAAGGGACTTCTGGATCTGTACCCAAGAAGCACGTAGGACGGAAAGGTGATCCTCCACAGCCGGAATATCCTGGGGAGAGAATACCTCCGGTAACACGGCAGGTTGGAACCCATAATTGGCCATGAAGGGAGACGTCCCAGAGGAAGAGTTCACCGCCGTGTTCCTGGCAAACTCAGCCCAAGGCAGGAGGTCAACCCAATTGTCTTGGTGATCGGAGACATAGCAACGAAGGAATTGCTCCAAGGCCTGATTGGATCGTTCTGCGGCCCCATTGGACTGAGGGTGGTAGGCCGAGGAGAAGGAGAGATGAATCCCCAACTGGGAGCAAAAGGCGCACCAGAACCTGGACACAAACTGACTCCCCCGATCCGACACAATCTCCTTAGGCAAACCGTGCAACCGGAAGACCTCCCTGGCAAAAATCGTGGCCAACTCTTGTGCAGAGGGTAACTTCTTGAGAGGAACACAGTGGCACATTTTGGAAAACCGATCCACAATCATGAGAATGACCGTATGGCCTCGGGATGCAGGGAGGTCCACAATGAAATCCATCCCCAGGTGTGACCATGGGCGCTCCCCGGTGGCTATGGGTTGCAGAAGGCCCAACGGAAGGTGCCGAGGGGACTTACTCTGGGCACAAACGGAGCATGCCGCTACATATGCGGCGATGTCGGAACGTAGGGAAGGCCACCAGAACAGACGTGAAACAGCCCAGGACAGCTGATTCTTTCCAGGATGCCCCGTGGTCTTGGAGTTATGGTAGGTTCGCAACAACCGAGTGCGCAACTCCTCAGGCACAAAACATCTGCCGTTGGGTCTCCCAGAGGGAGCACCAGATTGAGCCGCCAAAATCTGCTCACCCAGGGGAGAGGTCAGGCTGGTGCGAATGGCGGCCAGGATCTGATTCGGAGGTATGACCGAAGTCGGAATCGACTCCTCCCTGGACAGCTCGGAGTACTGCCGTGATAAGGCATCCGCCCTGATGTTCTTGGAACCGGGTAGGTAGGAGACCACGTAATTAAAACGTGACAAGAACAGAGCCCATCTGGCCTGACGTGGTGTCAATCTCTTGGCCTCAGAAAGGTAGGTCAGATTCTTGTGGTCCGTCAGGATGAGAACCGGAACCACCGAACCCTCGAGCAAGTGCCTCCATTCTTTAAGGGCCTGCACGATGGCCAATAACTCCCTGTCACCAATCTGATAGTTGCACTCCGCGGAAGACAGTTTCCGGGAGTAAAACCCACAAGGAAGCAGAGGACCCTCTGGTGTTCTACGCTGAGACAGAAGGGCGCCTACTCCCGTCTCAGACGCGTCCACCTCGAGGACAAAGGGCAACCCAGGGTTGGGATGCGACAGAATCGGAGCCGACACAAAGGCGGACTTTAGGGCCTCAAAAGCTCGGATGGCCTCGAGCGGCCAGACCTGGGATTTACTGCCCTTCCTGGTCAGATCCGTGAGAGGCTTGGCCAGCATGGAAAAGTCCCTGATGAACTTCCGATAATAATTGGCGAAGCCCAAAAAGCGCTGCAGGGAACGAAGACCACTGGGCTGGGGCCACTGTAAGACAGCCGAAACCTTCTCAGGATCCATGGAGAACCCCTCAGCGGAAATGATGTAACCTAAGAAGGTTACCTGGGATCGGTGAAATTCGCATTTCTCAAGCTTACCGAACAGCTTGTTCTCTCGTAACCGTTGCAACACTCGTCTGACATCCAGAATGTGGGCCTCCATGGATTCAGAATATACCAAGATGTCATCCAAATAGACTACCACACACTGCTGCAACAGGTCATGGAAAACATCGTTGATGAATTCCTGAAAGACTGCGGGCGCATTGCACAACCCAAAGGGCATAACCAAGGATTCGTAATGACCGGTCCTGGTGTTAAACGCGGTCTTCCACTCATCGCCCGCCTTGATCCTTACCAGGTTATATGCCGCCCTCAGGTCGAGTTTGGTAAAGACCGTGGCCCCTTTAAGGCGATCGAACAGCTCGGAAATCAAGGGTATCGGGTAAGCGTTCTTGATCGTGATGCGATTGAGACCCCTGTAATCGATGCAAGGCCTCAACTCACCGCCCTTCTTTTTCACAAAGAAAAATCCAGCCCCTGCCGGGGACGAAGATTTGCGAATGTGTCCGCGTGAAAGCGCCTCCCTCACGTACTCCTCCATGGCCTCATTCTCCGCTACCGACAGTGGATAGACTTTGCCACGAGGAGGAACGGCACCAGATTGTAACTCTATGGCACAATCGTATGGGCGGTGCGGAGGTAGGGCAACCGCGCGCACCTTATCGAATACATCCCGGTACTCCTCGTATTCAGGAGGCAACAGAGAGTCCGAGGAAGTACACAGCAACTTGACAGACCCATGGATGCAACTAGCCCCACACTGCGGTGACCACGAGAGGATCTCGACCGATCTCCAATCGAAAGTCGGATTATGCTTCTGGAGCCAGGGGTACCCCAAGACCACCGAGTAGTGTGGAGACTAAATAACCTGGAGGCAGACCGACTCTCTGTGAACGGCACCAATGGCTATCCCCACTGGAAGGGTCTCATGAGTCACGTGTGGCGGCAGAAGGGGTCTGCCGTCTATGGCCTCAAGAGCCAGTGGGGAACCTCGAGCCTGCAGAGGAATGGAATTGGCGGCAGCGAACACACTATCAATGAACAAACCACCAGCACCAGAGTCCACCAACGCCTGGGTCGTCACCGAGCCCCCGACCCAGGAGAGGACAACAGTGATCAGTGGTTTGTCAACACGGGAAACCGGGGACGAGGAGACTCCACCCAAGATCTGCCCCCGACAGGATCTCAGGGTACGAGCGTTTCCCGGACGGTTCGGACATGCCAACCGAAAATGCCCACCGAGACCACAGTACATGCATCGGCCCTCGCGTCTCCGGAGTGCCCTCTCCCCCTCGGACAGGCGAGCAAACCCCAGCTGCATGGGTTCACCCCCAGACAAGTCATCCCCAGGAGGCATGGGAGGAGAGGGAGGCACGGGTGGGACAGCAAACGTAGGCACCAATCTGTTAGAAGACCTCCGCAGGTTCTCCTTAAAGGAAGGTCTCTCCCTGAGTCTGGTGTCAATCAAAATCAGGAAAGAAATAAGAGACTCGAGCTCAACTGGTAGGTCCTTAGCTGCAACCTCATCCTTCAAGGCATCCGAGAGACCATGAGAGAAAGCAGCGACCAGAGCCTCATTATTCCAGCCCACCTCTGCTGCCAGGGTACGAAACTCAATGGCGTATTCAGCTACGGATCGTGAACCCTGTCTGATGGACATAAGGAGCTTCGCAGCAGAGGCAGCACGAGCCGGCACATCGAATACCTTCCGAAGAGAAGCAACAAAACCGGAAAACTCGGCAACCACCGGATTGTTGTTCTCCCATAAAGGGCTGGCCCAGGCCAAGGCCTTGTCCGAGAGCAGCGAGATCAAGAAGCCCACCTTTGATCTCTCAGTAGGAAAGGCATGTGGCAGCAACTCGAAATAAATGCCCACCTGGTTAAGGAAACCTCGGCACTGAGTTGGCTCTCCCCCAAAGCGCTGTGGAAGAGGGGCAGAACCGGTCATACCCCGAAACACTGCAGGCGCAACAACAGGTGTCGGGGTAGACTCTGGCGCAACAACCGGAGCGGCAGTAGGAGCGAGCCCAGGAGCGACAACCGACCCATCGGCAACGGGAGCGAAATGAGCCGTGCGTTCAAGCAGGGTTTGCAACGCCACAGCGAACCGACCCAACAGGTGATCCTGCTGATCAAGTCTGGCAACCAGCGTGGGTAGCGAGGATGGCCCTGTACCGTCAGAATTCATGGCTTGGTCCTAATGTCACGGAACCATGAACCAGACGTACAACAAGAGATAAGTGAAAATAAGAAGGCTTTATTGAAAATAAAGCTGTAAAGCAAAAGTCCAAACGGATGGTGAAACCGAGCAGAGTCTTTGCGAAGCCAGAGGTCAGGAACCAGAAGGGTAGTCAGACGAAGCCAGGATCAGGAACCAGCAGGGTAGTCAGACGAAGCCAGGATCAGGAACCAGAAGCAGCAGCAGTCTTAGAAGCATGTGAACACAAGAGGACCAAGCAAGGAACTGAAGCCACAGACCTCCTATATATATATGAGCTAGGCATCCAGCTCCTCCCAGGGGAAGGAGGAGCCGCAGGGTGGAAGGCTACAAGAAACCCAGAAACCAAGATGGCCGCCAGCACATGTCAAACGAAGGAGAGCAGCAAGCAGGTAAGACCATGACACATGGGAGCTCAGCTAGCTGCCAAAATAGCAAGTACACAGTGGACAAAGTTTTATGCTTCCGACTCCATCCACCATGTTTTCTCCAGTGTTGGCAGCTGTTGAGAACAGATGATCAGTAGGGGATCCGGGTGTCAGACGGATAGGTCATCAATATTTACCGGAAACCCCTTTATCTTCTGGAAAGTGGAAATGTAAAGATGTCATCTACAAGAACTAGTCAGCAGTTTACTAATCGCTTTATATTAACTTACAGCAAGCGAGATGATATCTAGAAAAGTCCAGTAAACACTGTATTTCCTTGCTGTCTTTTGAACATTTCTTTTCCTCGAAATAAGGCCAGCCATTGTACATAGTGGTTTGCTTCACGTGTGAGCTTTATTTCTTACTCTTCATTATACATCATCTTGCACAGAGAATGTCACTGGATCTTAACAGCTAGCTAATCAGTAGTGTTGGGCCCAAATATTTGAATCGCGAAAAATAATCGCGAATATTGGCGCTTCGAGAATTCGCGAATATTTAGAATATAGTGATATATATTTGTATTTTCGAATATTCTAGATTTGTTTTCATCTCAACCCATGATCCCTCCCTGCTTATTGCTTGTGGGCCAATGATAAGGCTGCAATGTCTTTGTCTGAGCTTAGCAACATCCCTAGCAACTAATAGGAAAGTTGCCTACCCCTTATCTAAAAGAACCTCCCCAGCAGCCATTTTCTACAGTTTTTTAAAGTTCTTATATATACAATGCCTTGCAAAAGTATTCACCCCCTTGAGTTTTTTCGTGTTTTGGTGCCTCAAAACCTGGAATTAACATGGATTGTTTGAGGATTTGCATAATTAAATTCACAGAACATGCCAACAATTTTGAAGATGTTTTTTTTTTTTTTTTTGTGAAGCAAACAACAAGTAGGACAAAATAACAGAAAAAGTCAATGTGCATAACTATTCACCCCCCTAAAGTCAATTCTTTGTAGAGCCACCTTTTGCGGCAATCACAGCTCCAAGTTGCTTTGGATAAGTCTCTATGAGCTTGCCACATCTTACCACTGGGATTTTTGCCCATTCCTCCTTGTAAAACTGCTCTAGCTCCTTCACGTTGAATGGTTTGTGCTTGTGAACAGCAATCTTTAAGTCTGACCAAAGATTTTCTATTGGATTGAGATCTGGGCTTTGACTAGCCCATTCCAACACATTGCCCTTAAACCACTCAAGTGTTGCTTTAGCAATGTGTTTGGGGTCATTGTCCTGCTGGAAGGTGAACCTCTGTCCTAGCCTCAAATCACACCCAGAGTGGTACAGGTTTTGCTAAAGAATATCCCTGTATTTAGCACCATTCATCTTTCCTTCAACTCTGACCAGTTTCCCAGTCCTGGCTGCTGAAAAACATCCCCACAGCATGATGCTGCCACCACATGTTTCACTGTGGGAATGGTGTTCTTTGGGTGATGTGATGTGTTGGGTTTGCGCCACACATAGCGTTTTCTTTGATGGTCGAAAAGTTCAATTTTAGTCTCATCAGACCAGAGCACCTTCCTCCATACATTTTGGGAGTCTCCCACATACCTTTTCACAACGTGCCTTTTTGTTTTTAGCTGAAAGTAATGGCTTTCTTCTGGCCACTCTGCCATAAAGCCCAACTCTATGGAGCGTACGGCTTACTGTCGTCCTATGTACAGATACTCCAGTCTCTGCTGTGGAACTCTGTAGCTCCCCCAGGGTTACCTTAGGTCTCTCTGCTGCCTCTCTGATTAATTCCCTCCTTGCCCGGTCCGTGAGTTTTGGTGGGCAGCCGTCTCTTGGCAGGTTTGTTGTTGTGCCAGGTTCTTTCCATTTGGTTATGATAGATTTGATGGTGCTCCTGGGGATCATCAAAGATTTGTATATTTTTTATAACCTAACCCTGACTTATACTTCTCAACAACATTGTCCCTTACTTGTTTAGAGAGTTTCTAGGTCTTCATGGCAGTGTTTGGTTAGTGATGCCTTGCTTAGGGGTTGCAGCCTCTGGGACCTTTCAAAAAAGGTGTGCATATGTAATGACAGATCATGTGACACTTAGCTTGCACATAGGTGGACATCATTTCACTAATTATGTGAAGGTAATTGATTGCACCAGAGCTTTTTATGGGCTTCCTAACAAAGGGGGTGAATACATACACACATGCCAATTTTCTGTTTTCTATACAATAGTTTTATTTATATATTTTTCTCATTTCACTTCACCAACTTAGACTATTGTGTTCTGATCCATCACATAAAATTCAGATTAACAAAACATTGAACTTAAAGCTGTAATATAACAAAACATGAAAAAAGTCAGTGTAGGTTATATCCTCATATAGTGTAGCCGTTGCAGTGCAGTGTGTTAGGTAGTGTGATAGGTTCTGCTGTCCATACATACATGCTACAGACATAGTGATGTGATGTCACAACAATACATAGTGCACCAGTCAGTAATATGTAGTCAGACATTGTATTGCACCAAAATATTTGCATCACTAGTGCCGATTAGCGTAATCGCGAATATATTGGAGCACTCTATCCAGGGGCGTTGCTAGGTTAAAACATTCGGGCCTGGGCCCCTGATGTTTTGTCCCAGGCCCCGAATGTCCTACCTGCCTGTTAGATATAACTGTATTGCCGTCCTCAGGATGGCAATACAATTGAATCTAATGCACGGCAAAAGCTGAAGGACCTGTGATGACCTCATAGGTCATGTGATCAGTTCTAAATGCAGTAGCTGAAAAGGACCTGGGATGATGTCACCATCATGTGACCAGTGCAGGAGAGGATGGCTCAGCAGTGAAGAGAAGCCCTGGGAAGAGGCTGAGGAGAGATCTGCTACATGAGGAGAGGTAAGTGAAGTTTACTCAGTGTAAGAGGCAGAGCAATGTTGGGAGTTGCAGTTATTGTATGTTAAGGCTGAAGGAAGGGAAGTTAATTGCATGGGACTGAAATTTGGAAGTGGCTGGGGTAGGGTGATGTTATTTTCATGGGACTGTATTTTGAGGGGTAATGTTATTTATATAGGACTGCATGTTGAAGGTGGCTGGGGAGGGGGTGATTTTATTTACATGGGACTGTATGTTGAAGGTGTCTGGGGGAGGGAGTGATGTTATTTATATGGGACTGAATATTGAGGAGGTGATGGTATTTACATGGGACTGTATGTTGAAGGCGGCTGGGGAGGGGGTGATGTTATTTACATGGCACTGTATGTTGGAAGGGGCAGGAGAGATGTGATCTTATTTACATGGGACTGTATTTTGGAGGGGGCTGTAGGTAGAGAGGGATGTTATTTACATAGGACTGTATATTGGAGGGGGCTGAAGAGATGGTGTGATGGTATTTATATGGGACTCTATAGCGGAGGGAGGGAAATAGTGTTATTTACATGGGACTGTATGGCGGAGGTGCTGAGGAATTATAATTTATGAGTACACTAAACAGAGGAATATAACTACAGGGGACACTGCAGGCGGCATTATAAATATTGGGGGTGCTTCAGGGTGAGCATTATAACAGTAGGGGGCGATATAACTACAGGGGGCACTGCAGGCAGCATTATAAATACTTGGGGCACTTCAGGGCGAGCATTATAACAGTAGGGGGCAGTATAAATACTGGGGGCACTGTGAGGGCATTTTAAATCCAGGGTACATTAGGCGTTCTTATTACTACTGGAGGCTCTATTGAAGGGATCCTCATTATTTCTACTAAGAGCACTATGGGGGCCTTATTACTACTGAGGGGTCTGTAGAGAGCTTTATTACCACTGGGGGAATAATAGGGGGCCTTATTTCTACTGGGAGCTCTGTGAGGGTATTATTAATACTGGAGGGCTCTTCTACTAATGGAGGCACTCTTGTGGAGCATTATCACTGTTGGGTCCAGTAGGGGGCAGTATTACTAATGAGAGCCTTCTAGAAGGGAATTACTATTGGTGGGACTATGAGGAGTACTGTTACTATGGGGGGCACTAATTTTTCTTCAGGATAGTATTTGGGGGTACAGAAAAGTAAGGAAGCTAAGATGTCTGTGCGTCACACTCTGCAGAGACGAGGCGGCTGAGAGAAGTGTCTGGACAGAATGGAGAAGATGATGACAGAGAAGATCTACATCAGAGGAGATGTCACCTGGGAGGTCTTGTATGTGAGAGGGATAGCTAGTACAGTAAAATGTCTTCAGTGCTTGCAGGGGGGGGGGGGGGGGGGGGGTTGCGGTTGTTCAACTTAGAGAATTGGGCCATATGCATTGGTGGATCTTTTGAGACCCTAGCAACGCCCCTGACTCTATCTGCATATAAAGCCATTTTTAATGTTCTGCCCTGCCAACCATTTTCTCCAGTCTCAGGAAACTTCTTGCAGCTTGGAAAATGTAGCAAAAGTGACCCACGCCTGTATTGCGCGCGCATTACGCTAATATTACATTGCCGAATTCGCGAATATATGACGAATATTCTGCTAAATATTCGCGAAATATCGCAAATTTGAATATTGCCCCTGCCACTCATCACTACTAATTAGCAATTAGTAGGGTTATAGCGCCATTAACCAAATTAGTGATGTATGTCTGTTAAGAAGGCTATGACATTTTTATCTAAATACAATGTAAACTGTTGTTAGTAGCATAACATAGACAAAGAGAAGCTACTGAGATTGTATTTTGGTAGCAATGAGTAACTCACACATAAGCAGTAAAAAATTATGTAGAAATGTTGTATAGTATTCCATCTCCAACATTGGGGTACTGGATCTGTTGATTTATGTAATTGTTCTATCTTACAATGATGGATCAAGCTTTTTCCAGTTATAAATTGTGGGGCCTAGAGTAGTTTCACAACTTTTCATGAGTTTCACATCTGAACATTATCATTACCTGACGTATTTCTAATGTAAAATTATTCATATAAAAAGGTAAAGGTACTCTATGTAAAGTTTTTTTTTATATTTATTTTTGACCATGTGTGGAAATTAATACTATACTATCAATACCATTATTTGATCTTTATTGAAACAAAGTAAATGGATAAAGGTGATGGAATTGAAAATAAAAAATGGTAAAATCTGCACACTATCTGGTGCCTGTGGTGGTTATACACATAAAATGAACAAATATTTTCACATATTTAAGACTACGAAAGTCATTTATTAAGACCGGCATAGTGGATCTGCTGAAGTTATGAAGAGGTGCCGGCCTCTACATAACTTCGGCATATCGAGCACCGGTCTAAATGTAAGCCAGCTCCCTTGTTTCCCAAAACAAGCATAGAAAATGATTAGAGATGAGCGAATTTTTTTAAAATTCGATTCGCCTGTTCGCCGACATTTTGGAAAAAGTTCTGTTCGATACGAATTTATTAGCAGCGAATTTAGTTAAAAACCGTCTATTTCCTGGCTGCAGAGAGCCTTTATAGTGGTGTAGAACACTGTGCCTTGCAATAACACGCATAGGGAGTCTGCTTTGGTAATGAAAAAATACTGTAAGTCCGTATGACATGCAGAGGCGTCGCTCTTAGAATCACTGCACACTTCAATTATTAGGTCAGTCACGGGGCCAAAACTGACCAAATAACTCAAGTGTAAACTCAGCCTTAGGCCTCCTGCACACGACAGTATTTTTTCACGGTCCGCAAAACGGGGTTCCGTTGGTCCGTGATCCGTGACCGTTTTTTCGTCCGTGGGTCTTCCTTGATTTTTGGAGGATCCACGGACATGAAAAATGAAAAAAAAATCTAAGTCAAGTTTGCCACTGAAATGAAAGGAAAAAACAGACACGGATCACGGATCACGGACGCGGATAACAATCTTGTGTGCATCCGTGATTTTTCACGGACCCATTGACTTGAATGGGTCCGCGAACCGTTGACCGTGAAAAAAATAGGACAGGTCATATTTTTTTCACGGCCAGGAAACACGGATCACGGATGCGGCTGCCAAACGGTGTATATCCCCTCTGTCTCGTCTTTCTTCCAAGCTATACATGTTAAGGTCCTTTAACCTTTCCTGGTAAGTTTTATCCTGCAATCCATGTACTAGTTTAGTAGCTCTTCTCTGAACTCTCTCCAAAGTATCAATATCCTTCTGGAGATATGGTCTCCAGTACTGCGCACAATACTCCAAATGAGGTTTCACTAGTGCTCAAAGACTGGCCACAGGCTCAAAGACTGGCCCACCTTTTGTTCTACATGTGTGCAGGGCTGGTACTGCCTTTTTGGCAAAGAAATTACGGCTTGGGACTCCCCACCTGGGCTCGGCACAAGCCATCAGTTCTCCCAAAGGTGCAGAGTCCACCACTTGGAAAGGGAGGGACTGCAGCACCACCAACTTGGACAGGAGAACGTTCAGCTTCTGCGCTGTTGGATGAGTGCACGCATACTGTTGTCTCCTGGCAATCACTTCGGTGATCGATTGCTGACGGAATGACTGATGAGGAGTAGGAGGGCGAGAAGCAGATGCATCAGGACCAGCAGATGATGGGAAGGACAGACAGCTCCCTTCAGCTGAGGTGGTGGAGCCTTGACTGCCTGAAACCGGATGCGCGCCACTGGGTGATGCACCTGCTGCGGCAGACTGGACCACCACAGGCCACTTTATGGTGATTCTGCATCTGTTGATGCAGGGCCATGGTGCCAACATTGGCACCCTGGCCACGTTTCACCTTCTGCCCACAGATTCGACATATGTCCATGTTCACCTCCTCCGGTGGCTTAACAATAAACTGCCACACCGCCGAGTAGGTGATTTTCCCTCCAAAAGTCCGCACTGACTGACTGCTACCGCCGCTGCCTCGGTGAACCCGTGCACCGCTACTTCCCGGGCAGGTAGGCTTCTGCGAAACGGGTGGTCTACCCCTGGCACATTTTGCTCCCAACCTCCCACTGCTACCACCCTGCTGACTCCCGGCCACGCTAGCGACTTGCTGGCTCACGGGCAAGCTGCCACCCTCTTTTCCCGATGGTAATGAAGCCCCTTCGTCGCCTTGCCCTCAAGTGTGATCAGCTACATCATCATCATCGAGTACTGTCTGCATGTCACTGATGTCCTATGCAACCATCTCTGGGTCAGGAGCCTGACTGCTCGCAACACCAGCTCCGACGCCACTCTCCTCAGCACTACTTGCCCGCCTACTGGAGGAAGCGGCGGATGTCTCCTCCAGATCTTGGCTGGACAGTAGTTGCTGACTCTCCTCTAGTACAGGGGTAGGCAACCTCTGACACTCCAGCTGTTGTGAAACTACAACTCCCAGCATGCATACTTGCTCTTCTCTTCTCAGAACTCCCATATAAATGAATGGAGCATACTGGGAATTGTAGTTTCACAACAGCTGGAGTGCCGAAGGTTGCTGATCTCTGCTCTAGTAGCTCGTCCTCGCTGAAAAGTGGAGCCGAGCCTACGGCATATAATACTTTTTGCACTGAGGGAACTGAAAATGACAGTGGAAGGTTCAGGACAGGTGGGGGCACAGGGCCTGCTCCCGAGCTATGCCAACTAAGCATCGTGTCAGGGGAACCCACCGACTCTTGGCTGGGGGTGTCTGATGTCACTTGGGATGAAGTGGATGACCGAGTCAACCATTCAAGAACCGCTGGGTTGCTGGTCAAGACACGACCGCTAATTGACATCGGGAGCTCAGTCCTCTAGCTGCGACTCCTGTTGCCACGTCCCCTTACTCTTCTGCGACCTGTGCCTGCGCCAGAAACATTTAGGCCTCTGCCACGCCGCTGTGCAGGGCCTGGCACTTCTCTGTCTGATTATTAGATCAAATAAATAAATAGGAAATTAAAACACCCCAAAAAAGTCAGTAATTTTCTCACTTCTGCACACAGCGGCTAATAAGCCCTTTTTTTTTTTACCACTAATACACGCCAAAAAGGGCTGTCATTTTCTCACTTCACCACACAACGGCAAATACTTTTTTGTGCCACTAATACACGACAAAAAGGGCTTTAGAACATATAACTGCACCGCTGAACTGCAAATATATTTTTCTTTTGCCACTAATACATGCAAAAAAGGGCTTTAGAACATATAACTGCACCGCTAAACAGCAAATATATTTTTCTTTTGCCACTAATACACGCCAAAAAAGGCTTTAGAACATATAACTGCATCGCTTAATGGCAAATATATTTTTTCTTTTTCCACTAAAACACGCCACAAAAGGCTTTAAAACATAACTGCACCTCCGATCTGTAAATATATTTTTTATTTTTCTACTAATACACGTCACAAAAGGCTTTAGATCATATAACTGCACCGCTGAGCGGCAAATATATTTTTTCTTTTTCCACTAATACACGTCACAAAAGGCTTTAGAATAGATAACTGCACCGCTGAACAGTAAATATATTTTTTCTTTCTCCACTAATATACGCCACAAAAGGCTTTAGAACAGATAACTATACCGCTGAACGGCAAATATATTTTAATTTTGCCACTAATACACGCCACAAAAGGCTTTAGAACAGATAACTGCACTGCTGAATGGCAAATATTTTTTTTTCTTTTTCCACTAATACACGCCACAAAACGCTTTAAAACATATAACTGAACTGCTGAGTGGCAAATATATTTTTTCTTTTTTCACTAATACCCGCCTGTCACGGCTGTAAGTGAGCAACTAGAGCATACACAGAAAATAGAGCCACTGACCGGACCCAAACTAGGGAGGATAAAGGGTGACCCCTGTCAGACCCTCAAAGCTTTCCCTATGCTGCTAAGCACATACCCGGATCCTAATGGTGGAACGAGGCATGCCCGCGTACCTAGACTGATGACCACTGTAACCCCTATAATAGTGGAAGGGGCACGGCCACCGGTGCCCTGCTCAGTATATGGAGGGAACCGTGGTCGCCTCGGATCCGGTCAGAAAACAAACAGATACACTACAATGTCTGCACACTTAGCTGAAGGAGCTGCGGCTGCAGAGAAGACGGATCCAAAGACAGGTGGCAATATCCAGAGTACTTGCTGCAGCAGAACACCGGTCCAGTGAAAAGATAGCATACAAGTGAAGATACTCAAGCAAGAGCTACAACTCAAATGAGAAATATAATCCACACTCTACAAAAGGAGGAGGGGTGATTTAAAGGCAGAGAAATCAAACATAGGAGAAACAGCTGGGAGGAAGGAAACAGAGAGTAATGACCTCATCCCAGGGGCGGAGAAACAGAGCAGTGAGAACTCCTCCAAGCTCTGGTAGTGACATCATCACAGGGGTGGAGAAACAGAGCTGTGAGAACGTCTCAAAGCTCTGGTAGTGACAGTACCCCCCCCTCTACTGGTGGACTCCAGACACCCAGGACCCACCTTCTCAGGATGAGCCCTATGAAATGCCCTGATGAGGCGAGTGGCTTTAATGTCCGACACCGGAACCCACATCCTCTCCTCAGGACCATAACCCTTCCAATGAACGAGGTACTGAAGAGAACCGCGGACAATGCGAGATTCCACAATTCTGGAAACCTCAAATTCCAGATTGCCATCAACCAAAATCGGAGGAGGAGGCAAAGAGGAGGGTACCGTGGGCTGGACATATGGTTTTAAGATAGATCTGTGAAATACATTATGTATCTTCCAAACCCGTGGAAGATCAAGACGGAAGGCAACAGGATTGATGACTGACAAGATTTTATAAGGCCCAATAAACTTGGGACCCAATTTCCAGGAGGGAACCTTCAGTTTAATATTTCTTGTAGACAACCACACCAGATCACCCACATTCAGGTCCGGACCAGGCACACGTCTCTTATCAGCCACACGCTTATACTTCTCACTCATCTTTCTAAGATTACTCTGAATCTTTTGCGAAATGGTAGACAAAGACGAGGAAAATCTCTCCTCCTCAGGTAAACCAGAAGGAGCCCCTCCCGAGAATGTCCCAAACTGCGGATGGAACCCATATGCACCAAAGAATGGTGACTTATCAGAAGATTCCTGACGACGGTTGTTCAGAGCAAACTCAGCAAGAGGGAGAAATGAACACCAATCCTCCTGGTTCTCTGCCACAAAACAGCGCAAATATGTCTCCAGATTCTGATTGAGGCGCTCAGTCTGACCATTCGACTGCGGGTGAAAAGCAGAAGAGAAGGACAGCCGAACCCCCAGGCGAGAACAGAAAGCCTTCCAGAATCTGGACACAAACTGCGTGCCTCTATCGGAAACAATATCAGAGGGAATGCCATGCAACTTAACAATATGGTCGACAAAAGCTTGCGCCAACGTTTTAGCATTGGGTAAACCAGGGAAAGGTACGAAATGAGCCATCTTGCTAAAACGGTCCACCACCACCAGGATCACCGACTTCCCTGAGGAACGAGGAAGATCCGTGATAAAGTCCATGGACAGGTGTGTCCAAGGACGGGAAGGTATGGGTAACGGGGGAAGGGAACCTGAAGGCCGTGAACGAGGGACCTTAGCGCGAGCGCACGTCTCACAAGCAGCCACAAAACCCTCCACCGACTTACGAAGAGCCGGCCACCAAAATCTCCGAGCAATGAGATCTACCGTGGCTCTACTCCCGGGGTGACCAGCAAGAACAGTATCATGATGCTCCTTGAAGAGTTTGTGACGTAGCTCAGGAGGCACAAACAACTTCCCAGAAGGACAACGGGCAGGTGCCTCAGTCTGGGCAGCCTGGACCTCGGCCTCCAAATCAGAATATAGAGCAGAAACAACTACCCCCTCCGCCAAAATGGGACCCGGGTCCTCGGAGTTTCCTCCTCCCGGAAAACAGCGAGAGAGAGCATCAGCCTTCACATTTTTGATCCCAGGGTGGAATGTAACGACAAAATTGAATCTGGAGAAGAACAGAGACCATCTGGCCTGTCTCGGATTCATACGCCTGGCCGACTCCAAGTATGCCAGATTCTTATGGTCGGTAAAAACGGTGATAGGGTGCCTGGCCCCCTCCAACCAATGGCGCCATTCCTCGAAAGCCAACTTGATGGCCAACAACTCCCTATCTCCCACATCATAGTTTTTCTCTGCCGGGGAGAGTTTTTTAGAGAAAAAGGCAGAGGGTCGCCATTTGGCAGGAGAAGGGCCCTGGGACAAAACCGCACCCACACCCACCTCGGAAGCATCCACCTCAACAATAAAAGGTAAGGAAACATCGGGATGCACCAAGATGGGAGCAGACGCAAAACTCTCTTTAATCTTAGAAAAAGCTGCAAGCGCCTCCTCCGACCAAGAGGAAAAATCCGCCCCCTTTTTTGTCATGTCAGTGAGGGGTTTGACAGAGAAATAATTCAAAATGAACTTTCTGTAATAGTTCGCAAAACCCAGAAAGTGCATCAATGCCTTCTGATTCTCGGGAAGCTCCCACTCAAGTACAGCACGGACCTTCTCCGGATCCATGCGAAAACCAGAAGCAGAGAGGAGAAAACCCAGAAATTGAATCTCTGATACCATAAAAACACATTTCTCCAGCTTGGCGTACAATTTATTTTCCCGCAGAATCTGCAGAACCTGAAAAAGATGATCCTGATGGGTCTGAACATCAGGGGAAAAAATCAAAATATCATCAAGATACACCAATACAAATTTCCCCATTAAATGGTAGAAAATACTGTTAACAAAATGCTGAAAGATGGCCGGAGCATTCATCAGGCCGAAAGGCATAACGAGATTCTCGAAATGCCCGTTAGGGGTATTAAAGGCCGTTTTCCATTCATCCCCCTCTCTGACCCTGACCAGGTTGTACGCGCCTCTCAAATCCAATTTGGAAAAAACCTTGGCCCCAGCAATTTGGTTGAAGAGGTCCGGGATCAGAGGAAGGGGATAGGGATCGCGAATCGTGATACGGTTCAGCTCCCTAAAATCTAGGCAAGGTCTCAGAGAGCCATCTTTTTTTTTAACAAAAAAAAACCCAGCGGCAACAGGTGATTTTGAGGGACGAATATGCCCCTTATCGAGACTCTCGGAGATATAGGTTCGCATTGCGATTCTTTCCGGTTGTGAGAGATTGTAGAGGTGTGCTTTTGGCAGCTTGGCGCCGGGAATGAGGTTAATGGGACAGTCAAACTCCCGGTGAGGAGGTAGCTCCTGAACACCGCTCTCGGAAAACACGTCCGAGAAATCAGAGAGAAATGATGGCACAGTTTTAGTAGACACCTCTGCAAAAGTTGCTGTGAGACAATTCTCACTACAAAAGTCACTCCACTCATTTATTTGCCTTCCTTGCCAATCAATAGTGGGGTTATGTCTAGTGAGCCAGGGTAACCCCAAAACTAGAGGAGAAGGCAATCCGTTAAGGACAAAACAAGATATATCCTCCACATGAGTGTCACCCACAGCCAACCGGATATTGTGAACAATGCCCTTCAGAGATCTCTGTGAGAGTGGAGCAGAGTCAATAGCAAAAACAGGTATATCCTTTTCTAATGTACAAACCTGAAAACCATGCATGGCTACAAATTGAGTGTCAATAAGATTGACGGCCGCTCCACTATCGACAAAAATCTCACAAGAAATGACTTTGCTCTCTAGCGCCACCTTGGCAGACAGGAGAAAACGGGAACTGCAGGTCAGAGGAAAAGCATCAATTCCTACATCAACTTTGCCCAAAGTAGCAGATGAAGCAGAGTTTGATGATTTACCTTTTGAGGTTTTTCTCTTATTATCGCTCTTATTACAGTTCAAGAATCTCCTAGACGGACAAACATTTGCCAAATGACCTATGCCCCCACAACAAAAACACACCATACTCTGAGGACTAAATCCTCTTTTATCAGGGGCAAGTTGACCTAGCTGCATGGGCTCCTCCTCAGAGGGGACCGAGACAGGATGAGGCCCTTGCACACTGAATGAGTCCGCACCACTGCCCCTAGACTGACAATGGCTGGACAGAGAGGTCTCGTTTCTTTCTCTTAGACGCCTGTCAAGGCGTACCGCCAATGACATGGCAGACTCTAAGGACGTTGGTCTCTCATGGAAAGCAAACGCATCTTTCAATCTCTCTGAGAGACCATGACAGAACTGACTCCGGAGTGCAGCATCATTCCAACCTGAATCAGCTGCCCATCTCCGAAATTCAGAACAATAAAGCTCCGCAGACAGTTTGTTCTGGCATAAAAAACGTAAGTTAGATTCGGCCAGCGCAACACGATCCGGGTCATCATATATCTGCCCCAGGGCCACAAAAAATCTTTCCACGGATCGAAGGGAGGGATCCCCTGATGGCAGCGAAAATGCCCAAGTCTGAGCATTACCCCTGAGCAGGGAGATGGCAATCCTCACCCTCTGCTCTTCATTACCAGAGGAATGGGGACACAAACAAAAATGGAGTTTGCATGCCTCTCTGAAGCGAACAAAATTCTCACTGCCCCCGGAGAACGTTTCCGGAAGTGAGACCTTTGGCTCGCAACAGACTCCATGGGCCGGAGCAGAGCCCAATGCTTGAAGCTGAGTCATAGATTGACGGAGATCCGCTACCTCCAAAGAAAGACCCTGCATGCGGTCAACAAGGCCAGAAAGCGGATCCATGTCAAAAAATACGGTTTTTGGTGGATTATAATGTCACGGCTGTAAGTGAGCAACTAGAGCATACACAGAAAATAGAGCCACTGACCGGACCCAAACTAGGGAGGATAAAGGGTGACCCCTGTCAGACCCTCAATGCTGCTAAGCACATACCCGGATCCTAATGGTGGAACGAGGCATGCCCGCGTACCTAGACTGATGACCACTGTAACCCCTATAATAGTGGAAGGGGCACGGCCACCGGTGCCCTGCTCAGTATATGGAGGGAACCGTGGTCGCCTCGGATCCGGTCAGAAAACAAACAGATACACTACAATGTCTGCACACTTAGCTGAAGGAGCTGCGGCTGCAGAGAAGACGGATCCAAAGATAGGTGGCAATATCCAGAGTACTTGCTGCAGCAGAACACCGGTCCAGTGAAAAGATAGCATACAAGTGAAGATACTCAAGCAAGAGCTACAACTCAAATGAGAAATATAATCCACACTCTACAAAAGGAGGAGGGGTGATTTAAAGGCAGAGAAATCAAACATAGGAGAAACAGCTGGGAGGAAGGAAACAGAGAGTAATGACCTCATCCCAGGGGCGGAGAAACAGAGCAGTGAGAACTCCTCCAAGCTCTGGTAGTGACATCATCACAGGGGTGGAGAAACAGAGCTGTGAGAACGTCTCAAAGCTCTGGTAGTGACACCGCCACAAAAAGCTTTAGAACATATGAAGTTCCAGCACTGCAAAGTGATTGTTGTGTCGCTTGTTTCTTTATGCGTGGTAGCAAAATTACAACGTGTGGATCAAATCTCACACTACAACACCAGTTGACGTGTTTCAGACACTTAGTCCTTAATCAGTTATGACTAAGGACTAAGGCCCCTTTCACACGGGCGAGTATTCCGCGCGGATGCGATGCGTGAGTTGAACGCATTGCACCCGCACTGAATACCGACCCATTCATTTCTATGGGGCTGTTCACATGAGCGGGGATTTTCACGCATCACTTGTGCGTTGCGTGAAAATCGCAGCATGCTCTATATTCTGCATTTTTCATGCAACGCATGCCCCATAGAAGTGAATGGGGTTGCGTGAAAATCGCAAGCATCCGCAAGCAAGTGCGGATGCGGTGCGATTTTCACGCACGGTTGCTATGAGATGATTGGGATGGAGACCCGACCATTATTATTTTCCGTTATAACATGGTTATAAGGGAAAATAATAGCATTCTGAATACAGAATGCATAGTACAATAGCGCTGGAGGGGTTAAAAAATAAAAATAAAAAATTTAACTCACTTTAATCCACTTGCTGGCGCTGCCGGCATCTCGTCTGTCTACTTCTTTGCTGAACAGGACCTGTGGTGAGCATTCATTCCAGGACCTGTGGTGACGTCACTCCGGTCATCACATGATCCATCACATGATCTTTTACCATGATGATGGGTCATGTGATGGATCATGTGATGACCGAAATGACGTCACCACAGGTCCTGGAATGAATGCTCACCACAGGTCCTGCTCAGCAAAGAAGAAGACAGACGAGATGCCGGCAGCGCCAGCAAGTGGATTACACCGATCCCAAGCCCGAACTTCTGTGAAGAAGTTCGGGTTTGGGTACCAAACATGCACGATTTTTCTCACGCGAGTGCAAAACGCATTACAATGTTTTGCACTAGCGCGGAAAAATCGCGGGTGTTCCCGTAACGCACCCGCACATTTTCCCGCAACGCCCGTGTGAAAGAGGCCTAAGTGTCTGAAATGTGTCAACTGGTGTTGGAGTGTGAGGTTTGATCCACATGTTGTAATTTTGCTACCATGAGTAAAGAGACAAGTGACACAACCATTACTTTGCA
Organism: Bufo bufo; assembly: GCF_905171765.1. Taxonomy (NCBI): domain Eukaryota; kingdom Metazoa; phylum Chordata; class Amphibia; order Anura; family Bufonidae; genus Bufo; species Bufo bufo. Next base: position 237,234,642 of record NC_053392.1, read on the forward strand.
GTGTTGGAACTTAATTTATTATTGTTTTGCTACCAAAGGACTCTTTTACCTGTTCCGTGCACCAGGGCAGAGGCGTAACTAGAACTGACTGGGCCCCACAGCAAATTTTTGTACGGGGCCCCCCACACACACTTACACGCTTCTTCACAAACCGCCTCCTCCTGTGCAAACCCCTCTTATATGGCTATTTTGTGACTTTTTATTTACTGTATTTACTGTCATTTTTGGCACGACTTTGAATTTTAACATTTCCAGTTGCTGACGGAGTTTATATTCAACTCAACCCCTTTAAAACCTGCGCTGCAATTGTAATAGACATGTCTGATTTACCTTTACATATCCACAAGTATTTTAGCCTCTGTACCTTTCATACTGTAGCCATGGACGCAGTCATACACGCACTCTCCACATACATGGATGCAGTCATACACGCACTCTCCACATACATGGACTCAGTCATACACGCACTCTCCACATACATGGACGCAGTCATACACGCACTCTCCACATACATGGACGCAGTCATACACGCACTCTCCACATACATGGATGCAGTCATACACGCACTCTCCACATACATGGACGCACTCATACACGCACTCTCCACATACATGGACGCACTCATACACGCACTCTCCACATACATGGACGCAGTCATACACGCACTCTCCACATACATGGATGCAGTCATACACGCACTCTCCACATACATGGACGCAGTCATACACGCACTCTCCACATACATGGACGCAGTCATACACGCACTCTCCACATACATGGACGCAGTCATACACGCACTCTCCACATACATGGACACACTCATACACGCACTCTCCACATACATGGACGCACTCATACACGCACTCTCCACATACATGGACGCAGTCATACACGCACTCTCCATATACATGGACGCAGTCATGCACGCACTCTCCACATACATGGACGCAGTCATGCACGCACTCTCCACATACATGGACGCAGTCATACACGCACTCTCCACATACATGGACGCAGTCATGCACGCACTCTCCACATACATGGACTCAGTCATACACGCACTCTCCACGTACATGGACGCAGTCATACACACACTCTCCACATACATGGACTCAGTCATACACGCACTCTCCACATACATGGACGCAGTCATACACGCACTCTCCACATACATGGACTCAGTCATACACGCACTCTCCACATACATGGACGCAGTCATACACGCACTCTCCACATACATGGACGCAGTCATACACGCACTCTCCACATACATGGACGCACTCATACACGCACTCTCCACATACATGGATGCAGTCATACACACACTCTCCACATACATGGACGCAGTCATGCACGCACTCTCCACATACAGGGGCGCACTCATACACGCACTCTCCACATACATGGACGCAGTCATGCACGCACTCTCCACATACATGGACGCAGTCATGCACGCACTCTCCACATACATGAATGCACTCATACACATACTCTCCACATACTTGGACGCAGTCATACACGCACTCTCCACATACAGGGGCGCACTCATACACACAGTCACCACATACATGGACGCACACATATACAATACACATATATAGACACCCAGCTTTCCTGCTGTGCCTCTCCCCCATACTTTAATGCCTCTGCACTTGTGCCATGCAGGATAGCAGGGAAGCTGGATGACATTTATAATTCACCCAGCTTTCCTACTGTACTGCATGTCACAAGTGCACAGTCTGGGAAAGCTGAATATAACCCCAGTTCCCCTGCCACTCACATCACTGGTGCAGTTGTGGCAATGCAACTGATGTTCAGCTTGACGGGCATGGAGGGTTCACTTCAAGCTGCAGGAATCGCGGGTAGAAAAGGGGGCGGGGCTATTATAGCTCCGCCCACATCGGGCTGTTGCTGGTCAGTGTCCATCATAAGAAATGAGGAGGGGAGAGGCGGAGCGATGTCCCTGATGTCAGGTCAGGTCAGAGGTGCAAGTGCAGGAGAAGTCAGCTGCTCTGACAGGGGCCCGGGGTGACGAAGTACAGTGACTGCTCCCGGGCCCCTTCTGAGCTCGGGCCCCGAAGCAGCTGCTTCCCCTGCTTCCCTGATAGTTACGCCACTGCACCAGGGGTTGATTGAATCTACAAAAGTACACTGGTAAATGGCAGAATCAAAGATAGCTGATGCTATTTATAGGGCTGTGACATCACAGGGCTGGCTGGCTGCTGATTGGCTGCATGCATGGCATTATGGGTGATCCAACCTTCCCAGAGTTTCTTTCTCCATGTCCTCACACTTGCAGCAGCCATTTTAGGAAAAAATGTGATTAGTTGCCACGAAGCGTGAGGAAATTTGGCTCCGGTGCAAATCAAATTTTTCCTGAAATTCTGATTGAATTCCACTTTGTCAGCTTCGATTCGCTCATCTCTAAAAATGATGAATGAGACGGGCCTGCAGGCCCATCCCCTTCCCTGCCCGTGCCACTTCCCCTGTCTTAGACCTGGCGTGAGCGTATATTTTTTAGTGTCAGCGTCCTTTGTCTGTGAAAAAATCAATCAATCTTTTTCTGTGTTTTAGGGTTTCGTGTGTGTAGTGATTAGTGTCAGCGTCTTTTTTCTGTGAAAAAATAAATAAATGTATTTTTCTGTGTTTTAGGGTTTCGTGTATTTTTTATTTTACCTTTTTTGCGCCATTGTCCCCAACCAAATAAAGTTTGCCGAAATTCCCTTATTATTTTCCTTATATATTTTTTTGGTATATAAAAACACATCATGAGTGCACGTGGGCATGCCGGCAGCCGTGGTCGTGGTAGGGGAGTTGGTTCCAGCGCTGGACCGCTGCCAGCACGTGGCCGCTCCTCTACCCACGGAGGGGCGGGCGCAGATGGCAGGGGCGTCCGCCTCATCCGTGATTTTTTGGGGAGTGGCAGCCGCCCAATTTAATCTCGGGACGCTGAGGCAGTTGTGTCTTTCGTGATTGTATGTGTGTGGGGTCTGAGCAATCGGATATTGGCCAGCTGAGCAGAGATGTAAGTGTCTAGTGAGGTGATGGTACGGTATGGGGTGTAAAGCTGGTTCGCCTCCCTGTGGTTCACCCTGGGTAACACCATGCTTCACTGTGGGTATGGTGTTCTTTTAGTGATGTGCAGTGTTGTTTTTGCGCCAAACATACAGTACAGACCAAAAGTTTGGACACACCTTCTCATTCAAAGAGTTTTCTTTATTTTCATGACTATGAAGGCATCAAAACTATGAATTAACACATGTGGAATTATATACATAACAAACAAGTGTGAAACAACTGAAAATATGTAATATTCTAGGTTCTTCAAAGTAGTCACCTTTTGCTTTGATTACTGCTTTGCACACTCTTGGCATTCTCTTGATGAGCTTCAAGAGGTAGTCCCCTGAAATGGTCTTTCAACAGTCTTGAAGGAGTTCCCAGAGATGCTTAGTGTCACGAGGGTATCAAGAGCCACGTCTGACTCCGTTATACCCGGGGTCAGGAAGTCGCAGCGGGTGGCTGCGCGCTCTATATCTAAAGATCACGTTGTTTCTTAGTGATTGTTTTCTGTGTTTGCCTTGCTATCCTTTTTGTCTCTCTCAGGGATCCGTAGCTTCTCCTCCTCAGCTGTTTCTTGTCTGCCACTCCCTACCTCCTTATATTCTCCCCTCACACTTCTCTAGTTGCCAGTTATAGAGCTTCCTGCCTGGACATCTATACTGACCCACTGGAGTGGTGAATCCTGCTTGTCGTTCCTGAGTGCTACCCTCCGGATCCCTGTTGGGCTTATTGTTGTCTCCTGTTGTCGCCCACCTGGGAATATATGTTGAGTCTGTGTTGTCTGTCCTCCCCTTGGTGTTTTCCCTTAGAGTTAGTGGTGCGGACTAGTGTTCCCATCGCCCTGTTCACTACCTAGGGCTCAGCTCAGGGAAAGCCAGGGCTTTAGGCACGTGATCGGCGTACGGGTGAGGAACCCGTCTAGGGACGTCAGGGCAGCCAGGTGCCAGCCGCCAGGTGAGTCAGGGGTCACCATCTTCCCTCTCACTTGGGCAGGGCCTTCCTCGTTCCCTCCCTCTGTGTCACGTATGTGATAGCCACGCCGACCGTGATACTTAGCACTTGTTGGCCCTTTTGCCTTCACTCTGCGGTCCAGCTCACCCCAAACCCTCTCGATTGGGTTCAGGTCCGGTGACTGTGGAGGCCAGGGCATCTGGCGCAGCACCCCATCACTCTCCTTCATGGTCAAATAGCCCTTACTTTCAAATTTTTCCCAATTTTTCGGCTGACTGACTGACCTTCATTTCTTAAAGTAATGATGGCCACTCGTTTTTCTTTACTTAGCTGTTTTTTTCTTGCCATAATACAAATTCTAACAGTCTATTCAGTAGGACTATCAGCTGTGTATCCACCTGACTTCTCCTCAACGCAACTGATGGTCCCAACCCCATTTATAAGGCAAGAAATCCCACTTATTAAACCTGACAGGGCACACCTATGAAGTGAAAACCATTTCAGGGGACTACCTCTTGAAGCTCATCAAGAGAATGCCAAGAGTGTGCAAAGCAGTAATCAAAGCAAAAGGTGGCTACTTTGAAGAACCTAGAATATGACATATTTTCAGTTGTTTCACACTTGTTTGTTATGTATATAATTCCACATGTGTTAATTCATAGTTTTGATGCCTTCAGTGTGAATCTACAATTTGCATAGTCATGAAAATAAAGAAAACTCTTTGAATGAGAAGGTGTGTCCAAACTTTTGGTCTGTACTGTATCTTTTGGAATTATGGCCAAAAAGTTCAACCTTGGTTTGATCAGACCATAACACCTTTTCCCACATGCCTTTGGGAGACCTCAGATGTGTTTTTGCAAAATGTAGCCTGGCTTGGATGTTTTTCTTCGTAAGAAAAGGCTTTCATCTTGCCACTCTACCCCAAAGCCCAGACATATAAAGAATACGGGAGATTGTTGTCACATGTACCACACAGCCAGTACTTGCCAGATATTCCTGCAGCTCCTTTAATGTTGCTGTAGGCCTCTTGGTAGCCTCCCAGACCAGTTTTCTTCTCGTCTTTTCATCAATTTTGGAGGGACGTCCAGTTTTTGGTAATGTCACTGTTGTGCCATATTTTCTCCACTTGATGATGACTGTCTTCACTGTGTTCCATGGTATATCTAATGCCTTGGAAATTCTTTTGTACCCTTCACCTGACTAATACCTTTTAACAATGAGATCCCTCTGATGCTTAGGAAGCTCTCTGTGGACCATGGCTTTTGCTGTGGGATGCGACTAAGAAAATTTCAGGAAAGACCAACTAGAGCAGCTGAACTTTATTTAGGGTTAATCAGAGGCACTTTAAATAATGGAAGGTGTATGCTGACTCCTATTTAACATGATTTTGTATGTAATTTCTTAATTCTGAACACAGTTACATCCCCAGTTATAAGAGGGTGTGCACACTTATGCAAACACATTATTTTAGTTTGTTTTTCAATTGAGTGGTACAGTTTATAGGTCGCATTAAAGGTGGAAAAAGTTCTGAAATAATTTATCTTTGTCTCATTTTTTTACAGCACAGAAACCTCACATTTTAACAGGGGTGTGTAGACTTTTTATGTCCGCTGTACATGCTACAGACATAGTGCTGTGATGTTACAACAATACTTAGTGCAACAATCAGTAATATCTACTTAGACTTGATAAAAAGTAAAGTTATATGTATTGCGGAAAATAAATTCGCATCATAAGTGGCGATTTTCGCAATCACGAATATTTTAAAACTTTCTATCTGTATATAAAGCGATTGGACTGACATGCATGTGAAATTTAATCAAATACAGTCGTGTAATGTGAAATTACTTACAGTACTTACAGGAGTTCTTCCTCACTGTCTCGAGAATTTGCCAATCGCCTCAAACTTCGGGTAGTTTAAGAAAAGTTGCCTTTTTGAAGATGCGCATTAAGCGAATTTTACATAGCGATTTTAGTAATGAAAATGTGAACGAAGATAGCTAATTCACGAATATATGATGAGTATTCGCCCATATATTCGCAAAATATCGCAAAATCGATTATTGCCCCTGCCGCTCAACACTATTGACTTCTCCAATGCATTTGATACAGTGCGACATAAAAGGTTAGTGCATAAAATGAGAATGCTTGGACTGGGGAAAATGTGTGTATGGGGTAATAAAGAAACTGACTCAGTGATAGAAAATAGAGGGTGATTATTAACGGTAGATACTCAGATTGGGTCACCATCACTAGTAGGGTACCACAGGGGTCAGTACTGGGCCCTATTCTCTTCAATATATTTATTACTGATCTTGTACTGGGTCTGCACAGTAAAATAGAAATTTTTGCCGATGATACTAAACTGTGTAAAGTAATTAACCCAAAAGAGGACAGTATACTGCTACAGAAGAATTTCGATAGATTGGAGGCTTGATCAAACACAATGCAATAGCACTCTGCAAACAGAATATATGAACTAATGCTATACTCACTATTTGAATAAGTGTGAGGTATTTAGCAAATATATTTTGATCAAAATCATTTGTGCCCATGCACCACAGCAAGATCACCGGACATGATGTTAGAGACAGCTGCCAGACAATTACTGGTGTTTTGGAGTAAAGCAGGGGTGATGTCAGGGGATGAAGTGTATAGTTGGGTGTCGTCAGCATAGAGATGGTATCGAAAGCGAAATCTACTGATAGTCTGGCCGATGGGGGCTGTATAGAGGGAGAAGAGTAGAGGACCTAGTACTGAGCCCTGAGGAACACCGAGATCAAGAGGAAGAGGAGAAGAAGAGCCAGCGAATGATACACTAAAGGAGCGGCCTGAGAGATAGGAAGAGAACCAAGAGCAGGGCTGGCCTTAGGTTTTCAGGCGCCCTGTGCGAGCTAATCTTGTGATGCCCCCCCCCCCCATTGGGACCCATAATGCTGCTACATGATACAATAAAAAAATATATATATTTAAAAGAGAGGCCCTTTTAAGTATAGATACAAAAGAAATGCAAGATTCGCAACAGCAGTGTACAGATAATATGAATTTCCTAAATGTAGTACGCCAACATTTGCGCCAAATAAAGCATAGATAAACAAAATACCAAATAACATAGGGCTGCACTAGATACCACCTAGCGATCAACTAAATAATACATAAAACCCTGTACTGCAGGTATAGATCAACCCCTTCATCAATCCCCAGGCTGCACCCCTTCATCAGCCCTTTGCACCCCTTAATCAGACCCCTGCTCCCCTTAATCATACCCTGTCACCCATACCCAGTCCCCTGCCCCCCTTAATCGTACCCAGTGTCACCCAGAGCCAGTCCCCTGCCCCCTTAATCATACCCTGTCACCCTTACCCAGTCCCCTGCCCTTTTTAATCATACCCAGTGTCACTCTTACCCAGTCCCCTGCACCCTCAATTAGACCCTTCCCCCCTTAATCATACCCAGTGTCACCCATAGCCAGTCCCCTGCTCCCCTTAATCATACCCTGTCACCTTTACCCAGTCCCCTGCCCCCCTTAATCATACCCAGTGTCAACCAAAGCCGGTCCCCTGCCCCTTAATCATACCCAGTGTTACCCTTATCCAGTCCCCTGCCCCCTTAATCATACCCAGTGTCTGTCACCTTTATCCAGTCCCCTGCCCCCTGAATCATACCCAGTGTCTGTCACCCTTATCCAGTCCCCTGCCCCCTTAATTAGACCGTGCCCCCATTTAATGAAAGATATTTTGTATCTCTGTGAAGGCGCAGGGAACCTCTGGCATTCCAGGTGGGAGCTCTGCTGACTGAGCTACCCATCATTCTGGACAGCTCCATTTCTGTAGACCTTGGTGTTCTACCTCAGACCCTAGTTCCCAGTGCAATCGACTCAACTAGCCTCAGCCGTGCACTCCCTATTTAAAGCCAACGACATCACTTCCTCCTTGCCTGATTATTGTGCTCTCAGCCATAGTCAAGCTTTGTCTCATCCTTCATAGCCTGAACTACGATCCTGTGAACTGACCGCTGCCTGCTTACCGACCACGTCTTTGTCTCATCCTTCACTGCCTGAACTACGATCCTGTGAACTGACCGCTGCCTGCTTACCGACCACGTTTTTGTCTCATCCTTCGTTGCTTGAACTACGATCCTGTGTACCGACCGCCGCCTCCTCTTGACCACGCTTCTGCCTTCAAGCCCACTCTGGGACCTGCTGGTCTCCCTCCTGTTCCCAGTCCAGCACTCTGGATCTATTGTTATATACTGCATCCATCCCTGCACCTCATTTCTAGCAGTGTCACTGCCATTGGACTCCTTCCTCTCCCTGTGCGATACACCACTCCTCGCCAGCAAGGGGCTACAGTATCGTATACCCCTAACAACGGCCCTGACCAAGAGAGAGCAGTGTCCTTAAGGACAATTGAGTGGAGTATGGTGAGGAGGAGTTTATGGTCTACGGCAGGGATGGCCAACCTGCGGCTCTCCAGCTGATGTAAAACTACAACTCCCACCATGCCCTGCTGTAGGCTAATAGCTGTAGGCAGTCTGGGCATGCTGGGAGTTGTAGTTTTGCAACAGCTGGAGAGCCTCAGGTTGGCCATCCCTGGTGTACGGTATCAAACGCTGCAGAGAGATCCAACAGAATCAGTAGCGAATAGTCACCTTTTCTTTTTGCTGTTAGGAGATCGTTAGACACTTTAGTAAGGGCAGTTTCTGTAGAGTGAAAAGGGCGGAAGGCAGATTGTAAGGGGTCAAGAAGAGAGTTTGCTGAGAGATAGCTTATTAAGCGAGAGTAGACAAGACGTTCAAGGAATTTAGAGATGAAGGGGAGTTAGCAGCACAGGTCGGGTCAAGAGATGGTTTCTTTAGTAGTGGGGTTATAATAGAGTGTTTGAAAGAGGAGTATATGGAGTATTGTGTACTACTTAGGGCACTTGTGCATAAGAAAGACATAGCAGAGCTTGAGCGGGTTCAAAAGTGGGCAACTAAAGTAATAACTGGAATGGGTGGACTATAGTACCCAGAAAGATTATTAAAATGAACGTTATTTAGTTTAGAAAAAAGACTACTGAGGGGAGATCTAATAACTATACAGTATATAAAATACCATAGGTCAATATAGAGATCTCTCCCGTAATTTATTTATACCCAGGACTGTGACAAGGGGACATCATCTACTTCTAGAAGGAAGAAGATTTCTGCATCAACATAGAAGATGATTCTTTACAGTAAGCAGTGAGACTATGGAACTCTCTGCCTGAGGAGCTGGTGATGGTGAATAGAGATGTCGCGAACATAAAATTTTCCGTTCGCGAATGCGAATTTCCGCAAATGTTCGCAAACCGGGCAAACTGCCATAGACTTCAATAGACAGGCGAATTTTAAAATCCACAGGGACTCTTTCTGGCCACAATATTGATGGAAAAGTTGTTTCAAGGGGACTAACACCTGGACTGTGGCATGCCGGAGGGGGATCCATGGCAAAACTCCCATGGAAAATTACGTAGTTGACGCAGAGTGTGGTAAGTTAAATTCGCAATGCGATTAATATAACCTGTATTAATCGCATTGCGATTACAACTTAGATCTGAGTTCCTAATGGTTGTATTGCTAGAATATAACGAAGATTGAGAATATAGTGCTATATTCGTCAATTCTAGCAATACAACATAAAGTAACACATTACTGTGTGTTAAGTAGTACTATTCCTATCAGTTTAATCCCTGTTACGTTCCTATCAGGGAACGTGTATATGGAATCGATTTTAGGAACCGGGAGATAGAAAAAGATGCTTGGTCGGTCCTTCTACTTCAAATTTGGGGCACTGCGCGTGCAGTCTAATGTGCTACCAGATATGAGTGGTGTGTTAAGTAGTACTATTCCTATCAGTTTAATCCCTGTATGGAATAGATTTTAGACAACCGCAAAGAGTTGTCAATAGTTGACACACTCATGACATAAATTTTATACCTCTATGCGTCAATCTTGGTGTAGTTATGACTGTGCTCGTGCGCACGTTTGGGAGATTGCAGGCGATGGTTTTTTTTCAAAGCCTATGGTCGTGCTGAGGTAGTTCAGTGACAGTTAAGTGACCCAGAAAACAATGATTCTGCAGTGTGGGCCCATTGTTGGCCTAGTAGGCTTTAATGATCACCTTAGATGATCACAAAGAAAATTCATGTTTTTTCTATGCAAAATTATCCAGCCGATCGCTTTTGGTCTGTTCACAATGAAGCAATGACCTTATCATCTGGGGTGTGCCAACATTGCCATTGTCAACACACTCATAGAGGTGGTCGCTTCATTGTGATACACAAGCCCCTTCACCACAACAAGGTAACGATCACGAAGAAGAATTGACACATGTATGTGCCTTTTTTTGGGGGGGTTTTGAAGCCACAGTGCAGCACCAGAGGCCAGAAAAATTAGGCATGTACACATACCTGAAAAATTAGGTATTGTTGCAGCCGCTGCTGAGAAAGTGCCCTAAAACATTGCGGCTTGATAAGTCATGCAAGTCATCCGGTATTCAGAGATAAAATACAGCAGCGTGTGGACCATTTTTAGCCCATGGCAGCTCATCTCATCAGGCCTTTTTTAGTCTAATGTATCGCCCACTGTCAGTCCCTTCGGGATCCATCCCTCATTCATCTTAATAAAGGTGAGGTAATCTAGACTTTTTTGACCTAGGCGACTTCTCTTCTCAGTGACAATACCTCCTGCTGCACTGAAGGTCCTTTCTGACAGGACACTTGAAGCGGGGCAGGCCAGAAGTTCTATCGCAAATTGGGATAGCTCAGGCCACAGGTCAAGCCTGCACACCCAGTAGTCAAGGGGTTCATCGCTCCTCAGAGTGTCGATATCTGCAGTTAAGGCGAGGTAGTCTGCTACCTGTCGGTCGAGTCGTTCTCTGAGGGTGGACCACGAAGGGCTGTGGCGATGCGTAGGACTTAAAAAGCTCTGCATGTCCTCCATCAACAACACGTCTGTAAAGCGTCCTGTCCTTGCCGGCGTGGTCGTGGGAGGAGGAGGATTACTTTCACCTCTTCACCTGCTAGATTCCCGTTGTGCTGTGATATCACCCTTATACGCTGTGTAAAGCATACTTTTTAATTTATTTTGGAACTGCTGCATCCTTTCCGACTTGCGGTAATTTGGTAACATTTCAGGCACTTTCTGCTTATACCGGGGGTCTAGTAGCGTGGCCACCCAGTACAGGTCGTTCTCCTTCAGCCTTTTTATACGAGGGTCCCTCAACAGGCACGACAGCATGAAAGACCCCATTTGCACAAGGTTGGATGCCGAGCTACTCATGTCCCGTTCCTCGTCCTCAGTGATCTCACTGAAGGTATGTTCTTCCCCCCCAGCCACGTACAACACCACGGGTACCAGATAGGTGACAACGAGCACCCTGGGATGCCTGTTGTGGTTGGTCTTTCTCCTCCTCCAAGCTACATTCCTCTTCCTCACAATCCTCTTTCAGCGTTGCCGCAGGTCCAGCAAGCGAAGCTGATAAGGCTGTTTCTGGTGGTGATGGTGACCACAACTCTTCCTCTTCCTCTTCACGCTCATCTACGGCCTGATCCAGCACTCTTCGCAGGGCACGCTCCAGGAAGAAAACAAATGGTATGATGTCGCTGATGGTGCCTTCGGTGAGACTGACTAGGTTTGTCACCTCCTCAAAAGGACGCATGAGCCTACAGGCATTGAGTCCAGTAACGTGGCAAAAAAATTCCCAGCTCCGCAGAGGCTGTCCTAGCACCCCGGTCATACAAATACTCGTTGACGGCTTTTTCTTGTTGGAGCAGGCGGTCGAACATTAGGAGTGTTGAATTCCAACGTGTCGGGCTGTCGCAAATCAAGCGCCTCACTGGCATGTTGTTTCGCCGCTGGATATCTGAAAAGTGTGCCACGGCCGCGTAGGAATGCCTGAAATGGCCACACATCTTCCTGGCCTGCTTCAGGACGTCCTGTAAGCCTAGGTACTTATGCACAAAGCGTTGTACGATCAGATTACACACATGTGCCATGCATGGCACATGTATCAACTTGCCCAAATTCAATGCCGCCAACAAATTGCTTCTGTTGTCACACACCACTTTGCCGATCTGCAGTTGGTGCGAAGTCAGCCACTGATCCACCTGTGCGTTCAGGGCGGACAGGAGTGCTGGTCCGGTGTGACTCTCTGCTTTCAGGCAAGTCAACCCCAAGACGACGTGACACTGCCGTATCCGGGATGTGGAATAGCCCCTAGGGAGCTGGGGGGGTGCCGTTGATGTGGAGCAAGACGCAGCAGCAGAAGAGGACTCAGCCGAGGAGGTTATGGAAGAGGATGGAGTAGGAGGAGTAGAGGAGGTGGCAGCAGGCCTGCCTGCAAGTCGTGGCGGTGTCACCAACTCCTCTGCAGAGCCACGCATTCCATGCTTGGCAGCCGTCAGCAGGTTTACCCAATGCGCAGTGTAGGTGATATACCTGCCCAGACCGTGCTTTGCAGACCAGGTATCAGTGGTCAGATGGACCCTTGCCCCAACACTGTGTGCCACACATGCCATTACTTCCTTTTGCACAATCGAGTACAGGTTGGGGATTGCCTTTTGTGCAAAGAAATTTCAGCCGAATACCTTCCACTGCGGTGTCCCAATAGCTACTAATTTTTTGAAAGCCTCAGACTCCACCAGTTTGTATGGTAAAAGCTGGCGAGCTAAGAGTTCCGACAAGCCAGCTGTCAGACACCGGGCAAGGGATCCGGGCAAGGGGGTGACTTTGTGACATTGGCTTCTTACGCTCAAACATGTCCTTGACAGACACCTGACTGTGGGCAGATGAGCAGGAACTGCTCAAGGCGAGAGACGGAGTGGCGGATGGTTGAGAGGGGGCAAGGAGGACAGCAGTGGCTGATGTGGCTGAAGATGCTGGACCAGGAGGAGGATGGCGGCTTTGAGTTTGTGTGCTGCTTGTACTCATGTGTTGATCCCATAGGCGTTTGTGATGTGCGATCATGTGCCTTCGCAAAGCAGTTGTACCTAGGTGGGTGTTGGACTTCCCACTACTCAGTTTCTTTTGACACAGGTTGCAAATGGCATCGCTGTTGTCAGAGGCAGACGCACAAAAAAAATGCCACACTGCTGAGCTCTGCAATGACAGCATTCTGGTGGTGGCAACAGCATGCGTTGATTGGTGTGCTGTCTGGCTGACCCCGGGTGCCGATGCATGCTGTCTGACTGTGCTACTAGCTCCTTGTGACGACCTCCCCCTGCTTCCAAATCGTCTCCTCCTCCTCTCTGTCTCCCCATCTGAACTTTCCCCCTGTTCTTCTTCTCTTCTAGCAGGCACCCACGTGACATCCACGGACACATCGTCATCATCAACCGCTTCACTTGTATCTGACAACTCAGCAAAGGAAGCAGCAGCGGGTACAACATCATCATCATCATCACACCGTACATCCATGTGTGTAATGCTGCCTGACTGAGACATATCCCTGTTATCTACATCCTCTGGCAATAATGGTTGCGCATCACTCATTTCTTCCATCTGATGTGTAAATAACTCCTCTGACAGATCAAGTGAAGCGGCTGTGGTGCTAGTTTTGGTGGTGGTGGCGGCAGGCGGGCGAGTGGTAACTTGAGAGGTGCCCGAAGCTATGCTGGAGGAGGATGGTGCGTCAAGGTTCCGAGCGGAAGCTGTAGAAGATTGGGTGTCCTGTGTGGGCAGTCAACTATGTCTTCAGAACTTTTTGAGTTCAGGGTACGTGGCCTCTGAACACTGGGCATTATTCTAGGGCCAAAGGGAATCACAGCCCCCCGACCACGACGGCCCCTGCGGGGTGGCCTGCCTCTACCTGTCATTTTTTTTCGATTAGTGCTACTATGCGTGCAAGCTACTGTGACACCAGATATGAGTGGCACTGTGCACTGGCAGAAGTTGGCAGAGTAGACGCTGTAGGCCTGACACACACGCTTGCAGACAACTAACTGCTATTCAATCTATTACAGTCAAAATTGTAGTTTTTTTTTTGAATGTACACTACTGTTACACCAGATATGAGTTGCACTGGTGTGACACTGTGCCCTGGCAGGCCCTGAAACGCACACACGTGAAGGCAACTGACTGCTATTATTTCACAGTCAAAATTGTAGTTTTTTTTAAAATGTACACTACTGTTACACCAGATAAGATGGAGCCGGACTGGGGGCGCAGCCTTGGGGGGAGGTGACCATGACGGGGGGCTGGTTTGAGGGAGCCCCTGGGAAGCGATTGGCCAGTTCAAGTAATGGGGGCGGTGTGGAGCGAGGGGTTAAAAGGGTGAGGGTCCGAGAAGAAGGAGGCCATTTTATGGAAAAACCGAGCTGCGCACACCTGCACTCACTTGCGCACACCTGCACTCACTTGCGCACACCTGCACTTACCATGGATGTAGATTCTCTCTCGGCGGATCTCAGGTCGGCTGCTCAGAGGGGCGGCTGAGGCTCCCGCTCCGCCTCAGCTACCGGCACCCCGGCCACGGCGGTCCCGTCCGCCGGCGGGCCTTAGCCCAGATATGGTCTCCCCTCGGGCTCAGCGCCGTAGACGGAGCCCTGCTTTTCAGGACCCTTCACGCCTGCAGGCGCCGGGTGCCGCTTTTTCCCGGGCGCCCAGGCGTGGAAGGAATCCGGCCAGTAGGCGGAGCCTTCGTGCAGGGCTCAGCAGGCCTCTTCAGCAGCGCAGCAGTGCCACCTTGTGGTCGGGACCAGGAACGGCGGGCACTCTCCAGGATCCGGATGTGGATGAGGCCCCTCAGCTTGAGCAGTATTCCAGAGCGCACGGGGCTGCTGTGGACCTCGTCGGTCAGGCAAGTCGAGGAAGAAGGTGTCGCTGCGCAAGTTGTATCCAGGGAGGATCCGGAAGATTATGTCCCTGGCCCCAGCCCGGCCAGGGGACATTCGTGGGAGCTCGCTGTGCCAGGACCGTCTCAGAGGACCGAGCGTCGGGATTCAGGACCCTCGGCTGATGGGGTCACAGCACCCAGGCAGCCAGGTGAGGCACCATAGGGACCTTTATGTCAGTTAGTGTCTGGGGGGGCTGGGGGGTCTCAATCGGATTTGAGTAAGGGGCTGGGCCAGTTCTTGGGGGGTTTGGTGGGGTTGCTAGCGAATTTGGGGGCGGCAGGGAATCCCGCGTTACCGTTGGGGGGCCTGGGGGGTAGCATCGGCGGGTCGGTAGCGTCAGGGCCATTGCCGGCGTGGGGGCGGCCGTGGGGGGCCGCCAGCTTCGGGTACACCCACGGTGGTTTCATGTGGTACTTCGGCGTCAGTACAGACGCAGGTAGGCGGGTCTGATCAGGGGGATGTGATTCGGTTAGACGATAGGGCGAAAGGTGAAGTTTATGTTTGTTTTGAGGGCCCGTTGGGGGCACATTTGAAGCAGGAGGTTAGGGAGCGCATTTGGAAAGGGGAATATGTGGATATATTTTCCTTACTCCCTTTGGACAGGTTCAATTTGGATAGGGCGCGAAAGGATGAGGGTAAGAGGGAGGACGAGGAGAAGCGTAGGCACCGACTGATACCGCGGACGTTCCCTAACTGGTTGCAGGCGTTCGCAATATTGGCCAGTGTGATAGGGGAGAAGGAAGTTAGACTGGGAAGGATGGCTGGCCCGTTTTGGAACCACCTTTGCAGAACTTGCGTGTGTCTCTGGGGGTGGTCCCAAAGAAGGAGGTGAATACGTTTCGCCTGATTCAACATCTATCCTTTCCGAAGGGATCGTCGGTCAACGATGGTATTGACCCGACACTGTGCTCGGTAGTCTATACCTCGTTTGATGCGGCAGTGAAGTGGGTTAGGACGTTTGGGAGGGGTGCATTGATGGCGAAAACGGATATCGAGTCAGCATTTAGACTGTTGCCGGTGCACCCAGAGAGCCTGCATTTGTTGGGATGTTTTTGGGAGGGTAAGTTTTTTGTTGATCGTTGTTTGCCAATGGGGTGTTCGTTGTCCTGCGCGTATTTTGAGAAGTTCAGCTCTTTTCTAGAATGGGCGTTAGTGCATTCCTCCGGATGTGAATCACTTATTCACTATCTGGACGATTTCTTATGTATTGGCCCCCCGGGATCCAGGGTGTGCTCTTTACTGTTGCACACGATGGAGGCGTTGTTTAATTCCTTCGGCACCGCACCATTTTATTAGACTGGGGAAAGAGCTTAGGGCGGATTTGCAAGTTTGGGCATCGTTTCTGGAGCGTTATAATGGCAGAGGTCTGTTTATGGGTGAAGCGGTAGACTCCTTTGATTTTGACCTTTTCTCTGACGCTGCCGGGGGGAGGCGATTTCGGGGTCTATTGTGGGGGGCAGTGGTGCGCGGGGGGTTGGCCTGATACCTGGGTGGAGAGAGGATGTGTCAAGAATTTAGAGTTGCTGGAGCTGTTCCCCATTGTAGTGGCAGTAATGTTATGGGGGGAGGAGTTTAGGAACAAGAAGGTTCGTTTCCCATGTGACAACTTGGGGGTGGTGCAAGCGATTAACGGGTTGTCGGCTTCTTCACCGTTAGTGGTGCGTCTATTGCAGAGGCTAGTGTTGGAGTGTTTGTCACTCAATGCTTGGGTGGTAGCAGTGCATGTACCAGGGGTTGATAACTGTATTGCTGATGCTCTCTCTCGTTCACAGTGGGAGCGTTTCCGCCAGCTAGCCCCGGGGGCAGAGGAACGCGGGCTGGACTGCCCGAGTTGTCTGTGGGAACTCCTGGAGACACTGTAGCGGGTCTCATACGGGCTTCACTCTCACCCGGTACGTGGGAGACATACAATAGGGCATGGCAATGCTGAGAGGATTGCAAGACCAGGTTGGCTGTTGTGACGGACAATTTCGAGATTCCCTTGCTATTGTTCATTGGGCATTGTAGAGAGGAGGGGTGGTCTGTCTCTAGGATTTATAGTTCTGTTTCGGGATTGGCTTTCAGTTTTCGTCTTAGGAACCTGCCGGACGTCACCAGGTCTTTTCTGGTGGTGAGGGCTTTAAAGGGTTGGCGGCGTTCTCAGTCAGGGCAGGATGACTGTAGGCCGGTGTCTTTTGCTTTGCTGTTGAGGTTGGGGGATCAACTAGTCGACGTCTGTGCCTCGTTGTGGGAGTTGCGTTTGTTTCGGTTGGCTTTTTCGCTGGCATTTTTCGGGGCATTGCATTTGGGCGAGTTGGTTTCTCCGTCGGTTAAGAGGCAGGGTGGCTTGTTCAGGGATGACGTGGACCTTTTTCAGGACAGAGTGGAGTTTCATATTAGACGATCGAAAACTGATACTGAAGGGAGAGGTCGGAAGGTTGTTCTGTTCGCGGTCCCAGGTTGCGCAATGTGTCCGGTATGCTGCTTGAGGGAGTACGGGGTTGCGGTGGTGGGGACGAATTCCCCTCTCTTAGTGCATGCGGACGGGTCTTTCCTTTCCCGTTTCCAATTCACGGTGGTCTTTAGGTGGTGTCTAGGACAGTTGGGCATAGCGCTTGGGGGTTACTCTAGCCACTCTTTTAGAATCGGGGCAGCGACAGAGGCGGCCAGACGTGGGCTGGGGCAGGACGTGATCATGCGGATAGGAAGGTGGGAATCGATTCGTTTTAGATCGTATATACGCCTAGATCGTTTGTGATATTGCATTGTAGTTTGTCTCATCCCGTACTGTATGCTTTTGTTCTTATTATTTCGTTACAGATTCGGACCCAGCGCTAATCTGGATAATGGTTCACTCGTATGTTTTCTGGGGAGCCATCCGGGCAGCGGTTCGGCCGGATGGACAACAGTTGGGGATTGACCGGTCGGTAGCGGTGGTAAGATGGTTGGGGCGTAGGGGAATGGTGTGGGGGGGGGTGTTACCTGAGGTCCACAAGTTTGTTAGGTTGGATAGGGCGCCGGATGCGTTGGTATTGCACATGGGGGGCAACGATTTGGGGGCGCGGCCGTTGCGGGAATTGGTAAAGGATGTTAAATTCGACCTACTCCGGTTGTGGGTGCTGTTCCCGGGTCTTATTTCCGTTTGGTCGGACATTGTTCCCCGCAAAGTGTGGAGGGGAGCGCGGTCGGTGGAAGGGATAAATAAGGCTAGGATAAAAGCTAACCGGGCCATAGGGCGGTTCATGGCAAGGAATGGTGCAGTGGTAGTACGGCATACCGAACTGGAGAAAGGGGTCGGGGCTTTTTGGCGGTCTGACGGTGTTCACTTGAACGTAGTGGGGATTGACATGTGGTGTCTGGCGATACAGGAGGGCATTGAGACAGCTTTACAAATGTGGAGGGACGCACAGTCTTAAGATGTCAAGCATGTGCGTTCGTGGCGGTGGGAGGTCCTTGAAGTTGGAGAGATTCAGGTGACGAGGATGGGAGGGCTCCACAGTTGGGGCTGGACTCCTATGGCTGGTGGTCGGTTGTGGCGGAATTTGGGCGAGCCGTCAGTGGTGCCTCCAAGCTGGTGCTTAATGGCTGGGGGCAAGTCAGCTCAAAAAAGATACTGGGAAAAATTCTGAGGTTTGGGGCTTCCAGGACCTCCCCCGTGTTACTCAGGGATATGAATAAGTTGGTTATATCTTATGGGGATGTTTTGTGGGAAATAAAAGGTTATTTATTCATGTATGTGTTTTCAATAAACGGCTGCTGTGGCCGATATAATCCAACTTGGTGTCCGTGTCTTATTGGGGTTCTGACAAGGCCAGTTTAGAGGGATAGTGCTGGTGGTAGGTGAGTCAGGGATTAGTAAGTGACTGATCATGAGGGGCGAGCGGGTAATAACCAATACCCCGTCATGAGTTGCACTGGTGTGACACTGTGCCCTGTCAGGGCCTAAAAGAGGACCTTTCACTAGTGTACAAACTAAAAACTAACTATATCAGTGGGCAGAGCGGCGCCCAGGGGTCCCCCTGCACTTACTAGTATGTCTGGGCGCCGCTCCGTTCGCCCGGTATAGTAGGCTCCGGTGTCTGCGCTCCCTCTGTTGTAGTGGACTGATTTTTTGTATGAGGCGTGTCCCTTGCTGCATCACTGGCCAATCGCAGCGCACAGCTCATAGCCTGGCTATGAGCTGTGCGCTGCGATTGGCCAGCGCTGCAGCAAGGGACACGCCTCATACAAAAAATCAGTCCAATACAACAGAGGGAGCGCAGACACCGGAGCCTATACCGGGCGAACGGAGCGGCGCCCAGACATACTAGTAAGTGCAGGGGGACCCCTGGGCGCCGCTCTGCCCACTGATATAGTTAGTTTTTAGTTTGTACACTAGTGAAAAGTCCTCTTTAAACGCACACGCGTGCAGGCAACTGACTGCTATTATATTACAGTCCAAAAAGTTTTTTTTTTTAAATGCAAGCTATTGTGACACCAGATATGAGTGGTGGCACTGGGCAAGTGGGCACAGTATACGCTGTGAGCCTGACACACACGCTGGCAGGCAGGCAGACAAGTGCAATTAGATTACACAGGAAAAAAAAAAAAAGCAGACTGATGTTCTAGCCCTAAAAAGGGCTTTTTGGGGTGCTGTCCTTACAGCAGATCAGATGAGTCCTTCAGGACTGTAGTGGACACTGAATACACTAGCCTAGCTATCGATTTCCCTATTGAATCAGCAGCAGCTACACTGTTCCTCCTCTCACTAAGAATGCAGCTTCCGAATGAATCTAAAATGGATGCTGTCCAGGAGGTGGGAGGGTCTGGGAGGGAGGGTCTGCTGCTGATTGGCTGGAATGTGTCTGCTGACTGTGAGGTACAGGGTCATTAGGAATCCAGCTCTAAGTTGAATTCACAATGCGATTAATATAACCTGTATTAATCGCATTGCGATTACAACTTAGTAAAATTTGTGACACTGCAGCTTCCGAATGAATCAAAAATGGATGCTGTCCGGGAGGTGGGAGGGTCTGGGAGGGAGGGTATGATGCTGATTGGCTGGAATGTGTCTGCTGACTGTGAGGTATAGGGTCAAAGTTCACACAATGATGACGAATAGGGGGCGGACCGAACATCGCATATGTTCGCCCGCCCCCGTGAACGCGAACAAGCGATGTTCGCCGGGAACTATTCGGCGGCGAATAGTTCGGGACATCTCTAATGGTGAATTCACTAAATGAGTTCAAGAGGGGCCTCGATGTATTTCTGGAGTGTAATAGTATTACATGTTGTTATAGTTACGAGATTTCTGGAAAAGGGCCTCTTGATCCAGGGAATTATTCTTATTGCCTGATTGGAGTCGGGAAATAATTTTTCTCCCTAAAATAAGTAAAATTGTCTTCTACCTCATGTTTTTTTTTTTCCTTCCTCTGGATCAACCTTGTAGGCTGTACTGGAGGGTGAACAATATGGGCCAGATTTATCATTATACTTACATCTTACTCCACTTTTGCATATGTCCAAAGTCACTTTTTGCTAAGTCAGATTTATTAATGGTCCTTTAATACTGTGATAATTGTGGTTTGACAGTAGCAGTTTATCCTTTAGTAAGCGGCTTTACAAAAGTCGCACGTCTTTACGAAACAGTCGCATGTTCTATTAAAAAGTCGCATAAGATAAGCATGGTCTTCACTGGAGTGAAATTGCGCAATTTTTTGCGACTTTTTAAATTGTCACAATAGTAAATCTGTATTGAGATTAATTTACATAAGAAAACATGCCCACTTTCAGAAAACTGACGAGCATAGCGCAGAGCCAATAAAAGTTGTACATTTTTGCGCAGTTTTAGCGATTGTGCACAATCTGTGCCTTTTTCACTCCATTATTTTGAATTGAGCTAATGATAAATCTGGCCCTATGTCTTTTTTCAGCCTTGCAACCTATGTTATGCAACTGTTTTAATATCCCAGTTTAGGCTACATTCACACGTCCGCAATGTGTTTTGCGGAAACACGGAGTCACGGATCCGCAAAACATGGAAAGCGGCAATGTGCGTTCCGCATTTTGTGGACCGCACATTGCCGACATAATAGAATATGCCTGTTCTTGTCCGCAATTGCGGACAAGAATAGGACATGTTCTATTTTTTTCCGGAAACGGAAGCACGGATGCGGAAGTGCGGATCCGCAAATGTGGATGCGGACAGCACATTCCGTCCCCATAGAGAATGAATGGGTCCGCACCCTTTCCGCAAAATTGCGGAAAGGATGCGGACACATTTTGCGGACGTGTGAATGGAGCCTTAGAGTTAGGCAAAGGCAAACATTAAAAGGCTTGTCTTAGCTAGAGACTGATTGGTGGTCTGCCAGCCAGGTGTCAGACCTACAGTAATCTGATATTGATGGCCTATACTGAGGATAGGTAAT
This sequence comes from Bufo bufo, assembly GCF_905171765.1. NCBI lineage: Eukaryota > Metazoa > Chordata > Amphibia > Anura > Bufonidae > Bufo > Bufo bufo. The sequence goes on from NC_053392.1 coordinate 237,255,895, forward strand.
CAATATCTGTAGCCCAGACAACCTCTTTAAAGTTGTTTTCTCATGAAGCAAAGTTGTTTTTCTTGTGAAATTCATAATAAGTTTGATGTGTCACATGACCCTCTTCCTATTGAAAAAACAAAAGTTGGATTCAAAATGGCTGACTTCAAAATGGCCGCCATGGTCACCACCCATCTTGAAAAGTTTCCCCCCTCACATATACTAATGTGCCACAAACAGGAAGTTAATATCACCAACCATTCCCATTTTATTAAGGTGTATCCATATAAATGGCCCACCCTGTACATTTGTGTCAACTGTCCTCCTCTCAGTGAGCCCTCTCAATGAGTCCGTAGCACTGAGAGCAATCAAAACCACATCTAGAGGGTACAATTCTGCTAAGTTGTTTCTGTTTTGGAGAAATGTATTTTCTTCAAATTAGATCCAAGGTGAAAGTATATCAATATAAAATATAGCTAAAGAGCACCTTCAGAAATGTACAATGTATTAGTATGACCATCTATGCTTCAGTCTGGAAATTACTGCACCTGCTTTTTGTACATGTTATGTGGGTATGCCATGTAACTAGCTTCAATTTGAGATGATGCCTTGTAAACTTTGCTTTATGTATTTTGTTTGCCAAGGACGATGCTAGGCAACAAGGCTCCGATCCTTGAAATAACAACATAATTCACAACCAGACTCGGACATGCCAACAGGGTACAGGTGAATCCCCCAGTGGGCCCCTGAGCAAGGTGGGCCCCTAGTCTCCATGCACAAGTAGCACATAACACAGTAGACTTACTGCACTATATACATACACTCACCTAAAGAATTATTAGGAACACCATACTAATACGGTGTTGGACCTCCTTTTGCTTTCAGATCTGCCTTAATTCTACGTGGCATTGATTCAACAAGGTGCTGATAGCATTCTTTAGAAATGTTGGCCCATATTGATAGGATAGCATCTTGCAGTTGATGGAGATTTGAGGGATGCACTTCCAGGGCATGAGGCTCCCGTTCCACCACATCCCAAAGATGCTCTATTGGGTTGAGATCTGGTGACTGTGGGGGCCATTTTAGTACAGTGAACTCATTGTCATGTTCAAGAAACCAATTTGAAATGATTCGAGCTTTGTGACATGGTGCATTATCCTGCTGGAAGTAGCCATCAGAGGATGGATACATGTTTTCATTCTGTTTACGCCAAATTCGGACTCTACCATTTGAATGTCTCAACAGAAATCGAGACTCATCAGACCAGGCAACATTTTTCCAGTCTTCAACAGTCCAATTTTGGTGAGCTTGTGCAAATTGTAGCCTCTTTTTCCTATTTGTAGTGGAGATGAGTGGTACCCGGTGGGGTCTTCTGTTGTTGTAGCCCATCCACCTCAAGGTTGTGCGTGTTGTGGCTTCACAAATGCTTTGCTGCATACCTTGGTTGTAACGAGTGGTTAGTTCAGTCAATGTTGCTCTTCTATCGGCTTGAATCAGTCGGCCCATTCTCCTCTGACCTCTAGCATCCACAAGGCATTTTTGCCCACAGGACTGCCACATACTGGATGTTTTTCCCTTTTCACACCATTCTTTGTAAACCCTAGAAATGGTTGTGCGTGAAAATCCCAGTAACTGAGCAGATTGTGAAATACTCAGACCGGCTCGTCTGGCACCAACAACCATGCCACGCTCAAAATTGCTTAAATCACCTTTCTTTCCCATTCTGACATTAAGTTTGGAGTTCAGGAGATTGTCTTGACCAGGACCACAACCCTAAATGCATTGAAGCAACTGCCATGTGATTGGTTGACTAGATAATTGCATTAATGAGAAATAGAACAGGTGTTCCTAATAATTCTTTAGGTGAGTGTATATTCAATGTACAGCACCTCAACCAGCCTATGTTCATATAAAAAACTTGATGCATTATTAACCTGTTGCGGACACATGACGTACCAGTATGGCATGATGTCCTGGTACTTAAGGACACATGACGTACCGGTATGTCATGTGTAGTTCCGATCACTGCCGCCCGGCGGGAGGTGATCGGAACAGGGTGCCTGCTCAAATCATTGAGTAGGCATCCGGGGACAATACACAGGGGGGTCCCGTGACCCCCCCCCCCCCCTGTCGGCGATCGCCGCAAACCACAGGTCAATTCAGACCTGCGGTTTGCGGCTTTTACAGGTTGCGGCGGTGGCGGGTGGCAGTGCCATCGGGTCCCCGTGCGGCTGTAAGGGGGACCCGATAGCATGGAAGGCAGTGGCACTGCCTTCCTGTGACAAGCCTGTGAGATCCAGCCCCCTGGATCTCACAGGCCGGAAGCTGTATGAGTAATACACACTGTATTACTCATACAGCCAATACATTCCAATACAGAAGTATTGGAATGCATTGTAAAGGGGATTAGACCCCCAAAAGTTGAAGTCCCAAAGTGGGACAAAAAATAAGGTGAAAAAAAAAATTGAAAAAATAAAGTTTTCCCCCCCAAAAAATTTGTTTCAAGTAAAAATAAACAAAAACGTAATTTTCCCCAAATAAAGTCAAAAATAATTGGTAAAAATTAGGAAGAAAAAAAAGTAGACATATTAGGTATCGCTGCGTCTATATTGACTGGCTCTATAAACATATCACATGACCTAACCCCTCAGATGAACACCGTAAAAAATAAAAAATAAAAACTGTGCTAAATAAACCATTTTTTTGTCACCTTACATCACAAAAAGTACAACAGCAGGCGATCAAAAAGACATATGCCTACTAAAATAGTAACCTCATCCCGCAAAAAATGAGCCCCTACCTAAGACAGTCGTCCAAAAAAATAAATAAATATGGCTCAGAATATGGAGACACTAAAACATCATTTTTTTTGTTTTAAAAAAGCCGTTATTGTGTAAAACTTAAGTAAATTCAAAAAAGTATACATATTAGGTATCGTCGCGTCCGTAATAACCTGCTATATAAAAATATCACATGACCTAACCCCTCAGGTGAACACCGTAAAAAAATAAAAATAAAAACGGTGTAAAAAAAGCAATTTTTTGTCACCTTACATCACAAAAAGTGTAATAGCAAGCGATCAAAAAGCGATCATATGCACCCCAAACCGTCATCGGATCTTGCAAAAAATGAGACCCTACCTAAGAAAATCGCCCAAAAACTGAAAAAACTATGGCTCTCAGACTATGGAAACACTAAAACATGATTTTATTTGTTTCAAAAATGAAATCATTGTGTAAAACTTACATAAAAAAAAAAAAGTATACATATTAGGTATCGCCGCATCCGAAAAAGCTTGCTCTATAAAAATATCACATGACCTAACCCTTCAGGTGAATACCGTAAAAAAAAAAAAAACTTTGTAAAATAAGCCATTTTTTGTCACCTTACATCACAAAAAGTATAATAGCAAGCGATCAAAAAGTCATACGCACCCCAAAATAGTGCCAATCAAACCGTCATCTCATCCTGCAAAAATCATACCCTACCCAAGATAATCGCCCAAAAACTGAAAAACTATGGCTCTCAGACTATGGAGACACTAAAACATATTAGGTATCGCCGCGTCCGTAATAACCTGGTCTATAAAAATACCACATGCTCTAACCTGTCAAATGAATGTTGTAAATAACAAAAAATAAAAAGGTGCCAAAACAGCTATTTCTTGTTACCTTGTCTCACAAAAAGTGTAATATAGAGCTACCAAAAATCATATGTACCCTATGTCCCTGGACTTTACAATGGCAACCTGAATGAAAACATACTGCATACATTGCTGCCTGAGTTCAAAGAGCTGGAAATTGCACAATAGCCATACAAAGTTACGGCACATGCTCCTATGTGATTAAACTGCATTTTTAGTAAAATTGTTAGATCCACTTTGAGAAATTTTATTTCTAAGTAATATATCTTAAAGTAAAGTGTTGTATTCTTCAGTTTTAAGTGAGGTCACTGAAAGTCTTGTTCATTTTGGGGATTCACTCCTGTAGGCAGGGTAAATGGACACAGTACAGAGGCAAAAAACTGTTTGTAAAGCAAAACTTTAGTGTTTATTCACACAAAAGGCAAAAACAAAACGACACTTTGCGGTCTTGGTGTTAGTTCACACAATGGAAAGTCCACAGAACAAAATAATCACCCTGTTGGCAGTTCTATCTCCAGCGGTCCACAGCAAGCTTTAGGGGGCCTGTTTCCCCAGCGTGCGGCTATCAGCCCTGCAGCACGGCACAAAGCCAACAAATAATAGCGGAGAGACTCGAGTGCCCACTTGATGACCAGGCACTCTCTCTCCACTATAGTATACCTGGTCTCGGCTGGGGTGTGCTTACGGCTGAGGAAGACAATGGGATGCTCCTTCCCATTGACTTCCTGGGACAGTACAGCACTGAGGCCTACTTCGGAGGCATCAGTCTGTACTACACTGAGTAAAAATTTAAACGCAACACTTTTGGTTTTGCTCCCATTTTGCATATTTTTCTACCATAAGTCATCTCCAAAGGCGTTTCAGAGAATTTGGCAGTACATCCAACCAGCCTCACAACCGCAGACTACGTGTAACCACACCAGCCCAGGACCTCCACATCCAGCATGTTCAACTCCATGATCGTCTGAGACCAGGCACCCGGACAGCTGCAGCAACAATCGGTTTGCATAACCAAAGAATTTCTGCACAAACTGTCAGAAACCATCTCAGGGAAGGTCATCTTCATGCTCGTCGTCCTCATCGGGGTCAGGACCTGACTGCAGTTCGTTGTCGTAACCAACTTGAGTGGGCAAATGCTCACATTCAATGCCGTCTGAAACTTTGGAGAGGCGTTCTGTTCACGGATGAGTCCCGGTTTTCACTGTTCAGGGCAGATGGCAGACAGCGTGTGTGGCGTCGTGTGGGTGAGCGGTTTGCTGACGTCAACGTTGTGGATTGAGTGGCCCATGGTGGCGGTGGGGTTATGGTATGGGCAGGCGTATGTTATGGACAATGAACACAGGTGCATTTTATTGTTGGCATTTTGAATGCACAGAGATACTGTGACGAGATATTGAGGTCCATTGTTGTGCCATTCATCCGTGACCTCATGTTGCAGCATGATAATGCATGGCCCCATATTGCAAGGATCTGTACACAACTCCTGGAAGCTGAAAACATCCCATTTATTGAATGGCCAGCATACTCACCGGACATGTCACCCATTGAGCATGTTTGGGATGCTCTGATTCAGCGTATACAACAGTGTGTTCCAGTTCCTGCCAATATTTAGCAACTTCGCACAGCTATTGAAGAGGAGTGGACCAACATTCCACAGGCCACAATCAACAACCTGATCAACTCTATGCGACGGAGATGTGTTGCACTGCGTGAGGCAAATGGTGGCCACACCAGATACTGACTGTTTTATTGACCCCCTCCCCCCCCAGTAAGGCAAAACTGTGCTCATTTCAGAGTGGCCTTTTATTGTGGGCAGTCTAAGGCACACCTGTGCAATATTCATGCTGTCTAATCAGCACCTTGATGGTGGGATGGATTATCTCGGCAAAGGAGAAATGCTCACTAACACAGATTTAGACAGATTTGTGAACAATATTTGAGAGTAATGGGTCTTTTGTGTATGTAGAAAATGTTTCAGATCTTTAAGTTCAGCTCATGCAAAATGGGAGCAAAACCGAAAGTGTTGCGTTTATATTTTTGCTCAGTGTATAAACTCCCTTTTGATGTCGGGCGTCACCAAAGCCGGGGGCCCACACAGGGCCAACTTCAAAACGGAGAAAGCCTCTTCGGCCTGATCAGCCCAGCAAACCATCCCTGACTTGTGTCCCTTCAAGAGTCCTGTCAATGGCGCGGCCACCAAATCAAAGTGGGGAACAAACCACATATAATAGCCCACTATTCCTAGGAATTACTTGACTTGCCTAGTCGTGACAGGTCAGGGACAATTTCTTATTACCTCTATTTTGTTTACTTGTGGTTTGATGACTACAGTTTTCTCTTTGACAGCCTCCATTAAGGGCACCTGCCAGTACCCTTTCGTGAGGTCCAAAACAGAAAAGTACCGTGCTTGTCCTAACTTCTCGACTAGCTCATCTGCCCAGGGCATGGGATACGTATCAAACTTAGAAATATCGTTAAGTTTACGAAAGTCGTTACAAAACCGCAACGTCCTGTCCAGCTTGGGTATCAATACTATAGGACTGGCCCACTAATTTTTTGACTCCTCAATGACGTCTAGCTGCAACATTAGCTGCACCTTTTCCGAGATGGCTTGTCACCGAGCTTCGGGTACCCGGTATGGTTTTAACTGGACTTTTGCCTGAGGCACAGTGACAATGTCATGCTGGATTATGGAAGTGCGTCCAGGGAGGTCCGAGAACACATCAATGTTCCGATTAATGAACTCTCTGGCCTCCTGAGTCTGTTTAGAGGAGAGGCTGTCAGCAAATTTTACTGTGGCAGCCGCCTCTCTTGCATCAGACAGAGGGGCCGGCAGGGCTGGGACAAGGTCCACCACCAACAGAGGCTGAGCTGCCCAAGTGCGCCCCCCCCCCCCCCCTTGCCTGCGCCCAGGGCCGGTGCAAGGTTTTTTACTAACACAAGCGAACCTACATTTTGGCGCCCCCGACCCCCCCTCCCCCTTCAGCTCACCTGGGGGAAGGGGGGGGGGGGGTGCGCCAAAATGTAGGTTCGTCCCATAAGACGCACCTAGGTTTTAAAGGAGGATAATAGGAAACAATATTTTTCATTCCACCTCAGGTCAGACCAGCCATCAGACCCCAGCTCACAAGCACAGCCCCAATGCCTCAGATCAGCCCTCCATGTCATATTTCTCCCCGTCCATGGAACAGACAGACTACAGTCATTGTCTCCGGCCCATCATGTAACCCCATCCTCACCCATGTCACATTTCTCCCCCTCCATTTGATTGCTCTAACACCTAAAGAATTTTTTATTTTTTTTTTAAACCTGATGTTTCTCCAGATGATCTTATGCTAAAAGTCATGGTAATAGAGTCTCAAAGGTCTATAGAAGCAGGTACAATATTTTTACAAACCTTTGAGACTCTATTAACACTACTATCAACATCAGGTCATTTAGAGAAACAGCATGTTTTTTTAATTATGTTTTTCCTTTAGGTGTTAAAACATAACTTTCATTTGATTGCTGTAACACCTAAAGGAAAAATCTTTTTAAAAACCTGCTGTGTCTCTAGATGACCTTATGTTGATAGTAGTGTTAATAGAGCCTCAAAGGTCTGTAAAAATAGGGTAACTGCTTCTATAGACCTTTCAGACTCTATTACCACTGCTATCAACATAAGGTCATCTTGAGAAACAGCAGATTTTTAATTTGATTTCCTTTAGGTGTTCAAGCAATCAAATAAGTTATGTTTTAACACCTAAAGGAAAAAGATAATTTAAAAAACTTGTTCTTTCTCTAGGTGACCTTATGTTTATAGTAGTGTTAATAGAGTCTCAAGGGTCTATAAAAGCAGTTACCCTATTTTTACAGACCTTCGAGACTCTATTAACACTACTATCAGCATAAGGTCATCTTCTAGAGAAACAGCAGGCTTTAAAAAAAAATCCCTATAGGTGTTAGAGTAAATTGCAATCAAATGAACGTTATGTGTTAAAATTAGGGTCAGAAGCAGACAAGCAGGGTTTTGTTTAGCCTCTTGGGTATTAGTTTTTACATTCATAAAGCTCCACATTGAGCTTCCAGCAGCAGACAGATGCCAGGGCACTTCTGTGGTCACCTCACCTGGGCACATGGTCTTTGCTCAGGAGAGTCCTGCCATACATGCTGGGTAGATGCTAGAATGGATTTGTTAGAAGGAGGTCTGTGACGTCACTGGTCACATGCTCCTTCATGGTCACATGATGCACTGTTAGAACGCAGGCTTCCTGTCTTCAAAGTTCACACCCTCCTGCTGTGTTCAGCTCCAGAGAGAAGGGGGTGTGAAAGGATGGACCAATGGCAGGGCAGCTAGCTGATACTGGCCAATCAGCAGCCTCCTGCTCCTATCTACAAGCGCAGCTTAGAGTGAACACTGGCTGGGGCGGGCGCCCGGCAGCAAGTAAGTGATTAAAAAAAAAAAAAGAGGTTTGTTTTTCCGCCCACCCCAGGCTGCGCCCTGAGGCTGGAGCCTCCCCAGCCTCTGTGTCGGCCCGGCCCTGGGGGCCGGTACCTCTTCTCCTAGAAAACTCGGCCGCTGGCTGTCTTCTGTACAGGTTTCCCTATCTTTCCACGGTTTGAGTAAATTTACATGGTAAACCTGTTCCGGCTTTCGCCGCCCTGGCTGGTGTACCTTGTAGTTTACATCTCCAATTTTCTCGAGTACCTCGTAGGTCCCCTGCCACCTAGCCAGGAACTTACTGTCCACGGTCGGCACCAGAACCAAAACCCGATCACCCGGGTAAAAGATCCAAACCCGAGCCTGCCAATTATAGACCCGACTCTGGGCTCGCTGACCTGTCTCCACTCTCCATACGCTCCTAACAAGAGGCAACACTGTCTCTATCCGTTCTTGCATCTGGGTAACGTACTCAATGACACTTTTATGTGGAGTGGGTTGCTGTTCCCACGCCTCTTTGGCCACGTCCAAGAAACCTGAGGGTGTCTGCCATATAGTAGCTCGAAGGGCAAGAACCCAGTAGAGGCATGGGGTACCTCTTGCACTGCGAACATGAGATAGGGCAGAAGGAGGTCCCAGTCCTTCCCATCTTTAGACACTACCTTTTTCAACATATTTTTTTAATGTTTGGTTAAACCGTTCTACCAGACCGTCCGTTTGCGGATGGTAAATGGACGTCCAGAGTTGTTTTATGTGCATCAACTTACAGAGTTCCCTTATCACCTTGGACATAAAAGGGGTCCCTTGGTCAGCCAGAACCTCTTTAGGAAGTCCTACTCGGGAAAACATCTCCATTAACTCCTTAGCTATGAGTTTGTCCGAGGTATGTCGCAGTGGCACCGCCTCCGGGTACCGAGTGGCGTAGTCTAGAATGACTAAGATGTGTTGATGCCCTCTGGTGGACTTTGGTACTGGGCCTATGAGATCCATAGCTATTCAGTCAAACAGTACCTCGATAATTGGGAGCGGTACTAGGGGACTACGGAAATGTGGCTGGGGGCTAGTTATCTGGCAGGTCGGGCAAGATTTACAAAACTCTTCCACATCTCTGAATATGCTGGGCCAGTAAAACCGCTGTAGAATCCGATCCAGAGTTTTCTGCAGCCCCAGGTGACCCCCGAGAACGTGTTGGTGGGCTAGATCTAACACAAGTCTTGGGGACCACCAACTGTTCAATAGGCTCACCCCGTAGTTGGTTTACCCGATATAACATATCCTGATGAACCACAAAACGGGGAAACACTGACTCTGCCCCAGGTTGTTGTGGTTCACCATCTACTATTAACACATTTTCCCAGGCGCGGGATAGGGTTGGGTCCCGACATTGGGCGGTACCAAAATTATCTCCCAAGACATTTAGGTCTGCAAATTCAGGACCAGGCGGCATGTCCTCCACGTCTCCCACCATCACACTTAGCGGGGTTGTCTCCTTTTCCACCGAAGTGGCGGTCACCCTTACCGGTGGCCCTTTGGTCCCAGGATCCCAGGGTTCTAGTCTCCCCCCTGAGCTGGGCCACTCTGCTAGGGTTACCCCTGTCTCAATCACTCTCATAGCAGGCCACAGTGCCGGGACGCCAGGGAGGTCTTTCCCTATTATAAGTTCGTAGTGTAGATTGGTGGCGACAGCCAACTCGTGGGTCCACCTGCCGGCAACTGTGGATAGAGACACTATAGTGGTGGGGTAGACTTTTAAGTCTCCATGAATACAGATTACCCCGACTTTCCGACCAGTATACTCAGCGGGCCGTACCAGTGTAGCCCTTACCAGGGACACCAGACTCCCTGAGTGCAGCAATGCCACCGCCAGAGTGTTTCCTACTTCCACCTGGCACAAGTGGTTGTTGTCTATAGTCTCTGGGGTATCGGAGGCACACAGATTCCTGGCATATAATGAGTGGCGGTAGCCATAGTTAGTGTGACTCAGCCCGATGGGGACAGTCAGCCCTTACGTGGCCAGACTATCGGAGTTGGGTCCGTAGGGGGTACATCCCGGGTGGTTTTTGTTGGCACAAGTCGCCGGGCCTGGGGTGGAAATTTCCGGGGTTTGACTGCCCCCCTCCCAAAAGAACCCCCCTGCAGATTCCTGGTAGCCTCATAGCATTTCACCCGGTCCACTATCTCAAGGGCATTACCAGGAGACACCTGGCCGATCCAGTGCTGGAGAGGGTATGGCAAATCCAACAGATGGTCCAGCATAGCAGTGGAACTCAGCATGTCAGGCTGCAGCCATTTTTGCAAACAGGTGTAATAGATCATAATACTGACGTCTCGTGGGTTCAGTCGGGTAAAACTCCCACTGATGCACCTACTAGGCCCGGACCAACACATTCACCCCCAGTCTTGCCAGAATCTCACCCTTTACTGTCGGGTAATCGGCCGCTTGATCGTCCGGTTAGTCGAAATACACCTGCTGGGGTCCGGATGCCAGGAACAGAGCGATGACCTCAGCCCAATGAGCTTGGGGTAGCTTCTCCCTCACATCCACCTTTTCGAACACTGCCAGGTAGGTTTCGACGTCATCCGAGGGGGTCATCTTGGGGATTGCCGCACGGACCTCTTTCCGGGCATCGTGGACACTCTGGGATGCTCCTGCTGCCTGTAAAACCATCACATGTTGTAACAGCTGGTTTGTTTCTTGCTGCTGTTTATTAGCCTCCACTGCTGCAGGTTAGCCTCCACTAGGGCTTTCACGACTGCTTCCATTTTGTCGAGGGACACTGGTTGTAACCTCGCTGGTTTGATGTAAGACATACAACTGTGCCCGGAAAAAACTTAAATATTTCGGCCTTCACGCCAGCCTTACCGCGCTGCACGCATCCTCCGCCAATTATGGGGATTCGCTCTGGTAGGTAGGGTAAGCGGACACAGTACAGAGGCAAAAAACGGTTTGTAAAGCAAAACTTCAGTGTTTATTCACACATAAGGCAGAAAGAAAACGACATTTTGTAGTCTTGGTGTTAGTTCACACAAAGGAAAGTCCACAGAACAAAAAAATCACCTTGTTGGCAGTTCTATCTCCAGCGATCCACAGCAGGCTTTAGGGGGCCTGTTTCCCCAGCGTGTGGCTCTCAGCCCTCCAGCACGGCACAAAGCCTCAGATCCCAAAAACAGAGACTCAGCTGCTGATCCCAGCTGCCTATTAAAGGACAGCCAGGTGCTGGCAAAACCCGGATCGGCACTTAAAGGGATTCTGTCATGAGATTTTAGCCCTATAAGCTATACATATGCCCATGTCCGTACTAATAACATGAATCTTAAACTGGCCTTATTAAACCAGCTCATGACTCTATTAGCCCAAAAAACTGTTTTTTTTTAACCGGTCAATCGCCTACCTAAGGTGCCCAAGGGGACGTCAGTTAATACAGGGTGCCCGGCCGTCTGGTGCCCAGCGCCTCCTTCCCAGTCTTAATCACCGCCCTCCTCACCTCAGCGCCGCCTCCGCCAGATCCGGCCGGCCCTCTGCCAGATCCGGCACCTGTGCACTATGCTCAGCCTGATGCGCCGCGGACTCCTGGCAGCGGCTTCATTGAGCGAAGTGCGCATGCGCCTCCTGGTGCGCACTTCTCTCAACGAAGCCGCTGCCAGGAGTCTGCAGCGCATCAGGCTGAGCATAGTGCGCAGGTGCCGGATCTGGGGGAGGCGGCGCTGAGGTGAGTGTGGCGATTAAGACTGGGAAGGAGGCGCTGGGCACCAGACGGTCGGGCACCCTGTATTAACTGACCTTAGGTAGGCGATTGACCAGTTAAAAAAGACAGTTTTTTGGCTAATAGAGCCACAAGCAGGTTTAATAAGGCCAGTTTAGGATTCATGTTATTAGTACGGACATGGGCATATGTATAGCTTATAGGGCTAAAATCTCATGACAGAATCCCTTTAAACTCTGGTCCAGTATTTGACCCCACCTGGCTGGAAACCAGCCCAGCCGCACATGTTGGGAGGAAAATACCTGCCTTCCCAGACAAAACCCCTTGCTGTGTCACAACATTTATACCAAAAACTAAGAGAATGGCGCACATTGGTGAACAGATAAGGGATACTCTGTGGCCTGATATGTAATTGGGAAACATGGAGGTAACCCAATGTGCTGAGATTCGGAACTTATCAAAACTTCTCCAAGAGGAGGATGCATTGTTTCATGAGACCGTGAGACCAGATGGATCTTTGAAGGGATACTTCCATCAGAAAAGGGTAATTTTTTTAGCTGTTTTTCCCTTTTCATTTCCACAGTAGTATACTATTGAAAATTAAATAGAAAACATTGCCCATCTGTAGCAGTCAGCCCAGAGATAGGTAGCCTGTTGTCAGTTTACTGCTTCTGTGAGGATAAGATGTAGCTGTAGAATTGGAATAACAATATGACAGCTCTATAATTGTCTTGATAGGCCTAGATATAGATGTCTACGGAAAGAAATTACATTTATCATTGTAAGGTGTGATGCTCTAATTAAATCCCTAAATGGGAATATTCTCTGTAGTGAGTGAAATAGTCCAAACAAAAGAGGAAGTTAAAGACTCTGGACAGGTAGAAGAATACATGGAATGACTTTAAAAAATATATATATAGAAAACCATCCACCCATTTTTATTTTGTAAAAAAAAAAATTACATAGAATATTCACATATATACATGCTGTTAATATCATATGTACTAAAAATTGCTGGCAGTGTCCCTTCAAGTTCGAGTCTCTAGCTCCCAAAGGACTGACTGAGCAGCTGAACTTTGCATGCTTCACCTAGACCAGGACTTCTCCGCCAACCTTAAAGAGGACCTTTCACCGATTCTGACATTGTGAACTAAGTGTACAGACATGTAGAGCAGCCCCCAGGGATCTCACTTCACTTACTATTATCCCTGGGCGCCGCTCCGTTCTCCCGTTATGTCCTCCGGTTTGTTCGGGGACTTGGTTATAGTAGGCGGGTTCTGCTGGGCGTCTCCTTCTTCTAGGCTGTAGCGCTGGCCAATCGCATCGCAGAGCTCACAGCCTGGGAGTAAAAAAAACTCCCAGGCTGTGAGCTCTGCGCTGCAATTGGCCAGCGCTACAGCCTAGGAGAAGGAGACGCCCAGCAGAACCCGCCTACTATAACCAAGTCCCCTAAGTCTCCGCCTACTATAACCAAGTCCCCGAACATACCGGGAGAACGGAGCGGCGCCCAGGGATAATAGTAAGTGCAGTGAGATCCCTGGGCGCCACTCTACATGTCTGTATACTTAGTTCACAATGTCAGGATCGGTGAAAGGTCCTCTTTAAAACTCGATAGTGGGGTAAGTTCATTAGATTTATCTTCAGTTTAATATTTGGACATGGGTTGGTAAGTCAATACCAATACTGTGTACCATGTATACCCTGTTTATGACTGTACTAAGGTTACTCTGACTTAATCTGGAAGGAGTAATTCGTCATCTAGTCTGTATCATTAACTATTGTGGTAAAGTCTTGGAAGGGGTGTATATCTCACCCAGGTTCCTCAACTGGGTGAGATAAGTAAAATACAGGAAGATGGCACTGGCTTCAGCAAACATACAGGTGAAACTCGAAAAATTAGAATATTGTGATAAAGTCCATTTATTTCAGTAATGCAAATTAAAAGGAATTGCATTAATGCAGCTTAAAATTAGAATTTTGGGAAAAGGTTGAATATTCTAGGCTCAAAGTGTCACACTCTAGTCAGCTAATTAATCCATACCCCCTGAGCACAGGGTACCTCAAAATTGTGACTTTGGGGTTTCATAAGCTGTAAGCCATAATCATCCAAATTATAACAAATAAAGGCTTGAAATATCTCGCTTGAGTCAATCTCATATTAGTTTCACATTTTAAGTTGCATTACTGAAATAAATGAACTTTGCACGATATTCAAATTTTTTGAGTTTCACCTGTAGTTGCTGGAGCTATTTGTTAATTAAAGTACTGGGCTGTATTTTATTTGGACTGGGAAGGTGTCATGCCCCACTCTGACGATGTGCGGAGGTCGGCCAGGATTGCAGCACGAGTTTAGTGTTTGTTTTGGAGTCGTGCTGGATCCGCCCCTCATCAGGTGCACTGGGTGGAGTCATTAGTTTAAATAGCTCCTCTGCTCAGTGCCCTGGGAGGATTATACTCTTCATTGTGGTCTTGGAAGCTAGGAAGGAAGGTTGGCTGTCTGTTCCAGCTCAGGAAGATAAGTGCTGTTTCTTGTTGGTTGTTTTGTGTCATCTATCCCATCCAGGTTCTGTGCGAGCAGGCTGCTCCTTTTTCCCACTTCACCATCTCAGGGAATTCAGGGTTTTGTCAGCCCAGGCACGGGGACATCTCAGATCTACCTTCAAGGTCTGTAGGTGGGCTGAGCATTTGTAGGGAAAGAGGTCAGGGATTAGCTAGGAGGTGACCCTTCCCCTGTCTCTCGCCCAGAGCCTGGTTGGTGCGTTATCTGTTATACTGAGTGCATGCCCGCCGTGACAGAAGGTAGGTTTGCTAGTGGGACCTTCCCAGTCCACCCCCATTCCAGGGCATGTTTTTCCCCTAACCTGAGGTCATCGCAGGTGAGGCATAAAACCAACCCTCTGTGTGTCAGTCTGAGAAGAGAGGACTTAGAAACAAGAGGCCTGCAGAGGCTCTGTGTGGTCTCAGCCAGGAGGGCTGAGGGGCCACGAGGCTGTGTTCAGCCGGATCTCTTCCCTGTCTGGACTTGTGTTTAGTGAGCGGACCTGCTAAGGGTTGGAGCCTGAGACCCTATGTATAAGCTGTGCTTAGAGGTGAGTCAGGAAAAAAAACTTTGTGTTAGTTAGAGCCCAGACGGGCAGGAGTTTATTTTATTCTGTTTATGTTTTTGCTGTTGCCAAAATAAAGCATCATTTGGACTTTAAATCCGTTGTCTGATGAGACGTCTGTGATTGCGACCCCCTGAGAGAGAGCGATCCCTTACACTATGTTGATTCTATACTCTAATGGTAACACTGGGTCATTATGCAGTACTGTCTATTTACTATTAGGAGCATATTGCTGTACTGGACATTGCAAGAGAAATGCATCACAAGATTATATGTTCTACAATAACTATGGTGTATCTTTCAGTGGTATCTACTGGCTAGCTGGGGCCAGCACTATATTTTATCTAGTGGTTGGCACTAGCGTTATGTGTTGCATAGCACTGTTAGCACGTGCAACCATGTACACTGACAAGCAAAAGGGTAACAATATTAAGAACTTTTGACTTTCAGGCTCCATATCTCACCATCCACTATAGCTTCGAACGTGAGACTACCATCATTTTATAGACAATCATCTTGGCTATTTCATACATAAATTGGACTTGCAACTATTTAGCATATGATTAGTTTTGCAGATTCTTGTCATGTAACTACATTGTTACTATTTTGCTCCTAAAATTCAGAATTTTAATTATTTTGTTAGTATTTTGTAAATCCAACTTTGGTTTTCAACACTGCCTGAATCCTTTTGGGCATGCTCTCTATCAGATTGAAGCATGTGTCGACCAAAATTTGTTCTCAGGTCTCTTCTACATGTTCCCAATGTTGGTGCATACTGGTTGACTCACTTGTGTACAGTACAAATACAGCTTTTTCTTCAACACTACCCACAAGTGTTCAATTGGGTTGAGGTCCGGGGACTGTGGGGGCCAATCCAGCACCTCTACTTCATTGTCATTGAGCCATTTCTTCATCAATCTCGACGTATGCTTCAGGTTGTTGTCCTGCTCAAACACTATGTAGTTCTTTTTATACCCATAGTACTCGAGTGTACGAAGTAACTTGTCTTGTAAGATACTCACATATAGCTCAGTAATTAGGCCACCATTGACCCTGGTTCCATATGCTGTTCATGTGCAGTCCATTGGACAAATGGATAGCGCACATGCAAAAAAAAGCTGATTGGATTTCACAGAGAGAGAGAGAGAGAGAGCTGCATAAGAGACACATTTGTAAAGCTCTTGTGATTATTCATATGCCTATGTGTCACTTGTAGTC
This sequence comes from Bufo bufo, assembly GCF_905171765.1. Lineage (NCBI taxonomy): Eukaryota > Metazoa > Chordata > Amphibia > Anura > Bufonidae > Bufo > Bufo bufo. The sequence continues at coordinate 237,271,963 of NC_053392.1, forward strand.
ATAAGTTCCATCAACCTATATATAGTAATTATTACATACTTGGAAAAAATATCACCATAAAATCATATATATTATTTAAAACCAAAATGTTCTAACAGCACATATTTAGAAATAATATTAAATCTGTCTTCCACTCACTTCACTGCTTTTCCTTCTGAACACTTCATTTAATCTTTTAAGTGTCCTGTGGAGCATTATTAGACATCACATTGTAACACAGATATTAAAGAAAAGCACTTAAAACTTTTAATGGGTTAATGTTGTACAAAAAGATTTCCACTGGTAAAAGACATGCATTTTATGGTTTCTTTCATCAAGTTCTAGAATCTTATTGAACAGATACGTCATGTGAAAAATGTTCAGTGAAGAAAATAATGATAACAAGAAGTACTGAAGTATACCCTCTATGCTGTGGATGGTCTTAAAAAGATTGACCTACCTTTTATAAAAAAACAGATCCACAACAAACAGATGAGCTTATTCTGCATATACTTCTGTGGGGTAAAAATACTGTAAGGAGAAACATCCTTGATTGCACCTGTCTTCGCAAAATGGAATCCGTGCATTGAACAGGAAAAAGAGTTGGCATTATATGGAAAATATTGAATATTAACAGGTTAGCATACGACTAACACATGATTCTACTTGAGTGACTGGGGAAGATACCCACTTGTTTGTGGGCACATTGCCCAAATATAAAAAAACACAATTCTTCTGCTTGTCATCCAGACATCTACTACTTAGCTGTAAAAACAACTAAACAGTATACTAGCCCCCATTATATATAACTCTATATTAATATTATACTATTTAGCCACCATTAATTATACTTAGCTTAATACTTAGTCACAATAACAACTCCTGCCTGTCATCTAGATATCTACTACTTAGTCATAATAACAACTCAAGATTTATATTATGCTATTTTAGCCCCCATTTGCAGAAAATGTATGTATCATATATTTAATTTTAGTTTAATTCCTTTTTCACCTTTTCATTAATTGTAACATTTGCAGAAGTGAAATAAGTACTATAACCATACAGGGAGTGCAGAATTATTAGGCAAGTTGTATTTTTGAGGATTAATTTTATTATTGAACAACAACCATGTTCTCAATGAACCCAAAAAACTCATTAATATCAAAGCTGAATATTTTTGGAAGTAGTTTTTAGTTTGTTTTTAGTTTTAGCTATTTTAGGGGGATATCTGTGTGTGCAGGTGACTATTACTGTGCATAATTATTAGGCAACTTAACAAAAAACAAATATATACCCATTTCAATTATTTATTTTTACCAGTGAAACCAATATAACATCTCAACATTCACAAATATACATTTCTGACATTCAAAAACAAAACAAAAACAAATCAGTGACCAATATAGCCACCTTTCTTTGCAAGGACACTCAAAAGCCTGCCATCCATGGATTCTGTCAGTGTTTTGATCTGTTCACCATCAACATTGCGTGCAGCAGCAACCACAGCCTCCCAGACACTGTTCAGAGAGGTGTACTGTTTTCCCTCCTTGTAAATCTCACATTTGATGATGGACCACAGGTTCTCAATGGGGTTCAGATCAGGTGAACAAGGAGGCCATGTCATTAGATTTTCTTCTTTTATACCCTTTCTTGCCAGCCACGCTGTGGAGTACTTGGACGCGTGTGATGGAGCATTGTCCTGCATGAAAATCATGTTTTTCTTGAAGGATGCAGACTTCTTCCTGTACCACTGCTTGAAGAAGGTGTCTTCCAGAAACTGGCAGTAGGACTGGGAGTTGAGCTTGACTCCATCCTCAACCCGAAAAGGCCCCACAAGCTCATCTTTGATGATACCAGCCCAAACCAGTACTCCACCTCCACCTTGCTGGCGTCTGAGTCGGACTGGAGCTCTCTGCCCTTTACCAATTCAGCCACTGGCCCATCCATCTGGCCCATCAAGACTCACTCTCATTTCATCAGTCCATAAAACCTTAGAAAAATCAGTCTTGAGATATTTCTTGGCCCAGTCTTGACATTTCAGCTCGTGTGTCTTGTTCAGTGGTGGTCGTCTTTCAGCCTTTCTTACCTTGGCCATGTCTCTGAGTATTGCACACCTTGTGCTTTTGGGCACTCCAGTGATGTTGCAGCTCTGAAATATGGCCAAACTGGTGGCAAGTGGCATCTTGGCAGTTGCACGCTTGACTTTTCTCAGTTCATGGGCAGTTATTTTGCGCCTTGGTTTTTCCACACGCTTCTTGCGACCCTGTTGACTATTTTGAATGGAACGCTTGATTGTTCGATGATCACGCTTCAGAAGCTTTGCAATTTTAAGAGTGCTGCATCCCTCTGCAAGATATCTCACTATTTTTGACTTTTCTGAGCCTGTCAAGTCCTTCTTTTGACCCATTTTGCCAAAGGAAAGGAAGTTGCCTAATAATTATGCACACCTAATATAGGGTGTTGATGTCATTAGACCACACCCCTTCTCATTACAGAGATGCACATCACCTAATATGCTTAATTGGTAGCAGGCTTTCGAGCCTATACAGCTTGGAGTAAGACAACATGCATAAAGAGGATGATGTGGTCAAAATACTCATTTGCCTAATAATTCTGCACGCAGTGTATTGGCAATACACACTGCCTTCTTGTATTGTCTACCTTGACAGTGCAGCAGAGTATGAGTAAATTGTCAATAGACTATTACAGTCTCCCAGAAGTGATGCGGAGATCAGAGGTTGACATATTGATATACACAGAGCCTTATTTGTGTATAGTGTGTAATTCTGCTATTTTGCCTTATTTAGGACTCCTGCACTAAAAAAAGGATGTTTAGAAACCTCTGCAAAATCTGCCTCAGCCTACACAGCAAAACAAGACAAGTTAGCTACAGAAAACAGGATGTATCTGTTCTAGTGGCCAGTATGAAAACCAGAATATATTTAAAGACTTTTTATATGGCTAGTCATAGAAAATTATAAAAAAAGCAAAATAAAAATATGTTTCTAATAAAACTTGATGCAGTCTATATCAATGGTAAAATTCTGTGTTGTCTGGGAGGTTTCTGCTGTTGGTGCTGACATCTTTGCCCATCTGGCTACAATGCCCTCCAACCTGGGATGCTTACAGCGGAAAATCTACAGCCTGTGGCCTTGGGACTGCTCCTTCTTCTCAGTAGCAGAGGGAAGTGCTGCTTTGCCTAATTGTGCTATAATGGGGTCTGTTAGGTTTCCGCTCAGAGGAAGATTTTTGAAGCGGAGACAAAAGTCCTGCGCACACAACTTTTGTCTCCGCTCCACAATCATCTTCTGAGCAGAAACCTAATAGACCCCATTATAGTCTATGGGGTCCGTAGGCTCCGTTCGGCTCAGTTATGTGCCGAATCCGTCCTCTCCATTTTCCTGCTCCTATAACGGAGCGGGAGAACAGAAAGGCTGAACGCTGATGTGAACTCAGCCTTAAATTACAACAAAAAAAAACCTTGATCTACATCATATTAATACAGTATGGCTTGGTAAAGTTGTCATGGTGGTTTCCGCATGATGGAAAAGACGGGAATAGCGAACAACTCCAATTGGAGAACACATGCTTAATTTTAAATCACTCGATTTTTACTGTACTGCATTTACTTACAGTTGTAAGAAAAAGTATGTGAACCCTTCGGAATGATATGGATTTCTGCACAAATTGGTCATAAAATGTGATCTGATCTTTATTTAAGTCAGAACAATAGACAATTACAGTCTGCTTAAACTAATAACACACAAATAATTAAATGTTACCATGTTTTTATTGAACACACCATGTAAACATTTACAGTGCAGGTGGAAAAAGTATGTGAACCCTTGGATTTAATAACTGGTTGAACCTACTTTGGCAGCAATAACTTCAACCAAACGTTTCCTGTAGTTGCAGATCATTCGTGCACAACGCTCAGGAGTAATTCTTGACCATTCCTCTTTACAGAACTGTTTCAGTTCAGCAATATTCTTGGGATGTCTGGTGTGAATCGCTTTCTTGAGGTCATGCCACAGCATCTCAATCGGGTTGAGGTCAGGACTCTGACTGGTCCACTCCAGAAGGCATATTTTCTTCTGTTTAAGCCATTCTGTTGTTGATTTACTTCTATGCTTTCGGTCGATGTCCTGTTGCAACACCCATCTTGTGTTGAGCTTCAGCTGGTGGACAGATGGCCTTAAGTTCTCCTGCAAAATGTCTTGATAAACTTGGGAATTCATTTTTCCTTCGATGATAGCAATCCGTCCAGGCCCTGACGCAGCAAAGCAGCTCCAAACCATGATGCCCCCTCCTCCATACTTCACAGTTGGGATGAGGTTTTGATGTTGGTGTGCTGTGCTTCTTTTTCTCCACACATAGTGTTGTGTGTTTCTTCCAAACAACTCAACTTTAATTTCATCTGTCCACAGAATATTTTGCCAGTACTGCTGTGGAACATTCAGGTGCTCTTGTGCAAACTGTAAACGTGCAGCAATGTTTTTTTTGGACAGCAGTGGCTTCCTTTGTGGTATCCTCCCATGAAATCCATTCTTGTTTAGTGTTTTACATATCGTAGATTCGCTAACAGGGATGTTAGGTTATGCCAGAGACTTTTGTAGGTCTTTAGCTGACACACTAGGATTCTTCTTCACCTCATTGAGCAGTCTGCGCTGTGCTCTTGCAGTCATCTTTACAGGACGGTCACTCCTAGGGAGAGTAGCAGCAGTGCTGAACTTTCTCCATTTATAAGCAATTTGTTTTACCGTGGACTGATGAACAGCAAGGCTTTTGGAGATACTTTTATAACCCTTTCCAGCTTTATGCAAGTCAACAATTCTTAATCGTAGGTCTTCTGAGAGCTCTTTTGTGTGAGGCATCATTCACATCAGGCAATGCTTCTTGTGAAAAGCAAACCCAGAACTGGTATGTGTTTTTTATAGAGCAGGGCAGCTGTAACCAACACTTCCAATCTCATCTCATTGATTGGACTCCAGTTGGCTGATACCTCACTCCAATTAGCTCTTGGAGATGTCATTAGTCTAGGGGTTCACATACTTTTTCCACCTGCACTGTGAATGTTTACATGGTGTGTTCAATAAAAACATGGTAACATTTAATTATTTGTGTGTTATTAGTTTAAGCAGACTGTGATTGTCTATTGTTGTGACTTAGATGAAGATCAGATCACCTTTTATGACCAATTTGTGCAGAAATCCATATCATTCCAAAGGGTTCACATACTTTTTCTTGCAACTGTATATAATCTCCAAAGCAATTGTATCAACAACCACAATTTAATGCGACCTCTCAGCACATGTCGACGTTAACTATATTAGTAAACTAACAAATGATCCAATAGGACCTATCTACGCCTAGTTTCATGTGCTGTTGTATTTTTATAAAACATCACTTTTATTTATCGATTCCCTCAAAAACTATATAATAAATATAAATTAGTGCTAGTTAAACTCAGACAGATTAAAACTATCAGTGGCCTGGGTCGCTCCCTCTTTGGCTCTATTCTCCACTGCTGTTTATATTGCTTCACAGCAGTTAAATTGTAACAATGTCGACTACGGCCTGGTACCACGGCATGTAGTTCCCATATTCCTATTTCTATATTTGCTGTAATTTACTCCTTAACAGGAGCTCCCTCACTGCCACTGAGCCTAAAAACACATACACACATACACTCTGCCTCCCAACATGCTTCACTGGTCACACAGCGTCTTCAGGGGATCGTGCAGGTATGTGTGTTGGGGGCGGGGACCATCTTTTAAAGATTTGTGTTACAGTGACGCAATTTCAACTGCCTATAGTGTAGTTCCTTGGCATGCGTCTCTCCCCTTTTGCCACACCTCCCTATTTCAATAGGTTTACGCCTGCTAGGAGTCACTCCTCCAGCCCAGTCTCCAATCTTGCGATGTCTATCACGCAAGTTCGCGCATGCGCGCCATCTTAGAAAAAAGTTTCTCCCGATGATGGATATTCGGGGACAGACTGCGCAAGCGTGCGGACTTAGAAACTATCTTCTCATCCTACAGGGTATATTGGCTCAGGCGCATGAACTTAGTATGTATTCCATTACCCTCCAGTGTGCGCAAGCGCACCAACTTAGAAAAATTCCTCCATTTATCCACTGTCACAGGGTGGGGCGCATTCGCGATAACTTTGAAGGTATATGTATTATGCCATTCTGATACAACAGTTTAGGTACTTGATACTAGATTCATCTCGAAATTGGTAGTTGGTATCAACACAGGGCTCTTTTCCCAGTGGAGGGTGCACCTTTTGCAAATATATGTCTCCTAAAAAGGAATTTTATAAATCCCATTGATGGTAAGATCTATACCATAAAGGACTATATTAACTGCAAAACAACTGGAGTGGTATATGTGATCCAATGCGAATGCCCAAAAATTTATGTTGGGAAGACAATTCAGATGTTGAGAAGAAGAATTTCCAAACATCTCAGTAACCTGAATACAAATGAAGAAACACCCCTGTCAAAACACATAAATAAGTAGAAAAGAGGCAGTCCCCCAGGCCTCAAAATCTGGGGGATACAAAAAATAAAGGCAGGCCCAAGACAAGGAGATATTGACAAGAGATGGCAGCAGGAGGAGACTAAATGGATTTATCGCCTAAAATCTCTGTCACCAACTGGAATAAATGAAGGTTTTACCTTTTTCTTCATTTTTGTAAGATAATGGAACAGCACCTCTCTAATTTACATAATAGTACACAAAACAAAACAAATACAATAAAAAAATGTGGTACTTATAAATAATACAGACAGATAAGGTACCATTGTGACAATAAGTGACAAAGTAAAAAGAAAAAGAAAAGAGGACAATAATATAATAATAAACAAAAAAAAAAAAAGATGAAGTACAGTGAAAAGATTATAATACTTACCATAGAGTTGGATATGCGTCTTTTCCCTAGGTCCAATGGGATCCAGGGATGAGTGAAACTTGCAGAACATCTTTTCAAGATCCCATTTCTGATACACATCTAAAGAATAAGCAGGATAGTGATATGAAGGTATAGATACTAGTATTGAATAATCATAGCAAAAATCTCTGATCTTTTATGATCAGCTAGAATATATAAAGCTTCCATGCTATTGAACACATACCCAATGGTGTAAACTCGGAATATGGAGAAAACTACCAATTTTGAAATTAATCTAGTATCAAGAACCTATACTGTTGTATCAGAATGGCATAATACATATACCTCCAAAGTTATCGCGTATGCGCCCCACCCTGTGACAGCGGATAAATGGAGGAATCTTTCTAAGTTGGTGCGCTTGCGCACACTGGAGGGTAATAGAATACATACTAAGTTCATGCGCCTGTGCCCATGTACCCTGTAGGATAAGAAGAAAGTTTCTAAGTCCGCACACTTGCGCAGTCCGTCCCCGAATATACATCGTCGGAGAAACTTTTTTTCTAAGATGGCGCGCATGCGCGAACTTGCGTGATAGACATTGCAAGATTGGAGACGCGGCTGGAGGAGTGACTCCTAGCAGGCGTAAAACTATTAAAATAGGGAGGTGTGGCAAAAGGGGAGAGACGCATGCCAAGGAACTACACTATAGGCAGTTGAAATTGCGTCACTGTAACACAAATCTTTAAAAGTAGGTCCCCGCCCCCAACACACATACCTGCACGACCTCCTGAAGACGCTGGGTGACCAGAGAAACATGTCGGAAGGCAGGGTGTATGTGTGTATGTGTTTTTAGGCTCAGTGGCAGTGAGGGAGCTTCTGTTAAGGAGTAAATTACAGCTAATATAGAAATAAGAATATGGTAACTACATGCCGTGGTACCAGGCCGTAGTCGACATTGTTACAATTTAACTGCTGTGAAGCAATATAAACAGCAGTGGAGAATAGAGCCAAAGAGGGAGCGACCCAGGCCACTGATAGTTTTAATCTGTCTCAGTTGAACTAGCACTAATTTATATTGTGTTTTTAAGGGAATCGATAAATAAAAGTGATGTTTTATAAAAAAAATTCAACAGCACATGAAACTAGCCGTAGATAGGTCCTATTGGATCAAAGCAATTGTATAACTCTAATATCTGCCACTATATGGTCACTGTTTTGAAAAATTATTGATCTTTGTGTAACGTGTTTTTGTTCATTAATGGTATGATAATAAAATTCTGTCACTATTTAATGATATTGGTAGCGGTCATAATGTGACATTACCTTGGTTGGTGCACTCTCAGATGGTTGCCCCCTCCCTCCATGCGGAACCCCTAGAAACTCTACCTTGTTTGGGTTGGTTCACTGAATCCAGTTGTGCTTAATAATAAATGCGTTTCTTTGAAATTAGACTCTGCAATGCCCTCGCAGTAGCTCATAAACAAATTTATTAATTTGGTTGTTGAAGTCACTATAGTCCATGCAGTAATTACCATGTAAGAGTAAATGATGTGTGATTGAAAATTTCCATACGTTTAAAAAAGTCAATATAATGGGTACTTTATAGTGAGAATAAAGGCAAGCAATTACCAATACAATGTAGAAAGAATATAAAATGACAAATAGTATAAAACAGAGATAATATTTATTTTCTGAACACATCATTTCAGTTCAGTTACGAAGCTAGCACCACTGCAATGTAAAAGCGATTGCCTTCTTCCTTTTAGCACCATGAATGAGTGCCTTTAATACAGACAGACAATTATCTCAACAACAATGTAAAAAATATCTATTAAAGGGGTTGTCTTATCTAAGACATTGGTGGCATATCGTCTAGGATATCACTCTACTTGTGATCAGTGATGGCCAGTTCGCATTGTTCGCCCGCGAACACATGCGGGCTGCCATCTTTTTTCACAAGTCAGACAAGACACAGGTAAGCCCTTACCTGTGCCTGTGCGCGAGCCGGTCTTAAAACAAGTGCGGTCAGCGGGAGCAGGCAGTTCTGAGAACAGCCACCGGGGGCCTTCATCCGGCTGTTCTCGGAACTGCCTGCTCCCGGTGACCGCATTTGTGTTCAGACCGGCTCGCGGCACAGGCACAGGTAAGGGCTTACCTGTGCCTCGCCGGACTTGTGAAAAAAGATGGTAGCCCGCATATGTTCGCAGGCGAACAATGCAAACTGGCCATCACTGCTTGTGATTAGAAAAGCTCCACAAAAGGTATGTTGGTCCTGGTTTCTCTAGCCCCTACCTTGTGCTGTCAGCAAATGTAGCATGGTCAGAATTGCTAACAGACTCTCTTAAAAAGGGTTTCTGTCACCAGATTTAACCCTATTAAGCTAGCTGACATTAGCGATGTGCTAATGTGCGCTAAACCTAACTATCCTATTCCTACTTTTATCTATGCCCCCGTTATGCTAGAAATCTAACTTTTATAATATGCTAATTAGCCTCTGGGGGCATTGTTTCTGCACCTAGAGGCTCCGTTCTCCCACCTTTGTCACCTCCCTCCAAGTCCTGATTGACAGGGCCAGGCAGTGCTCGTATCTGTCTGCCAGCCCTGTGCTTTGGTGAAATATAACTCTGTTCGGTATTCGGCGCAGGTGCGGTGAGCGAAAGACGATCGCCGACTGCCAGCTTCCTCACCGCACCTGCACTGAATTCTGAAAGGCAAGAGATTTCACCAGAACGGAGAACGGAGCCTCTAGGAGCAGGAACAACGCCCCCCCCCCCAGTCCTAGAGGCTGACTAGCATATTATAAAAGTTAGATTTCTGGCGTAACGGGGGCATAGATAAAAGTAAGAATAGGCTAGTTAGGTTTAGCTGACATTAGAACCATCTTCCTGTGACCTTCTGGTCTGGAGCTATGAACCCTAAAGGGTTTTGTGGGTCATTCAGCTGCCAGGATCATCAGGGAGGGGGGACCCTTCCCAGAGGCGGGAAGAGGAGGGGCCGGCTACAGTTTAAAAGGCTTGTGCCAGCAAGCGGGCGTGTCTTTTCTCTAAAAGGGGTCACATCGTGTCATGTGTTTAGAGGCACCTGCAACCGGCTGACATCACTGACCCCAATGTGAATACAGCTAAGAACTCATCACAACCCAAAGGACTCATACATCTGGTAAACTGACTTATTGTTCTGCTTAACCCTGTTGTACCCTATTACCTGTATTTGTAACCTCAGACCACTGTATATATTCTTAGTGTGCATAGTGTCATTTCTAGTGAGCCCTTAAGGCAATTAAATATATAATTTATTCTTGTGCTGTCTTGTATCTTGATCACGAATCCCCACGTCCATGTTTCGGCCTAGTTATAAGCTACCGGGGGTTGGTTTCTTACCCTATATAATCCCGTTTGCGGACCGGGCTTGTAACGGATCTCCTGGCACCTCGACCGGGTACCTCTAGTGCCTCCCAAGGACTCCAAGCACTCCTCTCGACACCTATACCACCACAGGAACCAGGAACAGCTCTTACAAGAGCTAGGAGTAATAGCCAGGGGAGTATACACGTATAGCAATCCCCACACACATGAGACGAGGCTCTATGTTGAGTGTAAAATAGGAACACTTTATTGAGGGCTACCCGCCTGTATTTATGCAGGTCCCCATCTGGTGTACACGCCCCTAGGGGACCAGAAGGAAGACTGTGACACAGGACAGATACGTAGCACTCAGGATACACAGACACAACACATCCCCACAATGCATCATGGTTTCCTCCTCTCTGCCCTGGAGACACCCGAGGAGCAATTCAATTATCTCCCAGGACAAAGGGAAATCACCAATACACATGTGGGAACAACAGGACAGGAATCACCAGCAAAAACACACAATGTCACACCCTCACAGCAAACACAGACATTTAACATATTCCCAGATAGCTCAAGTCTGAGTGCATATCATTAGGTGAATAGCACTCAGAATACACAAATACAATAAAATTAGCTATCTGGGTACCATCACATAACATACAATACAATTACACAGACAGATGGTTCTGTCACACACCTCAAAACCCCACATGTCCCCATATGGCTTGGATCTGAGCGCTCAGATGCCACAAACACAGTCAAATCGCCATGGGGTTTAAGTTTTGCATGGGCTGATGAGAGGGCCCATAATCCTGGGGCAAGAGGCTGGCAACCAGGCCCCTCCAAAACCCAGTGGCGAGGTTATTTTCGCCACACATCTCCCCCTCCCAGGGAAGACTAACCAGATACCCGACCTCACGCCGGTCGGTACCTGAGTTAGTCTGGCAGCCCACCCACAACCAAATACTGGACCTGTTGAATTTGGTAGCCTGTCTCTGTCCAGTGAGTCCACCAAGGTTATGTTGGTAGCTGGTACTCCCGGTCTCTGTGTTGCTCCCTGGCTTGGAGTGGAGGTTGCTTTGTGGGCAGGGATCAGCGGTACTCTGCCCTGGTGCCAGCGTTACCATGGAAGAAGCCTGGTTGGAGCCTGGTTGTTGGAGGGGGAGACCGTCTGTCTCCCCTTTGGATACCCAGCTTTGCTGCTGGAGGGGGAGACCGACTGTCCCTACCCCCTGTGCTGTAAGTGCAGAGATCACGGTCCCATCTGCACTGTTGTGGGGCTTACTGTCTCCCCCTGGTGCGTTAAGCTGTCGCTGGGGAGAGGGAGTAACGAGCTCCTCTCTCATACATACTTCCAGCCGCTGGGGAGGGCGACCGACCGTCTCCACTCCCAATACAGTGTCCTGATGCTGGGGAAAGGAGACTGGGCTCCCTATTCCCTGCTGGACACTCTGCCGCTGGGGGACAGGACCGACTGTCTCTGCCCCCTGTAACTCCGCCTGCCGCTGGGGAATGGAGACTGGGCTCCCAATTCCCAATAAATCACACGGCCGCTGGGGAATGGAGACTGGGCTCCCCATTCCCTGTAAATCACCCAGCCGCTGGGGAATGGAGACTGGGCTCCCAATTGCCTGCAATTCACACTGCCGATAGGGAGATGGGGTAACAAGCTCCTCTCCCATACATACTTCCAGCCTCTGGGGAGGGAGACCGACTGTTTCCGCTCCCAATACAGTGTCCTGTTGCTGGGGAAAGGAGACTGGGCTCTCTGTTCCCTGTAGGACACTCTGCCGCTGGGGGACAGGACTGACTGTCTCTGCCCCCTGTAACTCAGCCTGCCACTGGGGAATGGAGACTGGGCTCCCAATTCCCTGCAGGAGCAGTGGAGAGACCTCTGTCCCATCTCCACCGGCCACCTGGGGTTCTTCCCAGTAAACATACACAATATCCTCCCAGCTGAAGGGCTCTGGACCTGGGTCTGACACTCTGCTCTCCTGCTAAGCCTTCTCACTGGAGTGGAACAGCTGCTGGTAGCCCTGTTCCAGCTCCATCTCCCGGGTCACCAGGTGGACCAGGTCCTGCTCAATCTCATGAGTGTCGTCCCAGTCATACCTGCTCTCCCACCACTCAAAGAGGTCCCTGAACCGGGCTTGTGTAGGGCTCCCAAACTCCAGCTCTGAAAAAGTCTCCCATAACAAGCCAGGACCATCAAACTCCTCTCCCTCCGGCTTGTCATGCTCAGCTGTCCTGGGTAGGTACTGTGCCCCATACCACCAGAGCGCCTGGTAGGCATCTTCCAGCCACAGCTCCTGCCATGCTAGGAGTTCCAATTCCTTTACCCATTCCTCCCGGGGCTGCTCTCCCAGGAAGGGCATCCGCAGGGCTACTCGCTTTTGCAACCGCTGGTCTTCCGTGGGGAGTCTCTCGTCCCGCATATACTCCACAATACCCAGTACCTGGTACCAGATGCCTTTGCGGACTGCATCTCGGTCATCCATGACACCCTCATCATACTCCACTGCTGTTTCCATTCTGGTGCTGTCCGGGTCGCTGTACTAGGACATGCGTTGCCCTCAAATTGTAAAATCCATGGAATGGTGTCTCCTGTAGCTGTCCTTCTGGCTGTGGGAACGATCCCGCCGCTTGCCACCAATGTAACGGATCTCCTGGCACCCTGACCGGGTACCTCCAGTGCCTCCCGAGGACTCCAAGCACTCCGCTCGACACCTATACCACCACAGGAACAGGAACAGCTCTTACAAGAGCTAGGAGTAATAGCCAGGGGAGTATACACGTATAGCAATCCCCACACACATGAGACGAGGCTCTATGTTGAGTGTAAAACAGGAACACTTTATTGAGGGCTACCTGCCCGTATTTATGCAGATCCCCATCTGGTGTACACGCCCCTAGGGGACCAGAAGGAAGACATGACACAACACATCCCCACAATGCATCATGGTTTCCTCCTCTCTGCTCTGGAGACACCTGAGGAGCAATTCAATTATCTCTCAGGACAAAGGGAAATCACCAATACACATGTGGGAACAACAGGACAGGAATCACCACCCAAACACACAATGTCACACCCTCACAGCAAACACAGACATTTAACATATTCCCAGATAGCTCAAGTCTGAGTGCATATCATTAGGTGAATAGCACTCAGAATACACAAATACAATAAAATTAGCTATCTGGGTACCATCACATAACATACAATACAATTACACAGACAGATGGTTCTGTCACACACCTCAAAACCCCACATGTCCCCATATGGCTTGGATCTGAGCGCTCAGATGCCAGAAACACAGTCAAATCGCCATGGGGTTTAAGTTTTTCATGGGCTGATGAGAGGGCCCATAATCCTGGGGCAAGAGGCTGGCAACCAGGCCCCTCCAAAACCCAGTGGCGAGGTTATTTTCGCCACAGGGCTTATATTAAGCAATAAACTGGTGGCAGTCTTCCCAGGCTGAGAACACTCTGTTTCACTGGGGCAGTGAAAAGGCTCTCTCAGCTTGTTGCCTCTCTGTGCCCGTGTGGACAGGAGGAGTCTGTGAAAACTGTACCAAGACTGACCTTACCCGCTCCTCCAGTGAGGAGCCTTGGTAACCAGTGACCATACCGTATCTCGTGAGCTCGAAGTAGTTGACGTCCAGCGTCAGTCAGGGCACGAGGGGTACGGTATTCGCCACAAAGTGTAATGCCCCAGAGTGACTTTACCACCTTTTACGCCCCTCTATTGTCTTTTATGGTTGATTCTGTGTCATTCAATGCATTTATTCCCAAGTCCTGCACAATGTCTATTTGTACACTGCTCAAAAAAATAAAGGGAACACTTAAAGAACACAATGTAACTCCAAGTCAATCACACTTCTGTGAAATCAAACTGTCCACTTAGGAAGCAACACTAAATGACAATCAATTTCACATGCTGTTGTGCAAATGGGATAGACAACAGGTGGAAATTATAGGCAATTAGCAAGACACCAGGTGGACCCCAATAAAGGAGTGGTTCTGCAGGTGGTGACCACAGACCACTTCTCAGTTCCTATGCTTCCTGGCTGATGTTTTGGTCACTTTTGAATGCTGGCGGTGCTTTCACTCTAGTGGTAGCATGAGACGGAGTCTACAACCCACACAAGTGGCTCAAGTAGTGCAGCTTATCCAGGATGGCACATCAATGCAAGCTGTGGCAACAAGGTTTGCTGTGTCTGCGTAGTGTCCAGAGCATGGAGGCGCTACCAGGAGACAGGCCAGTACATCAGGAGACGTGGAGGAGGCCGTAGGAGGGCAAAAACCCAGCAGCAGGACCGCTACCTCCGCCTTTGTGCAAGGAGGAACAGGAGGAGCACTGCCAGAGCCCTGCAAAATGACGTCCAGCAGGCCACAAATGTGCATGTGTCTGCTCAAACGGTCAGAAAAAGACTCCATGAGGGTGATATGAGGGCCCGACGTCCACAGGTGGGGGTTGTGCTTACAGCCCAACACCGTGCAGGACGTTTGGCATTTGCCAGAGAACACCAAGATTGGCAAATTCGCCACTGGCGCCCTGTGCTCTTCACAGATGAAAGCAGGTTCACACTGAGCCCATGTGACAGACGTGACAGAGTCTTGAGACGCCGTGGAGAACGTTCTGCTGCCTGCAACATCCTCCAGCATGACCGGTTTGGCATTGGGTCAGTAATGGTGTGGGGTGGCATTTCTTTGGAGGGCCGCACAGCCCTCCATGTGCTCGCCAGAGGTAGCCTGACTGCTATTAGGTACCGAGATGAGATCCTCAGACCCCTTGTGAGACCATATTCTGGTGCGGTTGGCCCTGGGTTCCTCCTAATGCAAGACAATGCTAGACCTCATGTGGCTGGAGTGTGTCAGCAGTTCCTGCAAGACGAAGGCATTGATGCTATGGACTGGCCCGCCCGTTCCCCAGACCTTAATCCAATTGAGCACATCTGGGACATCATGTCTCTCTCTATCCACCAACGTCACGTTGCACCACAGACTGTCCAGGAGTTGGCAGATGCTTTAGTCCAGGTCTGGGAGGAGATCCCTCAGGAGACCATCCGCCACCTCATCAGGAGCATGCACAGGCGTTGTAGGGAGGTCATACAGGCACGTGGAGGCCACACACACTACTGAGCCTCATTTTGACTTGTTTTAAGGACATTACATCAAAGTTGGATCAGCCTGTAGTGTGTTTTTCCACTTTAATTTTGAGTGTGACTCCAAATCCAGACCTCCATGGGTTGAAAAATTTGATTTCCATTTTTCTATTTTTGTGTGATTTTGTTGTCGGCACATTCAACTATGTAAAAAACAAAGTATTTCAGAAGAATATTTAATTAATTCAGATCTAGGATGTGTTATTTTTGTGTTCCCTTTATTGTTTTGAGCAGTGTATTTCCCTTTAATGTGATGATTAAGTGTAATGCACCTGGTCCACCAGCAGATGGCGGCAAAAATGGCAGAGCTAGTTTCCCTAGAATGGAACTGTCTATCCATTCTGCCCCTCTCTAGAAAGAGAGGAGTTTTGGTTAGTGAAGGGGAGTCTAGCCTTCCCCTCTTTGGGGACAGGTCGTGTTCAGAGTAGCCCCTGTATGGGGAAGCAGCAGGCCCTCGTCCCTGCTGGACAGGCCCTGCTAAGGCCAGTAAAGCACCATCAACTCTGCTGGAACAAGAGAAAAAAAGAGTAAAGAGCTTCAGAAGCCTGAAGGAGAAGTTCCCTGGATAAAGATAAAGAGGGGACAATAAAGATAAGGACAGTGTCAGGATACCAAGCTAAGTACAGCAGAAAGAAAGGAAAATATTCTATTTAATCCTGATAGCACAGCAGAGCTAAAGAGAGTGACAGATGTAGCAGAGCCGAATGTGTTTGCCTGCCAGAAGTTAAGCCAAAACCTGTTGGTAACCAAGATAAAGTTTAAAGATTGTCCTTTGATGCAAGTTTCTTTAAGTAAAGCTGTTTGATCTTCAATAAAAGTCTGGACTTCCATTCATTCTACCAATCCCTCACCTTTCCACCCTTTTTTGCACTACTGCGGACGACTACACCTGGGGTTCCAGGATAGCCAGGTAGGAGCACCGTGACACATGCACAGCCTCAACACCTACAGGGACATTTTAGGCAACCCTTACACTACTCTGGCATTCCTATACTAGGTTCCATCATTACCATCTACTTAGGGGGACCTAGTCCCTCGTTGCTGAAATTAAACTGGCCTCACAACAAACTTTTAATCCTTATAACATCTTAAAGGGGCCCCTTGGCCGACATCTCACCCGTGGTTGCTGCACAAGTATGCCAATCCAGCAGCTGCACTGCCACAGCAGTTGCATAAATGTTAAAAAAAAATCTGCCATATGTGAATATACTCTTATTGTTCCCCCATCACAAACAGGAAATGTTTTGACTCCATGTAGACATTTGTCATATAGTGCCAAAGCATTGTCTATTTGTGATGGGTGAACAGTAAATCTTTGTTGACTTGGAGATGCTAGTCACTGTGTAATATCTGGGAATCGTTTGAGGATTATGGAGTAGGTCCTTCTTATTGTATGAAGTTTAACTCAAAGGTATTCAACTACCTAGTATTGCTGTTTATCTTCAAGTTCTGTAGTTTGATAGCCCTATATTCATTAGGCTTGTAGAGAAGGGTGGCTTGAAAGAAAAAAATTACTGAAGAGAAAAAAAAGACACATCAAAACACGTCTGGAGATTGTCAGAGAGCCGAATATAGGGAGATACTGCAAGAAAACCTTCTTCAGCCTGCTAAAAACATGCAACTCAAAGTAGTACAAAGCAAAAGCTAAAAGCAACTCAGATGTCTTTGAGCAAAAAAAGTGAACGTTTTACAATGACCAAGTCAAAGTCCAGATCACAATCCAGTTAAAAACTTTGCCAGTATTTGACAGTTACATTCCACAAGTGTCAAGAATTCAACCCAAACAACAAAGGTTATTTGTGCTGCAATCCGCGACTTTTTCCTGCTCATGCCAGGTCTAAAAAAAGGGGACATGGCAGGGAAAGGGGCAAGCCAGCAGCCCCGTCTAATTATCATTATTTACACTTGTTTTAGGCATAGAAAATGGTCTGAATCTACGCCAGCAAAAGAGCTGGCGTAGATTTAGACAGGTGGTGCACACAACGAAGTCTTAATAAATGACCCCTTATGTTTTGACTTGCCAGTCCTAGGGGACATAATAAGCACCAAGCAGTTGGAGGTACAGTATATTTACTGGCAATGCTCTGTGAATTAAACACATCAGTAGCAGCTGCATAAATCTCACTAATAGATTGCAACAATGCAGATTTACCAAAACTGTTGTAGAGGAAAACTAGCTTAGTTGACCTTAGCAACAAATAAAATTCTACCTTTCATTTTGAGAGCTCCTTTGGAAAATGAAATATGGGCTCAGATTTGTTGCTGTGGGCAACTAAGGCTAGTTTCACACTTGCGGCAGGACGGATCCGACATGCTGTTCACCATGTCGGATCCGTCCTGTGGCTGTTTCGCCGTGCCCCCGCTCCGTCCCCATTGACTATAATGGGGATGGGGGCGGAGCTCCGGCGCAGCCTGGCGGTGCACGGAGAAAGCCGCCGGACTAAAAAACCTGACATGCAGTAATTTTAGTCCGGCGGCCTTAAGCCGTGCACCGCCGTGCTACGCCGGAGCTCCGCCCCCATCCCCATTATAGTCAATGGGGACGGAGCGGCGGCCCGGGGGCACGGCGAAACAGCCGCAGGACGGATCCGACAGGGTGAACAGCCTGTCGGATCCGTCCTGCCGCAAGTGTGAAAGTACCCTAAGCCAGGTTTCCTTTACACCATTATTGATAAATCTTCCCCAATGTGACAGTTTAGAGTCCAGGATGTTTAGCTTAAAGTGAGTAAGATAGTGCATCTCCATAGTAGCAGACAACAAACAAACATATTAGTAGTGGTCTCCTCTATCTGTCCTCCTTTTCTACTATCAGATGTATGTTAGTACAAAGTAGGGAACAAACTATGAGACAGCAAGACTGTATTATTGCACTACACAGTATTTTTAGATGTCTACCATGGAGATGTTCACCATGGAGATGCTAAGTCTGATGCAGTGCTTGCATTGGAAGAAATAGCCTTTAAGAGCATAGTTATAAAAAAAAATATATATATATATATATATATATATATATATATAAAGAAATAAGTACACCGCAGCACATCCGTCTGGTGAAAAGTGGTGGGATCCTTTATTCACCCAGGTAGCGACGTTTCGGTCCGCTTACTGGGACCATTTTCAAGCAATGCATACATTACAATTGTGGGTTTTTATGTGGTCATCTCAATTTACATACATAAGTGGTACTTAAACAAAATAGTGCAAATAAAATACAATACATTTTGAGTACATACATCCGAACATCATATAAGAGAGACGATGCGGTCCAATGCATGAATACATGTAGTTCAGATATAGGAAACCATCAGTGCATAAAATATATACTTATAACACTAAAGTGATGATCAAAATTAAATAATTGTCACCTGTAAATGTGACGTTGTAGGAGGGCCTGGTATGGAATCGGGCAAGCTCAGGTTACAGGTGGACACAGGATTCCATGCTGTGTCTCGTGGAAGCGGCGTCCCGGAACTAGATTTGCGCATGTCCGTGACGTCATTGAAAAGGCTGTCACGTGTTCACAATGGTGTGTCACATGATCGCCGCGTCACCGGCACCATAAACAAGATGTTTCGATATCAATACAGAGTAGCATCTAAGGTCAAATGTCATTCAGGAGGCTTTTCCCAGGGTACAGGATCGGGTGATGTGCTATCAAACGATGCACTATCACTCGGGTTGTGTAAATGAGGGAGGAGGGGACAGCATCTGCTGATGCCCTAACGTTCCCTACATTAACCCTTACCGGGCAAAAGACTTCCAGAATTGACCATATATATACACACATACACTCACCTAAAGAATCATTAGGAACACCTGTTGTATTTATCATTAATGCAATTATCTAGTCAACCAATCACATGGCAGTTGCTTCAATGCATTTAGGGGTGTGGTCCTGGTCAAGACAATCTCCTGAACTCCAAACTGAATGTCAGAATGGGAAAGAAAGGTGATTTATGCAATTTTGAGCATGGCATGGTTGTTGGTGCCAGACGGGCCGGTCTGAGTATTTCACAATCTGCTCAGTTACTGGGATTTTCACACACAACCTTTTCTAGGGTTTACAAAGAATGGTGTGAAAAGGGAAAAACATCCAGGATGCGGCAGTCCTGTGGGCAAAAATGCCTTGTGGATGCTAGAGGTCAGAGGAGAATGGGCCGACTGATTCAAGCTGATAGAAGAGCAACGTTGACTGAAATAACCACTCTTTACAACCGAGGTATGCAGCAAAGCATTTGTGAAGCCACAACACGCACAACCTTTAGGCGGATGGGCTACAACAGCAGAAGACCTCACCGGGTACCACTCATCTCCACTACAAATAGGAAAAAGAGGCTACAATTTGCACGAGCTCACCAAAATTGGACTGTTGAAGACTGGAAAAATGTTGCCTGGTCTGATGAGTCTCGATTTCTGTTGAGACATTCAAATGGTAGAGTCCGAATTTGGCATAAAAAGAATGAGAACATGTATCCATCCTCTGATGGCTACTTCCAGCAGGATAATGCACCATGTCACAAAGCTCGAATCATTTCAAATTGGTTTCTTGAACATGACAATGAGTTTACTGTACTAAAATGGCCCCCACAGTCACCAGATCTCAACCCAATAGAGCATCTTGATGTGGTGGAACGGGAGCTTCGTGCCCTGGATGTGCATCCCTCAAATCTCCATCAACTGCAAGATGCTATCCTATCAATATGGGCCAACATTTCTAAAGAATGCTATCAGCACCTTGTTGAATCAATGCCACGTAGAATTAAGGCAGTTCTGAAGGCAAAAGGGGGTCCAACACCGTATTAGTATGGTGTTACTAATAATTCTTTAGGTGAGTGTATATATATATATATATATATATAATAAATTAATACACTGTAGCACATCCAATAGTAAGAAAAACCGGCACTCAAGTTTTTTTGTTGCGAGTAACTCGCTTTATTCAAGCATATGGGAGTGAAGCACAGAAGCGACACGTGTTTCGGCTCGAATGCGAGCCTTTGTCAAGCATAGTGAATCATTACAGCAAACATATTTAAATAGTGCGCCACCCTTAGCGTGAAGGCGTGTTGACGTCACATCACCATGACAACAGAAATACACAAAACTTCATTAACTACAATCCTAGACATAGTTACTCTATGGATCGATCGCAGCAATTACATACATTGTTGCAACATAGTTGCCACATAATTTCAATAAAAATCAATATTTAATTAATTCTTGTAACTTTAGAAACAACAATCTATGGAAAATAAAAAGAGAATTAGCTAGTAGCATGAAACACAACCAGGTAACCTGCATAGATATCTCAAAAAATATTTTTTTAATATTATACATCATGTAACACATACATATTGGAACTATTTTAGCGACATCCTTTCTTTGTTATTTTTTCTGTGACTAAAGAGAAAAAAAATATTAAAATATTATTTTTATTATTACGGTTTGAGAAAAATAAATGAATCTCACAAAAATGCACTTAATTCATACTCTCGATGAAGACCTCTAGGCTCAAGAGTTTGCAAGGTATGTATCCAGAAATTTCCAGTTTTTTAAGCATAAGCAACCTGTTACCACCTCTACGTGGTGGCAACACTTGCTCAATGATTTGAAATCTAAGTTGTGAAACATTGTGAGAACATCTGTCAAAATGAAAAGGGATTGGCAACAGTAGATTTTTCTTTCGTATGGTAGATTTATGATTACTGAACCTATCCTTCATTCTGGTAGTTGTCTCACCAATGTACACAAGGCCACAAGGGCACTTTAACAAGTATACAACATAATTGCTATCACAGGTAAAAAAGCCCTGTACAGGAAATTTTTTACCTATGTGTGGATGGGAAAAAAATTCACCTTTAATAACCGCCGAACAATGAACGCACTGTAAACAGGGAAAAGTACCCTTTTTTGGTGTGGCAAGGAAAAGTTGACGTGGTATATTCATGGTGCCACCTATGTCTGCTTTTACTATGGTATCTCTAATATTTTTAGTTCTCTTGTAACAAGGCTGGTCCCAGTAAGCGGACCGAAACGTCGCTACTTGGGTGAATAAAGGATCCCACAATTTTTCACCATTGGATGTGCTGCAGTGTATTAATTTATTGTGGATCGACACTTTGGTAAAGTGCAACACCGCTGGCACCCAACCGTTTGTTTCAAGGTGTGCTGCCCTGAACTCCCTTTGCTATACACTCACCTAAAGAATTATTAGGAACACCTGTTCTATTTCTCATTAATGCAATTATCTAGTCAACCAATCACATGGCAGTTGCTTCAATGCATTTAGGGGGGTGG
The DNA here is from genome assembly GCF_905171765.1 of Bufo bufo. Lineage (NCBI taxonomy): Eukaryota > Metazoa > Chordata > Amphibia > Anura > Bufonidae > Bufo > Bufo bufo. Next base: position 237,293,651 of record NC_053392.1, read on the forward strand.
TCCTGGTCAAGACAATCTCCTGAACTCCAAACTGAATGTCAGAATGGGAAAGAAAGGTGATTTAAACAATTTTGAGCGTGGCATGGTTGTTGGTGCCAGACGGGCCAGTCTGAGTATTTCCCAATCTGCTCAGTTACTGGGATTTTCACGCATATCATTTCTAGGGTTTACAAAGAATGGTGTGCAAAAGGGAAAAACATCCAGTATGCGGCAGTCCTGTGGGCAAAAATGCCTTGTGGATGCTAGAGGTCAGAGGAGAATGGGCCGACTGATTCAAGCTGATAGAAGAGCAATGTTGACTGAAATAACCACTCGTTACAACCGAGGTATGCAGCAAAGCATTTGTGAAGCCACAACACGCACAACCTTGAGGCGGATGGGCTACAACAGCAGAAGACTTCACCGGGTACCACTCATCTCCACTACAAATAGGAAAAAGAGGCTACAATTTGCACAAGCTCACCAAAATTGGACTGTTGAAGACTGGAAAAATGTTGCCTGGTCTGATGAGTCTCGATTTCTGTTGAGACAGTCCGAATTTGGCGTAAACAGAATGAGAACATGTATCCATCCTCTGATGGCTACTTCCAGCAGGATAATGCACCATGTCACAAAGCTCGAATCATTTCAAATTGGTTTCTTGAACATGACAATGAGTTCACAGTACTAAAATGGTCCCCACAGTCACCAGATCTCAACCCAATAGAGCATCTTTGGGATGTGGTGGAACGGGAGCTTCGTGCCCTGGATGTGCATCCCTCAAATCTCCATCAACTGCAAGATGCTATCCTATCAATATGGGCCTTGTTGAATCAATGCCACGTAGAATTAAGGCAGTTCTGAAGGCAAAAGGGGGTCCAACACCGTATTAGTATGGTGTTCCTAATAATTCTTTAGGTGAGTGTATATATATATATATATATATATACAGTACAGACAAAAAGTTTGGACACACCTTCTCTTTCAAAGAGTTTTCTTTATTCTCATGACTATGAAAATTGTAGATTCACACTGAAGGCATCAAAACTATGAATTAACACATGTGGAATTATATACATAACAAACAAGTGTGAAACAACTGAAAATATGTCATATTCTAGGTTCTTCAAAGTAGCCACCTTTTGCTTTGATTACTGCTTTGCACACTCTTGGCATTCTCTTGATGAGCTTCAAGAGGTAGTCCCCTGAAATGGTTTTCACTTCACAGGTGTGCCCTGTCAGGTTTAATAAGTGGGATTTCTTGCCTTATAAATGGGGTTGGGACCATCAGTTGCGTTGAGGAGAAGTCAGGTGGATACACAGCTGATAGTCCTACTGAATAGACTGTTAGAATTTGTATTATGGCAAGAAAAAAGCAGCTAAGTAAAGAAAAACGAGTGGCCATCATTACTTTAAGAAATTAAGGTCAGTCAGTCAGCCGAAAAATTGGGAAAACTTTGAAAGTAAGGGCTATTTGCCCATGAAGGAAAGTGATGGGGTGCTGCGCCAGATGACCTGGCCTCCACAGTTACCGGACCCGAACCCAATCGAGAAGGTTTGGGGTGAGCTGGACCGCAGAGTGAAGGCAAAAGGGCCAACAAGTGCTAAGCATCTCTGGGAACTCCTTCAAGACTGTTGGAAGACCATTTCAGGGGACTACCTCTTGAAGCTCATCAAGAGAATGCCAAGAGTGTGCAAAGCAGTAATCAAAGCAAAAGGTGGCTACTTTGAAGAACCTAGAATATGACATATTTTCAGTTGTTTCACACTTGTTTGTTATGTATATAATTCCACATGTGTTAATTCATAGTTTTGATGCCTTCATAGTCTTGAAAATAAAGAAAACTCTTTGAATGAGAAGGTGCGTCCAAACTTTTGGTCTGTACTGTATATACAGAAGAAAATCTGCAGCACTCCTTGAAGTAAAAAAACGTGTAGTTTTATTCACACATGTCGAAAATTGACAACGTTTCGGTTCTCTCACAGAACCTTTCTCAAGACTTGAGAAAGGTTCTGTGAGAGAACCGAAACGTTGTCAATTTTCGACATGTGTGAATATAACTACACGCTTTTTTACTTCAAGGAGTGCTGCAGATTTTCTTCTGTGTTTCATCGTCCTGTATCGAGGGACCACCGCGGGCACCTTACAGCTACAGCTGCATTAGACGGAGTGCTGCCTGACCTTTTCTATGGATCTATATATATATATATATATATATATATATATATATATACACACGCACAACTATTCTCAAAAAGTTAGGGATATTTACATGCACAACTATTCACAAAAAGTTAGGGATATTTGGCTTTTGGGTGAAATTTCAGGATGCAAATGTACTCTAATCTTTACAGTTGAACTTAATGTGACCTTCTCTAAACTTTTGAATGCACATGTCCAACTGTTCAATGTTTCAGTACTTTTTGCACAACTTGCTGTTCTCTAACATGGAGTTTAACGGCAAAATTCACAACAGCTGTTTGATCCATGAATTGCCCAATAAATTTCCTTGTTCAATTAGAATTGGTATTTAAACAGTCCTCCTCATCATGCTATTCACATTTTGACATCATGAGACCAAGACGACACCTAACAATTGATCAACAGTACCTCTCCATTGTGAGGCTTCAAGCAGAATGTTCTCAGACGGAAGTGGACTCTGAGCTTAGAGTATCACAGAGTGTCATCATCAGGTTGCAAAAGAGATATAGAGAGACTGGTAGAGTCACAGGAAGGCATAGAACTGGATGTCCTTTAGCCACATCCCACACTGATGACCGCTTCATTGTGAACAATGCCCTGCGAAACCAGATGATGAATGCGACAAAATTCCAGGCACATTTAAGGAGGTGAGGGGCACCTAAGTGTCATGTCAGGCCATTAGAAACCGTTTACATCAGCATGGTCTGCGTGCTAGACTACCTGCAAGGGTACCTGACCACACCACTAGTCACAGGCGTCATCGTCTTGCATGGGCCAGGGAGCATCTATGCTGGACGAGGGACCAGTGGTCCTCAGTGTTGTTCACTGATGAAAGTCGATTCACGCTGAAATGATGTTGGAGACGTCAAGGAGAGCGCTATGCATCAGCCACTGTTGTCCCCAGACGAGTCTTTGGTGGTGGTGCTGTTCCAGTGTGGACAGGTGTGTCTAGTCAATACAGAACTGCCCTACACTTTGTGAATGGTACAGTGACAAGCCCATACTATTATTATTTATTATTAAAGCGCCATTTATTCCATAGCGCTGTACATATGAAAAGGGGTATACATACATCATACAGAAAATTGCACTAAGCATGAACAAAACGAGTTACAAACTAGTACAGAAAGAGAGAGAGCCCTGCCCGTGAGGGCTTACAATCTACATGGTATGGGAGAAGGACACAGTAGAAGAGGGTAAAGTTGGTCATGATGGTATAGAGGCAGCAGGGTCACTGGTTGTAGGCTTGTCTGAAGAGGTGGGTTTTTAGGTTTCTTTTGAAGGATTCCACTGTAGGTGAGAGTCAAATATGTTGGGGCAGCGAGTTCCAGAGTGTGCGGGATGCACGGGAGAAATCTTGGAGGCATTTGTGGGAAGAGGTGATAAGAGGTGAGGAGAGAAGGAGGTCTTGTGAGGATCAGAGATTGCATGTGGGGATGTATTGGGAAAGTTGTTCAGAGATATAGGGAGGGGACAGGTTGTGGACAGCCTTGTATGTATTTGTTAGTATTTTGAACTGAATTCCCTAGGCAATGGGGAGCCAGTGAAGGGATTGGCCGAGGGGAGAGGCAGAGGAGTAACAGGGTGAGAGGTGGATTAGTCGGGCAGCAGAGTTGAGGATAGATTGGAGGGGTGCGAGACTGATGGAAGGCCACAGAGGAGGATGTTGCAGTAGTCTAGGCGGGAGATGATGAGGGCATGTACAAGCATTTTCACAGACTGAAAGTTGAGGAAAGCGCGGATGCGGGAGATCTTTTTGAGTTGGAGGCGGCAGGAGGTGGAAAGGGCTTGGATGTGCGGTCGGAAGAAGAGGGCAGAATCCAAGGTCACTCCGAGGCAGCGGACTTGGTTGACCGGGGAGAGTGTGCAGCCATTGATCGTGGTAGATAGGTCTGTTGGGGGAGTGGAGCAAGATGGGGGTAAGATGACGAATTCTGTTTTATCCATGTTTTAGAAAGCGAAAGGAGAAGAAGGATGATATGGAAGATAGGCATTGTGGGATTATGGATAGTAAGGTGGTGATGTCTGGACCAGAGAGGTAGATTTCTGTGTCGTCAGCATAAAAGTGATACTGAAAGCCATGGGACTCTATGAGCTGTCCCAGGCCGAAAGTGTAGATAGAGAAGAGCAGAGGTCCTAAGACAGAGCCTTTTGGGACGGCAACAGAGAGGGAATGAGACAAGGAGGTTGTCACGGACATTGCCATGGCAGGTACCAGGAGATCAGAGAGACTGGCAACACGTGGGTTAAATTGACAAGTTCCTTGTGGATCTTATTGTGTCTGTGTTTTGGTGAATGCCACACCCCTTGCTTCAGGTGTTGCTTGTTGGTAATTTACCTTCCCCATAAGTAGCCGTTTCTCACTCTTGAAGGTGCGGTTTATAGATTTTCCTCCTGTCTTCTTACTAGGTGGTCGGTTCTACTTTGTGGTGCTTCTGGAGTTTCCAGTTTTCTACGTTAAGCTAAGTCTTGTCTTTTCTTATTGTATTGTGTTTGTTATATTGCCTGTTGTTTATATCTGAGCCTGAGACAGAGAGTTCCATTCGTCTATCTGGGGAGGAATGGGTTATCTCTGGTCCTAACCATATTCCAGGGCCTTATAGGGAAATAAGAGCCTAGGTATCCAGCATATGAATATTCCTACCTTCAAGGTCTATTCATATTCATAGGTAAAAAAAAAATATATATATATAGTGGGAGGAGGTTGATTAGGGTGACTTCGCGCTTGCGCAGTGACTACAGGGGAACGCCGACTCCATGCTGACACACTGAACCACCAATGGTACACTGTTTTGTTATTTCTCTATATTGAATATAGGTCAGCTGTGCTAGTTCAGCTGAGCCTATCCTCTTTTTTAACCCTTCACGTACCTGATGCACTAGCACTTTATCTTGTTTTATATAAACATTGATACTATACATGAATTTTAATCACGTTTGTAATCACCGAGATATTGTTTTACTCATTGTAATCATGCACTTTCTATATTTATTGTGATGTTGGATTGTACGATTATAAGTTGTAATCAATGATACACTGATCTTTAAATTGTTCACTTTTATCACATGACTTGAATCGGGTATATATACCCATGTGTGACATTATTGTAATTGCTTGACAAAGGCCCCAGTGTGTGGGCTGAAACGTTGCCTGGGAATAAACGGGTCATCACCTTTTTCACAATTGGAGTGCTGCCTATTCTTTGGATATACCATATTCATAGGTAGTTAGGGCCTAGATTAGGGTTTGTTTAGGAGGTGACCTGTTCCTACTCTAGTTTCCAGGCCCAGTTACTGTTCCCCTTCCCTCCTGTATTCAGTGTGGAGTTTTCCCCCCACACTGATCGTGACATTATAAACTGCCGAATAACTGTAATTTTGTTGTCTGTATCAGTTCAGCCATGGATGTTATCGCTGCACGGACCAGACAGCTGCAGGGACTGTCTCTGGAGGTAGCTGACCTCCGCTCGACCGTCTTACAGATGCAGAGTAGAGATGTCGCGAACATAAAATTTTCCGTTCGCGAACGGCGAACGCGAATTTCCGCAAACTTTCGCGAACGGGCGAACCGCCATAGACTTCAATAGACAGGCAAATTTTAAAACCCACAGGGACTCTTTCTGGCCACAATAGTGATGGAAAAGTTGTTTCAAGGGGACTAACACCTGGACTGTGGCATGCCGGAGGGGGATCCATGGCAAAACTCCCATGGAAAATTACGTAGTTGACGCAGAGTCGGGTTTTAATCCATAAACGGCATAAATCACGTAACATTCCTAAATTGTTTGGAATAATGTGCTTTAAAACATCAGGTATGATGTTGTATCGATCAGGTAGTGTAAGGGTTACGCCCGCTTCACAGTAACAGAACAAACTCTGACAGACCAAACTCCCCGTTTAACGCACCGCAAACAGTCCATTTGCACAACAGCAAACTCCCCATTTGCACAAGGTTGGATTCCAAGCTAGCCATGTCCCGTTCCTTGTCCTCACTGACGTCATTGAAGGTCTCTTCCTCCACCCAGCCACGTACAACACCAAGGGTCCCCGAAAGGTGACAACAAGCCCCCTGGGACGCCTGCTGTGGTTGGTCTTCCACTTCCTCAAAGCCACCTTCCTCCTCTGACTCCTCTTCTTCAGACTCCTCTCTGCGTTGCCGCAGGTCCAGCAATCGATGACGACAAGGCTGCTTCTGGTGATGATGGTGACCACAACTCTTCCTCTTCATGCTCATCTACGGCCTGATCCAGCACTCTTCGCAGGGCACGCTCCAGAAAAAACACATATGGGATGAGGTCGATGATGTTGCCTTGGGTTTGACTGACCAGGTTTGTCACCTCCGCAAAAGGAAGCATGAGCCTACAGCCATTGTGCATGAGCGTTCAGTAACGCGGCAAAAAAATACCCAGCTCCGCAGAGGCTGTCTTCTTTTTTTTTTAATAAAAAAAATCTGTTCTTACCAGTTTAATCTCTGTTTTGTCCCCTAACAGGGGCCGGTGTGGTGTATGGAATAGATTTTAGGAACCGTGAGATGGAAAAAGATGCTGGGTCGGTCCTCTTACATCCAATTTGGGGCACTGCGCGTGCACCGTGCAATGTACTGTGCTACCCGATATGAGTGGTATGTTAAGTAGTACTATTCCTATCAGTTTAATCCCTGTTACGTCCCCTATCAGGGGACGTGTATGGAATAGATTTTAGGAACCGGGAGATGGAAAAAGATGCTTGGTCGGTCCTCTTACTTCCAATTTGGGGCACTGCGCGTGCGCCGTGCAATGTACTGTGCTATCCGATATGAGTGGTATGTTAAGTAGTACTATTCCTATCAGTTTAATCCCTGTTACGTCCCCTATCAGGGGCCGGTGTATGGAATAGATTTTAGGAACCGGGAGATGGAAAAAGCTGCTTGGTTGGTCCTCTTACTTCCAATTTTGGGCACTGCACGTGCACCCTGCAATGTACTGTGCCTCCCGTTATGAGTGGTATGTTAAGTAGTACTATTCCTATCAGTTTAATCCCTGTTACGTCCCCTATCAGGGGACGTGTATCGAATAGAGTTTAGACAACCGCAAAGAGTTGTCAATAGTTGACACACTCATGACATAAATTTTATTTCTCTATGCGTCAATCTTGGTGTAGTGATGACTGTGCTCGTGCGCACGTTTGGGAGATTGCAGGCGATGGCGGTTTTTCAAAGCCTATGGTCGTGCTGAGGTAGTTCAGTGACAGTTAAGTGACCCAGAAAACAATGATTCTGCAGTGTGGGCTCATTGTTGGCCTAGTAGGCTTTAATGATCACCTTAGATGATCACAAAGAAAATTTATGTTTTTTCTATGCAAAATTATCCAGCCGATCGCTTTTGGTCTGTTCACAATGAAGCAACGACCTTATCATCTGGGGTGTGCCAACATTGCCATTGCCAACACACTCATAGAGGTGATCGCTTCATTGTGATACGCAAGCCCCTTCACCACAACAAGGTAACGATCATGAAGGGGAATTGACACATGTATGTGCCTTTTTTTTTGGGTTCTGTTTTTTCAGCCACAGTGCAGCACCAGAAACCAGAAAAATTAGGCATGTACACATGCCTGAAAAATTAGGTATTGTTGCAGAAAGTGCAGTGAAACATTGTGGCTTGAACCCTAGTTGGTGGCAGAGAAGTCACGCAAGTCATCCGGCATGCAGAGATTAAATACAGCAGCGTGTGGACCATTTTTAGCCCAAGGCATCTCATCAGGCCTTTTTTAGTCAAATGCATCCCCCACTGTCAGTCCCTTCGGGATCCATGCCTCATTCATCTTAATAAAGGTGAGGTAATCTAGACTTTTTTGACCTAGGCGACTTCTATTCTCAGTGACAATACCTCCTGCTGCGCTGAAGGTCCTTTCTGACAGGACAGTTGAAGCGGGGCAGGCCAGAAGATCTATCGCAAATTGGGATAGCTCAGGCCACAGGTCAAGCCTGTACACCCAGTAGTCAAGGGGTTCATCGCTCCTCAGAGTGTCGATATCTACAGTTAAGGCGAGGTAGTCTGCTACCTGTCGGTCGAGTCGTTCTCTGAGGGTGGACCCCGAAGGGCTGTGGCGATGCGTAGGACTTAAAAAGCTCTGCATGTCCTCCATCAACAACACGTCTGTAAAGCGTCCTGTCCTTGCCGGCGTGGTTGTGGTAGGAGGAGGATTACTTTCACCTCTTCCCCTGCTAGATTCCCGTTGTGCTGTGACATCACCCTTATACGCTGTGTAAAGCATACTTTTTAACTTGTTTTGGAACTGCTGCATCCTTTCCGACTTCCGGTAATTCGGTAACATTTCAGCCACTTTCTGCTTATACCAGGGGTCTAGTAGTGTGGCCATCCAGTACAGGTCATTCTCCTTCAGCCTTTTTATACGAGGGTCCCTCAACAGGCATGACAGCATGAAAGACCCCATTTGCACAAGGTTGGATGCCGAGCTACTCATGTCCCGTTCCTCGTCCTCACTGATCTCATTGAAGGTCTGGTCTTCCTCCTCCTTAAAGCCACATTCCTCCTCTGACTCCTCTTCCAGCGTTGCCGCAGGTCCAGCAAGCGATGCTGATAAGGCTGTTTCTGGTGGTGATGGTGACCACAACTCTTCCTCTTCCTCTTCACGCTCATCTACGGCCTGATCCAGCACTCTTCGCACTCCAGGAAGAAAACAAATGGATGATGTCGCTGATGGTGCCTTCGGTGCGACTGACTAGGTTTGTCACCTCCTCAAAAGGACGCATGAGCCTACAGGCATTGCGCATGAGCGTCCAGTAACGTGGCAAAAAAATACCCAGCTCTGCAGAGGCTGTCCTAGCACCCCGGTCATACAAATACTCGTTGACGGCTTTTTCTTGTTGGAGCAGGCGATCGAACATTAGGAGTGTTGAATTCCAACGTGTCGGGCTGTCGCAAATCAAGCGCCTCACTGGCATGTTGTTTCGCTGCTGAATATCGGAAAAGTGCGCCATGGCTGTGTAGGAACGCCTGAAATGGCCACACACCTTCCTGGCCTGCTTGAGGACGTCCTGTAAGCCTGGGTACTTATGCACAAAGCGTTGTATGATCAGATTCAACACATGTGCCATGCACAGCACATGTGTCAACTTGCCCAAATTCAGATCTCCAGTTGGTGCGGGGTCAGCCACTGATCCACCTGTGCGTTCAGGGCGGACAGGAGTGCTTTCAGGCAAGTCAACCCCAAGACGGCATGACACTGTCGTATCCGGGATGTGGAATAGCCCATGGGGAGCTGAGGGGGTGCAGTTGATGTGGAGCAAGACGCAGCAGCAGAAGAGGACTCAGCCAAGGAGGTTAGCAAAGAGGATGGAGTAGGAGGAGTAGAGGAGATGGCAGCAGGCCTGCCTGCAAGTCGTGGCGGTGTCACCAACTCCTCTGCAGAGCCACGCATTCCATGCTTGGCAGCTGTCAGCAGGTTTACCCAGTGCGCAGTGTACGTGATATACCTGCCCTGACCGTGCTTTGCAGACCAGGTATCAGTGGTCAGATGGACCCTTGCCCCAACACTGTGTGCCAGACATGCCATGACTTCCTTTTCCACAATAGAGTACAGGTTGGGGATTGCCTTTTTTGAAAGAAAATTTCGGCCGGGTACCTTCCACTGCGGTGTCCCAATAGCTACAAATTTTTTGAAGGCCTCAGACTCCACTAGCTTGTATGGTAAAAGTTGGCGAGCTAAGAGTTCCGACAAGCCAGCTGCCAGACGCCGGGAAAGGGGGTGACTCTGTGACATTGGCTTCTTACGCTCAAACATTTCCTTGATAGAAACCTGACTGTGGGCAGATGAGCAGGAACTGCTGAAGGTGAGAGGCGGAGTGGCGGATGGTTGAGAGGGGGCAAGAAGGACAGCAGTGGTTGACGTGGCTGAAGATGCTGGACCAGGAGGAGGATGGTGGCTTTGAGTTTGTGTGCTGCTTCTACTCATCATGTGTTGATCCCATAGGCGTTTGTGATGTGAGATCATGTGCCTTCGCAAAAGCAGTTGTACCTAGGTGGGTGTTGGACTTCCCACGACTCCGTTTCTTTTGGCACAGGTTGCAAATGGCATCACTGTTATCAGAGGCAGACACACAAAAAAAATGCCACACCGCTGAGCTTTGCAATGACGGCATTCTGGTGGTGGCAACAGTATGCGTTGATTGACGTGCTGTCTGGCTGACCCCGGGTGCCGATACATGCTGTCTGACTGTGCCACTAGTTCCTTGCGACGACCTCCCCCTGCTTCCAACTCGTCTCCCCCTCCTCTCTGTCTCCCCATCTGAACTTTCCCCCTGTTCTTCTTCTCTTCGAGCGGGCACCCACGTGACATCCACGGACACATCGTCATCATCAACCGCTTCACTTGTATCTGACATCTCAGCAAAGGAAGCAGCAGCGGGTACAACATCATTATCATCACACCATACGTCCATGTGTGTAATGCTGCCTGACTGAGACATATCTCTGTTATCTACATCCTCTGGCAATAATGGTTGCGCATCACTCATTTCTTCCAACTGATGTGTAAATAACTCCTCTGACAGATCAAGTGAAGCAGCTGTGGTTCTAGTGTTGGTGGTGGCGGCAGGCGGGCGAGTGGTAACTTGAGAGGTGCCTAAAGCTGAGCTGGAGGAGGATGGTGCGTCAAGGTTCCGAGCGGAAGCTGTAGAAGATTGGGTGCCCTGTGTTAGCCAGTCAACTATGTCCTCAGAACTTTTCGAGTTCAGGGTACGTGGCCTCTGAACACTGGGCATTATTCTAGGCCCAAAGGAAATCATAGCACCATGACCACGACGTCCCCTGCGGGGTGGCCTGCCTCTGCCTGTCATTTTTTTTTTGATTAGTGGTACTATGCATGCAAGCTACTGTGACACCAGATATGAGTGGTGGGCACTGGCAGTAGTGGGCACAGTACACGCTGTGGGCCTGAAACACACGCTTGCAGGCAACTGCAATTATATTACAGTGAAAGAAAAAATTGTTTTACTGTTTTAAATGCAAGCTACTGTGACACCAGATATGAGTGGTGGCACTGGACACTGGCAGTAGTGGGCACAGTACATGCTTTGGGCCTGAAACACACGCTTGCAGGCAACTGCAATTATATTACAGTGAAAGTTTTTTTTTTTTTTACTGTTTTAAATGCAAGCTACTGTGACACCACATATGAGTGGTGGCACTGGGCACTGGCAGTAGTAGGCACAGTACACGCTGTGGGCCTGAAACACACGCTTGCAGGCAACTGCAATTATATTACAGTGAAAGAAAAAATTGTTTTACTGTTTTAAATGCAAGCTACTGTGACACCAGTTATGAGTGGTGGCACTGGGCACTGGCAGTAGTGGGCACAGTACATGCTGTGGGCCTGAAACACATGCTTGCAGGCAACTGCAATTATATTACAGTGAAAGAAAAAATTGTTTTACTGTTTTAAATGCAAGCTACTGTGACACCAGATATGAGTAGTGGGCACAGTACACGCTGTGGGCCTGACACACACGCTGGCAGGCAACTGCAATTATATTACAGTGAAAAAATTGTTTTACTGTTTTAAATGCAAGCTACTGTGACACCAGATATGAGGGGTGGCACTGGGCACTGGCAGTAGTGGGCACAGTATACGCTGTGGGCCTGACACACACGCTGGCAGGCAACTGCAATTATATTACAAAGAAAAAAAAAAGCAGACTGATGTACTAGCCCTAAAAAGGGCTTTTTTGGGTGCTGTCAGGACGCTGTCCTTACAGCAGATCAGATGAGTCTTTGAGGACTGGAGTGGACACAGAACACTGGCCTAGCTAACGATTTCCCTATTAAATCAGCAGCAGCTGCACTGTCCCTGCTCTCACTAACACTGCAGCTTCTGAATGAATCTAAGATGGATGCTGTCCTTTCTTTTTGATAGGAGGTGGGAGGGTCTGGGAGGGAGGGTATGCTGCTGATTGGCTGGAATGTGTCTGCTGACTGTGAGGTACAGGGTCAAAGTTTGCTCAATGATGACGTATAGGGGGCGGACCGAACATCGCATATGTTCGCCCGCTGCGGCGAACGCGAACAAGCTATGTTCGCCGGTGAATAGTTCGGGACATCACTAATGCAGAATCCACTGTTGGCTGATCCTAGTAGTGGTTTCCTGACCTGTCCTGAACCTAAAGTTGCTTTACCGGATAGATTCTCGGGGTGGGAGTGATAATTTCATTCGGTTAAGGGCAGCGTGCAAATGGTACTTTAAGCTGCAGCCACACTCATCTTGGGACGAGAGCCAGCAGGGGAGGGCTGGCAGCCTTAGTCCTGGGGGGCAAATCCAGTCGAGTGGCCCATTTATAGCCCCGCCCATTATTAAAAGCCCCTCCTACATATAATAGGCCACTCCCAACACACACTGTACAGCTGACATTCTATAGTTGAGGCCTGTCTACACATCATAAGGAGAGGGGAGGGTCTGTCCTGGCTGCACTGCCTGCTTATATAACAAGCTACAGCCAGGAAGCTCCTCCGCTCTCCTCCCTCCCCTGATCCTGCTCAAGGCTTGTGGTTCCCCCCCATCTGCCACCCGCCCGTGGCCTGCTGCCCCCTTTCGCCGTCCTCACCCAGCTCTGAATCCTCCTTCTGCAAATGGCAGGAGGAGGAGACGGAGCATCTCCTCTCCTACATAGCGCCCCATACCTCTTACATCCAGTGATGTCACCTTTGATGTAGACGTTCTCTTTCCTCATCTTCTTCATTCAGACCAGACCGCCATGATGATTTTTCTGCCATCTCCTGTCTCTGCAGAGATTGAGAAACAGACATTAGTTTTCTGCCACCCCCAATACTATACTGCAGAAACACCCCCTGGAAATGCTACTACCACACAGATAGTGCCCCCAATACTGTACCCGCTATGCCCCCAATACTATACTGCATAAACAGTACCCCTGGGAATACTACTACCACACAGATAGCGCCCCCTTAAACAAGTATTGGCACACAGTGCTCTAAAAAATAACTGCGCCCAGACACTAATAGTATAAAGATAATGTCCCCCAAAAATAATTGTGCTAAGCTGATACTGTGCCAGGGTGCCCCCAAAGTAACAGTGCTCCCCAAAATCCCACCAATAGAAATAATTCTCTGCCAGAGCACACTTAGTAGTAATAATGCCCCTATAGTGCCCTAGTAATCATGTTCCTCATAGCCCCCCAGTAGTAGTAAAGCTCCCCATAATACCCCCTAGTAGTAATAATTTTCCCTATAATATGACAGTACATGAAATACCCCCGCTTAGTGCCCGCAGTTGAGCTAATGTCCCCATAATGTATGCCAGTATAAAATACCCCTATATAGTGCCCCAGTAAATGCCCTCATACTGTTCCTCTCCCCCTCCCCCATAGTGTCCCCCATAATATGCCAGTAAGAAAATGCCCCTTAGTGCCCCCAGCAGATGTCCCTATAGTGCTCCTCTCCCCCACAATGTGCCAGTAAAAAAATGCCCCTTCTTAGTGCCACCATATGCCCCAATAGTGCTCCACTCCCCTATAGTGCCCCCAAATAATGCCCCATAGTGCCGTTCTCCCCTATAGTGCCTCCCATAATTTGCCAGTAAAAACTGCCCCCTTAGTGCCACCAAATGCCATAGTGACCCCCATAATGTTCCAATACAAAAGGCCCCTTTAGAGCCCACACTTCCCCATAGTGCCCCCAAATAATGCCCCTATAGTAACACCAGATGCCCCATAGTGCTGCTCCCCCCTATAGTGCCCCCCAGAATGTGCCAATAATTAAAAAAAAGCCCCTTTAGAGCCCCCAGATACCCCCATAGTGCTCCTCTCCCCCATGGTGCCCCCCCATAATGTGCCAGTAAGAAATGCCCCCATAGTGTCAGCTCCTCCAATAGTGCCAGCTCCCCTCATAGTGCCAGCTCCCCCTCATAGTGCCAGCTCCCCCCAATAGTGCCAGCTCCCCCCCATAGTGCCAGCCCCCCATAGTGCCAGCCCCCCCATAGTGCCATGCCCCTTATAGTGCCAGATCCCCCATAGTGCCAGCCCCCTCATAGTGCCAGCTCCCCCATAGTGCCAGCCCCCCATAGTGCTAGCTCCCCCATAGTGCCAGCCCCCCCCTATAATGCCAGTTCCCCCATAGTGCCAGCCCCCCCATAGTGTCAGCCCCCCCATAGTGCCAGCTCCCCCATAGTGTCAGCCCCCCCCCATTGTGTCAGCCCCCCCATAGTGTCAGCCCCCCCATAGTGCCAGCCCCCCCATAGTGTCAGCCCCCCCATAGTGCCAGCTCCCCCCATAGTGCCCCCCCCATAGTGCCAGCCCCCCATAGTGCCAGCCCCCCCTATAGTGCCAGCTCCCCTATAGTGCCAGCTCCCTCATAGTGCCAGCCCCCCCCATAGTGCCAGATCCCCCCCCATAGTGCCAGCCCCCCGCAAAGAAGAACAAAAAAAAAAAACACTAATACTTACCTCCATCAGCAGCGATGCAAGCCTCTTCCGGCCTGTGTCCCTGCTGTGTGCTGCCCGGCTAAGGCGTCGCGATGATAATGAGCTCATTGCGCTGCCTGAGCCGGCCTCTGATAGGCTGCAGGCATTAGTGCCTGCGGCCTATCAGAAGAACAGGGGAGGTACACGCCTCTCCCTCCCCTGCCCCACAGCACACAGCACGGCCGCATTTACATCCAGGGCCGCGCCGCCTGTGGTGATCGGCGGTGCGGCCCTGAAGAATAAAAAATACAAATATTTTTTATTTTTAAAGACCCAGCGGCCCAGCGGCCGTTTATTTAGGGCGGCCTGGGGGGCAATTGCCTCCCTGCCCCCCGGCCCAGCCCGCCCCTGAGAGCCAGAGAGTAGGTGTGATTATTTCGTTGCTTAAAGGGGTCGCCCAGTCTTGGGCTTTTTCTCTGCCGACCGGATCACAGTCTCTCCGATCAGTAGATGCATTTTTCGGAGCTATAGGTCTCATCTATGATGACCTGGACCGAACCTCCCTGACCAAGACTAAATTACACGGCCTGCATCAGGGAGAGTGTTCGGCAGAGATCCATTGTTCCGAATTTAGGAGGTGGGCTACGGATACTGAGTGCAACGATCCAGCTCTCCGTAGCCAGTTTTGTCAGGGATTATCTGAGAGGCTGAAGGATGCTTTGGCCTTTCATCAGAATCCTGAGTCTTTGGAAGCCGCTATGTCTTTGGCTGTATGTATTGATAGACGCCTGAGAGAGAGATCTAAGGGCCCACTCTCTCAGGAAGGATGTTTTATTACATAACGTACCGTATTTCTTTGACTCTTTGAGTGAAGAGACTCCTGAGCTACCTGGGGAGGAACCCATGCAATTAGGGGGAGCGACTCCTGGATCTTCTTGCAAAAGTAGGAGTCGCAAGTAGGGAGTATTTTTTTCTGCGGTCAATGAGGACATTTTATCAATATATGTCCAAGCATTCAGCGGCAAAAAGAGAAACAAAAAGGGACATCTAAATCCCATCTGACTATCGGAGGTATGAGTGGGGAGTCAGAGAATGTGCATTTGTCCTTTGCTGGTAGTACCCGATTTCTCCTGACTGCCGAGGTGGCGCTAGAGTCAAAAACTGTGGGAATTGAAGTATTTATCGACACCAGGGCCGGGGTGAACCTGATTGATGCTCAGTTTGTCCGCATGCACGGGTTATCACCAAGTACATTAGAAAAAAACATTCCTGTATTTGCTATTGATTCTGCTACTCTTACTCAGAGGTGCTTGTCGCAAGTTTTGAAGAAGTTATCTTGTGTTTTGTCTTGGAAGGTCTTTCTGCACCTATGGATCTGGGTTTTCCGTGGCTTACCAAGCATAATCCAACTATCGATTGGCAAGCTAGGCAGATTCTAGATTGGGGGACTATTGCATTGATAATTGTCTCAATACATCCTTTTCTGTGGTTACTACTAAGGCTGTACCCTCTTTTATATCTGAGTTTGCCGATGTATTTTCTGAGAGTGGATGTCAGGATTTACCTCCCCATCTGGAATATGATTGCCCTGTCAATCTTATTCCCGGGGCTAAATTGCCTAAATCTAGGTTGTATAATCTTTCTGAATCTGAAAGGCAGGCCATGAGAGAATATATTGCCGAGAGTTTGGAGAAAGGGCACATAAGACCTTCCAAGTCTCCAGTGGCTGCAGGGTTCTTTTTTGTAAAAAAAAAAGGATGGAGGTCTTTGGCCATGTCTGGATTTTCGTGAACTCAATCAGATTACTATCCATGATCCTTACCCTTTTCCTTTAATTCCCGATTTGTTTAACCAGATTGTTGCTGCCAAGGTGTTCTCCAAGTTGGATTTAAGGGGGGCATATAATCTGGTTAGGATCAAGGAAGGGGATGAATGGAAGACAGCTTTTAATACTCCTGAGGAGCACTTTGAGAACCTGGTCATGCCTTTCAGGTTGACCAATGTCCCAGCGGTCTTCAAAAATTTTGTGAATGACATCTTTCATCACCTGGTGGGGAGGTTTGTGGTCGTGTATTTGGATGACATTCTTATTTGTTCTCTAGACATAGAAACACATCAGAATCATGTGAGACAGGTGTCACAGATCCTAAGGGATAATAAATTGTTCGCAAAATTAGAGACGTGTGTTTTTGCGGTACACAAGGTGCAGTTTTTGGGCTACCTGCTGTCATTTTCGGGTTTTCAAATGGATACTGAGAAAGTCTGTGCTGTATTGAACTGGGATCGACCCGAAAATCTGAAGGCTCTTATGCCTTTTTTTAGGGTTCACCAACTATTAACGAAAATGTATTAAGAATTATTCGACAATAGTAAAACCCTTAATGGACATGACTAAGAAAGAGACGAATGTCTCTGTATGGTCTGATTCAGCGTTGCAAGTCTTTTCTGCGATTAAGGAAGGCTTCTCTTCTGCTCCCATATTGGTGCAGCCAGATGTGTCACAACTAGGGATGAGCGAACCCGAACTGTATAGTTCGGGTTCGTACCGAATTTTGGGGTGTCCGTGACACGGACCCGAACCCGAACATTTTCGTAAAAGT
Source organism: Bufo bufo (assembly GCF_905171765.1). Classification (NCBI taxonomy): domain Eukaryota; kingdom Metazoa; phylum Chordata; class Amphibia; order Anura; family Bufonidae; genus Bufo; species Bufo bufo. The sequence goes on from NC_053392.1 coordinate 237,310,847, forward strand.
CCGGGTTCGGGTTCGGTGTTCGGCGCTTTCTTGGCGCTTTTTGAAAGGCTGCAAAGCAGCCAATCAACAAGCGTCATACTACTTGGCCCAAGAGGCCATCACAGCCATGCCTACTATTGGCATGGCTGTGATTGCCCAGTGCACCATGTGACCCAGCCTCTATTTAAGCTGGAGTCACGTAGCGCCGCACGTCACTCTGCTATGATCAGTATAGGGAGAGGTTGCAGCTGCGACGTTAGGGCGAGATTAGGCAGATTAACTCCTCCAAAAGACTTCATTCTGTGATCGATCTGCAGCTGTGGATCATTGAAGTGCTATTATTGACTTGCTCACTTTTTTGAGGCTGCCCAGAGCGTTTTTAGATCACTTTTTTTCTGGGGTGATCGTCGGCCATTTTGTGACTTGTGGTGCGCCAGCACGAGCTATCATCAAGTGTATTTAACCATCGATAGTGTGGTTATTTTGTGCTATATCCTACATCAGCTGCAGGCTGAGCCTGTGTCACCGAAGTGCATTTAACCATCAACAGTCTGGTTATTTTTTGGCCATATACTACATCAGCTGCAGGCTGAGCCTGTGTCACCCAAGTGCATTTAACCATCAACAGTCTGATTATTTTTTGGCCATATACTACATCAGCTGCAGGCTGAGCCTGTGTCACCCAAGTGTATTTAACCATCGATAGTGTGGTTATTTTGTGCTATATCCTACATCAGCTGCAGGCTGAGCCTGTGTCACCCAAGTGCATTTAACCATCAACAGTCTGATTATTTTTTGGCCATATACTACATCTGGTGCAGGCTGAGCCTGTGTCACTCAAGTGCATTTAACCATCAACAGTCTGATTATTTTTTGGCCATATACTACATCTGGTGCAGGCTGAGCCTGTGTCACCCAAGTGCATTTAACCATCAACAGTGTGGTTATTTTTTGGCCATATATTACATCAGGGGCAAGTTGAGCCTGTCACCCAGCGCCTAAAAAATAGACCTGACATTTCTATTCAACCAAATCTGTACTGTTTTAGCTGGTAAAGTTATTTGTATTGACCGTAAAAGCACACTTTTTTTTCTGGGTTGAAAAAGCATTCCCAAATTTGCCATTCTCAAAATAACTAGTTTCTGGTATTTGAGGCCTACTTGAAATCTATCCCAAAAAGAAAATCTTACATTGAAGGTATTGATAGTGTCATTCAGAAAAACCTAAGACACACGCTAGCGTGCTGATAGAAGTGTGATTCTGTGATTAAACCTATACCTGTCACACAGCGCAAAAAAAAACAGGTCTCACATCTCTATTCAACCAAATCTGCACTGTTTTAGCTGGTCAAGTTATTTGTAGTGACCGTAAAAGCAGACTTTTTGTTCTGGGTTGAAAAAGCATTCCCAAATTTGCCATTCTCAAAATAACTAGTTTCTGGTATTTGAGGCCTACTTAAAATCTATCCCAAAAAGAAAATCTTACATTGCAGGTATTGATAGTGTCATTCAGAAAAACCTAAGACACACACTAGCGTGCTGAAAGAAGTGTGATTCTGTGATTAAACCTATACCTGTCACACAGCGCAAAAAAAAACAGGTCTCACATCTCTATTCAACCAAATCTGCACTGTTTTAGCTGGTCAAGTTATTTGTAGTGACCGTAAAAGCACACTTTTAGTTCTGGGTTGAAAAAGCATTCCCAAATTTGCCATTCTCAAAATAACTAGTTTCTGGTATTTGAGGCCTACTTGAAATCTATCCCAAAAAGAAAATCTTACATTGAAGGTATTGATAGTGTCATTCAGAAAAACCTAAGACACACGCTAGCGTGCTGATAGAAGTGTGATTCTGTGATTAAACCTATACCTGTCACACAGCGCAAAAAAAAAACAGTTCTCACATCTCTATTCAACCAAATCTGCACTGTTTTAGCTGGTCAAGTTATTTGTAGTGACCGTAAAAGCAGACTTTTTGTTCTGGGTTGAAAAAGCATTCCCAAATTTGCCATTCTCAAAATAACTAGTTTCTGGTATTTGAGGCCTACTTGAAATCTATCCCAAAAAGAAAATCTTACATTGAAGGTATTGATAGTGTCATTCAGAAAAACCTAAGACACACGCTAGCGTGCTGATAGAAGTGTGATTCTGTGATTAAACCTATAGCTGTCACACAGCGCAAAAAAAAACAGGTCTCACATCTCTATTCAACCAAATCTGCACTGTTTTAGCTGGTCAAGTTATTTGTAGTGACCGTAAAAGCAGACTTTTTGTTCTGGGTTGAAAAAGCATTCCCAAATTTGCCATTCTCAAAATAACTAGTTTCTGGTATTTGAGGCCTACTTGAAATCTATCCCAAAAAGAAAATCTTACATTAAAGGTATTGATAGTGTCATTCAGAAAAACCTAAGACACACGCTAGCGTGCTGATAGAAGTGTGATTCTGTGATTAAACCTATACCTGTCACACAGCGCAAAAAAAAAAAACAGGTCTCACATCTCTATTCAACCAAATCTGCACTGTTTTTGCTGGTCAAGTTATTTGTGGTGACCGTAAAAGCACACTTTTTGTTCTGGGTTGAAAAAGCATTCCCAAATTTGCCATTCTCAAAATAACTAGTTTCTGGTATTTGAGGCCTACTTGAAATCTATCCCAAAAAGAAAATCTTACATTGAAGGTATTGATAGTGTCATTCAGAAAAACCTAAGACACACGCTAGCGTGCTGATAGAAGTGTGATTCTGTGATTAAACCTATACCTGTCACACAGCGCAAAAAAAAACAGGTCTCACATCTCTATTCAACCAAATCTGCACTGTTTTAGCTGGTCAAGTTATTTGTAGTGACCGTAAAAGCAGACTTTTTGTTCTGGGTTGAAAAAGCATTCCCAAATTTGCCATTCTCAAAATAACTAGTTTCTGGTATTTGAGGCCTACTTGAAATGTATCCCAAAAAGAAAATCTTACATTGAAGGTATTGATAGTGTCATTCAGAAAAACCTAAGACACACGCTAGCGTGCTGATAGAAGTGTGATTCTGTGATTAAACCTATACCTGTCACACAGCGCAAAAAAAAACAGGTCTCACATCTCTATTCAACCAAATCTGCACTGTTTTAGCTGGTCAAGTTATTTGTAGTGACCGTAAAAGCAGACTTTTTGTTCTGGGTTGAAAAAGCATTCCCAAATTTGCCATTCTCAAAATAACTAGTTTCTGGTATTTGAGGCCTACTTGAAATCTATCCCAAAAAGAAAATCTTACATTGAAGGTATTGATAGTGTCATTCAGAAAAACCTAAGACACACGCTAGCGTGCTGATAGAAGTGTGATTCTGTGATTAAACCTATACCTGTCAAACAGCGCAAAAAAAAAACAGGTCTCACATCTCTATTCAACCAAATCTGCACTGTTTTAGCTGGTCAAGTTATTTGTGGTGACCGTAAAAGCACACTTTTTGTTCTGGGTTGAAAAAGCATTCCCAAATTTGCCATTCTCAAAATAACTAGTTTCTGGTATTTGAGGCCTACTTGAAATCTATCCCAAAAAGAAAATCTTACATTGAAGGTATTGATAGTGTCATTCAGAAAAACCTAAGACACACGCTAGCGTGCTGATAGAAGTGTGATTCTGTGATTAAACCTATACCTGTCACACAGCGCAAAAAAAAACAGGTCTCACATCTCTATTCAACCAAATCTGCACTGTTTTAGCTGGTCAAGTTATTTGTAGTGACCGTAAAAGCAGACTTTTTGTTCTGGGTTGAAAAAGCATTCCCAAATTTGCCATTCTCAAAATAACTAGTTTCTGGTATTTGAGGCCTGCTTGAAATGTGTCCCAAAAAGAAAATCTTACATTGAAGGTATTGATAGTGTCATTCAGAAAAACCTAAGACACACGCTAGCGTGCTGATAGAAGTGTGATTCTGTGATTAAACCTATACCTGTCACACAGCGCAAAAAAAAACAGGTCTCACATCTCTATTCAACCAAATCTGCACTGTTTTAGCTGGTCAAGTTATTTGTAGTGACCGTAAAAGCAGACTTTTTGTTCTGGGTTGAAAAAGCATTCCCAAATTTGCCATTCTCAAAATAACTAGTTTCTGGTATTTGAGGCCTACTTGAAATCTATCCCAAAAAGAAAATCTTACATTGAAGGTATTGATAGTGTCTCACATCTCTATTCAAGTTCTGTTCAGAGTCCTGTCTACAAATGCTCGCAGTTTAGGTAAAAAAATCAATGAACTTGGGTCAATAATGGCATCTGAGAATGTAGATTTAGTGGCTGTTACGGAGACATGGTTTAATGAAAGAAATGACTGGGACATAACCATACCAGGGTACTCTTTATACAGAAGAGACAGAGAAGGCAAGAAAGGAGGAGGAGTGGCCCTGTATGTGAAAGATAGCATTAAATCTAACCTAATACAAGTTGGTGAGGCCAACATAGAGTCAGTTTGGGTTACGTTGCAGTTTGCTAACCATGCAGTAACTCGTGTAGGTGTGATATATAGACCACCTGGTCAAGTTAAAGAACTAGATGATCTACTAGTTGAAGAAATAGCTAAAATGACAATGAAAGGAGAAGTTATCATTATGGGAGATTTCAATCTTCCAGATATAAACTGGAAAACCAAAATAGCAAGTTCTACCAGGAGTACAGATATTCTAAATTCCCTACTGGGGTTATCTCTACAACAAGTGGTTGAGGAGCCAACCCGGAGGGAGGCCATTTTGGATTTGGTATTCACAAACGGGGATTCGGTATATGATGTCATTGTAGGCGAAACCTTGGGATCTAGTGATCACCAGTCAGTGTGGTTTAATATAAGAACTGTGAAAGAGTCCCACCACACAAAAACAAAAGTTTTAGATTTTAGAAAAACAGACTTTTCAAAAATGAAATTAGTCATAAATGAGTCCTTATCAGACTGGAACGGATTACATGGAGTCCAGGAGAAATGGGACTACTTAAAAGGTGCATTATTGAAGGCAACAGAAAATTGCATTAGACTCGTCAGTAAAAGCAAAAAAAGGAGGAGACCAATGTGGTACTCAGCAGAAGTGGCCCAAATCATTATAAATAAATAAAAAGCTAGCATTTTGTAATTATAAAAAAACCCAGAGCAATGAAGATAAGGAAATCTACAAGATTAGGCAGAGAGAGGCCAAGCAAGTTATAAGAACTTCTAAAGCGCAGGCAGAAGAAAAACTAGCTCAGTCTATGAAAAAAGGGGATAAGACATTCTTCAGATATATAAATGAAAAAAGGAAATTAAAACAAGGAATAACTAAATTAAAAACAAAGGACGGAAGGTATGTAGAAGAGAATAAAGGGCTAGCCGACTGCCTTAATGAATACTTCTGTTCAGTTTTTACAAAAGAAAAAGGAGAAGGACCTCCACTAGAAAGAATGACTATTAAATCGTTTGATGCATGTATCTTTACAGAGGAAGATGTTCTAAGCAACTATAGACCAGTGAGTCTGACATCAATAGTAGGCAAATTAATGGAAACCCTATTAAAGGATAGGATTGTGGAACATCTAAAATCCCATGGATTGCAAGATGAAAAACAACATGGGTTTACTTCAGGGAGATCATGTCAAACAAATCTTATAGATTTTTTTGACTGGGTGAATAAAATAATAGACGGTGGAGGTGCAGTAGACATCGCATATCTAGATTTTAGTAAGGCTTTTGACACTGTCCCACATAGAAGACTTATCAATAAACTGCAGTCATTGAGCATGGACTCCCATATTGTTGAGTGGATTAGGCAGTGGCTGAGTGACAGACAACAGAGGGTTGTAGTCAATGGAGAACATTCAAAACAAGGTAATGTTACCAGTGGGGTTCCACAGGGATCTGTACTGGGACCGATTTTGTTTAATATCTTCATAAGTGATATTGCAAAAGGCCTCGCTGGTAAGGTTTGTCTTTTTGCTGATGACACAAAGATATGTAACAGGGTTGATGTTCCTGGAGGGAAACGCCAAATGGAAAAGGATTTAGGAAAACTAGAAGAATGGTCAGAACTCTGGAAACTGAAATTTAATGTGGATAAGTGCAAGATAATGCACCTGGGGCGTAAAAACCCAAGGGCAGAATATAGAATATTTGACACAGTCCTGACCTCAGTATCTGAGGAAAGGGATTTAGGAGTAATTATTTCAGAAGACTTAAAGGTGGGAAGACAATGTAATAGAGCAGCACGAAATGCCAGCAGAATGCTTGGATGTATAGGGAGAGGTATAAGCAGTAGAAAGAGTGAAGTGCTTATGCCGCTGTACAGAACACTGGTGAGACCTCACTTGGAGTATTGTGCGCAGTACTGGAGGCCATATCTCCAGAAGGATATAGATACTCTAGAGAGAGTTCAGAGAAGAGCTACTAAACTAGTACATGGATTGCAGGATAAAACTTACCAGGAAAGGTTAAAGGACCTTAATATGTATAGCTTGGAAGAAAGAAGAGACAGAGGGGATATGATAGAAACTTTTAAATACATAAAGGGAATCAACTCGGTAAAGGAAGAGAGCATATTTAAAAGAAGAAAAACTACCACAAGAGGACACAGTTTTAAATTAGAGGGGCAAAGGTTTAAAAGTAATATAAGGAAGTATTACTTTACTGAGAGAGTAGTGGATGCATGGAATAGCCTTCCTGCAGAAGTGGTAGCTGCAAATACAGTGAAGGGGTTTAAGCATGCATGGGATAGGCATAAGGCCATCCTTCATATAAGATAGGGCCGGGGGCTATTCCATAGTATTCAGTATATTGGGCAGACTAGATGGGCCAAATGGTTCTTATCTGCCGACACATTCTATGTTTCTATGTTTCTATGTAACCAAATCTGCACTGTTTTAGCTGGTCAAGTTATTTGTAGTGACCGTAAAAGCAGACTTTTTGTTCTGGGTTGAAAAAGCATTCCCAAATTTGCCATTCTCAAAATAACTAGTTTCTGGTATTTGAGGCCTACTTGAAATCTATCCCAAAAAGAAAATCTTACATTGAAGGTATTGATAGTGTCATTCAGAAAAACCTAAGACACACGCTAGCGTGCTGATAGAAGTGTGATTCTGTGATTAAACATATACCTGTCACACAGCGCAAAAAAAAACAGGTCTCACATCTCTATTCAACCAAATCTGCACTGTTTTAGCTGGTCAAGTTATTTGTAGTGACCGTAAAAGCAGACTTTTTGTTCTGGGTTGAAAAAGCATTCCCAAATTTGCCATTCTCAAAATAACTAGTTTCTGGTATTTGAGGCCTACTTGAAATCTATCCCAAAAAGAAAATCTTACATTGAAGGTATTGATAGTGTCATTCAGAAAAACCTAAGACACACGCTAGCGTGCTGATAGAAGTGTGATTCTGTGATTAAACCTATACCTGTCACACAGCGCAAAAAAAAACAGGTCTCACATCTCTATTCAACCAAATCTGCACTGTTTTAGCTGGTCAAGTTATTTGTAGTGACCGTAAAAGCAGACTTTTTGTTCTGGGTTGAAAAAGCATTCCCAAATTTGCCATTCTCAAAATAACTAGTTTCTGGTATTTGAGGCCTACTTGAAATCTATCCCAAAAAGAAAATCTTACATTGAAGGTATTGATAGTGTCATTCAGAAAAACCTAAGACACACGCTAGCGTGCTGATAGAAGTGTGATTCTGTGATTAAACCTATACCTGTCACACAGCGCAAAAAAAAAAACAGGTCTCACATCTCTATTCAACCAAATCTGCACTGTTTTAGCTGGTCAAGTTATTTGTAGTGACCGTAAAAGCACACTTTTTTTTCTGGGTTGAAAAAGCATTCCCAAATTTGCCATTCTCAAAATTGTGGTGAACGGGAACAATGAGGAAAACATCTAATAAGGGACGCGGACGTGGACATGGTCGTGGTGGTGTTAGTGGACCCTCTGGTGCTGGGAGAGGACGTGGCCGTTCTGCCACAGCCACACGTCCTAGTGAACCAACTACCTCAGGTCCCAGTAGCCAGCAGAATTTACAGCGATATTTGGTGGGGCCCAATGCCGTTCTAAGGATGGTAAGGCCTGAGCAGGTACAGGCATTAGTCAAATGGGTGGCCGACAGTGGATCCAGCACGTTCACATTATCTCCCACCCAGTCTTCTGCAGAAAGCGCACAGATGGCGCATGAAAACCAAGCCCATCGGTCTGTCACATCACCCCCATGCATATCAGGGAAACTGTCTGAGCCTCAAGTTATGCAGCAGTCTCTTATGCTGTTTGAAGACTCTGCTGCCAGGGTTTCCCAAGGGCATCCACCTAGCCCTTCCCCAGGGGGTGGAAGAGATAGAATGCACTAACGCACAACCACTTATTTTTCCTGATGATGAGGACATGGGAATACCACCTCAGCACGTCTCTGATGATGACGAAACACAGGTGCCAACTGCTGCGTCTTTCTGCAGTGTGCAGACTGAACAGGAGGGCAGGGATCAAGACTGGGTGGAAGACGATGCAGGGGACGATGAGGTCCTAGACCCCATATGGAATGAAGGTCGTGCCACTGACTTTCACAGTTCGGAGGAAGAGGCAGTGGTGAGACCGAGCCAACAGCGTAGCAAAAGAGGGAGCAGTGGGCAAAATCAGAACACCTGCCGCCAAGAGACTCCGCCTGCTACTGACCGCCGCCATCTGGGACCGAGCACCCCAAAGGCAGCTTCAAGGAGTTCCCTGGCATGGCACTTCTTCAAACAATGTGCTGACGACAAGACCCGAGTGGTTTGCACGCTGTGCCATCAGAGCCTGAAGCGAGGCATTAACGTTCTGAACCTTAGCACAACCTGCATGACCAGGCACCTGCATGTAAGCATGAACTGCAGTGGAGTAAACACCTTAAAAACAAGGAGGTCACTCAGGCTCCCCCTGCTACCTCTTCTGCTGCTGCCGCCTCGGCCTCTTCTGCTGCTGCTGCCGCCGCCTCGGCCTCTTCCTCCGCCTCTGGAGGAACGTTGGCACCTGCCGCCCAGCAAACATGGGATGTACCACCAACACCACCACCTGCGTCACCAAGCATCTCAACCATGTCACACGGCAGCGTTCAGCTCTCCATCTCACAAACATTTGAGAGAAAGCGTAAATTCCCACCTAGCCATCCTCGATCCCTAGCCCTGAATGCCAGCATTTCTAAACTACTGGCCTATGAAATGCTGTCATTTAGGCCACACACAGCTTCAAACAGCTCATGTCACTTGCTGTCCCACAGTATGTTGTTCCCAGCCGCCACTACTTCTCCAAGAGAGCCGTGCCTTCCCTGCACAACCAAGTGTCCCATAAAATCAAGTGTGCACTGCGCAACGCCATCTGTGGCAAGGTCCACCTAACCACAGATACGTGGACCAGTAAGCACGGCCAGGGACGCTATATCTCCCTAACTGCACACTGGGTAAATGTAGTGGCGGCTGGGCCCCAGGCGGAGAGCTGTTTGGCGCACGTAATTCCGCCGCCAAGGATCGCAGGGCAACATTCTTTGCCTCCTGTCTCCTCCACCTCCTACTCAGCTTCCTCCTCCTCTTCTTCCACCTGCTCATCCAGTCAGCCACACACCTTCACCACCAACTTCAGCACAGCACGGGGTAAACGTCAGCAGGCCATTCTGAAACTCATATGTTTGGGGGACAGGCCCCACACCGCACAGGAGTTGTGGCGGGGTATAGAACAACAGACCGACGAGTGGTTGCTGCCGGTGAGCCTCAAGCCCGGCCTGGTGGTGTGCGATAATGGGCGAAATCTCGTTGCAGCTCTGGGACTAGCCGGTTTGACGCACATCCCTTGCCTGGCGCATGTGCTGAATTTGGTGGTGCAGAAGTTCATTCGCAACTACCCCGACATGTCAGAGCTGCTGCATAAAGTGCGGGCCGTCTGTTTGCGCTTCCGGCGTTCACACCCTGCCGCTGCTCGCCTGTCTGCGCTACAGTGTAACTTCGGCCTTCCCGCTCACCGCCTCATATGCGACGTGCCCACCAGGTGGAACTCCACCTTGCATATGCTGGACAGACTGTGCGAGCAGCAGCAGGCCATAGTGGAGTTTCAGCTGCAGCACGCACGGGTCAGTCGCACTGTGGATCAGACCCACTTCACCACCAATGACTGGGCCTCCATGCGAGACCTGTGTGCCCTGTTGCGCTGTTTCGAGTACTCCACCAACATGGCCAGTGGCGATGACGCCGTTATCAGCGTTACAATACCACTTCTATGTCTCCTTGAGAAAACACTTAGGGCGATGATGGAAGAGGAGGTGGCCCAGGAGGAAGAGGAGGAAGAGGGGTCATTTTTAGCACTTTCAGGCCAGTCTCTTCGAAGTGACTCAGAGGGAGGTTTTTTGCAACACCAGAGGCCAGGTACAAAAGTGGCCAGACAGGGCCCACTACTGGAGGACGAGGAGGACGAGGATGAGAAGGAGGTGGAGGAGGATGAGGATGAAGCATGTTCACAGCGGGGAGGCACCCAAAGCAGCTCGGGCCCATCACTGGTGCGTGGCTGGGGGGAAACACAGGACGATGACGATACGCCTCCCACAGAGGACAGCTTGTCCTTACCTCTGGGCAGCCTGGCACACATGAGTGACTACATGCTGCAGTGCCTGCGCAACGACAGCAGAGTTGCCCACATTTTAACGTGTGCGGACTACTGGGTACAAAGACAATGTGCCCACCTTACTTCCTACACTGGAGCGTGATAGGAAGATGCGCGAGTACAAGCGCACGTTGGTAGACGCGCTACTGAGAGCATTCCCAAATGTCACAGGGGAACCAGTGGAAGCCCAAGGCGAAGGCAGAGGAGGAGCAAGAGGTCGCCAACGCAGCTGTGTCACGCCCAGCTCCTCTGAGGGCAGGGTTAGCATGGCAGAGATGTGGAAAAGTTTTGTCAACACGCCACAGTTAAGTGCACCACCACCTGATACGGAACGTGTTAGCAGGAGGCAACATTTCACTAACATGGTGGAACAGTACCTGTGCACACCCCTCCACGTACTGACTGATGGTTCGGCCCCATTCAACTTCTGGGTCTCCAAATTGTCCACGTGGCCAGAGCTAGCCTTTTATGCCTTGGAGGTGCTGGCCTGCCCGGCGGCCAGTGTTTTGTCTGAACGTGTATTCAGCACGGCAGGGGGCGTCATTACAGACAAACGCAGCCGCCTGTCTACAGCCAATGTGGACAAGCTGACGTTCATAAAAATGAACCAGGCATGGATCCCACAGGACCTGTCCATCCCTTGTGCAGATTAGATATTAACTACCTCCCCTTAACAATATATTATTCTACTCCAGGGCACTTCCTCATTCAATACTATTTTTAATTTCATTTTACCATTATATTGCGGGGCAACCCAAAGTTGAATGAACCTCTCCTCTGTCTGGGTGCCGGGGCCTAAATGTGTGACAGTGGCCTGTTCCAGTGGTGGGTGACATGAAGCCTGATTCTCTGCTATGACATGAAGACAGATTCTGCGCTGACATAAGGCCAGATTCTCTGTTACAGGACCTCTCTCCTCTGCCTGGGTGCCGGGCCTAAATGTGTGACAGTGGCCTGTTCCAGTGGTGGGTGACGTGAAGCCTGATTCTCTGCTATGACATGAAGACAGATTCTGCGCTGACATAAGGCCAGATTCTCTGTTACGGGACCTCTCTCCTCTGCCTGGGTGCCTGGGCCTAAATGTGTGACAGTGGCCTGTTCCAGTGGTGGGTGACGTGAAGCCTGATTCTCTGCTATGACATGAAGACTGATTCTGCGCTGACATGAAGCCAGATTCTCTGCTATGGCATGAAGAGACTGATTCTCTGCTGACATGAAGCCAGATTCTTTGCTATGGCATGAAGAGACTGATTCTCTGCTGACGTGAAGCCAGATTCTCTGCTATGGGACCTCTGTCCAATTGATATTGGTTCATTTTTATTTTTTTTATTTTAATTTTAATTCATTTTCCTATCCACATTTGTTTGCAGTGGATTTACCTACATGTTGCTGCCTTTTGCAGCCCTCTAGCTCTTTCCTGGGCTGTTTTACAGCCTTTTTAGTGCCCAAAAGTTCGGGTCCCCATTGACTTCAATGGGGTTCGGGTTCGGGACGAAGTTCGGATCGGGTTCGGATCCCGAACCCGAACATTTCCGGGAAGTTCGGCCGAACTTCTCGAACCCGAACATCCAGGTGTTCGCTCAACTCTAGTCACAACCATTTATTGAGGAAGTGGACGCATCCGAGGTGTGGGTAGGAGCAGTTTTGTCACAGGACCCATCACCTGGTAAATGGCGACAATGTGCATTTTTCTTGAAGGAGTCCACTGGTGAGTCAACGTTTTTTGGGGCCTATGGGTTTTACTCGCAGTTTGGCACATTTTCTGGTTCTAATACTTCTGGTATCCCTGGGGAAGAACGTTTTTCGTCATCATTGTCATCGATATGGCGTAAAATTCAAAAAAACTTGAAATATATGGGCAACAAATATAAAAGTGTGGCTGACAGGAAACGTATGAATGGTCCAGACCTAAGTGTGGGTGATTCGGTGTGGTTTTCCACAAGAAACATTAAGTTTAAGGTACCTTCCTGAAAGTTGGGTCCAAGGTTTATCGGCCCATATGAGATCACGGCCAAAATTCATAATGTGTTCCATAGGTCTTTGTTGAAAAAATATGTGGAACCTTTACAGCCATATTCCTTGACACCCGCTCGGGTCATGGTGGACGGTAATTTGGAATTCGAGATCGCTTAAATATCTTGTCCACTGGAGAGGTTATGGACCGGATGAGAGGATGTGGGTGCCGGCATCCGACATTAATGCCAATCGTTTAGTGAATGCCTTTCATAGATCTCACCCGGATAAGGTCGGTCCTGGGTGCCCGGAGGTCACCGGTAGAAGGGAGGGTACTGTCACGGATGTTCCCGTGGCAGGTACCAGGAGATCAGAGAGACTGGCAACACGTGGGTTAAATTGACAAGTTCCTTGTGGATCTTATTGTGTCTGTGTTTTGATGAATGCCACACCCCTTGCTTCAGGTGTTGCTTGTTGGTAATTTACCTTCCCCATAAGTAGCCGCTTCTCACTCTTGGAGGTGCGGTTTATAGATTTTCTTCCTGTCTTCCTACTAGGTGGTCGGTTCTTCTTTGTGATGCTTCTGGAATTTCCAGTTTTCTACGTTAAGCTAAGTCTTGTCTTTTCTTATTGTATTGTGTTTGTTATATTCCCTGTTGTTTGTATCTGGGCCTGAGACAGAGAGTTCCATTCGTCCATCTGGAGAGGAATGGATTGTCTCTAACCTTATTCCAGGGCCTTATAGGGAAACAAGAGCATAGGTATACAGCATATGAATAGTCCTACCTTCAAGGTCTATTCATATTGATAGGTAGTTAGGGCCTGGATGAGGGTTTGTCTAGGAGGTGACTTGTTCTTTTCCTAGTTTCCATGCCCAGTTACTGTTCCCATTCCTTACTGTGTTCAGTGTGAAGTTTTACACCCACACTGATCGTGACAGAGGTGGTGTGAGAGTGGGAGACTCTAAATGTCCGCTCTGTGAGGTATGATGTGATCCAGGAGAGGGACAGGTCAGTGATGCCAAGAGATGAGAGAGTTTGACTCTGTCGACCACTCCCTTTTGTTACAAAGGCAGAGGACAGGTCAAGGAAAAGGAGGACAAAGAAGTGATATGGAACAATAACTGGACAAAGAAGATGGGTCAAGTGAAGGCTTTTTGAGGATGGGTGTAATGTTAGCATGTTTAAAACCAGAGGAGAAGACACCAGAGGTTAGTAATAGGTTGAAGAGATGAGTTAGGACTGGGATAAACACTGTGGTGAGGTTAGGGATAAGTTTGATGGGATTGGATCAAGTGCACAGATGTTGAGATGTGATCTGGAGAATAGAGTGGAGAGTTTTTGTTCTGTAATGGGGGAGAATCAGGTTTTGGGAGACGAGGACTGAGCAGTTGTGTAGAGGGTCTGTGGGGACTGTGCACTGAAGCTTTCTCTGATGTTGACTATCTTTTGTTTGAAGTATGTGGCAAAGTCCTCAGCTGAGATGAGGGGAGAGGGTGGGAGCGCTGGGGAACGGAGAAGGGAGTTAAAAGTGTTAAAAAGTTATTTAGGGCTGTGGGACAGGGAAGATATGAGAGATGAGAAGTAGGCCTGTTTTGCATCAGCGAGTGAGGATTTGAAAATGAGGAGGGATTGCTTGTATGTGGTGAAGTGATCCTTAGAGTGGGATTTCTTCCATCACCACTTAGCAGCCCTGAAAGCTTGTCTGAGTTTTTTGGTCAGGTTGGTGTGCCAGGGTTTTCTGTTGATTTTTCGGGTTTTGTTGTGTGTGAGGGAGGGAAAAATTTCCAGAGCTGTACTTATTGTGGTCTTCTATAGGGTGGTGGCAGTATCTGGGTCTTTGAGGGAGCAAATAGTAGATAGTGGCAGAAGAGAGTCAGAAAGCAAGCGAAAGTCGAAATGTTTAAGGTTCCTGTCACAGGACGCCGGTGACGCGCTTCTCCTTCTTCTGCGCCGCCGGCGCCCTGGTGTGACACGGCGGCAGACACGCACGCCGTGTCCTGCTGTAGCTCAGAGCGGGGAGCCGCTCGGCATCTTGGTTGCTGGGGTAACGGGGGGCGGAGCACGCCCGGCCGCACGCTTCCTCTCTGTGCAGCCAGGGTCCCCCGTTCCCATAGTAATGCTCAAGGGGCTGAGCGCCGAGCTGGGCACTCGGCGCTCGGCTACAGACATAGTGGGAGGTCAAGTGGCGCCGGCCACGTCACATGACCTCTGCTCTTCAGTATATAAAAGGCAACCTGCTAGCCACAGCTTGCCTGTGATTAATTGTCCTAGGCTATTTGTTACTGTGTTCCCTGCGTTATCTGGATTTTGACCCGTGCCTGTTTTTGATCCGCTACTGCTTGCTCCTAGTTCCTGACGTGACCTCTTGGCTTGACCTTCAGCTTGTGACCTGACCTGTGCTTGTTAATTCCTGTGGTACTTTAATACTCTCCTGGTATTTTACCCCTGCTTCTCCTGACTATTCTCTGCTTACTCCATTTGTACTTCGCCACTCTCTTGGTATTGACTCTGTCCGTTCACTATCCGTTGTTTGTCTTGTCTTTCCTCCCAGCACGTATTCTAAGCTAGGGACTTGTCACGGCGGACAGGATATAAGATACATAGATAACTAAACAAACAATATTTCCAGGCGAGAAGCTGGGGATAAGGTCACCTCCTAGCAAATCCCTAACAGCTCTCCCTAATCTGCTTTGCCCACATTCAGACCCTGAAGGTGGGAATAATGTGTCCTCGTGTCTGGGCTGAGAATACCCTAGAATCCCTGAGATGGTGAAAGGGGAAAAAGGGGCAGCCTGCTCCCTCAGAACCAGGGGGGGACAGACGACAGACAAACAGCCTAGACAGCAAACCAAAGAAATCAGAAACCAACTTATCTTATCTTAGCAGGAAAAGCCAATCCTTCACTCCTTGCTTCCACAGCCTGACAGAAGCTATAACCCGCACAGAACACTGGGAGGGGAGTAATTTAAACCAACAACCCCACCCAGTGCACCTGAAGGGAGGCGGATCTAGCACGACTCGAAAACAAAACAAATGACTAGACACGTGCTGCTAATCTGGCAGACCTCCGTACATAGTCTGAGCATGGCATGACAGTACCCCCCCTTCTACGGGTGACCTCCGAACACCCCGGACCAACCTTATCCAGGTGGGATCTGTGAAAAGCCCTCTCCAGTCGGCTGGCACTGACATCCAGCACCGGAACCCACATCCTCTCCTCAGGGCCGTATCCCCTCCAGTGTACCAGGTACTGAAGGGAACCCCGAAGAACTCTAGAGTCAAGAACCCTGGAGATCTCTAACTCTAAATTTCCATCGACCAGAACAGGAGGAGGGGGCAATGGCGATGGTTCCACCGGTTTCACATGTTTTTTCAGTAAAGACCTGTGGAACACATCATGGATCCTCCAAGTCTGCGGAAGATCCAGCCGAAACGCTACTGGATTGATCACCGCAGAAATTTTGTACGGACCAATAAATCTTGGACCCAGTTTCCAAGATGGCACTCTCAGTTTAATATTTTTAGTGGACAACCACACCAGATCACCCACACACAGGTCCGGACCAGTCACACATCTCTTGTCAGCCATTCGCTTATACCTCTCACCCATCCTCTCCAAATTCACTTGGATCCTCCGCCAGATAGAAGAGACAAGGCAGAAGAAAATCTCTCCTCCTCTGGCATCCCAGAGGAACTAGTCCCAGAAAAGGTACCAAACTGAGGATGAAAACCGTATGCGCCAAAAAATGGCGACTTACCCATGGACTCCTGCCTACGGTTATTCAAAGCAAACTCTGCTAGGGACAAGAATGAGGACCAGTCCTCCTGATTCTCAGTTACAAAGCACCTCAAGTAGGTCTATAGGTTTTGATTAGTACGCTCTGTCTGTCCATTCGACTGCGGATGAAAAGCCAAAGAGAACGAAAGTTGAATGCCAAGCCGAGAGCAGAACCCCCTCCAAAACCTGGAGACAAACTGCGTGCCCCTATCAGAAACCACATCCGAAGGAATACCATGCAATTTCACGATATTATCAACAAAAATCTGCGCAAGAGTCTTGGCATTAGGCAGACTAGCTAACGATATAAAGTGAGCCATTTTACTAAAACGGTCAACTACCACCAAAATTACTGTTTTCCCGGAGGAACTCGGCAGATCCGTAATAAAGTCCATAGACAAGTGTGTCCAAGGACGAGACGGAATCGACAAAGGAAGAAGTGAACCAGCCGGTCGAGTATGAGCAACCTTTGACTGTGCACAGGTTTCACAAGCTGCCACGTAATCCTCAATGCTCTTCCGTAACCCGGGCCACCAGAACCTCCGGGACACAAGGTCACTGGTGGACTTACCACCAGGATGTCCAGCAAGGACAGTATCGTGATGTTCCTTGAATATCTTGTATCGCACTCCATCAGGAACAAACAACCTACCTGGGGGACAAGAACCAGGAGCCCCCTCCTGGGCTCCCAACACCTTCATCTCCAATTCGGGGTACAGAGCAGAGACCACCACCCCAACAGCCAAAATCGGAGCAGGATCCTCTGAATCACATCCCCCAGGAAAACTGCGAGACAACGCATCTGCCTTGACGTTTTTAACCCCCGGGTGAAAAGTAACCACAAAATTGAACCTGGTAAAAAACAGTGACCATCTGGCCTGTCTAGGGTTCAGACTCTTGGCAGATTGCAGGTAAGCCAAATTCTTATGATCTGTATATACTGTAATGGGGTGAAACGCCCCCTCCAACCAGTGACGCCATTCCTCAAAGGCCAACTTGATGGCCAGCAACTCTCTATCTCCCACATCATAATTCTTCTCAGCGACCAAGAGCTTCTTGGAAAAAAAAGCACACGGGACCCACTTGCCAGGAGATGAACCCTGCGACAGCACCGCTCCAACCCCCACTTCTGATGCATCGACCTCCACCACGAATGGCTGAGACACATGGCTGCACCAGAATGGGAGCAGACGCAAAACACTCCTTAATAGTCGAAAAAGCCTGCAATGCCTCATCCGACCAGACAGAGACGTCGGCGCCCTTCTTAGTCATATCAGTCAGAGGTCTTACAATGGTAGAATAGTTCAAAATAAATTTTCTATAATAATTAGTAAACCCCAAAAACCGCATCAAAGCTTTCTGATTCTCTGGTCGGTCCCATTCCAGGACCGCCCGGACCTTTTCGGGGTCCATACGAAAACCAGAGTCAGAAAGCAGATATCCCAAAAACGGAAGCTCCTGCACAGAAAACACACATTTCTCCAATTTGGCATATAATTTATTCTCCCGAAGGATCGTAAAAACCTGTCTCACATGATCCTGATGGGTCTTCAGATCAGGAGAATAAATTAAAATGTCATCCAAGTAAACTACCACGAACCTCCCCACCAAATGATGGAAAATGTAATTGACGAATCGCTGAAATACTGCTGGCGCGTTCGTCAACCCAAAAGGCATAACCAGATTCTCAAAATGACCCTCGTGCGTATTGAAGGCCATTTTCCACTCATCCCCTTCCTTGATTCTGATCAGATTGTAGGCCCCTCTCAAATCCAACTTGGAGAACACCTTGGCACCAACAATCTGATCAAAAAGGTCGGAGATCAAAGGAAGGGGATACGGATCCCGGACCGTAATACGGTTCAATTCCCGGAAATCCAAACAAGGTCTCAGCGATCCATCCTTTTTCTTTACAAAGAATAAACCTACTGCCACTGGAGACTTAGATGGCCTAATATGACCTTTTGCCAAACTCTCGGCGATATACTTCCGCATGACCTCTCTTTCGGGTTGAGAAAGATTGTAAAGCCGAGACTTCGGCAACTTAGCCCCTGGGATGAGATTAACTGGACAATCATAGTCACGATGAGGGGGCAATTCCTGAGCCCCACCCTCCGAAAAGACATCCGCAAAATCTGAGAGATACTGAGGTAGAGCCGTAGTAGACACACCAGAGATAGATGTGCCAAGACAATTGTCCGAACAAAATTCACTCCAACCAATGATTTGTCTTGCTTGCCAATCTATAATTGGGTTATGTTTTGTTAACCACGGTAACCCTAAAACTATAGGAGAGGGCAAATCCTTCATGACAAAACAAGACATAATCTCAACATTTGAATCACCCACCCCTAACTGAATACCATGAGCAATATGAGTGAGACTCCTTTGAGAAAGAGGGGAAGAATCAATTGCAAAAACCGGACTCTCTCTTTCTAAAGTGCAAGTACTTAGACCCAGATTTTGAAGAAAAAGTAAGTCAATAAGGTTTACCCCAGCACCACAGTCAATAAATACTTCAACAAAAAATGTTCTTGAGTCTAGCGCCACCATAGCTGGAAGGAGAAAATGAGTATTACAGGGAGCTTGCATACCTGCTTGCTCCACCACTCAATTCACGCTACCAAGAGTCAGGACGTTTTTTTTTTCTCTTTCTTATCATCATGCGGTTTAACAAAAGGACAAGCAAAAACAAAATGACCACTTTTCCCACAGTAGTAACATAGTTTATGCAATTTCCTAAAGGCTCTACTACCAGAACGGAAAGATACCTGACCCAGCTGCATGGGTTCCTCCCCTACCCCAGAGTTACCTGTAACATCACCCTGGGAAGCAGTAGAGAAGAAACCACGCACAGAAGGGATCCCTTGCGCGGAGGGAGCCTTACACCTCTCTCTAATACGTCTATCTAACCGTACTGCCAAAGACATAGCATTCTCCAAAGAATCTGGGTACTCATGAAAAGCAAGGGTATCTTTCAATCTCTCAGATAACCCCTGACAAAACTGACTACGTAACGCGGTGTCATTCCACTCTGACTCTGTAGCCCATCTCCTAAACTCAACGCAGTAAACCTCTGCAGTATGTTCACCCTGTAATAAATTACGCAATTTAGATTCCGCCATCGAGACCCGATCTGGGTCATCGTAAATTAATCCCAGGGCTTTGAAAAATTCTTCCACCGACCGGAGGGCCAGAGAACCGGGCGGCAGAGAAAAGGCCCAGGATTGCGCGTCCCCTTTAAGCAGAGAAATGATTATACCAACCCTCTGACTTTCATCACCTGACGAAGATGGATGCAGCCGAAAATACAATTTGCATGACTCTTTAACCCCTTAAGGACTCAGCCCTATTTCACCTTAAGGACATGGCCATTTTTTGCAAATCTGACCAGTGTCACTTTAAGTGCTGATAACTTTAAAACACTTTGACTTATCCAGGCCATTCTGAGATAGTTTTTTCGTCGCATATTGTACTTCATGACACTGGTAAAATGAAGTAAAAAAAATAAAAATATTTGCATAAAAAAATACCTAATTTACCAAAAATTTGGAAAAATTAGCAAATTTCAAAGTTTCAGTTTCTCTACTTCTGTAATACATAGTAATACCCCCAAAAATTGTGATGAATTTACATTCCCCATATGTCTACTTCATGTTTGAATTATTTTGGGAATGATATTTTATTTTTTGGGGATGTTACAAGGCTTAGAAGTTTAGAAGCAAAAACCAAATTTTTAGGGACCTTTACAGGTCTGAAGTCACTTTGCGAGGCTTACATAATAGAAACCGCCCAAAAATGACCCCATTCTATAAACTACAGTACACCCCTCAAGGTATTCAAAACTGATTTTACAAACTTCGTTAACCCTTTAGGTGTTGCACAAGAGTTATTGGCAAATGGGGATGAAATTTGAGAATTTCATTTTTTTGCCTAATTTTCCATTTTAACCCATTTTTTCCACTAACAAAGCAAGGGTTAACAGCCAAACAAGACTGTATCTTTATTGCCCTGACTCTGCCATTTACAGAAACACCCCATATGTGGCCGTAAACTGCTGTACGGGCACACAGTAGGGCGTAGAGGGAAAGGTGCGCCGTATGGTTTTTGGAAGCCAGATTTTGCTGGACTGGTTTTTTGACACCATGTCCCATTTGAAGCCCCCCTGATGCACCCCTAGAGTAGAAACTCCATAAAAGTGACCCCATCTAAGAAACTACACCCCTCAAGGTATTCAAAACTGATTTTACTAACTTTGTTAACCCTTTAGGTGTTGCACAAGATTTAATGGAAAATAGAGATACAATTTCAAAATTTAACTTTTTTGGCAGATTTTCCATTTTAATATTTTTTTTCCAGTTACAAAGCAAGGGTTAACAGCCAAACAAAACTCTATATTTATGGCCCTGATTCTGTAGTTTACAGAAACACCCCATATGTGGTCGTAAACTACTGTACGGGCACACGGCAGGGCACAGAAGGAAAGGAATGCCATACGGTTTTTGGAAGGCAGATTTTGCTGGACTGGTTTTTTTGACACCATGTCCCATTTGAAGCCCCCCTGATGCACCCCTAGAGTAGAAACTCCAAAAAAGTGACCCCATTTTAGAAACTACTGGATAGGGTGGCAGTTTTTTTGGTACTAGTTTAGGGTACATATGATTTTTGGTTGCTCTATATTACACTTATTTGTGCGGCAAGATAACAAGAAATAGCTTTTTTGACACTTTTTTTTGTTATTTACAACATTCATCTGACAGGTTAGATCATGTGGTCATTTTATAGAGCAGGTTGTCACGGACGCGGCGATACCTAATATGTATACAATTTTTTTTATTTATGTAAGTTTTACACAATGATTTCATTTTTAAAACAAAAAAAAGGTTTTATTGTCTCCATAGTCTAAGAGCCATAGTTTTTTTCAGTTTTTGGGCGATTATCTTAAGTAGGGTCTCATTTTTTGCGGGATGAGATGACAATTCGATTGGAACTATTTTGGGGTGCATATGACTTTTTGATCGCTTGCTATTACACTTTTTATGACATAAGATGACAAAAAATTGCTTTTTTTACACCTTTTTTATTTTTTATTTTTTATGGTGGTCACCTGAGGGGTTAGGTCATGTGATATTTTTATAGAGCCGGTCGATACGGATGTGGAAATACCTAATATGTATACTTTTTTTTATTTATTTAAGTTTTACACAATGATTTCATTTTTGAAACAAAACAAATCATGTTTTAGTGTTTCCATAGTCTAAGAGCCATAGTTTTTTCAGTTTTTGGGTAATTATCTTAGGTAGGGTATGAGGGATGAGATGACGGTTTGATTGGTACTATTTTGGTGTACATGCGACTTTTTCGATCACTTAAATTACCTTTTTTGGGAAGTAAGGTGGGCAAAATTTCAATTTCCTCATAGTTTTTATTTTTTTTATTTTTATGGAGTTCACCGTGCGGGGAAAGTAACAGGACCGTTTTATAGATCAGGTCGTTACGGACGCAGCGATACCAAACATTTGTAGGGAATTTTATTTTTTTCATTTTTAATCAGTGATAAATGTGTTTTTTGATTTTTAAATTTTTTCACTTTTTTTTACTTTTTTTTTTACCCAGACCCACTTGGTTCTTGAAGATCCAGTGGGTCTGATGTCTGCATAATATAGTAAAGTACACTATATAGTGTTTTGTACTGTATTTTACTTATACTTTGTCTGAACAGATCTATGCCTTTAGCACAGATCTGTTCAGCACCATGGACAGCAGGATGCCTGAGAAGGCGTCCTGTTGTCATGGGAACCTTCCTCGTCTGCTCAGTTGTGGCCACAACTTCGCAGACGGGGAAGGGTAAGGAGGGGGGCTGTCTGGGGGCTGCCTGGGGGCTCTCTCCTTCTCCATCGGGGGGCTGCAAAGGCACAGCAGCCCCCTGATGGGAGAGGGAGGGAGCTCCCTCTTACTGTTAACTTTTTCCATACAGCGGTCCGTACGGACCGCGGTATGCAAAGGGTTAAACGGCTGACATCTGCACAGATGTCAGCCGTTTATACCAGAGTGTCAGCAATGTGCTGACACTCTGGTATAACCACTGTACACCAACGAATTTTCAAGAGGAGGCGGGCGGCTGCCGCACCGCCCACCTCCGGCACCGCCCCCACCGCCCACAAACTTTAGTGTGCCTAAAATATCAATTTTGCACCCCCCCTGCACCCCTGCATGATTTTTTGCCGGCGGGTGGTGCAGGGGGGGGGTGCAAAATTGATATTTTAGGCACGCTAAAGTTTCTGATCAGAAACTGCAGAAAGCGCAGCAAACCGCAGGTCTAAATTGACCTGCGGTTTGAGGCGATCGTGCCAGAGCATTCTGACACCGTGTGACCGAACTACGCAGATTCGCAACCTCTAGAGATAATCCCTGCATGCGGTCAACTAGCGCATCAATTGACGCCATCACAAAACCGCTGAGTAATGGCAGTCAAAGTATGGCGGGTTATAATGTCACGGCGGACAGGATATAACATACACAGATAACTAAACAAACAATATTTCTAGGCGAGAAGCTGGGGATAAGGTCACCTCCTAGCAAATCCCTAACAGCTCTCCCTAATCTGCTTTGCCCACATTCAGACCCTGAAGGTGGGAATAATGTGTCCTCGTGCCTGGGCTGAGAATACCCTAGAATCCCTGAGATGGTGAAAGGGGAAAAAGGGGCAGCCTGCTCCCTCAGAAGCAGTGGGGGACAGACGACACTCAAACAGCCTAGGCATCAAACCAAAGAAATCAGAAACCAACTTATCTTATCTGAGCAGGAAAAGCCAATCCTTCACTCCTTGCTTCCACAGCCTGACAGAAGCTATAACCCGCACGGAACACTGGGAGGGGAGTAATTTAAACCAACGACCCCACCCAGTGCACCTGAAGGGAGGCGGATCTAGCACGACTTGAAAACAAAACAAATGACTAGACACGTGCTGCTAATCTGGCAGACCTCCGTACATAGTCTGAGCAGGGCATGACAGGACTGCCGTCCAGTTTTCCCCTGTCATCAGGACTTGCGAGGCAAGTAGGCAGGGCCAGGGGTGAGGGTGGAGCGCAGTGGTCACTATCGTCCCCCTGTGTGTGTACGTGACCGTGACAGTTCCTCCGGGGGTGTGCTAGTGTGTGGACCGGGGGAGCAGCAGAAGAGACCAGTGAAGAGAAGGTGAGTAGGTTATGGTTGGATAGGGGGAGAGGCGAATTAGAAAGGTTAGATAGGGAGCAGAGGTGGGTAAAGATAAGATCCAGAGTGTGACCATTTCTGTGGGTGGGAGCGGAAGACCACTGTGAGAGGCCGAAGGAGGAAGAGAGTGATAGGAGTTTAGAGGCGACTGAGTGACAGGTGTCAATAGGGATGTTGAAGTCACCCATGATGATAGTGGAGATTAGTGATGTACGAATATCTGCCGGGACGGTTCGCGAACGCGATCGCGCGAAAGCGATCAAATGTTCGCGAACTGCAAGTTCGTGGCTGGTCCCATTTATTTTAATGGCAGGCGAACCTGAAAAACCCTCAGCTCATATTTGCAGCCAAGAAATAATTACTAGAAGTGCACAAATAGTCCCACAACATGGACAGTGACATACCAGATGTATTATTCGAATTTGCGATCTCCATTCATTATTTTTTTAAATGCGAAATATTGGCAATATAATTTTCGCGTACGCGCATGCGCACATCAGTTATAATTATTTTTTCCAATACCGTTTGTCACTGTGTGTAGCAGAGGGAACGCAGCAAAACAGCAAACAAATACTGCAGTACCCAAATACACTATATAGAAAGTATATTATTGGCATACACCCCGCTTCTATCAGTTTTTTTGGGGGGCGACTGGTATATCTCACCAGTTATAATTATTTTTTCTAATACCGTTTGTTACTGTGTGTAGCAGAGGGAACGCAGCAAAACCGCAAGCAAATGCTGCTGTACCCAAATGCACTATATAGAAAGTATATTATTAGTATATAACACCCCGCTTCTATCAGTTTTTTTGGGGGGGCGACTGGTATATCACGGCAGTTATAATTATTTTTTCTAATTGCGTTTGTCACTCTGTGTAGCTGCAGTATCGCTGCAGAACCGCTCACCACTGCTGCACAATACAAATCCACTATAATATGCTTTCTTTGTTAGAAAGTATATTATAAGTGTATTACAACTCTCTGTACTGCACACCTATCAATAGTACACCTATACCAGTTCTTAAACAGACTTTTGTGGACCTATTTGATAGCGTTTTTGTCCCTAACAGTCTGTCCCTGCTCCACACAGCAACCTTTTCCTACACTGACAAAAGACTGAATGTAAAATGGCGGCCAGATCGGGTCTATTTATAAGGTAGGGGGTATGTCCATGTGCGGAAACTTTTCAATTGGCTGACAATCCACCTGATGGATGTGTCATGCGTTAAAGTTCTTCACAATGTAAAAGAATATGGCGGGCGCGAATATCACCATATGTTTGTATGTTCGGCGAATCGCGAACGAGCAAAGTTCGCTGCGAACCGACTGCCGGGCGAACCGCAAGGCCATCACTAGTGGGGATGTCGGCAGAAAGAAAGTGTAGGAGCCAGGAGTGGTCAAGAAAGATGGTGGCTGTGCCTGGGGCGCGGTAAATGACAGCAACTTGGATGTTGGAGGGAGAGTAGATGCGAACAGAGTGTACTTCAAATGAAGTGAGTGTAATGGAGGGTGGCAGTAGAGTTGGGCTGTAGGAGCAGGTAAACCAAAAAAGGGGGTCAGTCAGCACATACCAAACCGCAGAAGCACATTGCTATAGCAGGGAACAACATTGAAAGACAGACACATGCAATGCGACAATTAACTGCAATATAGAGTACAAAATTGCATAATAATAACAAGTGCTACACTATAAGTGCGAGATACTTGGCAAATCGTTTTGTACAAAATTATTTGAGCCCGTCTGCCGAGCGTCAAGGCGATCTCTGTTAGACGGGTTCCTACGCTAAATTCTACCTGTTAGGTGCCATGACGGCTACCATACACTTCAGGGAGTGTAGGTTCCACATTCCTACGCTAAATTTTACCTGTTAGGTGCCATGAAGGCTACCATATACTTCAGGGAATGTAGGTTACACAGCAGGCCCACTCCACGACATCACCGGGGCCAAATGGCTACCAAGGACTGCAGTGAGAGTCCACAAACTATCCCACTCCTGGTGCCATGGCTTCAGTGAGTGAAGGGGAGCAGGCCTGACTATGCACTAACACTAATTAAAATCAGCCTATAGGGCAGACAGGGTGGTCAGGAGTGCATGACTGTAGGAGCAGGTGTCTGATAGGAGAAGACCCACTCCTCCACCATGTTTGCTGCCAGGGCGGGGGATGTGAGTGAAATGAAATCCGCTATAAGAGCGTGCAGCAGAGGAGGAGGTGTCAGAGGCTGTAAGCCATGTTTCTGTGAGACCCAGAAAGGAACGTTTTCAAGAGATGAAGAGGTCATAAATGTAGGACAGTTTGTTACAGACAGAGCGTAGATTCCTTAATGCTCCTGCAAGAGGAACCAAAGGAGCAGGGGTCAGAGGAATTGTTATTAGGTTTAAGGGGTTGCAGAAATTTGTAGGAGATAGATTTGAAGTAGGAGGTACAGGTGATAGTGGGGATTTGCTGAGGAGGGGGGGGGGGGGGAGGTCTGGATTTGGAGAGATATCACCAGCAATAAGGAGAAATAGAGAAAGTGTTAGGTCAGAATAAGAGAGGGCATGAGGTATCTGTGTGTGTTTGGGAAGGAAGTGTTTTACGTTGCCAAACAGGTTTGTGCAAGCGGTCAGATGAGAAGGTAAGATGAAGGGAGAGATGAATAGTTCCTTGCTGGGTGAATGGATGTGAGGGTATTGCAGGTGGTTTTGGAAAAGTGGGAAGAGTAAGATGAAACACTGAAACATTGTTTGCATTAACTATTTATGTAATTCCGTTTGGTCCCCTTCTGGTTCAATTCTGGTATAATTCGGTATGTGCACTTAAAGAGTTGCACTGGAAAGATGTTGCATTGAAAAGACCAAGGTCTGCAAAGCCTAAGGACTTAGATTTATACCGCTCAGTGTTCTGTCGGGTGTGAACAAGAGGGGAGGGGGCTACATTTGGCCTAATCAAGGGAGGACCAGATACAGGGTTGAAATAGTCAATGTAAACAAATACTCAATAGGTCCAGCAAGGAAAGAGACATTAAAAGTTCAATGCAGACATACCAGGGGATGAGAAGGAAAGATGAGGGGTGTGGACAATATCAGACTCTGGAAAGTTGGGTGCAGTAGTTAGGTTCAGTGCAGACATACCTGGAAAGGAGAGAATTGGGTGATGGTCAGTATACAGTGATGACAAAGTGGATTCCATATCCATAGAATTGAATTCTGGTATTATTCGGTATGTACACTTAACACCTTAAGGACCCATGATGTACATGTACGGCATTTCTGTCCAGGACTTAAAGACCGTACATGTACTTCATGGTGATCGGGCGGGTTCAGGAGCTGCGTCCGCCCGATCCGCGGCAGGGGTCCGGCAGTCACTGATAGCCAGACCCCTGCTGCATCACCGATGCCGGCGCATTAACCCTTGATGTGCTGCGGTCAGCGCTGACCGCGGCACGTGCGATGTCGGATGGGGATCGGAGCTGCCATCGGGTCCCTGTGCTGCTGTGCAGTGATGGCCATTTTGCCGTGTTCGCCCGCGCACACATGCGGGCTGCCATCTTAACTCACAAGTCCGGCGATGCACAGGTAAGTCCTTACCTGTGCCTGTGCGCGAGCCGGTCTGAAACAAATGCGGTCACCGGGAGCAGGCAGTTCCAAGAACAGCCCGATGAAGGCCCCCGGCGACTTTTCTCTGAACTGTCTGCTCCCGGTGACCGCATTTGTTTCAGACCGGCTCGCACACAGGCACAGGTAAGGACTTACCTGTGCATCGCCGGACTTGTGAGTTAAGATGGTAGCCCGCATGTGTTCGCGGGCGAACACGGCAAGCTGGCTATCACTGCTGCTGTGACGGGGACCCAATAGCAGGGATGGCAGCGTGATGCCTTCCTTAGGCATCGGGGCTGCCTTCCGGTGGACAGCCTGTGAGATCCAGCCCCCTGGTTCTCACAGGCAGGAAGCTGTATGTGTAATACACACTGTATTAGGCCGAATGCACACGGCCGTGTTCCGCGGCCGAAAGCGGTCCATGGTATACCGGGCTGGATTCCTGTTCAGAGCAGGAGCGCACGGCGTCATTGGTTGCTATGACGCCGTGCGCTTCATGCCGCCGATGCACTATAGTAATACACTCGTATGATCTATACGAGTGTATTACTGTACAGCAGCGGCGGCATGAAGTGGAACACGGCCGGGTGCATTTGGCCTTACACTTACAGCCGATGCATTCCAATACAGAAGTATTGGAATGCATTGTAAAGGGGATCAGACCCCCAAAAGTTGAAGTCCCAAAGTGGGACAAAAATACATTTGCAATAAAAGTTGAAAAAAATAAAGTCCCCCCCCCCAAATTATTTTTTTAAAGTTTCAAGTAAAAAAAAAAAGACATTTTCCCCAAATAAAGTTAAATTATTTTTGTAAACAATAGGGAAAAAAAGAAAAGCAGACATATTAGGTATCGCCGCGTCTGTATCAACCGGCTCTATAAACATATCATGACCTAACCCCTCAGATGAACACTGTCAAAAAAATAAAATAAAAACTGTGCTAAATAAACAATTTTTTGGTCACCTTACATCATTAAAAGTTCAACACCAAGCGATCAAAAAGGCGTATGCCCCCCAAAATAGTGCAAATCTAACTGACACCTCATCCCGCAAAAAAGAGCCCCTATCTAAGACAATCATCCAAAAAATTATAAAAACTATGGCTCTCAGAGTAAAATAAAAAAAAATAGTTTTTTTAAAATGCTATTTAAAAAAAAAAAAAAAGTAGACATATTAGGTATCGCCGCGTCCATAAGAACCTGCCCTATAAAAATACCACATGACCTAACCCCTCAGGTAAACACCGTAAAAAATATAAATGACAACGTGTCTAAAAAGCCATTTTTGCACCTTACATCCAAAAAATTGAAATAGCAAGCAATCAAAAAGTCATATGCACCCCAAAATAGTGCCAATCAAACCGTCATATCATCCCACAAAAAATGATCCCCTACCTAAGACAATCGCCCAAAAAAAACCAATTTTTTTGTTACCTTACATCACAAAAAGTGTAATACCTAGCGATCAAAAAGTCATACGCACCTAAAAATAGTGCCAATCTAACCATCACCGTCACTTCCTGCAAAAATTATACCCTACCTAAGACAATCGCATCTGAAAAAACTATGGATCTCAGACCATGGAGACACTAAAACATGATTTTTTTTTGTTTCACATCAGTAATGACCGGCTCTATAAAAATATCATATGACTTAACCCCTCCGATGAACATTGTCGAAAAAATAAAATTAAAACTGTGTCACCTTACATCACTAAAAGTGAGACGCCAAGCGATCAAAAAGGCATATGCACCCCAAAATAGTACCAATCTAACCGTCACCTTATCCTGCAAAAAATGAGCCCCTACCTAAGACAATCGCCCAAAAAATTTAAAAAACTATGGCTCTCAGACTATGGAGACCCTAAAATGATTTTTTTAGTTTAAAAAATGATATTATTGTGTAAAACTTAAATACATTTAAAAAAGTAAACATATTAGGTATCCCTGCGTCAATAAGAAACTGCTCTACAAAAATACCAAACGACCTAACCCCTCAGATAAACACCGTAAAAAAAAAATATTTAAACGTGTCAAAAAAGCAATTTTTTTGTTACCTTATATCACAAAACGTGTAATAGCAAGCGATCAAAAGTCATATGCACCCCAAAATAGTGCCAATCAAACCATAATCTCATCCCGCAAAAAATTAGCTCCTACATAAGACAGTCACCCAAAAAATAAAAAATAAGCTATGGCTTTCAGAATGTGGAGACACTAAAAAAAAATCTTTTTTAAAAAAAATGCTTTATTATGTAAAACTGAAACAAAAAAACTGAAGTAGTAGTCATATTTGGTATTGTCGCGTCTGTAACAACCTGCTCTATAAAAATAGCACATGATCTAACCTGTCAGATGAACGTTGTAAATAACAAAAAATAAAAACGGTGCCAAAACAGCTATTTTTTTAAAAATTTTTCCATTTTAATCCATTTTTCCAAATATTGAGTTTCCAAGCCCAATATTTATTGCCCTGATTCTGTAGTTTACAGAAACACCCCATATGTGGTCATAAACTGCTATATGGTGGCCACACGGCAGGGCGCAGAAGGAAAGGAACACCATATTGTTTTTGGAAGGCAGATTTTGCTGGATTGTTTTTTTTGGGACACCATGTCCCATTTGAAGCCCCCCTGATGCACCCCTAGAGTAGAAACTCAAAAAAAGTGACCACATTTAAGAAACTATACCCCTCAAGGTATTTAAAACTGATTTTACAAACTATGTTAACCCTTTAGGTGTTATACAAGAGTTAATGGAAAATTGAGATTTCTATTTTTTGTTACCTTGCCTCACAAAAAGTGTAATATAGAGCAACCAAAAATCATATGTACCCTCAAATAATACCAACAAAACTGCCACCTTATTCCATAGTTTCTTAAATGGGGTCACTTTTTGGGAGCTTCTACTCTAGGGGTGCATCAGGGAGGCTTCAAATGGGACATAGTGTAAAAAAAAAAAAACTGTCCAGCAAAATCTGCCTTCCAAAAACCATGTGGCGTTCCTTTCCTTCTGCGCCCTGCCGTGTGGCCATACAGCAGTTTACGACCACAAATGGGGTGTTTCTGTAAATTACAGAATCAGGGTAATAAATATTGAGTTTTTTTGGCTGTTAACCCCTTGCTTTGTTACTGGAAAAAATGGATTAAAAGGGAAAATTTGCCAAAAAATAGAAATTCGGAAATTTCATCTCCTCTTGCCATTAACTGTTGTGGAACACCTAAAGGGTTAACAAAGTTTGTAAAATGAGTTTTGAATACCTTGAGGGGCAGTGCAGTTTCTAGGTAAAATTTCTCTCAAGGCGAGTGTCAAAAAAACTCCCTCCCTGCAGTATAAAGGAAGGCAATACCCTTAGAAGAGTAGTCATGAAATACAATCATCAATAATGTGCAAAACCAAAAAACTGTCATGTTAGCATTTAATAACTAACTAAACCCCAATCACAGCAGGTCTCAACTAGCACACGCAAGTAAATGTACAAAAACCAAGTAAAATATAAAACCAGATTCAAAGCATAGATGGCAAGGCGGATTACTGTATACTGTACATAAAATGTATGAAGGTTACACCATGCCGGACAATATAACCTCTGTGCCATGCTGTACAATAAACAGTATAACCCCTACACAGTGTAGAGGTATACTGTATATTGTGTGGCACAGTGTAGGCTATATGTGTATAACATAAACATACTCCACATGAAAACTTACAATTACTTGGCTTGGCCCTTGGGGATCTCGGACACCACTTCAACACTTTGGCCGCGGGCTTGGTGGAGCTGATGTTGTGCTTTATCCTAATGAGAAAGATTTCATAATAAGGATTTGGAGAAAAGGCAGAGGGATAGCAGAGCAGGGAGAGGCTGGTGCTGCTACTAGGGGGCTCATACCATGGGGGAGTAATAAAGCCCATCATAATGCCCCCCCAGTAGAAATAATTCTCCTTATAATGTGCAAAACATACCCCCTTGTAATGCCCCCAGTTGAGCTAATGTTCCCATAATGTGCCAGTCTAAAATACCCCTTCTCAGTGCCCCTGTTACTGACCCCATAGTCCTCCTCTCCCCCTTCCCCATAGTACCCACCATAATGTGTCCCAGTATAAAATGCCCCTATACAGAGCCCCCCATATAAAATACCCCTTCTTTTTAGCCTCAGTAGATGCCCCTAAAGTGCCACCCAATAATGTGCCAGAAATAAGTGCCCCAATAGATGCCCCCAATCATGTGCCAGTAAGATGTGCCCCCATAGATGCCCCCTAATCATGTGCCAGTAATAAGAGCCCCCATAGATGCCCCCCAATCATGTGCCAGTAATAAGAGCCCCCCCACCATCATGTGCCAGTAGCCAGAGTGCCCCCTATCATGTGCCAGTAGCCCCCCTATCAAGTGCCAGTAGCCCCCCTTATGTGCCAGTAGCCCCCCTTATGTGCCAGTAGCCTATCATGTGCCAGTCGCCCCTTTATGTGCCAGTAGCCCCCCTTATGTGCCAGTAGCCTCCTATCATGTTCCAGTAGCCCCCCTTATGTGCCAGTAGCCCCCCATATGTGCCAGTAGTCCCCCTTATGTGCCAGTAGCCTCCTATCATGTGCCAGTAGGCCCCCTTATGTGCCAGTATCCCCCATTATGTGCCAGTAGCCCCCCTTATGTGCCAGTAGCCTCCTATCATGTGCCAGTAGCCCCCCTTATGTGCCAGTAGTCCACATTATGTGCCAGTAACCCCCCTTATGTGCCAGTAGCCCCCCTATCATGTGCCAGTAGCCCTCCTTATGTGCCAGAAGCCCCCCTTATGTGCCAGTATTGTAATTTGTACATATATATGTCATCGCGCCGCCTGCACCAGCCTCTGATAGGCTGCCGACCTAGTGCTGGCAGCCTATCAGAGGAACAGGGAGGGGACACACCTCTCCCTCCCCTGCCGCAGCACAGACATTTGTATCGCCGTCCTGCCCTGCCGGCGCCCCCCTTCTGACAGCACCCCAGAAACGGCCCTGTTGAGGGGTGTAGTTTCTTAAATGGGGTCACTTTTTTGGAGCTTCTAATCTAGGGGTGCATCAGGGGGGGTTTAAATGGGACATACTGTCAAAAAACCAGTCCAGCAAAATCTGCCTTCCAAAAAAACATATGGCGTTCTTTTCCTTCTGCACCCTGCCATGTGCCCTTACGGCAGTTTGCGACCACAAATGGGGTGTTTATGTAAACTACAGAATCAGAACAATAAATATTGAGTTTTGTTTGGTTGCTAACCCTTGCTTTGTTAGCGGGAAAAAAATGATTAAAATGGAAAATCTGCCAAAAAAGTGAAATTCTGAAATTTCATCTCCATTTTCCATTAATTCTTGTGGAACACCTAAAGGATTAACAATGTTTGTAAAATCAGTTTTTAATACCTTGAGGGGTGTAGTTTCTAAAATGGGGTCATTTTTGGGTGGTTTCTATTATGTAAGCCTCACAAAGTGACTTCAGACCTGAACTGGTCCTTAAAAAGCGGGTTTTGGGAATTATCTAAAAAAATGTAAGATTTACTTCTAAACTTCTAAGCCTTCTAACGTCCCCAAAAAAGAAAATGTCATTTACAAAATGATCCAAACATGAAGTAGACATATAGGGAATGTAAAGTAATAACTATTTTTGGAGGTATTATTATCTATTCTAAAAGTAGAGAAATTGAAATTTGGAAATTTGCTAATTTTTCCAAATTTCTGGTAAATTTTGTATTTTCTTATAAATAAAAATGAAATTTTTTTACTCAATTTTGCCACTGTTATGAAGTACAACATGTGACGAGAAAACAATCTCAGAATGGCCTGGATAAATAAAAGCGTTTTAAAGTTATCACCACATAAAGTGACACATGTCAGATTTGCAAAAAATGTACGGGTCCTTAAGGGGTTAAAGAGTTGCACTTGAAAGATGTTGCATTGAAAAGACCAAGGTCTGATAGACCTGAAGACTTTTATTTATTTATACCACTCAATCTTCAGTCAGGTGTGAACAAGAGGGGATGGGGCTACATTTGGCCTAATCAAGGGAGGGCCAGATACAGGGGTGAAGTAGTCAATGTAAACAAATACTCAATAAATCCAGCAGGGAAAGAGATAGTAAATGTTCAATGCAGACATACCAGGAGATGAGAAGGAAAGATGAGGGGTGTGGGCAATATCAGACTCTGGAAAAGTTGGGTGCAGCAGTTAGGTTTAATGCAGACATACCAGGGGATGAGAAGGAAAGATGAGGGGTGTGGACAATATCAGACTCTGGAAAAGTTGGGTGCAGCAGTTAGGTTCAATGCAGACATACCTGGAAAGGAGAGAATTGGGTGATGGTCAGTAGACAGTGATGACAAAGGGGATTCCATATCCATAATATTACATTCTGGTATAAATTCGGTATGTGCACTTAAAGAGTTGCACTTGAAAGATGTTGAATTGAAAAAGACCGAGCGCTACTTGAATAACATCATTTATCCAGTCATTGTGCCTCTGCAGGAACAATACAGGCCTAATTTCATTTTCATGGACGACAATGCGCCGGCTTATCGAGCTCGCATCATTAGGAAATGACTGCTGGAGACTGAGGTACATCAAATGTAGTGACCTGCACTTTCTCCAGACCTGAACCCTACTGTGTACAGGCTTGTAACTCTGTACCACAGAACCTCAATGACCTGAGGGCCGCCCTTCAAGAAGAGTGGGATGGCATGCCTCAGCAGACAATAAGTCAACTTGTGAATAGCGTGAGACATCGTTGTCAAGCTGTAATTGATGCTCAAAGCCACATCACAAGTCATTGACATTTTTTGTGGGGGTATACCCACCACTGTTGTTGGCTTTTCTTTCAATAAATTATTTGAGATGAGGAGATCACTAGTGTTGATCGAGCATGCTCGGTCGAACACCAGTTTGGCTCGAGCATCGCGATGCTTGACACATCGCGGTGTTCGGCTGAATACCGCATGTGCTCGAGCGCGATGCTCGAGTCTCCTCACCGCATGTTTGTTGGCTGCTACGCAGCCAATAAACGTGCAGGTATATACTGCCACTCACTGTAATGCTGTAGCCATGTTGCTTACTGGCATTACAGTGATTGGCTGGCTGGAATACGTCATTGGGTGCAATAAAGCACCCGATGACACGTGGTTCGGCCAGTCTTAGTCAGGGAGAGCTGTGCTGTAGAAGGGACATATAGTGTAGGGAATTGAATTAAATTTTTTTGTTAGGCAGGGTTGGTGTTAGAGACCCAAAAGTCATATTAGGGACTATTGTTGTGTCTGGCAGCAATATATATTTTTAGCGCAACCTGCGCTAAATTGCGTGTGATTAGAGACCCAAAAGTCCTTTTAAGGACTATTGTTGTATCTGGCAGCAAAATATATTATTAGCGCAACCTGTGCTAAATTGCATGCAATTGTTAGAGACCCAAAAGTCATTTTAAGGACTATTGTTGTATCTGGCAGCAATATATATTTTTTGCGCAACCTGCGCTAAATAGCTTGCAATTGTTTGGCCACTGCAAACAGCGACATCATCTGCACTACATCTCCTGTGTAACATGTGCGCAGCCTAAAAATATCTGTGACATCCAGTGTACTTTTTCCATAGACAGTGTCCGCTGCGGATAGTGACATTACCTGCACTACATCTCCTGTATAACGTTTGCGCATCCTAAAAATATCTGTGACATCCAGTGTACTTTTTCCTTAGACGCTGCGGACAGTGACGTTACCTGCACTACATCTCCTGTATAACATTTGCGCATCCTAAAAATATCTGTGACATCCAGTGTACTTTATCTGTAGATGCTGCGGACTGCGACATTATCTGGGCTACATCTCCTGTTTAACATGTGCGCTGTGGCAATGTGAACATTGAGGTGTTGTTTGCACTAAGATGGTGTCACCAAGGGGCCCAGCCTTGGTGGAGTAAAAGCCCTAGTCCAGGTGTCCACTAAAGTAGTTGGGGGACACCATATAGATAGTGTAGCTGGTTCAGCTATTTCAGGGCAGGCTTTTACTGGGAACAGGCAATGTGTTGGGTGGGTGCCTGTTCCCCATGCTCCAGTCCGGGACTTAGGGCATGCTCACGTCCAGAGATTCCATTTAATCTGATTTCTGGAATTGGGTGTGTCTCACTCTGGAGTGTTTTGTGAAGCAGAGTCCTGGTGAGGCTCTGTGTGAGTGGTCTCAGCCGGGTGGGCTGAGGGGCCAAGAGGCTAGGCGATAGCCTGATGGCGACCCCCTAAAAGTAATCAATCCCTTACAGCGCATACTAAAAATATCTATGACATCTAGTGTACTTTTTCCATAGACGCTGCGGACAGCGACATCATCTGCGCTACATGTCCTGTTTAAAGTGTGCCATACTAAAAATATCTATGGCATCCAGTGTACTTTTTCCATAGACGCTGCGGACAGCAACATTATCTGCGCTACATCTCCTGTTTAACGTGTGCGCATGCTAAAAATATCTGTGACATCCTGTGTACTTTTTCCATAGACGGTGTCCACTGCGGACAGTTACATTACCTGCACTACATCTCCTGTATAACGTTTGCGCATCCCAAATAGCTGTGACATTCCCTGTAAAAGGTTTGCGTATCATAAATATCAGTGATATTCCCTGTAATTTTTTATTAGCCGCTGGTGACAAAAGCGACATTACCTGCGCTACATCTCCTGTATAATGTTTGCGCATCATAAACATCAGTGACATTCAGTTAAATTTTTTTGCCGCTAGTGACAGTGACATTACCTGCGCTACATCTCCTGTATAATGTTTGCGCATCATAAATATCAGTGTCATTCCCTGTAAAAAAAAATTAGCCGCTGGTGACAGAAGAGACATTACCTGCGCTACATCTCCTGTGTAATGTTTGCGCATCATAAATATCAATGACATTCCCTGCAATTTTTTATTTGCCGCTGGTGACAGCGACATTACCTGCGCTACATCTCCTGTATAACGTTGGCTCATCCTAAATATCAGTGACATTCAGTCAATTTTTTTTGCTGCTGGTGGCAGCGATATTACCTGCGCTACATCTCCTGTATAACGTTTGCACATCCCAAATAGCTGTGACATTCCCTAATTCCCTGTAATTTTTTTATTAGCCGCTGGTCACAGCGACATTACCTGCGCTACATCTCCTGTATAACGTTTGCGCATCCTAAATATCAGTGACATTCCATGTAATTTTTTTTAAGCCGCTTGTGACAGCGACATTACCTGCGCTACATATCCTGTATAACGTTTGCACATCCTAAATATCTGTGACATTCCCTGTATTTTTTTATTAGCCCCTTGTGACAGCGACATTACCTGCGCTACATCTCCTGTATAACGATTGCACATCCTAAATAGCTGTAACATTCCCTCAAATTTTTTATTAGCCGCTGGTCACAGCGACATTACCTGCGCTACATCTCCTGTATAATGTTTGCGCATCATAAATATCAGTGACATTCCCTGTAATTTTTTATTAGCAGCTGGTCACAGCGACATTACCTGCGATACATCTCCTGTATAACATTTGCGCATCATAAATATCAGTGACATTCCCTGTAATTCTTTATTAGCCGCTGGTGACAGCGACATTACCTGCGCTACATCTCCTGTATAACATCCAAACACTTATGGGGGGATCTGTGGATGACACTGCTATGGGGGGATCTGTGGATGGCACTGTTATGGGGGATCTGTGGATGGCAATGTTATGGGGGATCTGTGGATGGCACTGTTATGGGGGAATCTGTGAATGGCACTGTTATGGGGGATCTCTGGATGGCACTGTTATGGGGATCTCTGGATGCCACTGTTATGGGGATCTCTGGATGGTACTGTGATGGGGGATCTCTGGATGACACATATGCATCTTATCCTATGTGCCATCCACAGATCCCCCCATAACAGTGTCCCTGCAGTGTGAATGACCCCCAATACGGGGGCTGGGGGCCGGCATCTGGATAAGTAATGACAGCGGGGACCAGTGCAGTCCCTGTATTCTAATGCACCAGCTCCGCTCACTGTTGTATAATCTTATTCTTATCTAACCTGTAGGCATTGTTAAAATATAATAATCATTTGTAATCCAACTGTATTACTTACAGCTAAGTTCCGTAGCAGGGTGGAGGCAGGCAGGAGGCAGGGCGGGAGGACGGGCGGGAAACGCATCACTCACTACGTCATGCTCCTGCGCCGCCCACTTTATGCGCCGGTCCTCCCGGCCTGCCTCCTGCCTGCCTCCTCCCTGCTACGGAACTTAGCTGTAAGTAATACAGCTGGATTACAAATGATTATTATATTTTAACAATGCCTACAGGTTAGATAAGAATAAGATTATACAACAGTGAGCGGGGCCGGTGCATTAGAATACAGGGAATGCACCGGTCCCCGCTGTCGGGATTCGTCGGATTTGAATTTTACAAAATAGGTTGGGATTCGAGTCCACGAATCCCTCGAATCTTGTTAGATTCGAGGGATTCGTGGATTCGACGGATTCGTTGTCCCACCTCTAATATATACCATTTAATATGCAGAAGGCGAGCAGTAAAGGACGGGGCAGTGGCCGTGCTGCTGATGGTGCACGCAGAGGCCGTGGCCCTGGGCGCGGTGAAACTGTGCCTGCTGCCAGAGCACAAGAAACACACTCATCCACAATACCTAGCTTCATGTCCTAGTTTGCAGGACGGCACAGGACACCGCTCTCAAAGTCAGACCAGTGCAACCAGGTGGTCGGTTGGATTGCAGCAGATAATGCTTCCAGTTGGTTAAGCACCACCCACCACACCTTCCACAAAGTTCAGTCTCAGTAGCCAAGAGTCTGGTCAACAGAATCCTCACCCTGATCCTCCTTCCTCCCACCATGGAAAGTCTTGGCAAACAAGTGATCCCACACTCGGATATTCCTAGGAGCTCTTTTCAGCGCCATTCCTTGATTTGGCCCTCTCGCCGAGGTCGCTTGAAGAGGGACATGAAAAGATCTTGTGCCCTGATTCCCAAACTCTTGAGCATCCACAGTCACAAGAAGATGACGTTGGGGAACGGCAATTAGTGTTTCACGAGGTGGATGATAATGATGAGACACAGTTGCCAATAAGTCAACGGCAATTAGTGTCTCAAGAGGTTGATGATGAGGATGAGACACAGTTGTCAATAAGTGAGGTTGTTGTTGGGTCAACAAGTCAGGCGGATGACCAGAG
Organism: Bufo bufo; assembly: GCF_905171765.1. Classification (NCBI taxonomy): domain Eukaryota; kingdom Metazoa; phylum Chordata; class Amphibia; order Anura; family Bufonidae; genus Bufo; species Bufo bufo. Next base: position 237,349,144 of record NC_053392.1, read on the forward strand.
TGAGGAAGTGGGAGGTGGTGGACGATGAAATCACTGACCCAACCTGGGAAGGTGGCAAGCCGAGCGAGGACAGCAGTACAGAGGGGGAGGAATCCGCAGCATCGCAACAGGCTAGATGAGGCAGCGGGGTGGCAAAAGGGAGAAGGCGGGCCACACCAAACAGGCCCGCAACTGTTCCCCGGAGCACCCCCTTGCGGCAATCTCCCTTGCCAAGGGGTAGGTGTTCTGCAGTCTAGCGCTTTTTTGAGGAAAGTGCAGACGATAAAAGAATTGTTATTTACTACCTGTGCCGTACCAAAATGAGCAGGAGCATGAACACTACCAACCTCACCACCACCACATGACATATAAGCACCCTAATAGGTGGGCCGAATGCCTGGATCCACAATCAGTGTCTGTGGGTCACACCACTGCCTCCTCTTCCCCTGTGGCTGGCCAATCCCCTGTCCAATCCCCTGTCCAAGACGCAGGCCCGGATGCCTCCCACCCTGCACCTGGACTTTTGCAAGCACCATCGGCTAGCACATCCACTTCTGTGTCCCAGTGCAGCGTACAGATGTCCATACCCCAGGCCTTAGAACGAAAGCACAAATACCCAGCCACCCACCCACAGGCCATAGTACTAAGTGCTCACCTTTCCAAATTGCTGGTCCTGGAAATGTTGCCATTTAGGCTTGTGGACACTGAGGCTTTCCGCAGCCTGATGGCGGCTACGGTCCCTCGTTACTCAGTCCCCAGCCGCCACTATTTTTCCCAGTGTGGCGTCCCCGCTTTATACCAGCATGTGTCCCGTAACATCACCCATGCCCTGACCAACGCAGTTATTGGGAAGGTCCACTTAACGACTGACACATGGACAAGTGCTTGTGGCCAGGGATGCTACATTTCCCTGATGGCACACGGGGTGAACGTTGTGGAGGCCGGGAGCGAGTCGTACCCTGGGATGGCACAGGTGCTACCGACGCCAAGGATTGCGGGCCCTACTTACATCAGGATTTCCGCCACCACCTACATTAGTTGCTGCAACCCCCTTTCTCCTCCTCATCCTCCTCCACTTCCACCTCTGAATTCTCATCTTGCAGCACCAGTCAGCCATCAGTCAGTAGCTGGAAGCAGTGTAGCACTGCAGTGGGGAAGCGGTAACAGGCCGGGCTGAAACTAATATGTTTAGGTGACAAACAGCACACCGCCGCAGAGCTGTGGCAGGGTATAAGGGACGAGACTGAGCTGTGGCTCTCGCCACTCAACCTACAACCAGGCATGGTTGTGTCTGATAATGGCCGTAACTTGGTGGCTTCTTTGGCGCTCAGCAAGCTCAAACACATACAATGCCTAGCCCACGTGTTCAACTTAGTGGTTCAGCGGTTTCTCAAAACCTACCCTAATTTGTTTGAGCTACTGGTGAAGCTGCAGCAGCGCTTGCAATTGCCAGCTCACCGACTGTTGTGCGTAGTGAGCAGGCGCTGGAACTCCACGTTCCACATGTTAGCCAGGCTTTGTGAGCAGCAGAGTGCAGTAGTGGAATACCAGCTGCAACATGGTCGTCGCCTTTCCAGTCAGCTTCCACTCTTTACAAGCGACGAATGGACATGGATGTCTGATCTCTGTGAGGTTTTTTGCAACTTTGAGGAATCAACACAGATGGTGAGCGGCGATGCCGCTACTATCAGCGTAACCATCCCACTTCTGTGTCTACTCAAATGCTCGCTGCTCACAATGAAGGTGGAAGCTTTGCATGTGGAAAAGGTGGAAATGGGGAAGACAGAACACAGGGTGATAACCAGACCACCCTCAGTTTGACTTCTTAGCGCAAATTGGATGATGATGATGATGAGGAGGAGGAGGATGAGCAGGAGACAATTGCCTCCACTACAGAGGGTAGCACCCACAGCAGGTTTATTCCATCTGTTCAGCGTGGATGGGCCGAAGAGGAGGAAGAGGATGAGGAGATTGAGAGTCATCCTCCTGATAAGGACAGCGAAGTGTCATGGCTTGGTGGTAGTTTGCAGTGACACTTTCACCGCACATGCTGGTTGCCGGTGGCAACGTGTTGTTGTATTGCATGCGTGCTTTCCCTTTAAGGCTGTTGCCCTTCCTTTCTGGTGTGCACGGGGTTAAGGTGTGAGCTAGGTGGAGCTGGGTGTGGTCTCAGGTCTCTTCATATACTGTTGCTGTGAGACTAAGATCATTGTTATGTCTGCCTTGTATGAGAAGGAGCTTGGATGCTATCTGAGGCCCATCCTATTCTGACATCGATGTCATCTGCGATGTCATCCCCTTGCCTTCGCTTTGTTTCTTTTCCCTTACCTATCCTCACTAGAGTTGAGCGAACACCTGGATGTTCGGGTTCGAGAAGTTCGGCCGAACTTCCCAGAAATGTTCGGGTTCGGGATCCGAACCCGACCCGAACTTCGTCCCGAACCCGAACCCCATTGAAGTCAATGGGGACCCGAACTTTTCGGCACTAAAAAGGCTGTGAAACAGCCCAGGAAAGGGCTAGAGGGCTGCAAAAGGCAGCACAGTGTAGTTAAGTCCCCTGCAAACAAATGTGGATAGGGAAATGAATTAAAATAAAAATAAAATAAATAAAAATTAACCAATATCAATTGGAGAGAGGTCCCATAGCAGAGAATCTGGCTTCATGTCAGCAGAGAATCAGTCTTCATGTCATAGCAGAGAATCAGGCTTCACGTCACCCACCACTGGAACAGTCCATTGTCAGATATTTAGGCCCCGGGACCCAGGCAGAGGAGAGAGGTCCCATAACAGAGATTCAGGCTTCATGTCAGCAGAGAATCAGTCTTCATGTCATAGGAGAGAATCATGCTTCACGTCACCCAACATTGGAACAGTCCATTGTCATATAATTTAGGCCCCGGCACCCAGACAGAGGAGAGAGGTCCCATAACAGAGATTCAGGCTTCATGTCAGCAGAGAATCAGTCTTCATGTCATAGCAGAGAATCATGCTTCACGTCACCCACCACTGGAACAGTCCATTGTCAGATATTTAGGCCCAGGCACCCAGGCAGAGGAGAGAGGTCCCATAGCAGAGAATCTGGCTTCATGTCAGCAGAGAATCAGTCTTCATGTCATAACAGAGAATCATGCCTCACGTCACCCACCACTGTAAACAGTCCATTGTCAGATATTTAGGCCCAGGCACCCAGGCAGAGGAGAGAGGTCCCATAGCAGAGAATCTGGCTTCATGTCAGCAGAGAATCAGTCTTCATGTCATAGCAGAGAATCAGGCTTCACGTCACCCACCACTGGAACAGTCCATTGTCATATATTTAGGCCCCGGCACCCAGGCAGAGGAGAGAGGTCCCATAACAGAGATTCAGGCTTCATGTCAGCAGAGAATCAGTCTTCATGTCATAGCAGAGAATCATGCTTCATGTCACCCACCACTGGAACAGACCATTGTCACATATTTAGGCCCAGGCACCCAGGCAGAGGAGAGAGGTCCCATAGCAAAGAATCTGGCTTCATGTCAGCAGAGAATCAGTCTTCATGTTATAGCAGAGAATCATGCTTCACGTCACCCAACATTGGAACAGTCCATTGTCATATAATTTAGGCCCCGGCACCCAGGCAGAGGAGAGAGGTCCCATAACAGAGATTCAGGCTTCATGTCAGCGACTCAGCAGAGAATCAGTCTTCATGTCATAGCAGAGAATCAGTCTTCATGTCACCCACCACTGGAACAGGCCACTGTCAGATATTTTTAAGCCCCGGCACCCAGACAGAGGAGAGGTTCATTCAACTTTGGGTTGCCCCGCAATATAATGGTAAAATGAAAATAAAAATAGGATTGAATGAGGAAGTGCCCTGGAGTACAATAATATATGGTTAAGGGGAGGTAGTTAATGTCTAATCTGCACAAGGGATGGACAGGTCCTGTGGGATCCATGCCTGGTTCATTTTTATGAACGTCAGCTTGTCCACATTGGCTGTAGACAGGCGGCTGCGTTTGTCTGTAATGACGCCCCCTGCCGTGCTGAATACACGTTCAGACAAAACGCTGGCCGCCGGGCAGGCCAGCACCTCCAAGGCATAAAAGGCTAGCTCTGGCCACGTGGACAATTTGGAGACCCAGAAGTTGAATTGGGCCGAACCATCAGTCAGTACGTGGAGGGATGTGCACACATAGTTAGTTAAATGTTGCCTCCTGCTAACACGTTCCGTATCAGGTGGTGGTGCAGTTAGCTGTGGCGTGGTGACAAAACTTTTCCACATCTCTGCCATGCTAACCTTGCCCTCAGAGGAGCTGACCGTGACACAGCTGCATTGGCAACCTCTTGCTCCTCCTCTGCCTTCGCCTTGGGCTTCCACTTGTTCCCCTGTGACATTTGGGAATGCTCTCAGTAGCGCGTCTACCAACGTGCGCTTGTACTCGCGCATCTTCCTATCACGCTCCAGTGCAGGAAGTAAGGTGGGCACATTGTCTTTGTACCGTGGATCCAGCAGGGTGGCAACCCAGTAGTCCGCACACGTTAAAATGTGGGCAACTCTGCTGTCGTTGCGCAGGCACTGCAGCATGTAGTTGCTCATGTGTGCCAGGCTGCCCAGAGGTAAGGACAAGCTGTCCTTTGTGGGAGGAGTATCGTCATCGTCCTGCATTTCCCCCCAGCCACGCACCAGTGATGGGCCCGAGCTGCTTTGGGTGCCACCCCGCTGTGAACATGCTTCATCCTCATCCTCCTCCACCTCCTCCTCATCCTCTTCCTCCTCGTCCTCCAGTAGTGGGCCCTGTCTGGCCACATTTGTACCTGGCCTCTGTTGTTGCAAAAAACCTCCCTCTGAGTCACTTCAAAGAGACTGGCCTGAAAGTGCTAAAAATGACCCCTCTTCCTCCTTCTCCTCTTGAGCCACCTCCTCTTCCATCATCGCCCTAAGTGTTTTCTCAAGGAGACATAGAAGTGGTATTTTAATGCTGATAACGGCGTCATCGCCACTGGCCATGTTGGTGGAGTACTCGAAACAGCGCAACAGGGCACACAGGTCTCGCATGGAGGCCCAGTCATTGGTGGTGAAGTGGGGCTGTTCCGCAGTGCGACTGACCCGTGCGTGCTGCAGCTGAAACTCCACTATGGCCTGCTGCTGCTCGCACAGTCTGTCCAGCATGTGCAAGGTGGAGTTCCACCTGGTGGGCACGTCGCATATGAGGCGGTGAGCGGGAAGGCCAAAGTTAAGCTGTAGCGCAGACAGGCGAGCAGCGGCAGGATGTGAACACTGGAAGCGTGCACAGACGGCCCGCACTTTATGCAGCAGCTCTGACATGTCGGGGTAGTTGCGAGAAAAAGAGGCACAGCACACCAACATCAAAACCTCATCCCAACTGTGAAGTATGGTGGTGGGGGCATCATGGTTTGGGGCTGCTTTGCTGCGTCAGGGCCTGGACGGATTGCTATCATCAAAGGAAAAATGAATTCCCAAGTTTATCAAGACATTTTGCAGGAGAACTTAAGGCCATCTGTCCACCAGCTGAAGCGCAACAGAAGATGGGTGTTGCAACAGGACAACGACCCAAAGCATACAAGTAAATCAACAACAGAATGGCTTAAACAGAAGAAAATATGTCTTCTTGAGTGGCCTAGTCAGAGTCCTGACCTTAACCCGATTGAGATGCTGTGGCATGACCTCAAGAAAGCGATTCACACAAGACATCCCAAGAATATTGCTGAACTGAAACAGTTCTGTAAAGAGGAATGGTCAAGAATTACTCCTGACCGTTGTGCACGTCTGATCTGCAACTACAGGAAATGTTTGGTTGAAGTTATTGCTGCCAAAGGAGGTTCAACCAGTTATTAAATCCAAGGGTTCACATACTTTTTCCACCTGCATGGTGTGTTCAATAAAAACATGGTAACATTTAATTATTTGTGTGTTATTAGTTTAAGCATACTGTGATTGTCTATTGTTGTGACTTAGATGAAGATCAGATCACATTTTATGACCAATTTGTGCAGAAATCCATATCATTCCGAAGGGTTCACATACTTTTTCTTGCAACTATATATATAAGAAAAATGGCAGCACTGACTAAAAATGTAGGTAATATATAGGTGCAAAGCCCAATGGGAATAAGCAAATACCCAAAGTATAAGATACAAAAAAGGGCAGCACTCTGAAGTAACAAAGGAGGACCGTTTATTCACCCAAGTGGTACAGCGACGTTTCAGCTCAACAATAGAGAAAGGCTCTATTGTTGAGCTGAAACGTCACTGTACCACTTGGGTGAATAAATAAACGGTCCTTCTTTTTTACTTCAGAGTGCTGCCCTTTTTTGTAATATATATATATATACACTCACCTAAAGAATTATTAGGAACACCATACTAATACGGTGTTGGACCCCCTTTTGCCTTCAAAACTGCCTTAATTCTACATGGCATTCCACCACATCCCAAAGATGCTCTATTAGGTTGAGATATGGTGACTGTAAGGGCCATTTTAGTACAGTGAACTCATTGTCATGTTCAAGAAACCAATTTGAAATGATTCGAGCTTTGTGACATGGTGCATTATCCTGCTGGAAGTAGCCATCAGAGGATGGATACATGTTCTCATTCTGTTTACGCCAAATTCGGACTCTACCATTTGAATGTCTCAACAGAAATCGAGACTCATCAGACCAGGCAACATTTTTCCAGTCTTCAACAGTCCAATTTTGGTGAGCTCGTGCAAATTGTAGTCTCTTTTTCCTATTTGTAGTGGAGATGAGTGGTACCCGGTGGGGTCTTCTGCTGTTGTAGCCCATCCGCCTCAAGGTTGTGCATGTTGTGGCTTCACAAATGCTTTGCTGCATACCTCGGTTGTAACGAGTGGTTATTTCAGTCAACGTTGCTCTTCTATCAGCTTGAATCAGTCGGCCCATTCTCCTCTGACCTCTAGCATCCACAAGGCATTTTCGCCCACAGGACTGCCGCATACTAGATGTTTTTCCCTTTTGCACACCATTCTTTGTAAACCCTAGAAATGGTTGTGCGTGAAAATCCCAGTAACTGAGCAGATTGCGAAATACTCAGACCGGCCCGTCTGGCACCAACAACCATGCCACGCTCAAAATTGCTTAAATCACTTTTCTTTCCCATTCTGACATTCAGTTTGGAGTTCAGGAGATTGTCTTGACCAGGACCACCCCCCTAAATGCATTGAAGCAACTGCCATGTGATTAGTTGACTAGATAATTGCATTAATGAGAAATAGAACAGGTGTTCCTAATAATTCTTTAGGTGAGTGTATATATATAGTTAAGGCTGCGTGCAGCCTGTAATTGTGGGTGGAGCGCCCTCCCCTATTTAAACCCCCTGGTACAAACAGGAGGGCGCCCGTTCTTTGCTTGCCTAGTACCTGCGCTGTGACGCCACTTCCGGTCGCTTCTCGTGTCGTCATTTCCGGTCCGGCTTCCCGTGCTTCCAGGGTGCACTGCCTTCGGTAAGTGTTGCCGCTCTGCGGCCAGGCGGACAAAGCCTGTCACCGGCCGCTCACTTGTGCCCCTGCTCCGACTACCCCGGCGGGCGGATCCATGCGGGCTCCCGGCCTCGCGCCGGGGTCCGGCTGTGGGATCTCGCGTCAGCATGGTCGCCTCCCCCTCCAGGTTCCGGGCCCCTCTGGCGCAGGCACCGCAGGCAGCACGGCTCGGCCGTCAGAGGGGCGGAGACCAGGCTGGGATCGGGAGTCTGACGGCGTGATGAGTTCAGGGGTCAGGCTTCCCAGCATTCGGTAGAAGGGCACCATTCACAGAGGCCATATAGATGCGTGGTTCAGTTTCAATTGCACGGGATTATAGGGGTTTCATTTGTATGCCTCTGTCTTTCTGTCTGGGGTGGGGGTAGCACTGGTTCATCTGCGGTCATACATTCACTCCTCAGCTGATTGCGGGGGCCCCGGGTGACAGGGTCTGGCATATCATGCCGGTGGCATGTTCCGATTCGCCAAGGGAGTCTGGATTCAGCCACAATACGGCGCTCATCCCCTGTTTCAGCCAGGTGCCGTATATCCACGGGTCAACGTGTTCCCTGAATCGCTCAGGTACACCCACCAATTCACGCAGATATCACGGGTCTCGGGTTTGCATTCCCTGGGTAGGTGTTCGGTTTCCCTGAATCGCTCAGGCACTATGTGTTCGCCAAATCTCTCAAATGTTACGCATTTTTATTTATTTTTATTCCCTGGTTATTTAGGTATGTGGTATTCCTGGAATCAATCAGGGGTCATGTGTTCCCTGAATCGCTCAGGCGTTTTTGTATTTCCTGAATCGCTCAGGTGTTATGTCTTCCCTGAATCGCTCAGTTGTTATGTCTTCCCTGAATCGCTCAGGTGTCATGTCTTCCCTGAATCGCTCAGGTGTTATGTCTTCCCTGAATCGCAGGTGTCATGTCTTCCCTGAATCGCTCAGGGGTTATGTCTTTCCTGAATCGCTCAGGTGTAATGTCTTCCCTGAAACGCTCAGGTGTCATGTCTTCCCTGAATCGCTCAGGTATTGTGTGTTCCCTGAATCGCTCAGGTTTCGTAGGTTCCCTGAATCACGCAGGCGTCATGTGTTCCTGATCCGCTCGGGTTTCATGTGGTTCCTGTTTCGCTCGGGTCTCGTGTTCCCTGAGATGCTCGGGTATCACGTGGTTCCTGATTCGCTCGGGTGTCATGTGTTCCCTGAAACGCTCGGGTGTCATGTGCTCCCTGAATCGCTCAGGTGTCATGTGTTCCTTGATCCGCTCAGGTGGCATGTGTTCCCCGAATCGCTCAGGATTCAGGTTCCCTGATTCGCTCAGGTGTCATGTGTTCCCTGAATCGCTCAGGTATGGTGTATTCCCTGAATCGCTCAGATGCCGTATTTTTCCCTAAATCAAGAAGGTACTACGTGTTTCCTGATTCACTCGGGAGCGAGGGGTTACCCCAGGTTCAGGGCCCCCTTTTTTCATAGGTTGTCTTCCCAAGATAGTATTAGTCTGGGTCTCGCAGTCTCCCCCTTCGCTCCATGGGGGACCGGCCTTTCACACTCATCGCCGGGTCTCGTTCCAACACAGCTTATTTCTCCACGTAAACAGGGCCTCAGGCCACCAGAGCTTCAAGCAAGCCACTATCGTGTCGCCAGGCTCCTCCTTGTCCAGGTAGGTCCAGCCAAGAGGCTGCTGTTGCACCCTGTCCCAGCATTAAGTATGCTTCTTCACGAGCTTCCGTTCATAAGTTTTCAGCTCACCACAGAAATTAGTAGCGTGGTTCGTTTCGGGTAAGTAGCGGTACTCACTTTCTGTGCTAACCCATCCTCCTGCGGGTGTCGTCTCTTGTTGTCCGGGGGGGGGGGGGTAATTTTATTCATCTGTTGTTGTCATACCTTCTCCATGCAGTGTAAAGATGTCTCAGGCACCGGAATCAGACGATAGCCTGTCTTTACCCAGGACTTCCGTGTCAGGGCGCGCCAGTAACCCCTGGACCATCCCGAAGCTCGTCGCAGAGCTCAACAGGAGGGGAATCCGTCATCCCGCTTCCGTGAGGAAGGCGGAGCTGTACCGTCTCCCGATGACAGAGCCGGAGGGCTCCAGCGACCAGCCCTCTCTATCATCAATCCAGCTGTCCATACTGCAGTTGCAGGCTACCATCGGCAGCCTGGCAGGTTCGGTAGCGAATATCCAGAAAAGGATGGGGGAATTGGAGTCCAGGCCTCCGGCGGCACCACCTTCCCCAGCCCCTCCTGCCTTGCCTTCTACTTCCCAGGACATGGCTCCAGGTACGGTCTGTGCCAGCCCCCAGATTGCTCCCTCGCACTTCATCCCGGAAAATCTGAAAAGGGACATTCTGGCAGGGAGGGACGTCAACCTGGCGTTCATTCTCATCGCGTCTCAGGACGTGTCAGAGAATAAGGTGATCAGTTGCAGGGAGGTCTCGGTAGTTCTCAGGGCCAAGAACGCCTGACTGAACCGTAAACTGTCAATCCCTGAGTTTGTCCTAGCGTTTAGCCTCTACCGGGACACCATCTGCGGCGTCCAGCCACACAGGCGTGAGGAAATGGACTCGTACTTGTACCAAGTCACCGACTTGGGGTACAAGTACGGCGGAACCAACTTCTACGACTATCACCGGTCATTCTCGGCCAAGGCAGCCGCGGCCCTCGCCCAGTTTAAATTCAGCACGGACTGGGCGAATCTAGACATGGAGCTGTTCTGTTGCCATTTCGCGGGGTTACAGGCTCCAACATGCGCGGCATGTCAATCAATTCAGCATACTGCCGACTGGTGTCCCAACCTCCCCACCCCGGCCCAGGAGGGTTCCTTGCCAGGCCCCTCTGGTGCCCAGCGGTTCCAGGGTTCTACCGATAAACTGGGTAGGCCCATCACATATCTGGGGCAGAGTCAGGTGTGCAATAACTTCAACGCGGGGGGTTGCGGTTTTAATAGCTGTCGAGCATTGCACATCTGCTCCCTCTGTTTCAGGGCCCATCCCCGCCCCAGCTGCCCGAAGAGACACCGCAAGAACTTATGACTGGCCGACATTAACATCGAGCTCCCGGGCGTCCTTTTGCAAAACCACCCCGATCACCAATCAGTCCAGTTCCTTCTCGCCGGATTCAAGAGGGGTTTTCATACGGGCTTCATTGCCCTCCCTCAAGTTTCCTGGGAGGGAAGGAACCTGCAGTTGGCTAGTCAAGATCCGGCTGCAGTAGCCACCCTGTTGCAGGACGAAGTTTGGAAGGGTTTTCTGCTGGGCCCGTTCAAGGCCATCCCCTTCGCCACTTGGAGGATAAACCCCATTGGTCTGGTATCCAAGCACTCCTCTAATAAAAGGCGTTTGATTTATGACTTGTCGGCTCCACACATGTCACCTATCCCCAGCCTCAACTCCCTGATCCCGTCAGAGGAGTTCTCCATGTCTTACGCGTCCATCGATGAAGCCATCCAGTACGTCCTGCTGGCCGGGGAAGGGGCTTGGTTGGCCAAGGCCAACATCGCGGACGCCTTTAAGCTGCTCCCCATCCTTCCCCAGTTGTGGCAATATTACGGGTTGCATTGGGCGGACGGGTACTATTTTGCCAACCGGCTCACCTTTGGGTCCAAAAGCAGCACGTGGCTGTTCGACAGGTTCGCCTGTGAGCTGCACTGGATCCTTGTCCATCATGGGGGTCTGGACATGGTCATCCATTATCTGGATGACTTCCTGATCGTCAAGAGGCCCCAGGGCTCCCCCTTGGGGTTGGCAAGCTTGCTCTAGCTATTTGCCAGTCTCGAGGTCCTCGTGGCGTCTGCCAAGATGGAGGGTCCAGGCACCAGGGTCACCTTCTTGGGCATCACCCTGAATTCGGTCCGCATGGAGGTCAGCCTCCCCGCGGCCAAGCTGGCTAAGATCCAGACCGCCGTTTCCTCCGCGGCCTCTTCCATGGTCCTGTCCAAACGGGAGCTCCAGTCCCTGTTAGGGTCCCTCAACTGTGCATTAAAGATCATGCCCCAGGGCAGGTCCTTCACTTCCCGACTCCTCAGTCTCCTCCCGGCAGCCCCGGATCAGGACTCCACCGTCCAACTAGACAGACACGCCATGGCGGATCTCCAGATGTGGCAGGCTTTCCTGGCGGGGTGGAATGGCATCTCCTTGTTTGTACCATCCCCGGATGCAGCGTCCCCCACGGTTTTCACCGATGCCGCGGCCTCCCGCGGGTTCGCTGCCATCTTCCATCCGCATTGGTTGGTCGGAAGTTGGCCGGTGGAACTCATATCCGAGGCTGAGGCTATGAAATCCTCCCCGCTGTTGGAGTTGTACCCAATAGTGGCGGCCGCCCATGTGTGGGGTCCACTCTGGGCAAACAAATCGGTCATCTTCAGGACAGACAGTCAGGTCCTGGTAGAGGTCATATCCAAAGGGAGGGCCAAGTCTCTCAAGATCATGTCCCTGCTGCGTAGACTTGTTTGGCTGTCCTTAATATTCAACTTCCGTATCTTCACGTTCCATATTCAGGGGGCACAGAACGTGGCGACAGACGCCCTGTCTCGTTTTAATTGATGTCTTCTTTCAGGAACTCCCAGAGGCAGACCCCGTCGGTGTTCCAGCTCCGCCGTTCAGCTTCCTCCTGTTGGACTAGAGCCCCTGATAGCGACCGCACGGTCGTTAGTCCAGCGTTCGCTAGCCGCCAACACCGCCAGGAACTATGACGCCGGGTTCAGAGTTTACAGGCAGTTCATTGACACCCATCCTCGGGGGGAGGTGGACGAGGTAACGTTTATCATGGCTTTTATAGCCCATTGCCACACGCACCGCCACCTGTCATTTAACACCATCAAGCTGTATTTGGCCGGCATTCAGCACCATCCGATGCTCGGCGACCCCTCGGCCAAATCCATTTTTTCGAATCAGGCCATCAAAGCCACCCTCAGGGGAATTCAGAAAGTTAGCGCGGCGGTCCAGGTGTGCAGGCAACCAGTGTCAGGTGAGCTTTTCCGCAGGTTGTCCGTAGCCCTAGACTGTCTCCCTTTTGGGCACTCAGCGAGCATCATCACCAAAGCAGCTATGTACCTAGGGTTCTATGGGTTTCTTAGACCCGGGGAGTTCACCTGCGGCGCGGTCAACCGAGCGACCCTGCTCAGGCGACATCTCGCCTGGCATTCGGACCACTTCATACTGTCCATCCCATTCACCAAGACCAATCAGGCAGGTCCTCCCACCGAGGTAGAGTTCTTCCCTACGGCCAACTGTTGGTGTCCCGTCAAGGTGCTCCAGGAGCTTCTGGCCTCCCTCCTTTCTCCCGCGTTAGACGAACCGTTGCTCCCAATTAACGGTAGGCCCCTGTCTTCGGCCCAGTTTGTATCCAATATCCGCACCCTGGCGGCAGGGTTGGGGTATAACCCTAGCACGATATCCGGGCATTCCTTTCGCATAGGGGCCGCTTCCGCAGCATCCAGTCATCAGGTACCGGCACACGTCATCCGCAAGATGGGTCGTTGGCGGTCATCCTGCTACGCAAGGTACATTCCCAATCCGCAAGTTGAGATCTCCAGAGCCTTTCGTTCTTTGGCTTTAAAGATTTCATGATGCTCCAATAAATACATCGCACCCTACTCCGGGCCAGTTCTCTTTTTGCCCACTTATCTAGGCCTTACCTCGTCACTGGCGCCGGGCACACTCCAGCCAGTTAGGTCAGGGCAGTACATAGGCATGACTATTCTGTTCCTCGATTAGCTCCTACCACAAATATATATATATATATACTTCACAAATAATGAGTCAGCACTTCCAGCTTTAGGTGGTAGGGTGAAGACCCCAAAACTTTAATCCCAGCAACGTTTAGGCCTGCTCAATGAGGCCTTGATAAAGCTGGAAGTGCTGCCTCGTTATTTGTGAAGTATATATCGTGGAGGAGGGGCCGGCCTCTGTGGGGAATTGCACCCAGTTTACTACATCTGACTGTGCTGCTGCGATATTTGTGATTTTATATATATATATATATATATATACAGGGAGTGCAGAATTATTAGGCAAGTTGTATTTTTGAGGATTAATTTTATTATTGAACAACAACCATGTTCTCAATGAACCCAAAAAACTCATTAATATCAAAGCTGAATATTTTTGGAAGTAGTTTTTAGTTTGTTTTTAGTTTTAGCTATTTTAGGGGGATATCTGTGTGTGCAGGTGACTATTACTGTGCATAATTATTAGGCAACTTAACAAAAAACAAATATATACCCATTTCAATTATTTATTTTTACCAGTGAAACCAATATAACATCTCAACATTCACAAATATACATTTCTGACATTCAAAAACAAAACAAAAACAAATCAGTGACCAATATAGCCACCTTTCTTTGCAAGGACACTCAAAAGCCTGCCATCCATGGATTCTGTCAGTGTTTTGATCTGTTCACCATCAACATTGCGTGCAGCAGCAACCACAGCCTCCCAGACACTGTTCAGAGAGGTGTACTGTTTTCCCTCCTTGTAAATCTCACATTTGATGATGGACCACAGGTTCTCAATGGGGTTCAGATCAGGTGAACAAGGAGGCCATGTCACTAGATTTTCTTCTTTTATACCCTTTCTTGCCAGCCACGCTGTGGAGTACTTGGACGCGTGTGATGGAGCATTGTCCTGCATGAAAATCATGTTTTTCTTGAAGGATGCAGACTTCTTCCTGTACCACTGCTTGAAGAAGGTGTCTTCCAGAAACTGGCAGTAGGACTGGGAGTTGAGCTTGACTCCATCCTCAACCCGAAAAGGCCCCACAAGCTCATCTTTGATGATACCAGCCCAAACCAGTACTCCACCTCCACCTTGCTGGCGTCTGAGTCGAACTGGAGCTCTCTGCCCTTTACCAATCCAGCCACGGGCCCATCCATCTGGCCCATCAAGACTCACTCTCATTTCATCAGTCCATAAAACCTTAGAAAAATCAGTCTTGACGTTTCAGCTTGTGTGTCTTGTTCAGTGGTGGTCGTTTTTTAGCCTTTCTTACCTTGGCCATGTCTCTGAGTATTGCACACCTTGTGCTTTTGGGCACTCCAGTGATGTTGCAGCTCTGAAATATGGCCAAACTGGTGGCAAGTGGCATCTTGGCAGCTGCACGCTTGACTTTTCTCAGTTCATGGGCAGTTATTTTGCGCCTTGGTTTTTCCACACGCTTCTTGCGAACCTGTTGACTATTTTGAATGAAACTCTTGATTGTTCGATGATCACGCTTCAGAAGCTTTGCAATTTTAAGAGTGCTGCATCCCTCTGCAAGATATCTCACTATTTTTGACTTTTCTGAGCCTGTCAAGTCCTTCTTTTGACCCATTTTGCCAAAGGAAAGGAAGTTGCCTAATAATTATGCACACCTGATATAGGGTGTTGATGTCATTAGACCACACCCCTTCTCATTACAGAGATGCACATCACCTAATATGCTTAATTGGTAGTAGGCTTTCGAGCCTATACAGCTTGGAGTAAGACAACATGCATAAAGAGGATGATGTGGTCAAAATACTCATTTGCCTAATAATTCTGCACGCAGTGTATATATATATATATATATATATATATATATATATATATAATATTTTAAATTTTTGGACCTTATTGCTGAAAATAATGAAAATAAGTGCTAAGTGTATTTGCAAAAATGCATGTAACATTTGCAACATCTGCTTGGCAATCCACAACAAAGCATTACACTACACAAGCCCAAACCCAAATCACTGGTACTGTGATCTGCATTTGACCAACACAAAAACGCAAAACAAGAAAATGTTCATTCTTTCATCAAAGCAGTTCAGTCTTTAAGAGATAAAAGCATAACATTCTGTTCCTGTCTGAAAATGAGACCTTCAAAAAAGATGAAGCTGCAGAGCAATCATAATTACTGGCCTTGTGCTTCTTCTCAGCATACTCTCGCATTCTTCAAAAAGGCATTTCATTTAGCCTTCCTTCTGCCTTTTAAAGTTGTATAGATTTGTTTTCCACAATTTTTTTCATCTTGGTATAAACTAGTGCTTTTAAGACTCTGTCTTGCATTTCCCCCTTTTAAAGATTTTTTGTTATCCTCCAAAGTGGTTTATAGATCATTCATTCATCTCTCTCCTCACATCTCTGAACATGTTGTTTTTCATTCTAAATAAGGACACTATTTGCCACAGACTTCACTTTCCCTGCAAGCTATAACCTTATTGTTTTTTAAGAGAAAGAACTGTCATTTTTCAGGTACAGGTCATAATAAGAATTATGAGAGTAGTAAGACATTTGTATATCCTGAGGTCTGAGTGTTAATTAGCATCATTGTGCATGTATTTATTGTACATTCATGTACCTCTATTTTGCTGTGGTCACAAGCTTCACTAATAGGGTAGCAGGCATTGCAGTGGCAGCAGCTCAGCGATATACCTCTAAATTTAAGGTGATGGATACCTAATGATTACAAATGATGAAGAAATTGAAGAAAGTGGTAGATTAATAATGAGGAAAACTTTTAAAGTGAGTTTTGCTGGCATATGCGTTGGCGTAAATTTATCACACGTTTAGCA
The DNA here is from genome assembly GCF_905171765.1 of Bufo bufo. Taxonomy (NCBI): domain Eukaryota; kingdom Metazoa; phylum Chordata; class Amphibia; order Anura; family Bufonidae; genus Bufo; species Bufo bufo. Next base: position 237,365,129 of record NC_053392.1, read on the forward strand.
CATTAGTATTCATGAAAAAAAGAAAAGATAAAAACTTTGGAGAGGGGTCGCACTTGGGTTGTTTACAGTGTAAGTCAGGCATCCTCAAACTCCAGCTGTTGCAAAACTACAACTCCCAGCATGCCCGAACAGCCTACAGCTAACAGCCTATAGCAGTGCATTGTGGGAGTTGCAGTTTTACAACAGCTGGAGGGCCGCAGTTTGAGGATGCCTGGTGTAAGTGAACAAAGAGAAACAGCTCGACAATCTACACAATCAATTTATTATAGAATGTTAAAATAATTTGAGCAAACAATACAATTTAGATATTTCCTACTGTATATAAATGAATAAAAGAGGTTTTCAATTCATTGAATTCAAATTCTGTACTTACATATTGGCCTTACATATATTTTACTATTCTGAGGGTTTGCTACAATGCTTTAGAATGAGTAAAAGCAAAAAGCCAAGAGTCCATGCTGTCCAACTACTAATGGCTGCCAATGCCTATACTAGTTACACTGTGGCAAAGTCCCATTGTGAATAGAATTAGGCTGGTTTCACACGGGCGTTGCGGGAAAAGGTGCGGGTGCGTTGCGGGAACAAGCGCGATTTTTCCGCGCGATTGAAAAACATTGTAATGCATTTTGCACGCGCGTGAGAAAAATCGGCATGTTTGGCACCCAAACCCAAACTTCTTCACAGAAGTTCCTGTTTGGGATCGGGGTTGTGTAGATTGTATTATAACATGGTTATAAGGGAAAATAACAGCATTCTGAATACAGAATGCATAGTACAATAGTGCTGGAGGGGTTAAAAAAATAAAATAAAAAATTAACTCACCTTGATCCACTTGCTCGCGCAGCCTGGCTTCTTTTCTGTCTCCTTCTTTGCTGATTGCAGGAAAAGAACCTCTGGTGACGTCACTCCGGTCATCACATGGTCCATCACATGATCTTTTACCATGGTGATGGATCATGTGATGGATCATGTGATGACCGGAGTGACGTCACCACAGGTCCTTTTCCTGCAAACAGCAAAGAAGGAGACAGAAGAGAAGCCGGGCTGCGCGAGCAAGTGGATTAAGGTGAGTTAAATATATATATTTTTTTAACCACTCCAGCACTATTGTACTATGCATTCTGTATTCAGAATGCTATTATTTTCCCTTATAACCATGTTATAAGGGAAAATAATAAAATGATTGGGTCCCCATCCTGATCGTCTCCTAGCAACCGTGCGTGAAAATCGCACCGCATCCGCACTTGCGTGCGGATGCTTGCGATTTTCACGCAGCCCCATTCACTTCTATGGGGCCTGCGTAGCGTGGAAATCGCACAATATAGAGCATGCTGCGATTTACACGCAACGCAGAAGTGATGCGTGAAAATTAACGCTCATGTGCACAGCCCCATAGAAATGAATGGGTCCGGATTCAGTGCGGGTGAAATGCGTTCACATCACGCATTGCACCCGCACGGAAATCTCGCCCGTGTGAAAGGGGCATTAGACTAAGGCCTCATGCACACGACCGTTGTTTCATTCCGTGTCCGTTGTGCCGTTTTTCGTGATTTTCTGTGGACCCATTGACTTTCAATGGGTCCGTTGAAAACTCGGCTAATGCACCATTTGCCATCCGCGTCCGTGATCCGTGGTTCCAGTCCGTCAAAAAAATATAACCTGTCCTATTATTTTTGCGGAAAACAGTTTGCGGACCTATTCAAGTCAATAGGACCTCTAAAAAACGCGGAGGCACACAAGATTGTCATCCGCGTCCGCGTCCGTTTTTTCCTATCATTTGCATGGCAAACCTTTCTTAGACTTTTTTTGGAAACGGATCACGGAACAACGGTCGTGTGCATGAGGCCTAAGAAGGGATTGTTAGCCTCTAAATGTAAATAATGAAATCATGTTGAGATCTTGAAAATGGTGGACAACCTCTTTAAGAGTTCACCAGAAGTTAAATTCAAGGACTCCTATATATGTAGCAAGGCCGAGTATTGGCCTGCATTTGTGGGAGGGGCGCCATGGCCTTTATCAGCTGCTCACCCCCCGTCATCAGGGCACGGACAGCAGCAGCAGTGTTCAGCAGCAGCAGTGTTCGTGTCCCTGCTTCAAGCGCTCCGAATCTTCAGCCGGCAGTTCCACGTCAGCGGAAGCTTCCAGCGGTCTTCCGGTCAGCTGACTCCGCGTCACAGAAGCAGCAGCGGCCGGTCGCACGGCTCGAGTCCCAGGTAAGGGAGGCTGTCATGTCACAGCAGCGCTTCTCCAGTCCGGTCGGTGGGGTCGGTCCCTTCAAGGTGAGGAAGGGACATCCCCACACCGGAACGGCAGTCTGGCAGCACGCCCCGCTCCCACGTGACTTGCACGCAGGTAGCAGGAGTCAGCGAGACTCCATCCGGCTAATTTTCGGCATCATATCTCGTGGCATGGGGCAGGTGGGGGGCTGGTTTTACAGGGGAAAAAAATAAATAAAGGGCAGGCAGCTGCTTGCTGAACGGAGGCATGGTAAGCTGGTTTATTACAAAAATGTCTGCAGCTATTGTATAATGCATGGGATGTATAGGTTGTGGCCATGTGTAGGGGGGGGAGGAAAGGTCTGGCACGGGCCGCCGTGCTGATAGGTAGGGGGGGAGGATGCCTCTTTCTGCAGGATGTTTTAGAGAAGGCTTCGGTTGATTTCACTTTCTAGATATCAGGGGCAATAGCTGTGTCTGGTTGCTAGAGTGGTAGCATTCATTACCCGTCGTTTGTCATGGGCCCCTTTGTCAGGCGCCTCATATCAGTTACTTCCCCATAGCATGCTCAGCGTCCCAGTGGTCACCGTTGCTTGGGTGACGGAGGAGCCCAGGCTCAAAGGTGTAAAACGAGCATGGACAGAAGTCAACGGCAGAGGCTATCTCTGTGGCTGTTGGAGGGGCTTTAAATGAAAGAAAAAAAAAATTATAAAATAAAATTATTTTTGATTCTTCAGGTGCTCTGGTTCCACAACGATTGTAACCGGTTTTGTCCTACTCACCCCGTGTACCGTTCATTTGTGGTAAGGTCCGCCAGTTAGACTTTACACGTTTTCCGCTTCTCGCTATGCTGCAGCTGGTTGGGTTCACCGGAATCGGTGTCTTTTTCTTTGCATGATGGTTTCTGCAGTGTCGGTGGTGGTTTCTGTGTTCCACGGGGTTAGTCAGCAGCTCTCTAGATTGTGATAGTGACGTTCCATAAAATTTGCTTGTTTTAACAGTCTGATCATGTCACACGTCTCGGATGTCGTGGATCCATCGGGGGAAGATTTTGGTTCAAGGGCATCCGATTCTGGGAGTATTCTTTCTCTGCGCAATTGGACTGTGCCTAAACTCATGTCTGAGTTAACTAAGAGAGGCATTCCCTTCCCAGCTGCAGCCCGCAAGGCCGAGTTGTATCGGTTACTGGTGTTCACCCCCGCAGAACCAAGTCACCAAGAAGTTTCTATGTCCACGGTGCGGACCTCCTTGACGCAGCTTCATGTCATGCTCAATAGTCTCACGTCCTCCATGTCTAGCGTACAATCTAGATTGGAGTCAGTGGAGTCAAGGGTCTGTGGTTTGGCTTCACCTGCTGCACTGTTACCGGTTGCGACTACCCCAGTGGCTAGTACTGCAGGTAACTTTGTTTCACGCCAGCCCATTTTATCCCGGCCAACATTAAAAAGGACATTCTCGATGGGAGGGATGTGAACTTAGCTTCTCTGCTGATCGCCACTCGTGACCTGTCGGACAATAGGGTCATCGCTTGCGGCGATGTCTCTGTCGTCCTGAAGGGTCGCGACCTCAGGCTTAGTAGGAAACTAACCATACCAGAATTTGTACTTGCTTTTAGTTTGTACCGAGACATTATTTGTTCTGTTCGACCGGATAGGAGGGAAGAATTGGACCTTTACTTGTTCAGGGTCACGGAGCTTGGATACAAATATGGGGGCTTTGGCTTCTACGACTACCATTGCTCTTTTTCCACGAAGGCTGCAGCGGCCCTCAGCCAATTCCAGTTCACCACTAACTGGTCCAACATCAACACAGAGATCTTTTGCCGGCATTTTGCTGGACTGAAAGCTCCGGCATGTTCTTCCTGCCAGTCTATATACCACACTAGCGAATGGTGTCACAATGCAGCTAGTACACCAAGGTCCAATCCTTCTGCTCCTATTCCAGGTCCATCGGTTGGTGCTCAGCAGCAGGCAACTGTGGACAAACTTGGCCGTCCCATTAAGTACCTGGGCAGGTCACAAATATGCAACAATTACAATTTTTCTGCATGCAATTATAGTCAATGCCGCCTGTTGCACATTTGTGTTAACTGTTTCCGGGCTCACACGAAGGTCACTTGCTCATTAAAATCTGACAAACATTACTTGAGCGTTGTGAATGTGGATCTCCTGAAGTTCTACCTGCAGGGGCACGAGGATACTTTCTTTTGTGATTTCCTAGTGTCTGGGTTTACCACGGGGTTTCACACAGGCCTAGTGGCATTACCTGAAGATACTCACGAGTGTAGAAACTTGCAATCCGCTTCACTGAACCCTGCTTCCATAGATAGGCTCTTACAGTTGGAATTAGTGAAGGGGTACATCATCGGGCCCTTTACAACATCCCCTTTCGAACGGTGGAGGGTCAGCCCCATAGGGGTCGTGACAGGTAAGTTCAACAACAAAGAGAGACTGATATTCGATTTGTCAGTATGGTGTACGCCTCCATTGATCAGGCTATCGCACTGATCTTAGCGACAGGTCCCGGGGCCATTTTATCTAAAGCAGACATATCAGATGCGTTTAAGTTAATCCCAATCAGGCCAGAGCTTTGGCAATGGCATGGGATCAAGTGCAATTCGTATTATTATTTTGCCACAAATTTGACTTTTGGGTCCCGTAGCAGCCCTTGGATTTTCGATCAACTGGCAAAAGCCCTACATTGGATCCTCGAAAATAGGTTTGAGTGCGAACATGTGATACATTACCTGGATGACTTCCTGCTGATTGAGTCTCCTCAGGGCCCGCGAGGCAATCTCCAAAGTCTCCTAGCATACTTCGCGCAATTAGGGATTCCTGTTTCTCCGAAAAAGGTTGATGGTCCTGCCACTGTCATTACCTTCTTGGGCATTGTCTTGGATACAGGAAGCATGTCCGCCAGGTTACCTGTAGACAAGTTGGTCAGGGTCCGGGATATTATTCACACTTTCACTGTGGGTAGGGTCACTACGAAAGCACATCTTCAATCATTATTGGGCATGCTTAATTTTGCCATGCGAGTTATCCCTCAAGGTAGGTCTTTTGTAGCAAGGTTACTACCTCTCCTGTCAGAGGCCCCCTGTCAGGACAGTCCGGTGTTTCTGGACAATCAGGCGCTAGCAGATTTAGTGATGTGGGATAATTTTTTAACTCACTGGAATGGCGTGTCCATGTTTATTCCAGCAGTCTCAGATAACTCCCCCATCTTATTTTCCAGTGGGGCGGTGAACACAGGTTACGCTGCAATTTTTGGCCCCCATTGGCTAAACGGGACCTGGCCAAGGGAGTTGCTCGAGGCCACGAGAGTTCGTCAATCAGCGGAGGTGGGGCACTTGTATCCCATGGTGGCAGCGGCTTACGTTTGGGATAGCCTTTGGACAGGCCGTACCGTGGTCTTTACTTCTGGCAGTTCCTCCGTCATTTCCATCCTTCAGAGTGGCAAAACTAAGTCACACCCGGCCATGGCCTTCCTTAGGCGTCTGGTGCAGTTGTCCCTCCAGCACCATTTCTTGGTCCACGGCTCCCTCATACATGATGATCAGACGGTAGCAGTCGACGCCCTAGCTAAGCATGATTACTCTCTGTTTTCCCAGGTCTGTCCCGAAGCCGACTCATCAAGGACCCCGTCTCTTCATCCCGCCTCGCTAATTGTCCACTAAACAAGTACCTAGCCGTTGCCCATGGGCTGTTTTCCAGGTCTCTTGCGGCCAATACCACCAAAGTGTACAACACCGGCTGGCGGCTGTACTGTACCTTCCTACAAGAACATGCGCCAGGCGCTTTCGGTCATATCGACCGCATACTGTCCTTTATCGGTTACTGTCATGTGCACAGGCACCTATCGTATGGCACCGTGAAGACTTACCTGTCAGGGGTGCAACATCATTTATCCCTTTCCCATCCTAATTTAACATCTTTATTTTCCAGTCATGTGGTCAAGGCCACGTTGAAAGGTCTACAGAATAGTACCCCCGGTGTTAACTCCCGTAGACAGCCCATTTCCGGCCAGATATTCCGAGACATGTCCGATTTGCTAGATTTAAGGCCCTTCGGGGCCCTACAAAGCCTGGTAATCAAAGCGGCCATCTATTTGGCCTTTTACGGTTTCATGAGGCCAGGAGAGTTTTCCTCGTCATCACCCTGTAGGCCATTTCTAGTTCGATGGCAGTTGGCCCCCAGCTCAGAGGGATTCATCCTCTCCCTACCCGTGACCAAGACTTCCCAGTCAGGCCCCCCTACCTGCATTAAATTCTTCCCTACAGCGCACAAATGGTGTCCAGTCCACGTACTTCAGCAGTTGTCTGGGGCTTTGGGCGCTCTCGGCCCTAAAACTCCCCTGCTGCCCTGCTGGACAGTAGCATTGTCTACCTCGCAGTTCGTCTCACATGTACGTATGCTGGCAGGTAATTTAGGCTTGGACCCACTCTCCGTGTCAGGTCATTCCTTTAGGATTGGGGCGGCATCTGCCGCGTCCAAGAATCAAGTGCCGGCTCACTCGCAAATTGGGCCGGTGGCTCTCCTCCTGTTTTAATCGATATGTTCCCAACCCCACGGGGGAGATTTCATGTGCTTTTCAGACATTGGTGTTGTACTGTTTAATAAAGTGTCTTGCATTCCTTGCTGGGTTTTTGGCCTCTTTCAGGTATACTCCCGACGGTAACGGTTATGGCACAACTCAGACCGTTGACATCTTTTATGAGATAGGTAAGTTAGGTTCTATCACATATAGCCCCGATCACAAGTAGCAAGGCCGAGTATTGGCCTGCATTTGTGGGAGGGGCGCCCTGGCCTTTATCAGCTGCTCACCCCCCGTCATCAGGGCACGGACAGCAGCAGCAGTGTTCCCCTCCCAGCCCGCCCTTTTTCTTTACTCTTCCACAGGATATGCCCTCTTTCAGGTATACTCCCGACGGTAACGGTTATGGCACAACTCAGACTGTTGACATCTTTTATGAGTTAGGTAAGTTAGGTTCTGTCACATATAGCCCCGATCACAAATATATACAGTGGGATGCGAAAGTTTGGGCAACCTTGTTAATCGTCATGATTTTCCTGTATAAATCGTTGGTTGTTACGATAAAAAATGTCAGTTAAATATATCATATAGGAGACACACACAGTGATATTTGAGAAGTGAAATTATGTTTATTGGATTTACAGAAAGTGTGCTATAATTGTTTAAACAAAATTAGGCAGATGCATAAATTTGGGCACTGTTGTCATTTTATTGATTCCAAAACCTTTAGAACTAATTATTGGAACTCAAATTGGCTTGGTAAGCTCAGTGACCCCTGACCTACATACACAGGTGAATCCAATTATGAGAAAGAGTATTTAAGGGGGTCAATTGTAAGTTTCCCTCCTCTTTTAATTTTCTCTGAAGAGTAGCAACATGGGGGTCTCAAAACAACTCTCAGATGACCTGAAGACAAAGATTGTTCACCATCATGGTTTAGGGGAAGGATACAGAAAGCTGTCTCAGAGATTTCACCTGTCTGTTTCCACAGTTATTAACATATTGAGGAAATGGAAAACCACAGGCTCAGTTCAAGTTAAGGCTCGAAGTGGCAGACCAAGAAAAATATCGGATAGACAGAAGCGACGAATGGTGAGAACAGTCAGAGTCAACCCACAGACCAGCACCAAAGACCTACAACATCATCTTGCTGCAGATGGAGTCACTGTGCATCGTTCAACCATTCGGCGCACTTTACACAAGGAGAGGCTGTATGCGAGAGTGATGCAGAGGAAGCCTTTTCTCCGCCCACAGCACAAAAAGTGCCGCTTGAGGTGGGCTAAAGCACATTTGGACAAGCCAGCTTCATTTTGGAATAAGGTGCTGTGGACTGATGAAACTAAAATTGAATTATATGGCCATAACAAGGGGCGTTATGCATGGAGGAAAAAGAACACAGCATTCCAAGAAAAACACCTGCTACCTACAGTAAAATATGGTGGTGGTTCCATCATGCTGTGGGGCTGTGTGACCAGTGTAGGGACTGGGAATCTTGTCAAAGTTGAGGGACGCATGGATTCCACTCAGTATCAGCAGATTCTGGAGACCAATGTCCAGGAATCAGTGACAAAGCTGAAGCTGCGCGGGGGCTGGATCTTTCAACAAGACAACGACCCTAAACACTGCTCAAAATCCACTAAGGCATTTATGCAGAGGAACAAGTACAACGTTCTGGAATGGCCATCTCAGTCCCCAGACCTGAATATAATTGAAAATCAGTGGTGTGACTTAAAGAGAGCTGTCCATGCTCGAAAGCCATCAAACCTGAATGAACTAAAGATGTTTTGTAAAGAGGAATGGTCCAAAATACCTTCAACCAGAATCCAGACTCTCATTGGAACCTACAGGAAGCGTTTAGAGGCTGTAATTTCTGCAAAAGGAGGATCTACTAAATATTGATTTCATTTCTTTTTTCTGGTGCCCAAATTTATGCACCTGCCTAATTTTGTTTAAACAATTATAGCACACTTTCTGTAAATCCAATAAACTTAATTTCACTTCTCAAATATCACTGTGTGTGTCTCCTATATGATATATTTAACTGACATTTTTTATCGTAACAACCAACGATTTATACAGGAAAATCATGACGATTAACAAGGTTGCCCAAACTTTCGCATCCCACTGTATATATATATATACAAACCGGATTCCAAAAAAGTTGGGACACTATACAAATCGTGAATAAAAACTGAATGCAATGATGTGGAGGTGCCAACTTCTAATATTTTATTCAGAATATAACATAAATCACGGAACAAAAGTTTAAACTGAGAAAATGTACCATTTTAAGGGAAAAATATGTTGAATCAGAATTTCATGGTGTCAACAAATCCCAAAAAAGTTGGGACAAGGCCATTTTCACCACTGTGTGGCATCTCCCCTTCTTCTTACAACACTCAACAGAGGAGGACCGAGGAGACCAGTTTCTCAAGTTTAGAAATAGGAATGCTCTCCCATTCTTGTCTAATACAGGCTTCTAACTGTTCAATCGTCTTGGGCCTTCTTTGTTGCACCTTCCTCTTTATGATGCGCCAAATGTTCTCTATAGGTGAAAGATCTGGACTGCAGACTGGCCATTTCAGTACCCGGATCCTTCTCCTACGCAGCCATGATGTTGTGATTGATGCAGAATGTGGTCTGGCATTATCTTGTTGAAAAATGCAGGGTCTTCCCTGAAAGAGATGACGTCTGGATGGGAGCATATGTTGTTCTAGAACCGGAATATATTTTTCTGCATTGATGGTGCCTTTCCAGACATGCAAGCTGCCCATGCCACACGCACTCATGCAACCCCATACCATCAGAGATGCAGGCTTCTGAACTGAGCGTTGATAACAACTTGGGTTGTCCTTGTCCTCTTTGGTCCGGATGACATGGCGTCCCAGATTTCCAAAAAGAACTTTGAATCGTGACTCGTCTGACCACAGAACAGTCTTCCATTTTGCCACACTCCATTTTAAATGATCCCTGGCCCAGTGAAAACACCTGAGCTTGTGGATCTTGCTTAGAAATGGCTTCTTCTTTGCACTGTAGAGTTTCAGCTGGCAACGGCGGATGGCACGGTGGATTGTGTTCACTGACAATGGTTTCTGGAAGTATTCCTAAGCCCATTTTGTGATTTCCTTTACAGTAGCATTCCTGTTTGTGGTGCAGTGTCGTTTAAGGGCCCGGAGATCACGGGCATCCAGTATGGTTTTACGGCCTTGACCCTTACGCACAGAGATTGTTCCAGATTCTCGGAATCTTCGGATGATGTTATGCACAGTTGATGATGATAGATGCAAAGTCTTTGCAATTTTTCGCTGGGTAACACCTTTCTGATATCGCTCCACTATCTTTCTGCGCAACATTGTGGGAATTGGTGATCCTCTACCCATCTTGGCTTCTGAGAGACACTGCCACTCTGAAAAGCTCTTTTTATACCCAATCATGTTGCCAATTGACCTAATTAGTGTTAATTGGTCTTCCAGCTCTTCGTTATGCTCAAATTTACTTTTTCCAACCTCTTATTGCTACTTGTCCCAACTTTTTTGGGATTTGTTGACACCATGAAAATTGGAATCAACGTATTTTTCCTTTAAAATGATACATTTACTCGGATTAAACGTTTGATCTGTCATCTACGTTCTATTACAAATAAAATATTGACATTTGCCATCTCCACATCATTGCATTCAGTTTTTATTCACAATTTGTTTAGTGTCCCAACTTTTTTGGAATTTGGTTTGTATACACTGCTCAAAAAAATAAAGGGAACACAAAAATAATACATCCTAGATCTGAGTTAATTAAATATTCTTCTGAAATACTTTGTTCTTTACATAGTTGAATGTGCTGACAACAAAATCACACAAAAATAAAAAAATGGAAATCAAATTTTTCAACCCATGGAGGTCTGGATTTGGAGTCACACTCAAAATTAAAGTGGAAAAAAACACTACAGGCTGATCCAACTTTAATGTAATGTCCTTAAAACAAGTCAAAATGAGGCTCAGTAGTGTGTGTGGCCTCCACGTGCCTGTATGACCTCCCTACAACGCCTGTGCATGCTCCTGATGAGGTGGCAGACGGTCTCCTGAGGGATCTCCTCCCAGACCTGGACTAAAGCATCTGCCAACTCCTGGACAGTCTGTGGTGCAACGTGACGTTGGTGGATAGAGCGAGACATGATGTCCCAGATGTGCTCAATTGGATTCAGGTTTGGGGAACGGGCGGGCCAGTCCATAGCATCAATGCCTTCGTCTTGCAGGAACTGCTGACACACTCCAGCCACATGAGGTCTAGCATTGTCTTGCATTAGGAGGAACCCAGGGCCAACCGCACCAGCATATGGTCTCACAAGGGGTCTGAGGATCTCATCTCGGTACCTAATGGCAGTCAGGCTACCTCTGGCGAGCACATGGAGGGCTGTGCGGCCCTCCAAAGAAATGCCACCCCACACCATTTCTGACTCAATGCCAAATCGGTCATGCTGGAGGATGTTCCAGGCAGCAGAACGTTCTCCACAGCGTCTACAGACTCTGTCATGTCTGTCACATGTGCTCAGTGTGAACCTGCTTTCATCTGTGAAGAGCACAGGGCGCCAGTGGCGAATTTGCCAATCTTAGCGTTTTATGGCAAATGCCAAACGTCCTGCACGGTGTTGGGCTGTAAGCACAACCCCCACCTGTGGACGTTGGGCACTCATATCACCCTCATGGAGTCTGTTTCTGACCGTTTGAGCAGACACATGCACATTTGTGGCCTGCTGGAGGTCATTTTGCAGGGCTCTGGCAGTGCTCCTCCTGTTCCTCCTTGCACAAAGGCGGAGGTAGCGGTCCTGCTGCTGGGTTGTTGCCCTCCTACGACCTCCTCCACGTCTCCTGATATACTGGCCTGTCTCCTGGTAGCGCCTCCATGCTCTGGACACTACGCTGACAGACACAGCAAACCTTCTTGCCACAGCTCGCATTGATGTGCCATCCTGGATAAGCTGCACTACCTGAGCCACTTGTGTGGGTTGTAGACTCCGTCTCATGCTACCACTAGAGTGAAAGCACCGCCAGCATTCAAAAGTGACCAAAACATCAGCCAGGAAGCATAGGAACTGAGAAGTGGTCTGTGGTCACCACCTGCAGAACCACTCCTTTATTGGGGGTGTCTTGCTAATTGCCTATAATTTCCACCTGTTGTCTATCCCATTTGCACAACAGCATGTGAAATTGATTGTCACTCAGTGTTGCTTCCTAAGTGGACAGTTTGATTTCACAGAAGTGTGATTGACTTGGAGTTACATTGTGTTGTTTAAGTGTTCCCTTTATTTTTTTGAGCAGTGTATATATATGCAAAAATTGCATTGTCCCACTGTCACTCTTTTCCAATGAAAATTTTAAAAAAAGTTTCTTTAAAGGGAACCTGTCACCTCCCAAAACCATCCCAAGCCACCAGCAGTACCTGCATGTAGCCAGCAGCGTGTTTCTGATGATGCCTTTCTTCCTGAAGGCAGATGCAGCAAAAGTACTGAAAACGCTGGTTTATCCCCTGCCCAGCGCGCTTCTCCGCACATGCTTGAAGTCAAGGAGGCAGCTGCCTCCTTGCTTCAAGTCACAGTAACCACGTCCCCTTCCCTGCCCCTTTGCTTTCACTAACAGCAGGCTGTTCAGCAAAGGCAGCCGAACTCTAGTGCATAAGCGCTGTCAGTCACAGCTAAGGGGCAGGGAAGGGGGCGTGGTTACCATGACTTGAAGCAAGGAGGCCACTGCCTCCTTGACTTCAAGCATGTGTGGAGAAGCGCTCCAGGCAGGGGATAAAACAATGTTTTCAGTACTTTTGCTGCATCTGCCTTCAGGAAGAAAGGCATCATCAGAAACACGCTTCTAGCTACATGCAGGTACTGCTAGCTGCTTGAGATGGTTTTGGGAGGTGACAGGTTCCCTTTAACAGTTATTGGCTCAGATTTACTAATGTGCCTGCACCAAAAATCTGTCTAAAAAGAGGCACAATTTGGCACAGCTAGAGGTTCTATCCTTTTTTTCCCTCATTCTGGTCAAGGGGTTGGGCTTAGTGTAAGGGTGGAGCTTTGTTGGAAATGGGTGGAGCTTTTGCACCAAAATTATGCCACATTTAGGCCTCTTTCAGACTACCGTATGGCTATTTCAGTGTTTTGCGGTCCGTTTTTCACGGATCCGTTTTTTTGTTTCCGTTGTGTTTCCGTTCTGTTTTTCCATATGGCATATATAGTATACAGTAATTACAAAGAAAAAATTGGGCTGGGCATAACATTTTCAATAGATGGTCCAGCAAAAACAGAATGGATACGGAAGACATATGGATGCATTTCCGTATGTGTTCCATTTTTTTTGCGGACCCATTGACTTGAATGGAGCCACGGAACGTAATTTGCGGGCAATAATAGGACATGTTCCATCTTTCAACTGAACAGAAAAACGGAAATACGGAAACGGAATGCATACGGAGTACATTCAATTTTTTTGCGGATCCATTGAAATGAATGGTTCCGTATACGGACCATATACGGAACGTAAAAAACGGCCCGCAAAACAGAAAAAAAAAAACAGTAGTGTGAAAGAGGCCTTATAATTTGAAAATCTGGTTCAAAGTAAGTCAACAAATAGTTTATATACAGTCAGAAAAAAAGTTTCTATCCACGGAGCCCATTCCTTTGACCAAAGAAACAATCCTGTCTCAGGTAGGAAGACTGTGCCTGCCTGTCACTTTGTGCCCTCGTTGTACTCTCTACAGAGGCCCTGACACATTTTCCTCACAGATTGCCTACCAGCTTCTGTGTTCTATTTAGCTTCCCCTACAGAGATTGTGTCACCTTTCATACCACTATACCACCATGTAGACATCCTTCTTACTTCTGTGTCCCCTACCCCCAAAATATCCCTGGTTACCTTTGCAGTGTCCCACTCAAGTGATACGCAAACGTATTTTAATTATGTATTTAATCATGTGATATGCCTGTATTTTGTATTTTATCTCCTGTCATATTCTTCATGTCACAATGTGATTCCATATGCAAATATCCTTTACACAGGCCTAGTCAGGGTGCACTACACTTGTCAGTGTGTATAAATAGCTTAGCTCAGACCTAAGTTAGGCAGTTAAGTTAAGTTGTTGGCTGGTTGAGGTCAATCCAAACCAGTGCAGATGAGCTCAGGTCAATCCAAGTGAGAGTTCAGTTGAATGCAGTTCTCTCATGAGCCTACAAGAAAGCAAAAGCCATGTAGCTGAATATCTGGAGGGAGGCATCTTCCTAGCCTCTCTACTCTGTCCCTGTCAGCTCCATAACCCAGGGTTAAGGCCTGCAAGTATTCTACCTAGAGGTGAGCAATCTACTCCTATAGATCGCTCTTCCAGGGTGACCAATGTCTAAATTGTATGCAGCCGAGTATTTAAGGAATTATCACGTTTATGCAAGACAAAGAATTAGCAAGATAGTCATTACATGAGGACTTATTAGGCACCTTTGTAGTAGGTGTAGGAGACAGCATGAAGCTTCCACATCTCTAGTTCAAATCCTGAGGACAGTCAGGCCAACTGTCAGAACAGCATTGGAATAGAAGTTCCAGGATTTAGAAAAGCACCTTTAATCAAGGATTAGGATCAGGCCGGAGTTTTGACCAGTGTAAAACTTTCATTATTATAAGCATAGTCTGAGCAGTAGCTTTCTTATGTATTACAAGAGCCTGTACTTCATTGAGGATTTGCATTTCCCTTTCCCCATATGTATGGGAGATTGTGCTTAATGCCGGATTGTATCAAGAGACTGTTTAATGCATTAGATGTGTTGTTATCAAGAGTCATCATCAGTAAAGTGCCATTTTGAGTTCTATCCTGCTTGCCTCAGACTCAGTTCCTCTATTAACACCATAGCAAATGGTTGTACCTCCATACAAAAGGTATTGGCGTCACGACTACAAGGGACCTTGCACTGGCACATTAATACAGACCACCAAGGGCACCTCAAACCACCATCTGGCCAGTGTCCCTTACACCAGCGTGTGCCCCAGAGAATCCTTGCGCCATTCTCCTTTTCAATTATGCGAGCCTGCCCAGGGACGACCTAACCGCGAGTAACCAGAACTGTATTTTCCTCGGCCCACCTATTGCTGACACTGTGACCTAAGAATACAAAAAATCTGCAGCACTCGTCAGTGTGATAAATCCAAGGTGGTTTATTCCATATACAGCAAGGTGGTGCGACGTTTCGACCTAACCAGGTCTTTCTCAAGCAACCTTGTTGCTTGAGAAAGACCTGGTTAGGTCGAAACGTCGCACCACCTTGCTGTATATGGAATAAACCACCTTGGATTTATCACACTGACGAGTGCTGCAGATTTTTTGTATTCTTATTCTGACGTTGGGATCACCAGCCAGGGTCCCCATCTGCGTGCACCATCACCTTTAAGGTATTTTTTCTAATGGCCTTCCCTTATGCGGGACAGTAGTGCTGCCAAACCTTTTTGTATATCTGACACTGTGACCTCACACATAATTTCCCTGCAAGATCTGGCATACCGCACCCTTCCTCCATAAAATTCCTACCACTTCTCCCTGTCAGCTTCTGTGTAGTCAGTCCCTCTATGGCCCCTGCACCCTTCTGTGTCCCCTGCCCCCACAGAGCCCCTGTCACATTCTGTCCCCACTGTCTCCTGCAGCCCACAGTACTCCTACCACCTTTTGTACCAACCTACAGTAACAGAATTCCTGCTTTACTAACAGTTTTGTCATCCGTGCCCTGGCCGGGTGGTAAGTTTACGGTCGCATCCCGCTTTAAAATCATTCTGTTTCTATCACTCCCAACATGTAAACTTTGCTGCACGGTCTAGTCCCACAAATTATTTCCTAGTTAACACATGGATAGACAATTGGGCAGGATGTGAGAATTGACAGTTAAAATGTGAAACAGAATGTTATGCCCGGCTGGCAACAGGGATGAAAAGCTGCAAAAAATCTGTTAGAAGCTTACAGACAGTGTACATCAGAACTCCCGTGATTGTGAAGGGGGGCTATAGTGAGTGACAAGACACAGCAGAGTCAGGAAGTTAATTCATGGCAAGGGGAAAAGTGTTTCAGTGTTTGCAATTAGAAAGGGCTTGTGTTAAACGTTCAGAAATGAACTGGTTAAGTTTTGTTGCCCTAATGATCTGTGTGTATTTAAATAGTGACGATTTATAGTCCCAGGATTAGAGATTACAGCACTAAAAGATGGATAGTTAATGCATAAGTGTATTGATAATTGAAGTTAGAGAAATGAAATGAGCAGCATTTCTTATTTCAAGATGGAGGATTTTGAATCCTATAGAGAGAACAAAGGTTGCCATGAGGCATCCCTCCCCCCACCACATTCCAAAATGTCACTTGTAGTCCTACAAGAACTTCTTCCTGTTCTGTCTGAGATGTGTTTTCAGAGAGAACTCCCTCCCATCTCATACCCCACCTCCTCTGCTCAGGAATTTCATATGGGGGTTGAGGGAGGGGGGAGGGGGGCTGCTAATTGGTAATGCATAAGCAGCAATGTGAAGATGCTAACCTGTGTTATCTATAAGATATTCCAGACAGGGCTCCAGTATTGGATTAGATCTTTCCCAATTGTATGTTCCAATGGTTTAAAATGTGCCTGCAGTGATGATGCTAATTGGAAGTGTCCACTCCTATCAATCTAAGGTTGCACCCATTCTAAGTCCTTATTCAGATATGAGTAATAAGTAACGATGTGTATAACACTAAACCAAAAACTACATGGAATGTAACAAAGAAATTGTGTGATTGGGTGAAAGATACATGATTCAGTGGAATGTGAATGGGTGTGGCTCTGAGTTGTATGTACGTAGCAGAGCTGTGTGTGCAATTCATATTTTATGTGTAAGGGCGTGGTTATGAGCTGTTTTGTGAAGATGAGTACATGAAAATGTATATGAATGCGTATGGAGTATGGTATTTGTTTTCATATAATATGCGCATTGAGAATTTTATTTTATTTTCTTGGAAGTTTTTGGGTTTTTATTGGTACCAACAGCATTGATCAAGCTGTACATTTTTATTTCAATGAAAAGTTTTTTTGGGCCCTTTGTTTGTTCATGTCTGTATTGTCAGATCTGTTTGTTTCAATGTTTGCAGTTACATGTTACATGTTCAGTGTTGTGCTTAACATCAGAGCTCTGCTCGTATGGACAGCTAAGATACTAATGGCAGAATAGAAGACAGACCAAAGCGTCCACTAAAAGGGGTGGACTTAGATGACTCAGAATGGGAAGAAGGAAATGTGAGCCCTCTATGGGAATAAATGGGGTACTGACAAGGACATACAGAACAGATTCCTTACCAGTAGAAACCATGGACAGGGAATACATCATGTCATGTCTTCAGCATTATACTAGATTGCCCATTCAGCCTATTAGGGAGAGATTTGTTCATTAGGCTTGACTTGCAGGTATCAGCAAAGACTCAGGGCATAAGAGTACATTTAGATCTCATTCCAGTCTCTACACCAGTGCCACTGATTCTTGCAAACATACAGGACCACCCAGAACTTAATAACATTAACCCTGCATTATGGTCCTCAAATGAATATGACACAGGATTCATAGATTGCACACCTTACAAAGCTACTGTGAAACCAGGTGTCATCTCAGTGTTCCAGAAACAATACCTGCTGTAAAAAGAGAAACTTGATGGATTTAGGCCAATGATAAAGGAATTCCTACAAAAGGGAATCCTGGAAGAGGTGATTTCACCCTACAGCACGCCCATGAATCCAGTGACAAAGGCAGATGGTGCTGCCCGCTTTGTACAGGATTTAAGGGCCATCAACAACATCATTGTGCCTATAGCCCCTGTTGTACCTGATGTCACTTAATTATTATCTGCCATTCCAGCAGACGCTGTTTGGTTCAGTGTGATAGATCTGAAAAATGCATTCTTTTCTATCCCAGTTGATAAGATAACCAGACTACTTTTTGCTTTTTCCTTTGACAGACGCCAACTGACCTGGTGCAGAAATGCCCCAGGGATATGCTGATTCACCTGTAGTGTACAGCATAGTCCTCCAAGCGATGTTAGAGTCATGGTACATCCCCCCAAGGTTCTGTGCTGCTGCAATATGTCGATGATTTATTACTATGTAGCATGTCAGCGGAGGCCAGCATTCAGGATGGTTTATCACTGTTATAATGATTGTCAGGATGTGGTGTAAAATGCAGGTTGAATACTTGGGCTTTGTCCACACAAAAGGTGAACGGAGAATCAGCGCAGAAAGAGTCCAGTCTATTGCGGGTTTGGTCGCCCCGCACACCAAGAAGGAAATGTTATCTTTCCTTGGTATGATAAACGGTAGACAATGGATTCCTGATTGCTCCCACTATTGACAATGTTTTGAGGCAAGCCACTCTGGATGGAAATCCAGATTTGATTAAATGGTTTTCTGAAATGTACAATGCATTTGATTATCTGAAATGTTCGCTCATGTCGAGTCCAGGGCTGGGCCTCCCTGACTATAATATGCCCTTCCACATGTTTGCACGCCAAAATTGTAAAACCATGGCGGGTGTACTGACACAAGAAAACGGAGGCAAGTTGCGTCCTTGTGTTTTTTTTTTTTCAAAGGTAATGCCCACCCCTGTTCAAGGGATGCCGGCATGTCTGTGTTCTCTTGCAGCCTGTGCTATGATGGTAGAGTTGACAAATTCTTTCACAATGTGACATTACACCATTTTACACACCACTCATGATGTTGTAGGCCTACTCAAGGACATCCACACTCAACACAGCAGGCAGCTGAGCTCATTGCACTTACTAGGACATGTATTCTACATACTGATAGACCTGTCACCATCTATACTGAGAGTAGGTACACACATGAGGTAGTGTGGGACCATGGTATGATCTGGCAGAGGAGAGGATTTACGGCAGCAGATGGTAAGGATCATGTCTCACAGGCCAATGCGCTGGCAGTTAAGGTGGCGAAATGCAACCTCACAGGTTTGTATAACCATTGGGAGATGCCATGTTTGGCACCTCCAACCCCTGAGATGTTGCAAATGCTTACTGATCTTCAGTGGTATGCCACTGAACAGGAACAGCAAGACTGGTGCTATCCAGTATTGCAGAAAAATCCTGAGATAGGATTAGTCTGCGAAGAGGGGAGGTTGTGTATTCCCCAACACAGTGCTTCCATCTTAAGTAGCACATTTCCACAGAGTAGGACATAAACAGCATTGAGATACTCATGGGTAGGCCTTTCCCCACACCATGGGCAAGACGCCCCCTGGTAGTGCAGGAAAGGGACTTGGACCTGATCAGAGAGGAGTAATAATATGATCAAGGTCCTCAGTAAAACTGAAGAATAAGTTGCTTGTAAGTCTCCTTCTCTTTCACAGGAATCAACCCGTCCATTCCGGATAGGCGACCAGGTGATGATCAAGATCTTAAAGAAGGGAAAGGAACCAGGAAGTTTCACCTACGGACCACCCACCGAGGTAGTCGTGATCACCAGAACAGCAGTCCTCACTGAACAGTCGCCCACGTGGATCCACGCCACAAGGATTAAGTTGGTGAAGAAAAGAGAGGTACTAATGGGGGCAGATAGCCCTGACCTCCAACGAGGCCCAGAGGTACTAACGGAGGCAGACAGCCTTGACCTCGAAGAAGATACAGAAGGGGTACTAACGAAGGCAGACAGCCTTGACCCCCAACGAGATGACGCAGTCGGGAAATTCCTCGAGATGGCTGAGATGCAGTGCCTTAATAATTGCAGTTTTGTGTCTCCTACTTACTGTCCCATGGCTGTGGAACAGACAGATATACTTGAAAACAGAATGCAGAGGGGAAGACAGTCTATGGAAGACAAAGGAGAACTTATGGCTGTACCTGGCCAAAACTCTGAACTTAACTGACTTTTGTCTCCAAACCACTTTATCGGCATCTAACATTTTGGAGACATGTCTGGTAGCAGTCCCCACCCCAGTAGATGTATGGACGGAGCTCCTACGTTCCCAATGGAATGACGCAGATATGGAGCATCATGATGTTAAATATGGATATGTAAATCCTTATCATGCTTGTTATGACTGTCCTACATATGAGACTCTGCAAAGTAATATGATAGAAGTAATTACAGGTCTTGTCACAGCAGCAGAAATATGTTATAACTTCACCTGTGATGAGACACTATTGCCTCCCTGCATACAAGCAAAAATGCAGAATAAGACTAAGCCAAATATTTGTGATAGAGATTTAGGTAGTTGTAAAAAGATAATATCAGGAAAGAATATGCAATGTAATATTACAAAAACAGTACCATCCCTAGACAAACATGTACCTCTACCAACAGGATGGGTATTGGCCTGTGGGAATACTAGTTACACATACATACCGGCCAATATTACAGAGGGACCCTGTACAATAGCTAGGTTGACATTAGCAATGATACCACTATTCCCAGCAGTGCAGACACGACTCATGAGAGACACTTCCCTACAGTTACCAGAAAATTGTGATTATAATGTGAATCTCCTCTCTAGATTAGAATATATGAGTTTAGGGGTATCTTTGATAGGAGTACCAGGGTTGGCCATATATAACCACAGGACAATATCAAAACTTGCCTGTTATATGGTAAAACAGAAGAATGTCACTAGTGCAGTTCTGCAAGATATGCTGCTGGATATACAATCGTATGAAAAGGCTATCTTGCAGAATAGGGCAACTATTGACTATTTATTGCTCCAACATGGTATAGGATGCTCAGCGTTCCAGGGATGTGTTGTTTCAATTTATCAGATCACTCCCGTGGAATAAAAGATAAAATAGGCCAATTAGAGGAGATGAGAAAACATATAAAACAAGATGTTGACCAAGGTTGGTGGGACTGGCTTTTTGACTGAATACCTGACTTTGGTCAAATAAGGTATGTTTTAGGAGTGGCATTTGCCGTGGTCGCTGCAATAGTGGGTCTCTGCTGTTGTCTGCAGTGTGTGCCCTCCCTTCTTGTCATATGTAAAAAATGTGGCCGAAAGAGGGGTACACTCAACATTCCTCTATACTCCTGTAGAGGTAGAAGAGGCAAACACAACCTCAACAAAGCCTCAGGATTATACTCCTGAAGGGTACATGGAATACCTAAAGGCTTATAAGCAAACCAAGGAAGAGCAGAGAAAGAACCATATAGTATATATATATATATATATATATATATATATATATATATGGTTCTAAGAGGGGATTTGATGGGATATATGCGACTCCATTTTGTCTCATTCAGCCACGTGTATTACATTTGGTTAGTGCACTACAAAACCTCCCTTCCCCCTTAAGGAATGTGTGTGACACATCCTGGGCTGTTTCAAGAAATCCATACATTCCTTAGGTTGTAAGTCTGAACACTCCTACCATATAAAGCCATCTGGCTCAACTGTATGCTAGCCCATGTGTATATACCTGATTGGTCAAATGCTGTTACTAGGAGTCATCTATTATGTTAATGCAGAGCTTATGTGTGACCATACTATTGGTCAAATACTAATGCTAACATATGATTGGATGTCAAGGAAGCTCAACCCCCTCTATTAAAACTGTTTGCCAGCTGTGAATAAACCAGAATGGATTAGAAACTACACACGTTTCAGTGTTATCTTCTTCATTCTCCCGGTACCGGTTAAGACTTAATTCAAGCTGGCCACTGAAATCATGTGTCAGGGACACACCGTTAGGCAAGAGAGTAAATTTTCCTAACACCCACCAACACAAAATATCTTCCTAGAAGTTACTCCTCTGTGATGGCCAGTGCCATCTGCCATGTTCTGACCTCCTCCACTTGTCTCTCATTAAGATATGGAAAAATAGAATGAGGACGTGAAATGCAGACACAGAGCTAGCCAGGCTTTTATCACCCTGCCTGGTCCTTTATTGCTACCAAACATACAGGAGAGTACAGCACTACATACCTCTTACATTCAGTGATGTCTCCTCCTCTGATGCAGATATTTCCTCATATTCTTTGTTAGGACCAGACTGTCATTATGACTTCTTTCAGCCATGTCTCTTCTCTGCAGAGTTTGTCACACAGACATCTTAGAGCCCTCACTTTTCCATCATCTTCCCCACCCTGGTGCCCCAACAGTGTTATCCGGCTATCATCCCCAATACTGTGCCTGCTGTGCTTACCAATGTCTCCAAATACTTAACAGCAGAAAGAAGTCCCTCCAGTAATAATAATGCCCTCTAGTGCTCCTAGCAATAATAATGGCCCTATTATTGTCCCCTGCAATAACAATGCCCTGGTTGTGCTGCCAGTATTTATAATGTCCCCTATAGTGCACCC
This sequence comes from Bufo bufo, assembly GCF_905171765.1. Classification (NCBI taxonomy): domain Eukaryota; kingdom Metazoa; phylum Chordata; class Amphibia; order Anura; family Bufonidae; genus Bufo; species Bufo bufo. The sequence continues at coordinate 237,387,206 of NC_053392.1, forward strand.
AGTAATAATCATGCCACTATAGTGCCCCCAACAGTAATACTGCCCCAGTAATAAATAAAAAAAGCCTTAGAGAGCCTCCAGTAGTAATAATGTACCCTATTGTGCCTCCAGATATAATAATGCCACCACAGTGCACCCAGTTATAATAATGTCCCCAGTAATGTCTCTATAGGGCCTAGTAATGTCCTCCTCATTGCCCCAGTATTGTCCGCCACAGTATTGTCCGCCCCAGTAATGTCCACTATGGTCAGGTTCCTGGAGGATAAAAAAAAGAATACTCACCTGAGTCCCATTCTCTGCCACAGTTTGAGAAGCAGGCCTCAGAACTCTTCTGGCCTACGGCCTGTGTCCAGACGCAGGTGACAGGTCGCAATTATATCATTGCAATTTGTCCCAGAGCAGGAGACCTTGATGACATCATCTCAACTCTTGGGACCTGGCATACAGGAGGCAGTACTGAGCACAGTGTTAGAGGCGTGCTGATGATTGAAGTTGGAAGAGTCTCTGGTCCTTTAGCATCCTTTAGCCCTTTATTAAATCATCATATACATAATCATAAGCAATAATGATAAAACCTTGCGAAAAAGTGCTATGAAATGGATGAAAGCCCTTCCCGCATAAACTGGAAGAAGCGCGCCTGCGAAACGTACCCGAACCCAGACTTTTTCACTGAAGTTCGGGTTTGGTTTAGGTGTTCTGTAGATTTTATTATTTTCCCTTATAACATGGTTATAAGGGAAAATAATAGCATTCTTAATACAGAATGCTTACTAAAATGTCGATTGAGGGGTTAAAAAAATAAAATAATTAACTCACCTTATCCACTTGATCGAGCAGCTGGCATAGTCTTTTTTCTTCTTCTTTCGGGACCTGCAAAAGGACCTTTGATGACGTAATCACGTGGTGAGCGGGGTGATGTCAGCGCAGGTCCTGCTGAATGAAGATAGAAGATCCTTCTATCTTCATTCAGCAAAACCTGCGCTGACGTAACCACGCTCACCACGTGGTGAGCGCGATTACGTCATCAAAGGTCCTTTTGCAAGTCCTGAAATAAGAAGAAAGAAGACTATGCCGGCTGCGCGATCAAGTGGATAAGGTAAGGTCATTTTATTTTATTTTTTTAACCCCTCATACTGTCTCCCCTGGCTGCATAATATACTGTTTAATTGGTGGATCGTTGTGTTGATTTCTATGTACGGCTCATTCAGCCTGTAGATATATACTGTATTTGGAAACCCATGTTAAACCGTGTTATTTATAGCCACCATTGGGGGCAGCATATTTACCCTATTGACTCCAGTTTATGTGGGGAGAGATTTCTTCCATTCCATAGCACTTTTCGCAAGGTTTTATCATTATTGCTTATGATTATGTATATGATGTCCTTTTTGAATGATTTAATAAAGATGTATTCTTGTATTGTCATTTGTATGGCTCTAATTATTTAGGAGTTTTCTGATATGTTTCCACACATGTTGTTTTGTATTTTGTTCAATTATTGGCGGTTGTTTTATCCTTTAGCCCTTCCAACATATAGCCCCATGTAAGTAACATCACTCCCCTCCCTCCAGCCCCTCCAACATACAGTCCCATGTAAATTACATGATTAACATCAGTCCTTTACCTTAATCTCCCTCCAACATACAGTCCCATGTAAATGACACCACTCCCCTCCCTCCAACATACAGTCCCATGTAAATAACATTACTCCCCCCTCCCCATCCCCCTCCAACATACAATTCCAATGTCCACAAAGCCCATACTACCTTGTTGTCTGGCCACCCCTTTATGTTCCCATAGAGTGGCCACTTAATATAGTGGCCACTTACTTCACCCCAAAAAATTGACAGACTAGGCTAAACCACGCCCCTCTCCCTGTACTGATGCCGGCCAAAATAAAAAAGACCTTAAGGTGAGCTGAGCGGGGCCTGGAGTATTTCTCTCACCCTCAGGCAGTCACAGGGTGACATGGTGTCATGTTGTAGCGACTCACTGGGGGGAGAGAGAAAGCCTCAGTCAGTCAGTTTGTGGCTGCAGCTCATGCTCGCACAGCGCAATGCTGATGTCTGAGCATGGTGCAACTGAAAAGGAGGATAACCCAGCATCCGTCCAGGCCCTGCGCTGGATAGAGGACAGGGTCCCAGGAAACTGGACTGTCAGGCCTACTAAAGCCGGACTCCTGGCCACCCTATGCTCCCAGGGGCGTAGCAGTAAATGCAGCCCTGGCACTACCTGCCCGCTAATGGGTGATATTGACACATGACAAATCAGTGATGTCACTAGTGGCAGGAATAATGTCAGAGAGAGTGAGAGAGAGAGTTGAGTGGGCTCTGCCTGGCCGCTAGTAGGAGCAGTGTTTTGACCCAGTGGAGCAAGCAACAGAAAGAAGGCAACACAGCAGGGAGGAAGCACAGTTAGGCTGCATTCACACGTCCGTGGTGTGTTGCGGACCGCGCACCGCAAATACGGATGCGGACAGCACACTGTGTGCTGTCCGCATCCATTCCGTCCCCATAGAGAATGAATGGGTCCACACCCGTTCCGCAAAATTGCGGAACGGATGCTGACCCATTTTGCGGATGTGTGAATGGAGCCTTAAGCACACGTATTCGCTGACAGCAGCACACAGCAGCATTTAGTCCCTTTCTACCGTTAGCTGAGTGCTGCTGATCAGCTGATCTGGTACAGTTTCACTTCTTCATCTTGATGGAGTGATGACCCCTGTGCAGTCGTGCAGGTCATGCACCCCAAAGGCCATCCCTGTGTGTGATAACTGTAGTGCAGTCTACACAGCCTGTCTAAGCGTATGCTTTTTTTAGGATTAGTAAATCTGGGCCAATGTATATTATTTATTGCACAAACCGGCCTGAGCTATTTGGCTGCTTTTCTGTACTATATGTTCAATAGAGTTGAGCGAATTTTTCAAAAAATTCAATTGGGACGGTTCGCCGAATTTCCCAAAAAGATTTGGTTCGATCCGAATTTATTCATGATGAATCGCATTAAAAAACAGCTATTTCCTGGCTCCTGAGAGCCTGTATAGTGGTGTAGAACACTGTGCATTGCAGTACCATGCATAGGGAGTCCGTTGTGATAGTGAAACAATACTCTGAGTCAGTATGACATGCAGATGACAGGCGTCACTCTTAGAATCACTTCACACTTCAATTATTTGGTCAGTTACGGGGCCAAAACTGACCAAATAACTAAGGTGTAAACTCAGCCTTACAGGTCAATGCTAGCGCCATGGTATAAAGAACTGTGTAGTGGCCCAAGATTGTACTATAGAGTGAAAGAGTGCACTCCTTTTACACCGCCTTTAGCTGATTCCACATAGATTTCTACAGAACCTGTTCTGTTACACATAGTAACATAGTATATGAGACGCATTTGGGACGCAATTGGAAAAAAGACATTTGTCCATCCAGTTCGCCTGTTATCCAGCAAGATGATCCAGATGAAGGCAAAAAAAATAAACTGTGAGGTACAAGCCAATTTTCCTCACTTAAGGGGGAAAAAATTCCTTCCCGACTCCAATCAGGCAATCAGAATAACTCCCTGGATCAACAACCCCTCTCTAGTAGCTATAGCCTGTAATAATATTACACTCCAGAAATACATCCAGGCCCCTCTTGAATTCTTTTATTGTACTCACCATCACCACCTCCTCAGGCAGAGAGTTCCATAGTCTCACTGCTCTTACCGTAAAGAATGCTCTTCTATGTTTGTGTACAAACCTTCTTTCCTCCAGACGCAGAGGATGCCCCTCGTCAGTCACAGTCCTGGGGATAAATAGATGATGGGAGAGATCTCTGTACTGACCCCTGATATATTTATACATATTAATTAGATCTCCCCTCAGTCGTCTTTTTTCTAAACTTAATCTTTCAGGGTACTGTAGTTGCCCCATTCCAGTTATTGCCCTCCTTTGAACCCTCTCCAGCTCTGCTATGTCTGCCTTGTTCACAGGAGCCCATAATTTACACAGTGCTCCATGTGTGGTCTGACTAGTGATTTGTAAAGTGGTAGGACTATGTTCTCATCACGGGCATCTATGCCCCTTTTGATGCAACCCTCTATCTTATTGGCCTTGGCAGCAGCTGCCTGACACTGGTTTTTACTGCTTAGTTTGCTGTTTATAAAAATTCCTAGGTCCTTTTCCATGTCAGTGTTACCGAGTGTTTTACCATTTAGTATGTACGGGTGATTTGCATTATTCCTTCCCATGTGCATAACCTTACATTTGTCAGTGTTAAAGTATAACTGTCGTATATTTTTTTTTTGGAGTATTAGATTGTGGTGATTAATATCTCCTTGGTGGCCCTATTTCAACTTTTCACTGTGTATTCAATTACCCCTTAATTCCACATTTTTGTTCCCTGTACTGCCTACTTTTACCTGTGCTTAAAATAGGGTTTCTAGGCATGCTCTGTCTATCTGTTGAAGGATGGAGCACGCAGAAGCAGGCTGCGTGCAGGGTCAGATTACTGACAACCAGGGACTGTAAATAAATGATTAAAGCCAGGTCCTCCCCAGCAGCTGATAACAGTGCCTGGGCTGTGTGCACTTCTCCCTGTCCCTGGGCTTGGCAGACGCTCCCTCACTCAGCAGAGCTGGAGAAGGCAGAGTTGAACCAGCGCACAACAGGGAAGGGAGATCTGCCGTCTGCTCAGTGTATAAATGAAAGCAACATGTGGTAAGAGGACCCCTTTGTGCTGCAGGAGATTAACCCTTTAGGGGGAGGGCTCTGGTTACTGACACTTTTGGGGGGCTATTGTTACTGGCTAGTGAGGGCAGGCGGGATTAGCCTCAGGGTGAGGGCAGTGGCGGCCATCTTAACTGAATAGTGAAATTGCTGTTTTATGCAGACTGGTTGCTAAGGGCTGAATCTTATTAAATATGGGGTAAGTCAGTCTAATAGTAACTGATTCTGGAATATCATGTTATTAGTAACTACATATATGAAAATTGAAATTAGGGTCTAAATGTGACAGTTATCCTTTAAACCTCATCTGCCCAAGCCTCTAATCTATCCATAATTATCTGTAGCAGTATATTGTCCTCTTCAGTGTTAATTACTTTACACAGTTTGGGTCATCTGCAAAAAAAATTATTTTACTGTGCAAACCTTCTACAAGATCATTAATAAATACATTGAAGAGAATAGGGCCCAATACTGACCCCTGAGGTACTCCACTACACGCTGAGACAAGTAGTGTCCCCCTGACAGAATGGAGAGGGTATCAGGAGTAAGTTTGTGTTGCCATTACTGTTTATTTTGCCCTTCTTCTCATCCGTCTTAAGAACAACTCCCCAAAAAAAGATCCTGCCTTTTGAGCACCCCCCTTCACACGGTAAGCATTTGCTCAATAATCCTTCAGTATTGCTAAGGCCAAAAAAACAAAAAAACAGGAGTGGATCCAAAACAGAGATGACACGTGATTGGAAAGTTTGCATGTCTTCTGTGTTTTGTACCCACTCCTGCTTTTAGCTTCCGAATCATGAGCATATCCTTCTACAAAATAGGGAGCTTGTGATACAGGCCTTACAGATGCTCCAAAGACAGGATCTGTCATGTTTCACATTTTTCTGTCCTTCTGACAGATCAGAAGAAGGGTAAAATAAATGGTGAACTCAACAAGGCCAAACAGGGACAATTGATTGGGAGGATGGCAACAGCATTAGATGTCAACAAAGTGGTCCAGTCACAGAGTGGTGAGGTGGCAACAGCATGAGGAGTCAAATTGACCCCAGAAGCAAGGGTGAATGAAAGTAGTTATACAGTCAGGTCCATAAATATTGGGACATCGACACAATTCTAAGATTTTTGGCTCTATACACCACAATAGAAATTAAACAAACTAGACGTGCTTTAACTGCAGACTACCAGCTTTAATTTGAGGATATTTACAGTCGTGGCCAAAAGTTTTGAGAATGACACAAATATTAGTTTTCACAAAGTTTGCTGCTAAACTGCTTTTAGATCTTTGTTTCAGTTGTTTCTGTGATGTAGTGAAATATAATTACACGCACTTCATACGTTTCAAAGGCTTTTATCGACAATTACATGACATTTATGCAAAGAGTCAGTATTTGCAGTGTTGGCCCGTCTTTTTCAGGACCTCTGCAATTCGACTTCGCATGCTCTCAATCAACTTCTGGGCCAATTCCTGACTGATAGCAACCCATTCTTTCATAATCACTTCTTGGAGTTTGTCAGAATTAGTGGGTTTTTGTTTGTCCACCTGCCTCTTGAGGATTGACCACAAGTTCTCAATGGGATTAAGATCTGGGGAGTTTTCATGCCATGGACCCAAAATGTCAACATTTTGGTCCCCGAGCCACTTAGTTATCACTTTTGCCTTATGGCACGGTGCTCCATCGTGCTGGAAAATGCATTGTTCTTCACCAAACTGTTGTTGGATTGTTGGAAGAAGTTGCTGTTGGAGGGTGTTTTGGTACCATTCTTTATTCATGGCTGTGTTTTTGGGCAAAATTGTGAGTGAGCCCACTCCCTTGAATGAGAAGCAACCCCACACATCAATGGTCTCAGGATGCTTTACTGTTGGCATGACACAGGACTGATGGTAGAGCTCACCTTTTCTTCTCCATACAAGCCTTTTTCCAGATGCCCCAAACAATCGGAAAGAGGCTTCATTGGAGAATATGACTTTGCCCCAGTCCTCAACAGTCCATTCACCATACTTTCTGCAGAAGATCAATCTGTCCCTGATGTTTTATTTGGAGAGAAGTGGCTTCTTTACTGCCCTTCTTGACACCAGGCCATCTTCCAAAAGTCTTCACCTCACTGTGCGTGCAGATGCGCTCACACCTGCCTGCTGCCATTCCTGAGCAAGCTCTGCACTGCTGGCACTCCGATCCCACAGCTGAATCCTCTTTAGGAGACGATCCTGGCGCTTGCTGGACTTTCTTGGACGCCCTGAAGCCTTCTTTACAAGAATTGAACCTCTTTCCTTGAAGTTCTTGATGATCCTATAAATTGTTGATTGAGGTGCAATCTTAGTAGCCATAATATCCTTGCCTGTGAAGCCATTTTTATGCAACGCAATGATGGCTGCACGCGTTTCTTTGCAGGTTACCATGGTTAACAATGGAAGAACAATGATTTCAAGCATCACCCTCCTTTTAACATGTCAAGTCTGCCATTTTAACCCAATCAGCCTGAGATAATGATCTCCAGCCTTGTGCTCATCAACATTCTTATCTGAGTTAACAAGACGATTCCTGAAATGATCTCAGCAGGTCCTTTAATGACAGCAATGAAATACAGGGGAAAGTTTTTTTGGGGATTAAGTTAATTTTCATGGCAAAGAAGGACTATGCAATTCATCTGATCACTCTTCATAACATTCTGGAGTATATGCAAATTGCTATTATAAAAACTTAAGCAGTAACTTTTCCAATTTCCAATATTTATGTAATTCTCAAAACTTTTGGCCAGGACTGTACATCCAAATCAGATGAACGGTGTAGGAATTACAACAGTTTGCATATGTGCCTCCCACTTGTTAGGGACCAAAAGTAATGGGACATAATATTGATCATAAATCAAACTTTCACTTTTTAATACTTGGTTGCAAATCCTTTGCAGTCAATTACAGACTGAAGTCTGGAACGCATAGACATCACCAGATTCTGGGTTTCATCCCTGGTGATGCTCTGCCAGGCCTCTACTGCAACTGTCTTCAGTTCCTGCTTGTTCTCGGGGCATTTTCCCTTCAGTTTTGTCTTCAGCAAGTGAAATGCATGCTCAATCTGATTCAGGTCAGGTGATTGACTTTGCCATTGCATAACATTCCACTTCTTTCCCTTAAAAAAACTCTTTGGTTGCTTTTGCAGTATGCTTTGGGTCATTGGCCATCTGCACTGTAAAGCACCATCCAATGAGTTCTGAAGCATTTGGCTGAATATGAGCAGATAATATTGCCCGAAACACTTCAGAATTCATCCTGCTGCTTTTGTCAGCAGTCACATCATAAATAAATACAAGAGAACCAGTTTCATTGGCAGCCATACATGCCCACGCCATGACACTACCACCACATGCTTCACTGATGAGGTGGTATGCTTAGGATCATGAGCAGTTCCTTTCCTTCTCCATAGTATTCTCTTCCCATCACTCTGGTACAAGTTGATCTTGGTCTCATCTGTCCAGAGGATGTTTTTCCAGAACTGTTAAGGCTTTTTTATATGTCGTTTGGCAAACTCTAATCTGGCCTTCCTGTTTTTGAAGCTCACCAATGGTTTACATCTTGTGGTGAACCCTCTGTATTCACTCTGGTGAAGTCTTCTCTTGATTGTTGACTTTGACACACATACACCTACCTCCTGGAGAGTGTTCTTGATCTGGCCAACTGTTGTGAAGGGTGTTTTCTTCACCAGGGAAAGAATTATTCGGTCATCCACCACAGTTGTTTTCCGTTGTCTTCCGGGTCTTTTGGTGTTGCTGAGCTCACCGGTGCGTTCCTTCTTTTTAAGAATGTTCCAAACAGTTGTTTTGGCCACTCCTAATGTTTTTACTATCTCTTTGATGGGTTTGTTTTGTTTTTTCAGCCTAATGATGGCTTGCTTCACTGATAGTGACAGCTCTTTGGATCTCATCTTGAAAGTTGACAGTAACAGATTCCAAATGCAAATAGCATGCTTGAAATGAACTCTGGACCTTTTATCTGCTCATTGTAATTGGCATAATGAGGGAATAACACACACCTACCCATGGAACATCTGAGAAGCCAATTGTTCCATTACTTTTGATCCCTTAACAAGTGGGAGGCACATATGCAAACTGTTGTAATTTCTACACCATTCACCTGATTTGGATGTAAATACCCTCAAATTAAAGCTGACAGTCTGCAGTTAAAGCACATCTAGTTTGTTTCATTTCAAATCTATTGTAGTGGTGTATAGAGCTAGAAATCTTAGAATTGTGTTGATGTCCCAATATTTATGGACCTAACTGCATATCAACTAAATACACCCCAAAACTGTTTGTATCAGACCACACTTTCAGTACAGAAGCAAGGGTAAATGGAAGCACTCATATATATGAAATAAATATACCCCAAACTGGTTGTATCAGGCCACAAATTCACCACAGAAGAAAGGAAGAATGGAAGTAGTTATACCGTATTTTTCGTCCCATAAGACACATTTGGGATGCAATTGGGGGAAAAATGCCCCTGCGTCTTATAGGGCGAATACTAATAAGCTCTTCCATTATGGAAGCGCTCATTAGTACCGGAGGATCAGGAAGCGGCGGAGGCTCTGTACTCACAGCTTCCTGGTCCTCAGCTGTCAGCTGTGCAGTCGCTGCGCATAGCGTGAAGCCGCTCTGTGATCTAACGCTGTGCGCGTCAGGTCACAGCACAGCCGACGGCAGGAGAAAGAAGATCATGCTGGAGGAGAGGAGCGGCGGTGTCCGAAGCAGGAGAGATAAGAGTTTTTTTGTTTTATGTCTTATGTGGCTGATGAGAGACATGGGGGCTGAAATATGGCAATGGGAGTTAAAATATGACAATGGGGGCTGATATGGGGGCTGAAATATGGCAATGGGGTCTAAAATATGGCCATGGGGGCTGAAATATGGCAATGGGGGGCTTTTATGGGGGCTGAAATATGGCAATGGGGGCTGAAATATGGCAAAGGTGGCTGATATAGGGGCTGAAATATGGTAATGGGGGCTAAAATATGGCCATGGGGGCTGAAATATAGCAATGAGGGCTATTATAGGGGCTGTAATATGGCAATTGTGGCTGATATGGGGGCTGATGAGAGGCATATGGGGGCTCATGAGAGGCATAGGGGTGTCATCTCAGGTCTGATTAACATTGGGGGTCTGACTGGTGGTCTGACCTGAGGTCTAATAAAAAACATTTTTTTCTTATTGTCCTCCTCTAAAACCTAGGTGCGTCTTATGGGCTGGTGCGTCTTATAGGGCAAAAAAAATATGGTATATCAACTAAATACACCCCAAAACTGGTTGTTTAAAACTGCAATTTCACCCCAGAGGCAAAGATGAATGGAAGTATTTTTATTTATTTAAAATAAAAATACCCCAAAACTGGTTGTATCAGACTGCAAATTTACCCCAGAAGAAAGAAAGAATGGAAGTAGTTATATATCAACTAAATACACCCCTGGTTGTATCAGAACGCACTTTCAAACCAATAAGAGAAGCTAGGATTACTGAAATTACTGTTGTTTTAAAGAATGCAAACAACCTAAAATCTGTAGTAATAGATCACTTTTAGTAACCCTAATTAGTGCAGAAAGGTGTAATAGAAAATCTCCTATTACCCAGGCTTTGCACTCTACTATTGGTCCCTGATCTCAACATACAGTGCGGATAATGCCTCTCTATCTTTTCCCTACACTATAAATAATCTTTCCTTGAACAGCTCAATTGTTTTTTTGTTTTTTTATAAAGTATTTTCTAAACACAGCCCCTAGTGCCTGTAACATCTCTCCCTGCACTAAGCTCACTGTAAAATGGTGGAGACCAGGCAGGAGGAGGCTGTTCTGCCCTGCAGGGTTAGAAAATGATTCTATTTCTATCCGCTAGAGTTTTGGTATTTCTGTAGTGATTAGTGTGGTTATAGCACGATCTAGCGGTATTAAGTTGTATTACACTTTGTTTTTCTTGTTACAAAGACTGCTGCATTGTGGGTGGTGAAAAGCATTGTGGGAGTGCAAAGCATCCTGGGAAAGAGAAGCCTGCAGTCAACAGGGCACATTAGCAAAGCTGTCCTTCTGCAAATCTCCTTCTTAAACTCCACCATCCTTGTAAAATCATATCTGGTGAGAGATCTACCTTTGTTTCAGGGACATTATGTTATGCAGAGCTGTCTAGCTAGCTATAATTGTTACTCAGAGAAGTTGCTACTACTGTTAGCTAGACATTTATCCTTATGTACAGTAAGCCATTTTACCATATGCTTCAGCGCTGATGCAAATGTTCTAGTGCATGCTATCTATACTTTATACTTATACTTGCTATTTGTATTCTTATAGTTTTACCAATCAATCAAATACTCCTGTTTTACCAATAAACTAGTTAGACTACAAAGAACAGTCCTCTTATTTGGAAGACAGGAATGGTTTATGCTGAATGTCAGACTGCACACTGTGTGAACGTGTATGAAGACAGAACAGAGGCTTTTTATAAGGCTGTGACATCACAGAGTCTGGCTATCTGCTGATTGGTTGTCTGCATGGCATTATGGGAGCTCCCTCGTTCCCAGGCTTCTTACTTTCACTTTGTAACATGTACAGCAGCCATTTTAGAAAAAATGCATTTTGTTATCACAGGGGGTAGGGGACTAGGGGCCCACCTTGCTCAGGAGCCCACCGGGGGATTCACTTGTTCCCATGTGGGCCAGTCCGAGCCTGGGGTTAGGTAATGTTACGTACAGAGAGCCCAGGACACAGCAGAAGACAATGGTCCCATGGGACTTCAACATCATCATATCAAGTATGTTTGAATTGCTCTCCCATCAAATATATATTGAGCTGTCAGCAGCTTTGAGGTGTCTATATTGCTGATTGACCTTCATTAGGCACCCTTTCCTTGTCCAACCATCTTAGAATATAATTAGAGATGAGCGAATCGAAGTTGACGAAGTGGAATTCGATTCGAATTTCAGGAAAAATTTGATTCACACCGAATCTGAATTTCCTCAAGCTTCGTGGTAACTAATCGCATTTTTCCTAAAATTGTTCCTGCACATGTTAGGACATGGAGCAAGGAATTCTGGGAGCGAGGTATCATCCACAATGACTTGCATGTAGCCAATGAGCAGCCAGCCCTGTGATGTCACAGCCCTATAAATAGCCTCAGCCATCTAGGATTCAGCCATTTTCCAGTGTACTCAGTGCAGGGAGAGACGTCAGCAAGCGCTAGGGACAGTGGTAGAAAAGACTTTAAAACTTTTATTTTGCTGTATAGAAGTTCAGGGAAAGGATAGGGAGGAATCATTTCACATTATTGAAGCAGAACATTGTTCAGTAGGGGAATTTACAGCCTGAGTAACAGGAACAAGCCTATTACACCTTGCTGCACTGACTGGGGATCCAAATTGCCATTATACAGCTCTGTAATTCCAGCAAACCGTTCTTGTTATTGGGGTGCAAGTGCTGTTTGATACAGCCATTAACAGGGTTTATTACACGAAAATAGTTCTATGTCTTATTTGCCCTTATGCGGTGCAGTTATATTTTCTAAAGCATTTTTTGGCTTGTATTAGTGGGAAAAAAGGGCTTATTAGCCATTGTGTGGTGAAGTGAGAAAATTACAGCCCTTTTTGGTGTGTATTAGTGGCAAAAAATATATATTATTTGTCGTTCAGCAGTGCAGTTATATGTTCTACAGCCCTTTTTGGAGTGTATTAGTGGCACAAAAATATATATTATTTGCCATTCAGCGGTGCAGTTATATGTTCTAAAGCCCTTTATGGCGTGTATTAGTGGCAGAAAAATATATATTATTTGCCGTTCAGGGGTACAGTTATCTGTTCTAAAGCCATTTGTGGTGTGTATTAGTGGTACAAAAATATATATTATTTGCCGGTCAGCTGTGCAGTTATATGTTCTAAAGCCCTTTTTGGCATGTATTAGTGGCAAAAAAATATATATTATTTGCCGTTCAGCAGTACAGTTACAGTCAGGTCTATAAATATTGGGACATCAACACAATTCTAAATTTTTTGGCTCTATACACCACCACAATGGATTTGAAATGAAACGAACAAGATGTGCTTTAACTGCAGACTGTCAGCTTTAATTTGAAGGTATTTACATTCAAATCAGGTAAATGGTGTAGGAATTACAACAGTTTGCATATGTGTCTCCTACTTGTTAAGGAACCAAAAGTAATGGGACAGAATAATAATCATAAATCAAACTTTCACTTTTTAATACTTGGTTGCAAATCCTTTGCAGTCAATTACAGCCTGAAGTTTGGAACGCATAGACATCACCAAACGCTGGGTTGCATCCCTGGTGATGCTCTGCCAGGCCTCTACTGCAACTGTCTTCAGTTCCTGCTTGTTCTTGGGGCATTTTCCCTTCAGTTTTGTCTTCAGCAAGTGAAATGCATGCTTAATCGGATTCAGGTCAGGTGATTGACTTGGCCATTGCATAACATTCCACTTCTTTCCCTTAAAAAACTCGTTGGTTGCTTTTGCAGTATGCTTTGGGTCATTGTCCATCTGCACTGTAAAGCACCATCCAATGAGTTCTGAAGCATTTGGCTGAATATGAGCAGATAATATTGCCCGAAACACTTCAGAATTCATCCTGCTGCTTTTGTCAGCAGTCACATCATCAATAAATACAAGAGAACCAGTTCCATTTGCAGCCATACATGCCCACAACATGACACTACCACCACCATGCTTCACTGATGAGGTGGTATGCTTAGGATCATGAGCAGTTCCTTTCCTTCTCTATACTCTTCTCTTCCCATCACTCTGGTACAAGTTGGTCTAGGTCTCATCTGTCCATAGGATGTTGTTCCTGAACTATGAAGGCTTTTTTAGATGTCATTTGGCAAACTCTAATCTGGCCTTCCTGTTTTTGAAGCTCACCAATGGTTTACATCTTGTGGTGAACCCTCTGTATTCACTCTGGTGAAGTCTTCTCTTGATTGTTGACTTTGACACAGGTACCTGAAGAGTGTTCTTAATCCGGCCAACTGTTGTGAAGGGTGTTTTCTTCACCAGGGAAAGAATTCTTCGGTCATCCACCACAGTTGTTTTCTGTGGTCGTCCAGGTCTTTTGGTGTTGCTGAGCTCACCGGTGCGTTCCTTCTTTTTAAGAATGTTCCAAACTGTTGTTTTGGCCACGCCTAATGTTTTTGCTATCTCTCTGATAGGTTTGTTTTGTTTTTTTTCAGCTTAATGATGGCTTACTTCACTGATAGTGACAGCTCTTTGGATCTCATCTTGAGAGTTGACAGCAACAGATTCCAAATGCAAATAGCACACTTGGAATGAACTCTGGACCTTTTATCTGCTCATTATAATTGGGATAATGAGGGAATAACACACACCTGGCCATGGTACAGCTGAGAAGCCAATTGTCCCATTACTTTTGGTTCCTTAACAAGTGGGAGGCACATATGCAAACAGCTGTAATTCCTACGCCGTTCACCTGATTTGGATGTAAATACCCTCAAATTAAAGCTGACAGTCTGCAGTTAAAGCACATCTTGTTTGTTTCATTTCAAATCCATTGTAGTGGTGTATAGAGCCATAAATTGTAGAATTGTGTCAATGTCCCAATATTTATGGACCTGACTGTATATGTTCTAAAGGCATTTGTGGCGTATATAAGTGGAAAAAAGTAAGGGCCTATTTGCCATTCAGCGGTGCAGTTATATGTTCTAAAGCCTTTTGTGAAGTGTATACGTGGAAAAAAAGGGCTTATTAACCGTTGTGTGGTGAAGTGAGAAAATTACAGACTTTTTGGTGGTGTTTTAATTTCCTTTTCATTTATTTATTTGATCTAACAGTAGTCAGACAGAGAAGTGCCAGGCCTGTACAGGGGAGTAGAGCAGAGGCCTAAATGTTTCTGGCACATGCACAGGTCGCAGCAGAGTAAGGGGGCATAGCATCAGCAATCAGGTACAGTCGCAGCGAGAGGCCCGAGCTGCAGTGTAATCTAGTGGTCGTGTCTTGATCAGCAACCCAGCGGTTCTTGAATGGTTGACTCGGTCATCCACTTTGTCCCAAGTGACATCAGACACCCCCAGCCAAGAGTCGGTGGGTTCGTCAGACACAAGCCTTAGTTGGCATGGCACGAGAACAGGCCCTGTGCCCTCACCTGTCCTCAACCTGTCTCTGTCCTTTTCTGTTCCCTCAATCAGACAAGTATTATATGCTGTGGGCTTAGCTCCACAATACAGAAAGGATGAGCTACTAGAGGACAGTCAGTAGCTACTGCCAAGCCAAGATGTGTAGGAGATATCTGCCACTTCCTCCAGTAGACGGGCAAGTAGTGATGAGGAGAATGTCGTCGGAGCTGCTGTTGCGAGCAGTGAGGCTCCTGACCCAGAGGCCGTTGAGGAGGACATCAGTGACGTGCAGACAGTACTCGATGATGTAGCTGATCGCACTTGGGAGCTGGGTGACGAAGGGGCTTTAGCATCATTGGGAGAAGAGGGTGGCAGCTTGCCTGTGAGGCAGCGGCGGAGCAGGCAAGTCGCTAGCGTGGCCGGGAGTCAGCAGGGTGGCAGCAGTGGGAGGTCGGGAGCCAAACGTGCCCAGGGTAGACCACCCGCTTCGCAGAAGCCTACCTGCCCAGAAAGTAGTGGTGCAGGGGTTTACGGAAGCAGAGGCGGTAGCAGTCAGTCAGTGCGGAGTGTTGGGGGTAAAATGACCTACTAGGCGGTGTGGCAGTTTTTTGTTAAGACGGTGGAGGAGGTGAGAATGGACATTTGTAGAATCTTTGGGCAGAAGGTGAAGCGTGGCCAAGGTGCCAATGTTGGCACCACGGCCCTGCGTCAACATATGCAGCGTCACCATGAAGTGGTCTGGGAGAACCGTCGCTCCGAAGTGGTGGTCCAGCCTGCCGCAGTAACTGCTGCATCACCCAGTGGCATGCACCTGATTTCAGGCAGTCAAGGCTCCACCACCTCATCCGAAGGGAGCTGTCTGTCCTTCCCATCATCTGCTGGTCCTGATGCTCCTGCTCCTCCTCCTACTCCTCGTCAGTCATTCCATCAGCAATCGATCACCAAAGCGATTGCAAAGAGACAACAGTATGTGTGCACTCATCCAACGGCACAGAAGCTGAATGTGCTCCTGGCCAAGTTGCTGGTGCTGCAGTCCCTTCCTTTCTAAGTGGTGGACTCTGCACCTTTCAGAGAACTGATGGCTTGTGTCAACCCGAGGTGGAGAGTCCCAAACTGTCATTTCTTTGCCATAAAGGCAGTACCAGCCCTGCACACGTACAGTACAGACCAAAAGTTTGGACACACCTTCTCATTCAAAGAGTTTTCTTGATGCCTTCATAGTCATGAAAATAAAAACTATGAATTAACACATGTGGAATTATATACATACCAAACAAGTGTGAAACAACTGAAAATATGTCATATTCTAGGTTCTTCAAAGTAGCCACCTTTTGCTTTGATTACTGCTTTGCACACTCTTGGCATTCTCTTGATGAGCTTCAAGAGGTAGTCCCCTGAAATGGTCTTCCAATAGTCTTGAAGGAGTTCCCAGAGATGCTTAGCACTTGTTGGCCCTTTTGCCTTCACTCTGCGGTCCAGCTCACCCCAAACCATCTCGATTGGGTTCAGGTCCGGTGACTGTGGAGGCCAGGTCATCTGGCGCAGCACCCCATCACTCTCCTTCATGGTCAAATAGCCCTTACTTTCAAAGTTTTCCCAATTTTTCGGCTGACTGACTGACCTTCATTTCTTAAAGCAATGATGGCCACTCGTTTTTCTTTACTTAGCTGCTTTTTTCTTGCCATAATACAAATTCTAACAGTCTATTCAGTAGGACTATCAGCTGTGCATCCACCTGACTTCTCCTCAACGCAACTGATGGTCCCAACCCATTTATAAGGCAAGAATTCCCACTTATTAAACCTGACAGGGCACACCTGTGAAGTGAAAACCATTTCAGGGGACTACCTCTTGAAGCTCATCAAGAGAATGCCAAGAGTATGCAAAGCAGTAATCAAAGCAAAAGGTGGCTACTTTGAAGAACCTAGAATATTACATATTTTCAGTTGTTTCACACTTGTTTGTTATGTATATAATTCCACATGGGTTAATTCATAGTTTTGATGCCTTCAGTGTGAATCTACAATTTTCATAGTCATGAAAATAAAGAAAACTCTTTGAATGAGAAGGTGTGTCCAAACTTTTGGTCTGTACTGTATGTACAACAGAAGATGGACCAGTCCTTGAGCCTGTCGGTGTCTGACGTGTGGAGCTGTAACTACGGTCAGGGACAATACATGTTCTTTACGGCCCACTGGGTGAATGTGGTTCCTGCACATCCACACCAGCAACTTGGCCAGGTGACGCCGCTACTGCCTCCACATTCTCACACCGTTGGTCCTGCGACAATGTCTGCCTCTGCCTCCTCATCCTCCACTGCAGGGACAATTCACAGTGCTCCTCCAGCATACCACATGTGCAGGGCACATTGTTCTGCTCATCATTTGCCTGGGCGAACTGAGTCACACAGGGGAGGAACTGATCTGTGTCCTTTATCAAGAAATTGAATCCTGGCTTTCTCCATGACAACTCAAAATCGGAACCATGGTGACCGACAGTGGGAAGAACATGGTATATGCGCTGCGTCAAGGAGGGCTGAGCCATGCGCCCTGCATGGCACATGTGTTCAATCTGGTTGTCAAGCGGTTTCTAAAGTCTTCCACCCATCTGCAAGACATCCTAAAAATGGCCAGGAAACTTCAGCCACTCGTACACCGCAAAGCACACCATCCTTGAGCTGCAGCGGCAGAACGGCATCCCCCAACATAGGCTGATATGCAACGTTTCCACCGTTGGAATTCCACCCTCCATATGTTGGACCAACTATACGAACAGGGAAAGGCCATAAACGATTTCTTGATGATCCAAGCGGACAGGAGTACTCCCCTGTGTAACTTTGATGTCAGTCAGTGGCAGCTCATGCGTGACACTTGCCTTTTGCGCAGACCGTTTGAGGACGCCACGTTATTTGTCAGTCGCCAGGACTACGGGATGAACAATGCTATTCCACTGCTTTATGTCCTAGAACAGATGCTGGTAAATATGGCTGGTCAGGGGACTGGAGACGTGGCGCCTAGATCTCACGGCCACATGAGCTCTGTGGGGGCTGAACTGGAGGAGGAAGAGGAGGACATTGGAGCACAAGCAATGTATAGTAAAATCGGTGTTTTTTCTACACAGGTGACAGGAGAGGAGGAGCAGGACCAGCCAGAGGAGCTACAGGGCGATGAGGAAGATGAGGCAGAGGACTCAGACACACTGTGGCAGTATGCAGTGGAGATGGAGGCAGGGAGTCCCTCCGAGTCACTTTGCACAAATGGCCCGATGCATGCTCACTTGCTTGCATAGTGACAGCCAAATTGTCAGCATTCAGCAGAGAAATTACTTCTGTCTCTCCACTTTGTTGGACCCTCGCTACCAGTCTAAAATGGGGGCTTTTTTAAACACACTCAGAGGGAGGACAAACTGAACTACTATAGAGACACCCTATGTGGTGAGTTGGCCAAGTGAGTAAGGGGTTTGATATACCTGCTTCCACAAAATATTGATTAATGGGTTCTATACACCTGTTTCCACAAAATACTGATTGAGGGGTGCAATATACTTTCTTCCACAAAATACTGATTAAGGAGTTTGATATACCTGCTTCAACAAAATACTGATTAAGGGGTGGGACATACCTGCTTCCATCAAATATTTATTAAGGGGTTCTATATACCTGCTTCCACAAAATACTGATTAAGGGGTTTGATATACCTGCTTCCACCAAATACTAATAACGGTATTGATATACCTGCTTCCACCAAATATTGATTAAGGCCTGCGATACACCTGCTTCCACAAAATACTGATTAAGGGGTTTGATATACCTACTTTCACCAAATATTGATTGAGGCCTGCAAGATACCTGCTTCCACAAAATACTGATTAAGGGGTTTTATATACCAACTTCCACCAAATACTGATTGAGGCCTGCAATACACCAGCTTCCACAGAATACTGATTGAGGGGTGCGATATACCTGCTTCCACCAAATAATGATTGAGGCCTGCAATACACCTGCTTCCACAAAATACTGATTAAGGGGATGGATATACCTGCTTCCACCAAATACTGATTAAGGGTATTGATATACCTGCTTCCACCAAATATTGATTGAGGCCTGCGATACACCTGCTTCACAAAATACTGATTAAGGGGTTTGATATACCTGCTTCCACCAAATACTGATTGAGGCCTGCAAGATACCTGCTTTTTTTAAAATTATTTTTATTTTTGAGAAACATATACAAAAATCAGACCATCCAAAGATCCATATTACATAATAACATTTTACCCCAAATACCCACCCCCCACCCTATGAAGAGAGAGAGAGGAAAAAAAAAAAAGGAACCACATTCGGCCCTAATGCAACCATTTTTTCCATATTTTATCAGTTTTTCCTGCTCTCTCACTATATCTCTCAGATACCCGTTCCAATTTTATCAAATTAGTAACTGCTTCTTGCCATTGTCCCACTGTAGGGGAATCTCCATTTCCCCATTTTCGAAGTATAAGAAGTCTGGCTTGAAATAGTACTTTACCTAAAACCAAACGGGTCTCCATATTCAATTTAAGATGTTTTGTAGCCTCTAATATACAAACTACTGGGTCTTCACAAACTTGAACCCCCAGAAATACTAGTAGCTTAAGGCTGACATGTCAGCCTGCATTTGTGGGAGGGGCGTAGGCGCTCTTAAAAGGAGGCACGCCCTCTCCTCATGTGCGGGCGTTTTCGGTGCATTCCCGCCTTAACGTCATGCCCCGTACTGCCGTGCTGCTCACCAGGTAAGTTACCGAGGGTCCCGATGCTCGCCGCTCGTTCCTGCTGCAAGGGTAAGTTAGCTACTATCCTCCCGATCCCCCTTCCTGGCATACGTCTCCCCCTCCACCCGGTTCACCGCTACCCACCTTCCACAACAGG
Source organism: Bufo bufo (assembly GCF_905171765.1). Classification (NCBI taxonomy): domain Eukaryota; kingdom Metazoa; phylum Chordata; class Amphibia; order Anura; family Bufonidae; genus Bufo; species Bufo bufo. Next base: position 237,406,921 of record NC_053392.1, read on the forward strand.
CGGTGCGGCCGGCTCGATACAGGCTTCCAGCGCCGGCCGAGGCAAGCCACGTGTGACGCCGGGCAGCGCCTCCGTTGCCTTGGCAACGAAGCCCGCTTCTCTGTCCAAGCTCCCTCCCTGGGCTCCGGGCGTCACAGCAACCTCCCGCTTGTTGATTCCAGGACCTGTCGTCCGGGGGTGGGTCCGTCCAGACCCAGGGCCGCCGCTTTCCACTCCGTCACAGCTGCCGGCCGGCGGCCGGCAGTTGTCCATTTTCAATAAAGTTAAAAAAAAAAAAAAAAAAAAAAAAACTTGGTCCCACACTTACAGGTTCATGCAATAAGCCCCATCACAAACTCTTTTCACTCATATATAAAGCCCAAACCTATTGTCATGGTAGTATAGCGCACCGCATGGCCCCCATGTGCCCTCCTCTGTCAGCTCGAGCCGCTGGCCAGTTCAACCCTTTACACCCCACGGTAGCGGTTCTCGCTACCATCCACGTCAGCTCCTTCAAACACAAATTTCTGTTAGATCACAGGGACAGGCAAGATCCCTGGGTTTGAAGGTCAACACATATGGCGCAATCATGGGCTACTACCACCCCTCCGATCCAGGTTCTGCCACCACGGGCGGGTCCGTCCAGACCCGGGGGTGCCGCTCCTCATTCCGGCGCAGCCGCTGGCTGGCGGCCGGCTGCTGTCAATTTAAAAAAAAAAAAGTCTCTCTACGAATGCACGCTGCACACGGGAGCGGCGCAATTCCGATCCACACTCTTCTCAAACACATACAGGAGCAATCCAGCTCATAGCAACTGCTACAGGGTCCCCACGTGCCCTCCTCTGTCATCCGGAGCCACTGTCAGCTGGCGCAGGGAACCTTCCCCGCCCCCTTCCTCCCCGCATTCACTCCCTTGCTTCTGTCCACCTCAAAAAAAAAAAAAAAAAAAAAAAAGTGTATATATGTGTCTGTGCGTGTGCACGCATGCACGTGTATATATATACATATGTATGTGCATATGAATAGATAAGTTTCTACACTTTCACGCTCCAGAGACAAGTCACCCCACAGGTCATCCCTTCACACAGCACGTTCAGCAAATTCCCGCGACCCTCCACGTCAGGTCCCCACCGCAGGGCATCCGCAGCCCGCCAGAGCATTTTGTTAGATCACAGGGACGTACAGGGATCCCTGGGTCATGGGTCGGTAAATGGCGCAGTCTTTGGACTGCTCCGGGCCCCCCCCCCCCCCCCCCACACCTGACTGTTGTTGCAGACCCTGGGTTTCGGCCGTGCTAGCCATTTTTCGTCTGCCAAGGGTTTTCAGACAAATTCCGCCCGTGTCGACCACCGCCTGTTCCACTCTGCCACATCTGCGGACGTTTCGGTAAATACTTATTTTCAGTCACCGTTCTGTCACCAGTCACACGGCGGGTTTGCTTCCATGTCATCCCACCATGTTCATTGCCGGGTTTTCTGCATGTTTCACGTATGTCATTTCATGCTTCACATGTCTGTGGCCTGTTCCGTGTCAGGCTTACGCATTATTCTTTACCACTTGTTGCCCATGTCGCCACGGGCTTACGTTTTCCCAGACCATCGGTTGCCAGTCACGCTTCTGGCTTACGTATCATTTGCCGTCAGTGCCGGTTCCAGGGTTACGTTTCTATTATATCATGTCTGTTCCCTGTTACGTTTCAGGCTTGCATTTTTCTTTTCTGTTGCCAGTTACGTTTCTGGCTTACGTTTCTCACCTATCATGTCTGCTGCCTGTTACGTTTCAGGCTTACGTTTTTCTTTCTGTTGCCAGTTACGTTTCTGGCCTACGTTTCTTATCTATCATGTCTGCTGCCTGCTACGTCTCAGGCTTACCTCTTTCTTTTCTGTTGCCAGTTACGTTTCTGACTTACGTTTCTAAATGTATCATGTTGCCTGTCACGCTTCAGGCTTACGTTTTTCTTTCATTCTTGTCGCCCGTTACGCTTCAGGCTTACGTATCCACTGTACCACGTCTGTTGCCTGTCACGTTTGTCAGGCTTACGTTTCTCTTATGTTTTTATTCCCCGTTACGCTTCAGGTTTACGTTTTTCATCCATTACCGGTCACAGGCCAGGTTCATGCTGTTAATCACTATTCTTTGTCGCTATCATTTTTTATTCCAGATTCGATCAATATTATTTTCTACAGTACGATCCCAGTTTTGGTGTGCTTTTTCCAAAAAAAAAAAAAAAAAAAAAGGGTTAGTGTTGCAGACCCTGGGTACTCTGCTGTTAATCTTCATCCAAGGATCCATGCATCCTTACAGAGGTCACAAAATTCCTCACTCGGGGTTCAAACAGGTAGGTACTGGTTTTCGTCCTTCTCACTCCGGTCACACCCAAAGTCTTATTCTCTCCACACAGTCAGCAGCAGCGTTGAAGTTTTAAAAAAAATAAAAAAAAAATAAATGGTTCCCCATGTCACGGTTGGGACCATTGGCGCGTTCCGGTCGGCGTAGTCTCCCCCTCACGTCACCAACTATGTTGCAGTCCCCGGGTGCTGCGCCACTCTGGCCGCGCTCGTCAGCCAGGTTGCGCTCATTCGTCCCGTTTGTGCCGACCATCGCTTTCCACTCTCCACATCCACGGACATGTCCGGCAACCGCTTCTTTTTACACCACACATTTGCGGCCTTCCAGGCCACGCCGCCATGTCACTTCCATTCCTTTGTCACCCGCGTCAGGGTCACGTCATAGTCACCAGGTTGTCTACAGTCACGTCTCATGTCACTTCTTGTTCATGTCACCATGTTTTGTTTCTGTCATACCTGTCCACCACAGGCTGTTGCTGTCACGTGTCAGGCTTATGCATCAGTTGGCGGTCCGGCCAGGCTCACGCCTCTTGCCTTCCACGGCCCGTTCTGTCCAGGCGTCCGTTCCTTCCCAATCGTCGGCCTGTCACGTGTCAGACTCACGCTTATTACCATTTCCACTTTTGCGCTTCAGGCTCACGTGCACATCTCACCATGTCGGGTGCCTGCCACGGTCCAAGCTCACGTTTGTCAATTCATCTCTGTTGCCTGTTACGCTTCAGGCTTACGTTGTAATTCATCTCAGGTTGCCTGTCACGATTCAGGCTCACGTGTTAGTTTCGTTATCTATTGCCTGTTACGTTCAGGCTCACGTTTCTAAATTCATCTCAGGTTGCCTATTACGCTTCAGGCTTACGTGTTATTTGCATTATCTGTTGCCTGTTACGTTTCAGGCTTACGTTTTCAATTTGTCTAGGTTTGGCTGTTACGCTTCAGACTTACGTTTCAATCAATCATCTGCCGCCTGTTGCGCTTCAGGCTCACGTGTTTTTTATTTTTCAGGTGTTGCCTGTCACGCTTCAGGCTTACGTTCATGTCACGCCGTGTCTGCCACCGGCTGCGCATCGATGTACGTTTCCAGTTTCCGTTGCCTCTTTCGTTTAGGGTCCACGTTCGTCACTTCTCATGCCATGGTTATCACGCTCAGGCGTACACAAGTGTCCGGATCACTCAAAGTCTTACGCGGTATCATTTATTTTCTGTTACCTGTCACTTCAGGTTCACACTGTTAAATTACTGTTTCTGTCGCCTGTCATGTTTCAGACTCGATTCGGTAGTCCTTCTCCGGTACGATTTCAGCTGCAGTAGGTCGCATTTCCAACATCGAAGAAGGCCTATCCGTACCAAAACACCCGCACCCAAGCGGCCCTAAGGAGTTGGTCAATTCCGAAGTTGGTCACGAAGCTCAACCCGGAGAGGGTTCCTACCCTGCTTCCACCGTAAAGCAGAGCCAGGCTACTGATGGCTGAACCAGCAGCCCCGGACTTGGAGCAAGTCTCCATGTCCACCCTTCAGGTGTCCCTGGCGCAGCTACATGCCGGGATGTACTCCGTCGCCTCCTTGGTTTCGGACGTCCAGTCCAGCCTCCTGGCCGTCAAGTCCTACTGGGGGCTGCCACCTGTCCAGTCCACTCTAGCCTTGCCAACAACCTCCACCCTAGGGCCCGTTCCCCCAGGTAGAGTTCCGTACGCTACCGAGACTGCTCCCTTGCTTTTCATTCCCTGCCGCAGCCAAACTGCTTGTCATTACTACGAATGTAGGGCCCCTTCATGTAGGTTTCAGGGCTCACCCCCAGCTGATGTGTCCTCAAGATCCAGGCCATCCGGTTCCACAACTATCCTTCAACATCTTCAACAATATTTGGCCGAAGTCCAACTTTCTCCATGTTGGAAGACCCCGAAAGTAGGTCGGTTTTTCCGTTTCAAACGGTTAGGGGGTGTTCAGAAGAGTAGTCCCGCGGCCGTCCCGAGCAGGCTGGCTGTGTCAGGGGATCATTTAGAAGCTTTCCACCTCCCTAGTTGGTCTTTCTTTTGGGCTCCTTTCAAGCACTGTCTAAGGCGGCCATGTACCTTAGTTCTGCGGGTTCTTAGGACACAGCGCATACACCCTCGGTTCAGCCAGGTCCAAGGGTTCAACCGGGGGTCAGCTGGTATGGCACGACGACCATTCCTCCTCACATCTCCTCACTTCCAACCTCACAGGTGGGTCCACCAGGGGAGGTGAAGTCATTCCAGTCCACGCACGCATGGTGCGGGTCCAGGTGCTTAGGAGCTGGCTGACGGCTCTGGGGGACTCCGCCCTGGCCGCCCATTGCTCCCGTTCCAGGCCTCGGCCCTCACGGCCTCGCAGTGCATCTCCCATGTTCGCACTCTGACGGCGGGCTCGGGTTTCAACCCCCAGACCATGTCAGAACACTCCTTCCGTTTTGGAGCTGCATCCGCGGTTTCATTGCACACGTCCCCGGCCACGTCATCCGCAAATGGGTCACTGACGCTCCTCAGGTTTCCACGTTACATACCACCTTCAGGCCGAGATATCCCAGGCATTCCACAGTTTTGGTATGGTAACTTGGCCAGTTGCATCCAGGTTTTTCTCTCCCTACTCATATGTATTTTTGCCCCCTTTTAGGCTTACCCGCGGCATGGCTAAGGGCACCTCTCCAGCCATATTAGTTTAGGCAGGTCGGTTTCCTCCCTCAGGTCTCGGCACGTTCGGGGCACTAGCTCTCCGCCGTAGCCATGACCACAAGTAGCTTAAGGCTGACATGTCAGCCTGCATTTGTGGGAGGGGCGTAGGCGCTCTTAAAAGGAGGCACGCCCTCTCCTCATGTGCGGGCGTTTTCGGTGCCCCACCCTCCCTCCCCTTTTCTTTCCATTCTCCTCAGGGTATGCCCCCTTTTAGGCTTACCCGTGGCATGGCTAAGGGCACCTCTCCAGCCATATTAGTTTAGGCAGGTCGGTTTCCTCCCTCAGGTCTCGGCACGTTCGGGGCACTAGCTCTCCGCCGTAGCCATGACCACAAATATAATATCTGAAATCTCTTTCCAATACCTAAAAAGTTTAGGCCATCTCCAAAAACAATGTATAAGATCCGCCTTCTCTCCTCTACATTTTGGGCAAATATCAGAAGTTCTTACTCCCATTTTCTTTAACGCCCAAGGAGATCGATGTAGCCTGTGAATTATAAAAAATTTTGAGATTTTATGTGAGGCTCTTTCCGACACCATAATATAACCTCCGAGAGCATCGTTCCATTTTTCTTCCATAAAAAACGGGAGCTCTTTTTCCCATTTTCCTCTGGCAAGTATCGTAATCCGTTTTTTTTCCCCCCTCCATCAAGATCCCATATCTTTTTGCCGTTGTTCCTCTTTTTTCTCCTCCGTTAGTAAATTTATGTATTCTATCTGATTGTTCTTTTCTATATTTATCTGAATTCATCGGTACCCTCATAGCATTCTTGAGCTGAAAATATTTATAACTATCCTTCTGGGGGATCCCAAACTCCCTTACCAAGGTGCCAAACTCCTTCAGTTTATCTTCCTCAAATACTTGGCCTAGATATTTCACCCCCTTTTTATCCCAGTCTATATAAGGCCTGATCATTTGCACTTCCTTTAAATTAATATTTTTCCAAATAGGTGTATACTGTAAATAACCTTTAATATCTAGTATTTTTTTAACTTCCACCCATATATATTCCATTGAATTAAATATTCTATTTTCTGTGGTGTTTTTCCCCAGTGTTCCTGACTCCAAAACCTCTAAGTGATTCATTTCCCCACTCCATCCCATTTTCTTTAATTCCTCCCTTCCCACTAAACCCGTTAAACTTCCTTTTATCTGACTATATTGTGTTATTAAATAGTAAAAAAAACAATTAGGAACTGCTAATCCATCCTCTCTTACTGGTAGCTGAAGCACTTCTCTCTTTAACCTAGGAATGGCCCCTTTCCAAATAAAGTCCCCCATTAAACTGTCTAATAGCCTAAAAATTTTGTTCGGCAACCTCATTGGGGCATTTTGTAAAACATACAGTATTTTAGGGAGAAAAATCATTTTTATAAAGTTCACCCGACCCTGAATTGATAAAGGTAATCTTTTCCAAATGTGTATTTTAGTTCTATGTTTTTTTATTAAGGGGAGTACATTTAACTTTTCATATTCTTCTATTTCTAGAAATTTGTATACCTAAATATTTAAAACTCTCGTGTTGCTCAAGTACATGCACCCTTGAGCCATTCTGTAATTGCCCCTTCCCTAATACCATCATATGGGATTTCCCCCAATTAATGTTTAAACCAGAAAAAAAAAACGAAGTTATCTATTATATCTATTACTCTATTAAACTCATCCCCAGTGTTGTGCATAAATAATAAAATATCATCGGCATACATTAATAATTTTTCATTTCCTTCCCCGTATTGAAAACCTTTGAGCTCCCTATCATTTCTTATCATACTTGCCAAGGGTTCTATTGCAATAGCAAATAATAATGGGGAGAGAGGGCATCCCTGCCTAGTGCCCCTATTGAGGGCAAAAGGCAGGGACAAGCTCCCATCCACCATCACCCTAGACCTCGGATTGGAATATATAAGTTTAATCCATCTTATAAATCCCTCCCCTATACCAACCCTTTTCAAAACTGCCCATAAATACTCCCATTCGATACAAACAAATGCCTTTTGGGCATCCAATGAGAGTACAGCTTTCTCACCATTTTCAGTTTTATTAGCTTCAATATTAAGATACAGCCTTCTTATATTTGAATATATCATTCTTCCGGGTATAAAGCCTGTCTGATCTTCATGAATTATACCTTTAATCACCTTAGAAAGCCTACCTGCCAAAACCTTTGACAGGATTTTAACATCGGTATTTAACAGCGATATTGGTCTATATGAACCGGGATCTAGTTGTTCTTTACCCTTTTTTGGACTCAATGTAATAATTGCTTCTTTCATTGAGTCTGGTAAATCACCTATTTTTTGGGCCTCAAACAATGTCGCTCTTAGTTCTGGTATTAACACCTGGGCGAAGGTCTTATATATTTCGAAGGGGAGTCCATCACACCCTGGTGATTTTACTGGTTTCACCATACCTAAAACCTCTTCTATTTCTAAAATAGATATTTATTTTTCTAAGTATTCCTTTTGGGCCTTAGATATCTTACTCAGGGCAATCTGGTCAAAATATTGGTCCAGGTCTTTTTCTGTATATTGTACCCTCAACTTATAAAGTTCCTGAAAGTAATCCACAAAAACTTTTTTGATGCCTTCAGGTGATTTCCCTCTCTGATTTTTTACTATACCTGCTAAGATTTTCCCAACCTTTTGTCCCTCTGAAGCTAGCCTTCGAAGAACAATTCTTTTCTCGTTCTCTCCATATAATATATTTTTAACTTTTCGTGTATCTCCTCCCATTTCTTCTTCTTATTACCAGTGGGGTTCCTTATACATGCTAATCTTGCTTCTTCTAATTTTTTTTCCAATAAATTCCCTTTTTCTTTAGTATTTTTTTCCAATAATTCACCTTTTCAAACAGAGATCCTCTTATATATGCCTTGGCGGTATCCCAAACTATCAATCTATTAGCAGAGTTATTATTCTCCCAAAAGAAATTTTTTAACTCCACCAATATACTTTCTTTATTTGGGATTAACGATAACCAAGGGGGATTAAACTTAAACATTGGCAAATGTTGCTTTCCATTCAAGTCCAATTCCGTTACCACAGCACTATGATCGGATAAGGCCATAGGCAAATACTAAATCCTAATCCTATTTTGGGTCATTAAGTTTTTATTTCCCAAGACCATATCTATTCTTGACCACGTTTGATGTGATTTAGAGTAACAAGAATACATGGTTTCTTCCGGGTTCAAATAGCGCCAAACATCAATCCAGTTAAACTCCAAGGCCAGTTTAAAAAAAGTCCACATTTTGTATTCTTCCCCCTCTGCTAGACATTCTATCCCTGAGTGGATCCATTACAACATTATAATCTCCTACCGCAATCATTATACATTCTTGTCTATTCATCATAAATCTATGCAGCTCATACAACACATCTGGCTTATATGGTGGCGGAATATATATATTTGCAATTACCATTTTAACCCCTTCTATATTACATTGTAAGAAGAGGTACCTACCATAGCCGTCCGCCTCATATGCAACAGACTCAAATTTAATCTTTTCATGTACCAGAATTGAAACTCCTCTAGAATAGGTAGTGTATACTGAATGGTACCCATCCACTATCCATCTCTTCTCCAGCCACCTTAAGGATTCTTTTAAGTGTGTCTCTTGGAGGCAAACGATGGCTGGCAAAAACCTCTTCATCCACTAAAAGATAGCATATCTCTTTATCCTTTCTCGCAAACCTCTCACATTTAACGAGAGAATCTTAATCATCTAGCAGAGGGGGAAGAAGAAAAAAAAAAACTCCCTCTCCTCCAAGAAACCTCCCTCCCCACCCTTCTGAATAGCTCCCCCTCTGCTGGTCAGCAGTCGAGGCAGCTCCATTACATAGCATAATGGCTCCCTATTCCCCCTCCTACCCTACCCCCTCAAAAACCCATCCTATCCGCCCATTCGTTGGCTTCTATAGGGGTCTGAAAAAATTCAACCCTTCCTTTATATTCCACCCTTAGCTTTGCCGGAAACAGCAAGCTATACTTCAGGCCTGCTTCCGTTAATCTCTTTTTTACGGTTATGAACTCCTTCCTGCGTGCGTTAGTATCTGCTGAGTAATCTGGAAAAGTCTTATCTTTACGCCTTGTATCTGGTATTTCTCAGAGGTTCTAGCATTAGACAGTATTGTATTTCGATCCTTACAAAGTAAACATTTCACCAGCATATGTCTAGGGTAATCCCCTGGCACCCTCTTTTTTGTGGGAACCCTATGTGCTCTTTCAATAGCGAACAGGGGAGAGAGGATACCCTCCTTACAGTTCTCCTTTATCCAATGCTCAATAAATTCTATACAATTATCCCCTTCTTCCCGTTCTGGAATCCCTACACATCTTATATTTGTTCTTCTCGATCTATCTTCTTGACTTATTAATTTTTGTTCCATCTTATTATTTATCTGTTTTAGAGATACAACCTCCTTCTATAGTTTTTCGACAGAGTGCTCCAGAGACGGGATCCTTTTTTCCATCTCATGCAACCACTGTCTTATTTTCTCCAGCTCACCGCGTATTACACTGACATCAGTTTGGACAGCCCCGATCTGTGTCACTATACTCCCCATTACATTTTCCGTTATAGAAACGGTATGAAATATGTCTTTCATCATTTTTGCTTCCATCTCTGCAGCTACCACAGGTGTTCTCTGTTCTCCCGTGACAACCACAATCTCATTCTCCTGTGTCAATGTATATATCTCGGTATTTATAGTTTTTTCTTTCTGTAGAGAACTAGAGACTGGGGAGTTAGGGGTCAGGAATTTGTTTAGGCTGTGCTGTTTTTGCCCACTCTCTAACCCGGTTACTGATCTCCTACCGCTGGCGCCAGTAAGGCCGCGCTGTTCCTCTTTTTTCTTTGGAGGCATTTTTATACTTTCCTTTTCCTTCCCCTTTTCCCCTCTCTCCTTCCCTTCCCCTTCCTCGACTCTCAACTATTGCAACTATTACCCAGCACTTGTCGCAAAACTATAATTATCTTAATCACAAACATTAAACCAGATATCCTGACTACTATCTGTAATACGTTGATGTATTATCAACAAATAGTCCAGTTAAACAAGGCCATAAACTGCGCCTAAGGCTACTTTCACACTAGCGTTCGGGGCTCCGCTTGTGAGCTCCGTTTGAAGGCTTTCACAAGCGGCCCCGAACGCATCCGTACTGCCCCAATGCATTCTGAGTGGATGCGGATCCACTCAGCAGGCGGACACCCAAACGCTGCTTGCAGCGTTCGGGTGTCCGCCTGGCCGTGCGGAGGCAAACGGATCTGTCCAGACTTACAATATAAGTCAATGGGGACGGATCCGTTTGAAGTTGACACAATATGGCTCAATTTTCAAACGGATCCGTCCCCCATTGACTTTCAATGTAAAGTGTGGACGGATCCGTCTGAACAACTTTCACACTTAGAATTTTTTCTAAACTATAATGCAGACGGATCCGTTCTGAACGGATCCAAACGTCTGCATTATAGGAGCGGATCCGTCTGTGCAGACACCAGACGGTCCCGCTCTGAACGTAAGTGTGAAAGTAGCCTTAGTCCTGATGCTATTGTTGTTGAGAAAAAAAAGATAATAATTATTTAACAGAAACAATGTTAAAGAGAGGAGGGAAAAAAAAAAAGTCCAGTTAACAAATGGTTAGTATAGTTCCAGATATTCAGATAAGACACCTCCCAGGACAGTTCCTTAGTCCGAATATATTTAGTCTGAGTACATTTAGTCAAGGAGGGAGGTACAGGGAAAACCAAAGGTTCACAGTGGCTAAACCAGCAGGAGAGGTGCCAGCATTATACCTTAAGGGAGGGGATTAGGAATGATTAGTCCAAGGGGTTGGAAGGAGTTAGTCCAACAAGCAAAATTCCAGAGAGGGTTAAGTACAGGGTCAGGACTGTACACAGTGAGTATATATGGATCAGTCCATTATATATAATACTGTACCGCCGTCTGTATATCTTCACCCCCTTTTTTTCCCTTCTTTCCCTCTTCTCTCACTTTCTTTCCACAAGGGACAAACAGTCCCCACAAATATACCAAAAGCTGCAATATGTCCACACAGCCTCCGTTTCCAATTTCCAACTTCCAACCCCTCTCATACCTCTGTGGCTTTATCACGGCTACCCTATTGTGAGATGAATCCCACTTATCCAGGAAAACACCCGCTCCTCTCCTCCGAACAGCTGTTCACTGGCAGTGGCCTCCCTCTGCAGACTTGGCTCTCACCCAGACATCTGGCAGCACGGAGAGGCGACTTCACGGGTTGGCGTTTGCATCTCCACACACCAGACCCCCGACTCCCAACCTCACTTCAACTCCCTGGGACAAAAGCGACGCTGGATCCCTCCGCTCCTCACACAGAAGGAATCTCACCCCCAGGGCATTGGCGTGTCGGCACCCAGCATCGGCAGGCGGACAAACAAACAGGGGAGGAGGGGCGGTCACCATCCAGGTATCGAGGCTATCAATGCCCGCAGCAAACACATTGCGGCGGCGGCAGGCAAGCAAGCGAGCAGGGGGAGGGGGCGGAGCTTAGCATCAGAGGTCAGACGTCAGACGCTTACATGCTGCGTCTTTCCACGAAATATTGATTGAGGCCTGTGATACACCTGCTTCCACAAATTACTGATTAAGGGGTTTGATATATTGTCTTCCACCAAATACTGATTGAGGCCTGCGATATACAGTCAGGTCTATAAATATTGGGACATCAACACAATTCTAAAATTTTTAGCTCTATACACCACCACAATGGATTTGAAATGAAACGAACAAGATGTGCTTTAACTGCAGACTGTCAGCTTTAATTTGAAGGTATTTACATCCAAATCAGGTAAATGGTGTAGGAATTACAACAGTTTGTATATGTGCCTCCTACTTGTTAAGGAACCAAATGTAATGGGACAGAATAATAATCATAAATCAAACTTTCACTTTTTAATACTTGGTTGCAAATCCTTTGCAGTCAATTACATCCTGAAGTCTGGAACGCATAGACATCACCAGACGCTGGGTTGCATCCCTGGTGATGCTCTGCCAGGCCTCTACTGCAACTGTCTTCAGTTCCTGCTTGTTCTTGGGGCATTTTCCCTTCAGTTTTGTCTTCAGCAAGTGAAATGCATGCTTAATCGGATTCAGGTGAGGTGATTGACTTGGCCATTGCATAACATTCCACTTCTTTCTCTTAAAAAACTCGTTGGTTGCTTTTGCAGTATGCTTTGGGTCATTGTCCATCTGCACTGTAAAGCTCCATCCAATGAGTTCTGAAGCATTTGGCTGAATATGAGCAGATAATATTGCCCGAAACACTTCAGAATTCATCCTGCTGCTTTTGTCAGCAGTCACATCATCAATAAATACAAGAGAACCAGTTCCATTGGCAGCCATACATGCCCACAACATGACACTACCACCACCATGCTTCACTGATGAGGTGGTATGCTTAGGATCATGAGCAGTTCCTTTCCTTCTCTATACTCTTCTCTTCCCATCACTCTAGGTCTCATCTGTCCATAGGATGTTGTTCCTGAACTATGAAGGCTTTTTTAGATGTCATTTGGCAAACTCTAATCTGGCCTTCCTGTTTTTGAAGCTCACCAATGGTTTACATCTTGTGGTGAACCCTCTGTATTCACTCTGGTGAAGTCTTCTCTTGATTGTTGACTTTGACACACATACACCTACCTCCTGGAGAGTGTTCTTAATCCGGCCAACTGTTGTGAAGGGTGTTTTCTTCACCAGGGAAAGAATTCTTCGGTCATCCACCACAGTTGTTTTCTGTGGTCGTCCAGGTCTTTTGGTGTTGCTGAGCTCACCGGTGCGTTCCTTCTTTTTAAGAATGTTCCAAACTGTTGTTTTGGCCACGCCTAATGTTTTTGCTATCTCTCTGATAGGTTTGTTTTTGTTTTTTCAGCTTAATGATGGCTTGCTTCACTGATAGTGACAGCTCTATGGATCTCATCTTGAGAGTTGACAGCAACAGATTCCAAATGCAAATAGCACACTTGGAATGAACTCTGGACCTTTTATCTGCTCATTATAATTGGGATAATGAGGGAATAACACACACCTGGCCATGGAACAGCTGAGAAGCCAATTGTCCCATTACTTTTGGTTCCTTAACAAGTGGGAGGCACATATGCAAACAGCTGTAATTCCTACGCCGTTCACCTGATTTGTAAATACCCTCAAATTAAAGCTTACAGTCTGCAGTTAAAGCACATCTTGTTTCATTTCAAATCCATTGTAGTGGTGTATAGAGCCAAAAAAAATTGAATTGTGTTGATGTCCCAATATTTATGGACCTGGCTGTACCTGCTTCCACAAATACTGCTCTTCTCTAGGGACTTTGTCATAGGGTCATTTTGAAAATGACAGGCAGAGGAAAAGCCAGGCCATTCCGCAGGGATGGTAGGGGTCAGGCAGGTGCACCAGGCTGGAGCCTAAGTGGGACGTTGGAGAAGGTGCATGAAATTACATCAAAGGACGCACCAGAGTCGGTTGAGTGGCTCACTCAGACTTCCGCTTCTGCACCCTCTTTATCCTCTGTATCTCTGTATCTGCACCCTCCCTACTCTCTGATGTGTGCACCCCTAAAGACACCACCACCATAGCCCCTGGCACACCCCGTGCGCACGCCTTTGCATGGCACAGGTCTTGAACTTAGTCGTGCAGCAATTTGTTGCCAAATCCCCCAGGGTCCAGGATGTCTTGCGGCAGGCTAGGAAAATCTTTGTCCATTTTAGAAGATCTTACACAGCCATGGCTCGCCTTGCTGAAGTTCAGCGGCGACACTACCTGCCCGTCAGATGTCTGATTTGTGACAGCCTGGCGCACTTGAACTCCACCTTGTATATGCTTGAAAGGCTGCTACAGCAGCAACCTGCCGTTAAGGTGTCCGACTACAGATGTAGCAGGGGTAACACACACACTCTTAACGCAAATGTCTTAACTCATTGCGTTATCTTGAAAAAAAAACATTGAAAAGCAATTGCTTAACACATTTTGTTGCATTTAGTTTACATAACATGTTTTATAAAGCATGTGTATTAACCCTGCTACATCCGTACATCGAGTTAACGGTGGATGTGGACGCTCTGAGAAGCGAGGAACCCCTGGACTACTGGGTGTGCAGGCTTGACCTGTGGCCAGAGCTGGCACAATTTGCCATGGAACTCTTGGCTTTCCCCTCGTCGAGTGTCCTGTCCGAAAGGACATTCAGTGCAGCAGGGGGATCGTGACCTATAAGTGCACTCACCTAGCTCACGACAGTGTGGACTACCTCACATTTCTAAAAATGAATAAGGCATGGATCTCGGAAGAATTCAACACCTCTGATGACCACGTGTAATTGAATTTCCTCATGCCAGCCCACACATATCCGCCACCACCCAGAACAAGGAATGGTCCTTGTCTTATGTATATACAGCGGCATAAAAGGCCTTTTCTGTCGGGTGAATGCCTAATTTTTGGGGCCTCTACTCCAGTGGCCTACAGTAAAATTGTTATCCAGTGACCGTCTAATATACCTCCAGCCACATAATCACTTGTTCTTTTCTGTCAGGTGAATGCCTAATTTTTAGGGCCTGTACTGGCCTACAGTAATCCAGTGTTATCCAGTGACGGCCTAATGTACCTCCAGCCACATAACCACTTGTTCTTTTCTGTCAGGTGAATGCCTAATTTTTGCAGCCTGTACTCCACTGGCCTAGAGTAAAATTGTTATTCAGTGACTGCCTAATGTACTTCTAGCCACATAATCACTTGTTCTTTTCTGTCAGGTGAATGCCTAATTTTTGGGGCCTGTACTGGCCTACAGTAAAATTGTTATCCAGTGACCGTCTAATATACCTCCAGCCACATAATCACTTATTCTTTTCTGTCAGGTGAATGCCTAATTTTTGGGGCCTGTACTCCACTGGCCTACAGTAAAATTGTTATTCAGTGACTGCCTAATGTACCTCCAGCCACATAATCACTTGTTCTTTTCTGTCAGGTGAATGCCTAATTTTTGGGGCCTGTACTGGCCTACAGAGAAATTGTTATCCAATGACCGTCTAATATACCTCCAGCCACATAATCACTTGTTCTTTTCTGTCAGGTGAATGCCTAATTTTTGGGGCCTCTACTCCACTGGCCTACAGTAAAATTGTTATTTAGTGACCGCCTAATGTACCTCTAGCCATATAATCACTTGTTCTTTTCTGTCCGTTAAATGCGTAATTTTTGGGGCCAGTAATGGCCTACAGTAAAATAGTTATCCAGTGACCATCTAATATACATCTAGCCCAGGGCTTTTTTTCTCAGAGAAAAGGTGGTGGAACTCAGCCCCCCTCCCCTGGCCACGCCCCTACCCACCCTAGGGCCGCCCCCTAAATTCGCCCCTTTAGAGAACAGGGATGCAAGTAAAATTTGGGGGGACTATAAAAGTCCAGCCCAGCAAAGAAACCCCCCAGATGGGGATGGCACTGTTAATGGGGGATCTGGGGATGGCACTGTTAATGGGGGATCTGGGGATGGCACTGTTAATGGGAGATCTGGGGATGGCATCCGCAGATCCCCCATCCTATAACAGTGCCATCCACAGACCCCCCCATCCTATAACAGTGCAATCCACAGACCCCCCCACCCCATAACAGTGCCATCCACAGACCCCCATCCTATAACAGTGCAATCCACAGACCCCCCACCCCATAACAGTGCCATCCACAGACCCCCCCTTAACAGTGCCATCCACAGACCCCCCCACCCCATAACAGTGCCATCCACACCCACCCACCCCATAACAGTGCCATCCACAGACCCCCCACCCCATAACAGTGCCATCCACAGACCCCCCACCCCATAACAGTGCCATCCACAGACCCCCCCCACCCCATAAAAGTGCCATCCACAGACCCCCCCACCCCATAACAGTGCCATCCACAGACCCCCCCACCCCATAACAGTGCCATCCACAGACCCCCCCCACCCCATAACAGTGCCATCCACAGACCCCCCTTAACAGTGCCATCCACAGACCCCCCACCCCATAACAGTGCCATCCACAGCCCCCCCACCCCATAACAGTGCCATCCACAGACCCCCCCCTTAACAGTGCCATCCACAGACCCCCCCTTAACAGTGCCATCCACAGACCCCCCCTTAACAGTGCTATCCACAGACCCCCCCCCCATTGCCGCTCCAGTACAGTTATAAAATGTGTACAGTAAAATTAATAATGATTCTATTCATGAGGCCCCCTCTGTAGTAGAACATTCAATCTATCCATCCTACTCACAGGGCTGTTATCGTAATCCAGGCCGGCCGGGCAGACGAGCAGCAGCGTCACTGACTGACGTCACGTGCCTGCGCCGCCTGCTTCATTCATAAAGTAGGCCGGGCAGGCACGTGACGTCAGTCAGTGACGCTGCCGCTCGTCTGCCCGGCCGGTCTGGATTACGATAACAGCCCTGTGAGTAGGATGGATAGATTGAATGTTTTACTACAGAGGGGGCCTCATGAATAGGAATCATTTAAAATTTTACACATTCTATAACTGTACTGGAGCTAGGGGCTGGAGCACAGTGAACGCACCGGCCCCCTGCTGAAGCATGGCAGGCTGCGATGTCAAAAGGTGGCGGAACGCCGTTCCGGTGCGTTCCGCCAGAAAAAAAGCCCTGATCTAGCCACATAATCACTTGTTCTTTTCTGTCAGGTGAATGCCTAATTTTTGGGGCCTGTACTCCACTGGCCTAGAGTAAAATTGTTTTTCAGTGACCGCCTAATGTACCTCCAGCCACATAATCACTTTTTCTTTTCTGTCAGGTGAATGCCTAATTTGTGGGGCCTGTACTGGCCTACAGTAATCCAGTGTTATCCAGTGACCGCCTAATGTACCTCCAGCCACATAACCACTTTTTATTTTCTGTCAGGTGAATGCCTAATTTGTGGGGCCTGTACTGGCCTACAGTAATCCAGTGTTATCTAGTGACCGCCTAATGTACCTCCAGCCACATAACCACTTGTTCTTTTCTGTCAGGCGAATGCCTAATTTTTGCGGCCTGTACTCCACTGGCCTACAGTAAAATTGTTATTCAGTGACTGCCTAATGTACCTCTAGCCACATAATCACTTGTTCTTTTCTGTCAGGTGAATGCCTAACTTTTGGGGCCTGTACTGGCCTACAGTAAAATAGTTATCCAGTGACCTTCTAATATACCTCCAGCCACATAATTACTTGTTCTTTTCTGTCAGGTGAATGCCTAATTGTTGGGGCCTATACTCCACTGGCCTACAGTAAAATTGTTATTCAGTGACCGCCTAATGTACCTCCAGCAACATAATCACTTGTTCTTTTCTGTCAGGCAAATGCCAAATTTTTGGGGCCTGTACTCCCGTGGCCCCAAACTCCAGGGGCCTGTACTCCCGTGGCAGCAAGGCACATTTTTGAGAGTTTTCCTTTAAGACACATAAAAATGGCCTCTGATTAAAGTACATATTTTTTGTGGGAATTTTTGCTATTGATCCCCCTCTGGTATGTCACTGTCTATGTTGTGAGACTATTTGTGCACTTCTAGTTGTATTTGGTGGCTGCAAATATGACCTGAAGTTTTTTAGGTTCGTCTGCCATTAAAGTGAATGGGGCCGGACGAACGAACGCGCGTTTCGCTAACTTTTGATTGCGGACGCGCCTTTGCGAAATGTCCCGGCCGATCTTTGTCCTGTAAGGGGAACCGAACCATAAGACACACCCAGGTTTTAGATAGAAAAAATAAGAAAGAAAATATTTTGCACCAAATGATGTCCAAAAAAATAATAATTTAAGTTTGGTATTGCCGTATTCATATTGATCTGCAGAGGTTATGACATTTTCAGCGCACAGTGAACACCGTGATGTCAAAACCGCATTTCTTTTTTCCATTTTCAATAACAGACTTGGTAGATTGAATGGTGCTCTTAAAAAATACAACTTATCCCCCCAAAAATAAGCCCTCATTTGGTTATATGAATGGAAATTTTTTAAAGTTATGGCTATTGGAACATTAGGAGGAAAAAAATGAAAATGCAAACCCAAAAATGGGCCCCGTACTATAACTATATTCTCTGAAAACAATACAAACAATGAAGATTTCCAAAAATGGACTGAGAATAAATAAAAAAATGTACACATTAAAATTGTAAATGGCTTTGTTCTGTCAAATGGAAAACTACTGAAAGAACAGAATATTATTATTTTTTTTAACACTGTAGGCATGAATTCCTTTAAAAAAGAATGATTTCCATATTTTAAGTGTAAAATCGAAAATTATACAGATATTTGATAAATCTATACATGTGTTAAGGCTGGCCGCAGGCTAGCCTGGATTTGTGGGAGGGGCCAGTACCTGTCTTAAGCAGTCCGGCTCTCCCAGGCAGCACGTCGGCATTCGGACGTCTGCTACTTCCGGGTGTGACGTCATCAGCAAGCGTCCTGCACGAGTCGGATCTCAGAGAAGCCGGGTGTACCTTTCCCTTCAGTCTGCAAGCTGTTCAGATCGTTTTCCAAGATAACTGGTTTGTTTGGGGAGCGTGGCAACATGGAGGAGGGTAGGAGGGTGTGTAGAGAGGGGGAAGTGTGCCGGAGGATCGCTTCTCCTCACTGCGTTCAGGCACATGCAATTCAAGTTTTGGCACCAGGGGGCAGCATTATCACATGGTTGGAGCTCATTGCCTGTTCAGCACTTTCAACATAAGGCCTCATGCACACGACCGTATTTTTTTGCGGTCCGCAAAACGGGGTTCCGTTTTCCCGTGATCCGTGACCGTTTTTTCGTCCGTGGGTCTTCCTTGATTTTTGGAGGATCCACGGACATGAAAAAAAAGTCGTTTTGGTGTCCGCCTGGCCGTGCGGAGCCAAACGGATCCGTCCTGAATTACAATGCAAGTCAATGGGGACGGATCCGTTTGACGTTGACACAATATGGTGCCATTTCAAACGGATCCGTCCCCATTGACTTTCAATGTAAAGTCTGGAGTCCCTTTTATACCATCAGATCGGAGTTTTCTCCAATCCGATGGTATATTTTAACTTGAAGCGTCCCCATCACCATGGGAACGCCTCTATGTTAGAATATACTGTCGGATATGAGTGAGATCGTGAAACCTCATTTCCGACAGTATATTCTAACACAGAGGCGTTCCCATGGTGATGGGGACGCTTCTAGTTAGAATATACTACAAACTGTGTACATGACTGCCCCCTGCTGCCTAGCAGCATCCAATCTCTTACAGGGGGCCGTGATCAGCACAATTAACCCCTTAGGTGCCGCACCTGAAGGGGTTAATTGTACTATCATATCCCCCTGTAAGAGATCAGGGCTGCCAGGCAGCAGGGGGCAGACCCCCCCCTCCCCAGTTTGAATATCATTGGTGGCCAGTGCGGCCCCCCCCCCTCCTCCCTCTATTGTAATAATTCGTTGGTGGCACAGTGTGCCCCCCCCCCCTTCCTCCCTCTATTGTAATAATTCGTTGGTGGCACAGTGTGCCCCCCCCCTTCCTCCCTCTATTGTAATAATTCGTTGGTGGCACAGTGTGCGCCCCCCATTGGCCCCCCCTCCCTCTATAGCATTAACAACATTGGTGGCTAGTGTGCGGCCTCCCATCTCCCCCCCCCCCCCCCCCCCCGATCATTGGTGGCAGCGGGTTACTAGCAATAGTACAATAGTAAAGATTCATACTTACCTGGGAGCTGCGAGGTTCGTGTCCGGCCGGGAGCTCCTCCTACTAGTAAGTGACAGTTCATTTAGCAATGCGCCGCACAGACCTGTCACTTACCAGTAGGTGGAGCTCCCGGCCGGACACTAACATCGCAGCAGCAGCCTGGAGCAGGTAAGTATGAATCTTCTACTATTGTACTATTGCTAAGTAACCATGGCAACCAGGACTGTAGTAGCGTCCCGGTTGCCATGGTTACCGATCGGAGCCCCAGCGATTAAACTGGGTCTCCGATCGGAACTCCGCTGCCACCTATGATGGGGGGGGGGG
Organism: Bufo bufo; assembly: GCF_905171765.1. NCBI lineage: Eukaryota > Metazoa > Chordata > Amphibia > Anura > Bufonidae > Bufo > Bufo bufo. Next base: position 237,426,934 of record NC_053392.1, read on the forward strand.
GGAGAGATGGGAGGCCGCACACTGGCCACCAATGTTGTTAATGCTATAGAGGGAGGGGGGGGCGATGGGGGACGCACACTGTGCCACCAACGAATTATTACAATAGCGGGAGGGAGGGGGGGGGGGGCGCACACTGTGCCACCAACGAATTATTACAATAGAGGGAGGGGGGGGGGCCGCACTGGCCACCAATGATATTCAAACTGGGGAGGGGGGGGGGGGTCTGCCCCCTGCTGCCTGGCAGCCCTGATCTCTTACAGGGGGCCGTGATCAGCACAATTAACCCCTTCAGGTGCCGCACCTGAAGGGGTTAATTGTGCTGATCACGGCCCCCTGTAAGAGATCGGTTGCTGCCAGGCAGCAGGGGGCAGTCTTGTACACAGTTTGTAGTGTATTCTAACTAGAAGCGTCCCCATCACCATGGGAACGCTTCTGTGTTAGAATATACTGTCGGTTCTGAGTTTTCACGAAGTGAAAACTCAGCTTTGAAAAAGCTTTTATGCAGACGGATCTTCGGATCCGTCTGTATAAAAACTAACCTACGGCCACGGATCACGGACACGGATGCCAATCTTGTGTGCATCCGTGTTCTTTCACGGACCCATTGACTTGAATGGGTCCGTGAACCGTTGGCCGTGAAAAAAATAGGACAGGTCATATTTTTTTCACGGCCAGGAAACACGGCTCACGGATGCGGCAGCCAAACGGTGCATTTTCCGTTTTTTCCACGGACCCATTGAAAGTCAATGGGTCCGCGAAAAAAAACGGAAAACGGCACAACGGCCACGGATGCACACAACGGTCGTGTGCATGAGGCCTAACCTGTATCTAAGTTCATACAGGGGCTGCGAGTCATCTGGGCTCAGCAGGTTAAACTCTGGTAGCTGGGTCCTGGTGCCATTACTGAGTTGATTACTTACAAGGTTGCTGCTTGTGCACATGTTTGACACTCTTCACATACACTACATACATACCTTAGACACATAGTTCGCACATCAGGCAGTTTGACGAAAAAAAAAAAAAAAAAAGGGTACAAGTGGATTGTTCAAATAAAGAAAAAAAAAAAAAAAGAAGAGTGGGTTGTTCAAATAAAGAAAAAAAACATAAAAATGAGAATTTTTGGGATTTAAAAAAAAAAATAAAAAATTTTGGGGAACCTTTATCCACCAAGCTTCATCCATACACCTCTAGCATAGGTACATCCGCCAATACAGCTACACGCTCGCACGACATACACAATCCGTTTCATCTCGTAGACTAGTGTCATACGTCATACGGTCTGTTTTCCACAAATCCTATACTTACATACATCACCTACCACGTCTGTAGGTTCGCTAGCCCGCAGTATTAGTTTTTAATTAATCTGCCACGTCACAGATTCACACAAACTCGGGCTCGCTTCATACGTCAGTGGAAACGACTATCATACTCCCTGTCAGCCTCGAAGGCTTTTCGTTCAATCGTTTCACACTGCTGGGGGGGGGGGGGGGGGGGGAGGGGAGGGGCTTAGATTCCGTTATCTTGTCTGTCAGCTTACGGGCAGCAGGTCGTAGGGTTAACAGTTTTTTTTTTTTGTTTTGTGGTGTGTGTTGTGTTGTTGGCACATCCGGTCACACATTGAAGCTGGCGTGGCTGAGCCGGGTGAATGTGGAGGCACTAGACCAGCTGCTGCGGCTTCATCCGGTTCAGCCGTTCCGTACATTCCTGGTGGAAGGGTTTTCACTGGGGTTTCACACTGGGCTCATCACCTTGCCCCAGCAGACTCACGAATGCCCCAACTTGCAGTCGGCTTCTAAACATGCTGCTCTGGTGGATTCACTCTTGGCAGTTGAGCTGGACAAGGGTTTCATCATTGGTCCTTTCCAGTCCCCTCCTTTCTGCACTTGGAGGGTGAGCCCGGTGGGGGTGGTGCAGGGAAAATATTCCAATAAATTTCGTTTGATTTATGATTTGTCTGCTCCACATTCTTCCCACGTTCCAAGTCTCAACTCGTTGATTCCGTCCGAGGAATTTTCCTTGAAGTATACTTCCGCAGACCAGGCTATCCAGGTCATTCTTCAGACAGGCATGGGGGCTTGGCTGTCCAAATCAGATGTCTCTGATGCGTTCAAACTGCTGCCATTAGCCCATCTCTCTGGCAGTGGCATGGCATCAAATGGAGAGATGCGTACTATTTCGCCACCAAGTTGACGTTTGGTTCCAAGAGCAGCCCCAGTCTGTTTGACAAGTTAGCGCAGGCACTGGAATGGATTTTGTTGGAACAGGGTTGCCAGAATGTCATTCACTACCTGGATGATTTTCTGTTGATCGAAGAACCCTCACAGGCGCCTGTTGACTTGCAGGTTCTCTTGCAGGTCTTCAAGGAGTCAAACATTCCAGTGGCCGAACACAAAACAGAAGGGCCTGCGCAGGTTGTCACGTTCTTGGGGATCTCTCTGGATTCACGCGCCATGTCAGCCAGTCTGCCACAAGACAAACTCGACAGAATCAAATCAGGTGTCCGTTCCTTGCTCATGTCTCAGGTTTGCACCAAGAGAGAATTGCAGTCTCTGTTGGGCATGTTAAACTTTGCCATGAGGATCATTCCTCAGGGTAGATCATTCATTTCAAGATTGCTAGTCTTATTACAACAGACCAGTGATTTGGACGCATCAGTGCATCCTAATGCGAACGCCCGAGCAGATCTGTTCATGTGGGACAGATTTCTCAGCGGGTGGAACGGCATTTCCATGTTTATTCCGAGGGCCACTTTTGATTCTCCACACGTATTTTCAGACGCGGCTGCCTCGGTAGGTTTCACGGCCATATTTGGCTCACATTGGTTCGCCGGCTCATGGCCCACACACGTGCTACAGTTGCCGGGGTTTTCTCAGACGTCGGCATTGTTCGAGATCTATCCTATCGTAGCAGCTGCTATAGTCTGGGGGCATAGGTGGTCGGGTCACACGGTGGTTTTCCACACTGACAACATGGCGACCGCAGAGATCATTAACAAGGGCAGATCTAAATCGTTACTCATCATGTCTTTCATGCGTAGATTGACCTGGATAGCTCTGGAACAGGGGTTTCATTTTCATGCCCTGTTTTTGGACGGGGTCAGCAACGTTGCAGCTGATGCTTTATCTCGTTTAGATTTTTCTCGCTTTTTCTTACAGAACCCAGAAGCAGACTCAGTGGGCACCCCGGTACCGGACTGGCGGCTGCTGGTCTTGGATTAGACTCTCTGATGGTGGTCGCCAGTTCACTCATTACCAAGTCTTTGTCGGCCAGTATGTTGCTGTCGTACCGCCGAGCGTGGGTGGTTTTTTCGAACTTTCAGTTGGCATATCCTAGAGGTGACACAGGTCAGGTCAAGTATATGGTGGCTTTTGTGTCTTATTGTCATTCGGTATTGGCTTTATCCTACAACACCATTAGGCTATATTTGGCTGGGGTGCAGCATTTTTTGGCACTTCAAGAGCCAGACAGACCCTCTATATTTTCAGCTCACCCGATCAAGGCCATCCTCAGAGGCATTCAAAAAAGCCAGGTCACGGTCAAGTCGGTCCGTCGACCTATTATGGGGGTCACGTTTCGTGGCCTGTCGGAAGTTCTCACATTGTCACCATTCGGAGTCCCTCCCAGCCTGGTGATCAAGGCTGCGATGTACTTGGCGTTTTACAGGTTTTTAAGACCAGGTGAAGTAACACAGGCCAGACAAGGGGCGGTAGCTCTCCGCATGGGAGATTCAGTCAGGATGGGCAGTAACTTTCATTTGCAGTTGCCTCACAACAAAACAAGGCAGGTAGGTCCCGGCCATGTAGTTAAGTTCTTCCAGACCACAAACGCATGGTGTCCAGTGACAGTCTTGGACAACCTCTTGTTGGCCCTTAGTCTTCACAGCCCCACCGACCCGTTACTTCCATTTCCTGTTGGTCCACTGACGTCCAGCCAGTTCATCAAACATATTTGCATCCTGTTGACCAGTGTAGGATTGAATCCGGCTCAATTCTCGGGGCATTCTTTCCGCATCGGTGCGGCATCCGCAGCGTCCAAACATGGAGTCCCTGTGCATATCATCATACACTTGGGGCGCTGGCGCTCAGGGTGCTTTGTACGGTATATCCCGGAGCCACAAGCGGAGCTGGTCCAAGCATTCAGTACATTGGCAGAGTAGCACCTCAGGCCAATCCTTCCCTCACTGGTGGGTTTTGCCCCCTTTTTCATGCATACCGACCTAGTGAGGCCAAGGCACACCTCAGGCCAATTAGGTAGCGGGGTGGTGGTTGGGCATCTTCCACTCGTTTAGGTCCTGACCACAAATATACGATATACTCGTATACTATGAACCGGATGGTATTTCGCCTTAAACATGTATTACCGTTAATACCACATGGGCCGAACATGGTGGATGTATTAAACATGTCTGCAGAATTATTGTCATAAGGGAGAGGAGCTTGAAAACTAGTAGCTTTCATAAGTTGGCCAAACACGGGCTGTTGCTGGTATGGGGTTTGGCTGGTTAACTGCGCACAATATGGAAATTATTGCTGTTGTGGCCTGCAATCTCTTGAAAATGCCCCTTTTGTATGAGAATTACATAAAGGGGCCAGATGGGGCCAACAGTTATATACATTTTACCTAATAATTAAAGTTATACTTACCTTTTAACCCTTCCATTTTGAAACTTCATATGAAGAGTACCTCGTTGTGCTGCAGGTGACCAGCAGTTAAATCCAACAAACTGTTAAAAGAGGAGAGAAATACAGTCATGAGGCATTCCCTGAGTGGCACAAGAAGAAAGATTGGCTAGCTGCACAGCATTATCGGTCATATTATGTTCCCGGGCTTCTTACTTTCACTTTATAACATGAGCAGCAGCCATTTTAGAAAAAATCTGATTTGCTACCACAAAGCACGAGGAAATTTGGCTTTGTGGCAAATTAAATGTTTCCTAAACTTCAGATTGAATTCCGCTTTGGATGCTTTGATTCACTCAACACTAATTAAGACCCCATACCTCTTTGAGACAGGGATATTTTGCCTTTTTATCCATTTGGTTTTTGAGTTTTTTCCCAATGGTGGCCCTCTTGTATTAGTATTGTCTCCTGTTTTCTTTTTTCTTCTAGATTCTGCATTCATTTTGTGGGTGGGTCAACCCCTTCAGTTCCATCAAAATGCTTATTTTGTTACCATCCGACTTCACTTCTTAGCACTATGACTACGGCCGTGATCAAGGTCTATTGTTGACCGAAACATTGACCAGTGGCTCAAAAAAAATAAAAAAAATTTTTTGGGATGGCTACAATAAGGCAATAAAAATAAGCATTTTAATGTAACAGCAAAAAGAGAGTGCCGTGGTGTTTCCTTCAACTACAAGTAACTTTGCATACCACAGAGCACCTCGCTAGTCACACCGAGTAGTGCCGTTCAACTCTTTCTTCTCAAACCCCTTCAGTTATACCTTTTATCCCTACAGCTGGCCATTGTATTTATGTTCCTACCCACAAGCTAGATGTGTCCAGGTTTCAGTTTAGGTGTGTACCTGGAGCTACCTGGTCCAATTTTCCCTACACTTCAATATACTAGGATCTTGCACTTGACACATGCCGCTGTACTTTACCAAAAGTTAGGGTCCATTCACACGTCCATATGTGTTTTGCGGATTCACAAATTGCAGATCCGCAAAACACGGACAACGGCAATGTGCGTTCCGCATTTTGCGGACCATACATCACTGGCACTCTCATAGAAAATGCATTTTATTGTCTGCAATAGGACATGTTCTATTTTTTTGCGGAACGGAAGTGCAGATACGGAAGTGCAGATGCACAAATGCGGACAGCACATTCCGGCCCCATTGTGGAACGGATGCGGACCCATTTTGCGGACATGTGAATGGACCCTTATGCTCCTCTTCTCCTTTATTTTGTGCAGAGCCACGGTATACTAGCACCGTGCACTTGGCACATGCACTCTAGATCCAACAGCTCTTTCCCTCAATACGATACCTTCTCAGCTTTCCCACTGCTTCTCGATTCCTCCCCTTCCGCTAGTACATTTATTGCCGTTTGGCACATGCACTTTACATACCGAGAGATGCTCTTGGGCGCCTGATGCGCCATGCTTCTTTACTCTGCTGCTCCATGTACACTATGCTGAGTTTCCATATTTTTCTGCATATACCTATAATACTCTCTTTGACCTTACCAGTGATATGTAGTGCATAGTTTATTTTTACTTTTACTGATACCTTGCAGCTTCACACTATAAGACGCACTTACATTTTGGTGGTAATACCGTATATATTTTCTGGAAATTTTGAGAATATAAAAAAATATGATTTCATAATGTAATTGCCAATTTTTAAAGCATTCTCCAGAGTTTATTAGAAATCCAGCTTCCTTTTGTGTTATTGTTTTCATTTCCTGAAAGTTTTCTCACCTTGAGTACATGTTGAAGGTCGTTTCTGTCCTGGCATGACTAAACATTTGTGATCACCCATATGCCATGGATTAAGGAAGTTGGCACAAAACGTAAGACAAGGTAAGCCAACAGAAAGCAGAGAAGTATGACATGACACTTAAGTGATGAAATGGGATGAGACAAATTGCCACACAAAAGCTTTTTGTTTTCAACTGACATTTCTAGAACATCTACTGTAGATACATCTATACACGGAGATATATTTTCCCCACCACGATATATCAGCAATCATAAATGCTATGCCCACAGAAAAAAATTGCACTGAATGTCTGATGTCCATTAACCACCTCAGCCCCCAGTGCTTAAACACCCTGAAAGACCAGGCCACTTTTTACACTTCTGACCTACACTACTTTCACCGTTTATTGCTCGGTCATGCAACTTACCACCCAAATGAATTTTACCTCCTTTTCTTCGCACTAATAGAGCTTTCATTTGGTGGTATTTCATTGCTGCTGACATTTTTACTTTTTTTGTTATTAATCGAAATTTAACGTTTTTTTTGCAAAAAAATGACATTTTTCACTTTCAGTTGTCAAATTTTGCAGAAAAAACGAGATCCATATATAAATTTTGCTCTAAATTTATTGTTCTACATGTCTTTGATTAAAAAAAAATGTTTGGGTAAAAAAATAATAGTTTGGGTAAAAGTTATAGCGTTTACAAACTATGGTACAAAAATGTGAATTTCCGCTTTTTGAAGCAGCTCTGACTTTCTGAGCACCTGTCATGTTTCCTGAGGTTCTACAATGCCCAGACAGTACAAACACCCCACAAATGACCCCATTTCGGAAAGTACACACCCTAAGGTATTCGCTGATGGGCATAGTGAGTACATAGAACTTTTTATTTTTTGTCACAAGTTAGCGGAAAATGATGATTTTTTTTTATTTTTTTTTCTCACAAAGTCTCATATTCCACTAACTTGTGACAAAAAATAAAAAGTTCTATGAACTCACTATGCCCATCACGAAATACCTTGGGGGTCTCTTCTTTCCAAAATGGGGTCACTTGTGGGGTAGTTATACTGCCCTGGCATTCTAGGGGCCCAAATGTGTGGTAAGGAGTTTGAAATCAAATTCTGTAAAAAATGACGAATCCGAAAGGTGCTCTTTGGAATATGGGCCCCTTTGCCCACCTAGGCTGCAAAAAAGTGTCACACATCTGGTATCTCTGTATTCAGGAGAAGTTGAGGAATGTGTTTTGGGGTGTCTTTTTACATATACCCATGCTGGGTGAGATAAATATCTTGGTCAAATGCCAACTTTGTATAAAAAAATGGGAAAAGTTGTCTTTTGCCAAGATATTTCTCTCACCCAGCATGGGTATATGTAAAATGACACCCCAAAACACATTCCCCACCTTCTCCTGAGTACGGAGATACCAGATGTGTGACACTTTTTTGCAGCCTAGGTGGGCAAAGGGGCCCATATTCCAAAGAGCACCTTTCGGATTTCACAGGTCATTTTTTACAGAATTTGATTTCAAACTCCTTACCACACATTTGGGCCCCTAGAATGCCAGGGCAGTATAACTACCCCACAAGTGACCCCATTTTGGAAAGAAGAGACCCCAAGGTATTCGCTGATGGGCATAGTGAGTTCATGGAAGTTTTTATTTTTTGTCACAAGTTAGTGGAATATGAGACTTTGTATGAAAAAAAAATCAAAAAAAAAAATCATCATTTTCCACTAACTTGTGACAAAAAATAAAAAATTCTAGGAACTCGCCATGCCCCTCACGGAATACCTTGGGGTGTCTTCTTTCCAAAATGGGGTCACTTGTGGGGTAGTTATACTGCCCTGGCATTTTACAGGGGCCCTAATGTGTGGTAAGTAGGTAAATGACCTGTGAAATCCGAAAGGTGCTCTTTGGAATGTGGGCCCCTTTGCCCACCTAGGCTGCAAAAAAGTGTCACACATCTGGTATCTCCGTACTCAGGAGAAGGTGGGGAATGTGTTTTGGGGTGTCATTTTACATATACCCATGCTGGGTGAGAGAAATATCTTGGCAAAAGACAACTTTTCCCATTTTTTTATACAAAGTTGGCATTTGACCAAGATATTTATCTCACCCAGCATGGGTATATGTGAAAAGACATCTTAAAACACATTCCTCAACTTCTCCTGAATACAGAGATACCAGATGTGTGACACTTTTTTGCAGCCTAGGTGGGCAAAGGTGCCCAAATTCCTTTTAGGAGGGCATTTTTAGACATTTGGATACCAGACTTCTTCTCACGCTTTGGGGCCCCTAAAATGCCAGGGCAGTATAAATACCCCACATGTGACCCCATTTTGGAAAGAAGACACCCCAAGGTATTCAATGAGGGGCATGGCGAGTTCATTGAAAAAAAAATTTTTTGGCACAAGTTAGCGGAAATAGATTTTTTTGATTTTGTTCTCACAAAGTCTCCCTTTCCGCTAACTTGGGACAAAAATTTCAATCTTTCATGGACTCAATATGCCCCTCAGCGAATACCTTGGGGTGTCTTCTTTCCAAAATGGTGTTATTTGTGCGGTGTTTGTACTGCCCTGGCATTTGAGGGTCTCCGCAATCATTACATGTATGCCCAGCATTAGGAGTTTCTGCTATTCTCCTTATATTGAGCATACAGGTAATGAGATTTTTTTTTTCGTTCAGCCTCTGGGCTGAAAGAAAAAAATGAACGGCACAGATTTCTTCATTCGCATCGATCAATGTGGATGAAAAAATCTCTGCCAAAAAAAGAAAAAGGAGGGGAAAGGCGTCTGCCAGGACATAGGAGCTCCGCCCAACATCCATACCCACTTCAGCTCGTATGCCCTGGCAAACCAGATTTCTCCATTCACATCAATCGATGTGGATGAATAAATCATTGCCGGGATTTTTTTTTTTATATATACAAAGTGTTTGCCAAAGTATATGAACACCGCCACCTCCTCAGCTCATATGCCTCGGCAAACGTATCTTTTACTGCAGAGGAGAAATCTCGTCTTGCAGCTCCGCATACACCGACTTGCGTGTAATCTGACAGCAGCGCAATGCTTCTGTCCGAATGCACATCAGTGCTGCAGCTGGTCGATCGGTTGGTCCACCTGGAAGGTAAAAAATACAAAACAAAAAAGAAAAAACCAGGCCGCAAAGCAATAACTTTATTAACTTTAGAACAGAACATATTAACTTTTTTTAACTTTTTTAACTTTTTTACTTACCGGTAATTTTTTTTTTGTTTAGTTTTTTTTACCTTTATAGAACAAACCTCTCCTTCCCCATGGGACAATGTGCAAAGCGCAAATCGCCCAAAGATGTGGCGAAGTACGTTATGCACTTTATCCCAGGTGAAAGGAGAGGTTTGCAGCAGCTGAGAGTAAAAGGGCCCTAATAGCCCTGTGTGCCTGTCCTGTGAGATGCAATCCCTATGCTAGGTGTACCTGTGTGTGGTACTTCCGGAAACACTCACCAAAGCATAGGGCAGGGTGGTCAGGACAGTCAGGACAGAAATATCGGGTGTCACGCCTTATTCCACTCCTGCTACAGACACGACATCTTTTTCGGGGTGACGGTTGGGTTGAGGTACCAGGAACGACACTGGGGAAATGTCGCTCGTGTAGACGGCTAACTACACTGGTGGATGGGGCCACGGAACCTCCTGGGTAAAGGAGGTTCTCGATGATCTCTTCCTGGAATTTGAGGAAAGATCGTGTTCTCCCAGCCTTACTGTAGAGAACAAAACTATTGTACAGCGCCAATTGAATTAAATATACAGACACCTTCTTATACCAGCGTCTGGTTCTGCGGGAAACTAAATACGGAGACAACATCTGGTCATTGAAGTCCACCCCTCCCATGAGCACATTATAGTCGTGGACACAGAGGGGCTTTTCAATGACACGGGTTGCTCGCTCAATTTGGATTGTCGTGTCTGCGTGAATGGAGGAGAGCATGTAAACGTCACGCTTGTCTCTCCATTTCACCGCGAGCAGTTCTTCGTTACACAAGGCAGCCCTCTCCCCCCTTGCAAGACGGGTGGTTACAAGCCGTTGGGGGAAGCCCACGCGACTAGTTCGCGCGGTGCCACAGGCGCAAATCCGTTCTAGAAACAAATGCCTAAAGAGGGCCACACTTGTGTAAAAATTGTCCACATAAAGATGGTACCCCTTGCCGAATAAGGGTGACACCAAGTCCCAGACTGTCTTCCCACTGCTCCCCAGGTAGTCAGGGCAACCGACCGGCTCCAGGGTCTGATCTTTTCCCTCATAGATCCGAAATTTGTGGGTATAGCCTGTGGCCCTTTCACAGAGCTTATACAATTTGACCCCATACCGGGCACGCTTGCTTGGGATGTACTGTTTGAAGCCAAGGCGCCCGGTAAAATGTATTAGGGACTCGTCTACGCAGATGTTTTGCTCGGGGGTATACAAATCTGCAAATTTCTGGTTGAAATGGTCTATAAGGGGCCGAATTTTGTGGAGCCGGTCAAAAGCTGGGTGGCCTCTGGGACGGGAGGTGGTGTTGTCGCTAAAATGCAGGAAACGGAGGATGGCCTCAAATCGTGCCCTGGACATAGCAGCAGAGAACATGGGCATGTGATGAATCGGGTGCGTGGACCAATATGACCGCAATTCATGCTTTTTTGTCAGGCCCATGTTGAGGAGAAGGCCCAAAAAAATTTTAAGTTCGGAAACTTGGACTGGTTTCCACCGGAAAGGCTGGGCATAAAAGCTTCCCGGGTTGGCGGATATAAATTGTGTGGCATACCGGTTTGTCTCTGCCACGACTAAGTCCAAGAGCTCCGCAGTCAAGAACAGCTCAAAAAATCCCAGGGCCGAACCGATTTGAGCTGTCTCAACCCGAACTCCAGACTGGGCGGTGAAAGGGGGAACTACAGGTGCGGCTGAAGTTGGTGACTGCCAATCAGGGTTTGCCAGCACCTCAGGGATTCTAGGGGCTCTACGGGCCTGTCTGTGCGGTGGCTGCGACGGGGTAACTAGCGCACGTGCCACCGTACCAGCTTCAACTGCCCTTCTGGTGCTCGCCACGTCACCATGTTGTACGGCAGTGCTGGTACTAGGTCCAGGGAGGGCTGCGCTGCTGGTGTATGCCTCACCACGTGATCCGGCAGCGACAGCCCCACTCTGCTGCTCTTGAAGCGGATCCTGCATAACCTGTGGTCTAGCGACACGGGGCCGGGTACGCCTGGTGCTGCCAGGGACCTCCACCTCCTCGTCCGAACTTTGGGTCAGAGAGCCACTGCTTTCCACAGGTTCATATTCTGACCCGCTAGATTCGTCAGATGAGGGTTCCCACTCCTCATCCGACTGGGTCAGAATCCTGTAGGCCTCTTCAGAAGAATACCCCCTGTTTGACATTTGGACTACTAAATTTAGGGGTATTCCCTGAGACTACCCAAGAAAAAAAGCAAGCCTGTCTTACAAAGAGGAGGCTAGCGAAGTACCGGAGGTCGCTGCGGTTGATAAAAAATATCAAAACTGATTTTTTTATCGCCGCAGTGCGTGTAAAATGAATGTGCAGTGATCAAAAAATATATATTTTTTGTCACTGCGGTGGGGCGGGCGTGGGTGAACGCACGTGTGGGCGACCGATCAGGCCTGATCGGGCAAACACTGCGTTTTGGGTGGAGGGGGAACTAAAGTGACACTAATACTATTATAGATCTGACCGTGATCAGTTTTGATCACTTACAGATACTATAAAAGTACAAATGCTGATTAGCGATACGCTATTCAGCGAATAAAAGTGACTGCGGTGCGGTGGGGTGGGCGCTAACTAACGCTAACTACCTAACCAAGGGGCCTAAACTATCCCTAAAACCTAACAGCCAATACCAGTGAAAAAAAAAAAGTGACAGTTTACACTGATCACTTTTTTTCCTTTCACTAGTGATTGACAGGGGCGATCAAAGGGGTGATCAAAGGGTTAATTGGGGTGCAGGGGGGTGATCTGGGGCTAAGGTGTAGTGTTTGGTGTACTCACAGTTCAGTCTGCTCCTGTGCTGGATCCAACCGACGAAAAGGACCAGCACAGGAGCAGAGAAGCCATATAACAGATCATATTTACTAATATGATCTGTTATATGACTTTTGATTGGATTTTTTGAAAATCGCCAGCCTGCCAGCCAATGATCGTTGCTGGCAGGCTGGTGACGAACTTGTTCTTTGAATTTTGCCGGCCCGCGATGCGCATGCGCGGGCCGGCTTTGAGCGAAATCTCGCGTCTCGCGAGATGACGCGTATATGCGTGATTGTGCGCAGCGCTGCCACCTCCGGAACGCGAATCTGCGTACAGCGGTCCGGAGGTGGTTAAAAGAAACAGAATTGCACAAAAATATGCCAGCACTTCCTCGATTTTCTTTTTTTTGAATAATATATGATTATTCTGTCCAGGATCAGCACTCCTCCCATTCGGTACAGGTGCTTTTAATTAGCAGTAGTCTGAATATACACTCACCTAAAGAATTATTAGGAACACCTGTTCTATTTCTCATTAATGCAATTATCTAGTCAACCAATCACATGGCAGTTGCTTCAATGCATTTAGGGGTGTGGTCCTGGTCAAGACAATCTCCTGAACTCTAAACTGAATGTCAGAATGGGAAAGAAAGGTGATTTAAGCAATTTTGAGCGTGGCATGGTTGTTGGTGCCAGACGGGCCGGTCTGAGTATTTCACAATCTGCTCAGTTACTGGGATTTTCACGCACAACCATTTCTAGGGTTTACAAAGAATGGTGTGAAAAGGGAAAAACATCCAGTATGCGGCAGTCCTGTGGGCGAAAATGCCTTGTGGATGCTAGAGGTCAGAGGAGAATGGGCCGACTGATTCAAGCTGATAGAAGAGCAACGTTGACTGAAATAACCACTCGTTACAACCGAGGTATGCAGCAAAGCATTTGTGAAGCCACAACACGTACAACCTTGAGGCGGATGGGCTACAACAGCAGAAGACCCCACCGGGTACCACTCATCTCCACTACAAATAGGAAAAAAAGGCTACAATTTGCACGAGCTCACCAAAATTGGACTGTTGAAGACTGGAAAAATGTTGCCTGGTCTGATGAGTCTCTATTTCTGTTGAGACATTCAAATGGTAGAGTCCAAATTTGGCGTAAACAGAATGAGAACATGTATCCATCATCTGATGGCTACTTCCAGCAGGATAATGCACCATGTCACAAAGCTCGAATCATTTCAAATTGGTTTCTTGAACATGACAATGAGTTCACTGTACTAAAATGGCCCCCCCAGTCACCAGATCTCAACCCAATAGAGCATCTTTGGGATGTGGTGGAACGGGAGCTTCGTGCCCTGAATGTGCATCCCTCAAATCTCCATCAACTGCAAGATGCTATCCTATCAATATGGGCCAACATTTCTAAAGAATGCTATCAGCACCTTGTGGAATCAATGCCACGTAGAATTAAGGCAGTTCTGAAGGCAAAAGGGGGTCCAACACCGTATTAGTATGGTGTTCCTAATAATTCTTTAGGTGAGTGTAAGTGTGAAGTGACCTACCAGCCTTCAGTCTGAGTTTCTGAGAGCAGTAACAATGTGAGCTTTGACAACTGTTCACACGGTGTGGTGCCGGGTGGCGGCTGCTGTTGCTGTGGCGCTGCGCTGGTGGGTTGGTGGGACCCAGTGCCAGGGTGGCATCGCCAGACAGCAGGAGTGCTGTTTGGTGGCTGGATCCCACCGCCTGCTTGTGCGGAGCTGTGGCGCCGGCAGTCCTCAGGCAGTGCCGCGCCAAATTTAGAGTAGGTCCCACTCCAAGAGGCAACCTTGGCGCGGTGAGTGGGCTTATGCCTTTTAATCAAAAAGTAAACTAATGCCTCTTATATAGCATGCAGTCTGGGGGGCCGTACACTAATTATTGCGCTGAGAAGCAAAGTTAAAATTTTGCTGAGAAGCAGTTATAGATCAAAGCTAAGCTTGTGGATGTGCGATCATATTCAATTTTTTTCTATTTTTTTTTAAATCATAAATGCTATGCCCTCAGGAAAAAAAAAAAAGAAACTGAAATGTCTGATGTCCATTAAAAGAAACAGAAATGCACAAAAATATGCCAGCACTTCCTCCTCTCATCTCCTCCTATTTTGTCTCATATAACAATAAAGAATAAAAAAACATATAAAGAAAGAGCTCAGTCGGGTCACCTCTACTCCTCCTCACAGTCTGGGACAAGCTGTAAGACAACTGCCTGGATCAGGAGCCTCCCTGCTGTGCCCTGTCATCGGTAGGACAAAAATAATATTAATACCTGTCATCTTTTGCTATGACCCGCACCCTCACCTGACCATTGGCAGAAGATGAAAAAAATCAGCAGGCGGTCAATCCCTCTACCCCTTGTTCGACATTCCTACTTTACATTTTTTATATTTTACAAAGATCTGTCCCAAAATGATTTGCTTTCTGTACAAAGGGAATTCCATAATTTCAGCCAGGAGCTTGTTAATGTAACAGGTTCAGTGACTTTTTCAGAGGTTTTGCCAGTCTGTAATCAAAAACACAAGGCAGAATTTTTTGGGATAAACATTTAAAGTAGATGAAAAGGACAGAATTTTAGTAGATCAGGATGATTTCTGTCCCCAGACAGGATGAAACCGTGTGTTGGTATTGAAGGTCCTGTTGTTGTGTGTCCAGTAGATGCAGATAATGTTCAAAATAATACAGTGTATTATTAGAATAGTAATATTCTTCATACAATGTGTTCTAATGCTCATAGTTTAGGAAACAAGCTCTGCAAGCTAATAGCAATCATATCTAGGGATAATTTGGATCTGGTTGTGATAACCGGTTTAAATAGTTTAAAGATTGTAATGGCTGGGAAAAAGTCATACCTGGATACACACTGTACAGGAAAGAGAAGACAGAAGAGGTGGGGGAGTAGTGTGTCATGGATAGTCTTCAATCTACAGTAATTCAGAGTACACATGCAGAGCTGGAAATTCTATGGATTTGCATGCAGACGAAGGAAGGAAGTGTTATTAAAACTGATGTGGTGTATAGGCCTCCAGGGCAAAGTGAAGATTGTGATATCAAGTTGGTTGATGACATTTCTCGACTGGCATTAAAAGGAAATATTGTACTTATGGGTGACTTCAACATGTCTGATGCATATTTCTAGTGCTCTTACATGCAGGTACGGGAATCTAATGGATGCACTTGTGCGCTTGTCACATCATGAGCTAGAGGAGATAACATTCTACATTTATGGGGTCATTTATCAAACTGGTGTAAACTAGAACTAGCTTAGTTGCCCATAAGAAAACAATCAGATTCCACCTTTCATTTTTGACAGCTCCTTTGGAAAATGAAAGGTGGAATCTGATTGGTTGCTATGAGCAACTAAGCCAATTCTACTTTACACCAGTTTGATAAATGACCTCATTAGTATTCTAAAATGGGGATCTGGTGTCAGAAGTTAGGCCTCATACACATTACTGTGTCAGTGACACGTCCATGAAAAAAAAGTATGTGTTCGAAGATGACCGTGAAGGATCCGTGGTTGGTCCATGTGTCTGTTTTTACCATCCGTATGTCATCCGTAATTCACTGACATTGCTGAAAATTAATTTCCAAAGAATCTCCTCTTAGTCTTTAGTGAAAAACAGACGCAACACGGACTCAACACAGATGCCATTTAAATCAATGGGGACATCAATGAGGACTGACCGAGGGTCGGTAATAAAATAAAAATCACGGGAGCATGCACTACTTTGATCCAGGATGTGGACCAAGCACGCCCATTGAAGTCTATGGGTCAGTGAAAATCATCTGGCATCCGTGTTGCATCTGTTTTTCACTGAAGACTAAAAGGAGATTCTTTGGAAATTCATTTTCAGCAATGTCAGTGAATTACGGATGACACATGGATGGTAAAAACTGACACACGGACCAAGCTCGGATGCTTTTTTTCATGGATGTGTCAGTGACACGGAAATACGGACGAGGCCTATTGTGGAAGAAAATCTGGATTGCAGTGATCACCAGTGTTTATGGTTTGCTATAAAAACAATGTGAACAGGCAGAAGGATGCTTGACTGTATAGCTAGAGTTATAACCGGTAAGAACAGTGAGATTGGGATCCCACTGTATAGAGCGAGGTCACATCTGGAATACTGTGTCCAGTTCTGGGGAACCCACCTACCAAAAGACATAGATAAAATGGAACGGGTGCAGAGACGGATTACAGAAATGGTGGAGGGTCTTAAGCATAAAACATACTAGGATAGATTTAAAGAACTTAGGCCTCATGCACACGAACGTATTTTCTTTCCGTGTCCATTCTGTTTTTTTTGCAGACCGTATGCGGAACCATTCATTTTAATGGGTCCGCAAAAAAAAAACTAAGTTACTCCGTGTGCATTCCATTTTCAAATTTCTGTTTCGCCCAAAAATGATTATTGTCTGCATTAAGGACAAGAATAGGACTGTTCTATTAAGGGCCAGCTGTTCAGTTACGCAAAATACAGAATGCACACGGACGTCATCCGTATTTTCTTTTAATTATTTTATTAGAATAAGACATATACAGTCCATTTTTGCTGCAAAATTACAATTGAAAATTAGTATGCTCCCCCCCCCCCTTACACCACCTAGCTAACCCCCCCCCCCCCCAACCTTTGCAATCTCAAATCCCTCTATCACTTACACACACAAAAAAGGAGAGAGGAAAAGAAAAAAAAAAAGAGAGAGAAGAAAAAGGAGAGAAGAAAAGAAAGAAAAGTTAAAAGGAGTCAAACACAGAAATGAGGGGAGGAGGTTTAACATCTCCAAGCCTCCCATATCTTCGTCCACTTCTCCTGAGTGTTTCTTTGTTTATAAAGAATATTTTCTTTTCTTTTTTAACAAATCTCTTTTTATTGGATTTTTGTGACAATAATAATAATCTTGCACTTACAGTAAGTATACAGACGTTCCAGATATGAACATGAGATATGTGACAATGTAGTGACATAGAGTGAAAATCCAATTCCATGCAAGGAATAAGCACAATAAACAATAGCTTCAGAGGCTATATGCCTGACAACAGGAGGCATGGAGCATACGCCATATTTGACAATACACATAGCAAACATGCTGGACATCTGAATAATCAGACCTTATAAGAACAAGAAATAATAATTATACTTTTAAGGGGGGGGGGGGGGGGATGTCGACTAAAAGCTTGTTGTAATCTGAAGTAGTGATCTCTAGTAAAACAAATGAGCCCCCTACTACACCACTTGACTTAATCCTGTGTATCCAACTCCATTTTCCTTTTCATATGTGCTAACCATGGTTGCCATACTTGAAGGTAATTCTTTCTGGCTTTGTTCTCCCAAACAATCATTTCTTCCATACAACATAAATACGTCATCTTTTCATACCACATTGTTAGCGACGGGGGACTGTCATCCTTCCACCTTAGCAGGATTAATAGTTTAGCTGCAGTAATCATATAAGTGGCTAAATTCGACTTACTTGGTTTAAAACCCCCTTCTGGTAGCCAAAGCAGTATTAATGAGGCTGTAAGCTTTACCTTCTCAGGGCATACTTTATTAATTATGTCTTCAATTCCTGACCAGAACTCTCTGGGGGCAGAACCACCAAATGTGCGAGATGTTACCAACACCTGATGAGCATCTCCAACATTTGTCTGAGGGGGATAGGTTTATTCGGTGCAGGAAATCCGGAGTTCTATACCACCTCGATAGTATTTTATAGGAATTTTCTTGGACTCTGATACAGGTGGAGAACCCATGGGAGTTGGCCATAATACATTCTCTGTTACTATCATCTAATTTTATATTTAACTCTCGTTCCCAGTTATTTAGGTAGGTGGGGTCCTGGGGACTCCTATTACTGGACACCTGTCTGCATACCATGGATAAGCATTTAGCTGGCAGAGTGGGGAGCATTGTATAGTTCTCTAACCATGTAGGGTCTGGTAGAGGTAAGTGTTTGGATTTCTTAAATCTGGCACAAGATTTCTCAAAGTCCCATATTTGCAGTATATCCCCTGGTATATCACTACTGCCTGTGATATCATTGTGGAAACCTCTATTAGCCTTGGAACGACACAGGTCTCCTAATCTAAGGTGAGCCACAGATGACCAAATTTTTGTGACCTCTAAAGGGCGCTTTGCCAGTATCTGTGGAAGTATATGGAGGGGCATCAGGGGTGACAATTTATCCTTCCCCATATTGAGCTCATCTGAGTTTCGACATCTATAGATCGTACTTCTGATTAATTCATATAGCAAATCCTGTTTACTCGGTAACGGTGATTTATACCAAAGCAAGAATTCCCTATGTCCCCCCAGTAGGGATTTTTCCATGTCAACATGAATAGGGACTGGGTCAGGTTGCGTCAAGGTTAACCATCTCTCCAAGTGTATGGCCTGTAGGTACAGGTTAACGTCTGGTAGAGAGATGCCCCCCTGTTTCCTTTTCCTAGTTAGGAGTGAATAGGGAAGTCTCGCCTTTTTTCCATCCCATAGAAACTTACCAAAGACAGAATTCAGTTTAGTTTGAAATGCACCAGGGACTGAGATCGGGAGAGATCTAAATAAGTACAACAGCTGGGGAAGGATAAATGTGACCAATGCATTTTTTCTACCTAGCCAAGAGAGCATTTTCTTCGAAAATCCTGTTAAGGTTGTTTGTATTCTAGCTAGTAAGGGGGCATAATTGAGTTGGTATAGTAAGTTCAGGTTGGCAAGTCTCATGATCCCTAGATACTTTATGGCCTTGGTAGGCCATTTAAAGGGGGTCATATCTCTAATTCTTCTCAGCTGGGGAGGAGAAATAGAAATCCCTAAAGCTTCTGACTTGTCGAAGTTAATCTTAAAATCAGACGCCGTCCTAAATGCCTCAAAAATATTCATGACATGTGGCATGGCTTCTTCTGGGTTCGAGATAAACATTAACAAATCGTCGGCAAACGCTGCCATTTTGTGTTCAGTTTTGTTTATTCTCAAACATCTAATATCAAGGGTCTGTCTAAATTTAAGCAGCAGCGTTTCCATGGCCAAAATGAAAAGCGAAGGGGAAAGCGGGCAACCCTGTCTGGCACCATTTCCAATGCCAAAAGAGTCCGAAAGTGTGTTGTTCACCAATATACGTGCTGAAGGGGAGGAGTACATCGCAAATATTGCCTGTACAAATCTATCTGGGTATAAAGAATATTTTCATACCTTATTAACCAAATTTATCTATGTATTCAGCTCTGGAACATATCGTGAAAACCAGGCCCGAGTAATCAGGAGTCTAGCGAGAAACAATACTCTACCCAAAAGAATCTTCTTATATTTATGGGTACTTAACTTAGAAAGATCACTCAGTATCAAACATTCTACTGTAAAAGGAATCTGCAATATCAATTTCTCAATTTATACGTAAGAAAATATTAATAGTATTTATATTCTTTTAGTTTTGGACAAGACCAAAACATATGTAGAAAATCTGCACCAGATAGTTCTAAGTGCCCACGGTGTAATCTATCTCTTAAACCAGATTTATTAAGCCATAGAGGTGTAACATATAATCTATGCAAAATATTAAATTGTACCAAAACGTGATTAAAATTGTGAGATATACTGTAGAACTTAAATTCACAAAAATATTTCCCCATCCCTCTAATTGATTACTTGTACACTCAACTCTCCAGGCCCTTTGTCCTGGTGATTGTATTTTAATAAATATTGCCTTAAGTAATAATTTATAAATATATGCAATCTTAGCTCTCTGTTCTAAATTCACTATTAAATCATTCACAAAAGTGGAAGTATCTATCTCAAAACGTGATTTACCCTTTACACTAGAAAGTGCTGATCGCAACTGAGAATATCTAAGCCACGACAAATTATAGAAAATTTCCCTTTGTGCTTACTCTAAAAACGATAATCTCTCTATTCTTCACCACCTGTATAACATATAAAATGCAATTTTTTTTTACCAAAACTGATCTCTGGCAATTTCATCTAAAGACTAGTGATGAGCAGCATGGGCATTATTCGTTTTCGCAATATTTCGCAAATTTTTTGCCTAATATTCACGATAAATTCGTGAAATTCACGAAATTCTAGTGAAAATCGACAATGTAATATGCGTGTATTGCGCGTGCAATACAGGCGTGGCTCACTTTTGCTACATTTTACAAGCTGCTAGAAGTTTCCTGAGACTGGAGAAAATGCACAGTACAGTAATTCCTATCACACTACCTAACACCCTGCACTGGAACCTATCAGCTACACTATATCACTATCTAACCTACTATCTCCCTCTAACTATCTGTATTATATATATGAGCTAACTAACTATCTAATGTAATTGACTCAGCAATGTAAATGACTCAGCAAAGCATAGAGCACAGTAATGACACTGCTCTCTCTCTCACAACTGTAAAAACAGCAGAAAATGCCTGCTAGGGAGTTTCTTATATAGTAAAGGGGTAGGTAACTTTCCTATTGGTTGCTAGGGATGTTGATAAGCTCAGACAAAGACATTGCAGCCTTCTCATTGGCCCACAAGCAAGAAGGGAGGTTACTGATGAAAAAAATTATCTAGAATATTCGCGATTACGAATATATAAATTCGCGATCAGCACTACTAAAGACTGTAGATAGGAATTGTACCAAACAGGGGTGCATTGAAGCAATCCTTTTATCCCCAACCATGATCTAATAGTGTCCCAAGAGTTGGATAGAAACCTTCTAGCCTCTTTGTACGCCTGTTACACATTATTCAGTTGCCCATATTCTAATAAGGTAAATATATTGTTATACGGAGATCTCTTCACCAGAATCATACAAAATGCATTTTTTTTCCCATTCATAATATAACCATAGCTCCCCAGCTATAAAATAGCCCTTGAAGTAGGAAAGATTCAAACCCCTCTGCTCCAGTGGCTTATATAAATATTCCAATTTGAGCCCTTAATATGTATAGCCTTGAGGAAAGAAGGGAAAAGGGGGACATGATCGAAACCATTAAATATGTTAAAGGTTTAAATAAGGTTCAGGAGGGAGGTGTTCTCAATAAGAAGCTAAACAAAAGAACAAGGGGACACAATCTAAAAATAGCTGGAGGTAGGATCAGGAGCAATGTCAGGAAATATTTGAGGTCATTTATCAAACTAGTGTAAAGTGTATAGATTATTTTACTGAAGAGTGGTTGAAGCTTGGAACAAAGTTCCAGCAGATGTGGTTGTAAATCTACAGTAAGTGAATTTACACATACCTGGGATAAACACGTCTATCCTAAGATAAAAAAATAAATAATATAAGGGCAGATTAGATGGACCAGGTGGTCTTTTTCTGCCGTCAATCTTCTATGTGTCTATATTACAATTCTCAATAGGTTAAGCAGTCAAGAACAACAATTCAATAATTATAATCTGAAAATACTCTCTTTATCTTGAGGTATACCTTACATTGGCCTATCATTAGATCCGCCATACTGTTATTGTGTTAATACAATACTGGCTATGTCGCCTATAAATGCTCTCTTAATGAATAATAAAACACTATATATATATATATATACGCTCACCTAAAGAATTATTAGGGACACCATACTAATATGGTGTTGGACCCCCTTTTGCCTTCAGAACTGCCTTAATTCTACGTGGCATTGATTCAACAAGGTGCTGATAGCATTCTTTAGAAATGTTGGCCCATATTTGTAGGATATCATCTTGCAGTTGATGGAGATTTGAGGGATGCACATCCAGGGCACGAAGCTCCTGTTCCACCACATCCCAAAGATGCTCTATTGGGTTGAGATCTGGTGACTGTGGGGGCCATTTTAGTACAGTGAACTCATTGTCATGTTCAAGAAACCAATTTGAAATGATTCGAGCTTTGTGACATGGTGCATTATCCTGCTGGAAGTAGCCATCAGAGGATGGATACATGTTCTCATTCTGTTTACGACAAATTCTACCATTTGAATGTCTCAACAGAAATCGAGACTCATCAGACCAGGCAACATTTTTCCAGTCTTCAACAGTCCAATTTTGGGGAGCTCGTGCAAATTGTAGCCTCTTTTTCCTATTTGTAGTGGAGATGAGTGGTACCCGGTGGGGTCTTCTGCTGTTGTAGCCCATCCGCCTCAAGGTTGTGCGTGTTGTGGCTTCACAAATGCTTTGCTGCATACCTCGGTTGTAACGAGTGGTTATTTCAGTCAACGTTGCTCTTCTATCAGCTTGAATCAGTCGGCCCATTCTCCTCTGACCTCTAGCATCCACAAGGCATTTTTGCCCACAGGACTGCTGCATACTGGATGTTTTTCCCTTTTCACACCATTCTTTGTAAACCTTAGAAATGGTTGTGCGTGAAAATCCCAGTAACTGAGCAGATTGTGAAATACTCAGACCGGCCCGTCTGGCACCAACAACCATGCCACGCTCAAAATTGCTTAAATCACCTTTCTTTCCCATTCTGACATTCAGTTTGGAGTTCAGGAGATTGTCTTGACCAGGACCACACCCCTAAATGCATTGAAGCAACTGCCATGTGATTGGTTGACTAGATAATTGCATTAATGAGAAATAGAACAGGTGTTCCTAATAATTCTTTAGGTGAGTGTATATATATATATATATATAGTCACACAGTGAGGGGTTGTGTCTGGCAAGGCAGGTATTTTACTACCATCATGTGCGGCTGGGCTGGTTTCCAGCCAGGTGAGGTGAAATACTGGACCAGAGTTTAAGTGGCGGTCTGGGTTTTGGCAGCACCTGGCTGTCCCTAAATAGGCAGTTGGGCTCAGCAGAGATTTCTCTGTTTTTGGGATATGAGGCTTTGTGCCGTTCTGGAGGGCTGAGAGCCACACGCTGGGGAAACAGTAGTCCTCCTGTTGTGGACTACTGGAGGAAGAACTGCCAGCAAGGTGACTTGTGTTATATGAACTTTCCATTGTGCGTGAATTGACACCAAAACTGCTAAGTTACGTGCTGCTTTGTGCAATTGCCTCAAGTGTGAATAAACACTGACGTTTTGAGTTAAGAACTTCTATTTTGCCTCTGTACTGCACCCGCTTACCACATCTACCAGAGCGAAACTCCACAATATATATGAAACACTATATATATAGATGTAGAGGCAAAATGCGCAGTATACCCTCTATGGACGGATCCCACAGCCTGAGATAGGTGGTAAGAAACAGTATGAGACATTATGTTTAGATACAGGTGATGTCTAAGAGATGTGGATAACAAAAGATAAGTTTTTTTTAACATGAAGTGGGCGGTATTAAGTGAAATAGGTGGAGTTAAGATTGACCAATTGTTGGAATTTGGAGACTATATATGTTCACAAATGTTGTGTATGTTTGAGCTTGATAAAGACCTAACGGGTCGAAACGTCACTGTCTCGGTGAAATAAAGGAGAAAATTTCTAAGATACTGGAGTGCCACAGTTTTCTATTATATTACAAGTTATTAAGGAGTTCAACAGGCCAAAATTCAATGCTGCTGGCACCGCCACGAAACGGAAGATCTGAAATAAAACATATATATATATATATATATATATATATAGACTGTGTAGAATCAGGGCAGCACACCTAGTAACAAACCGATGTGTGACGGCGGTGTGAACACCTTACCAAGGTGTATTATATAGAACAAGGAAGGACACCGCAGCACATCCGTTGGTGAAAAGTAGTGGATCTTTATTCACCCTTGCGACGTTTCAGTCCACTTGCTGGGACTATACAGGGAGTGCAGAATTATTAGGCAAGTTGTATTTTTGAGGATTAATTTTATTATTGAACAACAACCATGTTCTCAATGAACCCAAAAAACTCATTAATATCAAAGCTGAATATTTTTGGAAGTAGTTTTTAGTTTGTTTTTAGTTTTAGCTATTTTAGGGGGATATCTGTGTGTGCAGGTGACTATTACTGTGCATAATTATTAGGCAACTTAACAAAAAACAAATATATACCCATTTCAATTATTTATTTTTACCAGTGAAACCAATATAACATCTCAACATTCACAAATATACATTTCTGACATTCAAAAACAAAACAAAAACAAATCAGTGACCAATATAGCCACCTTTCTTTGCAAGGACACTCAAAAGCCTGCCATCCATGGATTCTGTCAGTGTTTTGATCTGTTCACCATCAACATTGCGTGCAGCAGCAACCACAGCCTCCCAGACACTGTTCAGAGAGGTGTACTGTTTTCCCTCCTTGTAAATCTCACATTTGATGATGGACCACAGGTTCTCAATGGGGTTCAGATCAGGTGAACAAGGAGGCCATGTCATTAGATTTTCTTCTTTTATACCCTTTCTTGCCAGCCACGCTGTGGAGTACTTGGACGCCTGTGATGGAGCATTGTCCTGCATGAAATTCATGTTTTTCTTGAAGGATGCAGACTTCTTCCTGTACCACTGCTTGAAGAAGGCGTCTTCCAGAAACTGGCAGTAGGACTGGGAGTTGAGCTTGACTCCATCCTCAACCCGAAAAGGCCCCACAAGCTCATCTTTGATGATACCAGCCCAAACCAGTACTCCACCTCCACCTTGCTGGCGTCTGAGTCGGACTGGAGCTCTCTGCCCTTTACCAATCCTGCCACGGGCCCATCCATCTGGCCCATCAAGACTCACTCTCATTTCATCAGTCCATAAAACCTTAGAAAAATCAGTCTTGAGATATTTCTTGGCCCAGTCTTGACATTTCAGCTTGTGTGTCTTGTTCAGTGGTGGTCGTCTTTCAGCCTTTCTTACCTTGGCCATGTCTCTGAGTATTGCACACCTTGTGCTTTTGGGCACTCCAGTGATGTTGCAGCTCTGAAATATGGCCAAACTGGTGGCAAGTGGCATCTTGGCAGCTGCACGCTTGACTTTTCTCAGTTCATGGGCAGTTATTTTGCGCCTTGGTTTTTCCACACGCTTCTTGCGACCCTGTTGACTATTTTGAATGAAACGCTTGATTGTTCGATGATCACACTTCAGAAGCTTTGCAATTTTAAGAGTGCTGCATCCCTCTGCAAGATATCTCACTATTTTTGACTTTTCTGAGCCTGTCAAGTCCTTCTTTTGACCCATTTTGCCAAAGGAAAGGAAGTTGCCTAATAATTATGCACACCTAATATAGGGTGTTGATGTCATTAGACCACACCCCTTCTCATTACAGAGATGCACATCACCTAATATGCTTAATTGGTAGTAGGCTTTCGAGCCTATACAGCTTGGAGTAAGACAACATGCATAAAGAGGATGATGTGGTCAAAATACTCATTTGCCTAATAATTCTGTACACAGTGTAATAGTCCCAGCAAGTGGATAATAGTCCCAGCAAGTGGACTGAAACGTCGCAAGGGTGAATAAAGATCCACTACTTTTCACCAACGGATGTGCTGCGGTGTCCTTCCTTGTTCTATATATATATATATATATATATATATATATATAGTAGGGATTTCCCAAATGGTAGCCTTCGGATAAATACACAGCAGCCTTTTTGCAGTGAAAATTAAAGTAATAACTGTCTTTTATTGTTGGCACACAAGTCAACAGGCGGCAGTTATCAACAATTCAGTCCCGTATCTGGTAACATCACACAGGTATGATTAAGGCACAGTACCATAATTCCCACGGAGTGGAGGGGGGATCTTGCTGTGTCCTCCATCTCTCGGCTTTCACTCACATCAAAAACAGCCAGCTATCCAGAGCTCCACCGTCAGCCAGGAAATCATACCCCACCTGACCCTGCTGGCTGACTTTTGTAAGCCAGTCAAAAGACGGCCTTGACCGTGGTGAGTAGTCACCCACCCAGCACTATGACTACTACCAGTAAGAGCCATTCCGGATTAGCTTTTCACAGCTATACTAACTACCAACGTGTCCATAAGCAACTGCTGCTGACACATGCACTACTGGCTCCTACTTCACCGAGGCCAGGAACCTCAGTGACCCATATCTCCAGTCTCTGATAGTCCCTTGTGCCTTCCTACATACCCCCTCTGCCCAAATCCAGGGGTCTTGGCAACTCCAGCAAACATGCAGTGTACTCTTGACAGAGCATCTGCATCTTCATTCCCTTGCAGTCTGCCTGGCCTATACTCTACTGAAAACCTAAAGTCCTGTAGGGCTAGAAACCAGCCGGTGACATGGGCATTTTTACCCTTTTTCTCTCTTAGCCATTTCAGAGACCAGTTTAAACCTCCGTCCCAGGAGGTAGTATCAGAGATAATCAAGGCCCATTTAATGGGCAAGCATTCCCTTTCAATTATCGAGTAATTCTGTTCTGCTGGGGACAGTTTTCTGATGAGGTAACACACGGGATGTTGCTCCTCATTTACGACTTCAGACATCACTGCCCCTAGGCCTAACTCTGATAAATCTGCCTGAATAATACATTCCCGGGAGAAGTCAGGGGCTACCAAAATGGGCTGTCTACAAAGAGCGGACTTAAGCTTTTGAAAGGCTTCTTTAGCCTCTTAGTACCACTTGATCATAGCAGATGTTCCCCCTTTTGTAGGGTCGGTCAGGGGTACTGCTATCTCTGCAAACTTAGGGACAAATCTCCGGTAGTATCCCACAATACCGAGAAATGCTTTGACCTGTTTCTTGGTAAGTGGGCGGGGCCATTCTTGGATATCTTCCACTTTAGATATCTGGGGTTTTATTATTCCTCTTCCTACGATGTAGGTATACTTGAATTTATAGTAAATCCAGCCTTTCGTAGCGCATCTAGGATAGTCTGAACTTTACTGAGGTGACTCTCCCAATCTTGACCGAAGATCACTATATCATCCAAGTAAGCGGCTGTATATTCCCGGTGTGGGTGTAAGATCTGGTCCATAGCTCTCTGAAAGGTGGCAGGGGCCCCTTGTAACCCAAATGGCATTCTAACGTACTAGAAGGACCCTTCTAGTGTAGAGAATGCAGTTTTTTCCTTAGCCTCTTTTGACAACAGAATTTGCTACTATCCCTTTGTAAGCTCTGGGGTCGTTATGTAGCAAGCTGGCCCTAGTCTCTCAATGAGCTCCTCCATGCGGGGCATGGGATAAGCATCTACTTTGCACACCTCGTTTAATTTGCGGTAGTCATTACAAAACCGCCATTCTCCATTGGGCTTTGGGACTAGCACTATGGGAATAGACCACCCACTTTTTGATTCCTCAATTACCCCTAGTTTTAACATTCTCTGGACCACTTTGGAAACTATCTTCCTTCGGGCCTCGGGTATCCTGTACAGTTTGAAATTTACTCACGCCTGAGTCTCCTTTAGAATCTTATGTTTCATGACCTTGGTTAACCCGGGGGTTTCTGTGAGCAAGTCCCTATTCTGCTGTAACAGGAGCTGGCATTGGTATTTTTGGGACAGGGACAGGGTTTCGGCAATTTTTACATTGTCAATGGTGGCATCTGGTTGGGTCAACAGACATGGGCTCTCAGGGGAGTCCCTATCCTTCCATGGTTTTAGCAAGTTGATGTGGTAGATTTGATAGGGCTTTCTCCTACCTGGCTGATGTACCCGGAAGTTCACTTCGCCAACCCTCTCAGTTATCTCATAGGGCCCTTGCCACTTGGCTAGGAACTTGCTCTCTACTGTGGGGACTAAGACTAGAACCCGGTCCCCTGGACTGAACTCTCTAAGACGGGCCGTCCTGTTGTATATTTTTGCTTGTGCCTCCTGTGTCTGGAGCA
This sequence comes from Bufo bufo, assembly GCF_905171765.1. Classification (NCBI taxonomy): domain Eukaryota; kingdom Metazoa; phylum Chordata; class Amphibia; order Anura; family Bufonidae; genus Bufo; species Bufo bufo. The sequence goes on from NC_053392.1 coordinate 237,455,049, forward strand.
TATGCTCTTTCACAATAGGTGTTACCTGAGCTATTCGCTCCTGCAATGTAGTGACATGTTCAATGAAACTTTTATAAGGCGTGACCTCACTCTCCCAGTTTTCCTTAGCGATATCTAACAGGCCTTATGGATGCCTTCCATACAACAATTCAAAAGGCGAGAAACCTGTTGACAGTTGGGGTACCTCTCTGATTGAGAACAGTAGATAAGACAACAGGTAATCCCAATCTCGGCCATCTTTCTTGACCACTTTTTTCAACATGGCCTTCAAAGTTTTATTAAAGCGTTCCACCAGGCCATCTGTCCGGGGGTGGTACACCGAAGTACGCAACTAGGTAACTTGCAATACTTTACAGAGATCCCACATGACCTTTGACATGAACGTGGTCCCCTGCTCAGTCAGGATCTCCTTGGGCGGCCCTGTTCTGGAAAACTGTTTTCTGGCTATAATTTTGGAGGTAGCTTTCCTTAAGGACACCGCTTCAGGGTATCAGGTGGCATAATCCATCACCACTAAGATATATTGGTGCCCCCTAGCAGACTTTACTAAAGGCCCGACTAAATCCATCGCAACTCTCTCGAATGGTACCTCGATAATAGGTAATGGTATCAGAGGGCTGCGGAAATTTGCGACTGGAGAGGTTACTTGGCAGGTAGTGCAGGACTGGCAATAATCCTTAATCTCTCTGTAACACCCAGGCAAATAAAACCTATGTAAAACCCTTTCAAGGGTCTTATCAGCCCCTAAGTGTCCCCCTAAGACATGGCTATGTACCAGGTCCATTACCATGCGTCGGTATGGTTTAAGAACCACGATCTGTTCCACTAATTCTTCCCCGATTTTAGTCACCCGGTATAACAAATTTTCATTCATTGCAAAGTGAGGGTACCTTTTGCCTGCCCCTGGCTCTTGAGGTGCACCATTGACTACCCCCACATTATTTAAGGCCCCTTTTAGAGTCTCATCTCGAAACTGAGCGGTCCCAAAGTTTTCCCTAGACACCTCTAAGTCAGGGACTGTCTCCTCCTCATCCTCGCCTACCATGGCCGAGAATGGAAATTCGGGGACCACCTCAGTGTCAAGGACTATGGGGCTGTCAGCGCCCTCCGGGCGTGGTTGCGAGACTGCCTTGGCCCACAAGTCCCAGAAGAAAGGACAATCTTGGCCAATAATCATCTCGTGCATCAACCCCTGCACGACCCCCACCTGGTGGTACACCATACCCTCTTCAGTTTTTACGGTGACCTGGGCTATTGGGTAAAACTTGGTATCACCATGAATGTAGGTGACTCCCAAGGTCTCCCCAGGAACCAATTTATGAGGTATACGGGCCCTTATGAGCGTGACCAAGCTCCACGAGTCCAGAAGTCCCATTGTGGAGTTGCCATTAACATTAATTGCACAAAAAGGAAGTCCCTTCTCAACATTTGGAATCGCACTGCACGTGAACATTGAGGTTCGTCTCCCCACAGAACAGTCCATTTGTTCTGGGCTGATAGGACACTGGGCTGCCATATGTCCCAGGCCATGACACCTCCAGCACATGACCTCTGTTAAGAAAGGTCGTGGCATTAGCTCTAGTAGGCTCTGGGCCTTATAACATCCACCCCAGGGGGAGGGGGGGGGGTTTAGCCCCTTTTTCTGAACTTCAGAGTCAACCCAGGCCTTCCAGTAAGGTGAGTTAATGGACTCTGAGGCAGCGAGGGTGGGCTCCATGGCATAGTACCTCTCTACCAAGCCTATTAAGTAATCTGCAGTCTGAGGGTTTCCTTGTGCAACCCAGCATTGTACCGGCTTAGAGAGAGCATGCATGAATCTGTCCATTACGACCCGCTCAACCATTTTGGCTGGGGAACAGACGTCCGGCTGCAGCCATTTTTGGACGAGGTGCAGGAGGTCAAACATTTGAGTCCTGGGAGGCTTGTCTCTCTTAAACCCCCACTGGTGTACCCTCTGAGCTCGGACGGTGATGGTTATCCCCAGACGTGCCAATATTTCTGCTTTTAGCCTGGAATATTTCTGTGCATCCTGCAACAATAAATCATAATATGCCTTCTGGGGATCGCCTGAGAGAAAGGGGGCCACTGCTCAGCTGGTAATCTATCACGCTCATCGACCCGCTCAAAGACGGTGAGGAAGTCTTCTACGCAGTCCTCTGCGGTCATTTTTTGTAATGCGGACTGCACACTTTTCCTTCCGCCCGAATTCTGTTCAGCCCCATACCTCACTGGTTGGGCTGCCACCCTGTCTCTTAGGGCTGCAATCTGCTCTGTCAGAAGCCGGTTCGTCTCCTGTTCGTCTCCTGTTGGTGGACATTAGCCTCGTTGAGCCTGCAAAGCCTCTGCATTACCCATTTGATGCTGCTCCAAGGCTTGTCGTTGCTGCTCCAATGCCTGTTGCTGCTGCAGGTTGCTCTGTACCATCTGCTTGATAAGATCCTCCATTTTTACAGATTCTTGTTGAAGCTCCGCTGCTACTTTAACCCAGGACATAAAAAAAAAGTCCATTCAGTAATTTAGGCACTGGCCCAAGAAAAAAAAAACTGCTCCTGGCTTTTTAACTTGTTGCTGCTTTCTGGCAATCCTGGGAGTTTGCCCGAATCCTACACCAATTGTAGGGATTTCCCAAATGGTAGCCTTTGGATAAATACACAGCAGCCTTTTTGCAGTGAAAATGTATTGTTGGCACACAACAAGTCAACAGGCGGCAGTTATCAGCTTACTCCAGCCGACACTTAAAGAAAAACAATTCAGTCCTGTATCTGGTAACATCACACAGGTATGATTAAGGCACAGTACCGTAATCCCCACGGAGTGGAGGGGGGATCTCGCTTTGTCCTCGATCTCTCGGCAGAGACCCTCCGGCTTTCACTCAGATCAAAAACACCCAGCTATCCAATGCTACACCGTCAGCCAGGTAATCACATCCCACCTGACCCTGCTGGCTGACTTTTGTAAGCAAGTCAAAACCTGGCCTGGACTGTGGGGAGTAGTCACCCATCCAGCACTATGACTACTCCCAGTAAGAGCCGTCCCAGCAAGGGCGTTGCTAGGGTCTGAAGACATCCGGGGCACGAGCCCACCGGAAGCCACATCCTCATCGCCACTGGGGGGGCCTTTTACAGTAGTTATTAACCCCTTTCAGCAGTCCCCCCTTCAGTGAATGGGGGACTGCTGAATGGGGTTAATAACTACAGTAAAGGGCCTAGCCGCCTGGGCAACCCCACAGACCAGCCTAACCTATGGTCAGCCTAATAAAAAATTAAGCAACCCCCCCAACTATAAACTAATCATAGAAGTTGGAACCCATCAACCCCCTTTGTACTTGTTCTGCTATTCTGTGATCCCGCGAGACCTGTGACCTCCTGCGGCGGGTCTCGCGGGATCACGCGCCACAGAACAGAATTGCGGACCAAAGTGACTGAAGTTCTGAACTCATGCCCACGCAGCCTGCAAGTATCAGAACAAGTACAAGGGGGGTTGGGGGATGATCTGTGCGGCTGTGCCACTCTGGGGTTTGACCAGGTCCACTCAATATAATAGCCAAAAATGCTACCAGTGCCGCACCAGCATACAGGACTGTGCCATCCACAGATCCTCCATAACGGTGCCATCCACAGATCCCCCTCCCCATAACAGTGCCCTCCACAGATCCCCCTCCCATAACAGTGCCATCCACAGATCCCCCTCCCCGCCGCTCACAGGAGTATACATTTTAAACTGTAATCCTAATCCGTATCCTGCAATTTTAACTTTAAATCAGCGCTCATCTCTAGTCTTTACTATCTTACTTTCAGCTAGTCAGCTCCAGTAACAGGCAGTGCGGGCAGTGCTCACTTACTGACGTCACGCGCCTGCGCCGCCTAGTGGGAGGAGCAGGCGCCTGTCGTCAGTGAGCGAGCGCCGCCCGCACTGCCTGCTGATACCGGAGCTGAGTAAGAATCTAGTAATGAGATGAGCGCTGATTTCAAGTAAAGTTAAGTCTGCAGGCGGATTAGGATTACAGTTTAAGGTTTATAAATATATGTGAGCGGCGAGGCCAGTGTAGCGCAGAAGAGTCAGAGCGCCGGCCGGCCCTGCCAGTGCCAGCATAACATTCGGGGCACTGGTCAAAACATCCGGGGCTGAAGCCCCGAATGTTTTGACCTAACAAAGCCACTGCGTCTCGGATTAGCTTTTCACAGCTATACTAACTACCAAAGTGTCCATCAGCAACTGCTGCTGACACATGCACTACTGGCTCCTACTTCACCAAGGCCAGGAACCTCGGTGACCCATATCTCCTGTCTTTGATAGTCCCTTGTGCCTTCCTACATACAGTACAGACCAAAAGTTTGGACACACCTTCTCATTCAAAGAGTTTTCTTTATTTTCTTGACTATGAAAATTGTAGATTCACACTGAAGGTATCAAAACTATGAATTAACACATGTGGAATTATATACATAACAAACAAGTGTGAAAAAACTGAAAATATGCCATATTCTAAGTAGCCACCTTTTGCTTTGATTACTGCTTTGCACACTCTTGGCATTCTCTTGATGAGCTTCAAGAGGTAGTCCCCTGAAATGGTTTTCACTTCACAGGTGTGCCCTGTCAGGTTTAATAAGTGGGATTTCTTGCCTTATAAATGGGGTTGGGACCATCAGTGGCGTTGAGGAGAAGTCAGGTGGATACACAGCTGATAGTCCTACTGAATAGACTGTTAGAATTTGTATTATGGCAAGAAAAAAGCAGCTAAGTAAAGAAAAACGAGTGGCCATCATTACTTTAAGGAATGAAGGTCAGTCAGTCAGCTGAAAAATTGGGAAAACTTTGAAAGTAAGGGCTATTTGACCATGAAGGAGAGTGATGGGGTGCTGCGCCAGATGACCTGGCCTCCACAGTCACCGGACCTGAACCCAATCGAGATGGTTTGGGGTGAGCTGGACCGCAGAGTGAAGGCAAAAGGGCCAACAAGTGCTAAGCATCTCTGGGAACTCCTTCAAGACTGTTGGAAGACCATTTCAGGGGACTACCTCTTGAAGCTCATCAAGAGAATGCCAAGAGTGTGCAAAGCAGTAATCAAAGCAAAAGGTGGCTACTTTGAAGAACCTAGAATATTACATATTTTCAGTTGTTTCACACTTGTTTGTTATGTATATAATTCCACATGTGTTAATTCATAGTTTTGATGCCTTCATAGTCATGAAAATAAAGAAAACTCTTTGAATGAGAAGGTGTGTCCAAACTTTTGGTCTGTACTGTATATAACACAAATTTTTTACATATTTAATAAAATTCTATATATCTATTATTTTCAAAAATCACACATTATATTGCACATAAGTGCAATGCTCTTCTGTAAGCATCCTTATCTAGGCCTATCAAGGGAACAAAAGAGCTATCATACTGCCATCCAATATTCTATATCCATTATTATACTAGCAGATAATAAGGTTCCAACTAAAATAACAAAGTGATCTCTATCTATATAAGGGTTTTATCTCTGTACTGACTGCAACAGAAGGACAATATTTTGTATTCAGTTTTTAATGATATTACTGCCGTAATATAAAAATAAAAACAGCCCACATTCTTGAAAAATACCCCTATCTGATGGAAGTGCCCCTTTAAATAATATTATTCTCCTGGCTTCTGTAGAAATGTTTGTTTGCATTTATTATGGTGAAGCACATGGAATTTTAGGGATGTTTCTCATGTTTGATGAAAATTGCTTTGTAGCCAGTATCAGAAGGGTAACTTGAAGCATAATATCCTCAGTGCAGAATATGTAATAAAGCCCTCCAACCACTATGTGTCATTTATAGTACTGAAAACCTAAAATAGGGTAAAGGGACATTTCGAAGCATCTATTGTTATCAATTGTATTCCAAGGAGTTGTACCTCAGGAATAGTGAACTGCAAGGTAGAGTACAACCAGTAGCAACCAGCCGTGGTCCGATATATGCAGAAGTCAGTATGCAAGGATGATACATCACATATATGTAATGGTCAGATGTATGTGACAGGGATAAGAGGTCAGCCGTGGTCAAATACAGTCAGGTTCATAAATATTGGGACATCATTGCAATTCTAACATTTTTGGCTCTATACACCACCACAATGAATTTGAAATTAATCGAACAAGATGTGCTTTAACTGCAGACTATAAGCTTTTATTTGAGGGTATTTACATCCAAATCAGGTGAACGGTATAGGAATTACAAGAGTTTGCATATGTGCCTCCCACTTTTAAAGAGACCAAAAGTAATGGGACAATTGGCTTCTTCGCTGTTCAATGGCCAGGTGTGTGTTATTCCCTCATTATCCCAATTACAATGAGCAGATAAAAGGTCCAGAGTTCTATTCAAGTGTGTTATTTGCATTTGGAATCTGTTGCTGTCAACTCTCAAGATGAGATCCAAAGAGCTGTCACTATCAGTGAAGCAAGCCATCATTAGGCTGAAAAAAAAAAAAAACATCAGAGAGATAGCAAAAACATTAGGCGTGGCCAAAACAACTGTTTGGAATACTCTTAAAAAGAAGGAATGCACCGGTGAGCTCAGCAACACCAAAAGACCCAGAAGACCATTAAAAACAACTGTGGTGGATGACCGAATAATTCTTTCCCTGGTGAAGAAAACACCCTTCACAACAGTTGGCCAGATCAAGAACACTTTCCAGGAGGTAGGTGTATGTGTGTCAAAGTCAACAATCAAAAGAAGACTTCACCAGAGTGAATACAAAGGGTTCACCCTAAGATGTAAACCATTGGTAAGCCTCAAAAACAGGAAGGCCAGATTAGAGTTTGCCAAACGACATCTAAAAAAGCCTTCACAGTTCTGGAACAACATCCTATGGACAGATGAGACCAAGATCAACTTGTACCAGAGTGATGGAAGAGAAGAGTATGGAGAAGTAAAGGAACTGCTCATGATCCTAAGCATACCACCTCATCAGTGAAACATGGTGGTGGTAGTGCCATGGCGTGGGCATGTATGGCTGATAATGGAACTGGTTCTCTTGTATTTATTGATGATGTGACTGCTGACAAAAGCAGCAGGATGAATTCTGAAGTGTTTCGGGCAATATTATCTGCTCATATTTAGCCAAATGCTTCAGAACTCATTGGATGGCGCTTCACAGTGCAGATGGACAATGACCCAAAGCATACTACAAAAGCAACCAAAGAATTTTTTAAGGGAAAGAAGTGGAATGTTATGCAATGGCCAAGTCAATCACCTGACCTGAATCCGATTGAGCATGCATTTCACTTGCTGAAGACAAAACTGAAGGGAAAATGCCCCAAGAACAAGCAGGAACTGAAGACAGTTGCAGTAGAGGCCTGGCAGAGCATCACCAGGGATGCAACCCAGCGTCTGATGATGTCTATGCGTTCCAGACTTCAGGCTGTAATTGACTGCAAAGGATTTGCAACCAAGTATTAAAAAGTGAAAGTTTGATTTATGATTATTATGTCCACTTACTTTTGGTCTCTTAACAAGTGGGAGGCACATATGCAAACTGTTATAATTCCTACACCGTTTACCTAATTTGGATGTAAATGCCCTCAAATTAAAGCTGGCAGTCTGCAGTTAAAGCACATCTTGTTCGTTTCATTTCAAATCCTTTGTGGTGGTGTATAGAGCCAAAAATGTTAGAATTATGTCGATGTCCCAATATTTATGGACCTGACTGTATATGCAGAGGTCAATACACAGGTGTGAGAGATCCGCTGTGGTCAGACATATGCAGAGTTCGGTAAACAGTAAAAGGAGTGGAAGAACAGCTCAGGAAAGCTGGATACTGACAAGACAGAATAAACAGGCACAGGAAGTCACAACTACAATTATTAGCTAATCACTGAAAGCAGAAGACACATGACTGAAGAAAGCTACAGGAGAACAAAACAAGACTGTGAGTAGCACAGAAAAAAGGCTGCAAAGCATGAATTGGAATTCCAGAGTTCAGTTTCTGACAATTGCGGAAATGGTAATTTTTCTTTCACACAGTTTTGCATAAATCAATAGTACAATTGAGTATAATAAATTTTATAATATATTTTATCAGAAAAAAATGCTTTGGATGGGGGCGCATGCGCGTAGTTCAGCGGAGAGGATGTGTGACCTGTAAGCTCCATGCCATACACTGATAACAGGCCTATTTAGCACTGCCAAGGAACTCCACTAGATCCACCTTAACCCCCTTCACCTCAAGGACTATGACTAAGTCTAAAAAAAGCACCCAGCGTTGCTGCATCTCAGCCATTATCGCAGTCAATTCCTGCTATCTTCGCCTCGCAAGTGGCATCCAAGATGGCGGACCCCTCTTCTCCAGCAGGAAGTGAAGAGCTAGATCAAGGAACGCCGAGCTCCTCGTCTCCAGCTTCGGCCTCTCTGACATGATCCTACGTCGCAATCGTAGTTATTCCAGAATATTAGAAGCATGTTTAAAGATGAACTAGCCCGAGCAATAACCAAATTCCACATGGCATATACAGGAGCTGGGCCAGCGTGTGGCGGATGTAGAGGCCCGAACCGAGAGCCTGTTGGATGCCATAGCTGCTGATAAGCAGTATGATTGTCAATATCTTGCCTAACTGGATGTTCCAGAACTCAAATTGGAGGATCTGAAGAACCGATCTCTAACCTCCGCATAAGAGGGGTCCCTGAAAGCCAAGCCCCAGTGAAGGAGGTAGCCATGACCCTATTTAAGGCCCTGCTGCCTCAACAGGAGCAGTCATTATTCCGCATTGAGAGAATCCACCGAGCCCTGGGGCCGCCTAGAAGCCCTGACATCCCGAGGGACATTATACTTAAGCCTTACCACCCAGATGCCCGCTATTTGATCTTGAATGCTGCTCGCAACCTGGAGTCCCTCCCAGGTAATCCCTCCACAGTGCGACTGTATTCAGACATTGAGCCTTTTACCTTAGGGAGCCACAGGGCTCTGAAACCCATCACATTAGCCCTCTAACAAGCCAATGGTGCGACCGCTGGGAATTTCCGTTCTCCTTGGCATTTAAGCACAACTCTAGGGCCTACCTTGTCAGGTCCCTGGAAGATGGCAAGGATGCCCTAGCTAGGGCGGGCATCTTGATGGAGTCCACAGCACCTCATCCACCTCAGATTCCCAGACCAGCGCGTTCGTGGATCACTAAGCAACGTCCTCAACCAACACCACGACCTACCGCCTGAACTCCTGTTGGCTTGAGCTTGATGGACATATGCTGAATATACCAGCTGGAATGCACACCTAACGGCACGCAGGTTTTTTCTGCATATTGTTTTTTCTTTTCTTTCTCTCCAATGGCGAGGCTGCATATTGCAGTGCCAGGACATATGCTTACCCAAGAAGGGTTACTGGGGAGAGTCCTATACTTGGATTCTTAGTCATAGAACTCCGAGCAGTGATATTTGCCTTCCCTCTTCTGGTCTTGGGATTCTATGTTACGGCTTAGCCCCCTTCCCAGATGCCTCAGTGTCAAGGTCGTTGTGTTTGCTAAGCTCCTGATACTCACGTGTGCTCCTGACTTATACCTCGTTCCTGGATTCTGCTACTGATCTGATCCCTGCCTGCTTTTCTTGACTCTCCTGTTGCCGACTCAGATTGCCTGACCTGTTCCTGTGCCGCCTGCCCTGACCTTTTGCTTGTCTGACTACGCCTCTGCCTGTCATGGTCTCTCCCATGACAGGGGTCAGAAAATCTAAGAGACTGGCGGCACGTGTTGTGATCTGACAGCCTCTTTGGTTTCACTTGTTTCTGTGTTATTGCTGGTTATGACCACACCTCTTGTATCAGGTGTAGCTTAAGTGGTCATTCTAACTCCTCTATTTAGTCTGGTATCACCCATCATGCTATGCGGTTGATAGCTCTTCTCTGGTTGTGGAAGTGCTGGTGTTTGGTTCTCCACTGAGTTCCTCCTTGTCTGCATACTTCTGAGTTAAGTGTCTTTTCCTATTTCTAGTTTGTTGTATTCCCCTATCTTTTGATATTAGGCCTTAGGGAGTTTCCTGTTCCTTCAGCTGGGAAAAAACACGTCTTCTTTTGTCCTGACATTATTTCCAGGGCCCTTTAGGGTCAGATAGGGCTCTAGGTTTCTACGTATGAACATTCCTACCATCAAGGTCTGTTCATACTGATAGTAGTCAGGGCTCGGATTAGGGATTCTCTAGGTGGTGACCTTTACCCTTTCCCTAGTTTCCAGGCCTAGTACCTTTTCCTCTCCCCCCTGTGTTAGTTGTGGAGTCTACCACTCACACCATGCCGTGACATCTCCATTCCAGGCAAAATGTTTTATTCTGGTTGATATGTGATACCAGTTTTATAACATGTTTTTGTTGTTCAGATTCTTATCTGATGTTGTTAAGGTCCCAAGCTATTCACTTCATTACTGAGAAGCAGGTGGGGGGTGGGATGGGGTGTCGGAGACGTGGACGGAGGGTAAAGGGATAGACTCTTTAGATAAGCTATGATGTGTTGTATACTCTCACACAATGTGCTGGGTTTTAATTCCCACACTGAGCGCAAAAAAAGCTTTCCTATATGAATATAATCACAGAGCATCTTCACCAGTGTAAAACATAACCTTCACTGATAATATTAAAAATAACCCAAATTGTGCCAATAAAATAACTTTGACTTATAGGCTGGGTAGACCAAGGAAAAGAAAAATATCTTGCCCTCACACTCGCCCTATATAATGATGTCCCTGCCTACAAAAACGGAATGGCCACCCCCATTAGGGGGGATCCTGTTTCAGGAACCTCCTATTCACCCTATATGTCCCTGACAAGGGATAGATACCACCACCCAATAGAAGACCTACAATAACTGTTTGTCCAGTATATAATGTCAGTGGTCCAGATATACAGAATAAACTAAAAATGTACTAATATATGAGTATCATGCACATATCAAATCTGCACCTATAAATCCAGTGGCATCAAGATTTTATGATTACCCCCAGATAACTAGAGCACACATCATATGTGCCAGATATTTTACTTTGCCCCAATGCGTTTCCCTGATCTCTGTAATAGAGTCAGTTCATCAGGTGACCACATCAACAAAAATATCATCAACCTTTAAAGATAAAGGAAAGATATATGTGCAAATCAACTTAAATCCACAGTGCCCATATACTGTCATATAGGATTGATTGGTCCAAAGAAAAAAACACCACTTATGAATGAATTCAGTATCTACTAACTGTGTGCATACAGCAGATAGTTAAAGCTTTAATGCTCACAGTATCATAATGTGAAGAATTCAGCTGATAATATGAAAAAACCTATCTATATACTTCCTTCAAGAAGCAATAATCACCATTAGTAAACAGACTCCACACAACTGGACTATATGCATATAGAGGATAATGAAGATATTGGTGAAAGCAATATAGCAATATATACACTTGGGCTAATACTAAAGAGAGCAAGTCTGTATGCTCGATAATATGAGTAACCAAGGAAAATGTTATTATACTTCCCTTGTGTTACCTGTACTGCCAAGTCCAGGTCCAGATGGGTCCAGTGGTGATAATAAATCAGCATAAAGACATTGGTGGTGCAGTGGTGGCCATCATGATGGAAGTTTGGTAGCTGTCCATGTGTGCATGCAGTCACTGTCGCTCTAAATACCCGTGTGCTGAGAAACCGGAAGTCACGTGACCGAAAGACACGGCCCGCGGTGGAACACATGGTGAACCGCATGGTGGAACGCATGGCAGAACGCAAAACCAGGAAGTAAACGCTAATATTGAAATATGCATCCAACAGGACAGGAAACTTACTGGGCATGTAGATAATGATATAAAAGAATGGCCACTGTCTCCTATTGTTACCAAATACTTACTCAGCTGTTTATTAAGCCACTTTGTTCAATCCTAAATGTCAATATTTATTGGCCGATATAAAAAGGGAAGGGGGAGGCAATATATAGGGAAGGTTACCAACCCTATTATAAAACAATCACAATGATGCAGGAAATGATTATTAGCGGCATCAATCCTCGCCCCCCTAAATATAATACAGATTATATTTGATTTAGTTACACTAGTGACTGACTTGGAATACTGATATCCTTATTGATCAGATCTGTGACTTGTTTCTAGATTATATGAAGCATGCTCCTGATATCATCTGCCTGCAGGAGTCGCACTTCATCACCACCTCTGCCCCTGCATTCCTCCACTCACAATACACAATTTTCTATTCGGCCTCTTTCACCTCTAAAACTCGAGGAGTTGTACCTCTGATTGAAAACATTCCCACTTGTGTGATCAACTCTTATTTCCCGAGCGAACCCTGGGTAACCTTGAGACCATGGCAACAATTATAGACCCATTGTATTATTGCCATCTCATATGGTGTGGGGATTTCCATTTCATGATGAATACCACATTGGACCGATCTCATGTCACTAGCTGCACTCACACGCGGGATCAAAAACAAATCATAAATAGTGCTATCCACAATCTTGCCTTAGCTAATACATGGCGGGAGCATAACTTTTCGGCAAGAGGTTATACCTACTATTCTCTGACCCCCCTTAGTCATTCTAGAATAGATATGATACTGTCCACATCTGCCTCTTTGTTCCAGCTTTTATTTTTTAGACATATAGTATCAGCATGGTCAGATCATGATATGTTTTTCTCGGCATTTAACTTTACACCCAGAGGCACCCTTCCCTTTTCCTGGAGGTTAAACGAGGCTTTAATTACGGACCCTGTTATTCAAGACCTGATATGTGCAGATGTCACCCGGTTCTTTAAGGAAAATTGCACCAATGACACCAGCCCCCCATTGGCTTTGGCTCTCACATAAGGCCTATCTTAGAGGCCGATTTATTGCCCTGGCATTAAAGAGGAAGAGAGAAAGGGAACAGGCCCAGGTCACCCTACAGACCAAGCTTAGCCGTTTGATCTATGCCCATCAACAACACCCCTCCTTTTTTTCTACATCAGGCCATCAAAGCCACCAAATTACAGTTAGACACCCTAGTCTCTCACAGGACCGAAAAAGCCCTGAGGTGGACACAGGCCAAATATTTTAAATGGGCCAATAAACCGTATAAACTCCTTGCTAAGAAATTGAAAGACCGTCAGCGTCTAAATCAGGTAATTAAAATCCAGACTAGCGAGGCCAGGTCAATAGCAATTCTGATAGGATTTATGACACCTTTTGTGGTTTCTATCAGACTCTATATAAACATAGACCTCCCCCTCCTCCGGCCTCTATGGATATGTTTATTTCAAAAGCTAACCTGTCAGGGGTGACCCAAAAATCTCTTGACCACCTTTATAGAGATATTACTGACATGGGAGTTGGCATGGCGACCAAATGTCTAAAATGGGGCAAGCACCAGGCCCAGATAGCCTTTCCACTATCTACTATAAGAAGTATGCCTCCATTCTAGCTCCGCACACCAAAAACTATAGCAACTACCTACTCCAGGGTCATGCCATGCTGGCTTAATTTTTGGATGCTTCCATCACAGTTATTCCTGTGTAAGTCCAATAGAAACCATCTCTCTCCTGCCAATTATAGACCAATATCTCTCCTTAATCTAGATGCCAAGATCTTCACATCAATATTGGCCCATAGATTAAATCAGCTACTCCCGCACCTAATACATCCTGGTCAGGTGGGATTTATCCCAGGTTGAGAAGTTCCCGAAATCCTCAACATCATTTTGTGGTCCCATCAACAAGTATGTTCTTGCACAAGAGGTTGGGCAGTTTTTCTGTTCTTAACTTAATAAAATACTATAGAGTGGCCCGTTTAGCCCAGCTCTTTCTTATTCATAGTCATCATACGCCCCCTATCTGGGTAAATGTGGAGGCTACCCTCATAGCACCTCACACTTGGCCCATGTTGCTTTGGGGTTCGAGCACACTCCCAACTGACCTCAAAACTATGGCCCTCCTGACCTTCTATGCTATTCAGCTGTGGAGAACAGAACGCTTTAAGTTTGGACTTCAATCTAAACCATTGCCCTTTATCCCGCTGCTACGTAACCCAGACTTTCCCCCAGGTGTGAATGCCAGGGCATTCTCCTGGTGGTCTGCCAGAGGCCTAACGTACCTACATGATTTCCTAAGTAGAGAGAAGGTGATGTCCTCTGAACAAGTGCAAACCAAGTATTTCTCCACCACAATCAGAGGAATATCGGTTATTACAGAATAGAGTGGCCTTACTGGGAGGAATTGCTCAAACCCCAAATACTGTAGCGTATTTATAACCGGGGGAGCAGATCCTACACATGTGATCCGTTGCTAACGGCAATCCCCATCTAAAATGCATACAATGGAGGATGCCGGCAGCTGACCACATGTACCACAAAAACATCCTACACAAGATGAAATAATGTGTGGATGAAAATATAAGAGTAAATAGATCACTGCAAATGGTGCACCACACTAATATGCAACTGAAAATACAATGCTAAACCCTCACACTGATGTTAAAAGAGGTAGGTTATCGGTAGGTCCCGCGCTACACTGAGATACCTTGGCAGGGTGTGCGGGCTCCGATATGTTCCTGACAGGAATATATTGGCTAAAATATCATTTTTTAACGTCAGTGTGAGGGTTTAGCCTTGTATTGTCAGTTGCATATTAGTGTGGTGCACCATTTGCAGTGATCTGCATATCGGTTATTGCAAATCTTGTCATTCTGGCAGACCATGACGAGAACCACTCAGGACGCCCAGTCCTCTCCTTTTGAGTGTTTCATCCTATATTCATTTGAAAGGGTAGGGTTGATTTCTAGGCTATCCAACTTACTAAATATCCCAATAAGGGACTGTAAATGACCTTTTATGACCAGGTGGGAGGAGGATATCCATTGCACACTGCCTTTATCTAAATTGCATACTTGTTGTGAGACTATAAGTAGGGGAAGTTGTCAGGTCTCTCTGGTTACAACCTCACTTAAAGTCCTTCATAGGACATATATGGTTCCCGAATGATTATACCGATTCTACCCCTCGGTCTCACCTCTCTGATTTCGAGGATGTGATTCAGTAGGCTCAATGTATCATATCTGGTGGGCATGTCCAGTTGTTAGCACATTCTGGACCAATATATGTTCCATCATAGCAGGCTTTCTGGACACCTCTTTCCACCTGCCTCCTTGGGGACAGACCTGTGGGACTGAGACATGCTCCATTTAAATTGGTGTAACTCTTTTTGTTAGCTGCCCGTATTCACATAGCGGCAAAATGGTGTACTAATACACTTAATGTCTCAGAAGTCATACAAAGAATGAACAGAATGCCCATTTATGAGAAGATCACCGCAATCCAAACTGACACGATGGAGGCATATTCGAAACTATGGCAGCCTTGGCTGTCCTCCTCCCATACCTTGCATAGGTTAGACTATGTTATGCTGTGAATGGGGAAATGTCTGACCACATACAGGGTGCTGGATACCAATCTTTAGCCAATCTTTCGGGATACTCCACCATGCTGCTGAGTTTTTTGTTTTTTATATTGGGACCAATGTTATTATTACTGCTATTGTCCTTGTTTTTATGTTCATTGCTTTTGTGATCTTTTCAATGGACTGCATATTTGTCACAAGGGTGTCATGATCTATCGCTGACCCTGTTGTGCCTGGGGTCAGAAGGTTGCAGCAGGTGGCTACGTGCTCGGTTTCTCAAGAGACTGCTCCATGACCTTATGGTAAGAATAGAATCCGGTCCAGGTTTTCCTACTAGGTTTGCGATCCTTTTTGTCCCATTTAGGTATCTGTAGCTTTTCCTTTATGCTTCCCTTGTTGGCAGATA
This sequence comes from Bufo bufo, assembly GCF_905171765.1. Classification (NCBI taxonomy): domain Eukaryota; kingdom Metazoa; phylum Chordata; class Amphibia; order Anura; family Bufonidae; genus Bufo; species Bufo bufo. Next base: position 237,470,828 of record NC_053392.1, read on the forward strand.
TAGACTTCCCTTCCAGATCTTCTATTCTGACCTCAGGTGGACAACTGTTGCAGTGATCTCCGGTTCACTCCTGTTGTTGTCTCCCTTCGGGGATTGTTTGTGGTGTTTGTGTTTGTCCTTTCCCTGTTGTTACCCTAGGTCTCAGTGGTGAGGACTAGTGCTACCACCGCCCTACTCGCTACCTAGGGCTTATTTAAGGGTAAGCCAGGGACGAGGCACGTGATCGGCGTACGGGTGAGCAGTTCGTCGAGGGACGTCAGGGCAGCCAGGTGCCAGTGCTAGGTGAGTTAGGGGTCACCACTCCTCCCTCTCCCTAGTGAAACGATACTCTCCTACCCCCCCTCTTCGCTGCACGTCTGTTACCTGCCATCTTAGACGTGATAATTGATAATATTGTCTTTCTGCCTTCTTGATCACCCCCTGCGCGTGGCTCACTTGGTATTGCAGTACCGTATTTTGCATCATCTGTCTGATATACCTTCTAATCAAAATATTTGAAACTAAAAAATGCTTTGGTCATCAGTTATCAACTATTTTCTCATTCAGTCTGAATTTTATGATAAATCTGTCTTGACAGACCAATTTAGACTTTCTGCTCAATGAAGCAATCAAAGTCTATGAAGAAGGAAGTAGTGAGCTTCAGCGTAAGAGAGAAAGACACACAAAGACTCACATTAACTGGAACAGCAACTACTAAGCGTTATATCTCACCCCAAGTGCTTGATTGATATTACTACTGTTCAGTGCTTCAATATAATGTCCTATATGGTGAGTAAGAGAGAGAGATAAGGAGCAGATTATCATGTCTCTATGTGTATTCTTAGGGAGGTATCATAATCGCTAGTCTCCACCTAGCAGCTCAGAGACAAGTGTGAATTAGAAATTGAGTCTACAAAGGAGAAAACTATTAAAATATACCAGATACAAAGTCACAAAATGGTTAGATATAGTGTTATCACTCATGTATGCACACACCTCTTATTCTGAAAAGTTATTAAAGGTAACCTGTCACCTCTAGGGTTCGGCTGAACTTCACAAAAAAGTTTGAGTTTGGGACATGACCTTGACCCCCATTGAAGTCAATGGGGACCCGTACTTTGAGCACTAAAATGGCTGTAAAAAGGTAATGGAAAGGGCTAGAGGGCTGCAAATGGCAGCAAAATGTGGTTAAGAGCATGGCAAGTGCTCTGCAAATAAATGTGGATAGGGAAATGACCTAAAATAACATAAAATACTTAAAAATACAAAATTATAAACTTTATCTTGGAGGACGAGGTCCATATGGAGTAGGAGGTTGAGGAGGCGGTGGATGTGGCGGTGTAGGTTGAAGCGGCGGTGGAGGATGAGGTAGTCTACACTGCTTTTTGGTTTTATTTTTTATTTATTTTTTTATTAAATTAGGGTAAACCCCAAAACATTGGGACATATAACCTGTGATAACCCCCTCCAGTCGTGCTAAACAAACGTTCAGTCAATACACTGGCTGCAGGGCAGGCCAGCACCTCCAAGGCGTAAAGGGCAAGCTCAGGCCATATGCCCAATTTGGAGACCCAGAAGTTGAAGGGGCAGACCCATCAGTCAGTACGTGTAGGCGTGTGCACACATACTGCTCCACCATGTCGCACGTCCCTGTGATGTCCACGATCCAATTGGATATCTGCTCTATCAACTTTCGATGTTCTTTTCTGCGCCTACCATGTTGATCACGGTTAGCGGCGAATCAGGGTTCCACGCCGGAGAGGGAGTGTGAAAAAGGGAGACCACAGGGAGGTCAATGGCTGCAATGTGATCAAACTGAAATGTGGGACAAATTATTGAAGCCGAAGCTTCAAAGTAAATGAGGAAGCTTGCGGCAATTACCCACTCCCGACTTGGGAGGGGGGGGGGTAGTAACGATCAATAACAATACAGGACTCTTAAGATTCCCTGTTATTGGAATGATTAATAAAAAATTTTAGGGAATGTCACTGGGGTATTTTGGATTTGAAAAACGTTAGACAGGAGAGGCCCTGCTGCGGCTTTGTTGACTCTAGATAACTTCTGCCTGATCGCACGTCCCCGTGACGTCCACGATCCATTTTGATATCTTCTCTATCAACTTTCGATGTTCTTTTCTGCGCCTACCATGTTGATCACGGATAGGGGTAAATCAGGGTTCCACACCGGAGAGGGACCCTAAGAAAGGGATACCACATCCAAGGGAGGTCAATGGCTCCAATGTAATTGAGCGGAAATGTGAGACAAGTTGTTAAAGTTGAAGCATCGAATGAAAGGAGGGGGCGCGTGTCAATTAAAGACGAATTTAGAAATTTAATTCCCTGTCACCTATGCAGAGCAGGGGTTTTTCATCCCCAAAAATGGCTTAATGTCCCCCACCAATGGAACAGATGATTTTTAAAAATTTCAGTCACTGTCAACTATGTAGAGCAGGGGTTTATTCACGCCAAAACTGTTCATGTCATCCACCAATTGAACATATAATTTTAGAAAATTAGGTCCCTGTCACCTTTGCAGAGCAGGGGTTTGTATACGGCAAAATTGGTAAAATGTCATCTGACAATTTAACTGACGATTTTTTGAAATGTATGTCCCTGTCACCAATGCAGAGCAGGGGGTTTGTTCACTGCAAAAATGGTAAAATGTCACTCAAGAATGTAACAGACGCTTTTGCACCCTGCTCCCTCTTTTGCTGTGGTGGTGCCTTTGTGAGACCACCGCCTTTTCCTCCGAACTAGACAGGTCACTCGCATGACCTTGATTCCATGTGGGGCCTAGTATCTCATCATCTTCCACATCATTTCCCACCCACTCTTTACCCCTGTCATCCTTGTCGGTCTGCATACTGCAGAAAGCCGCAGCAGTTGGCACCTGTTTTTTGTCATCATCAGAGACGTGCTGCGGTTGTCTTCCAATGTCCTCATCCTGAAACATAAGTGGTTGGGCATCAGTGCACTCAATCTCTTCCACTTCTGGTGTAGGGCTATGTGGATGGCCCACGGAAACCCTGCCAGCAGAGTCATCAAAAAGCATAACAGACTGCTGCACAGATGGCCATGGGCTGTAGGTGCCAACTCTGATCTTTCAGCAGGGGACTGGGTGGGAGACAATGCGAAGGAACTGTAGGCACTGTCAGACCCCCAATCTACTATAGTCTGTATAACAAGTGAGAGTGAATCTGGACCGCACATCCTTAATACTATGCTTTTGATATGGCGACTGTTATTTAGCATAATAAAACATGGTTTCTCAGCACAATATTAATAAATATAACCTTATGCTATGCACTAAAAGGAGGCATTGGTATAAAGTTTGATCAAAGAGCATAGGCCCACTTACCGCGACAATGTTTCCTCTTCAAGTGGGGACCTACTCTAACTTTAGCACGGGACCCAGGGCCAAGGTGGCTTTGCTGCACAGTGAGGGTGCTGTGTGGCTACTGGGTCCCGTGGCCTGCTGGCGCAGTGTGGAGGTGCCGGTGGTCGCTGCGCAGCGCCGCACTAAAGTTAGAGTAGGTCCCCACTTGAAGAGGCAACCTTGTCGTGGTAAGTGGGCCTATGCTCGTTGATCAAACTGTATACCAATGCCTCCTTTTAGTGCATAGCATAAGATTATATTGATTAATATTGTGCTGAGAAGCCATGTTTTATTATGCTGAAAAACAGTCGTTATATCAAAAGCATAGCATTGAGGATGTGCGGTCCAGATTCACTCTCACTTGTTCTACTATAATCTGTACTTCTTCTGGCCTCACCTGATTCGTACCGTCCTAAATGCAGTGTAGGCCGCAAATGTACTTTCTAGCACAAAAGATGAGCATTTGTCACCCAACAATGTAAAAGACGAATTAGTGAAATGTATTTCCTTGTCCACTAGGTAGAGCAGGGGTATAACACAGCCAAAAATTGGTGAATGTCACCCGACAATGTAACAGAAAAATTAGTGAAATTTATTAACCTGTCTACTAGGTAGAGCAGGGGTATATCACAGCCAACAATTGGTGAATGTCACCCGACTACATAACAGACAAATTTGTGAAATTTGTTTACGTGTCTACTAGGAAGAGCTGGGGTATATCACAGCCAAAAATTGGTGAATTTCACCCGAAAATGTAACAGACAAATTAATAAAATGACATAAAATAAAATAAAATACGTGCAAATTAAAAAAAATAATCTGGATGTGTGAGGTGGAGGTCCATATGGAGTAGGAGGTTGAGGAGGCGGTGGACATAGCGGTGTAGGTGGAAGCGGCGGTGGAGGAGGACGAGGTAGCCAACACTGGTTTTTGGTTTACATTATTATTATATTTTTTTTTATATAGGGTACACCCCAAAAGAGTGGGAAATATCAAAAATACAACAATGAGCAATTGCGCTGTAGTATAACAATGGCTGGGTAAGGCCGGTATACATGTCTATTCTGCACAAGGTACGGGCAAGTCCTGTGGGATCCATGCCTGGTTCATTTTAATGAACGTGAGCTTGTCCACATTGGCTGTGGACAGGCGGCTGCGCTTGTCTGTGATAACGCCCCCTGCCGTGCTAAACACACATTCAGACAATACACTGGCTGCAGGGACGGCCAGCACCTCCAAGGCGTAAAGGGCAAGCTCAGGCCATGCGCCCAATTTGGAGACCCAGAAGTTAAAGGGGGCAGACCCATCATTCAGTACATGTAGGCGTGTGCACACATTCTGCTCCAGCATGTTACTGAAATGCTGCCTCCTGCTAAGACTTGGGGCTCAGACTGCTTTTTTTTAAACCCAGAAAATTATTGCAGTATTTCAAGCTTGTATTTAGCACTCACAGATGCAGCAAATGCCGCAAATTTAGTATTTTGCCTAAAATTTGTGTTTTTTTAATAACAGAATATAACAGCAGTATCTAACGAGTGTATTTCACACTGACAGATGCAGCAAAGGCTAGAAATTTCGTATTTTGCCCAAATACAGATAATTATTGCAGTATTTTAAGCTCATTTTACACTGACAAATGCTGCAAAGGCACCAGATGTAGGATATTGCCAAAAATGGGTGTTTTTTTAAACCCAGAATATTATTGCAGTTTTTCTAGCTTGTATTTCACACTAACAAATGCAGCATAGGACCCAGATGTAGGGTATTGCCAAAAATGGGTGATTTTTTTAAACCCGGAATATAGTGAGGATCTGTGTTTGACCTCATTCCCAGGGCGGCTTTACTAGCTGGGTGGCTCCCTGCTCCTAGTCTGCCTTGAGCGCCGAGCTGATCACTCGGTGCTCGACTGGTTGGTCTGACGGTCATGTGACGCTGGCCACGTCACATGACCCTCACTCCCCACTATAAATACAGGCAGCCTGCTGGCTACAGGTTGCCTGTTAATTTCTAGGCTCCTGGCTATTTTGGACTGCTGAATACTTACCTGATCCTGTTCCCTGACCATCCTTTTGCCTGCTCCTCCTGTACTGCGCATCCGTCCTGGTATTGTGACCTCGGCTCCCACCTGACTACTCTCTTAGGACTCCTCTTGTACTTCTCTGCTCTCCTGGTATTTGACCCCAGCTTCTCCTGACCATTCTTTGCTTAATCCTTTGTACTGCGTAGCTCTCTTGGTTCTGACCCGGTCCGTTCATGTTCCGTATTTTGTCTTGTCTGTCTTCCCTGCACATATCCTAAGTTAGGGACTGTCGTCCAGTTGTCCCCTGTCATCAGGACTCGTGAGGCAAGTAGGCAGGACCAGGGGTGAGGGTGGAGCGCAGTGGTCACTATCCTTCCCCCTGTGTGTGTGTGGACGTGACCGTTACAGATTAACAGGCCCAATAACCACTGTATCATGAATCCGCTTACTACCCTGACTGACCATGTCTCTAGCTTTACACAGGTGGTGCAGGAGCTAGGAGAGAAACTCAGTTCTTTTGAGTTAGGCCAAGGTTCTTCCACTCCTCTGCCCTCCATTCCACATTTTGAACCCCAGATCAAGCTCCCAGAACCCTTTTCTGGAGACCGGAAGAAGTTTCTCTCCTGTAAGGAGAGTTGCAAACTCTACTTCCGTTTGCGCCCCGTGTCCTCCGGTCCCGAGAGCCAACGCGTGGGGATTATCATTTCTCTTCTACAGGGTGATCCCCAGGCCTGGGCATTCTCGTTACCTCCTGGGGCCAGTTGTCTGACTTCTGTGGAGGGTTTTTTTCAGGCCCTGGGTACCCTCTATGACGAACCAGACAGGGCCCTGGTAGCCGAGACGGCTCTTAGGGCACTGGTTCAGGGCCATCTCCCTGCAGAGGAGTATTGCACCCAATTCAGACGGTGGTGTGTCCCCTCAGGATGGAATGAACCAGCCCTGAAGAGTCAGTTTAGGTCTGGTCTGTCTGATAATTTAAAAGATCTATTAGTCAGTTATCAAATTCCAGAGACCTTAGAGGAGATGATGACCCTAGTTGTCCGACGAGTTAGAGAGAGACGACAAGAACGACAGTTCTGTTCTCAGATGGTGTTCCAGCCAGAGGCGTTTCCAGTGACATTACTGAGGCCTCCACCGAGGAACCCATGCAGGTTGGCATGACCCGGGGTAATCTTCGTCGCAGACGCGGAGAGTGCTTCTACTGTGGAGATCCTGGCCATTGGATCAACAAGTGTCCTAAGAGGGTCCTCTCTGACAAATCTCCTAAGGCAAGACAACCTAAAGACCAGGTACACACTGATTTTTCTAAATATAAGCTTTTGGTACCCATAACAATTTCTCTGGGGGTTAATAAGTGGCCGGGTAAGGCCTTTATTGATTCTGGTTCAGCGGCCAGCTTTATTGACTTTGAATTTGCTAGTAAATTGGGTATTCCAATGTTTGCTTTACCTACACCTATCCATGTCATGGCTATTGATGCTACTCCCCTGATGGGTAGTACGGTGAGGTCATGTACCTCTAAAATTTCTCTGACCGTGGGTGTGTGCCACTCCGAGAGATGTTCTCTTTGAGTCCTGGAGAACCTACCGGTTGAGGTGGTACTAGGGTTGCCTTGGCTCAGTTTACATAACCCCACAATTGATTGGTCCAAAGGAGAGTTGGTGAAATGGGGACCTAAGTGTGACTCATGCTTGTCCGTGGTCCAGGCTGGAGTTTCAGTAAGGTCTAATACATTACCCTCAGTTATTAAAGAATTTTCTGATGTATTCTCATCCCCTACTCCAGAGGTTCTACCCCCCCATAGACCTTATGATTGCTCCATAGAGCTAATAGAGGGTGCCGAATTTCCTAAAGGGCGAATTTATAATCTTTCAGGGCCCGAACGCAAGGCTATGGAAGATTATATTGAGGAGAGCCTTGCTAAAGGTCATATTAGACCTTCAGTCTCTCCTATGGGAGCAGGGTTTTTCTTTGTTAAAAAGAAGGATGGTGGTCTTAGGCCTTGTATTGATTACCGGAGATTGAATAAGATCACTGTCCAAAATAGATACTCTCTCCCATTGATTCCGGATTTATTTAACCAGGTTCTGGGGGCAACCTGGTTTTCCAAGATTGACCTGAAAGGAGCATACAATCTAATCCGAATCAAGGAGGGAGACGAATGGAAGACAGCGTTCAATACTCTGATAGGACACTTTGAATATCAGGTGATGCCTTTTGGACTCAGCAATGCCCCAGCTGTGTTCCAAAACTTAATGAACGATATTCTCAGGGAGTTCTTAGGTAAATTTATTATAGTCTATCTTGACGACATTTTGATATTCTCTCCAGATTTCGAATCTCATGTGTCTCATGTCAAACAAGTATTAGAGGTGTTGAGGGAGAACCAGCTATCCGCTAAGCAAGAGAAATGTGTCTTTGGTGTACAGGAGATACTTTTTCTAGGGCATGTTTTGACTCCTCACGCCTTTAAGATGGATCCTGGTAAGGTTTTAGCAATTAAGGAATGGGTAAGGCCATCATCCTTAAAGGCTTTACAACGGTTTTTGGGTTTCGCTAATTACTATCGTAAATTTATCCAGAATTTTTCTGTAATTGCTAAGCCATTGACCGACCTTATGAAGAAAGGGGCGGATTTGTAGAATTGGTCTACCAAGGCCATCTCTTCATTTGAAACCTTAAAAAAGGCATTTAGCAGCGCTCCCATTCTGATCCAGCCTGATCAGGAGAAACCTTTTATTGTGGAGGTGGATGCGTCTGAGGATGGCGCAGGAGCAGTCCTTTCACAAGGTCCTGCTAGCCTCACTAACCTAAGACCGTGTGCCTTCTTCTCCAGGAAATTCTCTCCCACGGAGAGAAACTATGACATAGGGAATAGGGAGCTGCTGGCTATTAAATGGGCATTTGAGGAGTGGAGGCATTTTTTGGAGGGGGCAAGGCATCGAGTAACTGTTGTCACTGATCCTAAAAACCTAATGTTTCTCGAGTCAGCTAAGAGGTTGAATCCCCGACAAGCCCGATGGGCTCTGTTTTTTACCCGTTTTGATTTCTCCATTACGTCCAGGCCGGGAACTAAAAATGTGAAAGCAGACGCATTATCTCGGAGCTTCCATGCTTTTCAACCCACTGAGACGCCGCCTGAATCCATCCTACCAACAAACATCCTCTTAGCAGCTCTAACCCAGGATATCTCGGCTCGCATTAAGGCTGAACAACATCTGGCACCGGCATCCACCCCAGAACAACAGATAAGTTGTTTGTTCCCGTACAATTTCGTCTCCAGCTGTTGGGGGAGTGTCACGATTCTGCCTTTTGTGGACATCCGGGTGTTGAGGGCACTAAGGATCTGGTTTCTAGATCTTATTGGTGGCCCACTCTGACCAGGAATGTTAAGTCCTACGTGTCAGCCTGTGAGGTTTGTGCCAGGTCTAAGACACCTAGGACTCGCCCTGCTGGTAACCTACGACCCCTACACATTCCCAGTAGACCCTGGTCCCATATCTCGATGGACTTTATAACTGACCTACCGCTGGCGGAGGGTAAGACTGTGGTTTGGGTAGTGGTCGATAGGTTTAGCAAGATGGTTCATTTCATTCCCCTGTCTAAACTTCCGAATGCTAAAACCCTGGCGTCTATTTTTGTGAGAGAGATTGTTCGTTTACATGGCATCCCGGAAAATATTGTTTCTGACAGGGGTGTGCAGTTTGTGTCCAAATTCTGGAGGGCCTTCTGTCAAAGATGTAACATTTCATTGTCTTTTTCTTCCGCCTACCATCCTGAGAGTAATGGGCAGACTGAACGCCTTAATCAGTCTGTGGAACAATTCTTGAGGTTGTATGTTGCTGATGACCAGCAATTATGGGTCAAATTCCTTCCGTTGGCTGAATTTGCTTTGAATAACCGTGTCAATTCTTCAGCTGGGGTCTCCCCTTTCTTTTGTAACCATGGTTTTCATCCCCGTTTTCATTCTGGGTCGTCCGTCTCCTCCTCTAACCCTGAAGCGGATAAACTCTCCTCCAAACTGTGCACAGTTTGGGCCCGGGTTCAATCGAACCTAGAAAAGGCTCAATGTTCTCAAAAACTCAAGGCCGATAGGAGACGTTCAAGGGGGGTAAACTTTCAGGTTGGGGATAAAGTATGGTTGTCCTCCAAGAATCTATCTCTCAAGGTAACTTCTAAAAAATTTGCTCCTCGTTTTATTGGACCATATAAGATCAAGGAAGTGATTAACCCGTTTTTTTTTAGGTTGGAGCTGCCCGAGTCATTCCACATTCATAATGTGTTCCATAAATCTCTGCTTAAAAAATATTTTGAACCGGTAGTACCATCAAAAGCCTCGCCTCCGCCGGTTCTTGTTAATGATGCTGTCGAGTATGTGGTGTCTAAAATAGTGGATGTCAGGAAGGTGCGTAATTCCTTGCAGTACCTGATTCACTGGAAGGGATATGGACCTGAAGAGAGGTCTTGGGTACCTGCCAGGGAGGTTCATGCTCCTAGACTTGTTCGTAAATTTCATTTAGAACACCCTGAAAAGCCATCACCTGAAGTTTTGGGTCCGGGGGCCCTACGTAAAAGGGGGGGTACTGTCACGGGGTTCCGAAGGTGCACTCGGTCCCCGATTGACCGCAGACCTGTTGCTTAGCTTTGGGAGTGAGGATCTGTGTTTGACCTCATTCCCAGGGCGGCTTTACTAGCTGGGTGGCTCCCTGCTCCTAGTCTGCCTTGAGCGCCGAGCTGATCACTCGGTGCTCGACTGGTTGGTCTGACGGTCATGTGACGCTGGCCACGTCACATGACCCTCACTCCCCACTATAAATACAGGCAGCCTGCTGGCTACAGGTTGCCTGTTAATTTCTAGGTTCCTGGCTATTTTGGACTGCTGAATACTTACCTGATCCTGTTCCCTGACCATCCTTTTGCCTGCTCCTCCTGTACTGCGCATCCGTCCTAGTATTGTGACCTCGGCTCCCACCTGACTACTCTCTTAGGACTCCTCTGCCGTGAATGAACCCCTGCTGTGCCTGGGTGACATGGGCCTAAATCTCTCAAAATCCTCTGTTCTATTGCTGGGTGACAAGAACCCCCTTTTGCCGTGAATGAACCCCTGCTGTGCCTGGGTGACAGGGGACTAAATCTCTCAAAATCCTCTGTTCTATTGCTGGGTGACATGAACCCCCTTTTGCCGTGAATAAACCCCTGCTGTGCCTGGGTGACTCCTCTGCTCTCCTGGTATTTGACCCCAGCTTCTCCTGATCATTCTTTGCTTAATCCTTTGTACTGCGTAGCTCTCTTGGTTCTGACCCGGTCCGTTCATGTTCCATATTTTGTCTTGTCTGTCTTCCCTGCACATATCCTAAGTTAGGGACTGTCGTCCAGTTGTCCCCTGTCATCAGGACTCGTGAGGCAAGTAGGCAGGGCCAGTGAGGGTGGAGCGCAGTGGTCACTATCCTTCCCCCTGTGTGTGTGTGGACGTGACCGTTACAATTTGACTGTCACAAATGCACATATGCTGTGCTGGTGCACTGAACTTGCATAAAATGGCAGACGCCGCCCACCTAACTAACAGACGGATAAAAGTAATTTTTCTGTGTCACTTGGCTCAGGGCAGGGTAAAAAGATTGTGCACTGCACCCACAAAACAAAATCTAGGTAGATCGCTGAGTTAACAAGCACTTTAGATTAAAGATTCTTTCCTATACTCTCCCTCACAGCAGCAGCATCCTATCCCTACACTAATCAGAGCAGAGTGACATGCAGCGCTACGTGACTCCAGCTTATATATAGGCTGGGTCACATGCTGCACTGGCCAATCACAGCCATGCCATTAGTAGGCATGGCTGTGATGGCTTCTAAGGGCACACAAGTTAAATGCTTGTTGATTGGCCTTTCAAAAAGCGCCATTAAATCGCTGAGCACCGAACCTGAACTTTTACTGAAAAGTTCGTGTTCAGGGTCCAAAAATCCTAAAGTTTAGTATGAACTCAACCCTAGTCACCTCCAAAATCCATCTGAAGCCGCTAGCAGTACCTGAGAGTAGCCAGCAGTGTGTTTCTGGGGCAACGGCCTCCTTGCTTCAAGTCAAGATAACCACGCCCCCTTCCCTGCCCCTTCGCTGAGTCTATGGACTCATGGTTATTAAGGAATGTTTTTTTATTTAGATTATTTTTCCATTATTACACTTTTTCTACAAAAAAAAAAAAAAAGATTTTCCCCAACTGATTCAGGGGGTGATAAGAGGATATGTACAGTGGGGGTAGCTTTGAAGCATATTAGCATATACAATGCCTAGAGCAGCACCAACAGGCTATGCATTGTAATTTGTTTTTAGTTTTAGTAATGAAAATAGTAGTTCCTTTTAAATAAATGATTATAAGAACAATAATTGTTAGGCTTTTGGCTCTCACTTGCACAGGGAAGTTTAATTATTTCTTCTTCTAGACACAAAAGGAAATAGAGATATTTTGGACTGAGGCCAGGCTCATTCTGCATATGAGTGCTCTATTAACAATAGTAGGTCAATTCTATGACTAGAGATATTGTTGCACAATTCAAACATTTTTTGGGCTGAAAATTTCCTGTTGCCTTAACTCATTGACTGACACAGAAATCCATAGCTCCTTTCTTTCAGACTATTAAAATTGTATTATGCTTTTTTCAGTGATATCTGTTTCATGTCTGTTTTTTTTCCAAAAGAGATTGGAGTTTTCATTGAGCTTCCCCGGAATCCTGAATGGATCGTTAGTTATGCGCAGTATATTTCCTTGCTATATATTGCAGCATAAGTAGGCAAATGAGTGACAACACAGGAAACTAAACTATAGAATCCAGTGTCAGCAGCTGCTGCCAAGGCCAATAAGATAATGGGTTGCATCAAAAGGGGCATAGATGCCCGTGATGAGAACATAGTCCTTCCACTTTACAAATCACTAGTCAGACCACACATGGAGTACTGTGTACAGTTCTGGGCTCCTGTGAACAAGGCAGACATAGCAGAGCTGGAGATGGTTCAGAGGAGGGCAAGTAAAGTAATAACTGGAATGAGTGGACTACAGTACCCTGAAAGATTATCAACATTATATTATTCACTTTAGAAAAAAATCGACTGAGGGGAGATCTAATAACTGTATAAATATATCAGGGGTCAGTACAGAGATCACTCCTATCATCAATTTATCCCCAGGACTGTGACTGTGACGAGGGGACATCCTTTGCGTCTGGAGGAAAGAAGGTTTGTACACAAACATAGAAGAGGATTCTTTACGGTAAGAGCAGTGAGACTATGGAACTCTCTGCCTGAGGAGGTGGTGATGGTGAGTACAATAAAGGAATTCAAGAGGGGCCTGGATGTATTTCTGGAGTGTAATATTATTACAGGCTATAGCTACTAGAGAGGGGTTGTTGATCCAGGGAGTTATTCTGATTGCCTGATTGGAGTCGGGAAGGAATTTAGGGAACATGAGGAATTTTGACTTCGACCTCACAGAGGGTTTTTTGCCTTCCTCTGGATCAACTTGCAGGATAACAGGCTGAACTGGATGGACAGATGTCTTTTTTTCAGCCTTACAAACTATTGTGGTCATTTATCAAACTGGTGTAAAGTAGAACTGGCTTAGTTGCCCATAGCAACCAATCAGATTCCACCTTTTATTTTTGAAATCTCCTTTGGAAAATGAAAGGTTGAATCTGATTGGTCGCCATGGGCAACTAAGCCAGTTCTATTTTACACAAGTTTGATAAATGACCCCATATGTTATTATGTTACAACCCTATAGTAGCGTTAAGGGTAGCTGCACACGGTGCAGATTTATGTGCAGAAAATCCGCATGCACCAAAACCACATAAAAAATGTACATACATCCCCACCATTTATTGGCATTTTGGTGCATTTTTGTGAATTTTGTATATGTTTTTTGTTGGGGATTTTCCATTCATGTTAACAACCCCATTGAAGTCTATGGGGAAAACCACTGCACAGAAGGTGCGGAATCACAGGAACTGTTGACATGCCATGGATTTTAAAATCTGCACAACAGGTCAGTGTCTGAACTTAGGAAAAAAAAAAACAAAGTATACATGATATTTGTCAAATCTCATTCACTTTGCTGATACTGTATTACACTACGTTTTTTCTGCACAAAACCTGTTGTTTTATTTTAGTGGCATTTTTGTTTTACCACTTGTTTGAATATTTTTTAAGGCTGTTTCAACATGCTGTTTAAAAAAACAAAAAACAAAACTGTCAAATTGAAAAATGTCAGTAGCAAAAAAATAAATAAATAAATCCCATAGATAGAGTTGAGCGGACACCTGGATGTTCGGGTTCGACGACTTCAGCTGAACTTGAAAAAAAGTTCGGGTTCGGGACCCGGACTTGACCCGAACTTGACCCCGAACCCCATTGAAGTCAATGGGGACCCAAACTTTTGGGCACTAAAATGGCTCTAAAATAGTCCTGGAAAGGGCTAGAGGGCTGCAAAAGGCATCAAAATGTGCTTAAGAGCATGACAACTGTTCTGCAAACAAATGTGGATAGGGAAAGGACTTAAAATAACATAAAATACAGAAAAATTAAAAATAACAATCTGGATCTAGGAGTAGGAGGTTGAGGAGGCGGTGGATGAGTGGATGTGGCGGTGTAGGTTGACGTGGCGGTGTAGGTGGAAGTGGCGGTGAAGGAGGAATAGGTAGCCAACACTGATTTGTGTTATGTTTTATTTTTTAATTGGGGTATCCCCCAAAATATTGGGACATATAACAAAATAAAACAAAGAATAAGTGTACTTGAGTACAAGAATGGATGGTTGAGGCTGGTATAAATGTCTATTCTGCACAAGGTACGGACAAGTCCTGTGGGATCCATGCCTGGTTCATTTTAATAAACGTAAGCTTGTCCACATTGGCTGCGGCCTGTGATAATGCTCTCTGCCGTGCTAAACACACGTTCACACTATACACTGGCTGCCGGGCAGGTCAGCACCTCCAAGGCTGACAAAGCTTTTCCACATTTTGGCCAGGCCTTCTCAGGTGTTGGTGGTGCCCCAGCTGCGTTGGCGACCTCTTCCTCCTCCTCTGCCTTCGCCTTGTGCTTCCACTGTGCCCCCGCTGTCAGATGGGAATGCTATCATCAGCGTGCGCTTGTAGTCGCTCATCTTCCGATCAGTGACAGATTTTTTCACTAAATTTAGTTCCCTGTCACCCAGGCACAGCAGGGGTTCATTCACGGCAAAAGGGGGTTCATGTCACCCAGCAATAGAAGAGAGGATTTTGAAAGATTTAGGTCCCTGTCACCCAGGCACAGCAGGGGTTTATTCACGGCAAAAGGGGGTTCTTGTCACCCAGCAATAGAACAGAGGATTTTGAAAGATTTAGGCCCCTGTCACCCAGGCACAGCAGGGGTTTATTCACGGCAAAAGGGGGTTCATGTCACCCAGCAATAGAACAGAGGATTTTGAGAGATTTAGGCCCCTGTCACCCAGGCACAGCAGGGGTTCATTCACGGCAAAAGGGGGTTCATGTCACCCAGCAATAGAACAGAGGATTTTGAGAGATTTAGGCCCCTGTCACCCAGGCACAGCAGGGGTTCATTCACGGCAAAAGGGGGTTCATGTCAACCAGCAATAGAACAGAGGATTTTGAGAGATTTAGGCCCCTGTCACCCAGGCACAGCAGGGGTTCATTCACGGCAAAAGGGGGTTCATGTCACCCAGCAATAGAACAGAGGATTTTGAGAGAATTAGGCCCCTGTCACCCAGGCACAGCAGGGGTTCATTCACGGCAAATGGTGGTTCATGTCACCCAGCAATAGAACAGAGGATTTTGAGAGATTTAGGCGCCTGTCACCCAGGCACAGCAGGGGTTTATTCACGGCAAAAGTGGGTTCTTGTCACCCAGCAATAGAACAGACGATTTTGAGAGATTTAGGCGCCTGTCACCCAGGCACAGCAGGGGTTTATTCACGGCAAAAGTGGGTTCTTGTCACCCAGCAATAGAACTGACGATTTTGAGAGATTTAGGCCCCTATCACCCAGGCACAGCAGGGGTTCATTCACGGCAAAAGGGGGATCTTGTCAACCAGCAATAGAACAGAAGATTTTGAGAGATTTAGGCCCCTGTCACCCAGGCACAGCAGGGGTTCATTCACGGCAAAAGGGGGTTCTTGTCACCCAGCAATAGAACAGAGGATTTTGAGAGATTTAGGCCCCTGTCACCCAGGCACAGCAGGGGTTCATTCCCGGCAAAAGGGGGTTCATGTCACCCAGCAATAGAACAGAGGATTTTGAGAGATTTAGGCCCATGTCACCCAGGCACAGCAGGGGTTCATTCACGGCAAAAGGGGGTTCATGTCACCCAGCAATAGAACAGAGGATTTTGAGAGATTTAGGCCCCTGTCACCCAGGCACAGCAGGGGTTTATTCACGGCAAATGGTGGTTCATGTCACCCAGCAATAGAACAGAGGATTTTGAGAGATTTAGGCCCCTGTCACCCAGGCACAGCAGAGGTTCATTCACGGCAAAAGGGGGTTCATGTCACCCAGCAATAGAACAGACGATTTTGAGAGATTTAGGCCACTGTTACCCAGGCACAGCAGGGGTTTGTATACGCCAAAAATGGTAAAATGTCACCCGACAATTGAAAATAAGATTTTTTTCAATTTAGGGCACTAAAATTTGCACTTTTTTGCATTAAAATGGCTATAAAATAGTCCTTGAAAAGGCTAGAGGGATGTAAAAGGCAGTAAAATGTGCTTAGGAGCATGGCAACTGCTCTGCAAACAAATCTGGATAGGGAAATAACTTAAAATAAAATAAAATAACTAAAAATTACAAATTATTAACCTGCAACTCAGAGAAGGAGGTGGATATGGAGTCGGAGGTTGAGGAGGCGGTGAATGTGGTGTTGTAGGTGGAGGCAGCAATGGAGGAGGAGGAGGTAGCCAACAATGTTTTTTATTTTTTTATTTATTTATTGAGGTAGGTATCCCCCAAATTATTGTGACAAATAAAAAAAAAGAAAACAAAGAACAAAGAATCATTGCACTTGACTTGAGTACAAGAATGTATGTTTGATGGTGGTATAAATGTCTATTCTGCACAAGGTACAGACAAGTCTTGTGGGATCCAAACCTGGTTCATTTTAACGAACGTGAGCTTGTCCATGTCTAACAGCGTGCGCTTGTACTCGCGCATCTTACGATCACGCTCCAGTGATGGAATTAAGGACGGTACGTTGTCCTTGTAACGGGGATCCAGCAGCGTGGCCACCCAGTAATCAGCACAAGTTAGAATGTGGGCAACTCTGCGGTCGTTGCGGAGACACTGCAGCATGTAATCGCTCATGTGTTCAAGGCTGCCCAGAGGCAACAAAAAGCTGTCCTCTGTGGGAGGTGTATCGTCTGTGTCCTCTGTATCCCCCCCATCCACGAACCAGTGATGGCCATGAGCTGGTCTGGGTACCACCCTGCTGTGAACATGGTTCCTCCCCCTCCATCTCCTCATCCTCCACCTCCTCATCCTCCAGAACTGTGCCCTGCCTGGAAAATTGTGTACCTTGGGTGTGTGGGTGCAGGAACCCACCCTCGGAGCCACTTGGGAATGACTGGCCGGAAACCCTACGAAATGATCCCTCTTCCTTCTCCTCCTCCTCCTGTGCCACATCCTCTTCCATCATCGCCAGGAGTGTTTTTTCAAGGAGGCATAGAAGTGGGATAGTAACGCTGAGAACGGCGTTATCGGCACTGGCCATGTTGGTGGAGTACTCGAAACAGCGCAACAAGGAACACAGGTCTCGCATGGAGGCCCAGTCATTGGTGGTGAAGTGGTGCTGTTCTGCCGAGCGACTCACCCGTGCGTTCTGCAGCTGAAACTCCACTATCACCTGCTGCTGCTCGCACAGTCTGGCCAGCATGTGCAAGGTGGAGTTCCACCTTGTGGGCACGTCGCATATGAGGCGGTGAGCGGGAAGGCTGAAGTTACGCTGCAGCGCTGACAGGCGAGCAGCAGCAGGGTGAGAACGCCGAAAGCGCGCACAGACGGCCCGCACTTTATGCAGCAGCTCTGACATGTCGGGGTAATTTTTAAGGAATCTCTGCACCACCAAATTCAGCACATGCGCCAGGCAAGGGATGTGCGTCAAACCGGCTAGGCCCAGAGCTGCTACAAGATTTCGCCCATTATCGCACACCATCAGGCCGGGCTTGAGGCTGACTGGCACAAACCACTCATCGGTCTGTTGTTCAAGGCCCGTCCACAGCTCCTGTGCGGGTTGGGGTTTGTCCCCCAAACAGATAAGTTTTAAAACTGCCTGCTGTCGTTTACCCCTGGCTGTGCTGAAGTTGGTGGTGAAGCTGACCGGATGAGGAGCTGGTAGAGGATGAGGAAGCGGAGTAGGAGGAGGAAGCAACAGTAGGCAAACTGAAGCGCCCTGCAATCCTCGGTAGTGGAAGGACATGCGCCAAACTGCTATCCGCCTCAGGCCCAGCCGCCACTGCATTTACCCAGTGTGCTGTTATGGAGATATCACGGCCCTGACCGTGCTTACTGGTCCATGTATCCGTAGTCAGGTGCACCTTACCACAGATGGCGTTGAGCATTGCACACTAGTGATGAGCGGCCTGGTGCCATATTCGATTTCGACGAAATTCGCGAATATTCGATAGAATATTCGTTTTATATTCGTCGAAATCGAATATTCATCATTATTCTTGTTATCGCGATTAATATGCGATTTAAATAATCGCGTATTGCGATTTTAACTTAAAGGCTACTCTCCTATTGAAATAGCAATGCGATTAATTCAAGTTATAATAATCGAATTTCGATTTTAACTTAGCACTGCTATATTCCATATTCGTTAATTCTAGCTTAATATGGAATATAGCAGTGCTAAGTTAAAATCGAAATTCGATTATTATAACTTGAATTTTTTTTTTTTTATTGTTATATTTTTTTCTTTCTCACTTCCCTAAAGTTGTTCTTACCTGTCCTTTGGATTCCTGGCTTCCTGGCTGCTCCAGTCAGTGCCCGTTGCCGCTTCTGCCGACTTCCGTGCTCATGGAGCGTCCCCATCACCATGGGAACGTCTCCATATACTAGAATGTACTGTCGGATTTGAGAATTACGTGAAAAATCGCAATTCGATTATTTCAAGTTATAATAATCGAATTTTGATTTTAACTTAGCACTGCTATATTTAATTCTAGCCTAATAAGGAATATAGCAGTGCTAAGTTAAAATCGAAATTCGATTATTATAACTTGAATTAATCGAATTGCGATTTCAACTTGGACCTGGTTTACTATGGTTTGCTTGGTAAAATTAGCGAATATGACGAATGTATTCGTCATATTCCACAAAACGAATATAACGAATGTATTCGTCATATTCCACAAAACGAAGATAACGAAGTATTCTGCATCTTCGTTTTAGCTACCTATTCATCAACTTCGCTAATTCTAGCAATCATATAGGAAAGTTTACTATAGAGACAGCTAAGTTTAATTCGCTATGCGATTATATTACTTTTTTTTTTTTTTATAAATAGAATAATTATAATAATTATCAGGTATTATAATTATTCTATTTATTTTTTTTAAAAAGCAGTCATATAATCGCATAGCGAATTAAACTTATCTGTCTCTATAGTAAACTTTCCTATATGATTGCTAGAATTAGCGAAGTTGATGAATAGGTAGCTAAAACGAAGATGCAGAATACTTCGTTATCTTCGTTTTGTGGAATATGACGAATACATTCGTTATATTCGTTTTGTGGAATATGACGAATACATTCGTCATATTTGCAAATTCTACCAAGCCAACCATAGTAAACCAGGTCCAAGTTGAAATCGCAATTCGATTAATTCAAGTTATAATAATCGAATTTCGATTTTAACTTAGCACTGCTATATTCCTTATTAGGCTAGAATTAAATATAGCAGTGCTAAGTTAAAATCGAAATTCAATTATTATAACTTGAAATAATCGAATTGCGATTTTTCACGTAATTCTCAAATCCGACAGTACATTCTAGTATATGGAGACGTTCCCATGGTGATGGGGACGCTCCATGAGCACGAAAGTCGGCAGAAGCGGCAACGGGCACTGACTGGAGCAGCCAGGAAGCCAGGAATCCAAAGGACAGGTAAGAACAACTTTAGGGAAGTGGGAAAGAAAAAAATATAACAATAAAAAAAAAAAAAAACGAATATTCGAAATATCGAATTTATATCACTATATTCGAAATATTTGCGAATTAGCGAAGTGCCGATATTCGCGAAAAAAATTCGATATTCGAATATTCGCGCTCAACACTATTGCACACCTGATTTTGTCCCCTACTTGGTTGTGAAGGGAAGGGATGGTTTGCCTTGAAAAGTAGTGGCGGCTGGGCTTGACATACTGTGGGGCAGCCACAGCCATAAGGCCTTTAAAACTATCAGTCTCCACCAGACGGAATGACAGCATTTCAAAGGCAAGTAATTTAGAAATGCTGGCATTCAGGGCTAGGGATCGCGGGTGGGTAGGGGGGTACTTCCTCTTCAGCGTTTGGGATATGGAGAGCTGAACCCTTCCGTGTGACATTGTGGAGATGCTTGGTGACCCAGGTGTTGGTGTTGTGGAAGATCTTCTGTTTGTGGGGTGCCAGGTGGCACTGTCACTCCAGAGGTGGATGAAGAGGCCGCGACTGCAGCAGAAGAGGAAGCAGGAGGAGCCAGAGACCTTTCTTGGTTTTTGAGGTGTCTACTCCACTGCAGCTCGTGCTTTGCACTTAAATGCCTGGTCATGCAGGTTGTGCTCAGGTTGAGAACGTTTATGCCTCGCTTCAGGCTCTGATTGCACAGCGTGCAAACCACTCGTGTCTTGTCGTCAGCACATTGTCTGAAGAACTGCCACGTCAGGGAACTGCCTGGAGCTGGCTTTGGTGTGCTCGGTCCCTTGCTGCGGTGGGCAGTAGGAGGCATACTGTCTAGAGGACGGCCGCTCCACTTTTGCACCCTGCTCCCTCTTCTGCTGTGCTGGTGGCTCTGTGTGACCACCGCCTCTTCCTCCGAACTACATCGGTCACTCGCATGACCTTGATTCCATGTGGGGTCGAGGACCTCATCGTCCTCCACATCTTCCACCCAGTTTTCACCCCTGACTTCCTTGTCGGTCTGCCAGCTTTCGAAAGCCCCAACAGTTGGCACCTGTGTTTTGTCATCATCCGAGACGTGCTACGATGGTCCTCCCATGTACTCATCTTGAAAAATAAGTGGTTGGGCAACAGAGTCATAAAAAAGCAGAAGAGACTGCTGCATGACTTGGGGCTCAGACTGCTTGGCTGATTTGCAAGGGGGTGAGGTGAAAGACTGATGGACATCGGCTGCAGGTGCCAACTGTGGTCTTTCAGCAGGAGACTGGGTGGGAGACAATGTGAAGGAACTGGATCCACTGTCAGCAACCCAATCTACTATCGCCTGTACTTGTTCAGCCCTCACCATTCGTAGAGCAGCATTAGGCCCGACCAAATACCGTTGCAGGTTTTGTCGCCTACTCGAACCTGAGGAAGGGGTTTCACTTTTGCTTGTAGCTGGCACAGATCGACCACGTCCTCTCCCTGCAACAGGAGCTCCACCAGCAGCACCACGACCAGGGCCACGTCCCTTATTTCAGTGTTTCCCAACCAGTGTGCCTCCAGCTGTTGCAAAACTACAACTCCCAGCATTCCCGCACAGCCAAAGGCTGTCCGGGTATGCTGGGAGTTGTAGTTTTGCAACAGCTGGAGGCACACTGGTTGGGAAACACTGCCTTATTTGACGCTCTCCTCATATTTTTCGAATTTAAGATCTTGCCCTAAATGGGTGTTTAATAGTAAAAAAGAACGACAGTATGTAAAGGGTGCATCCCACACGGCCTGAACCAAACTAGGCCTCAATTAAAGATTTCTTTGCACAAAATGGCTGTATTTCAAATTGGTGTATTTCAAATGGCTAATTCAAACCCCTGTATGTAGAGGTAGTATCTCAAACGGTCTGAACCTGTGTAGGCCTGAAGTAAATATATCTTTGCACAAAAAGGCTGTATTTCAAATGGCTGTATTTCAAATGCCTAATTCAAACCCTGTATGTAGAGGTGGTATCTAACAGGGCCTGAACCTCTGTAGGCCTGAATTCAATATTGGTGCACCAAATGGCGGTATTTAAAATCTCTGAATGTAACCCAAATGTATTAAGGGTGTATCTCACAATGACATCTGCATCAAAGGCTGCCAACTAAATTTTTGGAGCCCAAACGACTGTTTGTTTAACAACTGAATTTGATAGCAGTATATAAGCCTGTAATTTCACACGTGCTGATGCTGCAAGGCCTGAAAATGGTGTTTTTTGTCAAATAAGTGTGTTTTTCAAACCCCAGAAATTTATGGGTGTATTTCTAGCTTAAATTGCACACTGACTAATACAGATGGTGTAGATTGCCCAAAAAGTCTTTTTTGGCTAACAGAATATGAATGTTGTATATATTAAACTTGAATTTAACACTTGCAGATCTGGCAAATACTGTTTTTTGAAAAAAATAGTGTGTTTTTCAAACCCCAGAAAATGATGGGTGTATTTCTACCTTAAATTGCACACTGACTAATCCAGATGTTGTAGTTTGCCCCCCAAAAATTGGTGATTTGCAATGTCCCAAAAGCTCAGATGCAGTGCTTGTGCACTGAGCATGCATAAAAAATGGCCGCTGCCGCCACCCACCTAACTAACAGAATTCTAAATGTTAGTATTTTTGGTCAATGAGGTGAGGGCAGGGTAAAACGATAGTGCCCTGCACCCACACAACTATTTGTCTGTAGATCGCTGAGTTAGATTCTCTCTTATGCTCTCCCTGAAATCACAAGTCCAGCTGCAACCTCTCCCTACACTTGTAACAGTAGAGTGACGTGCAGCGCTACGTGACTCAAGCTTATATAGAGCCTGGGTCACATGCTGCTCTGGCCAATCACAGCCATGCCATTAGTAGGCATGGCTGTGATGGCCTCTTGGGGCAAGTAGTATGACGCTTGTTGATTGGCTGCTGTGCAGCCTTTCAAAAAGCGCCAAGAAAGCGCCGACCCATAGACTTATAGCTAAGACTACTTTCACACTCGCGTTTTGTGCGGATCCATCATGGACGGATCCATTCAGATAATACAACCGTCAGCATACCTTCAGAACGGATCCGTTTGTATTATCTTTAACATAGCCAAGATGGATCCATTTTGAACACCATTGAAAGTCAATGGAGGATGGATCCATTTTCTATTGTGCCAGATTGTGTCATAGAAAACGGATCCGTCCTGGCACACAATGTAAGTCCATGGGGACGGGTCCGTTTTCTATTCGTTTGGCTCAGTTTCATCAGATGGACACCAAAACTCTGCAAGCAGCGTTTTGGTGTCCATCTCCAAAGCGGAATGGAGACGGAACTGATGCAAACTGATGCATTCTGAGTGGATCCTTTTCCATTCAGAATGCATTAGAATACAAACTGATCCGTTTTGGACCGCTTGTGAGAGCCCTGAACGGATCTCACAAACGGAAAGCCAAAACGTGAGAGTGAAAGTAGACTAACATCCAGATGTTTCCTTGACTCTATACCAGTGATGGCGAACCTTTTATAGACCAAGTGCCCAAACTGCAATCCAACACCCACTTATCTATCGCAAAGTGCCAACACGAAAATTTAACCTGAATACTACAGTCCAGTATAGTATATCTTCCATGTACTTTATCATTTAGCTATAATAGCCTGCCTACATTCAATGCGCTGCCTGTGCTGTTCATAGTGCGCCCTGCGATGATAAATGGAGGGAAAAGTCTAAGGCCTCTTTCACACGGGCGTTGCAGGAAAAGGTGCGGGTGCGTTGCGGGAACATGCGCGATTTTTCCGCGCGAGTGCAAAACATTGTAATGCGTTTTGCACGCGCGTAAGAAAAATCGGCATGTTTGGTACCCAAACCCGAACTTCTTCACAGAAGTTCGGGCTTGGGATCGGTGTTCTGTAGATTGTATTATTTTCCCTTATAACATGGTTATAAGGGAAAATAATCGCATTCTGAATACAGAATGCATAGTACAATAGCGCTGGAGGGGTTAAAAAATAAATAAAAAATAATTTAACTCACCTTAATCCACTTGCTCGCACAGTCCGGCTTCTCTTCTTTGCTGTGTACAGGAAAAGGACCTGTGGTGACGTCACTCCGGTCATCACATGATCTTTTACCATGGTGATGGACCATGTGATGACCGGAGTGACGTCACCACAGGTCCTTTTCCTGTGCACAGCAAAGAAGAAGACAGAAGAGAAGCCGAGCTGCGCGAGCAAGTGGATTAAGGTGAGTTAAATTATTAGTTTTTTTTTTTTTTTTTTCAGGATCTGCTTTTTTCTTTATTTTTCTGTTCTTCTTATGGATCAGAAGAATGGAAAAATAAAGTGAACTCAGCCCAAGGACTCATGCACACGACCGTTGTTGTTTTGCGGTCCGTTTTTCATGGATACGTTGTTCCGTATCTGAGTTTTTTTTCTCTGATTTAAGTCCTCTTCTGTTCCGTTATTCCACAAAACATATCCGTATGGTTTCCGTATGCGATCCATTTTTTGCGGATCGAAAACGTATTATTCACTAAACACATGAGCAATATGGGCTGGGCATAGCATTTCTACAGTATGGATCCGCAAAATACGGATGAAATACAGATGACATACGGATGTGTTCCGTGTTCGGTCCGTATTTTTTGCGGACCCAATGACTTGAATGGGGCCTTGGACTGTGATTTGCGGACAATAATAGGACATGCATTACTTTTTTGCAGAACGGAAATACGGAAACGGAATGCACACGGAGTACCTTCCATTGTTTTTGAGGAACCATTGAAGTGAATGGTTCGCCATACAGTCCGCAAAAAAACCAGAATGGAAGCAGAAAGAAAATACGTTTGTGTGCATGAGCCCTTAGACAGGTTAGTACAGACACCTTAGTAAATTTCGATCCGAGTTTCAAAACTGAGGTAATAAGTATTGTTAAGGCAGTAGGTCATTCCACCTTGATACCACTAAGTCACATTTGGAGACTATTTTATTGTATTTATTATTGCAAAACTCTATGAAACATATGGTATGAAAACATGTTCAATGCATGCAGAATATGGGTTAAAAAGTTATTGAAGATGCACTTTGCAAAATGATTTCAACATGTTAATGCACTGAATATTTAATAGTCTGTTTCTAATGCTTACACAGTTCAAGAATGCTGTGCCATACACATACAAAATACAGATGTTCTTTGGGAGCGGCATAGCAATAAACACTCTATAAGTTCTGTGGTGCTGTTAACCCCTTTCCAACATCCACCATCGGGTCTTTAAAGATGGCGTCTACTCAGGAGCTGGACAGGTGCCTGTAGGCAAAATGTGTGATCGGCAATAACACTCATCACAGGCCTTAACCCACTAATACGCCTTTTTACTGACGTAAACAAAGGGGGTTTTAGCTAAACACCTTGCCTTAATTAATCATTAAATGTACTTAAAAATGGTGCATTAAAAACTATAACTTGTCCTGCAAATTTTTTTCCATACAAGTACATTGATAAAAAAACAAAAAAGTTGTAGCTCTTAGAATGCGATTTTTAAAATATGTGTGGTTACTAAGGGGTTAAACCCCTCAAATGGTTAATTGCTAGTACATAAACTGAGAGGTCTTTTCCCTGGAGCACTGTGCTCCTGGGGACCGAATGCAGAGATCGAGGGAGTTATTCAGTTGCTATGGCAGCTATGAGCCTTCTGAACACTGCGGCCTGCCATACCGAGTGAATGTCCTTTAGACTGCAATGTGAAATCATTGTAGTCTATTATCAAGTCTCCTAGTGGGACTTAAAAAAAGTGTCCAAAAAGTTTTTAAACATATGGAAAAAAAAAACATACAGTAATTAAAATCACCCCCTTTCCCAATATTAAAAAATTAAAATAAATAATAAAACAAACTCAAGATCACTGGTCTTGCCAAATATCAAAATGTCCATACTATTAAAATATAAAAATATTTATCCCATATGGTGAACTGTGTAAAAGGAAAAAAAATATCTAAATGGCCGATTTGCCATATATTTGTCACCTCACCTCCTAAAAAAACTTGAATAAAAAGTGATCAAAAAGTCAAGTACAGTCCAAAATAGTGTCAATAAACTACAGATTACCCTGCAAAAAATGAGCCCTTACACAACTCTGTAGACGTATATATGAAAAAGTTATGGGAGTCAGAATATGGCGATAAAAGTGTTAACTTTTTTGTCTTAAAACACAAGAAAAACTATTAAATGTGGTATCGCTGTAGTTATACTGACCATGAATGAATTTAACATGTCAGTTTTACCACATAGAGAATGCTGTAAAAAGGAAACCCATATAGTTGTGGCAGAATTGCGTTTTTTTTCCCAATTCGGAAACCTTATTTGGACTTTTTTCCAGTTTCCCACTATGTCGTATGCAACATTAAATTATACCATTAGCAAGTACAACTTGTCCTGCGAAAAACTAACTGTCATACATCTATGTGAATGGAAAATTAAAAGTTATGGCTCTGGGAAGGCAGGGAGTAGAAAAAAAAATGGAAAAACGCTCAGTCAGGAAGGAGTTAAGAAAACATTCTATATCCTTCTAGCTCTTGGTGTCTTTATCACAACATGACCAGAGTGTTGACAGAGGATCAGAAACCAGGGTTTCCAGATAAAGATTCAATGATCATATTCATATGTGAAAAAGCATTTGATAGAGCCCCCAAAATATTACTTGTAACAACTCTATGTGAAATATACTACACATTAATATATGGGCAAGCTATAATAAATGCCACTGCAAAATGGGAATGTTGTATGGTTACTTATGGGGGCATCAAAAGTTTAGCAATAGGACTTTTTTAAATACTTTTGAAAAAATGGTACACTATGTACTATATGCCAAAAAACACTCTTTTGGCATACGTTTGTCTAATGAAACTTGTGCTCAGCATGGCCCTGTAACTGAATGGAAGCCAGCCATCGTTACATTGTTGCATAGTTAATACGGTTGTAAAAATAAGTCCATATCTCTGTTAGGGTAGGTTCACATCTCTGGCACTTAACTCTAGTAGTCTGTTCTGGCAGAGGAACATACTACCAAGCTGTATCTGGCATAGCTGGGCACAACACACTCCCGAATCCCCATTGTCTATAATGGGATCTGATGGGGTTCCGGCATAAATGTCAGCATTCTGTCTGACAATACCACTGCATTCAGTGGTATTTGTGCAGCAGAAAGCCAGCATTTATGCCAGAAACCTCCCCTATAGTGAATGGGGATCCGGCGATGTGCGGCAGTTTCCTGCTATGCCAAATATGGTACCTCCAGAAGTCTGCTCCTCTGTTGGAACAGACTACTGGAGTTAAGTGCCAGAGATGGGAACTAGTGTTGAGTGCGAATATTCGAAAAGCAAATTTATATCGGGAATATCGCCACTTCGAGAATTCGCAAATATTTAGAATATAGTGCTATATATTCGTAATTACGAATATATATATATATATATATTTTAACACAATACACATCAGGTGAACATCTCTCCCTTCTTCTAGCTTGTGTGCCAATGAGAAGGCTTTAAATAAAACGTAACATTTATTGTATCAGTTAATAAATCGTTTGACATAACATTCTCAATTAAAATTATCAGCTCAGCTTGCAATCTGTATGATGTTTTTTATTTTAAATAAACTTCATAGTTGTTAATTTTTTAGCGTCTTGGGGGTACCCCTTGGAGGTGCTGCCAGCTATCTGATGTTATAGTATGTATGTAGATACTCTATTTTGGCTGCTTTATATTTAGCAGCCACCTGCACGTGCTATGCTGCTCCAATGTAATTATGCCACTGGTTTGTGGTCCGTCACAGATCTCTACTCTGCTTTGGCTGCTTTTTATTTAGCAGCCCCTGCATGTACTATGCTGCTTCAGTTCTGTTATACCACTAATTGTGGTCCGTCACAGGTCACTGCTCTGCTTTGGCTGCATTTATATTTAGTAGCTCCTGCACGTGCTGTGCTGCTCCAATTTAATTATGCCACTATTGTTTGTGGTCCGTCACAGGAGTTTACTAACTCTCACTCCTATCAATTACTTAACTAGTAGCTGGCGTGCCCTCCTCCTCATTTACCCCTATCTGACTGCTTAGCTAAGGACACTGCCCCCCTGTCCTGTAAAGTGTTTTAATACAGCATCAGTTTGCAAGGTTCGATAATAATGACTATTAGCTAAGCAGTCAGATAGGGGTAAATGAGGAGGAGGGCACGCCAGCTACTAGTTAAGTAATTGATAGGAGTGAGAGTTAGTAAACTCCTGTGACGGACCACAAACAATAGTGGTATAATTAAATTGGAGCAGCACAGCACGTGCAGGAGCTACTAAATATAAATGCAGCCAAAGCAGAGCAGTGACCTGTGACGGACCACAATTAGTGGTATAACAGAACTGAAGCAGCATAGTACATGCAGGGGCTGCTAAATAAAAAGCAGCCAAAGCAGAGTAGAGATCTGTGACGGACCACAAACCAGTGGCATAATTACATTGGAGCAGCATAGCACGTGCAGGTGGCTGCTAAATATAAAGCAGCCAAAATAGAGTATCTACATACATACTATAACATCAGATAGCTGGCAGCACCTCCAAGGGGTACCCCCAAGACGCTAAAAAATTAACAACTATGAAGTTTATTTAAAATAAAAAACATCATACAGATTGCAAGCTGAGCTGATAATTTTAATTGAGAATGTTATGTCAAACGATTTATTAACTGATACAATAAATGTTACGTTTTATTTAAAATATATTATCACATGTGTCAATTTAGAGACAGCCATTGATCCTAGCGATCATTTGAAAAATTTTAAAATTTGTGTCTCAACACATTGTGAAGGATCATTCTAAAAGTTAATGAGAAGGCTTTGTCACAGATTAGCAACATCCCTAGCAACCAATAGAAAAGTTGCCTACCCCACGCCGGTATTTCGCACGCATTACGTGAATAATACATTGCCGATTTTCGCATTTAAGAATATAATCTCGAATCGCGAATTCGAATATTGCCCCTGCCGCTCATCACTAATGGGAACATAGCCTAAGGAAAACTACCATAATAAACATTGTCTACTGTTTTAACCTCTGATGCCATTACATAGTTTTTGTTTGAATTCCTTCTTTGAATACAAAATAATTGAATGCATAATTATTTTGTCCAATGTCTAATTCATCTAAATTATCTAAATCGTCAGTGGAAGTCACAAATTTTGTCAAATGGAGATCACCCAAGTGGTGACAAGTCTGTATGAAAGTATCCATCCAATGACTGGTACTACTCAATCATTTTGTCATGGCAAATATTGGTGGTAGATGACTTATCAGACTTGACCAATAAAGGCGTGTTTTGTTTATGTTGTAATCACTTCAAAATATCTTGAATGCTGGTGATATTGTAAAATCATCGCTAATCCCAACAGGCTCTTCCAGCCAGGTTACTTATTCTTTTAATGACCCTTTGTTTAACCCCTTAATGACCAGCAATTTTTTTTCCATTTTTGCTGTGTTTAAGAAGCCATAACTTTTTAGTTTTTTTTTATTAACATACCTGTACAAGTCCTAGTTCTCTGCAAGAGAATTGGATCTTTGGTGCTGGTTAAGGGTACATATATAACTTATATATAGTTTTGCGTTCCAAATATAGAAAAACCTATTTTTGACATTGCTTTTTTTTTTACATTATTCCTTACGCTGTACATATTTCACATTGAATAACCTGTTAAATTAAGTATTTTGCTTTTACACTAAGTATGCACAATAACATGTATTTGGTGAAAAGAAATATTGTATATTTAACTATTTTTTTGCGAGTTTAAAAAAAATGCATTACATTTTTATTTTATTTATTTATAATCCCATTAAGGAATTAATGCCATGCAAAATTATTTTATGTCTATAATGTGTTAGCATAATCCTCTTTGCTAATACAGTGCATTCAGAAAGTATCCAGACCCTTTCACTTTTTTCACATTTTGTTATCTTGTGGCCAAATTTTGCACTTAATTCTGCACTTAATACTCCATTCAGCGTTTCCTCAACTCTGACCAGTCTCTCTGTTAAAGCCACTGACCCCCCCCCCCCCCCCATCCCATAGCATGATGCTGCCACCACCATGCTTCATTGTGGGGATTGGTATTGGGCCGTGCCTGGGTTCCTCCAAACATGACATTTACAATTGAGGCCAAAAAGTTCAATCTTGTTTTCATCTGACCAGAGAATCTTGTTTCTCACAGTCTTTGAGTCCTCTAGGTGCTTTTTTTGCATGCATCTTTTAATGAGGAAAGCCCAGATTGGTAAAATGCTGCAGTGATGGTTGACCCTCTGAAAAATTCTTCTATCTGCGCACATGTTCTTTGGAGCTTATCCAGAGTGACCATTGAGTTCTTGGTCACCTCTTTTTACCAAGGTCCTTTTCCCCTGATTACTTAGTTTGATGGGGAAGCCAGCTCTAAAAGGAGTCCTGGCTCTTCCAAATTTCCATTTAAGATCTTCCATTTAAGAATTTTGCAGGTCACTGTGCTTTTCCATTAAAAAATTCTAGAAGTTACTTTCAGAACAGCAGACATTTTTTGTATCCTTCTACAGATATATGCCTCCACAAAATCCTGTCTCTGAGCTCTACAGGCAGTTCTTTCCTGTTAATGGCTTGTTTTTGCTCTGATATGCATTGTCAGATGTGAATCTTTTTACAGATAGAGGTTTTCCTTTCCAAATCATGTCCAATCAACTGAATTTACCACAGGTGGACTCCAGTCAAGGGATAGAAAGATCTCAAAGATGATCAAGAGGAATGTGAGGCCTAAGAGCTAAAATTCAAATGTCATAGTAAAGGGTCTGAATACTTATGTTCAGGTGAAATTTTAGTTCTTTTAGTTTAGGCGAAAATTCTGTTTTCACTTTCTCAATATGTGTTATTGAGTGCAGATTGATGGGGGAGACTTTGATTTTGTTTATTGTAGCAAAAGGATAAAATTTAACAAAATATGAAATAGTGAAAATGTTTGACGACTTTCTGCATGCACATTATGCTCTGTAACTCTATGGCAGTGGTTAGGGCAAAGCTAGTGTGTCCTACCAGAAACTTTATTGAGTTTACAATGCTGGGGTCTTCTCTAGTTTCCCAGGGCTGATTGCAGATGATATTTAAGGGACCCAATCAAAGGGGAGATCCCCTTTGACCATTTTGCAATCAAATACTGTGACAGTTGGGATTGAAGCTACCTCCTATGCTGGCTATAGAATCAAAGGCTCCTCTAGGAACTGAAGCTCTTAGTTACAGTTAATTCATAGAGAAGGAGTGCTCATAGAAGCCCTCTGCTCCCTTTAAAATAGTGACAACAAAAGACCGTGGGTAGTCCTTAAGGGGGTTAAAGGATCACAGAGTTTTAGAGATATATCAAATGTTTTGATCGGTGGGAGTCTGAGTGTTAAGACCTCCACTGATTGCTAGAACGAGGAGAGAGAAACGCTCACACAGTGCTCTCTCCCCTCACTGCAGGAGACGGAATTGAAACATGCAAAATAACCATGGAGCCCCAGTTATGGGTCTTCAACACAGTGAAAGCGGTGATACCTATTATGTTTATTTTTATTGTTTATTTTTATATGTAGAATTGGGAAAGGGGGTGATTTGATTAAAAAAAAATAACTTTTTAAAATGTTACTGTTTATTTACTGTACTGTGTCTCCTTAGAGGACTTGAATATGTGATTTTCTGATCACTTGTTCCATAGGCTGCAACAAAATACCTGCCAGGCCATACCTCGGGCATAGCTTTACAGGCAGATCACTATGACAGGCCTTCAGGTTGCCAATTAAATTGATTAGAGGCTAGCAGTTTCACCATGGGGACTTTAATTAGAGGACAGAAAAGATGTCTCCCTTTTTCTAACCACTTAGGTGCTGTGGTCGTTAGTGACTGTGGCATCTAAGGGGTTAAATAACTGGTATTAGAGTTATCTTCGATCACGGTCGTTTCATCTGGATGCCAGCTATATTACACAGCCAGCGCCCACCGTTTATGGAATGAGACCAGCTAATGGCCCCACTCCATACACTTCTTGCTTCCCAATGACATTGACAAAGAGGTTAATGGCACTTGGCGATGTGGGAAATGTTTGACCACCAAAACATTTTTCTCTTGAAATGTGTGCAATACAATATTGTTAGAGGATTTATTTCATCCTGTTTGATCCACATTGGTAGTGGGTCAAATATTGTAGTTAATTATACAACGTTTCTTTGATGCATTCTTACTAGAGTAATAAATCCTGTTTGAGAGAGTTTTAGACAATACATTATGGAAAATAACTCAAGTAAAAATTAATCTTTGCCCAAATGACCCGTACTTTGAAACGTTATAATTCTACACCACAGGGCAGATCGACTGTCGACATTGTAAACTTGTAGTATGTCTAGACTTGCCCCAGATCTATCAAAATGGTTCTTGTTAGATGATTAACCCCTTAAGGACTCAGCCCTATTTCACCTTGAGGACTTGGCCATTTTTTGTAAATCTGACCAGTATCAATTTAAGTGCTGATAACTTTAAAACGCTTTGACTTACCCAGGCCGTTCTGAGATTGTTTTTTCGTCACATATTGTACTTCATGACACTGCTAAAATTGGGTCAAAAAAATATTTATAAAAAAATCCCAAATTTACCAAAAATTTGTAAAAAATTGCAAATTTCCAAGTTTCAATTTCTCTACTTCTATAATACATAGTAATACCTCCAAAAATAGTTATTACTTTACATTCCCCATATGTCTACTTCATGTTTGGATCATTTTGGGAATGATATTTTATTTTTTGGGGATGTTACAAGGCTTAGAAGTTTAGAAGCAAATTTTGAAATTTTTCATAAATTTTCAAAAACCCAATTTTTAGGGACCAGTTCAGGTCTGAAGTCACTTTGCGAGGCTTACATAATAGAAACCACCCAAAAATGACCCCATTATAGAAACTACACCCCTCAAGGTATTCAAAACTGATTTTACAAACGTTGTTAACAGTTTAGTTGTTCCACAAGAATTAATGGAAAATAGAGATACAATTTCAAAATTTCACTTTTTTGGCAGATTTTCCATTTTAATATTTTTTTCCAGTTACAAAGCAAGGGTTAACAGCCAAACCAAACTCAATATTTATGACCCTGATTCTGTAGTTTACAAAAACACCCCATATGTGGTCGTAAACTACTGTACGGGCACACGGCAGGGCACAGAAGGAAAGGAATGCCATACGGTTTTTGGAAGGCAGATTTTGCTGGACTGTTTATTTTGACACCATGTCCCATTTGAAGCCCCCCTGATGCACCCCTAGAGTAGAAGCTCCATAAAAGTGACCCCATCTAAGAAACTACACCCCTCAAGGTATTCAAAACTGATTTTTCAAACATCGTTAACCCTTTAGGTGTTCCACAAGAATTAATGGATAATAGAGATACAATTTCAAAATTTCACTATTTTGGCAGATTTTCCATTTTAATATTTTTTTCCAGTTACAAAGCAAGGGTTAACAGCCAAACCAAACCCAATATTTATGGCCCTGATTCTGTAGTTTACAGAACTACCCCATATGTGGTCGTAAACTATTGTACGGGCACACGGCAGGGCGCAGAAGGAAAGGAATGCCATACGGTTTTTGGAAGGCAGATTTTGCTGGTCTAGTTTTTTTGACACCATGTCCCATTTGAAGCCCCCCTGATGCACCCCTAGAGTAGAAACTCCAAAAAAGTGGCCCCATTTTAGAAACTACGGGATAGGGTGGCAGTATTGTTGGTACTAGTTTAGGGTACATATGATTTTTGGTGGCTCTATATTACACTTTTTATGAGGCAAGATAACCAGAAATAGCTGTTTTGGCACCGTTTTTATTTTTTGTTATTTACAACATTCATCTGACAGGTTAGATCATGTGATATTTTCATAGACCAGGTTGTCACGGATGCAGCGATACCTAATATGTATACTTTTTTTTATTTATGTAAGTTTCACACAATGATTTCTTTTTTGAAGCAAAAAAAAAAATCATGTTTTAGTGTTTCCATAGTCTGAGAGCCATAATTTTTTCAGTTTTTAGGTGATTACCTTGGGTAGGGTATGATTTTTGCGGGATGAAATGACGGTTTTATTGGCACTATTTTAGGGTGCATGTGACTTTTTGATCGCTTGCTATTACACTTTTTGTGATGTAAGGTGACAAAAAATTGTTTATTTAGCACAGTTTTTAATTTTTATTTTTTACGGTGTTTATCTGAGGGGTTAAGTCATGTGATATTTTTATAGAGCCGGTCGATACGGACGCGGCGTTTCCTAATATGTATACTTTTTTTTTTATTTATGTAAGTTTTACACAATAATAAAAATTTTGAAACAAAAAAAACATGTTTTAGTCTCCATATTCTGAGAGCCATAGTTTTTTCAGTTTTTGGCCGATTATCTTAGGTAGGGTCTCATATTTTGCGGGATGAGACGACGGTTTGAATGGTACTATTTTGGCATACATATGACTTTTTTGATTACTTTTATTACCTTTTTTTGGAAGTAAGGTGAGCAAAATTTCAATTTCATCATAGTTTTTATTTTTTATGGCGTTCACCGTGCGGGAAATGTAACATGACCGTTTAATAGATCGGGTCGTTATGGACGCGGTGTTATATAACATGTGTAGGGAATTTTAATTTTGTAATTTTTAATCAGGGATAAATGTTTTTTTTTTCTCGCTTTTTTGAAAAAAGAATTTACCCAGACCCGCTTGGTTCTTGAAGATCCAGTAGGTCTGATGTCTGTATAATACAGTACAGTACCCTATATAGTGTACTGCACTGTATTTCACTCACATTTTGTCTGAACAGATCTCTGCCTTTAGCACAGATCTGTTCAGCACCATGGTCAGCAGGATGCCTGAGAAGGCGTCCTGTTGCCATGGGAACCTTCCCGTCTGCCACAACTGAGCACTTTGAGGTTTCTGATCCCTGACTTGCATAAGCGCTAAAAAACGCAGGTCTGAATTGACCTTCGGTTTGTAGCGATCGGCAATGCGGGGCGGGGGGGGGGGGGGTCCCCTAGGCATTGCCACAGGGTGCCTGCTGAATGATTTCAACAGGCTCCCTGTTCCGATCACTGCCAGCCGTGCGTCAGTGATCAAAACTACACAGGACGTACCGGTACGCCCTAAGTCCTTAAGGGGTTAATTGAATGCATGGCTAGACAATTTGTCTAACTTTACACCAGGGGCATTGCTAGGGTCTCAAAAGATCCGGGGCCCAATCCCCAATGAATGTGGCCCAATTCTCTAAGTTGACCTTCCCCCCGCACACCGCATTTTACTGTATTTGCTATACAGCAGCACATACCTCTCACATCCAGTGCACCTTAGGTGACGTTTCCTCTGATGTAGATCTTCTCTGTCATCTTCTCAATTCAGTCTGGACAACTTCTTTCAGCCATGCCTCATCTCTGCTGACTTTGACACACAGACATCTTAGCTCACTTTTCTATCATCATCCCCAAACCTGGAGTCCCCACAGTGTTATCCTGCTGCTCACTGTGCTCCTCAATACCCCAAATACTATCCTGAAGAACAATTTGTGCCATACAGATAGTCCTGCCCATAGTAATGGTGCTCCTCAAAGTCCCACCCATAGTAATTTCCTTCTAGAATGCCCTCATTAGTAATACAGCCCCCTATAGTGCCCCCAACTGTGATAATGCTCCCCAAGAGTGTCTCCATTAGTAGAAGAGCTCTCCAGTACTAATAATGCCCTTACAGAGCCCCCAGTAGAAATAAGGCCTTCTATTGTTCCCCCACTGGGAATAAAGCTTCCTAAAGACCCCTCAGCAGTAATAAGGCCTCCATAGTGCTCTCTGTAGATATAAGTCACTCCTATAGAGCCCCCAGTAGTTATAAGAATGCCTATAATGTCCCCTGTATTTATACTGCCCCCTACTGTTATAATGCTTGGCCTGAAGTGCCCCCAGTATATATAATGTGCACTGCAGTGCCCACTGTAGTTATATTCTTCCCTTTACTGTCCTCAGAAATTATAATTCCTCAGCCCCTCCACCATACAGTCCCATGTAAATGACACCATTTACCTTCCTCTGTCGTAGAGTCCAATGTAAATAATATCACACCATATCTCCAGCCCCCTCCAATATGCAGTCCTATCTAAATAACATCCCTCTCTATCTACAGCCTCTCCAAAATACAGTCCCATGTAAATACGTAATATCACTTTCCTCTCTTCAGCCCCTCCAATATATAGCCCCATGTAAATAAAATCACCCCCTGACACCAATTTATGTTACCACTGACTCCAATGTAGATTATTTTTAATGCATTCCATGTTGCAAATGTATTTCAGATCACATGCAATATATTTATTTGGCAATACTACTTTTAAATGAGGGATGAATTTAGTTCCACAATCCTTTCCCACAGAAGATTTAAGATACAGAATGTGTGATTGCTTCACTCTTTTATTCTAATGTGTCACACAGGCTGTTTCAGTCATCTCAATTACAAAATTATTTTTTATAGTTTGTACAGATACACATAGGGAGTAATATTTCTAGTCATTTAATATGCTGAAATCCTCTGCACCTTTTTCAATTCTATCTGATTGCACAGGTGTTCTAATTAATAATTAGAAGAAGTTCAGAACAAATCAGATTTCTATAAACTTTCTATATCACTTACAGCTAACTATGTGAACCACCCTGAGGTGGAATTATATGCTCTCTTGCTGTGACATAAGGGACAATAAATCATGACAGCCCCCTACATATGAGGTGGTGTACTTATTTTATAGGTTTGTGATTTGTTTTAGCACTATTGAATCATCAAGCCACCCCTGCCTGGTGAACCCAGCTGAATGGGTGACAGAGGCTTGAAACTCCCTCTGTATAACCACTTAGATGATGTGATCACTGTTGGCTATGACATCTAAGGGGTTAAACAGCCAGGATCTGAGTTATCTTTATCTTGACCCTTGCAGGTGTATAGCACAGCGGCACCTGCGGCATATGGTGCAGAGTCCATCCCTGTGCACCTGTGAACCAATATGACTGCACGTTTGTAAAACTAGCCAGCACATTCTGCAACATAAACATGTTTACCAGAGTTTTTCATTATTTCCAATGATCTTAAACAAGACTATATTACAAATTTAAAAAAAACATTTTTTCCTTTATTATAACGTAATTGTTATCATTGTTTTTAAAAATGTCATTGTCCCAAACAGTAAATGATGTAAAAAAAAATACGCAATGCCAGAATTGCTGTTTTTGGTCATTTAAAGGGGTTGTCCGGGATCAAACTTATTTTTTTTAAAACATCTTACTCACCTTTAGTAGCCAAGTCTATGTTCCCAAGGTGGTTTGAGGTATCTTTTACACTGGAGCATGGCTCCTACAGCCCTGAACACATTGTTTACATATCGGTTTATCTGTTTCTTCACTTCCTGCCGCACTGCATTGTGGGTCTCAGTGCAGGGCTGCATCTGCTGATTTCTCCTGTCTAACATCGTGTCCCTGCACCCACCCCCCTCATACATATTCATGCTTCCTGCACAGCCTCCACTCCTCCTTTGATCCGCCCCCCTCAAACATATTCATCCTCTTGCCTCATATTCCTCCCCCATATGTACGCCCATAAGCTTCTCCTTACTCTATCTCTGGCATCTGGCATGTGCTCAGTGTTTTCGCGTCGTTAGCCGGCGCATGTGCAATAGTTACTGTGATGCCGTACAAGGAATGGGCATCGCAGTGTGCATGCGCCAGCCAAAGGAATGACTGCGCCGGCGCGGGATATCGGCAGCATAACAAGTTAGTACAATGGCGGTCAGAGGGAAAGGATGGACGGGCGGAGGGTAGGAAGGGGCGGGGGAACGCAATGAGAAGGCTGAGCAAGCAGGGCACCTAAGAGAGTAACGCCGCCCTGGGCACTTGCGAGCCCTCATTTGCATATCTTATAAAGATCGTTTTTGAGGGTTCTATAAGTCCAGGATTGATGCCAGAGGTAACGTTTTTATTAACTGTAAGCATGCTAGGGAGCTGTGGGAAGGGTTAAAAAAGTGAAATGCTGGTGACAGACTCCCTTTAATAGAAAAATAAAAAATGAAGAAAATTAAGTTAGGGGTCTTAATTAGAGTTGAGCGAACACCTGGATGTTCGGGTTCGAGAAGTTCGGCCGAACTTCCCGGAAATGTTCGGGTTCGGGATCCGAACCCGACCCGAACTTCGTCCCGAACCCCATTGAAGTCAATGGGGACCCAAACTTTTCGGCACTAAAAAGGCTGTAAAACAGCCCAGGAAAGAGCTAGAGGGCTGCAAAAGGCAGCAACATGTAGGTAAATCCCCTGCAAACAAATGTGGATAGGGAAATGAATTAAAATAAAAATAAAATATATAAAAATAAACCAATATCAATTGGAGAGAGGTCCCATAGCAGAGAATTTGGCTTCACGTCAGCAGAGAATCAGTCTTCATGTCATAGCAGAGAATCAGGCTTTACGTCACCCAACACTGGAACAGTCCATTGTCAGATATTTAGGCCCAGGCAGAGGAGAGAGGTCCCGTAACAGAGAATCTGGCTTCATGTCAGCAGAGAATCAGTCTTCATGTCATAGCAGAGAATCAGGCTTCACGTCACCCACCACTGGAACAGGCCACTGTCACATATTTAGGCCCAGGCACCCAGACAGAGGAGAGAGGTCCCGTAACAGAGAATCTGGCTTCATGTCAGCACAGAATCAGTCTTCATGTCATAGCAGAGAATAAGGCTTCACGTCACCCACCACTGGAACAGGCCACTGTAACACATTTAGGCCCCGGCACCCAGACAGAGGAGAGGTTCATTCAACTTTGGGTTGCCCCGCAATATAATGGTAAAATGAAAATAAAAATAGGATTGAATGAGGAAGTGCCCTGGAGTACAATAATATATTGTTAAGGGGAGGTAGTTAATGTCTAATCTGCACAAGGGATGGACAGGTCCTGTGGGATCCATGCCTGGTTCATTTTTATGAACGTCAGCTTGTCCACATTGGCTGTAGACAGGCGGCTGCGTTTGTCTGTAATGACACCCCCTGCCGTGCTGAATACACGTTCAGACAAAACGCTGGCCGCCGGGCAGGCCAGCACCTCCAAGGCATAAAAGGCTAGCTCTGGCCACGTGGACAATTTGGAGACCCAGAAGTTGAATGGGGCCGAACCATCAGTCAGTACGTGGAGGGGTGTGCACAGGTACTGTTCCACCATGTTAGTGAAATGTTGCCTCCTGCTAACACGTTCCGTATCAGGTGGTGGTGCAGTTAGCTGTGGAGTGGTGACAAAACTTTTCCACATCTCTGCCATGCTAACCCTGCCCTCAGAGGAGCTGGCCGTGACACAGCTGCGTTGGCGGCCTCTTGCTCCTCCTCTGCCTTCGCCTTGGGCTTCCACTGGTTCCCCTGTGACATTTGGGAATGCTCTCAGTAGCGCGTCTACCAACGTGCGCTTGTACTCGCGCATCTTTCTATCACGCTCCAGTGTAGGAAGTAAGGTGGGCACATTGTCTTTGTACCGGGGATCCAGCAGGGTGGCAACCCAGTAGTCCGCACACGTTAAAATGTGGGCAACTCTGCTGTCGTTGCGCAGGCACTGCAGCATGTAGTCGCTCATGTGTGCCAGGCTGCCCAAAAGTAAGGACAAGCCGTCCTCTGTGGGAGGCGTATCGTCATCGTCCTGTGTTTCCCCCCAGCCACGCACCAGTGATGGGCCCGAGCTGCTTTGGGTGCCACCCCGCTGTGAACATGCTTCATCCGCATCCTCCTCCACCTCCTCCTCATCCTCGTCCTCCTCATCCTCCAGTAGTGGGCCCTGTCTGGCCACATTTTTACCTGGCCTCTGGTGTTGCAAAAAACCTCCCTCTGAGTCACTTCGAAGAGACTGGCCTGAAAGTGCTAAAAATTACCCCTCTTCCTCCTGGGCCACCTCCTCTTCCATCATCGCCCTAAGTGTTTTCTCAAGGAGACATAGAAGTGGTATTGTAACGCTGATAACAGCGTCATCGCCACTGGCCATGTTGGTGGAGTACTCGAAACAGGGCACACAGGTTTCGCATGGAGGCCCAGTCATTGGTGGTGAAGTGGTGCTGTTCCGCAGTGCGACTGACCCGTGCGTGCTGCAGCTGAAACTCCACTATGGCCTGCTGCTGCTCACACAGTCTGTCCAGCATGTGCAAGGTGGAGTTCCACCTGGTGGGCACATCGCATATGAGGCGGTGAGCGGGAAGGCCGAAGTTACGCTGTAGCGCAGACAGGCGTGCAGCAGCAGGGTGTGAACGCCGGAAGCGCGAACAGACGACCCGCACTTTATGCAGCAGCTCTGACATGTCGGGGTAGTTGCGAATGAACTTCTGCACCACCAAATTCAGCACATGCGCCAGGCAAGGGATGTGCGTCAAACCGGCTAGTCCCAGAGCTGCAACGAGATTTCGCCCATTATCGCACACCACCAGGCCGGGCTTGAGGCTCACCGGCAGCAACCACTCGTCGGTCTGTTGTTCTATACCCCGCCACAACTCCTGTGCGGTGTGGGGCCTGCCCCCCAAACATATGAGTTTCAGAACGGCCTGCTGACGTTTACCCCGGGCTGTGCTGAAGTTGGTGGTGAAGGTGTGTGGCTGACTGGATGAGCAGGTGGAAGAAGAGGAGGAGGAAGCTGAGTAGGAGGAGGAGGAGACAGGAGGCAAAGAATGTTGCCCTGCGATCCTTGGCGGCGGAAGGACATGCGCCAAACAGCTCTCCGCCTGGGGCCCAGCTGCCACTACATTTACCCAGTGTGCAGTTAGGGAGATATAGCGTCCCTGGCCGTGCTTACTGGTCCACGTATCTGTGGTTAGGTGGACCTTGCCACAGATGGCGTTGCGCAGTGCACACTTGATTTTATCGGACACTTGGTTGTGCAGGGAAGGCACGGCTCTCTTGGAGAAGTAGTGCCGGCTGGGAACAACATACTGTGGGACAGCAAGCGACATGAGCTGTTTGAAGCTGTCTGTGTCCACCAGCCTAAATGACAGCATTTCATAGGCCAGTAGTTTAGAAATGCTGGCATTCAGGGCCAGGGATCGAGGGTGGCTAGGTGGGAATTTACGCTTTCTCTCAAATGTTTGTGAGATGGAGAGCTGAACGCTGCCGTGTGACATGGTTGAGATGCTTGGTGACGCGGGTGGTGGTGTTGGTGGTACATCCCATGTTTGCTGGGCGGCAGGTGCCAAAGTTCCTCCAGAGGCGGAGGAAGAGGCCGAGGCGGCGGCAGCAGCAGAAGAGGCCGAGGCGGCAGCAGCAGAAGAGGTAGCAGGGGGAGCCTGAGTGACTTCTTTGTTTTTAAGGTGTTTACTCCACTGCAGTTCATGCTTTGCATGCAGGTGCCTGGTCATGCAGGTTGTGCTAAGGTTCAGAACGTTAATGCCTCACTTCAGGCTCTGATGGCACAGCGTGCAAACCACTCGGGTCTTGTCGTCAGCACATTGTTTAAAGAAGTGCCATGCCAGGGAACTCCTTGAAGCTGCCTTTGGGGTGCTCGGTCCCAGATGGCGGCGGTCAGTAGCAGGCGGAGTCTCTTGGCGGCGGGTGTTCTGATTTTGCCCACTGCTCCCTCTTTGTCTTTTGCTACGCTGTTGGCTCGGTCTCACCACTGCCTCTTCCTCCGAACTGTGAAAGTCAGTGGCACGACCTTCATTCCATGTGGGGTCTAGGACCTCATCGTCCCCTGCATCGTCTTCCACCCAGTCTTGATCCCTGACCTCCTGTTCAGTCTGCACACTGCAGAAAGACGCAGCAGTTGGCACCTGTGTTTCGTCATCAGAGACGTGCTGAGGTGGTATTCCCATGTCCTCATCATCAGGAAACATAAGTGGTTGTGCGTTAGTGCATTCTATCTCTTCCACCCCTGGGGAAGGGCTAGGTGGATGCCCTTGGGAAACCCTGGCAGCAGAGTCTTCAAACAGCATAAGAGACTGCTGCATAACTTGAGGCTCAGACAGTTTCCCTGATATGCATGGGGGTGATGTGACAGACTGATGGGCTTGGTTTTCATGCGCCATCTGTGCGCTTTCTGCAGAAGACTGGGTGGGAGATAATGTGAACGTGCTGGATGCACTGTCGGCCACCCAATTGACTAATGCCTGTACCTGCTCAGGCCTTACCATCCTTAGAACGGCATTGGGCCCCACCAAATATCCCTGTAAATTCTGGCGGCTACTGGGACCTGAGGTAGTTGGTACACTAGGACGTGTGGCTGTGGCAGAACGGCCACGTCCTCTCCCAGCACCAGAGGGTCCACTAACACCACCACGACCATGTCCACGTCCGCGTCCCTTACTAGTTGTTTTCCTCATTGTTACCGTTCACCACAATAAGAAAAATATTATTCGGGCCAATGTATTGAATTAAAATTCAGGCCTTTTTTTACAGACACCTAACACTGTCTGGCTATCTATTTAGGTACCGTATTACACTAATACAGGCACACAAGTAATGACAGATTTGGTTGAATATAAATGTGAGGCCTATTTTTTACGCGCTGTGTGACAGATATACCTTTAATCACAGAGTTAGACTTGTATCTGCACTGTAGCGTGTGTGTTAAGTTTTTCAGAATGACACTATCAGCACCTTCAATCTAAGATATCCTTTTTGGGATAGATTTAAAATAGGCCTGATATAGCAGAAACTACTAATTTTGAGAATGGCAAATTTGGGAATAGTTTTTCAACCCAGAACAAAAACTGTGCTTTTACGGTCACTAAATATAACTTGACCAGCTAAAACTGTACTGATTTGGAAGAATAGAAATGTCAGGCCTATTTTTTAGGCGCTGGGTGACAGGCTCAACTTGCCCCTGATGTAGTATATGGCCAAAAAATAACCACACTATTGATGGTTAAATGCACTTGGGTGACACAGGCTCAGCCTGCACCTGATGTAGTATATGGCCAAAAAATAACCACACTGTTGATAGTTAAATGCACTTGGGTGACACAGGCTCAGCCTGCACCTGATGTAGTATATGGCCAAAAAATAACCACACTGTTGATGGGTAAATGCACTTGGGTGACACAGGCTCAGCCTGCACCTGATGTAGTATATGGCCAAAAAATAACCACACTGTTGATGGTTAAATGCACTTGGGTGACACAGGCTCAGCCTGCACCTGATGTAGGATATAGCAAAAAATAACCACACTATTGATGGTTAAATGCACTTGGGCGACACAGGCTCAGCCTGCACCTGATGTAGTATATGTCCAAAAAATAACAACACTGTTGATGGTTAAATGCACTTGGGTGACACAGGCTCAGCCTGCACCTGATGTAGGATATAGCAAAAAATAACCACACTATTGATGGTTAAATGCACTTGGTGGTAGCTTGTGCTGGCGCACCACAAGCCACAA
Organism: Bufo bufo; assembly: GCF_905171765.1. Classification (NCBI taxonomy): domain Eukaryota; kingdom Metazoa; phylum Chordata; class Amphibia; order Anura; family Bufonidae; genus Bufo; species Bufo bufo. The sequence goes on from NC_053392.1 coordinate 237,513,760, forward strand.
AATGGCCACCGATCACCCCAGAAAAAAGTGATATAAAAACGCTCTGGGCAGCCTAAAAAACGTGAGCAATTCAATATCAGCACTTCAATGATCCACAGCTGGAGATCGATCACTGAATTAAGTCTTTTGGAGGAGTTAATCTGCCTAATCTCGCCCTAACGTCGCAGCAGCAACCTCTCCCTATGCTTGAATCAGCAGAGTGACGTGCAGCTCTACGTGACCCAAGCTTATATAGAGGCTGGGTCACATGCTGCACTGGCCAATTACAGCCATGCCAATAGTAGGCAAGGCTGTGATGGCCTCTTGGGGCAAGTAGTATGACGCTTGTTGATTGGCTGCTTTGCAGCCTTTCAAAAAGCGCCAAGAAAGCGCCGAACACCGAACCCGAACCCGGACTTTTACGAAAATGTTCGGGTCCGTGTCACGGACACCCCAAAATTCGGTACGAACCCGAACTATACAGTTCGGGTTCGCTCATCCCTAGTCTTAATATTTAGTGACACAAAGCACATTTTTTTTCTTACAAAAATGTTTTAGATTTTTTAAAATAACATAACAAAAATGTTATAAATTTGGTATTGCCATAATTGTACTGCGCCTCAAAATAAGGTTAAAACAAAACTCAAAAAACTATGGTGGAAGTGCCTTTTTTCCATAATAGTTTTTCAATATATCATGTGGAACATTAATTAATAGAAAAATAAAAATACAGGTTATTGTACAAACTAAAGTATCACCTCCAAAATTGGCTTGGCCTTGAATTCACTCACTGAAGGAAAAAAAAAAAAAAAAAAAAAAGAAAGTAACAAACCCAGATAGGAATGTTGGATTGCTGGAAAAAAGGTGGCATGTAGTTATGTCTCAGGCAGACATAAATTATTACAGTTATGGTCTGATTAGACATTGGTTCTTGGCACAAGAGGGAGCAAAAGTGCTTCCCTACAAAAAGGCTTTTAGAGGCTACTTTTGGGTAGCGGACCTTTGATGAGAGATCGTTGACTGTAGTCTTCTCCGATACACTGGATGAAATTTTGCCCAGACTTTTAGAGGGGCACATCATTGGACTGCAAGAAGCAGGATGGTTATTTTGATTTAATGATGCAGAAAAAAAAGAGAAGGAAAGTACTGACATGAAAAACAGGTATATGGGGCAGATTATGTTTGGGGTACTCTAAGCAGATGAAAAAAAAAATCCTTATAAAAATGGAGAATCCCTTTAAACAAATTCTTGACATTTTACACAAATACATCTTGATCTTAGAAAACAATTTTTACAGCACTTTTACACAATGACGTAATGGTGAGTCTGTACATGTATTTTCATGTACTGTAGACAAATAGTTGGATATATATTTTGTTTATATGGTTAAATGCCTGGAGAATAGGGTATGTATTTGATGACTTGGTTTCATACACATGACCATTTTGGTCTGTGAACGATCTGCAATTTTTGCAGATCACACACGAACCCATTCATTTCTATGCATCTGCAAAAAATCCAAACAGCACATGGTTGTCATCTGTGTGTTGTCTACATCCATGTAACTGTTCCACAAATCAAAGAACATGTCCTTTTTTTGTCATTTTTGCGGAGAAGAATTGCCAGTTCCAGTAGAAAAATGCGGTATGCACATGACCGGTATCTGTATTTTGTGGATACGCCGTTTACAGACAGCACAAAATGGATAGAGTGCGGTCATGTGCATGAGGGCTAAGAATGAGCTAAAAGCAAATTACAACCAGCAATATTTTACATCAGAGAAATACATAACACATTTTGTTGATTCCCTATTGATCGTGATCAAAGCAATAATACATAACAGTATATCCCACAGAGAAGTCAATATCACTTAAGCTAGTGACGAGCGCTGCTGTTTAGATTAATCATAATACAGATATGCTTACTTCTTTCATTATATACTTAAGTAAAAGGAATAAAACAGTGTGTTGGAGGCAGACATTCTTTTAACTAGACTAAACAAATAGATGATATAAACTAATCACCCAAAACATTAAACCTACCTGTCTAATATTGGGGAGCTCCCAATCGTGCAGCTAAAACTACTCTGACCTATCGAGGTATGGACTCCACAAGACTTTGAAATGTGTCCTCTTGTATCCAGCACCAAGATATTAGCAGAAAATCCTTTAATTCCTATAAATTGTGAAGTTTGGCCTCTATGGCTTTTCTTGCACATCACACACAGAAACCCATAGAAACATAGAATGTGTCGGCAGATAAGAACCATTCGGCCCATCTAGTATGCCCAAAATATTGATTACTCTGAATAGCCCTTGGCCCTATCTTATATGAAGGGTGGCCTTATGCCTATCCCATGCATGCTTAAACTCCTTCACTGTATTTGCAGCTACCACTTCTGCAGGAAGGCTATTCCATGCATCCACTACTCTCTCAGTAAAGTAATACTTCCTGATATTACTTTTAAACCTTTGCCCCTCTAATTTAAAACTATGTCCTCTTGTAGCAGTTTTTCTTCTTTTAAATATTCTCTCCTCTTTTACCTTGTTGATTCCCTTTATGTATTTAAAAGTTTCTATCATATCCCCTCTGTCTCGTCTTTCTTCCAAGCTATACATGTTAAGGTCCTTTAATCTTTCCTGGTAAGTTTTATCCTGCAATCCATGTACTAGTTTAGTAGCTCTTCTCTGAACTCTATCCAAAGTATCAATATCCTTCTGGAGATATGGTCTCCAGTACTGAGCACAATACTCCAAATGAGGTCTCACTAGTGCTCTGTAGAGCGGCATGAGCACCTCCCTCTTTCTATTGGTAATGCCTCTCCCTATACACCCAAGCATTCTGCTAGCATTTCCTGCTGCTCTATGACATTGTCTGCCTACCTTTAAGCCTTCTGAAATAATGACCCCTAAATCCCTTTCCTCAGATACTAAGGTTAGGACTGTATCACTGATTTTATATTCTGCTCTTGGGTTTTTTACCCCCCAGGTGCATTATCTTGCACTTATCAACATTAAATTTTAGTTGCCAGATTTTTTGACCATTCCTCTAGTTTTCCTAAATCCTTTTTCATTTGGTGTATCCCTCCAGGAACATCAACCCTGTTACAAATCGTTGTGTCATCAGAAAAAAGACACACCTTACCATCGAGGCCTTCTGCAATTTCGCTGAAAAAGATATTAAACAATATGGGTCCCAGAACAGATCCCTGAGGCACCCCACTGGTAACAAGACCATGGTCTGAATATACTCCATTGCCTACAACCCTCTGTCTGTCCCTCAGCCAATGCCTAATCCATTCAACAATATGGAAGTCCACTCACAAAGACTGCAATTTATTGATAAGCCTTCCATGTGGGACAGTATCAAAAGCCTTACTAAAGTCCAGATAAGCGATGTCTACTGCACCTTCGCCATCTATTATTTTAGTCACCCAATCAAAAAAATCAATAAGATTAGTTTAACATGATCTCCCTAAAGTAAATCCATGCTGTTTTTCATCTTTCAATCCATGGGATTTTAGATGTTCCACAATCCTCCCCTTAAGTATGGTTTCCATTAATTCCCCCACTATTGATGTCAGGCTTACTGGCCTATAGTTGCCCGATTCCTCCCTAGTACCTTTCTTGTGAATGGGCACAACATTTGCCAATTTCCAATCTTCTGGGACGACTCCTGTTGCCAGTGATTGGTTAAATAAATCTGTTAATGGTTTTGCTAGTTCGCCGCTGAGCTCTAATAGCTTAATAGCTTTGGGTGTATTCCATCAGGCCCCATGACTTATTTGTATTAATTTTAGACAGCTGACTTAGAACCTCTTCCTCTGTAAAGACACATGCATCAAAAGATTCATTAGTCTTCTTTCCTAACTGAGGTCCTTTTCCTTAATTTTCCTTTGTAAAAACTGAACAGAAGTATTCATTGAGGCAGTCAGCTAGTTCTTTATCTTTTTCCATATACCTTCCTTCTTTTGTTTTTAATTTGGTAATTCCTTGTTTTAGTTTCCTTTTTTCATTTATGTATCTGAAGAATGTCTTATCACCATTTTTCACTGACTGATTTCTCTTCTGCCTTATAACTTGTTTGGCCTCTCTCTGCCTAATCTTATAAATTTGCCTGTCATCCTCGTTTTTTTTTCTTCTTATAATTACTAAATGCTATCTTTTGGTTTTTAATGATTTTGGCCACTTCTGCTGAGTACCACAGTGGTCTCTGCCTTTTTTTTGCTTTTACTGACAAGCCTAATGCAATTTTCTGTTGCCTCCAATAGTGCCACTTTTAAGTAGTCCCATTTCTCCTGGACTCCATTGAAACTGTTCCCATCTGATAGGGACTCGTATACCACTAATCTAATTTTAGAAAAGTCTGTTTTTCTAAAATCTAAAACTTTTGTTTTTGTGGTGTGACTCAGTCACTGTACTTATAGTAAACCACACTGACTGGTGATTACTAGATCCCAAGCTTTCCCCTACAGTAATATCAGATACAAAATTCCCATTTGTGAATACTAAATCTAAAATGGCCTCCTTCCGGGTTCACTCTTAAACTACTTGCTGTAGAGATAATCCCAGTAGAGAATTTAGAATATCTGTACTCCTGGCAGAACTAGCTATTTTGGTTTTCCAGTTTATCGGGAAGATTAAAGTCTCCCATAATGATAACTTCCCCCTTCAATGTCATTTTAGCTATTTCCTCAACTAGTAGATCATCTAATTCTTTGACTTGGCTAGGTGGTCTATATATCACACCTACACGAGTTACCTTATGATTATCAAGCTGCAAGGTAACCCAAACTGACTCTAAATTGGTCTCGCTAACTTGTATCAAATTAGATTTCATGCTATCTTTCACATACAGGGCCACCCCTCCCCCTTATTGCCTTCTCTGTCTTTCCTGTATAGAGAGAACCCTGGTATTGTTATATCCCAGTCATTACTCCCATTGAACCACGTCTCAGTAACAGCAACTAAATCTATATTCTTAAATGCCATTATAGCCTCAAGTTCATTGATCTTATTCCCTAAACTGTGAGTATTTGTAGACAAGAATCTGAGCTTGTCATTTCTTAACCTTTGTGCTACTGGCATCTTCTGGCATTGTTCTGGGGGGCAGTCGGACTGCTGGATTATTACTCTTTTGCCCCCCTTTCCTAGTTTAAATGCTCCTTTGCAAATACTTGGAACTGTTCACTGAGGACATTCGTTCCCTTGAGAGAAAGATACAAACCATCTTTCTTGTACAGTTCTTTTCCATTCCAACGAGAGCTAAAATGAGACACAAAGCCATACCCTTGGTTCAGACACCATTCACCAAGCCATACATTGAATTCCTTAATGCGCATCTTCCTGTCATGCTGAAAGGTTATGCACAGGCAAAACTGCAGAGAATGAAACAGTTGCTGCAACCTCCCGTATATCATTTCCAAGTGTGTGAAAAGCTTCTTTCACCTTTGAAACCTCATTGCAAGCCAGATCATTTGTCCCAAGATGGACAATAACATCCACCTCCCTTTCCTGCTTTGCTTGCCTAACAATATTAAGGATCCGTCGTCTATCCCTGCTAGCGGTAGCACCAGGGAGACATCTCATAACACCATTTTCCTCAAACTTCACACCTCTTATGATGGAATCGCCCACCAAATAGCTGACATCTGGGGAATTTGGAGTCCAAAGTAAACATTAGGGGTGAGTGAATCGAGCTTTGGATCCAAGATACATCAGTACCAAAGCCAACTTCGGATTCCTGTTTTAAAATATTTTTACGAAGAATCAAAGCCTGAAATTATTCACATAAGTCTTGCGCAACTTCGGACTTAACAAATTTTACCTCGCCGAGGTACATACATTTTAATGCTGTACGGTCCCCGTACATCATTAAAACAAAGTTTTTGAACAAATTGATTTTAGATCTTGGATCCGAAACTTGATTCGCTCACCCCTAGTCAACACCTATATCTCTTTGTCGTGGTCCTAAAACCATTCCTCCACAATGTTCACTGTGTTCTAGGGAAAATGATACTGCTGAAAGAGGTCACTGCCATTAGCTGTTTCCATGAAGAGATGCATTTTGTCTGCAAGAATGTTTAGGTAGGTGATACATGTCAAAGTACATAAATGCCTGAAACCAAGGTTTCTCAACAGAGCATTGCTCGGAACATCACAGTATCTCCACCATCTTTCCTTCTTCTCATGGTTCATCCTCATGCCATTTGCTTACCAGGCCACCTTCTCCCATTGCTTCATGGTCCAATTTTGATGCTTGCGCGACCATTGTTGGCTCTTTCAGCGGTGGTCAGGAGTCAGCATGGGAAATATGACAGCTGTGTAGCCCCATACACAGAAAGCTGTAATGTACTGTGTGTTCTAACAACAACCTCAGTTATTGACAACTGTGTCTCATCCTCATCATCAACCTTTTGAGACACTAATTGCGGTTGACTTGTTGGCAATTGTGTCTCATCATCATCATCCTCCACCTCGTGAAACACTAATTGCCGTTCCCCACCCTCATCTTCTTGTAACTTTGAATGCTCAAGAGTTTGGGAATCATGGCACAATATCTCCTCATGTACCTTTTCAAGCGTCCTTGGCGAAAGGGCCAAATCAAGGAATGGCGCTGAAAAGAGCAATTTGGAATATCTGAGTGTGGGATCACTTGTTTGCCAAGACTCTCCATGGTGAGAGGAAGGAGGATCAGGGTGTGGATTCTGTGTACCAGACTCTTGGCTACTGAGACTGGACTTTGTGGAAGACAGGGTGGTGCTTAACCGACTGGAAGCATTATTTGCTGCAATCCAACCGACGAACTGGTCGCACTGGTCTGACTTTGAGAGTGGTCTCCTGTCTCCTGTGCCGCCCTGCAAACTGGGACATAAAGCTAGGTATCGTGGATGATTTTTTTTCTTGTGCTCTGGCAGCAGTATACATTTTCACCGCGCCCAGGGCTATGGCTTCATCAGCACCATCAGCAGCACGGCCACTTCCCCATCCCTTTACTGCTCGCCTTGCGCATATTAAATGGTATATACACTGCGTGCAGAATTATTAGGCAAATGAGTATTTTGACCACATCATCCTCTTTATGCATGTTGTCTTACTCCAAGCTGTATAGGCTCGAAAGCCTACTACCAATTAAGCATATTAGGTGATGTGCATCTCTGTAATGAGAAGGGGTGTGGTCTAATGACATCAACACCCTATATTAGGTGTGCATAATTATTAGGCAACTTCCTTTCCTTTGGCAAAATGGGTCAAAAGAAGGACTTGACAGGCTCAGAAAAGTCAAAAATAGTGAGATATCTTGCAGAGGGATGCAGCACTCTTAAAATTGCAAAGCTTCTGAAGCGTGATCATCGAACAATCAAGCGTTTCATTCAAAATAGTCAACAGGGTCGCAAGAAGCGTGTGGAAAAACCAAGGCGCAAAATAACTGCCCATGAACGGAGAAAAGTCAAGCGTGCAGCTGCCAAGATGCCACTTGCCACCAGTTTGGCCATATTTCAGAGCTGCAACATCACTGGAGTGCCCAAAAGCACAAGGTGTGCAATACTCAGAGACATGGCCAAGGTAAGAAAGGCTGAAAGACGACCACCACTGAACAGACACACAAGCTGAAACGTCAAGACTGGGCCAAGAAATATCTCAAGACTGATTTTTCTAAGGTTTTATGGACTGATGAAATGAGAGGGAGTCTTGATGGGCCAGATGGATGGGCCCGTGGCTGGATTGGTAAAGGGCAGAGAGCTCCAGTCCGACTCAGACGCCAGCAAGGTGGAGTACTGGTTTGGGCTGGTATCATGAAAGATGAGCTTGTGGGGCCTTTTCGGGTTGAGGATGGAGTGAAGCTCAACTCCCAGTCCTACTGCCAGTTTCTGGAAGACACCTTCTTCAAGCAGTGGTACAGGAAGAAGTCTGCATCCTTCAAGAAAAACATGATTTTCATGCAGGACAATGCTCCATCACACGCGTCCAAGTACTCCACAGCGTGGCTGGCAAGAAAGGGTATAAAAGAAGAAAATCTAATGACATGGCCTCCTTGTTCACCTGATCTGAACCCCATTGAGAACCTGTGGTCCATCATCAAATGTGAGATTTACAAGGAGGGAAAACAGTACACCTCTCAGAACAGTGTCTGGGAGGCTGTGGTTGCTGCTGCACGCAATGTTGATGGTGAACAGATCAAAACACTGACAGAATCCATGGATGGCAGGCTTTTGAGTGTCCTTGCAAAGAAAGGTGGCTATATTGGTCACTGATTTGTTTTTGTTTTGTTTTTGAATGTCAGAAATGTATATTTGTGAATGTTGAGATGTTATATTGGTTTCACTGGTAAAAATAAATAATTGAAATGGGTATATATTTGTTTTTTGTTAAGTTGCCTAATAATTATGCACAGTAATAGTCACCTGCACACACAGATATCCCCCTAAAATAGCTAAAACTAAAAACTACTTCCAAAAATATTCAGCTTTGATATTAATGAGTTTTTTGGGTTCATTGAGAACATGGTTGTTGTTCAATAATAAAATTAATCCTCAAAAATACAACTTGCCTAATAATTCTGCACTCCCTGTATGCTTGCAAGTATGTCAGACATACAGTAGTGCAGGTTTTGTAAGTGTATGCGCAAATAAAGTACACAGTATGTCACAGATATTTTTAGGATGCGCACACGTTAAACAGGAGATGTAGCACAGATAATGTCGCTGTCCGCAGCATCTATGAAAAAAGTACACTGAATTTCACAGATAATTTTAGGATGCGCAAACGTTATGCAGGAGGTATAGCGCAAGTAATGTCGCTGTCACCACCGCCTAATAAAAAATTACACTGAATTAATGTCACTGATATTTAGGTTGCACAAAGGTTATACAGGAGGTATAGCGCAAGTAATGTCGCTGTCACCGCCGCCTAATAAAAAAATTACAGTACACTGAATGTCACAGATAATTTTAGGATGCGCAAATGTTATACAGAAGGCATAGCACAAGTAATGTCGCTGTCACCAGCGGCTAATGAAAAATTACACTGAATTAATGTCACTGATATTTAGGATGGGCAAACGTTATACAGGAGATGTGGAGCAGGTAATGTCGCTGCCACCAGCAGCAAAAATTTTTTACTGAATGTCACTGATATTTCGGATACGCAAACGTTATACCGTACAGGAGATGTAGCGCACGTAATGTAACTGTCCGCAGCGGACACCGTATACAGAAAAAGTACACTGGATGTCAAAGATATTTTTAGGCTGCACACACGTTAGACAGGAGATGTAGCGCAGATAATGTCGCTGTCTCCAGCGGCGAAAAAAATTACACTGAATGTCACTGATATTTCGGATGCGCTAACGTTATACTGGAGATGTAGCACAGGTAATGTCGCTGCCACCAGCAGCAAAAAAATTTGACTGAATGTCACTGATATTTCGGATACGCAAATGTTATACAGGAGATGTAGTGCAGGTAATGTAACTGTCCGCAGCGGACACCGTCTACGGAAAAAGTATACTGGATGTCACAGATTTTTAGGCTGCGCACACGTTAGACAGGAGATGTAGTGCAGATAATGTTGCTGTCTGCAGCGGCCAAAAAATTGCAAGCTGTTTAGCGCAGGTTGCGCTAAAAAATATATATTGCTGCCAGATACAACTATAGTCCTTAAAAAGGACTTTTGGGTCTCTAACAATTCCACGCAATTTAGCGCAGGTTTCACTAATAATTATATTGCTGCCAGATACAACAATAGTCCTTAAAAGGACTTTTGGGTCTCTACTCTCTAACAAGTTTTTTCAATAAAAATATTAGTATTTCACTACACTATCTGTCCCTTCTTTAGCACAGCTCTCCCTGACTAAGACTGAGCCGAACATGTGTCATCACGTGCTATATAGCACTCGATGATGTGTTCCGGCCAACCAATCACTGTAATGCCAGTATCCAACATGGCTACGGGTAGGGTAGGAGAATCGGGTAGGAGAATCGAGCATAGTGTTCGAGCACACGTGGTATTTGGCCGAACACCACGATGTGCCGAGCATATCGATGCTCAAGCCGAACTGGTGTTTGGCTGAGCATGCTCGCCCAACACTAGAGTACAGTATTTGGCTATCTCCAGAACTCGCATAGAAATGAATGGAGCTGCTGAGCACATGCCCAACTGACCACTCTGTTCATTTTGGGGGCTCCACATGATACTGGATCTCTGTTCTCGTGATCAGTGTGGGTCCCAGCAATAGGAACCCCACCCATCTAATAGTTATCCCCTATCATGTGGATCAGGGATAACTTAATATAAATAAGTTATCAATATCAGATTAGTGGAGATCCGCTACACAAAGCATACCAAGCGCAGTGCTGTACATTTTATAGTAGCTGTGCTAGGTATTGCAGCCCAAACCCATTAACTTCAATGGGTGCAACCTGCACATAGGTCATGTGAGCAATGAATGTGATGTCATTGGCCTAGGAAGAGGCTGCAGCGATCACCAGACAGCCACAGTCTCTACAAACAGCTGATAGGTGAGGGGGCAGGAGTCAGACCCCCACCAATCAGATATTGATGACCTATCTCAATATTCTCCTTCCAGAAAACCCCATTAAGCATAACTGCATCCATGTAACAAATGTTCCCCTGCAGATGCTAGAGCTAAATCAACTTTTTCACTTCTATACCCTGCAGATTCGGAAATTCCTAATTGCATGTGACCGAATGTAATAATTGATACAGTCCAACTGAGTATATTACCATTCAAGGATCTTATAAAAATTACTTTTAGGATTAAGATGCCCATTATTCGTTTTATCATTAATCTGAAGCAGAGTAAAATGAAAATCCTACAGCATTTCTAAATAGATGTTACTGCCTCCTCAGTATAGGTTCATTATTAGAGTCTCGAAGCATTAGTCGTGTTGCCATGGAGACTGGAAGAATGCATTGATTATACTGTACATAGGAGAGGTCTGGATGCCCAACCTTATTTTTTACTTGAAATATGTATCTCATTTAACTGTCTAGAGAAGGCAGCGTTTATTATGTATCATCGGACTTCTAATGTAATACTTATATACTTGTTCTTTGCTAACAATTAGGACAGATTGCAACCGTAACCTGCTTTTTAACATGAATGTCAGACATCGCATTTCCAGAAGCCGGTGTTATAAGAAATAATGGACTTTGTAGTTTACACGAAAATCGATAGCTCATCAAAACAGCTCTTATACAAATCTGAGGGAGCCAAAATTATGGCCCAATTAGCTTTCTGCTAGACTTTGCCTCCTCATGCCCATGTACTCAATTACAACACATGAACTTTCCCAGATATAACTGCGCTCATGACAACCAGGGGAGCCTTCTGCGGTGTTTTGTATCCTCCAGAGTACTGCAAAAAGTTGCATAGGTTTATGCTACAGACATGTTTGAAACAGCAACCATTCCAGAACTGCTGCCAATCAGTTGGCGAACCTGTTGCTGTTTATTGCCCTCTTCTTTTATTTATTATGCTTCTCACTTTGCCGAACAATTTTGTGATGAGAAACGTAGTCCTGCTTAGACTCGAATAACTGCATGCATCCGACGCCGTCAGGAAGCAGGGGGTGTTACCCCTACTCTGGGGACCACGGCGCAGGGCACGGGTTCCCCTTCAGCTCGGTAGAACACCTGGTGCCCGAGGTGCGGGTGCGCGGCGGGTGCATATACACAGTACGCAGGCTGCGCGCGCATTCCCGGGTGCATAGCGTTCCTGCATTATCCGGCTGTCAGGTGTGAGCCTTGCTGGGGGAGGTTCCCAGTACACACCTTCCACCTTCCTCGCCTGCCATTGGTTCCCGGGGAGGGAGGCCTCCTGGTTGCCTTGGGGACCAGGGGGTGGTTCCTACCTTCCCTGGCTATAAAGACCTGGCCTGAGCTCTGGCTCATTGCTGAGTTATTCCACCTTATGGTGAACACCTAGCCTCCCTGCGTATCCTCCTATTTGCCTGTTGTTTCTTTGTATCCTTCCCAGTTACTGACCCTTGGACTGTCTTCCGCCTTGAACCTTCGCTGCCTTCCTCGACCCGGATTGGACATTGACTACCCCTCTTGGATTATCCCTAAACTTGTACCACGTTTCTGGGCTGTCAGCTGCTTACTGCCAGTGGGTTCCTCACCCCATTACTGGCTCCCTGGGACGTCTGACAGAATAACTCAGCCTACACCATGGAACCCGCAAAAGCAGTGGATCCCATGACGGCCATGACCCAGCAACTTAACCTCATGACGCAGACCTTCCAGGAGATGCAAGCCAGTCATGAGCACCTGCTGCAGAGGATTGCCACACAGGAGCAACGCATCGCAGAGCGCACCGCGCTACCACCTTCGCCTCCCCCTACGCCGGCTCGCACCCTGGAAGTGGTCTCTAGCGAGCTGTCAGTCAGCCTCCCTGAGCGGTTTTCAGGCGATCGGAGGAAGTACCGCTCCTTCATCATTTCCTGCGAGCTGTTGTATTCCCTGAAGCCTCGTACATATGCCACAGACTTCGTCAAGGTACGCACGGCAATTTCCTTGCTCTCAGGGCCTCCCCAGACCTGGGCGCACCAACTCCTACTAGCCGATGACCCAGGGCTGGCATCTTGGAAGTCCTTTGCCGCAGCTGTGCAAAGACTTTATGATGACCCCCTGCGTTCTTCAACCGTCAGGGGTACCTTGCGCACCCTCCGCCAGGGCAGACATCCAGTGGAGGATTACATCATGGAATTCCGTGAGGTAGCCCCGGATACGGGCTTGAACGAGGTGGCCTTGATTGACCAGTTCCGCATTGGTTTTTCCGAGCAGCTCAAGGATCAGCTCGCCCGCATTGGGATGTCGGGCTCCTTGGGAGGCCTGATGGACTCAGTAACCCACCTGGATCGTCGCTTCCGGGAAAGACGACAGGAGCGACAACAGACTCCGCCTCTACCGGAGCGCCGATGCAGATCGGGGCTGTTCGGGGTCCCCTGTCCACGGTGGAGAGAACCAGGAGAAGAACCCTGCATCTGTGTTTATGCTGCGCAAAACCGGGCCATTTCCTGAAGGACTGTCCCATCAAACCTCCTACAGGTAGGCCGGAGACACCCACGGTATGCATTAACCTACCTATGTATAACAACTCGTCTCATCTCTCCATCCTTGTTTCCCTGCAGATAGGAAACAACAATATTGATCTCTCTGCCATCATTGATTCGGGCGCAAGCAGCTGTTTTATGGACAAGGATCTGGCTTCCCAACTAGGCGTCCTGTTGCGCCCTAAGAAGAACCCATCCCAGCTGCATCTGGTGGATGGCAGCACCCTAAAGACGGGACCTATCGCCATGGAATCCCATCCCTTGTTCCTCCGCATCGGCCTTTACCATTCCGAGAAGATCGTGTGGGACATCGTGCCTTCCCCCTTGTTTCCAGTCATTCTAGGCATCCCCTGGCTTAGGAGACACAACCCCACGATCAACTGGACCTCTGGCTCCATCACCTTCACGCCCCCCTCCGGTTCTCCTGTTCACGCGTCTCCGGCTCCAAGCCCTCCTACGGTTCTGGGCACTGTTGAACACAGACTACCCGACAAATATTGGGACTATGCAGACGTTTTTGAAAAAAAAGGAGCAGACGCCTTGCCGCCACACAGGCCCTATGATTGCCCCATTGACCTGCTCCCTGGAGCCCCACTGCCGTACGGGCGCTTGTACAATCTGTCCGAACCCGAGACCAGGGCCCTGAAGGACTACATAGAGGAGAGCCTAGCGAAGGGGTTCATCCGTCCCTTGACCTCTCCAGTCGGGGCCGGCATCTTCTTTGTGGGGAAAAAAGATGGGGGTCTCCGACCCTGTGTCGATTACCGGGCCCTGAACGACATCACCAAGAAGAACCGGTACCCACTCCCTCTTATTCCCGACTTGCTGGACAGAGTCAAGGATGCCTGTTTCTTCACCAAGATCGACCTCCGGGGGGCATACAATCTGATTTGTGTCAAGGAGGGGGATGAGTGGAAGACAGCATTCCGCTCACAGTTTGGGCACTACGAGTACCTTGTCATGCCCTTCGGGCTCTGTAACGCCCCTGCCACATTTCAGTGCTTCATCAATGACGTCTTCCGTGACCTGTTGGATACCCATGTTGTGGTATATCTAGACGATATCCTTGTCTTTTCCAGATCACTGCCACAACACGAACGGCATGTCAAATCGGTGCTCCAGCGTCTGCGGACCCACAATCTCTATGGCAAGCTTGAAAAAAGCACCTTCGAAGTCTCGTCCATCGAGTTCTTGGGCTACATCCTATCCCCAGGCCGAGTGGAGATGGACCCCAGGAAGATCCAGGCCGTTCAGAATTGGCCTGTCCCCCGCAATCGGCGGATGGTGCAGCAGTTCATTGGTTTTGCCAATTTTTACCGTTGATTCATTCGGAACTTTTCAGCGATCTGCGCTCCCATCACTGCACTGACCAGGAGCAACACCCTGAATGGACCCCGACGGTCCAACAGGCATTCCAGCACCTCAAGAGGCTGTTCACACAGGCACCTATACTGGTACAACCGGACGCCTCTTGCCCGTTTTTTCTGGAGACCGACGCCTCCGAGGGGGCAATCGGGGCTGTTCTCTCCCAGGTCCAAGGGGAGAAGCAGCTTCGCCATCCCGTTGCTTTTTATTCCCGCAAACTCACCAGGGCCAAACGCAAGTATAATGAGGGTGAGAGGGAGCTGCTCGCCATCAAGGACGCCCTGGAGGAATGGAGACATTTGCTGGAGGGAGCCGAAAACCCTGTGATGGTGTACACCGACCATCGCAACCTTGAATATCTCCGCAGTGCCAAGTGACTGCGTCCTCGACAAGCCAGGTGGGCTCTCTTTTTCTCCCGTTTTCGCCTCCAGATTACTTATCGACCGGGATCCAAGAACGACAATGCTGATGCCTTGTCCCGTATGTGCTCCTCCGAGGCCGATACTGCACCTCCAGAACCGATCCTGCCAGCCGCATACTTTCTAGCCACCCAAAACTCCTTGATTGAGAGGATCCGACGGGCCAGCACGCCAGCTCCAGAGGAGGCAGCCCATCTGCCAATGAAGCAGGGGCTTCGTTACCACCAACAGTGGATCTATGTCCCAGTCTCCCAGCGACTGCCTGTACTACAGCATCACCATGACCACCCCACAGCAGGCCACCGAGGTAGGCGCAACACCACGGAATGCATCCTACGTCGGTTTTGGTGGCCCTCTTTGGCAGCCGACGTACGCTCCTTCATCGAGTTTTGTTCTGTGTGGGCACTCTACAAACGTCCCACCTCAAAACCCGTTGGGTTATTACAACCTCTGCCAGTGCCAACCCTTCCATGGCGCAACATAGCCATGGATTTCATTGTGGACTTACCGCCTTCACAAGCCTGTACCACCATCATGGTGGTGGTGGACATATGTACCAAGATGTCCCACTTCATTCCGACCTCCGGTCTCCCGATGGCCCAACAAACCTCAAAGTTGTTCCTCCAACACGTGTTCCGGTTGCACGGGCTCCCTGATTCCATAGTCTCAGACCGGGGCTCGCAATTCACCTCCCGCTTTTGGACCCAGTTTTGCCGTAGTCTTCATATCACTCGCAGCCTGTCTTCTGCCTATCACCCCCAGTCCAATGGGCAGACCGAAAGGACCAACCAAACCCTCGAGCAGTTCCTTAGCTGTTACACATCCCATCTACAAGACGACTGGGTGAGCCATCTCCCCTTCACGGAATTTTCCTTCAACAATCAGCTTCATTCCTCCACCGGACTTTCACCATTCTATGCCAACTATGGCTATCATCCCTCAACTCTCCCGGATCTCCCCCTTGATGTCCCGGTGCCTGAAGTGGCTCAACGGCTCTGGCTCCTACGAGAACTGAGGCGGGCCCTAACGCAACAACTCCAGGCCGCTCAGCAGCGGCACAAGACGCAGGCAGACCGTAGACGCACAGAGTTCCCCAGGTACAAAGATGGAGACAAGGTGTGGCTTTCCACACAGCACCTCAAACCTGTCCCTCCTGAAAACTGGGACCCTGTTACCTTGGGCCCTTCGAGATCGTGAGTATGGTCAACAACGTTGCAGCCAAGCTCCGGTTGCCTACTTCCCTGGGAATCCACCCGGTATTCCACGTGTCCTTGTTGAAACCACACCGTGCCAACCCGTTCCCGGACCGGGCGCCTGCTCCACCACCTCCCATCCAGGTGAATAACGATGACGAGTACGAAGTCCAGGAGATCCTGGACTCCCACCGCCGGGGTCCTGGAGTATCTCATCCACTGGAAGGGGTACGGTCCCAAGGAGCGTTCCTGGGAGCCCTTGGGGAATGTCCATGCGGCCGCCAAGGTGCGGGCGTTCCATCGGGCTCACCCCGAGAGGCCTTCCCAGGGTCGCGTCCGGAGGCCGCTCCTTGGTGGGGGGCTCTGTCAGGAAGCAGGGGGTGTTACCCCTACTCGGGGACCGCGGGCACGGCGCAGGGCACGGGTTCCCCTTCAGCTCGGTAGAACACCTGATGCCCGAGGTGCGCAGTACACAGGCTGCGCGCGCATTCCCGGGTGCATAGCGTTCCTGTATTATCCATCTGTCAGGTGTGAACCTTGCTGGGGGAGGTTCCCAGTACACACCTTCCACCTTCCTCGCCTGCCATTGGTTCCCGGGGAGGGAGGCCTCCTGGTTGCCTTGGGGACCAGGGGGTGGTTCCTACCTTCCCTGGCTATAAAGACCTGGCCTGAGCTCTGGCTCATTGCTGAGTTATTCCACCTTATGGTGAACACCTAGCCTCCCTGCGTATCCTCCTATTTGCCTGTTGTTTCTTTGTATCCTTCCCAGTTACTGACCCTTGGACTGTCTTCCGCCTTAAACCTTCGCTGCCTGCCTCGACCCGGATTGGACATTGACTACCCCTCTTGGATTATCCCTAAACTTGTACCACGTTTCTGGGCTGTCAGCTGCTTACTGCCAGTGGGTTCCTCACCCCATTACTGGCTCCCTGGGACGTCTGACAGACGCATAGAACTGCAGCCTAAGCATGTTGCTATGACATAGTCCAAGCATGCACAAGGCCTCTGAGTGGTCAGGGTATTATAAGTGTGCTCCCGTTGTAGTTTCTGTAAAATTTGATTATATATATGACTGCATTGTACTATTTGCATGGGCTATACTAGAAAAGATATTGATGACATCCTTAGGATAGGTCATCATCATTATCACATCAGTGGGGGTCCAAATCTCGGCACTTCCGCCAATCAGCTTTTTCAGCCTATTAAACCGCTGCGGTCACTGAAGCTCTGGTGCAGGTGCAGCAGCCATACATCGTATAGTGGCATTAACTTTGGATTTGGTATTCACAAACGGGGATTCGGTATATGATGTCATTGTAGGCGAAACCTTGGGATCTAGTGATCACCAGTCAGTGTGGTTTAATATAAGAACTGTGAAAGAGTCCCACCACACAAAAACAAAAGTTTTAGATTTTAGAAAAACAGACTTTTCAAAAATGAAATTAGTCATAAATGAGTCCTTATCAGACTGGAACGGATTACATGGAGTCCAGGAGAAATGGGACTACTTAAAAGGTGCATTATTGAAGGCAACAGAAAATTGCATTAGACTTGTCAGTAAAAGCAAAAAAAGGAGGAGACCAATGTGGTACTCAGCAGAAGTGGCCCAAATCATTAAAAATAAAAAGCTAGCATTTTGTAATTATAAAAAAACCCAGAGCATTGAAGATAAGGAAATCTACAAGATTAGGCAGAGAGAGGCCAAGCAAGTTATAAGAACTTCTAAAGCGCAGGCAGAAGAAAAACTAGCTCAGTCTATGAAAAAAGGGGATAAGACATTCTTCAGATATATAAATGAAAAAAGGAAATTAAAACAAGGAATAACTAAATTAAAAACAAAGGACGGAAGGTATGTAGAAGAGAATAAAGGGCTAGCCGACTGCCTTAATGAATACTTCTGTTCAGTTTTTACAAAAGAAAAAGGAGAAGGACCTCCACTAGAAAGAATGACTATTAAATCGTTTGATGCATGTATCTTTACAGAGGAAGATGTTCTAAGTTTGCTGTCTAAGGTGAAGACAGATAAGTCACAGGGGCCTGATGAGATACACCCAAAATTATTAAAAGAGCTTAGTGGTGAGCTGGCAAAACCGTTAACAGATTTATTTAACCAATCATTAGTAACAGGAGTCGTCCCGGAAGATTGGAAATTGGCAAATGTCGTGCCCATTCACAAGAAAGGTAGTAGGGAGGAATCGAGCAACTATAGACCAGTGAGTCTGACATCAATAGTAGGCAAATTAATGGAAACCCTATTAAAGGATAGGATTGTGGAACATCTAAAATCCCATGGATTGCAAGATGAAAAACAACATGGGTTTACTTCAGGGAGATCATGTCAAACAAATCTTATAGATTTTTTTGACTGGGTGAATAAAATAATAGACGGTGGAGGTGCAGTAGACATCGCATATCTAGATTTTAGTAAGGCTTTTGACACTGTCCCACATAGAAGACTTATCAATAAACTGCAGTCATTGAGCATGGACTCCCATATTGTTGAGTGGATTAGGCAGTGGCTGAGTGACAGACAACAGAGGGTTGTAGTCAATGGAGAACATTCAAAACAAGGTAATGTTACCAGTGGGGTTCCACAGGGATCTGTACTGGGACCGATTTTGTTTAATATCTTCATAAGTGATATTGCAAAAGGCCTCGCTGGTAAGGTTTGTCTTTTTGCTGATGACACAAAGATATGTAACAGGGTTGATGTTCCTGGAGGGAAACGCCAAATGGAAAAGGATTTAGGAAAACTAGAAGAATGGTCAGAACTCTGGAAACTGAAATTTAATGTGGATAAGTGCAAGATAATGCACCTGGGGCGTAAAAACCCAAGGGCAGAATATAGAATATTTGACACAGTCCTGACCTCAGTATCTGAGGAAAGGGATTTAGGAGTAATTATTTCAGAAGACTTAAAGGTGGGAAGACAATGTAATAGAGCAGCACGAAATGCCAGCAGAATGCTTGGATGTATAGGGAGAGGTATAAGCAGTAGAAAGAGTGAAGTGCTTATGCCGCTGTACAGAACACTGGTGAGACCTCACTTGGAGTATTGTGCGCAGTACTGGAGGCCATATCTCCAGAAGGATATAGATACTCTAGAGAGAGTTCAGAGAAGAGCTACTAAACTAGTACATGGATTGCAGGATAAAACTTACCAGGAAAGGTTAAAGGACCTTAATATGTATAGCTTGGAAGAAAGAAGAGACAGAGGGGATATGATAGAAACTTTTAAATACATAAAGGGAATCAACTCGGTAAAGGAAGAGAGCATATTTAAAAGAAGAAAAACTACCACAAGAGGACACAGTTTTAAATTAGAGGGGCAAAGGTTTAACAGTAATATAAGGAAGTATTACTTTACTGAGAGAGTAGTGGATGCATGGAATAGCCTTCCTGCAGAAGTGGTAGCTGCAAATACAGTGAAGGGGTTTAAGCATGCATGGGATAGGCATAAGGCCATCCTTCATATAAGATAGGGCCGGGGGCTATCCATAGTATTCAGTATATTGGGCAGACTAGATGGGCCGAATGGTT
This sequence comes from Bufo bufo, assembly GCF_905171765.1. Lineage (NCBI taxonomy): Eukaryota > Metazoa > Chordata > Amphibia > Anura > Bufonidae > Bufo > Bufo bufo. Next base: position 237,533,335 of record NC_053392.1, read on the forward strand.
CTTATCTGCCGACACATTCTATGTTTCTATGTTTCTATGTTTCTATGTAACTTGAATGGGGCTGAGCTGCAACTAGACCATGTGCAGCATCCCACTTGTGTACGTGGGCAATGCAAAAGCTTGCTATGTCATATGTTATATCATACTGTATTTTATTCTTATGTAGAATCCCTGTTACCAGGCTGTTAGGTGCACTACACACATTCCACCACTAGATGGGGATAGGACCACAATATATATACCTCAGTTCAGGCCTAGTTGTAGGGAGAGGAGGAGTATGAATTGAAGGAGTGAGAGTGCATTTGCTAGCTGTGTCTAGTGTAAGTCAGTTCAAGTGAGAAGAAGTGGATAAAGACACAAAGGACAACAGCCTCTTTACCAGGTTTTACGGACCTTTGGATTCAAGGTGAAGGATCTATTAGCTTCTGGCAGCCTCACCATTAACAAGGAAACAATAGAGCAAGGACCAGATTCAGGACTAAACACCTGTGAGTACATTACTTCCTACGGTAGCCTGAGAGATAGCCACATATACAGCCTGTCACTGAGATTTATCACATCCAACCTGCATGTTCATAAGAGACTGTTTTATAACTGGATGTAAATTTCTGTCAAGACCCTGGTTACGGTAAAGTTCTTAGTTGGATTCAAACCCTGCCTCATTCTTCTATCTCCATACTACAACCACTCTCATCATCTTGCACCACCAAGGTGCTGGCGTCACGACATTACCTAAGTCAGGGGTCCAGCCGCACAAGCACTAACCGTGAGTAACCGATGAACTGTTGTACCCTTCGGCCCACCATGAACCTCACGTGTTCTCCCCCGGGGACCGACACGTTGCATATAAATTGGCGTCACGAACAGGATACATATCCTCTGTGCCTTATGTGAATGAGCCCCATTTGTTTGACTACTTGAAAAGTGTGTAAATATAATGTACCAATTATCTACTTTGAAATTGCACTGTTAAAACTAGAAAAATCGCAGACTTGTGTGTCATTAAAACTGCTTGCTTTGACTTTTTTTTGCACCCAAAATGGCCACCTGAAGTATATTTCTAATTTCTGCTGCGCCATCACCTCATGACCACCATTACAATATGAGTGCTGGCTCCCCTATTCTGCAGAACCTAGGGGGCGTGCAAGAGGAAACGTGGAGCCTGCATGATCAATGGATCACTCTGCTAGATTAGTGGCTGCTTACAGAAATGCCGAGACGCTGTGCCAGCGGATATGTTAACCCCACCTGGGCTAGAGTGTGAGATGGGGGCACCACCTGCATACACTTCAGGTGAATGACTGCTAGCCTCAGAGGGAGAGACATCAGTAAGCCCCGCAATGGTTAGTGTGGTACAGGCGGCCGGAACTTCGACCTCGTTGTCCGGGAGAAGGAGCTGAATCATTTTTGACCAGGTAGATCTACGGCCGACAATACACCCGCGTATGATCAGTGTGCAGCCCATACGGATCAGCGCAACCACGCAGGTCGTCCCATGGGGTTCAATGACTTGATTGACTCCGCTGAGAATGCCGATCTCTGATGCCCTGACTGAGGAGCCGGAATTGTGCCAAAGTGAGCGAGAGGGCCCGGTTAGCAGTGCCCAGGTACGACCGGGAAGTTTAGCCCTGCCTGCCCAGAGCTAAGAGGAGGATGACAGGCTAGTTTGGGAGGCTTTCCAGTCAGACACGGCGCACCACTACTCTTATTGGCCTCGTTCTACACCTACAATTCCGGAGGAACTTTCCGCAAACCAGAAATGTGCCGTGGAAGTTCAAGTGGTACCCAGCTCAGTGGAACCCTCAGGAGAGGAGCTAAGGAGCCTGAACCCACCTTTACAAATATCTGGTCCAGGGCCAGCCTAGATTCGTTTTATGGGAGCGAACAGCCTTCCGGACCATGAGAAGAAAGAAGTCTCACCGAAAATGAACCCTAAAAACCTGAGAGTAGGCCTGTAGGCCATTTCCTATTGACTATGCCACTAGAGAGTCCTTTGTTGTTGCCCAGCATAGACTGTTGCCAGTTTCCCAGGGTACAGTGACAGTTTGCCAAGTCATCATCCAGCCTGCTGTTCCTTTCAAGGAGTTTTCCAGGACCCCTTCTGGCTTGTCCCCCCCCCCCCCCCATTGCACCTGTTTTGCGCAAAATTTTTACCATTTTTATCCCCTCTTCAGGTTGATTGGGGTTATGCTACAGAAATATTATAATGTTCAAGCCATGTACCCAGAAGGACATTTTTCTGTGCTTGTTTTTATGCAATTCCTATGTTTACAAGTCAACAGATTTTTTTGCACTTTCCTTATTATGCTGCACTAAAAAGTTTTATATTCTAAAGATTTGATGGGACTTTTCCATGGATTTTATACTATGTTTGTGAAATCAACGCCCATTTGTGTCACCGGCAAGTTCATCCATCCATTTTTGCGTTGTGATCCACATAATTTATGATGTTTTTATAATGTGTATTTCTATAATGTGTATTTTCATACTGTTTGTTGTATTTATATCTGACCTGCCTACCAAAGAAGATCCTACTGAACAGATAGACGTATGGTAAGAAGTAGAGATGCACGCCTTTTACTGACATTTTGCCCAACAAGATGTCATCACCGTCAAAGGTAAAGAAGTCTTCCACTTCCAACAACAGACCCAAAATCCCAAGTTGAGAAAGAAAGTTGGAATTAAGTTGTAGTCAGAAAGCAGAGTCTTAGGTGAACTACAAGATTTCTTCAGTAGTGGAAGAACACCGGAAAGAATCCGTAGGAGAAATGCAGACCCAGAGTTACTCAAGCTATGGAGACACCGAAAGGAACTCTTCATGCAAAAGGGACTAAAGTTAAGAAGAACCCTAGATCCAATCACAAATGATCGGCTGTATCAGATCCTAATACCACGCCAAGATGCCAGAATCATCCTTGAAATGTACCTTGATAGATCAGGACACTTTGGTGTACAAAAAACTGAAGCTACTATCCGCAGAAGATTTTATTGGATTGGAATGAGAGGAAATATTGAAAATTGGTGTTGAGAATGCTCTACTTGTGCCATTGGAAAAAGCGAAAGACATGACCAAAAAGCACTATTGCATCCTATTGTGAGTAAAACCCCTCTACAAATAGTGGCCAGTGATCAGGCAAATCTAGAACCAAGTCGCTCAGGATATACCTACGCCATGACAATAATTGATCACTGCACCAAATTTGTAGTAGCTGTACTTGTTAAAGACTTGACAGCCAAAACCACCGCAAATGTTTTCTGGAAAAATTTCCTGTTGCCCTATGGATGTCCTGAAAAGATTATTACAGATGAAGGATCTGCCTTTGAATCCCAACTATTCCATGAACTGTGTTCACTTCACAATTGTCAGAAGATAAAAACAACAGCTTACCATCATCAAGGTAACAGACTTTGTGAAAAAATGAATCAAACACTGATTGAAATGTTGAGGGCAGTACCACCTACTAAAAGAACCGAGTGGCCAACTCTACTACCTCAATTGATGTCTACTTACAACAATACCATCCATTGTTCTACTAGATTTACTCATATTATCTTATGTTTGGCCATCAAGGAAAGTTACCTGCAGATCACACCCTGGATGTGCAAGTTCCAGATTCAATTAACCCCCTAGAAACGCCTAGCTGATGCCCAAGAGATTATTGTCCAAGTCCGTATGGCAAATGCACGCAACAAACAACCGTACGACTATAATCAGTCTGCTAAAGCAGAACCTTTAGAAATTGGTAACCATGTGTGGCTGAGAAATAATTATCACACTAGCAAGCTGGATAGAAAATGGGAAAAAGAACCCTACCTCATCACAGCTATTCCTAATGGTGAGACTCATGTCTATGAAATCACTAAAGAAAACAGAGCCCCCCAAATAGTGCATCGCAACTGTCTTAAGTTGTGTTTAAAAAGAGCTGTTTAAGAAGAAATTCCATCCACAGTGCAAGCACCTGAAAAATCAGCTGAACCAGAAGAACCAAAGCAGACAATTGGGAAACTGTTACTGGAATCAGATCCTCTACAGTGGTTCCTTATGCCGTGACTTAACATTCCTGTACCTGCAAAGGTAAATACAGTTCCACTTCAGCCAGAAGAACTACATAATGGAGAATGAAATCCCTGATGTACCCAGTTCTCTTGAACAAACGTCTATGGAGTCACTACCACTTCGGAGATCCGACCAGACTACTAAGGGACAACCGCCTGATCGTTACAGAGAATTTCTGCAGCCGCAGCCGAGAAAAAGACTTCCAGCCCTACCTGTTCAACAGTAATTCCATTTCATTACAAGTTGAAGCTACAGAGCCTGGTGAGAGACTTATTACTTTAATTGTTTTGCCTTACCCTAAGGACTCTCTAAAAACCTGCTTCTACCTGTTTTTGCAATGTTTAATTCCTATATATAGTATAGGTTTATAGTGGCTCACCCTTCTGATTACCAGGGTAGGTGCTCTAACTAAGATGTGGTTCACCCTAACCACAGAAAGAATTTATCTATTTATTGTTTAATTTATTTATATATATATATATATATATATATATATATATATATATATATATATACTGCTCAAAAAAATAAAGGGAACACTTAAACAACACAATGTAACTCCAAGTCAATCAAACTTCTGTGAAATCAAACTGTCCACTTAGGAAGCAACACTGAGTGACAATCAATTTCACATGCTGTTGTGCAAATGGGATAGACAACAGGTGGATATTATAGGCAATTAGCAAGACACCCCCAATAAAGGAGTGGTTCTGCAGGTGGTGACCACAGACCATTTCTCAGTTCCTATGCTTCCTGGCTGATGTTTTGGTCACTTTTGAATGCTGGCGGTGCTTTCACTCTAGTGGTAGCATGAGACGAGTCTACAACCAACACAAGTGGCTCAGGTAGTGCAGCTTATCCAGGATGGCACATCAATGCGAGCTGTGGCAAGAAGGTTTGCTGTGTCTGTCAGCGTAGTGTCCAGGGCATGGAGGCGCTACCAGGAGACAGGCCAGTACATCAGGAGACGTGGAGGAGGCCGTAGGAGGGCAACAACCCAGCAGCAGGACCGCTACCTCCGCCTTTGTGCAAGGAGGAACAGGAGGAGCACTGCCAGAGCACAAATGTGCATGTGTCTGCTCAAATGGTCATAAACAGACTCCATGAGGGTGATATGAGGGCCCAACGTCCACAGGTGGGGGTTGTGCTTACAGCCCAACACCGTGCAGGACGTTTGGCATTTGCCAGAGAACACCAAGATTGGCAAATTCGCCACTAGCGCCCTGTGCTCTTCACAGATGAAAGCAGGTTCACACTGAGCACATGTGACAGACGTGACAGAGTCTGGAGATGCCGTGGAGAACCTTCTGCTGCCTGCAACATCCTCCAGCATGACCGGTTTGGCATTGGGTCAGTAATGGTGTGGGGTGGCATTTCTTTGGAGGGCCGTAAAGCCCTCCATGTGCTCGCCAGAGGTAGCCTGACTGCCATTAGGTACCGAGATGAGATCCTCAAACCCCTTGTGAGACCATATGCTGGTGCGGTTGGCCCTGGGTTCCTCCTAATGCAAGACAATGCTAGACTTCATGTGGCTGGAGTGTGTCAGCAGTTCCTGCAAGACGAAGGCATTGATGCTATGGACTGGCCCGCCCGTTCCCCAGACCTGAATCCAATTGAGCACATCTGGGACATCATGTCTCGCTCTATCCACCAACGTCACGTTGCACCACAGACTGTCCAGGAGTTGGCAGATGCTTTAGTCCAGGTCTGGGAGGAGATCCCTCAGGAGACCATCCGCCACCTCATCAGGAGCATGCACAGGCGTTGTAGGGAGGTCATACAGGCACGTGGAGGCCACACACACTACTGAGCCTCATCAGCCTGTAGTGTGTTTTTCCACTTTAATTTTGAGTGTGACTCCAAACCAGACCTCCATGGGTTGAAAAATTTGATTTTCCATTTTTAATTTTTGTGTGATTTTGTTGTCAGCACATTCAACTATGTAAAGAACAAAGTATTTCAGAAGAATATTTAATTAATTCAGATCTAGGATGTGTTATTTTTGTGTTCTTTTTATTTTTTTGAGCAGTGTATATATATATATCTGTGCTAACCTATTTCTCTTGCAGCTAAAAGAATAGAATACAAGAATGGTACTGTTCTTTATGCTGCATGCTTCTTCTTTCTTTATATTTTTCAGGAGACCTCGTCATGTCCTGAATGTGTCGAGCCCGGCATATGTTAAACAAGAGTATGCAGCGTCCCACTTGTGTACGTGGGCACTGCAAAAGCTTGTTATGTCATATGTTATATCATGCTGTATTTTATTCTTATATAGAATCCCTGTTACCAGGCTGTTAGGTGCACTACACACATTCGACCACTAGATGGGGATAGCACCACAATATATATACCTCAGTTCAGGCCTAGTTGTAGGGAGAGGAGGAGTAGGAGTTGAAGGAGTGAGAGTGCATTTGCTAGTGAGAAGTGAGATGAAGTGGATAAAGACACAAAGGACAACATCCATTTTACCAGGCTTTAAGGACCTTTTGGATTCAAGGTGAAGGATCTATTAGTGTCACAAGGGTGTCAAGAGCCACGCCTGACTCCGTTATACCCGGGGTCAGGAAGTCGCAGCGGGTGGCTGCGCGCTCTATGTCTAAAGACAGTGCTGTTTATTAATGGTAGCTTTCTGGGTTTGCCTTGCAATCCTTTTTGGCTCACTCAGGGATCCGTAGCTTCTCCTCCTCAGCTGTTTCTTGTCCAGCAATCCCAACCTCCTTATATTCCCATCTCTCACTTCTCTGGTTGCCAGATATAGAGCTTCCTGCCTGGACTTCTATACTGACCCACTGGAGCTGTGTTCCCTGGTTGTTGTTCCAGAACGTTACCCTCCGGATCCCTGTTGGGCCTTGGTGGTCTGCTGTTGTCACCCACCTGGGATTATATGTTTGGCTGTATTGTCTGTCCTCTCCTTGGTGTTTTCCTCTTAGTGTCAGTGGTGCGGACTAGTGATCCCACCGCCCCGTTCACTACATAGGGCTCATCTTAGGGAAAGCCAGGGTTTAGGCACGTGATCGGCGTACGGGTGAGGAACCCGTCTAGGGGCGTCAGGGCAGTCAGGTGCCAGCCACAAGGTGAGTCAGGGGTCACCATCTTTCCCTCTCCCTTGGACAGGGCCTTCCCATTTCCCTCCCTTTGCGTGACGCCGGTCATTACAATTAGCTTCTGGCAGCCTCACCATTAACAACAAGCTGGAGAACAACGACCAGATTAAGTACTAAACACCTGTGAGTACATAACTTCCTACGGTAGCCTGAGAGAGAGCCACATATTGTCACGGATTAGAGTGAGGGTAACTCTAATCCGTGTGATGTTAAGAAGATGTTTGGTCGCTGCTCGACCAGGACGACAGAATTAGGGAGCAGGTCACCTCCTATCGCATCCCTAATCTGACTCTGACTCCTAGCTGTATGAGCCGACCCTGATGGTAGGAGGGCTCATACTCCGGAACCTGGGGTCCCTATTAGCCCTCAGGGTGGCCCTGAACTAGGAGCTGGGTAAGACGACCTGTTCCTCCAGGACACGGAGGAACAGGAGTCTCACTGGCCAAGCTGCAAGGAAGGGGAAACACATACAGACATATGAATATGGCAGGTGAACAACACTAGTTCCAAACCTACCTGCCACAGCCTTGCTGACTGGAACCCATGCACCAGTATTGCTGTCCACACAAACACCAAGGAGACAGCACACCACAAAACACACAGGTAACCAGGACATCCATAGCTGTAATAAACACGGAAAGGATAACACATCAACTTGACATCATACATTGGTTTTATGACCACAAGGGTGGCCCTCACTGGAAGATGGTATAATACCAGGAGGATGACTCCAGCATATTGCTGAAGTACCCCTCAGCTACAGGCATCCAGCAGAGGCTAAATAGCCCCAATGGCCACACCCACAAACAAACACACCCAGTGTTCACACACAAAGAAGGGAGTTAACCCTTCCTACACCAGGCAAGGGAAAAAGCCACTTAAAGGGGAAGTATTTAATAAACTATTACACTGCAGCTGTTACCGCAGGCAACAACATGCGTGGCAACCATGTCCTGGGAAAGAGCCAGAAGGCCGAGACACTGCCACCACATGTACACAAGACCACACGTTGCCACGGGCAGCCACAAGTGAAGGGAAGTGTCACAGTGCACACATACATAAACCTCGTGCACACCAGACATAGAAAGTGCACACCATACAAACACAAGGCACACCTACAAAAACAGGTTGCCAGGTGTAACCGCACGCACTTGACAGGAAGCTGCCTAGCATCAGCTCAGGCTGCTATACTGCCAAGTGCAAACATGTTACCAGTGGCAACCACATGTGAGGCAACATACCAGCAGCCCTCACCATGTGGTTGACAACAGACCAAACCGCAGGCAACTGCATGCGGGTCCAGGAGTCGTGACCATGACCATGGTCGTGACACATATACAGCCTGTTACTGGGATTTATCACATCCAACCTGCATGTTCATAAGAGACTGTTTTATAACTGGATGTAAATTGCTGTCAAGACCATGATTACAGTAAAGTTCTTAGTTGGATTCAAACGCTGCCTCATTCTTCAATTCCCATACTACAACCATTCTTATCATCTTGCACCACTAAGGTGCTGGCATCACAACATTACCTAAGTCAAGGGTCCAGCCGCACAAGCACTCAGAAACCCAATCACCATCAAGGGCACCTCAATCACCACCTGGCCGGGGTCCCCTGTAATAGAGTGCGCCCCAGAGAATCACGACCTTCACTGCACTGCTGGCCCAGGGAGGCATCTGCTAACCGTGAGTACCGATGAACTGTTGCACCCTTCGGCCCACCTTGAACCTTACATGTTCTCCCCTGCGGACGTGCACGTTGCACATGTGACCAATGTACAGGGATGTCACTGCCCTAGGAAGAGGCTGCAGCGCTCAACTAACAGCCTTTTCTAACAACTGTTCAGTGGGGGTTCTGGGTGTCACACCCCCGCAGATATCATGCTGCTTCACTCTCCTGAGGTTGTCATAAATATATTTTCCTGGATAACACCTTTAAAGAGGTTGTCTGGGCTCAGAGCTGAACCCGGACATATCCCCATTTTCACCCAGGTATCCCTCCTGACTTGAGCATCGGAGCAGTTTCTGAAGTTCCGGTGACGAACTGGGCTCTCCATGGGGCTGCCAGGAGGTGGCTTCCGCCCAGCAGTGAGCCCGGTGACGTCATCGGCACTGATGGGCAGGCTATAGCGCTGCCCTAGCCTGTAAAATGGCAAGGGCAGCGCTAAAGCCCGTCCATCAGAGCCGGTGATGTCACCGAACACTCTGCTGGGTGGAAGCCTCCCCCTGGCAGTGTGTTATTGTAAAAAATAAAAGAGCCCTTGCCCTGCACGATCCAGCGCAGGGCAAGAGAGCGCTTCGGAGCATGAAATGCAGTACAAAGGGTTAGTCAGCAGTATATATTCTGAGCATGAGGTTGGGTCCCGATTCACACGACCATATTTTTCTATCTGCATCCATTCCGCAATTTTGATGATCGGATGCAGGCCCATTGATTGCTTTGCTCATCCATACTTCCTTTCTGTGGCCCCGCAAAGAAGATAGAACATGTCTTATTCTTGTCCATTTTTGTGGACAAGAATAAACATTTCTATCATAGGAAAAGATGTTCTGATCCCAAAAATTTGGAATGCACATGGCCGGTATTCATGTTTTGCGGATCCATAATTTGCAGTCCGCAAAAATGGATATGGTAGTGTGAATGGACCCTAAGGCCTCTTGCACACGACCGTATGGCTTTTTCAGTATTTTGCAGTCCGCAAAAAAAGGATCCGCAAAAAATACGGATGACGTCCGTGTGCATTCAGTTTTTTGCGGAACGGAACAGCTGGCCCATAATAGAACAGTACTATCCTTGTCCGTTATGCAGACAATAATAGGACATGTTCTATCTTTGAATGGAACAGAAAAACGGAAATACGGAAACGAAAGACAAACCTTCCTTTTTTTTGTGGATCCATTGAAATAAATGGTTCCGTATACGGTCTATATATAGAGCGCAAAAAACGGAACGTAAAAGGAAAAAAAAAAACTTTGTGTGCAAGAGGCCTAAGTGTGAGTAGCAGGAAGACACTGATTGACAAGTGTGTTGGCAGAGGGCTGACTGAAACAGACTGGAGCGTAGTGCGCTGGGGCTAGTCTGGATTGATGCTGCTGAAAGTGAGTATGATGCTGTGGAGATAAATGAGCCTAGAATTAAAAGGGTTATGCCATGATGAACCTAAAAAAGGAAAATCAGACATCACACAGTATATGGCAATCTCTGCCTAACTGTATAATGAGTTGCAGTACTTTAACTCTTTTTTTTTTTTTTCGGCAGATTTTATAAAAAATAACCTCCAGGAAATTCAACCTTTTTCTACACTTTTTTGGTGCCACATTTTTCATATCATTTTTTTCAGTAATTCATATGCAGCAGTCTATGGGAAAGTAGTGCATTTCATTTTGATTTCATTTTCATTTTACCCCTTTGCTAAAGGCAGCTCAGTGCTGTCACAATAATATTGGGTAGCCAGTCAGCACAAGTAAGAAAATGTAAGACATCTGGCTGGATGTTCTTTAAGCCTTAGTATCCCTCTGATAGCACACAAATCACAGAAAAGAGATAAAAAAACTAAGATAAAAACATTCTACACGATATGATAAATAAATATGCGGATGTCCCTGGCTACATTTATGAAAAAAAAATCACAGAAAAAATGATAATAATGCACTAACAAGATAGATGCAAGAATTATACACTCACCTAAAGAATTATTAGGAACACCTGTTCTATTTCTCATTAATGCAATTATCTAGTCAACCAATCACATGGCAGTTGCTTCAATGCATTTAGGGGTGTGGTCCTGGTCAAGACAATCTCCTGAACTCCAAACTGAATGTCAGAATGGGAAAGAAAGGTGATTTAAGCAATTTTGAGCGTGGCATGGTTGTTGGTGCCAGACGGGCCGGTCTGAGTATTTATCAATCTGCTCAGTTACTGGGATTTTCACGCACAACCATTTCTAGGGTTTACAAAGAATGGTGTGAAAAGGGAAAAACATCCAGTATGCGGCAGTCCTGTGGGCAAAAATGCCTTGTGGATGCTAGAGGTCAGAGGAGAATGGGCCGACTGATTCAAGCTGATAGAAGAGCAACGTTGACTGAAATAACCACTCGTTACAACCCAGGTATGCAGCAAAGCATTTGTGAAGCCACAACACGCACAACCTTGAGGCGGATGGGCTACAACAGCAGAAGACCCCACCGGGTACTACTCATCTCCACTACAAATAGGAAAAAGAGGCTACAATTTGCATGAGCTCACCAAAATTGGACTGTTGAAGACTGGAAAAATGTTGCCTGGTCTGATGAGTCTCGATTTCTGTTGAGACATTCAAATGGTAGAGTCCAAATTTGGCGTAAACAGAATGAGAACATGTATCCATCATGCCTTGTTACCACTGTGCAGGCTGGTGGTGGTGGTGTAATGGTGTGGGGGATGTTTTCTGGGCACACTTTAGGCCCCTTAGTGCCAATTGGGCATCGTTTAAATGCCACAGGATACCTGAGCATTGTTTCTGACCATGTCCATCCCTTCATGACCACCATGTACCCATCCTCTGATGGCTACTTCCAGCAGGATAATGCACCATGTCACAAAGCTCAAATCATTTCAAATTGGTTTCTTGAACATGACAATGAGTTCACTGTACTAAAATGGCCCCCACAGTCACCAGATCTCAACCCAATAGAGCAGCTTTGGGATGTGGTGGAACGGGAGCTTCGTGCCCTGGATGTGCATCCCTCAAATCTCCATCAACTGCAAGATGCTATCCTATCAATATGGGCCAACATTTCTAAAGAATGCTATCAGCACCTTGTTGAATCAATGCCACGTAGAATTAAGGCAGTTCTGAAGGCAAAAGGGGGTCCAACACCGTATTAGTATGGTGTTCCTTATAATTCTTTAGGTGAGTGTATATATATGTGTGTATATATATGTTTAACTTACATTTTGCCTCTATTTCTGAAAAGTTTCAGCCAGGATTTCAACTCACAACCTTCAACATTAGAGCCAAGAAACTTAACCACTACGCTATACAGCTACATGTCAACCTACAGTGAAATATAAAAAGATACTTCTGCTGTATAGGAATACTTACTACATGACAAACTACTATGTGATGAAACAGTTTATCATTCAGATTTATAGCTGAGTGGTAAAGTCCTTGCCTCTAATGTAGAATTTTGTGAGTTCAAATCCCGGCAGAATATTTTCAGAAAGAGAGGCTAAATTAGATTTAAATACACTGACTTGAGCATCGCGCACAAGGTATTCGGCTGAGCATGCTCGCTCAACACTAGTTGGCACAGATATGTTTTGATCAAAATATATTGTCTGAGAGATTCATATTTTATTACATCAGAATGAGGGCTTAGTCCATATACACTCACCTAAAGAATTATTAGAAACACCATACTAATACGGTGTTGGACCCCCTTTTGCCTTCAGAACTGCCTTAATTCTATGTGGCATTGATTCAACAAGGTGCTGATAGCATTCTTTAGAAATGTTGGCCCATATTGATAGGATAGCATCTTGCAGTTGATGGAGATTTCAGGGATGCACATCCAGGGCACGAAGCTCCCATTCCACCACATCCCAAAGATGCTCTATTGGGTTGAGATCTTGTGACTGTGGGGGCCATTTTAGTACAGTGAGCTCACTGTCATGTTCAAGAAACCAATTTTAAATGATTTGAGCTTTGTGACATGGTGCATTATCCTGCTGGAAGTAGCCATCAGAGGATGGATACATGTTTTCATTCTGTTTACGCCAAATTCGGACTCTACCATTTGAATGTCTCAACAGAAATCGAGACTCATCAGACCAGGCAACATTTTTCCAGTCTTCAACAGTCCAATTTTGGTGAGCTCGTGCAAATTGTAGCCTCTTTTTCCTATTTGTAGTGGAGATGAGTGGTACCCGGTGGGGTCTTCTACTGTTGTAGCCCATCCGCCTCAAGGTTGTGTGTGTTGTGGCTTCACAAATGCTTTGCTGCATACCTGGGTTGTAACGAGTGGTTATTTCAGTCAACGTTGCTCTTCTATCAGCTTGAATCAGTCGGCCCATTCTCCTCTGACCTCTAGCATCCACAAGGCATTTTTGCCCACAGGACTGCCGCATACTGGATGTTTTTCCCTTTTCACACCATTCTCTGTAAACCCTAGAAATGGTTGTGCGTGGAAATCCCAGTAACTGAGCAGATTGATAAATACTCAGACCGGCCCGTCTGGCACCAACAACCATGCCACGCTCAAAATTGCTTAAATCACCTTTCTTTCCCATTCTGACATTCAGTTTGGAGTTCAGGAGATTGTCTTGACCAGGACCACACCCCTAAATGCATTGAAGCAACTGCCATGTGATTGGTTGACTAGATAATTGCATTAATGAGAAATAGAACAGGTGTTCCTAATAATTATTTAGGTGAGTGTATATGGAGTCAGAGCAGGGACCCTAAGCTGCGGACTTACACTGGGGGATTTCCTCACTGTACAGCGATCTTCTGCATAGACCTCAGTGGACCTGGCACCATCCCCCCCTTCAGAGCAGGGGGTGTCTGGTTTAATGCTTGGTTTCTCCCATTGACTTCCATTGTGCTCGGGTGCTCTGTAGAGCACCCGAGCATCGCAAAGTGTTCTACCCGAGCACTGTGGTGCTCGATTAACACTAGTGCCTACCTCCCCTCGCCAAGGTGGTCTCAGTCAGGCAGGTCATACTCTAACCCTACCTATGCCATTGGGCATCTATGTTCAAGAGAGGAGACTCTGCACATATAGTGTGCTACTCCTATGTGCATCCAGCAACCAATAAGAGGAGGAGCAAGCACAGCTAATCAAGGCGACCTGTTTGATAGTGATGGACGAACATCGGCCGGGACGGTTCGCGAACGCGATTAAATGTTTGCGAACCGCAAGTTCACGGCGGGCCCCATTCACTTTAATGGCAGGCGAACCTGAAAAACCTTCAGCTCATATTTTCAGCCACCAAATAATTACAAGAAGTGCACAAATCGTCCCACAACATGGACAGTGACATACCAGATGTATTATTCGAATTTGCGATCTCCATTAATAATTATTTTTTCAATGAGAAATATCGGCAATGTAATTTTCACCTATGCGCATGCGCAAAATATGCGTGGCCTACTACAGCAACTGGGTTTCCACCAGACCGAAGTTGGATGCGATCCGAAATGATGGTTGGCAACAATTTCCGCAACTTTGAGGAAGAATTTCTGATCACTGTAAGTAATTTGACATTAAAGCAGTGTATTTGATTACATTTCACATGCATGTTATACCAATTGCTGTATATGCAGATCCAGTGTTTAAAAAAATCGCCATTGCGAAAATCCCCAATGATGCGATTTCTATTTTTGCGGTACACACAACTTCACATTTTATAAGGTCTCATGAGATATTAGTGATTGGTGGCAAGTATTGTTGTAAGAACTTGCCACTCCAGTACAGGCCCCAAAAATTAGCCAATAGGCATTCACCTGACAGCACACAACTTTGTAGGATTCTGTGGCTGGAGGAGGTACATTAGGCGGTCACAGGATAAAAATATAACTGTCGGCCAGTGCAGGCCCAAAAATTAGCCAATAGGCATTCACCTGACAGCAAAGAACTTTGGATTCTGTGGCTGGAGGTACATTACAGGGAGTGCAGAATTATTGGGCAAGTTGTATTTTTGAGGATTAATTTTATTATTGAACAACAACCATGTTCTCAATGAACCCAAAAAACTCATTAATATCAAAGCTGAATATTTTTGGAAGTAGTTTTTAGTTTGTTTTTAGTTTTAGCTATTTTAGGGGGATATCTGTGTGTGCAGGTGACTATTACTGTGCATAATTATTAGGCAACTTAACAAAAAACAAATATATACCCATTTCAATTATTTATTTTTACCAGTGAAACCAATATAACATCTCAACATTCACAAATATACATTTCTGACATTCAAAAACAAAACAAAAACAAATCAGTGACCAATATAGCCACCTTTATTTGCAATGACACTCAAAAGCCTGCCATCCATGGATTCTGTCAGTGTTTTGATCTGTTCACCATCAACATTGCGTGCAGCAGCAACCACAGCCTCCCAGACACTGTTCAGAGAGGTGTACTGTTTTCCCTCCTTGTAAATCTCACATTTGATGATGGACCACAGGTTCTCAATGGGGTTCAGATCAGGTGAACAAGGAGGCCATGTCATTAGATTTTCTTCTTTTATACCCTTTCTTGCCAGCCACGCTGTGGAGTACTTGGACGCGTGTGATGGAGCATTGTCCTGCATGAAAATCATGTTTTTCTTGAAGGATGCAGACTTCTTCCTGTACCACTGCTTGAAGAAGGTGTCTTCCAGAAACTGGCAGTAGGACTGGGAGTTGAGCTTGACTCCATCCTAAACCCGAAAAGGCCCCACAAGCTCATCTTTGATGATACCAGCCCAAACCAGTACTCCACCTCCACCTTGCTGGCGTCTGAGTCGGACTGGAGCTCTCTGCCCTTTACCAATCCAGCCACGGGCCCATCTATCTGGCCCATCAAGACTCACTCTCATTTCATCAGTCCATAAAACCTTAGAAAAATCAGTCTTGAGATATTTCTTGGCCCAGTCTTGACGTTTCAGCTTGTGTGTCTTCTTCAGTGGTGGTCGTCTTTCAGCCTTTCTTACCTTGGCCATGTCTCTGAGTATTGCACACCTTGTGCTTTTGGGCACTCCAGTGATGTTGCAGCTCTGAAATATGGCCAAACTGGTGGCAAGTGGCATCTTGGCAGCTGCACGCTTGACTTTTCTCAGTTCATGGGCAGTTATTTTGCGCCTTGGTTTTTCCACACGCTTCTTGCGACCCTGTTGACTATTTTGAATGAAACGCTTGATTGTTCGATGATCACGCTTCAGAAGCTTTGCAATTTTAAGAGTGCTGCATCCCTCTGCAAGATATCTCACTATTTTTGACTTTTCTGAGCCTGTCAAGTCCTTCTTTTGACCCATTTTGCCAAAGGAAAGGAAGTTGCCTAATAATTATGCACACCTAATATAGGGTGTTGATGTCATTAGACCACACCCCTTCTCATTACAGAGATGCACATCACCTAATATGCTTAATTGGTAGTAGGCTTTCGAGCCTATACAGCTTGGAGTAAGACAACATGCATAAAGAGGATGATGTGGTCAAAATACTCATTTGCCTAATAATTCTGCACGCAGTGTAGGTGGTCACAGGATAAAAATGTAACTGTCGGCCAGTGCAGTCCCAAAAATTAGCCAATAGGCATTCACCTGACAGCAAAGAACTTTGGATTATGTGGCTGGAGGTGCATTAGGCGGTCACAGGATAAAAATGTAACTGTCGGCCAGTACAGGCCCCAAAAATTAGCTAATAGGCATTCACCTGACAGCAAAGAACTTTGGATTCTGTGGCTGGAGGTACATTAGTCACAGGATAAATATGTAACCAGTACAGGCCTCAAAAATTTGGCATTCACCGAACATAAAAGGCCTTTTATGCCGCTGTATTTACCTAAGACAGGGACCATGATTTGTTCTGAGTGGTGGCGGATATTTGTGGGCTGTCATGAGGAATTTCAATCAAACATGGTCGACTAGTCACATGTGTTGAATTCCTCCGAGATCCATGCCACATTCATTTTAAAAAATGTGTGGCAGTCCACACTGTCGTGATCTAGGCGAGTGCGCTTATCGGTCACGATCCCCCCTGCTGCGCTGAACGTCCTTTCGGACAGGACACTGGACGAGGGGCAAGCCAACAGTTCCATGGCAAATTGTGCCAGCTCTGGCCACAGGTCAAGCCTGCACATCCAGTAGTCCAGACACTGGAGCATGAAGGCCCCCATTTGCACTAAACTGGAAGTGGTGCAGTGGCCTGGCTCCTGCTCATCATCCAGGATAATGTCGTCCTCGTTCTCCTCCCCCCATCTACGGACAACACCAGGGATCCCAGAAATGTTTAAAGCATGCTCTTCTTGCTCCTTCTCCGCCCCGGAACCATCCTCCTCTTACTCCTCTTCAGACTCCTGTTGTTGACTTGTCTCAGATGGAGTAGCACCCCCTGGGAATTCATCCAGCATTGCGACTTCATCTTCCTGCTCCACGCTCCAGAAAGAAGGTGTAAGGTACGATGTCACTGATGGTGCCCTGGATGCGACTGACCAGTTTGGTGATCTCATCAAATGGCCACAGAAGTCTGCATGCATCGCGCACTGGTGCAGTGAAAAAAAAAAAACAAGCTCCCAGAACCTGTCCTGCCGCAGAGTTCGTACAGGTAGTCATTAACTGCATGTTTCTGCTGGAGCAGTCTATCAAGCATATACAAGGTGGAGTTCCATCGCGTCGGGCAGTCACAAATCAGACGTCTGATGGGCAGGTGGTGTCGCCACTGAATTTCAGCACTCAGCAGATTGACACCATTGTCGCACACCACTTTACCAACTGTCAGATTGAGCGGGGTTAGCCACTGATCAGCCTGTGATCGCAAAGCTGAAAGGAGTGCAGGACCGGTGTGGTTCTTGGCTTCTGATGGGATATATGTGACTCCATTTTGTCTTATTCAGCCACGTGTATTACATTTGGTTAGTGCACTACAAAACCTCCCTTCCCCCTTAAGGAATGTGTGTGACACATCCTGGGCTGTTTCAAGAAATCCATACATTCCTTAGTTTGAAAGTATGAACAGTCCTAGCCATATAAGGTCATCTGGCTCAAGTGTCTTCTAGCTTATGTGTATATACCTGATTGGTCAAATGCTGTTTCTAGGAGTCATCTATTATGTTAATGCAGAGCTCATGTGTGACCATATTATAGGTCAAATACTAATGCTAGCATATGATTGGATGTCAAGGAAGCTCAACCCCCTCTATTAAAACTGTTTGCCAGCTGTGAATAAACCAGAATGGATTGGAAATAGATATGTGTTCATGTGGTCAATCTAGTTCATTCTCCCGGTACCGGATAAGGCTTAATTCAAGCTGATCACTGAAATCATGTGTCAGGGACACACCGTTAGGCAAGAGAGTAAATTTTCCTAACAGCTTGGGGGCTCGGTTCCGGGATTGGGAGGGTCCTCTTCAGGTCTACAGTGAAAGACATCAATTTTTTTTGTCTTCCTCTTGGACCTGGAGCAATGACCAAAATCCCATTCAAGTAAGTCGAACCATCTATTTATGATTTCAGTGGACTGCGATGTCTGGGACACGCAAATGTTGATTGTAAGAGGCTCATTTGGGTCCATATCGTTAGGTATAAAAAATGTTGATTGTAAGAGGCTCATATCATAGAGTCCATATCGTTAGGTATAAAATGTTGATTGTAAGAGGCTCATTTGGGTCCGTATCGTTAGATAGTGCACTATATATATAAGAATAATCTGTTCCGGGAACAGAAGGATACAAGCTTGAATTAACTCTTATGTATATATAGTATAAGTATTTTAGAAGTATTAAGATTATCTGTCTGTGGGAGATGTTGGCCGGGTGGTAAGTTTACGGTCGCATCCCGCTTTGAAATCATTCTGTTTCTATCACTGCCTACATGTAAACTTTGTTGCACGGTCTAGTCCCACAAATTATTTCCTAGTTAACACATGAGTAGACAATTGGGCAAGATGTGAGAATTGACAGTTAAAATGTGAAACAGAATGTTATGCCCGGCTGGCAACAGGGATGAAAAGCTGTAAAAAATCTGTTAGAAGCTTACAGACAGTGTACATCAGAACTCCCGTGATTGTGAAGGGGGGCTAGGGTGAGTGACAAGACACAGCAGAGTCAGGAAGTTAATTCATGGCAAGGGAAAAAGTGTCTCGGTGTTTGCAATTAGAAAGGGCTTGTGTTAAACGTTCAGAAATGAACTGGTTAAGTTTTGTTGCCCTAATGATCTGTGTGTGTTTAAATAGTGACGATTTATAGTCCTAGGATTAGAGATTACAGCACTAAAAGATGGATAGTTAATGCATAAGTGTATTGATAATTGAAGTTAGAGAAATGAAATGAGCAGCATTTCTTATTTCAAGATGGAGGATTTTGAATCCTATAGAGAGAACAAAGGTTGCCATAAGGCATCCCTTCCCCCACCACATTCCAAAATGTCACTTGTAGTCCCACAAGAATTTCTTCCTGTTCTGTCTGAGATGTGTTTTCAGAGAGAACTCCCTCCCATCTCATACCCCCCTCCTCTGCTCAGGAATTTCCTATGGGGGTTGGGGGGGGAGGGGGGGGCTGCTAATTGGATATGCATAAGCAGAATGTGAAGATGCTAACCTGTGTTATCTATAAGATATTCCAGACAGGGCTCCAGTATTTGATTAGATCTTTCCCAATTGTATGTTCCAATGGTTTAAAATGTGCCTGCAGTGATGATGCTAATTGGAAGTGTCCACTCCTATCAATCTAAGGTTGCACCCATTCTAAGTCCTTATTCAGATATGAGTAAAAGTTTGAGGAACATTTAGGACAGCTGAACGTCCTGATGTATTGCTTTGCTTCCCCTGTTTGAACACTTCTGAAATAGGAGACGCAGGGCAAAAGGAAATGGGAGAAGGTGTAGTTATATATAGAATAAGTGGCGATGTGTGTAACACTAAATTAAAAAAACTACATGGCATATAAGATGATTTGTTAATTTTAACAAAATGACTGTATGATTAACATGTATATTGTCTTACAGTGACAGACCATCAGCAATTCTGGGTGTGGTATGGATATCTGCTTCCCGGAAAGCTGTGTTTGTCTGTGCTGCAAATTTTGGAATGTAACAAAGAGATTGTGTGATTGGGTGAAAGATACATGATTCAGTGGAATGTGAATGGGTGTGGCTCTGAGTTGTATGTACGTAGCAGAGTTGTGTGTGCAATTCATATTCTATGTGTAAGGGCGTGGTTATGAGCTGTTAATAAAAAAAGAGTACATGGAAAAATGTATATGAATGCGTATGGAATACGGTATTTGTTTTTAAATATGCGCATTAAGAATTTTATTTTATTTTCTTGGAAGTTTTTTGTTTTTTTATTGGTACCAACAGCATTGATCAAGCTGTACATTTTTATTTCAATGAAAAGTTTTTATGGGGCCTTTGTGTGTTCATGTCTGTATTGTCAGATCTGTTTGTTTCAATGTTTGCAGTTACATGTTACATGTTAAGTGTTGTGCTTAACATCAGAGCTCTGCTTGTATGGACAGCTAAGATACTAATGGCAGAACAGAGGACAGACCTAAGCGTCCGACCAAAAGGGGTGGACTTAGGTGACTCAGAATGGGAGGAAGGAAATGTGAGCCCTCTATGGGAATAAATGGGGTACTGACAAGGACATACAGAACAGATTCCTTACCAGTAGAAACCATTGACAGGGAATACATCACAAATACATTACAGATCATGTCATGTATTTAGCATTATACTAGATTGCCCAGTCAGCCTATTAGGGAGAGATTTGTTCATTAAGCTTGACTTGCAGGTATCAGCAAAGACTCAGGGCATAAGAGTACATTCAGATCTCATTCCAGTCTCTACACCAGTGCCACTGATTCTTGCAAACATACAGGACCACCCAGAACTTAATAACATTAACCCTGCATTATGGTCTTCAAATGAATATGACACAGGATTCATAGATTTGCACACATTACAAAGCTACTGTGAAACCAGGTGTCATCTCAGTGTTCCAGAAACAATACCTGCTGTAAAAAAAGAGAAACTTGATGGACTTAGGCCAATGATAAAGGAATTCCTACAAAAGGGAATCCTGGAAGAGGTGATTTCACCCTACAGCACGCCCGTTAATCCAGTGACAAAGGCAGATGGTACTGACCGCTTTGTACAGGATTTAAGGGCCATCAACAACATCATTGTGCCTATAGCCCCTGTTGTACCTGATGTCACTTAATTATTATCTGCCATTCCAGCAGACGCTGTTTGGTTCAGTGTGATAGATCTGAAAAATGCATTCTTTTCTATCCCAGTTGATAAGATAACCAGACTACTTTTTGTTTTTTCCTTTGACAGACGTCAAACTGACCTGGTGCAGAAATGCCCCAGGGATATGCTGATTCACCTGTAGTGTACAGCATAGTCCTCCAAGCGATGTTAGAATCATGGTACACCCCCCCAAGGTTCTGTGCTGCTGCAATATGTCGATGATTTATTACTGTGTAGCATGTCAGCGGAGGCCAGCATTCAGGATGGTTTATCACTGTTATAATGGTTGTCAGGATGTGGTCACTAAGTGACACTTAAGAAAATGCAATGGTGTAAAATGCAGGTTGAATACTTGGGCTTTGTCCTCACAAAAGGTGAACGGAGAATCAGCGCAGAAAGAGTCCAGTCTATTGCGGGTTTGGTCGCCCCGCACACCAAGAAGGAAATGTTATCTTTCCTTGGTATGATAAACGGTAGACAATGGATTCCTAATTGCTCCCACTATTGACAATGTTTTGAGGCAAGCCACTCTGGATGGAAATCCAGATTTGATTAAATGGTTTTCTGAAATGTACAATGCATTTGATTATTTGAAATGTTTACTCATGTCGAGCCCAGGGCTGGGCCTCCCTGACTATAATATGCCCTTCCACATGTTTGCACGCCAAAATTGTAAAACCATGGCGGGTGTACTGACACAAGAAAACGGAGGCAAGTTGCGTCCTTGTGTGTTTTTCTCAAAGGTAATGCCCACCCCTGTTCAAGGGATGCCGGCATGTCTGTGTTCTCTTGCAGCCTGTGCTATGATGGTAGAGTTGACAAATTCTTTCACAATGTGACATTACACCATTTTGCACACAACTCATGATGTTGTAGGCCTACTCAAGGACATCCGCACTCAACACAGCAGGCAGCTGAGCTTATTGCACTCACTAGGACATGTATTCTACATGCTGATAGACCTGTCACCATTTATACTGAGAGTAGGTACACACATGGGGTAGTGTGGGACCATGGTATGATCTGGCAGAGGAGAGGATTCACGGCAGCAGATGGTAAGGATCATGTCTCACAGGGCAATGCGCTGGCAGTTAAGGTGGCGAAATGAGTGGCCAAATGCAACCTCACAGGTTTGTATAACCATTGGGAGATGCCATGTTTGGCACCTTCAACCCCTGAGATGTTGCAAATGCTTACTGATCTTCAGTGGTATGCCACTGAACAGGAACAGCAAGACTGGTGTTATCCAGTATTGCAGAAAAATCCTGAGATAGGATTAGTCTGCGAAGAGGGGAAGTTATGCATTCCCCCAACACAGTGCTTCCATCTTAATAGCACATTTCCACAGAGTAGGACATAAACAGCATTGAGATACTCATGGGTATGCCTTTCCCCACACCATGGGCAAGACGCCCCCTGGTGGTGCAGGAAGGGGACTTGGACCTGATCAGGGAGGAGTATGTTACTAATCTGATCAAAGTCCTCAGTAAAACTGAAGAATAAGTTGCTTGTAAGTCTCCTTCTCTTTCACAGGAATCAACCCGTCCATTCCAGATAGGCAACCAGGTGATGATCAAGATCTTAAAGAAGGGAAAGGAACCAGGAAGTTTCACCTACGGACAACCCACCGAGGTAGTCACCAGAACAGTAGTCCTCACTGAACAGTCGCCCACGTGGATCTACGCCACAAGGATTAAGTTGGTGAAGAAAAGAGAGGTACTAACGGGGGCAGACAGCCCTGACCTCCAACGAGGCCCAGAGGTACTAACGGAGGCAGACAGCCTTGACCCCCAACGAGATGACGCAGTCTGGAAATTCCTCGAGATGGCTGAGATGTAGTGCCTTAATAATTGTAATTTTGTGTCTCCTACTTACTGTCCCATGGCTGTGGAACAGACAGATATACAGTACCTGAAAACAGAATGCAGAGGGGAAGACAGTCTATGCAAGACAAAGGAGAACTTATGGCTGTACCTGGCCAAAACTCTGAACTTAACTGACTTTTGTCTCCAAACCACTTTATCGGCATCTAACATTTTGGAGACATGTCTGGTAGCGGTCCCCACCCCACTAGATGTATAGATGGAGCTCCTACGTTCCCAATGGAATGACGCAGATATGGAGCATCATGATGTTAAATATGGATATGTAAATCCTTATCATGCTTGTTATGACTGTCCTACATATGAGACTCTGCAAAGTAATATGATAGAAATAATTACAGGTCTTGTCACAGCAGCAGAAATATGTTATAACTTCACCTGTGATGAGACACTATTGCCTCCCTGCATACAAGCAAAAAATGCAGAATAAGACTAAGCCAAATATTTGTGATAGAGATTTAGGTAGTTGTAAAAAGATAATATCAGGAAAGAATATGCAATGTAATATTACAAAAACAGTACCATCCCTAGACAAACATGTACCTCTACCAACAGGATGGGTATTGGCCTGTGGGAATACTAGTTACACATACATACCGGCCAATATTACAGAGGGACCCTGTACAATAGCTAGGTTGACATTAGCAATGATACCACTATTCCCAGCAATGCAGACACGACACACGAGAGACACTTCCCTACAGTTACCAGAAAATTGTGATTATAATATGAATCTTCTCTCTAGATCAGAATATATGAGTTTAGGGGTATCTTTGATAGGGGTACCATGGTTGGCCATATATAACCACAGGACAATATCAAAACTTGCCTGTTTTATGGTAAAACAGATAAATGTCACTAGTGCAGTTCTGCAAGATATGCTGCTGGATATACAATCGTATGAAAAGGCTATCTTGCAGAATAGGGCAACTATTGACTATTTATTGTTCCAACATGGTGTAGGATGCTCAGCGTTCGCAGGGATGTGTTGTTTCAATTTATTAGATCACTCCCGTGGAATAAAAGATAAAATAGGCCAATTAGAGGAGATGAGAAAACATATAAAACAAGATGTTGACCAAGGTTGGTGGGACTGGCTTTTTGGCTGAATACCTGACTTTGGTCAAATAAGATATGTTTTAGGAGTGGCACTCGCCGTGGTCACTGCAATAGTGGGTCTCTGCTGTTGTCTACAGTGTGTGCCCTACCTTCTTGTCATATGTCAAAAGGTGGCCGAAAGAGGGGTACACTCAACATTCCTCTATACACCGGTAGAGGTAGAAGAGGTAAACCCAACCTCAACAAAGCCTGAGGATTATACTCCTGAAGGGTACATGGAATACCTAAAGGTTTACAAGCAAACCAAGGAGGAGCAGAGAAAGAACCATATAGTGTGTGTGTATATATATATATATATATATATATATATATATGGTTCTAAGAGGGGATTTGATGGGATATATGTGACTCCATTTTGTCTTATTCAGCCACGTGTATTACATTTGGTTAATGCACTACAAAACCTCCCTTCCCCCTTAAGGAATGTGTGTGACACATCCTGGGCTGTTTCAAGAAATCCATACATTCCTTAGTTTGAAAGTATGAACAGTCCTAGCCATATAAGGTCATCTGGCTCAAGTGTCTGCTAGCTTATGTGTATATACCTGATTGGTCAAATGCTGTTTCTAGGAGTCATCTATTATGTTAATGCAGAGCTCATGTGTGACCATATTATAGGTCAAATACTAATGCTAACATATGATTGGATGTCAAGGAAGCTCAACCCCCTCTATTAAAACTGTTTGCCAGCTGTGAATAAACCAGAATGGATTGGAAATAGACATGTGTTCATGTGGTCAATCTAGTTCATTCTCCCGGTACCGGATAAGGCTTAATTCAAGCTGATCACTGAAATCATGTGTTAGGGACACACCGTTAGGCAAGAGAGTAAATTTTCCTAACAGCTTCCAGGCACAACACACGCAACACAGCATGGCAAAGTCTCACCTGGCACGTCGAATAGGTTCTGGGGATCTTGGGGGGCGCTGCGGAAGAGACGGTAGCAGCGGAAAAAGATAAGTCAGCCAAGGAGGAGAGGGAGTATGGAGTAGGAGGAGGAGAAGAAGAGGCAGGCCTGCATGCAATCTGTGGTGGTAACACCAACTCTACACGGGTGCCACGGGTTGCATGCTTGACGGCTGTCAGAAGGTTCACCCAGTGGGCAGTAAATGTTATGCACCTTCCCTGCCCGTGTTTGCTAGACCCCGTGTCTGTGGTCAGATGTATCTTGGCACTGACACTGTGTGCCAGAGATACATTCACTTGCCACGAACGTGACCATATAGCTCTGGGATGCCCTTCAGGGAGAAATATTTCCTTCCGGGGACCTTCCATTGCGGTGTTCCAATGGCCACAAATTTTCGAAAGGCCTCCGAGTCCACCAGTTTATATGGCAGTAGTTGGTGGGCTAGCAGTTCTGACAAGCCAGCGGTCAGCCGTTGGGCAAGAGGGTTATCTGGCGTCATCATCTTTTTTCGCTCGAACATTTGGGGCAAGGAAGCCTGCCTTTTGCCAGATGAACGTGACGACGGCACGGTGGAAGGTGGAGTGGAGGATAACTGGGAGGAAAGAGGAGAAGGAGGAGGCAGGACAGTGAGCGCCGGGAGTGTGGCTTTGCGGATTCTGACAGTGTTGCTTGCACTGGGCTTGGTGATGGGAGGCCAGGTGCCTTCTTAAGGCGGTCGTCCCTAGGTGAGTGTTGGGCTTACCGTGACTTATGCGTTGACAGCACAGGCTGCAGATGGCAACACTATTGTCAGCAGCGGACACATTAAAAAAAGCCCACACTGTGGAGCCATGTGCTGGCGTCCTGGGAGCGCCAGATGTGACCGTGCATGGTGGATGTTTCGTTCCAGATACATTAGCAGTCTGATTTTTGCCTCCTGTGCACTGTAAGTTCTGCCTGCTTCTCCTCCCTATCTGCTGCTCCATCTCTCCCTCTGAACTCACCTCCTCTTCCTCTCTTGTGAGCACCCACGTGACGTTCATCGACACATCATCATCGGATTCGTCACCTTCACCACCACTGACATTAGAGATCTCGGAATAGGCAGCAACAGCGGGGACCTACCTCCTCTTCCTGATCTGATGCCAAGAATGGCTGAGCAACGGTAAGGTCTTGTAATGTATTGGAAAATAATTCCTCTGACTCGGGCGGAGGGGATATGGTGGTGGTGGTGGTGTATTTGGGGGGTGGACACAACAGAGTGAAGAGGGTGCAGATAGAAAGGATGAGGAGGGTGCAGAAGCGGAAGGCTGAGTGAGCCACTCAACCAAGTCTGGTGCGTCCTTTGACGTAATTGCACGCATCTTCTGCAACTTCCCACTTAGGCTCCAGCCTGGTGCACCTGCCCGACCCCTACCACCCCTGCGGAATGGCCTGCCTCTTCCTCTGCCTGTCATTTTCAAGATGACCCTGTGACAAAAGTCCCTATAGAAGAGCAGTATGTGTGGAAGAAGGTATATCACACCCCTGCGTCAATCAGTTTTTTTGGGGGGGCAACTAGTAAATCACACCAATAGATATTATTGGTTCCAAAATAGTGTTTGTCACTCTGTGTAGATGCAGTAACGCAGCAAAACCGCAGACAAATGCTGCATTACCTAAATGCACTATATAGAACACATATATTATTGGTATATAAAATCCCTGCTTCAATCAGTTTTTGGGGGGATAAACTGGTAAATCACACCCGTAGAAATTATTTCTTCAAATAGTGTTTTTCACTCTGTGTAGATGCGGTAACGCAGCAAAACCGCAGACAAATGCTGCACTACCTAAATGGACTATATAGAATGTATATTATTGGTATATAAAATCCCTACTTCAATCAGATTTTTTGGGGGGCAACTGGTATATCACACCAATAGAAATTATTTGTTCCAATAGCGTTTGTCACTCTGTGTAGCTGCGGTAACGCAGCAAAACTGCAGACAAATGCTGCACTACCTAAATGCACTATATAGATAGTATATTATTGGTATATAACACCCCTGCCTCTATCCGTTTTTTGGGGGGGCAACTGGTAAATCACACCAGTAGAAATTACTTGCTTAAATAGCGTTTGGCACTCTGTGTGGCTGCAGTATCGCAGCAACACCACAGACAAATGCTGCACAATACAATTGCACTATAATATACTTTCTATGTTAGAAAGTATATTATAAGTATATTACACCCCTCAGTAAGTCACACCTATCGATAGCACACCTATACCAGTCCTTAAAAGGACTTTTGTGGCCCTATTAGCTAGTGATTTGTGTCCCTAACAGTCTGTCCCTGCTCCACACAGCAACCTCTCCCTACACTGGCAAAACACTGAATGTAAAATGGCTGCCAGATCGGGTTTATTTATAAGGTAGGGGGTATGTCCATGTGCTGAAACGTCTCAATTGGCTGTCCTGTACTACCTGATGGATGTGTCATGGGTCAAAGTTCTTCACAATGTAAAAGAATATGGCGGGCGTGAATATCGCCATATGTTCGCATGTTCGGCGAACGCGCAAATTTCGCAGAGAACAGAACGCCGGGCGAACCGCAAGGCCATCTCTACTGTTTGATAGGAAGGGCAAAAGTGCACAGGAATGCTACTCCCAGAATAAAATAGAGGCGCAGTCACACTCCCTCAAGCAGTATACGGACACAAGCAAATAGTATAACACGAAGCATGTAGCTGTTATTAAATGTATTAAAGGATCTTAACTCAAGACACATGACAATGAGCATGCTCATTATGAGCAGCAAGCAGTAGCCACATCCTGATGATTATTCTCATCATGCTGATTAAATATGTACTAAGAGGTGGGCAACACCTACAATGTGCAGCCCCAGCTTCCCTCTAATGGCGGAGATCAGAGAAACCGCTGATCTTCACCACTTAACCCATTGTATGCTATCATAGCTGCTTATTGTAACATACAAAGGGTGATGCTGTAGGGGAGGGCACATTCATGGTATCACAAGGAATCTCTATGTTGTGATCAGGATGTATGCCATGTATTTGTATACAGTCCAGAGTCCATTGCCTGAACATATTCCCTGTTGTAAGAGCATACAAAAAAATGCAATAAATAAATAAATGAAAATGTAGTAAAAAAAAAGTAAGCAACCCATTAACACATATTTTCACAATGAGTCACAAAAATAATATATACAGATGGTATCTGCATGGGGGCAGCAACCTGTACAAAAAATTTGTAACTTCATTTATGATGATCAGTTTATGGCTATTATAAGCAATAGGGATCTCATGCCTGTTTGTCACTAAGGGCCTATGCACACGAACATTTGCGCCCCATGCCTGTCCTACGAACTGCAAATAGTGGTCTGCAATGCACTGTACTGTTCGTGTTCTATTTTCTTGCGGTGCAGAGGCACGGATCGAAATCCCACGGAAGTGCTTCCACTCTGTGCCTCCGCACCACTCCATATCTTGCTGATTGTGGACCCATTCAAGTAAATGTGTCCGCATCCATGATATAGAGCGCACACGCCCGCTGCCAGTATATTGCGGACTCACTATCTGCGGGCCTCACACGTTTGTCTAACTAAGGCTGGTTTCACACGGGCGTTGCGGAAAAATGTGCGGGTGCGTTGCGGGAACACCCGCGATTTTTCCGCACGAGTGCAAAACATTGTAATGCGTTTTGCACTCGCGTGAGAAAAATCGTGCGTGTTTGGTACCCAAACCCGAACTTCTTCACAGAAGTTCGGGCTTGGGATCGGTGTTCTGTGGATTGTATTATTTTCCCTTATAACATGGTTATAAGGGAAAATAATAGCATTCTGAATACAGAATGCAAAGTAAAATAGCACTGGAGGGGTTAAAAAAATAAATAAAATCATTTAACTCACCTTAATCCACTTGCTCGCGTAGCCCGGCATCTCCTTGTGTCTCCTTTGATGAAGGACCTGTGATGACGTCACTCCGGTCATCACAAGGTACGTCACATGATCTTTTACCATGGTGAATCACCATGGTAAAAGATCATGTGACGTACCATGTGATGACCGGAGTGACGTCATCACAGGTCCTTCATCAAAGGAGACACAAGGAGATGCCGGGCTACGCGAGCAAGTGGATTAAGGTGAGTTAAATGATTTTTTATTTTTTTTTAACCCCTCCAGTGCTATTTTACTTTGCATTCTGTATTCAGAATGCTATTATTTTCCCTTATAACCATGTTATAAGGGAAAATAATAATGATCGGGTCTCCATCCCGATCGTCTCCTAGCAACCGTGCGTGAAAATCGCACCGCATCCGCACTTGCTTGCGGATCGCTGCGATTTTCACGCAACCCCATTCACTTCTATGGGGCCTGCGTTGCGTGAAAAACGCAGAATATAGAACATGCTGCGATTTTCACGCAACGCATAAGTGATGCGTGAAAATCACCGCTCATCTGAACAGCCCCATAGAAATGAATGGGTCCGGATTCAGTGCGGGTGCAATGCGTTCACCTCCCGCATTGCACCTGCGCGGAAAACTCGCCCGTGTGAAAGAGGCCTAACTCTGTGTAACGGACCGTTTCAGCAGACAAGGGGTTAAAATCCGTTTAGGCGATAAGCCCCTTTCTGAGAGACAGGCACAGCTACTGCAGGATACACCAAACTCCCGAACTGGATACAAAATAGCACTCCAAACTGGAACCTCACGAATAGCTGCTAGCAGACGGACAGGAATGAGCTTACACTTCTGGCAAGCGGTCTTCTAACGGCATACAGTGAATCCCCCCAATAACGAGACAAGGCTCCGTGTTGAGGGTCAAGCAGTGGTCTGACTGTACTTCACGTACAGCCTCTTTTATTCATAAACCACAAACATAGTACTGCCCACAAGGGTTTGAAATACAACCAATCAGTAATTAACAACACATACAATGTAACTACAGCAACCAATCGTTCACACCCCCAGAGGACCAGAATGAAGACTGTGACATAGGACAAATATGCAGCACTGTAGGATACACAGAGACAATACATCCCCACAATGCATCATGGTCTCCTCCTCTCTGTCCCGGAGACAACCGAGGCGTAATCCAATTATCTCTCAAGACAAAGAGAAGTCACCAATACACATGCGCAGACAACAGGAGAGACATCACCCTTTAAACACACAATGGGACAATGGCACAATAGAAACACACCCAGCATTTTCCTCCCAAGCTGACAAGTTACACTTATTATAAATTGTTACAACTTTGTGAGTTTACATTGGCCATACATATAACTAACATCAATTTAAACAGTATAACTTGGGGACAAACCTATCCAAAATTCACTTGAATAGGTTCAGGGGTTTAAAAGTTAGTATATGGCCCATAATCCAGGGGCAAGAGGCCAGCAGCCAGTCCTCTCCAAAACCCAGTGGCGAGGTTGGTTTTGCCACACTCTGCATTTGGTAACTCTGGTAGTCTGTTCTGGCAGAAGAGCAGACTACCAGAGTTACTGTATCTGGCATAGCCGGAAACTCTAGTGGGATCTGGTGGGCATCCAGTGGGTTTACAACATAAATGTTGGTTTTCTGCTAGAAAAATAGCGCTGCATGCTAACCCACCACTGTGAATGAATATTTCTTAGGCCGAATGCACACGGCTGTGTTCCACGGCCGAGAGCGGTCCATGGTATGCCGGGCTGGATTCCTGTTCAGAGCAGGAGTTCACGGCGTTAATGGTTGCTATGACGCCGTGCGCTTCATGTCGCTGCTGCACTACAGTAATACACTACACAAGTGTATTACTGTAGTGCAGCGGCGGCATGAAGCGCACGGCTTCATAGCAACCAATGACGCCGTGCGCTCCTGCTCTGAACAGGAATCCAGCCCGGCATACCACGGACCGCTCTCGGCCGCGGAACACGGCCGTGTGCATTCGGCTTTAATCCTACTAATTTGTTTTTTAGTTTACTTCACTTACACAGTTAGTACTTACAATTGTGAAAGAACACACAATAAATGTGCTCGCTGTGCCGACAAGAAACATTCGGTGGTGCGTCTGGTTAACATGTCTGCATTCTTTACTGTATGTCTATTTGAACAAATAGAATGCATTTAAAGGGTCATTTTCCCATATGTATCACCCAGTGAGAGATTAGGAAAAGTTACCACAGAGGAAATATTGCAGAGGAGGGTATAATAGCATTAAATGACACACTTTTTATTTCTTCTTTGGGCAGGGAAATTAACATGAAAATCCTTTCTGGGATTTTCTAATTCATTTCAATAAAACTTTTTATTCCTCAAACAGTGTGTATTACTCCCCTACCCACTCTTCATAAGAGCTTCTAGCTATAGTCTGGGCTACAGTCCAGATAAGTGGATTATATTGTAAATAGCAGACTTGTGTATTAGCTTTTTTCAGGGCAAGCTGAAATTCTATGAATTATTCTATACTCTATTCTATTTCAAGTAACTTTATTATTTCTTACCATTTATTTATTAATTAATGCAATTGTATTCAAACCAAGCCTGACCCTCAGTGTGTAGGTTGCACATTGGTATATCTCGTATTTACAATAATTGAGGTCAATGCCACCACCATATGCAAACCTACTGTATATACTCCCGTACAATAATACACTTTACAGCTTCCACATATAT
Source organism: Bufo bufo (assembly GCF_905171765.1). Lineage (NCBI taxonomy): Eukaryota > Metazoa > Chordata > Amphibia > Anura > Bufonidae > Bufo > Bufo bufo. Next base: position 237,564,971 of record NC_053392.1, read on the forward strand.
TATGCCCAAGATCAAGGATTGGCATGGAACACGTTGTACTACTTTGCTACCACGCCGGATCATATACTCCCTGGCAGCATATTGGTGAAGCATTTCATCTCTCTTAGTTTGGTGAAGCACTATGCAGTGGATCTCGGCAGTGTCAGACTGGGGTTCCTTGGGCCAATTAGTGGAAAGTTTCTCGAGTACCAACCCCCATATCCTAAATAAAGTCTACTAGATTTTGACTCAAACCAATAGAGCCCAGTGGCAATTTATTGTTTCCAAAGGCAGCTCCAAATGTTTATTTTTCTCTGGAACTTTGGAGCCTGCTAAAGTGTCAGGGTCCTCTGGTACTCTGGTGAGCCAATCGGACGCTGACCAGAGACTGTAGCTTTAGTGGTCAAGGTCAGATAATCTGAAGCAATAGCTGGCAGTACCAGAAAGCTGGGAGTTGTGTAGCTCTAAATAGTGACCGTGCACAAAGTCCTGATGTCAGCAAGCTGTTGCATTTTTATTTATCAGGACATAGCACAATGCAGTATTTCAACTCACCATGTTATAAGCTGTGACATGGTGATATGTTGGACCGCTTAAAAATGAAGCACTGGACTGTACTTGTCTACCATGTTGTGGGTGAGTCAAAACTGACAGAAGGCAGGGCCAACATAGGTAGGCAAGGCCAGCAATACCACATTGCGGCACAAAATAACGAACAGCAAAATCGCATGCCACAGTGTAGCAATGCCCCAGCACAGTGCATCACAAAATAATGTCCCAGCAGTGCAGAAGCTACCCCTCTGTGGTGGCCAGCACCAGTCCTTCTACTCCAGTTGCCTCAGGTTGGCAATACAGTTGAATTCAGGAGTCAGGAGGGCACCTGTGGCTGCTGGCCCCTGGGCTTCAGCCTACTGGGAAGTTTCCTTGTAGGGTCTATGGACAGTCCACCCATGATCCTAGAGTACAGTAGTAGAATTAGCATGCATCCAGGGGTGGACTGGCCATATACCCTACAGGGAAATTTCCCTGTGGGCCAATGCCCAGGGAATCGTCCGAGCCCTCCTCATGGCTGCTGTGCATTTACAATCTGATTCTCTCAGCATTAATTAATGCAAGGAGCATCAAGTACTTATGTACCTGGCCGGCAGCCACATGCACTGTATCACTGTCCTCAGTATAGTCATAGGCTAGTATTTTATGCTGCACTTTGGTATTTGGTTTTGCTGGGATGGTATTTTGTGCTGCACTATGGTATTTCTGGCCCTGCCTACTTCTGTTTCCCTGCCTACTTGTGGTTGTTTGTGTTTTTCCTGTCTACTAATGTTGCCCCATCTTCTGTCAGTTTGGACTTGCCTACAACATTGGTCCACTGTTATTTTTTTTTTTTTCAGGGCCTCTTTAACCACCTCAGCCCCCAGTGCTTAATCACCCTGAAAGACCAGGCCACTTTTTACACTTCTGACCTACACTACTTTCACCGTTTATTGCTCGGTCATGCAACTTACCACCCAAATGAATTTTACCTCCTTTTCTTCTCACTAATAGAGCTTTCATTTGGTGGTATTTAATTGCTGCTGACATTTTTACATTTTTTGTTATTAATCGAAATTTAACGATTTTTTTGCAAAAAAATGACATTTTTCACTTTCAGTTGTAAAATTTTGCAAAAAAAAAAGAGATCCATATATAAATTTTGCTCTAAATTTATTGTTCTACATGTCTTTGATAAAAAAAAAATGTTTGGGTAAAAAAAAATGGTTTGGGTAAAAGTTATAGCGTTTACAAACTATGGTACAAAAATGTGAATTTCCGCTTTTTGAAGCAGCTCTGACTTTCTGAGCACCTGTCATGTTTCCTGAGGTTCTACAATGCCCAGACAGTACAAACACCCCACAAATGACCCCATTTCGGAAAGTACACACCCTAAGGTATTCGCTGATGGGCATAGTGAGTTCATAGAACTTTTTATTTTTTGTCACAAGTTAGTGGAAAATGATGATTTTTTTTTTTTTCATACAAAGTCTCATATTCCACTAACTTGTGACAAAAAATAAAAACTTCCATGAACTCACTATGCCCATCAGCGAATACCTTGGGGTCTCTTCTTTCCAAAATGGGGTCACTTGTGGGGTAGTTATACTGCCCTGGCATTCTAGGGGCCCAAATGTGTGGTAAGGAGTTTGAAATCAAATTCTGTAAAAAATGACCAGTGAAATCCGAAAGGTGCTCTTTGGAATATGGGCCCCTTTGCCCACCTAGGCTGCAAAAAAGTGTCACACATCTGGTATCTCCGTACTCAGGAGAAGTTGGGGAATGTGTTTTGGGGTGTCATTTTACATATACCCATGCTGGGTGAGAGAAATACCTTGGCAAAAGACAACTTTTCCCATTTTTTTTATACAAAGTTGGCATTTGACCAAGATATTTATCTCACCCAGCATGGGTATATGTAAAAAGACACCCCAAAACACATTCCTCAACTTCTCCTGAATACAGAGATACCAGATGTGTGACACTTTTTTGCAGCCTAGGTGGGCAAAGGGGCCCATATTCCAAAGAGCACCTTTCGGATTTCACTGGTCATTTTTTACAGAATTTGATTTCAAACTCCTTACCACACATTTGGGCCCCTAGAATGCCAGGGCAGTATAACTACCCCACAAGTGACCCCATTTTGGAAAGAAGACACCCCAAGGTATTCGCTGATGGGCATAGTGAGTTCATGGAAGTTTTTATTTTTTGTCACAAGTTAGTGGAATATGAGACTTTGTATGAAAAAAAAAAATCAAAAAAAAAATCATCATTTTCCACTAACTTGTGACAAAAAATAAAAAATTCGAGGAACTCGCCATGCCCCTCACGGAATACCTTGGGGTGTCTTCTTTCCAAAATGGGGTCACTTGTGGGGTAGTTATACTGCCCTGGCATTCTAGGGGCCCAAATGTGTGGTAAGGAGTTTGAAATCAAATTCTGTAAAAAATGACCAGTGAAATCCGAAAGGTGCTCTTTGGAATATGGGCCCCTTTGCCCACCTAGGCTGCAAAAAAGTGTCACACATCTGGTATCTCTGTATTCAGGAGAAGTTGAGGAATGTGTTTTGGGGTGTATTTTTACATATACCCATGCTGGGTGAGATAAATATCTTGGTCAAATGCCAACTTTGTATAAAAAAATGGGAAAAGTTGTCTTTTGCCAAGATATTTCTCTCACCCAGCATGGGTATATGTAAAATGACACCCCAAAACACATTCCCCAACTTCTCCTGAGTACGGAGATACCAGATGTGTGACACTTTTTTGCAGCCTAGGTGGGCAAAGGGGCCCATATTCCAAAGAGCACCTTTCGGATTTCACTGGTCATTTTTTACAGAATTTGATTTCAAACTCCTTACCACACATTTGGGCCCCTAGAATTCCAGGGCAGTATAACTACCCCACAAGTGACCCCATTTTGGAAAGAAGACACCCCAAGGTATTCGCTGATGGGCATAGTGAGTTCATGGAAGTTTTTATTTTTTGTCACAAGTTAGTGGAATATGAGACTTTGTATGAAAAAAAAAAAATAAAAATCCTCATTTTCCACTAACTTGTGACAAAAAATAAAAAATTCTAGGAACTCGCCATGCCCCTCACGGAATACCTTGGGGTGTCTTCTTTCCAAAATGGGGTCACTTGTGGGGTAGTTATACTGCCCTGGCATTCTAGGGGCCCAAATGTGTGGTAAGGAGTTTGAAATCAAATTCTGTAAAAAATGACCAGTGAAATCCGAAAGGTACTCTTTGGAATATGGGCCCCTTTGCCCACCTAGGCTGCAAAAAAGTGTCACACATCTGGTATCTCTGTATTCAGGAGAAGTTGAGGAATGTGTTTTGGGGTGTCTTTTTACATATACCCATGCTGGGTGAGATAAATATCTTGGTCAAATGCCAACTTTGTATAAAAAAATGGGAAAAGTTGTCTTTTGCCAAGATATTTCTCTCACCCAGCATGGGTATATGTAAAATGACACCCCAAAACACATTCCCCAACTTCTCCTGAGTACGGAGATACCAGATGTGTGACACTTTTTTGCAGCCTAGGTGGGCAAAGGGGCCCATATTCCAAAGAGCACCTTTCGGATTTCACTGGTCATTTTTTACAGAATTTGATTTCAAACTCCTTACCACACATTTGGGCCCCTAAAATGCCAGGGCAGTATAACTACCCCACAAGTGACCCCATTTTGGAAAGAAGAGACCCCAAGGTATTCGCTGATGGGCATAGTGAGTTCATGGAAGTTTTTATTTTTTGTCACAAGTTAGTGGAATATGAGACTTTGTATGAAAAAAAAATCAAAAAAAAAAATCATCATTTTCCACTAACTTGTGACAAAAAATAAAAAATTCTAGGAACTTGCCATGCCCCTCACGGAATACCTTGGGGTGTCTTCTTTCCAAAATGGGGTCACTTGTGGGGTAGTTATACTGCCCTGGCATTTTCCAGGGGCCCTAATATGTGGTAAGTAGGTAAATGACCTGTGAAATCCGAAAGGTGCTCTTTGGAATGTGGGCCCCTTTGCCCACCTAGGCTGCAAAAAAGTGTCACACATGTGGTATCGCCGTATTCAGGAGAAGTTGGGGAATGTGTTTTGTGGTGTCATTTTACATATACCCATGCTGGGTGAGAGAAATATCTTGGCAAAAGACAACTTTTCCCATTTTTTTATACAAAGTTGGCATTTGACCAAGATATTTATCTCACCCAGCATGGGTATATGTAAAATGACACCCCAAAACACATTCCCCAACTTCTCCTGAATACGGAGATACCACATGTGTGACACTTTTTTGCAGCCTAGGTGGGCAAAGGTGCCCAAATTCCTTTTAGGAGGGCATTTTTAGACATTTGGATACCAGACTTCTTCTCACGCTTTGGGGCCCCTAAAATGCCAGGGCAGTATAAATACCCCACATGTGACCCCATTTTGGAAAGAAGACACCCCAAGGTATTCAATGAGGGGCACGGCGAGTTCATAGAAAAAAAAATTTTTGGCACAAGTTAGCGGAAATTGATTTTTTTGATTTTGTTCTCACAAAGTCTCCCTTTCCGCTAACTTGGGACAAAAATTTCAATCTTTCATGGACTCAATATGCCCCTCAGCGAATACCTTGGGGTGTCTTCTTTCCAAAATGGTGTTATTTGTGGGGTGTTTGTACTGCCCTGGCATTTGAGGGTCTCCGCAATCATTACATGTATGCCCAGCATTAGGAGTTTCTGCTATTCTCCTTATATTGAGCATACAGGTAATGAGATTTTTTTTTTCCGTTCAGCCTCTGGGCTGAAAGAAAAAAATGAACGGCACAGATTTCTTCATTCGCATCGATCAATGTGGATGAAAAAATCTCTGCCAAAAAAAGCAAAAGGAGGGGAAAGGCGTCTGCCAAGACATAGGAGCTCCGCCCAACATCCATACCCACTTAGCTCGTATGCCCTGGCAAACCAGATTTCTCCATTCACATCAATCGATGTGGATGAATAAATCATTGCCGGGATTTTTTTTTTTATATATACAAAGTGTTTGCCAAAGAATATGAACACCGCCACCTCCTCAGCTCATATGCCTCGGCAAACGTATCTTTTACTGCAGAGGAGAAATCTCGTCTTGCAGCGCCGCATACACCGACTTGCGTGTAATCTGACAGCAGCGCAATGCTTCTGTCCGAATGCACATCAGTGCTGCAGCTAGTCGATCGGTTGGTCCACCTGGAAGGTAAAAAAAAAAAAAAAAGAAAAAACCAGGCCGCAACGCAATAACTTTATTAACTTTAGAACAGAACATGTTAACTTTTTTTTTACTTTTTTACTTACCGGTAATTTTTTTTTTGTTTAGTTTTTTTTACCTTTATAGAACAAACCTCTCCTTCCCCATGGGACAATGTGCAAAGCGCAAATCGCCCAAAGATGTGGCAAAGTACGTTATGCACTTTATCCCAGGTGAAAGGAGAGGTTTGCAGCAGCTGTGAGTAAAAGGGCCCTAATAGCCCTGTGTGCCTGTCCTGTGAGATGCAATCCCTATGCTAGGTGTACCTGTGTGTGGTACTTCCAGAAACACTCACCAAAGCATAGGGCAGGGTGGTCAGGACAGTCAGGACAGAAATAGCAAGTGTCACGCCTTATTCCACTCCTGCTACAGACACGACATCTTTTTCGGGGTGACGGTTGGGTTGAGGTACCAGGAACGACACTGGGGAAATGTCGCTCGTGTAGACGGCTAACTACACTGGTGGATGGGGCCACGGAACCTCCTGGATAAAGGAGGTTCTCGATAATCTCTTCCTGGAATTTGAGGAAGGATCCTGTTCTCCTAGCCCTACTGTAGAGAACAAAACTATTATACTGCGCCAATTGAATTAAATATACAGACACCTTCTTATACCAGCGTCTGGTTCTGCGGGAAACTAAATACGGAGACAACATCTGGTCATTGAAGTCCACCCCTCCCATGAGCGCATTATAGTCGTGGACACAGAGGGGCTTTTCAATGACACGGGTTGCTCGCTCAATTTGGATTGTCGTGTCTGCGTGAATGGAGGAGAGCATGTAAACGTCACGCTTGTCTCTCCATTTCACCGCGAGCAGTTCTTCGTTACACAAGGCAGCCCTCTCCCCCCTTGCAAGACGGGTGGTTACAAGCCGTTGGGGGAAGCCCACGCGACTAGTTTGCGCGGTGCCACAGGCGCAAATCCGTTCTAGAAACAAATGTCTAAAGAGGGCCACATAAAGATGGTACCCCTTGCCGAATAAGGGTGACACCAAGTCCCAGACTGTCTTCCCACTGCTCCCCAGGTAGTCATGGCAACCGACCGGCTCCAGGGTCTGATCTTTTCCCTCATAGATCCGAAATTTGTGGGTATAGCCTGTGGCCCTTTCACAGAGCTTTTACAATTTGACCCCATACCGGGCACGCTTGCTTGGGATGTATTGTTTGAAGCCAAGGCGCCCGGTAAAATGTATTAGGGACTCGTCTACGCAGATGTTTTGCTCGGGGGTATACAAATCTGCAAATTTCTGGTTGAAATGGTCTATGAGGGGCCGAATTTTGTGGAGCCGGTCAAAAGCTGGGTGGCCTCTGGGACGGGAGGTGGTGTTGTCGCTAAAATGCAGGAAACGGAGGATGGCCTCAAATCGTGCCCTGGACATAGCAGCAGAGAACATGGGCATGTGATGAATCGGGTTCGTGGACCAATATGACCGCAATTCATGCTTTTTTGTCAGGCCCATGTTGAGGAGAAGGCCCAAAAAAATTTTAAGTTCGGAAACTTGGACTGGTTTCCACCGGAAAGGCTGGGCATAAAAGCTTCCCGGGTTGGCGGATATAAATTGTGTGGCATACCGGTTTGTCTCTGCCACGACTAAGTCCAAGAGCTCCGCAGTCAAGAACAGCCCAAAAAATCCCAGGGCCGAACTGATTTGAGCCGTCTCAACCCGAACTCCAGACTGGGCGGTGAAAGGGGGAACTAATGGTGCGGCTGAAGTTGGTGACTGCCAATCAGGGTTTGCCAACACCTCAGGGATTCTAGGGGCTCTACGGGCCTGTCTGTGCGGTGGCTGCGACGGGGTAACTACTGCACGTGCCACCGTACCAGCTTCAACTGCCCTTCTGGTGCTCGCCACGTCACCATGTTGTACGGCAGTGCTGGTACTAGGTCCAGGGAGGGCTGCGCTGCTGGTGTATGCCTCACCACGTGATCCGGCAACGACAGCCCCACTCTGCTGCTCTTGAAGCGGATCCTGCATAACCTGTGGTCTAGCGACACGGGGCCGGGTACGCCTGGTGCTGCCAGGGACCTCAACCTCCTCGTCCGAACTTTGGGTCAGAGAGCCACTGCTTTCTACAGGTTCATATTCTGACCCGCTAGATTCGTCAGATGAGGGTTCCCACTCCTCATCCGACTGGGTCAGAATCCTGTAGGCCTCTTCAGAAGAATACCCCCTGTTTGACATTTTGGACTACTAAATTTAGGGGTATTCCCTGAGACTACCCAAGAAAAAAAGCAAGCCTGTCTTACAAAGGGGAGGCTAGCGAAGTACCGGAGGCCGCTGCGGTTGATAAAAAATATCAAAACTGATTTTTTTATCGCCGCAGTGCGTGTAAAATGAATGTGCAGTGATCAAAAAAAAATATATTTTTTGTCACTGCGGCGGGGCGGGCGTGGGTGAACGCACGTGTGGGCGACCGATCAGGCCTGATCGGGCAAACACTGCGTTTTGGGTGGAGGGCGAGCTAAGGTGACACTAATACTATTATAGATCTGACCGTGATCAGTTTTGATCACTTACAGATACTATAAAAGTACAAATGCTGATTAGCGATACGCTAAACAGCGAATAAGTGACTGCGGTGGGCTGGGCGCTAACTCACGCTAAACTACCTAAACAAGGGGCCTAAACTTTCCCTAAAACCTAACAGCCAATACTAGTGAAAAAAAAAAAGTGACAGTTTACACTGATCACTTTTTTTCCTTTCACTAGTGATTGACAGGGGCGATCAAAGGGGTGATCAAAGGGTTAATTGGGGTGCAGGGGGGTGATCTGGGGCTAAGGTGTAGTGTTTGGTGTACTCACAGTTCAGTCTGCTCCTCTGTTGGATCCAACCGACGAAAAGGACCAGCAGAGGAGCAGACAAGCCATATAACAGATCATATTTACTAATATGATCTGTTATATGGCTTGTGATTGGATTTTTTGAAAATCGCCAGCCTGCCAGCCAATGATCGTTGCTGGCAGGCTGGTGACGAACTTGTTCTTTTAATTTTGCCGGCTTTTGCATGCGCGGGCCGGCTTTGAGCGAAATCTTGCGTCTCGCGAGATGACGCGTATATGCGTGATTGTGCGCAGCGCTGCCACCTCCGGAACGCGAATCTGCGTTAGGCGGTCCGGAGGTGGTTAACCACCTCAGCTCCCCTAGCTTAAACACCCTTAATGACCAGACCACTTTTTACAATTCTGCACTACACTACTTTCACGGTTTATTGCTCGGTCATACAACTTACCACCCAAATGAATTTTACCTCCTTTTCTTCTCACTAATAGAGCTTTCATTTGGTGGTATTTCATTGTTGCTGACATTTTTACTTTTTTTGTTATTAATCGAAATTTACCCAATTTTTTGCAAAAAAATGACATTTTTCACTTTCAGTTGTAAAATGTTTCAAATAAAACTACATTTATATATAAATTTTTCTCTACATTTATTGTTCTACATGTCTTTGATAAAAAAATGCAATAAGTGTATATTTATTGGTTTGCGCAAAAGTTATAGCGTTTACAAACTATGGTACAAAAATGTGAATTTCCGCATTTTGAAGCAGCTCTGACTTTCTGAGCACCTGTCATGTTTCCTGATGTTCTACAATGGCCAGACAGAAAAAACACCCCATAAATGACCCCATTTTGGAAAGTAGACACCCTAAGGTATTCGCTGATGGGCATAGTGAGTTCATAGAACTTTTTATTTTTTGTCACAAGTTAGCGGAAAATGATGATTTATTTTTATTTTTTTTCTTACAAAGTCTCATATTCCACTAACTTGTGACAAAAAATAAAAACTTACATGAACTCACTATGCCCATCAGGAAATACCTTGGGGTGTCTTCTTTCCAAAATGGGGTCACTTGTGGGGTAGTTATACTGCCCTGGCATTTTAGGGGACCTAATGCGTGAGAAGTAGTTTGAATTCCAAATGTGTAAAAAATGCCCTGTGAAATCCTAAAGGTGCTCTTTAGAATTTGGGCCCCTTTGCCCACCTAGGCTGCAAAAAAGTGTCACACATGTGGTATTGTCATACTCAGGAGAAATAGGGCAATGTGTTCTGGGGTGTATTTTTACGTATACCCATGCTGGGTGAGATAAATATCTCTCTAAAAGACAACTTTTCCCATTTTTTTTATACAAAGTTGTCATTTGACACAGATATTTATCTCACCCAGCATGGGTATATGTAAAAAGACACCCCAAAACACATTGCCCTACTTCTTCTGAGTACGGGGATACCACATGTGTGACACTTTTTTGCAGCCTAGGTGGGCAAAGGGGCCCAATTTCCTTTTAGGAGGGCATTTTTAGACATTTGGATTCCAGACTTCTTCTCACGCTTTAGGGCCCCTAAAATGCCAGGGCAGTATAAATACCCCACATGTAACCCCATTTTGGAAATAAGACCCCCCCAAGGTATTCCATGAGGGGCATGGCGAGTTCATAGAAGATTTTTTTTTTTGCCACAAGTAAGCTGAAATTGATTTGTTTTTTCTCACAAAGTCTCCCTTTTCGCTAACTTGGGACAAAAATTTCAATCTTTCATGGACTCAATATGCCCCTCAGCGAATACCTTGGGGTGTCTTCTTTCAAAAATGGGGTCATTTGTGGGATGTTTGTACTGCCCTGGCATTTGAGGGTCTCCGCAATCATTACATGTATGGCCAGCATTAGGAGTTTCTGCTATTCTCCTTATATTGAGCATACGGGTAATGAATTTTTTTTTCCGTTCATTGTCTGGGCTGAAAGAAAAAATGAACGGCACAGATTTCTTCATTCGCATTCATTCATCAATGTGGATGAAAAAATCTCTGCCAAAAAACAAAAAGGAGGGAAAGGTGTCTGCCAGGACATAGGAGCTCCGCCCAACAACCCACTTAGCTCATATGCCCTGGCAAACCCGATTTCTCCATTCACATCAATCGATGTGGATGAATAAATCATTGCCGGGATTTTTTTTTTTTTTATATACAAAGTGTTTGCCAAAGCATATGAACACCGCCTCTCAGCTCATATGCCTCGGCAAATGTATCTTTTTTACTGCAGAGGAGAAATCTCGGCCTGCAGCGCCGCATACACCGACTTTTGTGTAATCTGACAGCAGCGCAATGTTTCTGTCAGAATGCACATCAGTGCTGCAGCTCATTCATCGGTTGGTCCACCTAGAAGGTAAAAAAAACAAAACAAAAAAGAAAAAACCAGGCCGCAACGCAATAAATTTATTAACATTAAGTTTATATAACCTTTGAACGGAACATTAACTTTTATAAACTTTATTTAACTTTTTGAACAGACCATTAACTTTTTTGCTTACCGGTGATTTTTTTATTTTATTTTTTTTAACTTTATAGGACAAACCTCTCCATCCCCATGGGACAATGTGCAAAGCGCAAATCGCCCAGAGATGTGGCGAAGCACATTATGCACTTTGTCCCAGGTGAAAGGAGAGGTTTGCAGCAGCTGTGAGTGAAAGGGCCCTAACAGCCCTGTGTGCCTGTCCTGTGTACCGCAATCCCTATGCTAAGTGTACCTGTGTGTGGTACTTACGGAAACACTCCCCTAAGCATAGGGCAGGGTGGTCAGGGCAGTCAGGACAGAAATAGCGGGTGTCACGCCTTATTCCACTCCTGCTACAGACACAACATTTTTTTCGGGGTGGCGCTTGGGTTGAGGTACCAGAAACGACACTGGGGAAATGTCGCTCGTGTAGACGGCTCACTACACTGGTGGTTGGGGCCACGGAACCTCCTGGATACAGGAGGTTCTCGATGATCTCTTCCTGAAATTTGAGGAAGGATCCTGTTCTCCCAGCCTTACTGTAGAGAACAAAACTATTATATGCAGCCAATTGAATCAAATATACAGACACCTTCTTATACCAGCGTCTGGTCCTGCGGGAAAGTAAATAAGGAGCCAACATCTGGTCATTGAAGTCCACCCCTCCCATGAGCAAATTATAGTCGTGGACCGAGAGGGGCTTTTCAATGACACGGGTTGCTCGTTCAATTTGGATTGTCGTGTCTGCGTGAATGGAGGAGAGCATGTAAACGTCACGCTTGTCTCTCCATTTCACCGCGAGCAGTTCTTCGTTACACAAGGCAGCCCTCTCCCCCCTTGCAAGACGGGTGGTAACGAGCCGTTGGGGGAAGCCCCGGCAACTAGGTCGCGCGGTGCCACAGCAGCCAATCTGTTCTAAAAACAAATGCCTGAAGAGGGGCACACTTGTGTAAAAATTGTCCACATAAAGATGGTACCCCTTGCCAAATAAGGGTGACACCAAGTCCCAGACTGTCTTCCCACTGCTCCCCAGGTAGTCAGGGCAACCGACCGGCTCCAGGGTCTGATCTTTACCCTCATAGACACAAAATTTGTGCGTATAGCCTGTGGCCCTTTCACAGAGCTTATACAATTTGACTCCATACCGGGCGTGCTTGCTTGGGATGTATTGTTTGAAGCCAAGGCGCCCGGTAAAATGTATAAGGTACTCGTCTACGCAGATGTTTTGCTCAGGGGTATACAAATCTGCAAATTTGGTGTTAAGGTGGTCTATGAGGGGCCGAATTTTGTGGAGCCGGTGAAAAGCTGGGTGGCCTCTGGGACGAGAGGTGCTGTTGTCGCTAAAGTGCAGGAAACGCAGGATGGTCTCAAATCGTGTCCTGGACATGGCAGCAGAGATCATGGGCATGTGATGAATTGGGTTCATGGACCAATATGACCGCAATTCATGTTTTTTTGTCAGGCCCATGTTGAGGACAAGGCCCAGAAAAGTTTTAAATTCGGAAACTTGGACAGGTTTCCACCGGAAAGACTGGGCATAAAAGCTTCCCGGGTTGGCGGCTATAAATTCAGTGGCATATCGGTTTGTTTCTGCCACGACTAAGTCCAAAAGCTCCGCAGTCAAGAACAGCTCAAAAAACCCAGTGCCGATCCGATCTGAGCTGTCTCAACCCGAACTCCAGACTGGGCGGTGAAAGGGGGAACTACTGGTGCGGCTGAAGTTGGGGGCTGCCAATCAGGGTTTGCCAGCACCTCAGGGACTCTAGGGGCTCTACGGGCCTGTCTGTGCGGTGGCTGCGACGGGGGAACTAATGCACGTGCCACCGTATCAACTTCAACTGCCCTTCTGGTGCTCGCCACTTCACCATGATTCGTCAGATGAGGGTTCCCATTCCTCATCCGACTGGGTCAGAATCCTTTATCCTCTTCAGAAGAATACCCCTTATTTGCCATTTGGTCAACTAAATTTAGGGGTATTCCCTGAGACTACCCAAGAAAAAAACCAAGCCTGTCTTACAAATGGGAGGCTAGCGAAGTACCAGAAGCCGCTGCGATTGATCAAAAATATCAAAACTGATTTTTTTTTATCTCCGCAGCGCTTGTAAAGTGATTGTGCAGTGATAAAAAATATATATATATTTTGTCACTGCGGCGGGGCGGGCGTGGGTGAACGCACGTGTGGGCGACCGATCAGGCCTGATCAGGCAAACACTGCGTTTTGGGTGGAGGGCGAACTAAGGTGACACTAATACTATTATAGATCTGACTGTGATCAGTTCTGATCACTTACAGATACTATAAAAGTACCAATGCTGATTAGCGATACGCTAATCAGCGAATCAGTGACTGCGGTGGGCTGGGCGCTAACCGACGCTAACTACCTAACAAAGGGGCCTAAACTATCCTAAACCTAACCGTCAATACTAGTGGGAAAAAAAAGTGACAGTTTACACTGATCACTTTTTTCCCTTTCACTAGGTGATTGACAGGGGCGATCAAGGGGTGATCAAGGGGTTAATTGGGGTGATGGGGGGTGATCTGGGGCTAAGTGTAGAGTTGGTGTATACTCACAGTGATGTGTGCTCCTCTGCTGGGACCAACCGACGAAAAGGACCAGCAGAGGAGCACAGAAGCCATTTAACACATTATACACTGCTCAAAAAAATAAAGGGAACACTTAAACAACACAATGTAACTCCAAGTCAATCACACTTCTGTGAAATCAAACTGTCCACTTAGGAAGCAACACTGAGTGACAATCAATTTCACATGCTGTTGTGCAAATGGAATAGACAACAGGTGGAAATTATAGGCAATTAGCAAGACACTCCCAATAAAGGAGTGGTTCTGCAGGTGGTAACCACAGACCACTTCTCAGTTCCTATGCTTAGTGGCTGATGTTTTGGTCACTTTTGAATGCTGGCGGTGCTTTCACTCTAGTGGTAGCATGAGACGGAGTCTACAACCCACACAAGTGGCTCAGGTAGTGCAGCTTATCCAGGATGGCACATCAATGTGAGCTGTGGCAAGAAGGTTTGCTGTGTCTGTCAGCGTAGTGTCAATAGCATGTAGGCGCTACCATGAGACAGGCCAGTACATCAGGAGACGTGGAGGAGGCCGTAGGAGGGCAACAACCCAGCAGCAGGACCGCTACCTTCGCCTTTGTGCAAGGAGGAACAGGAGGAGCACTGCCAGAGCCCTGCAAAATGACCTCCAGCAGGCCACAAATGTGCATGTGTCTGCTCAAACGGTCAGAAACAGACTCCATGAGGGTGATATGAGGGCCCGACATCCACAGGTGGGGGTTGTGCTTACAGTTCAACACCGTGCAGGATGTTTGGCATTTGCCAGAGAACACCAAGATTGGCAAATTCGCCACTGGCGCCCTGTGCTCTTCACAGATGAAAGCAGGTTCACACTGAGCAGGTGACAGATGTGACAGAGTCTGGAGACGCCGTGGAGAACGTTCTGCTGCCTGCAAAATCCTCCAGCATGACCGGTTTGGCATTGGGTCAGTAATGGTGTGGGGTGGCATTTCTTTGGAGGGCCGTACAGCCCTCCAAGTGCTCGCCAGAGGTAGCCTGACTGCCATTAGGTACCGAGATGAGATCCTCAGACCCCTTGTGAGACCATATGCTGGTGCGGTTGGCCCTGGGTTCCTCCTAATGCAAGACAATGCTAGACCTCATGTGGCTGGAGTGTGTCAGCAGTTCCTGCAAGACGAAGGCATTGATGCTATGGACTGGCCCGCCCGTTCCCCAGACCTGAATCCAATTGAGCACATCTGGGACATCATGTCTCGCTCTATCCACCAACGTCACGTTGCACCACAGACTGTCCAGGAGTTGGCAGATGCTTTAGTCCAGGTCTGGGAGGAGATCCCTCAGGAGACCGTCCGCCACCTCATCAGGAGCATGCACAGGCGTTGTAGGGAGGTCATACAGGCACGTGGAGGCCACACACTACTGAGCCTCATTTTGACTTGTGTTAAGGACATTACATCAAAGTTCGATCAGCCTATAGTGTGTTTTTCCACTTTAATTTTGAGTGTGACTCCAAATCCAGACCTCCATGGGTTAAAAAATTAGATTTCCATTTTTTTTTTTTGTGTGATCTTGTTGTCAGAACATTCAACTATGTAAAGAACAAAGTATTTCAGAAGAATATTTAATTAATTCAGATCTAGGATGTGTTTTTTTTGTGTTCCCTTTATTTTTTTGAGCAGTGTATCTATAAATATAATGTGTTAACTGGCTTGTGATTCGATTTTTTGAAAATCACCAGCCTGCCAGCGATGATTGGTGGTGACGAAATACTCCTCTAACTTTTGCCGGCCCGCAATGCGCATGTGCGGGCCGGCTCTGCCCGAAATCTCGCGTCTCGCGTGAGGACGCGCCGGCGCGTCCAGGAGGAATAACAGGGCCACCGCCGGTACGCAATCCTGCGTACGGCGGTCCTGAGGTGGTTAAGTTCTCAGTCTTCCACTGCATGCATCCTAGAGATCTACATTTATTTATTTTTTTATAAATATTATTATTTTTTTGTTCCTTTAACAATACAAAATTAAAATACAATTTAACAATACAAAATCTGAGTATATCCATATACAATCTGCAAAAACAGCCATTGCAATAAATTGCAAATCACTATAAACAGAAACAATACAAAAGTAGTAAGCAGTCTGTTCTATTTTGGGGGATTTTCAGACTCCCCTCTAAACACCATATTACTTATGCTCAGACCTCCCACTGTCTATCCAAATTATCCGACACCTTAAATCAACCCCCCCCCCCCGAGACCCCCCTACCCCATGATGGTAGTCTCGGTGGGCACCCTTCCATTTTTTTTCATCTCTCTCTCCCCTCCCCCAACCACCACCCCCGGCTGGGCGCCGGCGCCGCCCATCAACGACTGGTTGCACTACTTATTGCATATTCCTCAAACCTCTCGATCTTTACCAATAGATTTTTCCACTCGATAATATTGGGCGCTCTTTTGGACCCCACTCTCTTGCGATAATCACTATTGCCGCCATAAGACCTCTTATCCAGACCCTTTTATTCCTTTTTTCCCTAATTGACAATGGGATACTTCCCAGGACAGCCACTTCCGGTTTCAGTGGGAGGGATACTAGGGACTCTGCACTTAGGAGACCAAAGACCTCTCTCCAAAAGAATTGCATTTTTGAACAGCTCCAAATCAAATGCATATAATCAGCAGCCTCTTCTCTACATTTCCAACAGTTTGATTTTCGTTCTTTATAAATCTTACTTAGCAGTAATGGAGTCATATACTGTATATTCTATGGATAATATTAAAGTAAATTATCCTAAAATTACTAGAAATCGTTGCACTTTTTATATTTTTATATATACAGTATTTCCCCATTCTAATGTGTTTAATCCTATATCCTTTACCCATTTTTCCTCACTGTTAAACTTTATTATTTTACCCAACCCCTTCCTTATTATCCTATACACTTGGGAGATAGTGACCCTAGTTGTCATGGATTGATAACAAAAATCTATAAATTCATGTTTTGTTGTGATAAAATATTCCCTATTTTGTGTAGCTTCGAAAGCGTGTTTTAATTGATGATACCGAAACCAACTCGTTGAGTCTAAATTTATTCCTGGACATAGTTCTTTTAGTGCTCTTATTTCCCCATTCTTAACTAACTGTGATATATAAATGATACCGTGCTTTTCCCAATACTTGTATTCTGTAATTAATTGAAATTCTCTCAAATTATTATTAAACCACAAAGGTGAAAAATGTGAAGTGTTCAGGATTCCTAGTATTTTTTTATTTTTTCCCCAAGCCAAGTCAACCATTGAACATATTGGGCACTTTTTCCCTTTATTTTTAATAAATCCTGTCTCTCATATGCTAAATATATTTTATTTTGGGCCATTAAAGCCCCTTTCTAGATTGTCTTTTATATTATTTCCCCCGGATTTTAGCCACTGAACTTGAAAGTCCAAATAGTATCCCGGAAAAAAGGGAACAGATAGCCCTCCATCCTCTTGCTAACCAAACAATTTTTGTTTTAGTTTTACCCTTTTTCTTCCCCAGATTAAGTCATTCAGCAGCCGTTCCAGATGGTTGAAGAATTAATCCTCTATCCAAACTGGACCGGCTGCCAAAATATACAAAATCTGGGGAAGTAACACCATTTTTATAAACACGATTCTATCCGCTTGTCCTATCGATAACTTCTGCCAAACACTTATTTTGCTTTTGCATCTAATCAGCAAAGGGAAGACATTTAGTTTCGTGAAGTCCAGGATGCTTGCACTCAGTTTTACACCCAGATATTCAAAGGATTCCATACGTTTTAATACCCTGATTTCTGAAAAATTCGGTAGGGGTGCCTGATCAAGCGGTAACAATACTGATTTGGCCCAGTTGATTTTATATCCCAAGATATCGCTAAACTTGTTTATTAGTTCCATAAGATGAGACAGCTGAGATGTTGGATTCTCCAAGAAGATTAAGATATCATCTGCATACATACTTATCTTATCGGAGGTCCCATTCATACCAAAACATTTAATAATTTCATCCGATCTAATTTTAGCTGCCAGCGGTTCTATAAATAAAGCAAACAGTAAAGGGGAAAGGGGGCATCCCTGTCTTGTTCCTCTAAGCAACTCTATTTGGTCAGACTATACTCCATTGATATTTATTCTAGCTTTAGGGTGATTATATAGAATCTGGACCCATTTAATAAAGTATTGGCCCAGATTCATCCTATGCATTACTTTCCAGAGATATTCCCACTCCACCCTGTCAAACGCCTTCTCAGCGTCTAATGACAGGATGGAGCGGGAGCCTCCCCCCTCCTCAACCTGCATATTCAAAAAGGCTCTACGTATGCTGGATTATACTAATCTCTTGGGTATAAACCCAGTCTGGTCTGGATTAATTAGCCTGTCAATGACTCCCTTTAATCTATTAGCAAATATTTTTGCACAGATTTTGTAGTCTGTATTTAACAGAGAGATCGGGCGATATGCCCTTATCTCTCTTTCATCTTTACCCTTTTTTCGAATAAGTGTGATCACAGCTTCAGATAGAGATGAAGGGAGTTCACCAGACTGATAGGTTTTGTTTAAGACCTGTAGTAACATTGGCAAGATTATGTCTCCATACTGGCGATAGATTTCAAACGGGAGCCCGTCAGTCCCTGGAGAAGAATTTCCCCGAATGGTCTTGACAGCTTCAGATAATTCCTTTAAATCTATAGGCCGATTTAGTATTTTACAATCCTCATCTGCTAGTTTCGGGAGATTAATGTTCTCAAAGAAATTTTCAACGTCTCCATCCTGCTGTTTATTGTTGTTTGTATATAAGGTTTTATAGTATTTAACAAATTCCCGATCTATTTATTAATGATCTTGTAGAAGGCTTGCATAGTAAAATATCAATTTTCGCAGATGACACTAAACTGTGTAAAGTAATTAACACTGAAGAGGACAGTATACTACTACAGAGGGATCTGGAAAGATTGGAGGCTTGGGCAGATAAGTGGCAGATGAGGTTTAACACTGAGAAATGTAAAGTTATGCACATGGGAAGGAATAATGCAAGTCACCCGTACATACTAAATGGTAAAACACTCGGTAACACTGACATGGAAAAGGATCTAGGAATTTTAATAAACAGCAAACTAAGCTGCAAAAAACAGTGTCAGGCAGCGGCTGCCAAGGCCAATAAGATAATGGGTTGCATCAAAAGGGGCATAGATGCCCGTGATGAGAACATATTCCTACTACTTTACAAATCACTGGTCAGACCACACATGGAGTACTGTGTACAGTTCTGGGCTCCTGTAAACAAGGCAGACATAGCAGAGCTGGAGAGGGTCCAGAGGAGGGCAACTAAAGTAATAACTGGAATGGGGCAACTACAGTACCCTGAAAGATTATCAAAATTAGGGTTATTCACGTTAGAAAAAAGACGACTGAGGGGAGATCTAATTACTATGTATAAATATATCAGGGGGCAGTACAGAGATCTATCCCATCATCTATTTATCCCCAGGACTGTGACTGTGACGAGGGGACATCCTCTGCGTTTGGAGGAAAGAAGGTTTGTACACAAACATAGAAAAGGGTTCTTTACGGTAAGAGCAGTGAGACTATGGAACTCTCTGCCTGAGGAGGTGGTGATGGTGAGTACAATAAAGGAATTCAAGAGGGGCCTGGATGTATTTCTGGAGTGTAATAATATTACAGGCTATAGCTACTAGAGAGGGGTCGTTGATCCAGGGAGTTATTCTGATTGCCTGATTGGAGTCGGGAAGGAATTTTTTATTCCCCTAAAGTGAGGAAAATTGGCTTCTACCTCACAGGGTTTTTTTGCCTTCCTCTGGATCAACTTGTAGGATGACAGGCCGAACTGGATGGACAAATGTCTTTTTTCGGCCTTATGTACTATGTTACTATGTATTTCCTCCAAGCGCGTAGTGACCACCCCATTTTCCAATCTAATATTTTTTATCATATTAATGTTTTTTTGGTTTTGGATCAAAGATGATAAAAGATTTCCAGGTTTCCCTGCCTGAGAGTAGAATTTAGCTCCTGTAAAAAAAAAAACTATGTTGTGATTTTTCTAGTAGGTAATTTTTATACTCCAGTATGTAATTGAACAGCGGGGTTCAAATTATTAGCTATCTCTCCCTGCATGGACTGGATTCTTCTTTATAAAGCTAGTTCTTTTGCCGCATACTCTTTTTTTTTTTCCAGTTAATCTTTGCTATATAAACACCACGCAAAAACGCTTTAAAAGAATCCCATACAAACTGCATAGGTGCTGACGGAGCATTCAATAGCCAAAATTCCCGGATCTCATTTGTTATATTTTCCTGCTCCTTAACCAACTTAATCCAGTGGGGGTTTAGTCTGAAGCTTCTCGTTTTCTTCTCATAATGCCCTATTTTAATCATTACCACTATTAGAGAATGGTCGGAGATCGTATGTATTTCATACTTCATTTTTGTTACCATATCTAAAAAGTCAAGGATAGCTAAAGCTAGGTATATTCTAGACATTACTGTATTCGCCCGGCTAAAACAGGAGTATACTCTTTTTTCTCCATACAAATATCGCCAGATGTCTGTCAATGCCATTTCCCGGCAGACCCTTCTTAGCGGTGTCAGTTTGTCTTTATTTGCTTTATATACATGGTCCTTGGAAAATCTATCCTCCTCTAGGTCCATTACATTGTTAAAGTCCCCGGTTACAAAAACCGGGCACCTTGCTCTAGAGCCAATAAAGTCCGCCAGGGATGACATGACACACATGGTGGAGAATGGTGGAGAAACATACCCAAGTGCCAATATGCAAACAATACCATTTAACTGACAATGCAGAAAAACAAATCTACCTTCTCGATCAATTCTGTGGACAATTGGAGTATAGTCCACATTCCTGCGGACGTACACACTGACGCCTCGGGAGTAGGCCGAGCAGCAAGCATGGTAGTCATATTTTGCCCATCTCCTTTTTGCAATGCTAATATTCTCATATGTGAGATGCGTTTCAAGGAGACAGATAATCGCGGGAAGATGTCTCGCCACTACGTCAAACATGACCACCCGTTTCGCTTTCTCGGCCATTCCCCGTATATTCCACGTAAATATTCTATTCATGTGTTTTCATACTCAACACTGCGTCCGCCGCACCCGCCACGACGGGGGGAAAGGGAGGAGGGAGAGACAGAGATAGAACACCCCATAATGGCCACCAAGACCCCATCCACCCCATCCCACCACCCCCCACCCCCACTTGGTCAGACAAACCGAACGGTTTACTAACCTCTTACACTTCGCCCTTCCCCCCACCTACTCCCCCCCAGTCCCCGTTGAATATAACATTACCTATAACATCAGGAACCTATCCCCCTACCATCCTGCCATTCCCGCACTTCATCTGGTTGAGTAAAAAAATGAGCTTGATACTTCTTAACGTCTCTGAATTCACTGCATTTTTGCTGTGTTTCCCTCTATTAATCCGGATATATTTCTATTTCCCTTCCATTACACTCTAAGGGAAGTAAAGTTCTTTTATTTTTCATAATGTTATCCCTATCCCGAGCATTTATCATTTTAGCCAAGATTGGCTCCCTACTGGTGGCTGTTTATTTGGTATCCGGTGGGCTCTCTCCACGAGAACCCCATAGACAGTCGATCCACTCCAAACATTTCTAATAACGATTGCTGGATAAACCCTGTCGGGTCTTCTTTTTCAGACCCTTCAGGGAACCCAACCAGGCGAATATTCGCTCTGCGAGATCTATCCTCCATTTCAGTGACTCTTTCTTGTAATGAGTTTTGTTCAGTTTCCATCGCCCCCATTCTGTTCTTAATCCCATCCATCTCTCTCTTAAACTCTTTTGTAACCAACTGAAGATCTTTAACTTTCTCACATACTTTATTCATCTCATCTTTAATTAAATATATATCCATTTGGACTGTTGAAATTTTGGCGGACAGGTCTCCCAATGCTTGGTTTGATTGCTGAACCATATTCAGGATATCTGTCAGCTTCTTATCCACTATATCTATCCTCTCTTCTGTTACGGCATGCTTATCACTCTTTCCCTCTTCTCTATCACTAATCTCCTCTGTATTTGGTGAGTCTGTTGAATCAGTTTTATTTTCCTTGTTACCCTTCTGATTAGTCCTAGTCTTATATTGCGGTGACTTCAAGAATTTATCCATTTTTGAGACTGGGCTACCTCCGCTTACACCCAAAGATTTCCTACCGGGGACCTTTGCTGGCATTATATTATCAAGCATGCAACATTAGCAAAAAAAAAAAAAGAAAAGAAAAAGAAAACAAATAGGGGGGAAATCAATTTCCAATCTTCGCGCCTGAAAATAAATTACAGAGCCTTAAAGCTTAAAATACATCCTGTGGGTTACTCCCACTCCAATCCAGTCACAAGGTCAATGTATCAGAGGTATTCCTCAGATCCCCAATTTCACCCACAGGGGGAACGGTGCCAAGTCCACAGGAGGGAGGGGGGGGACCTCTTCATCCGAGCCAAAGGGTGGGAGGGACCATACACAATAGCAATAGATTATATAACGTAACAGTCCAATAACTTTATGTAACATAGGTAATTAAACACAAAAGGTTCCTCAGCCAAGGGGGTTAGTATGGCAGGTAGCAGCAATGTTAGCAGAAGGTTATTTTAGTTTTTCCCTGTTTTCTTCTCTTTTCCTTCTTTTCTCTTCCTTCCCCTGTCCCCTCTCCTCTCTCCCCACTACCAATGGCTATTCAACAGCAGATATTAGTAAGCCAGAGGAGGTTAACAAGGCAGATGTTAATAAATGTTAGTAGGGGCTCATTTTGTTTGTTATTTATTTTCTGTTGATTTTCCTGCCATGCATTCAAACAGTCCAGTAAACATATATAGGATACGTGGTTAGTCAAAGAAAATTCATCAGCCAAGGGGATTAACAAAGCAGATGTTAACTAGTTTTTTGTTTTAATTGTTTTTAGTTGTTTTAAGAGCCAAATGCTATTTCCCTGCCATGTGTTCCAGTGCGTTATTGCATAAAGGTCACCCCTCATATTAATCATATGTTTCAGGCTAGGAGACTATGCCAAGTGCCGTTCACACTGTCACAAAGTAAGCCGACCAAAGTTTATGGCGTGGGTGTAACAGAAAGCCCAAATCCATTAGCCGTAACGGAAATAAATAAGTGTCAGCAGGTCAGCGAGTATGAGCTGATACTGGTTAGCAGATACTGATTTTGCTTGTTTTAGTTTCGAAGGTGGTCTATAGGGGTCACCCCTCAGGTTACTCACCTACTCCAGACCAGCCGAAATATTCAGCACGAATCATCTCTGTCCGCAAGACGAATAACACTCAAGCTGCCACAATGCACCGCTATCAACACATAAACAGTGTTCTCTACGGCATCTCCGCTCATCCGTTCAGTTCAAACAGGGGCAAAAGAAAGCAGGGGAGCTCTGTAGCCACCACACGGACCCTGCCGCTAACTCAGAGATCAGTGCCGTCACAGCCGTTCGGGCGTCCAGCCTCCTTCCATCACAGCTAGGGCTCCTCACACGACAGCAAGCCGGAAGCAGAGGGAACGCCAGCGCATGGCAGGTACATGCAGTCCACGCGCATAGAGCCGGGTTGGGGGGGGGATCGCGGCCTGCCTACGTCCTCACGTCATGCCACTGCTGAGAGAGAGATATACATTTTGATTTTTGTGTTGTTTGTTTTCTCCTTTTTAGGTGCACAAAAGCTGCACATGGACTGGCCAAACTTATACTAAAGACACTCTTTTGGCATAAGTTTGGATGATGGTAGTCTATGGGCATGTTGGCGCATAAGTTGGGAACACTCCCTTGAAGCCCTGGTGCAGTGTGACCAAAGCCTTATGAGTAAAGGAAGTAGGAGGAAGATGTAGGAAGTAGAAGGTTCAACTAAATCAGGATAGTTTATACTGTAAAGTTGTCAGTGGCGGACTGTCTTTATGCATACTGTAACAAGAAACATTGTAGGGTACATCTATCACATTTCATGTCATGTCATTATACAAAGTTCTGCTTTTAAGAGCTGTTTAAATACCAATTACATCTAGGTAGGACTGATGGTCCTGGTCCTTCACTCGAGATTGACCAACACAGACTAATAAGCAGAGAGTGATTAGCTTGCAGGACGCTGATAGACATACTGCAGAATAACTATGATACTACTAGTAGTATGTTTTATTGATTTGTAGATCTGACATGAAAGAACTGTAGAGCACCATTATGTTATAGTACATAGTACCATTGAAGCACTCTTCTCCGGGCCACACTTCTGTGTCCTGACTGTGTACAGCATCAGGGTGCAGTGTGTGCACAATGACCTGATGCTGCAGGCAGTCAGGTGATAGTGCAGCACAGGCGCAGGAAAGATGAGTGAAAAATGCAGGGGAGAACGCTGGACCTTGAGAGGAGTGGCAGACCAGGAGGTAAGTTAGTTTATTTATTTTAAGGTCTGATCTGAGGTCTGTTACTTGGGGGGTTTGACATGGAGGTCTAAAGGGGGTCTGATATGGAGTTTTCACATGAAGGTCTGAACTTAGGTCTGATTGGGGGGGGGGTCTGACATGGAGGTCTAATGGTATTCTCATCATAGGTCTGATATTGAGGGGGTGTCTGATATGGAGGTCTAGGGGGGTCTGATCTGAGGTCTGATATAGGGAGGGTCTGACATGGAGTCCTGATCTGAGGTCCGATGCGGGGGTCTGACATGTAGGTCTGATCTGAGGCCTGATATGGGGGTCTTACTTGGGGGTCTAAAGGGGGTCTGATCTGAGGTCTGATATGGGGGGTCTGACATGAAGGTCTAATAGGTGTGATGTTGAGGGGGAGGTCTTACATGGAGGTCTCAAGGGGGTCTGATCTGAGGTCTGATATGGGGTCTAATTTAAGATCTTATATGGGCATCTGATCTGAGCATTCGATATGGGGGTCTGATCTGAAGATCTGATATGGGGGTCTAATTTAAGGTCTGATATGGGGGTCTCACCTGAGGATCTGATCTGGTACACAATATAAAGGGGTATTTTTTGTACTTAAGCCCATTATAGGGGTATTTTCTGTGCTGGCTCACATTATAAGGGGGTATTTTTTGTACTGGCATACATTACAATGGGATATTTTGGTTCACATTATAAGGAGAATTATTACTACTGGAAGACTATGGGGAACATGATTACTAGTATGGGCATAATGGAGACATTATTACTATTTGGGACACTGTTAACACTATGTACTCTGGTAGAAAATTATTTCAATTGGTGGGACTTTGGGAAGCACTATTACTGTGGGGGGAATTTTGGCACAGTATCAGTTTAGCACAATTATTTTTGGGGGATATCATGTGTCACGGATGTAGTAGGGGAGAACACCAAAAGACAACAAGAAGGAAGGGAAAAGACACTAGGCCTCACCACTAGGGAAGGAAAAGGGTCACCACCTATAAAACCCTGCTCCTGGCCCTAATTCCTATCTGTATGGGCACCGCTCGATGGTAGAAATGCCCATACACAGGAACCTAAAAAACCTGGTGGCCCTCGGATGCCCTAATGGTAATGACAGGGCAGAGACAACCTGCTCCTTCCCTGGTGAAAGAACCAGCATCTCGCTGAGGCCTAGTAAACAATAAAGGTGGGGGAATACAAAATACAACAAGCGGAACACAACTTCTGAGGCTGATGGATGATGGATGAACAGGACTTCAACTAGAACCACACTCCAGCTCTTCCAAAAACCAAATGAAGCTATCCAGAGCAAGGAGTGATGGGTAAAGTCAGACTAAATAGGAGGAGGTAAAGGTCACATGATTCACACCTGAACAGGAGGTGTAGACATACAAGCAACACACAGACAAAGTGAAACCAAAACCAAAAGAGGCTGTCAGATCACTAATGTGCAGATAATCGTTCAGACCTTCTAAAACCTGTCACCGGTGTGACAGTACCCCCCCTTCTACGGGTGACCTCCGGGCACCCAGGACCGACCTTATCAGGATGAGCTCTGTGGAATGCTCTCACCAGACGACTAGCATTAACATCGGTCGCTGGAACCCACATCCTCTCCTCTGGTCCGTACCCTCTCCAATGAACGAGATACTGGAGGGATCTCCGGAGAACTCGGGAGTCCACAATCCTGCTGATCTGAAATTCTAAATTGCTGTCCACCATGACAGGAGCAGGAGGCAAGGAGGACGGCTCAAAAGGTTCAACATATTTCTTTAACAACGATTTAAGAAAAACTTTATGGATTTTCAATGCCTGAGGAAGTTCAAGACGGAAGGCTACAGGGTTAACAATGGCAGTGATCTTATATAGACCAATAAATCTTGGTCCCAACTTCCAAGAAGGTACCTTAAGTTTAATGTTTCTTGTAGACAGCGACACAGAATCACCCACTCTCAGGTCCGGACCACTCATACGTTTCCTGTCAGCCGCACGCTTATACCTGTCTTATACTTTTGGATTTTCCACCAAATAGAAGACAAAGAAGAGGAAAATCGTTCCTCCTCAGGAATGCCAGAATTATGAGCACTAGAAAATGTACCAAACTGTGGATGGAACCCATATGCCCCAAAAAACTGTGAATTATCAGTGGATTCCTGTCTATGGTTATTTATAGCAAACTCAGCTAACGACAAAAATGAAGACCTGATTCTCTGAAACAAAACATCTCAAGTAAGTCTCCAGATTCTGATTAGTGCGCTCCGTCTGTCCGTTCGACTGAGGATGAAAAGCCGAAGAGAAGGACAATTGTACACCCAGACGAGTACAGAACGCTCTCCAGAATCTGGAAACAAACTGAGTCCCTCTATCGGACACTACATCAGAGGGAATGCCATGTAGTTTCACGATGTTGTCGACAAACACCTGCGCAAGAGTTTTAGCATTGGGTAGACTAGGTAATGCAATAAAGTGTGCCATTTTACTAAAACGATCGACAACCACCAGAATCACGGTCTTTCCTGAAGAATTCGGTAAATCCGTGATAAAATCCATGGACAAATGGGTCCAAGGTCTGGACGGGATGGGCAATGGAAGCAGAGATCCGGAAGGCCGAGTTTGTGTCACCTTAGCACGTGCACAGGTACCACAGGCTGACACATAGTCCTCAATACACTTACGCAACCCCGGCCACCAGAATCTGCGAGAGATCAGATCGACAGTCGATCTACTCCCAGGGTGCCCAGCAAGCACCGTACAGTGATGTTCCTCGAACACCTTGTGACGTAATTCGGAGGGAACAAACAACTTCCCCTGAGGACAAGAGTCCGGAGCATCCTCCTGTGCCTCCAACACCCTGGCCTCGAGATCAGGATAAAGAGCGGATATTTTCCACCCCTTCAGATAAAATGGGACTAGGGTCATTAGACTCATTCTCCCCCAGGAAAGCTACGTGACAAAGCATCCGCCTTGACGTTCTTAACCCCAGGGCTGAAAGTGACGATGAAGTTAAACCTGGTGAAAAACAATGACCATCTGGCCTGACTTGGGTTCAGTTGCTTAGCCGACTCCAAGTAGGCCAGATTCTTGTGATCCGTAATTACCGTAATAGGATGAATTGCTCCTTCCAACTAATGCCACCATTCCCCGAACGCCAACTTAATGGCCAGTAATTCCCTATTCCCCACATCATAATTCTTTTTAGCAGTCGAGAGTTTTCTTGAGAAAATTGCACATGGGCGCCATTTACTGGGTGAAGGACCCTGCGACAATATTGCTCCTACCCCTACCTCAGACGCGTCAACCTCAACAATAAATGGCTGAGACAAGTCCGGTTGCACCAGAATAGGGGCCGAAGCAAAACATTCTTTCACAGCAGAAAAGGCCTGTAATGCGGCATCAGACCAGATAGAAATATCAGCACCCTTCCTAGTCATGTTTGTTAAAGGTTTAACCACCGATAAATAGTTCAAAATAAATTTATGGTAGTAGTTGGTAAACCCCAAAAAACGCATAAGTGCTTTCAGATTTTCAGGTCGATGCCAGTCCAACACGGCACAGACCTTCTCGGGATCCATACGAAAACCTGAGGATGAGAGCAGGTAACCCAGAAATTGCACTTCCTGTACAGCAAAGACACACTTTTCCATCTTAGCATACAACTTATTCTCTCTTAGGATCTGTAACACCTGTCTCACATGATCCTGATAAGTCTCCATATTAGGCGAATAAATTAGTATGTCATCAAGGTATACAACGACCAACCTCCCCACCAGATGATGAATGATGTCATTGACAAAGTGTTGAAAAACCGCAGGAGCATTGGTTAACCCAAAGGGCATGACCAGGTTTTCAAAATGACCCTCAGGGATATTAACTGCGGTCTTCCACTCATCCCCCTCCTTGATCCTTACCAGATTATATGCCCCCCTCAGATCCAATTTAGAGAACACCTTGGCACCGACAATCTGACTAAACAAATCCGGAATCAAAGGAAGCGGGTAAGGATCACGGACGGTAATACGATTGAGCTCACGGAAGTCCAGACATGGTCTCAGGGTACCATCCTTTTTCTTTACAAAGAAAAATCCAGCAGCCACTGGGGACTTGGATGGTCTAATATGTCCCTTTGCCAAACTCTCGGTGATATACTCTCGCATAGCCTTTCTTTCGGGTTCTGAAAGATTATACATCCGAGATTCGGGCAATTTAGCATCGGGAATAAGATTGACGGGACAGTCATACTCCCGCTGCGGAGGCAACTCCTGATTACCACTCTCAGAAAACTCATCAGAAAATTCTGAAATGAACAAGGGTACAGTTTTAGTGGTAACCATAGAGAACGATGCATTAAGACAGTTGTCCATGCAAAAATCACTCCAATCGAGAATCTGTCTCGCTTGCCAATCGATGTTAGGGTTATGTTTGCTTAACCATGGTAAGCCCAACACCAACGGAGCAGGCAGACCCTCCAACACATAACAGGAGATAGATTCCTGATGCAAATCACCCACTCTTAAATAAATATCATTCACTACCTGCGACAGGCATTTTTGGGCGAGAGGTGCTGAGTCAATTGCAAAGACAGAAATACTATTCTCTAATGCATTAGTAGTCAACCCGTGAATGCGTACAAACTGTCCATCAATCAAGTTAACTCCTGCCCCACTGTCGATAAATGTTTTGATTTTCACAGTTTTAGCGCCACCTCGGCAGACAGGAGAAAACGGGTACTACCAGTAAAAGACAAAAGTAGATTTTCTAGCTCCCCACCCATACTACCAATAGTAATTTGGGGATTAAACTTTTTTTTTCTTTTTGTTTACACAGTACGGACAAATATTCACAAAATGTCCCTTCTTGCCCCAACAAAAGCAGACTTCTTTCACATGACCCAAGCTTTTGCCAGTAGTTCCAGGAGTAGCTCCTCCTAACTGCATAGGCTCATCACAAGGCACAACCACCCGTGTCTCTCCACCATAAGTGTCAAAGGAAGCAGTACCCTTATTGGACAGTACGTCCTGAAGGTGAGGACCCCTAGATCTCTCCCTTAGGCGTCTATCAAGACGTACAGCAAGGGACATAGCTGCTTCCAATGACTCAGGATTTTCCTGAAAAGCCAATGCGAGACCCTGACAGAATTGGCTACGGAGAGCAGAATCGTTCCACTGTGTATCCGTAGCCCATCTCCTAAATTCAGAGCAATAGGTCTCCGCAGAACGTTCTCCCTGCCGCAAACCCCGTAACTTGATCTCAGCCTAAGAGATCCGATCCGGGTCATCATAGATAAGACCCAAGGCTCTAAAGAATTCATCTACCGACCAGAGGGACGGTGATCCGGTCGGCAGAGAAAAAGCCCAAGATTGGGCATCCTCTTTAAGCAATGAAATAATAATACCCACATGTTGACACTCATCACCAGAAGAGTATGGACGTAGCCTAAAGTATAATTTACATGACTCCCTGAACCGGATGAAATTGTCACCACCCCCGGAAAACCTGTCCGAGAGAGTTACCTTCGGTTCAGGGCAGGCCTGGAACCCACCACCGGAACCAGCAGCCTGTGGACTCTGAATCTGCAAAACCATCGCACGGAGGTCTGCTACCTCCAAAGTCAGATTCTGCAGCTGTTCGACCAGTGCAGTCATAGCATCCATAGCTGCACAGATGAAAACAAAAAATGGCGGTATTGGCTCTGGATAATGTCACGGATGTAGTAGGGGAGAACACCAAAAGACAACAAGAAGGAAGGGAAAAGACACTAGGCCTCACCGCTAGGGAAGGAAAAGGGTCACCACCTATAAAACCCTGCTCCTGGCCCTAACTCCTATCCGTATGGGCACCGCTCGATGGTAGAGATGCCCATAGACAGGAACCTAGAAAACCCTGGTGGCCCTCGGATGCGCTAATGTTAATGACAGGGCAGAGACAACGCGCTCCTTCCCTGGTGAAGGAACCAGCGTCTAGCTGAGGCCTAGTAAACAAAAAAGGTGGGGGGGGGGAATACAAAATACAACAAGCAGAACACTTAACTTCTGAGGCTGATGGATGATAGATGAACAGGACTTCAACTAGAACCACACTCCAGCTATTCAGAGCAAGGAGTGATGGGTAAAGTCAGACTAAATAGGGGGAGGTAAAGGTCACATGATCCACACCTGAACAGGAGGTGTGGACATACAAGCAACACACAGACAAAGTTAAACCAAAACCAAAAGAGGCTGTCAGATCACTAATGTGCAGATAATCTTTCAGACCTTCTAAAACCTGTCACCGGTGTGACATCATGTTTACACTATTAGTGTTAGGAACACTATTTTCTGGGCGCAGTTATCTTTAAAGGCAATGTGTGCCAATAATTATTGAAGAGGGCATTATCTGTGTGGTACTAGTATTTTCAGAGGGACTGTTTCTGCAGTATACTATTGGGGAGCACAGCGGGCACAGTATTAGGTTGGCTGGATAGGTGTCATGCCCTGCTCAGGCTATGTGCGGAGGTCTGCCAGATTAGCAGCACGTGTCTAGCCTTTTGTTTTGTTTTGGAGTCAAGCTACATCCGCCTCCCTTCAGGTGCACTGGGTGGGGTCGTTGGTTTCAGTTTAAATCACACCCACTCCCAGTGTTCCCTGCGGGTTATAGCTTCTGTCTGGCTCTGTGTATACAAGGAAGGAAGGATTGGCTGTTCCTGCTCAGAAAGATAAGTTGGTTTTTTGTTCTCTTGTGGTTTTGCTGTCTAGGCTGTTAGAGAGACGTCTGCCCCTTCAGATTATGAGGGAGCAGGCTGCCTCTATTCCCCTTTCACCATCTTAGGGATTTTAGGGTATTTTCAGCCCAGGCATGAGGACACGTTATTCCCACCTTAAGGGTCTAAACATGGGCAAAGCAGTATAGGGAGAGCTGGTAGGGATTGTCAGGAGGTGACCTTGACCTTGGGACCGACCGGAGAATCAGAAAGCTTTGATGCGGTTTTTGGGGTTTACTAATTATAGAAAATTTATTTCGAACATCAGCTATGGACTACATTGGGGGGAGAAAGTTGGCACTAAAGTGCCTAGGGAAGCATCAAATCTAAATATGGCCCTGGCTCCACAGCAGTAGCAGGATGTAGTGTCACATATCACACTGCTGGTCTGTGTATGAGGAGGAGCGGTGCAGCTGGGAATCTGCTGTGTTCATCCTCCTACACAGACCAGCAGAGCAATGTGTGACACTACATCCTGCTACTGCTGTGTAGCGCCTGCGGCTGAACTGTGATCATGAGCAACTAGGTGAGTATATTTTTTTAACTTCCTGTGAAGGGGGCACATATCTGACCATGACTACTGTAAGGGAGCACATATCTGACCATTACTACTGTGAGGGGGCACATACACTCACCTAAAGAATTATTAGGAACACCATACTAATACAGTGTTGGACCCCCTTTTACCTTCAGAACTGCCTTAATTCTACGTGGCATTGATTCAACAAGGTGCTGATAGCATTCTTTAGAAATGTTGGCCCATATTTATAGGATAGCATCTTGCAGTTGATGGAGATTTGAGGGATGCACATCCAGGGCACGAAGCTCCCGTTCCACCACATCCCAAAGATGCTCTATTGGGTTGAGATCTGGTGACTCTGGGGGCCATTTTAGTACAGTGAACTCACTGTCATGTTCAAGAAACCAATTTGAAATGATTCGAGCTTTGTGACAGTATACTATTGGGGAGCACAGCGGGCACAGTATTAGGTTGGCAGGATAGGTGTCATGCCCTGCTCAGGCAATGTGCGGAGGTCTGCCAGATTAGCAGCACGTGTCTAGCCTTTTGTTTTGTTTTGGAGTCAAGCTAGATCCGCCTCCCTTCAGGTGCACTGGGTGGGGTCGTTGGTTTCAGTTTAAATCACACCCACTCCCAGTGTTCCCTGCTGGAAGTAGCCATCAGAGGATGGATACATGTTCTCATTCTGTTTACGCCAAATTCGGACTCTACCATTTGAATGTCTCAACAGAAATCGAGACTCATCAGACCAGGCAACATTTTTCCAGTCTTCAACAGTCCAATTTTGGTGAGCTCGTGCAAATTGTAGCCTCTTTTTCCTATTTGTAGTGGAGATGAGTGGTACCCGGTGGGGTCTTCTGCTGTTGTAGCCTATCCGCCTCAAGGTTGTGCGTGTTGTGGCTTCACAAATGCTTTGCTGCATACCTCGGTTGTAACGAGTGGTTATTTCAGTCAACGTTGCTCTTCTATCAGCTTGAATCAGTTGGCCCATTCTCCTCTGACCTCTAGCATCCACAAGGCATTTTTGCCCACAGGACTGCCGCATACTGGATGTTTTTCTCTTTTCACACCATTCTTTGTAAACCCTAGAAATGGTTGTGCGTGAAAATCCCAGTAACTGAGCAGATTGTGAAATACTCAGACCGGCCCGTCTGGCACCAACAACCATGCCACGCTCAAAATTGCTTAAATCACCTTTCTTTCCCATTCTGACATTCAGTTTGGAGTTCAGGAGATTGTCTTGACCAGGACCACCCCCCTAAATGCATTGAAGCAACTGCCATGTGATTGGTTGATTAGATAATTGCATAAATGAGAAATAGAACAGGTGTTCCTAATAATTCTTTAGGTGAGTGTATATGACCATTACTACTGTAAGGGGGCACATATCTGACCATTATTACTGTGAGGGGGCACATATCTGGACATACCTACTATGTACTGGCAGGGCCGGCGCTTCCATTAAGGCAAGGGGGCAATTGCCCCCGGGCCCCCAAGTCCTAGGGGCCCCCGCCGGCCCGCAACTAAATATATTTTCGTGGGCCCAGTCCCCCGTGGCGGCAAGTGGGGGCGACGGCGGCAGGGCACAGGGAGATGAGCGCTTCCATCGTGGAAGCGCTCATCTCCATAGTCATCTGTATCACTGTCCTCGGGACAGTGATACAGATGGCTGTGCGGCAGGACAGGGGAGGGAGAGGTGTGTCCCTCCCCTGTTCCTCTGATAGTCAGCCTATCAGAGGCTGGCGCAGGCGGTGTGATGACGTCATCGCGCCGCCTGAGCTGTACAGCGCGGGACACAGGCCGGAAGAGGCCTGCATCGCATCGTTGATATGGAGGTAAGTGTTTTGTTTTTTTTTGTCTGTGTTTTTTGTGTACAATACTGGCGGCTACTGATATAAGGGTTGATCTGGCTACTGGCACATGATGGGGGGCCTCTGGCTACTGGCACATGATGGGGGGGATCTCTGGCTACTGGCACATGATAAGGGGGCTTATGACTACTGGCACATGATAGGGGGGCCTCTGGCTACTGGCACATGATAGGAGGGCTCTGGCTACTGGAACATTATAGGGGGGCCTATGGCTACTGGCACATGATAGGGGGCTCTGGCTACTGGCACATGATAGGAGGGCTCTGGCTACTGGCACATGATAGGGGGGCCTATGGCTACTGGCACATTATAGGGGGGCTCTGGCTACTGGCACATTATAGGGGGGCTCTGACTACTGGAGCATTATAGGGGGGGCTCTGGCTACTGGCACATGATGGGTGGGGGCTCCGGCTACTGGCACATGATAGGAGGGGGGCTCTGGCTACTGGCACATGATAGGGGGGGGCTATGGCTACTGGCACATGATAGGGGGGGCTATGGCTACTTGCACATTATAGGGGGGGCTCTGGCTACTGGCACATTATAGGAAGGGGCTCTTGCTACTGGTACATTATAGGGGGGCTCTGGCTACTGGCACATGATAGGGGGGCCTATGGCTACTGGCACATGATAGGGGGCTATGGCTACTGGCACATGATAGGGGGGCTCTGGCTACTGGCACATTATGGGGGGCTCTGGCTACTGGCACATGATGGGGGGCCTATGGCTACTGGCACATTATTGGGGGGGGGCTCTGGCTACTGGCACAATATAGGGGGAGCTCTGGCTACTGGCACATGATAGGGGGGCCTATGGCTACTGGCACATGATGGGGGGCTACGGCTACTGGCACATGACAGGGGGGGGCTCTGGCTATTGGCACATGATAGGGGGGGCTCTGGCTACTGGCACATGATGGGGGGGGCTCTGGCTACTGCCACATGATAGGGGGGCTCTGGCTACTGGCACATGATAGGGGGGGCTCTGGCTACTGGAACCTGATAGGGGGGGCTCTGGCTACTGGCACATGATGTAGGGGCCTATGGCTACTGGCACATGATATGGGTGGGGGTTCTGGCTACTGGCACATGATATGGGGGGGCTCTTGTTACTGGCACAAGATGGTGGGGGGGGGCTCTTAATACTGGCACATGATTGGGGGGCATCTATGGGGGCACATTTTACTGGCACATTATTGGGGGACATCTATGGGGGCACTTCTTACTGGCACATTATTGGTGGGCACTATAGGGGCATCTACTGAGGCCACAAAGAAGGGGTATTTTATATGGGGTGCTCTGTACAGTAGCATTTTATACTGTGACACATTATGGTGGGTACTATGGGGTCCTTTATGGGGGCACTAAGAAATTACAAATTATCGCGGACACTGAGGGCATCTACTGGGGCACTATATATGGGGCATTTTATACTGGTAAATTATGGGGGCACTAGGAGGGAGGGGGGAGAGGAGCACTATGGGGGCATTTACTGGGGGCACTATATAGGGGTATTTTATACTGGCACATTATGGGGGCACTATTTGGAAAATTAGCTCAACTGGGGGCATTAGAAGGGGGTATTTTATATAAGGAGAATTATTTCTTCTCGGGGGGCATTATGGTGGGCTTTATTACTCCCCCATGGTATGAGCTCCCTAGTAGCAGCACCAGCCTCTCCCTGCTCTGCTATCCCTCTGCCCCTTCTCCAAATCCTTATTATGAAATCTTTCTCATTAGGATAAAACACAACATCAGCTCCGCCGAGCCCCGGCCAAAGTGTTGAAGTGGCGTCCGAGATCCCCAAGGGCCAAGCCAAGTAACTGTAAGTTTTTATGTGAAATATGTTTGTTATACACATATAGCATACACTATGCCCCACAATATACAGTTTCTTCTGTATGAACGTCCACAAATTAAATCTCCAGAGTCAATACGGGACATTAAAGTCAGCAAGTGTCATGGGGGGGCCCCTTATTTTTTTTCGCCCCAGGGCCCCATTTCACCTAGAACCGGCCCTGTGTACTGGCACAAAGGGGGAATAATTACCATGTTGGGGCATTAAGAGGACTTGGTGTGTATAGTTATGCTTTGGGCAGAGTTAGAGGCGTGACCTAGTATGAAAAGAATATATACAGTTGCAAGAAAAAATATGTGAACCCTTTGGAATTATATGGATTTCTGCACAAATTGGTAATAAAATGTGATCTGATCTTCATCTAAGTCACAACAATAGACAATAACAGTCTGCTTAAACTAATAACACACAAATAATTAAATGTTACCATGTTTTTATGGAACACACCATGTAAACATTCACAGTGCAGATGGAAAAAGTATGTGAACCCTTCGTTTTAATAACTGGTTGAACCTCCTTTGGCAGCAATAACTTCAACAAAACGTTTCATGTAGTTGCAGATCAGACGTGCACAACGGTCAGGAGTAATTCTTGACCATTCCTCTTTACAGAACTGTTTCAGTTCAGCAATATTCTTGGGATGTCTGGTGTGAATCGCTTTCTTGATATCATGCCACAGCATCTCTGGGCCACTCCAGAAGGCGTATTTTCTTCTGTTTAAGCCATTCTGTTGTTGATTTACTTATATGCTTTGGGTCGTTGCACTGTTGCAACACCCATCTTCTGTTGAGCTTCAGCTTGTGGACAGATAGCCTCAAGTTCTCCTGCAAAATGTCTTGATAAACTTGGGAATTCATTTTTCCTTTGATGATAGCAGCAAAGCAGCCCCAAACCATGATGCCCCCACCACCATACTTCACAGTTGGGATGAGGTTTGATGTTGGTGTGCTGTGCCTCTTTTTCTCCACACATAGTGTTGTGTGTTTGTTCCAAACAACTCAACTTTGCTTTCATCTGTCCAGAGAATATTTTGCCAGTACTGCTGTGGAACATCCAGGTGCTCTTGTGCAAACTGTAAACATGCAGCAATGTTTTTTTGGGACAGCAGTGGCTTCCTCTGTGGTATCCTCCCATGAAATCCATTCTTGTTTAGTGTTTTAGGTATCGTAGTTTTGCTAACAGGGATGTTAGCATATGCCAGAGACTTTTGTAAGTCTTTAGCTGACACTCTAGGATTCTTCTTCACCTCATTGAGCAGTCTGCGCTGTGCTCTTGCAGTCATCTTTACAGGACGGCCACTCCTAGGGAGAATAGCAGCAGTGCTGAACTTTCTGCATTTATAGACAATTTGTCTTACCGTGGACTGATGAACAGCAAGACTTTTGGAGATACTTTTATAACTCTTTCCAGCTTTATGCAAGTCAACAATTCTTAATCGTAGGTCTTCTGAGAGCTCTTTTGTGCGAGGCATCATTCACATCAGGCAATGCTTCTTGTGAAAAGCAAACCCAGAACTGATGTGTGTTTTTTATAGGGCAGGGCAGCTGTACCCAACACCTCCAATCTCATCTCATTGATTGGACTCCAGTTGGCTGACACCTCACTCCAATTAGCTGTTGGAGATGTTATTAGTCTAGGGCAGTGTTGGCGAACCTATGGCACGGGTGCCAGAGGTGGCACTCAGAGCCCTCACTGTGAGCACCCGCACCCTAGAAAAAAACTATAGTGTACCAATATGCCGTAGATCTTTCCTGCTTTAAGTAATGTCAGAGCCAGACCATTATTTCTGATATTTAAGGACGCTATGCTGACAGGAAGTGTTCCACAGGATTGGCGCATAGTAAATGTGGTGCCAATATTCAAAAAGGGTTAAAAAACAGAGCCAGGAAATTATATGCCGGAAAGTTTAACATTTGTTGTGGGTAAACTGTTTGAAGATTTTCTAAGAGATGCTATCTTGGAGGATCTCAATGAAAATAATCAAATAAAGCCATATCAGCATGACTTCATGAGGGATCAGTCATGTAAAACTAATTTAATCAGTTTCTATGAGGAGGTAAGTTCTAGACTTGACAGCAGCGAATCAATGGATGTCATATATCTGGACTTCTCCAAAGCATTTGACACTGTACCACATAAAAGGTTAGTATATAAAATGAGAATGCTCGGACTGAGAGAATATGTCTGTATGTAGGTAAGTAACTGGCTCAGCAATAAAAAACAGAGGGTGGTTATTAACGATACACACTCAGATTGGGTCACTGTCACTAGTGGGGTACCTCAGGGGTCAGTGATGGGCCCTATTCTCTTCAATATATTTATTAATGATCTTGTAGAAGGCTTGCATAGTAAAATATCAATTTTTGCAGATAACACTAAACTACGTAAAGTAATTAACACTGAAGAGGACAGTATACTACTACAGATGGATCTGGATAGATTGGAGGCTTGGGCAGATAAGTGGCAGATGACGACTGAGCGGAGATCTAATTACTATGTATAAATATATCAGGGGACAGTACAGAGATCTCTCCCATCATCTATTTATCCCCCAGGACTGTGACTGTGACGAGGGGACATCCTCTGCGTCTGGAGGAAAGAAGGTTTGTACACAAATATAGAAGAGGATTCTTTACGGTAAGAGCAGTGAGACTATGGAACTTCTATGAATTTCTGGAGTGTAATAATATTACAGGCTATAGCTACTAGAGAGGGGTCGTTGATCCATGGAGTTATTCTGATTGGAGTTGGGAAGGATTTTTTTCCTGTTAAGTGGGGAAAATAGGCTTCTACCTCACAGTTTTTTTTTGTTTTTTTATGCTTTCCTCTGGAACAACTTGCAGGATAACATGCCGAACTGGATGGACAGATGTCTTTTTTCGGCCTTATATACTATGTTACTATGCCATTCGTCAGCGCAGGGAGTGCTCTGGATGGCACAGGCAGCACATTGAATGTAGGCAGGCAATTATAGCTAAATGATAAAGTACATGGAAGATATACAGTCGTGGCCAAAAGTTTTGAGAATTACATAAATATTGGAAATTGGAAAAGTTGCTGCTTAAGTTTTTATAATAGCAATTTGCATATACTCCAGAATGTTATGGAGAGTGATCAGATGAATTGCATAGTCCTTCTTTGCCATGAAAATTAACTTAATCCCAAAAAAAACTTTCCACTGCATTTCATTGCTGTCATTAAAGGACCTGCTGAGATCATTTCAGTAATCGTCTTGTTAACTCAGGTGAGAATGTTGACGAGCACAAGGCTGGAGATCATTATGTCAGGCTGATTGGGTTAAAATGGCAGACTTGACATGTTAAAAGGAGGGTGATGCTTGAAATCATTGTTCTTCCATTGTTAACCATGGTGACCTGCAAAGAAACGCGTGCAGCCATCATTGCGTTGCATAAAAATGGCTTCACAGGCAAGGCTATTGTGGCTACTAAGATTGCACCTCAATCAACAATTTATAGGATCATCAAGAACTTCAAGGAAAGAGGTTCAATTCTTGTTAAGAAGGCTTCAGGGCGTCCAAGAAAGTCCAGCAAGTGCCAGGATCGTCTCCTAAAGAGGATTCAGGTGCGGGATCGGAGTGCCACCAGTGCAGAGCTTGCTCATGAATGGCAGCAGGCAGGTGTGAGTGCGTTTGCACGCACAGTGAGGCGAAGACTTTTGGAAGATGGCCTGGTGTCAAGAAGGGCAGCAAAGAAGCCACTTCTCTCCAAAAAAAACATCAGGGACAGATTGATCTTCTGCAGAATGTATGGTGAATGGACTGCTGAGGACTGGGGCAAAGTGATATTCTCCGATGAAGCCTCTTTCCGATTGTTTGGGGCATCTGGAAAAAGGCTTGTCCAAAGAAGAAAAGGTGAGCGCTACCATCAGTCCTGTGTCAGGCCAACAGTAAAGCATCCTGAGACCATTTATGTGTGGGGTTGCTTCTCATCCAAGGGAGTGGGCTCACTCACAATTTTGCCAAAAAACACAGCCATGAATAAAAAATGGTACCAAAACACCCTCCAACAGCAACTTCTTCCAACAATCCAACAACAGTTTGGTGAAGAACAATGCATTTTCCAGCACGATGGAGCACCGTGCCATAATGCAAAAGTGATAACTAAGTGGCTCGGGGACCAAAACGTTTCCATTTTGGGTCCATGGCCTGGAAACTCCCCAGATCTTAATCCCATTGAGAACTTGTGGTCAATCCTCAAGAGGCAGGTGGACAAACAAAAACTCACTAATTCTGACAAACTCCAAGAAGTGATTATGAAATAATGGGTTGCTTTCAAGTCAGGAATTGGCCCAGAAGTTGATTGAGAGCATGCCCAGTCGAATTGCAGAGGTCCTGAAAAAGAAGGGCCAACACTGAAAATACTGACTCTTTGCATAAATGTCATGTAATTGTCGATAAAAGCCTTTGAAACGTATGAAGTGCGTGTAATTATATTTCACTACATCACAGAAACAACTGAAACAAAGATCTAAAAGCAGTTTAGCAGCAAACTTTGTGAAAACAAATATTTGTGTCATTCTCAAAACTTTTGGCCACGACTGTACTATATTGGACTGTAATATTCAGGATAAATTGCCGTGTTGGCACTTTGCGATAAATAAGTGGGTTTTGCGTTGCAGTTTGGGCACTCGATCTGTAAAAGGTTTGCCATCACTGGTCTAGGGGTTCACATACTTTTTCCACCTGCACTGTGAATGTTTATATGGTGTGTTCAATAAAAACATGGTAACATTTAATTCTTTGTGTGTTATTAGTTTAAGCAGACTGTGATTGTCTATTGTTGTGACTTAGATGAAGATCAGATCACATTTTATGACCAATTTGTGCAGAAATCCATATCATTCCAAAGGGTTCACATACTTTTTCTTGCAACTGTATACATATTGTAAACATTCACCAGATGTTTTTTATTTGCACATATAAGTTTATATTTGTATGTGTGGTTTGGGGGGGGCCCATGTACATTGTTTGCAAAGGGGCCCTTTGCTGCCTGTGTCCGCCTCTGCCCTTGCACTAGTCCTTCTACTCCAGTTGCCTCAGGTTGGCAATGCAGTTGAATTCAGGAGTAACGGGGCGCCAAAGGCGGACTCGGTCTCCCATCAGCCGCAGACCTGCTGCTTAGCTTCGGGAGCGAGGATCTGTGTTTGCCCTCGTTCCCAGGGCGGCTTTGCTAGCTGGGAGGCTTCCTGCTTTTAGGTCTGCCTTGAGCGCCGAGCTGATCACTCGGTGCTCTGCTTGTCTGTCTGTCACTCCCCACTATAAATACAGACGGCCTGCTGGCTACAGGTTGCCTGTGATTTTCGTCCTATAGGCTGTGTACTTTATTGTTATTAAGCTACCTCTGGAATTGAACATCGATCCGCCTCTTGACACCTCTTCTGCCTGCTCCCTGTACCTTGACGCTACCTCTCGGATTTTGACCTTGGCTTGTTTACGGATTTGTCTTGCCTCTTCCCTTGTTCTGACGTGACCTCCTGGACTGACCTCGGCTAGTTGGCCCGCCTCGCCTTCTGTTTTTTGTTATACCTCTGGTCCGCTTATTATAACTTCTCAGTGGCTGTCCTCTTCCCTGCTGTCTCTTTCTCTCTGCTTGCACTAAGTAGGTTAGGGACTGTCGCCCAGTTGCGCTCCGTCACCTAGGGCGGGTGGTGCAAGTAGGCAGGGAGAGGGGACCGGGTGGCAGCTCAGGGGGTGCACCTCCGCTCTATCTTGATACCCGTTACTCTACCCGTGACATCAGGAGTCAGGAGGGCACCTGTGGCTGCTGGCCCCTGGGTTTCAGCCTACTGGG
Source organism: Bufo bufo (assembly GCF_905171765.1). Classification (NCBI taxonomy): domain Eukaryota; kingdom Metazoa; phylum Chordata; class Amphibia; order Anura; family Bufonidae; genus Bufo; species Bufo bufo. The sequence goes on from NC_053392.1 coordinate 237,605,813, forward strand.
AAATTTCCCTGTAGGGTCTATGGACAGTCCACCCATGATCCTAGAGTAGAGTAGTACAATTAGCATGCATCCATGGGTAGAACGGCCATAGACCCTACAGGTAAATTTTCCTGTGGTCCAATGCCCAGGGAATCGTTCGAGCCCTCCTCATGGCCACTCACCAGGTACAATCTGATTCTCTCAGCATTAATTAATGCAAGGCACATCAGGTACTTATGTACCTGGCCAGCAGCCACGGGCACTGTATCACTGTCCTCAGTATGGTCATAGGCCAGTATTTTATTCTGCACTTTGGTATTTGGTTTTACTGGGATGGTATTTTGTGCTGCACTATGGTATTTATGGCCCTGCCTACTTCTGATTTCCCTGCCTACTTGTCGTTGTTTGTGTTAGCCCTGCCTACTTATGTTGACCCATCTTCTGTCGAAGGGGAAAGCAGCAAAAGAGCTAGGTGCACTCCTGCCCCTTGCAACAAAGCACTGATGGAAGGGGGGGGCAAGCTGAACTCTTGCACTAGGGCCCATGAATCTTTAGCTACGCCCTTGTTTACAGTGTTCACTGTGTGCTAACAATTACATGACAACCTTATTCTACAGGCCAGTGTGATTACAGAGATACTAAATTTATATAGTTTTTAAAATGTTTTACTACTTAAAAAAAAAAAGTCTATAAAAAATTGCATGGCCATATTCTGACACCCATATTTTTTATATTTCCACAGAGCTGTTTATAGACTTGTTTTTTTCAGGACAAGCTGTAGTTTTGGGGTTACACATGACTCTTTGACCACTTTTTATTCCATTGTTTTGGGGCAAGATAATAAAAAACAGCAAATTGCTATGATCACGATGATTATCAACAGCAAATCACTTATGCTATGATTATGATTAGAGATGAGTGAAATTATGAAAAATTTGATTCAGCTGCTTCACTGAATTTCACAAATTCTATTGTATGTAGCAGACGTAATGATGGGGAATGGCAATCACGCCGCCCCCCATCATTGAACCACTCAGATGCTGCGTTCACCACTGAACGAGACATCTGATGGCTACAATTTAGGCCTTTCAGGGGTTAATCAGGATAAAAAATTACTCACCTTATCCACTTGCTCATGTAGAGGCTTTCACGGCCATTTCGATTGAAGACACCACATAAAATCTCTTGTGGTCACGTGATGACTTCATCACGCTGGCTGGTCGTGGTGACGGTATCACTAATGACATCATACGTCACCTCGTGTAAAATTTTGTGCGGTTTCTGCAATCAAGATGGCCCCAACAGCCTCTTCTCGTGCAATTGGATGAGGTGAGTATGTTTTTTTTACCCCCATGTAATAAAAAATTAATCTGCGAGGAAATTTTATCTTTGCGATGAATGCATTTTTTCCTGAAATTCAGATTTAAGTAAATTCATTTGGCTTCGATTAGCTCAACACAAACTATGGTCACATAATGATTAACCCCTTCACGACCGCAATCTGTATATATACGTGATAGCTGCACATGCCCGTGCAGCTACCACGTGTATAGACGTCAAGCCAGCTCTTTAATCCAAGCGCTGCAAAGCGCTTGGATTAAAGCTTCTGCCCCTGCCCTGCTGCTGTCACGAACAGCATACAGTGCAGTAATGCCGACAAGGGACCAATCAGAGTGGCCCCTTGCCGACAATCGATCCGATTGGTTAGTCTGTGCAGACTAACCAATCGGATCACAGCAGTAAAAAAATGCCGGTTTCAGGCTCTGATCTGCGCTCTGCAGATCAGAGCCTGAAATCAGGTAGTGTTCCTCATGCCCCCCGATCTGTGCCCCTCCAAGCCCTTGGTGCCCCTCTGTGCCTGCCCGATCTGTGCCCCCAGATATGTGCCCCTCTCCTGCCTCCTGCGCTCATCTCCTGCCCTGATGCGGTCCGCCCCCTCCCCGCCCCATACATTAGTCCTGCGACCTGCCCCAGTCTCCCACAATGAATGTTGGCGGCCGAATTCTCCCCCCCTTTCCAGCGCTGCCCCCGGTCCCCCTGATGTGTGTCCATTCCTGAGCCGCCGCCATCAGCAGAGAGTGTCAGCTCTATGCTGACACTCTGCTGTAACCTGTAACCCCATAGATCCCTCTCTCCACCACCGGGGCTGCCGCGCTGCAGCGCCCGATGGTTGCCATGGCAACTGGACGCTTTCCAAAAGCGTCCGCTGTTGCCACCTACAGGGCATCTGATTGTATTATACTTTGCAATGCAAGAGCATTGCAAAGTATAGTACAGCCATCAGCCCAAGATCCAAGAGGGACTTGCTAAAAAACAAGTGAAAATAATAAAATTAAAAATAAATAAATAAATAAAAATGTAAAATAAAAAAAAATAAAAAAATTGCCTTTTCCTATAAAAAAAGAAAAAAAAACACATATTAGGTATCACCGCGTCCATACCGACCGTCTCTATAAATATCTCACATGATAGACCCCGTCCGATAAACACCATAAAAAAAAACTGTGTAAAAAAAGCCATTTTTGTCACCTTACATCACAAAAAGTGCAACAGCAAGCGATCAAAAAGGCTTATGACCCCCAAAATAGTACCAATCAAACCGTTACCTCATCCCGCAAAAAATGATACTCTATTTAAGACAATCGCCCAAAAATTTAAAAGCTATGGCTCTCAGACTATGGAGACACTAAAACATCATTTTTTTGGTTTCAGAAATGCTATTATTATGTAAAACTTTAATAAATTAAAAAAGTATACATATTAGGTATTGCCACGTCTGTAACGATCTGCTCTATAAAACTGTCACATGACCCAACCCCTCAGCTAAACGCTGTAAAAATAAATAAATAAAAACTGTTCCAAAACAGCCAATTTTTTGGTCACCTTGCCCCACAAAGTGTAATAATGAATGATCAAAAAATCCTATGTACCCAAAAATGGTACCAATAAAAACTTCAACTCTTTCTACAAAAAACGAGCCCCTGCACAAGACGATCGGCAGAAAAATAAAAAACATATGGCGTTCAGAAAATGGACACACAAAAACATAATTTCTTTTTCAAAAATTCTTCATTATGTAAAACTGAAACAAACCAACACAGAAAGTAGACATATTTGATATTATTGCGTCCGTAACAACCTGCTCTATAAAAATAGCACAGGATCTACTCTGTCAGATGAATCTTGTAAAAAAAAAAAACTGTGCCAAAGCAGCCATTTTTCGGTTACCTTGCCTCACAAAAAACTTAATATAGAGCAATTAAAAATCATATGTACCCCAAAATAGTACCAATAAAACTGGCACCTTAACCCCTAGTTTCCAAAATACGGTCACTTTCTGGGAGTTTCTACTGTATTGGTGCATCAGGGGGGCTTTAAATGGGACAAGGCATCTAAAACCAGTCCAGCAAAATCTGCCTTCCAAAAACCATACGGCGTTCCTTTCCTTCTGCGCCCTGCCGTGCGCCCTTATATCAGTTTACGACCACATGTGGGGTGTTTCTGTAAACCGCAGAATCAGGGTAATAAATATTGAGTTTTGTTTGGCTGTTAACCCTCAATGTGTTAAAGAAAAATATGTAATAAAATGGAAAATCTGCCAAAAAAGTGAAATTTAGAAATTTCATCTCCATTTTCCTTTAATTCTTGTGGAACACCTAAAGGGTTAACAAAGTTTGTAAAATCTGTTTTAAGTTACTTGAGGGGTGTAGTTTCTACAATGGGGTCATTTATGGGGGGTTTCCACTTTGTAAGCCCCACAAAGTGACTTTAGACCTGAACTGGTCCTTAAAAAGTGGGTTTTGGAAATTTTCTTAAAAATTTTAAGAACTGCTTCTAAACTTCTAAGCCTTCTAACGTCCTAAAAAAATAAAATGACATTTCCAAAATGATGCCAACATAAAGTAGACATATGGGAAATGTTAAGTAATAAATATTTTATTAGGTATGACTTTCTGTTTTAGAAGCAGAGAAATGTAAATTTAGAAAATTGTGAATTTTTCTAAATTTTTGGTAAATTTGGGATTTTTTCATAAATAAAGGTGAAATATATTGACTCAAATTTTTGACTATCATGAAGTACAATATGTCACGAGAAAACAATCTCAGAATGGCTTGGATAAATAAAAGTGTTCCAAAGCAATTACCACATAAAGTGACGCATGTCAGATTTGTAAATTTTGACCTGGACACTGGGGCATCAATGACCCTTGGTCATGAAAGGGTTAATAATATGCGTAAGTGTTAGGCCCCTTTAACACAGGCGAGTATTCCGCGCGGGTGCAATGCGTGAGGTGAACGCATTGCACCTGCACTGAATCCGGACCCATTCATTTCTATGGGGCTGTGCACATGAGCGTTGATTTTCACGCATCACTTCTGCGTTGTGTGTAAATCGCAGCATGCTCTATATTGTGCGATTTCCATGCAACACAGGCCCCATAGAAGTGAATGGGGCTGCGTGAAAATCGCAAGCATCCGCAAGAAAGTGCGGATGTGGTGGGATTTTCACACACGGTTGCTAGGAGAGGATCGGGATGGAGACCCGATCATTTTATTATTTTCCCTTATAACATGGTTATAAGGGAAAATAATAGCATTCTGCATACAGAATGCATAGTATAATAGTGCTGGAGGGGTTAAAAAAATAAATAAAAAAATTAACTCACCTTAATCCACTTGCTCGCGCAGCCCGGCTTCTCTTCTGTCTCCTTCTTTGCTGATTGCAGGAAAAGGACCTGTGGTGACGTCACTCCGGTCATCACATGATCCATCACATGATCCATCACCATGGTAAAAGATCATGTGATGGACCATGTGATGACCGGAGTCACGTCACCACAAGTCCTTTTCCTGCAATCAGCAAAGAAGGAGACAGAAGAGATGCCGGCTGCACGAGCAAGTGGATTAAGGTGAGTTAAATTTTTTTATTTATTTTTTTAACCCCTCCAGCACTATTGTACTATGCATTCTGTATTCAGAATGCAATTATTTTCCCTTATAACCATGTTATAAGGGAAAATAATACAATCTACACAACCCCGATCTCAAACCTGAACTTCTGTGATGAAGTTCGGGTTTGGGTACCAAACATGCCGATTTTTCTCACGCGCATGCAAAACGCATTACAATTTTTTGCACTCGCGCGGAAAAATTGCGCATTTTCCCGCAACGCACCCGCCTCTTATCCTGGCCAAAAATATGACGCCCGTGTGAAAGAGGCCTTAGAGCAACTTCTTTGCTGTGGATTATATTAACATATGTGAAATAAAGCCTTGGAAAATATTTTACTTACTGTACCTTTGGAGCTGGTCAGTCTTCTGCTTTGGACATGCAACGGCAGGTTGGAAGTGGGGACTTAAAGGTGTTGTTCTACAAAAAAATATGCTACAGTTTTTAAACCAGCACCTGGATCTGAATAATTTTGGATTTGCACATAATTAAAAAGGTTATATAGCGACTGAGCTATTCATTAAAATGTCGCTGTATAGCAGGTTTGTTCTCTTCCTTATTTCTCCGTCCACCTCACTGAGGTGGTCGCACCCCCATATTTAAATCTTCATCTGCCAACAGCCATATTTAGCTCTTTCCCTGTAACTGCCATGTTGCTGGCAGTTACAGGGAAAGAGCTACAGAGAGACACAGATGTGCCCCCTGAGCTGCCAGTCTGAAATAAATCTAGCAGAGCAATTGGAGCAATGAACGAGGAGATCTCTGGATCCATGTGAAGTACATGGATGGTTCTGGCTTTATTAAAAAGAGATTGCCTTGTACTATATAATTTCTTATTTTCATTTTTTTCATCAGTCATGGCATAACCCTCTAGCGTTTTTTAAATTATTTCATTACAGTGATTATATAGTGTAAATGTAAGGCCTGTTTCTTTTTAATGAGACCTCCTGGAACACACCTCGCCCCAGTCGGGTGATGTTGAATCTATCACTACCCATGTTCTCAGATACAAATGACATTTTAGGATAATGTCATAACTGCTTGCCTCTTCAAATGTAATGTTTGGAGATGTTCATAGTCACTTCAGTTTTACATACGTGACACAAATGAGAGTGATAATTAATCATAATGTGTTCAATGTCATATATTCTTCATAAGGACCATCAGCTATGATGTGCATTATGAATAAGTAAATAAAACAGTTCTTCACACTTTAGAGAAGTATATGTCAGACAAGAACAAATCAAGGTGTCTGGGACATTTTGCTATGTTCCCAGCATAAGTACACACACACACACAGAGCCTGACACCCATATAATAGAAATGCTTCACCTCAAATGACCTCAAGTGTTTGGCTGGGTGCCAGTGGACTGCAGGCTTATCGGAGTCCCGTTTACATTCATGTCATAGAATCTGCTTCTGTTCCTGTTAAGGTTCAAGAACAGACAGAACAACAGGGGTAGGGAGGGGGCAAACAAATTCAAAGACACAATGTACCCAGATGAAATGTATTGGAATAGTACAGAATCATTAACTGCTTCATTCCACAATGTAAATGACTTGTCAACATAATGAGGATGAACTTGTAATGCATAGGCCGAACAGGGGAGCTCACTGAAATCTGTGTGACCTCCCAGTCCTCAGCTTTTCTTTGAATACATTAGGATCAGAAAAAAATCCCTTTAACGTAAATGGTACAGCAGTGCTGAACTGGCGATCAGATATCCCCAGCTGGCCTCAAGTGAACTGTGCAGTTTGCATAACAGAGCGTGATTAATGCACAGATATAGGTTGAACAATGTTCTTCTGTACTCTGCCTTTATCTTATTTCCCAGGTCAAATGGCTTATTTTTGTTTTCCCGTGATATCCGTTAGGATGTAAAAATAATCTGCTTGACCACACAAATATGCCCAGAAATTTCTCATTTTATTTTTAATAATTTCTCGATGCATCCAGGGACAGATTTAACATTTGTCATATACAGTAACTATTTTTATCTACATTGTTTGTGCATCCTGATATGTCTATAACTTGAGTATAATAAATTAGGTGTGCTTGCATTTCTATGTGAAATCACAGAAAACGCATTGGGATATCGTCATGAGCTGTGTCAAATGACACTATACAGTTGTAAGAAAAAGTATGTGAACCCTTCGGAATGATATGGATTTCTGCACAAATTGGTCATAAAATGTGATCTGATCTTCATTTAAGTCAGAACAATAGACAATTACAGTCTGCTTAAACTAATAACACACAAATAATTTAATGTTTTATTGAACACACCATGTAAACATTCACAGTGCAGGTGGAAAAGTATGTGAACCTTTGGATTTAATAACTGGTTGAACCTCCTTTGGCAGCAATAACTTCAACCAAACGTTTCCTGTAGTTGCAGATCATTCGTGCACAACGCTCAGGAGTAATTCTTGACCATTCCTCTTTACAGAACTGTTTCAGTTCAGCAATATTCTTGGGATGTCTGGTGTGAATCGCTTTCTTGAGGTCATGCCACAGCATCTCAATCGGGTGGAGGTCAGGACTCTGACTGGGCCACTCCAGAAGGCATATTTTCTTCTGTTTAGGCCATTCTGTTGTTGATTTACTTCTATGCTTTGGGTCGTTGTCCTGTTGCAACACCCATCTTGTGTTGAGCTTCAGCTGGTGGACAGATGGCCTTAAGTTCTCCTGCAAAATGTCTTGATAAACTTGGGAATTCATTTTTCCTTTGATGATAGCAATCCGTCCAGGCCCTGACGCAGCAAAGCAGCTCCAAACCATGATGCCCCCACCACCATACTTCACAGTTGGGATGAGGTTTTGATGTTGGTGTGCTGTGCTTCTTTTTCTTTACACATAGTGTTGTGTGTTTCTTCCAAACAACTCAACTTTAATTTCATCTGTCCACAGAATATTTTGCCAGTACTGCTGTGGAACATTCAGGTGCTCTTGTGCAAACTGTAAACGTGCAGCAATGTTTTTTTTTGGACAGCAGTGGCTTCCTTTGTGGTATCCTCCCATGAAATCTATTCTTGTTCAGTGTTTTACGTATCGTAGATTCGCTAACAGGGATGTTAGCATATGCTAGAGACTTTTTTGTAAGTCTTTAGCTGACACTCTAGGATTCTTCTTCACCTCATTGAGCAGTCTGCGCTGTGCTCTTGCAGTCATCTTTACAGGACGGTCACTCCTAGGGAGAGTAGCAGCAGTGCTGAACTTTCTCCATTTATAAGCAATTTGTTTTACCGTGGACTGATGAACAGCAAGGCTTTTGGAGATACTTTTATAACCCTTTCCAGCTTTATGCAAGTCAACAATTCCTAATCGTAGGTCTTCTGAGAGCTCTTTTGTGTGAGGCATCATTCACATCAGGCAATGCTTCTTGTGAAAAGCAAACCCAGAACTGGTATGTGTTTTTTATAGAGCAGGGTAGCTGTAACCAACACTTCCAATCTCATCTCATTGATTGGACTCCAGTTGGCTGATACCTCACTCCAATTAGCTCTTGGAGATGTCATTAGTCTAGGGGTTCACATACTTTTTCCACCTGCACTGTGAATGTTTACATGGTGTGTTCAATAAAAACATGGTAACATTTAATTATTTGTGTGTTATTAGTTTAAGCAGACTGTGATTGTCTATTGTTGTGACTTAGATGAAGATCAGAACACATTTTATGACCAATTTGTGCAGAAATCCATATCATTCCAAAGGGTTCACATACTTTTTCTTGCAACTGTATCTCCCATATGCAGCTTATTGATGACCACTTTATGGATCATGTGTCCTGCATCAGCAACAATATCAACATTGTGTACAATGCAATTATAAGTGGACGTGTATAACTTCTGTATAAATGGAGACTGGGCCTTCAGTATCATGTCATCGGGCGGGTTAAAGGGGTTTTCTGAGATTTTTTAACTCATGACCTATCCTCTGGGACCACAGCTGATCAGTTGTTTGAGAAGACACCAGCACTTGCAGTAGCGACACAGCCTTCTCTCAGCTTTGCCTAGGCCATGTGATGTCACTTTTATCAGTCACATGGCCTAGGCGCAGCTCAGCCCAAATGTATTGCGCTGTTCTTGCTGAGCAGAAAGAAGGCCACGGTGCTATTTTGAGGCCCAGTGCCTTCTCAAACAGCTGATAGGTAGGGGTGTCGGACCCCCACCGATCAGAATCTGATGACCTATCCAGAGGATGGGTTATCAGTTAAAAAAAAGAAGGTGATAAGAGCAGATTTTCTCTTCTTTACAACTTTCCGTAAATGCATGATGCTTCTAGGTCATGCAATAATGAACTATAAATTCTTTAAAGAGCCCTCATTATTTTTAAACTAAATTTTGGAAATTGCACATCTCTGACTATAGACCAAATATAGATAGATGGGGGTGATTTAGTTAACCTATGACATGTTTTCTATAAGTAATCTAATCTGAAATATTTTTAGTAATTTAAATGTGGTAGATATAATAATTGAGGTCAGAGATGAGCAATAGTACAGATAGTTAACTACGTCCAATCTTCCTTTCATCCGCTATCTCTCTGCTCACTCTCTCCTTGATCCATTAGAATCTGGCTTCCGCACCCTACATTCTACAGAAACTGACCTCACCAAAGTGACAAATACTGTAACCTCCTTATCCTGTAATGCAACGGTGACTAATTTGTTGCTCATTCTCCTTGACCTTTCTGCAGCTTTGGACACTGTAAACCACCATCTCCTACTCAACATTCTCCAATCTATCGGCCTAAATGACACTGCCCTCTCCTGGTTTTCTTTATATCTCTCTGACCGCTCTTTCAGTGTATCATTTGCTGCCTCCACTTCTCTCCCTCTTGCTGTTGGGTTTCTCAGGATTCATTCCTAGGCCCTCTCCTCTTCTCTCTGTACACAGCCCCAATTGGACAGACCATCAGCAGATTTGGTTTCTAGTACCATCTCTATGCTGATGACACCCAACCATACACTTTATCCCCCGACATCACCCCTACTGTATTAAAGAGCACCAGTAACTGTCTCTCCGCCGTCTCTAACATCATATCCTCTCTCTATCTAAAACTGAATCTTTCAAAAACGGAACTTCTTTTGTTCTCTACAAAGCTATCCAAACCTGAGATCTCCCTCTCTGTGAGCGACACCATCATCACTTCTAGGCAGCACGCCTGCTGTCGTTTAACCGTGATCTTTCCTTCACCCCCTATATCCAGTCTCTTGCCCGATCATGTCGCCTGCACCTCAAAACGCCCCTTTCTCATTATGGAAACAACAAAAACTCTCATTGTTGCCCTGATCCACTCCCGCCTCGATTACTGTAACTTGCTATTACTTGTTCTCCCCCTCAACAGACTCTCCCCTCTCCAATCTATCCTTAAGGCAGCAGCCAGGGTCACCTATCTGTCCAACCGCTACTCCAATGCCTCCAGGGCCGGTTCTAGGTGAAATGGGGCCCTGGGGTGAAAAACAATAAGGCCCCCCCCCATGACACTTGATGACTTTTACAGAAGAAACTGTATATTGTGGGGCATAGTGTATGCTATATGTGTATAACATAAACATATTTCACATGAAAACTTACAGTTACTTGGCTTGACCCTTGGGGATCTCGGACACCACTTCAACACTTTGGCCGGGGGCTCGGTGGAGCTGATGTTGTGTTTTATCCTAATGAGAAAGATTTCATAATAAGGATTTGGAGAAGGGGCAGAGGGATAGCAGAGAAGAGAGAGGCTGGTGCTGCTATTAGGGGGTCATACCATGGGGGAGTAATAAAGCCCACCATAATGCCCCCCCCCAGTAGAAATAATTCTCCTTATAATGTGACAGTGCAAAAAATACCCCCTTGTAATGCCTGCAGTTGAGCTAATGTCCCCATAGTGCCCCCATAATGTGCCAGTATAAAATACCCCTATATAGTGCCCCCAGTAAATGGCCCCAGAGTGCTCCTCTCCCCCTCCCTCCTAGTGCCCCCATAATGTACCAGTATAAAATGCCCCATATATAGTGCCCCAGTAGATGCCCTCAGTGTCCCCCATAATTTGTAAGCATAAAATACCCCTTCTCAGTGCCCCCGTAGATGACCCCATAGTACTCCTCTCCCCCCTTCCCCATAGTACCCACCATGATATGTCCCAGTATAAAATGCCCCTATACAGAGCCCCCCATATAAAATAACCGTTCTTTGTGGCCTCAGTAGATGCCCCTATAGTGCCCACCAATAATGTGCCAGTAATAAGTGCCCCCATAGATGTCCCCCAATAATGTGCCAGTAAAATGTGCCCTGATAGATGCCCCCAATCATGTGCCAGTAATAAGAGCCCCCCCACCATCGTGTCAGTAACAAGAGCCCCCCATATCATGTGCCAGTAGCCAGAGGACCCCCTATCATGTGCCAGTAGCCAGAGCCCCCCCATCATGTGCCAGTAGTCAGAGGCCCCCTGATCATGCGCCAGTAGCCAGAGTCCTCCCTATATCATGTGCCAGTAGCCAGAGCCCCCCAATCATGTGCCAGTAGTCATAGCCCCCCTATATCATGTGCCAGTAGCCAGATCCCCCCCTATATCATGTGCCAGTAGCCAGAGCCCCCCCTATCATGTGCCAGTAGCCAGAGCCCCCCATCATGTGCCAGTAGCCAGAGCCCCCCCTATCATGTGCCAGTAGCCAGAGTCCCCCTATCATGTGCCAGTATCCAGAGCTCCCCCTATCATGTGCCAGTAGCCATAGGCCCCCCTATCATGTACCAGTAGCCCTAGCCCACCCAATTATTTGCCAGTAGCCTGAGCCCCCATCAACATGTGCCAGTAGCCAGAGCCCCCATCATGTGCCAGTAGCCTGAGCGCCCCCATCAACATGTGCCAGTATCCAGAGCCCCCCATCATGTGCCAGTAGCCACCAGTATTGTACATAATTTCACCCAAAAAAAAACACTTATACTTACCTCCATGTCAGCGATGCCATGCAGGCCTCTTCTGGCCTGTGTCCCGCGCTGTACGGCTCAGGCGGTGCCATGATGTCATCGCGCCGCCTGCACCGGCCTCTGATAGGCTGCAGCCATTAGGCCAGTAGCCTATCAGAGGAAGGGGAAGGTACACACCTCTCCCCCCTCTGCCCTGCTGCACAGCTATCTGTATCGCTGTCCTGAGGGCGGCGATACAGATGACTATGAGGATGAGCGCTTCCACAATGGAAGCACTCATCTCCGTGTGACTGTCTGCCACTGCCCCCACGAAAATATAGTTAGTTGCGGGCCGGTGTGGGGGGGCCCCTAAGGACTCGGGGGCCCGGGGGCAATTGCCCCCCTTGCCTTAATGGGAGCGCTGGCCCTGAATGCCTCTGCCCTGTGCCAGTCATTGCTCTGGTTGCCTATACAGTATAGAATCCAATTTAAACTGGTTGCTCTCACCCACAAAGCTCTCCACAGTGCTGCACACACCCCCTACATCTCCTTCCTCATCTCTGTCTACCACCCTACCCTTGCTCTTTGCTCTGTAAATGATTTACGACCAACATCCACCATAATCCGAACCTCTCACTCCCGGCTCCAATACTTCTCCCGAGCTGCACCAGTTCTCTGGAATGCCCTACCCCAAGAAATTGGGTTAAATCACAATATACACAGTTTTAGGCGCTCCCTAAAAACACATATTTTCAGGGTGGCCTATCACATCCCCTGACCTATTTTCTCTCTATATAAAGTCCACACCCATGCAAACAGAAGCACTTCATATATCGGCTGATGACTGGCTCATGCAGCTTTATATCTGCTCCCCTATTTTATATTATTATTATCTATAATGAAACACATTCTGACATTAGCTGCCTAAACTCATTTGTCTATGTTTGTAATCTATATACATTCTTAGTAAAGCAATCCAGCAGGTTATTCCGGCAGAGGTACAGCCTGCTGGAGCTCTACGGATCCGGCCTAGCCAGATATGCCTGTTCATCGCCAAAGCCGATTGACTAAATTATGCCCCTTTGGGGATCTGACTGCTCCCTGGTGATTAATGTCTATCCAAATCCTGTCATTTATGCTGCGGAACATATCTTAGCTTGTCACTCCACAGTGACAAGCTAAGATACGTTTTCCAATATATACCCGAGTGGCGACTTGGCCTTCGTCCCAAGGGGCTTCTTGACGCATCTGGCAGCACCGACCTGCACCTTTTATACTTCACAGCTCACCTGCAATACGGTTGCACTTAACTTCGGTGCAACCATAACAGGTGAGTCCAGGGCCGGCCTTAGGTGTTCAGGCGCCCTGTGTGAGCTAACCTTGTGGCGCCCCCCCCCAAAAAAAAACACTGCTTGTTGCTGGCATCATGGCATAGGCTGTCTGACTATCCAACCAAGTAGTTACCAGCCCGCACGCCCCAAGGGCCGGTGTAATGTTATACTTCCCTACTTCGTGAGATTTCCCTACCTTCGTCACTTCTGGTCGCACCGGACATGACGTGAGGAGGTGTGCAGCGCCGCGCAGGTGCACAACGTCAGGTTAGGGAAATTTCACAGCAGAGTGCGCATGCGCCAGGAGCCTCGCCGGCGGTTAGGGTAGGGAAAAACTATGGGCCAGTGCGCAGGCGCAGTGATCGGATGGATGTTCTCAGCTGGACACCGGCCGACACTGCGCATGCACCGGGAGCCTCACCAGCGGTTAGGGAAGGGAAAAAATTACGGGCCAGTACTTTTTCCCTACCCTAACCGCTGGTGAGGCTCCCAGCGCATGCGCAGTGTCGGCCGGTGTCCCGCTGAGAACATCCATCCGATCACCGCACCTGTGCACTGGCCCATAATTTTTCCCTACCCTAACCGCCGGCGAGGCTCCCAGCGCATGCGCACTCTGCTGTGAAATTTCCCTAACCCGTCGTTGTGCGCCTGCGAGGTGCTGAACACCTCCTCACGTCATGTCATTTTCACGCATCACTTGTGCATTGCGTGAAAATCGCAGCATGCTCTATGTTGTGCGTTTTTCACGCAACGCAGGCCCCATAGAAGTTAATGGAGCTGCGTGAAAATCGCAAGCAAGTGCGGATGCGGTGCTATTTTCACGCATGGTTGCTAGGATGAAAGTCTATTTACTGTATTATTTTCCCTTATAACATGGTTATAAGGGAAAATAATATTATTCTTTAATACAGAAGGCTTGGTAGAAGGTCAATACAATAAACATTGGTGGCGCAGTGCGCCCCCCCCCCCCAACACCCCAGTATGATAAACATTGGTGGCGCAGTGCGCCCCCCCAACACCCCAGTATAATAAACATTGGTGGCGCAGTGCGCCCCCCCAATATAATAAACATTGGTGGTGCAGTGCGCCCCCCCCAACACCCCAGTATAATAAACATTGGTGGCGCATAAACATTGGTGGTGCAGTGCGCCCCCCTCAATATAATAAACATTGGTGGCGCAGTGGGCAGTGCCAATGAGGGTTAAAAAATAAAAAAATAATTAACTCACCTCCTCTAATTGATCGTCTCCTGTTCTTTCTTCAGGACCTGTCAAAGGACCTGTGGTGACATCACTGTGCTCATCACATGATACATCACATGATCCATCACCATGGTAATGGACCATGTGATGAGCTCAGTGACGTCACCACAGGTCCTGAAGAAAGAACAGGAGACCGGCAGCTACGCGATCAACTGGAGGAGGTGAGTTAATTTTTTAAAATTATTTTTTAACCCTCATTGGCACTTCCCACTGAGCCACCAATGTTTCTTATACTGGGGTGTTGGGGGAAGGGGCGCACTGTGCCACCAACGTTTCTTATACAAATACAGGAGGCGGGTGCCGGAATCAAATAGCCAACACCCGTCCTCTGTGACAGGGAGCTGCGATCAGCGGCAGTTAACCCCTCAGGTACCGCACTCAACTGCAGCTGATCGCAGCTCCCTGTCACAGAGGTCGGGTGCCGGCTATTTGATTCCGGCACCCGCCTCCTGTATTTTTATTACAGGTCAGTTATCTTCATTGGTGGCGCAGTGGCCACAGCCCCTCCCCTCCTCCTCCCGTCTCTTCTTATTGGCAGCGGCGGGGGCAGCAGGCAGGTCAGACACAGGGGAGGAGGAATCAGGTCAGACAGGGGAGGGGGAGATGGAGGGGGCGCCCCGAGGGAGAACACAAGTGCAGCCTCGCCTGCCGCATATTACATTGCGAGCTGTCGGCCGCCCAGCACCCCTGTTGCTATGGCGCCCTGTGCGGTCGCACAGCCCGCACACCCCAAAGGCTGGCCCTGGGTGAGTCTATCGCATCCACCAGCTCTTTGAATGAAGCTGTTGTACCTCGATTTACTTACCCTATGAGCGCCTTTCTCACCCTTTGGCCGTTACCTTACTAATTTATGCTGGGGGGCAGCCGGATTCCTGCTGGATCCCATTATAGTCTACAGGGTCCAGTGGGCACATAACACTATCTGGCTAAGCCGGATTTGGAGAACTCCGGCAGGCTGTTCTCTGTTGGAAAACTCAGGCAGATGCTGTAAATGGCTAAAATAACAAAAGAAGCCATACTTGCTCCTTTTATTGTCTGCCGCTTCCAACTGGCTGCCACCAGTGTGAAAGAAGCCTTAGTTGCCCATAGTAACCAATCAGATTCTACCTTTCATTTTCCAAAGGAGCGATGAAAAATGAAAGTTGGAATCTGATTGGTGCTATGGGCAACTAAGCCAATTCAACTTTACACCAGTTTGACAAATCTCCCCCCAGTGTTCACCACTCGTCTACTATTTCAGGGGTGTTTGGGCATTTTGGACCTCTGGTGGCCAGGACAATTTTCACAATTTTAAACATGTACAAATAAATCTTAAATTACTAAACAAAAGCATCATACTAACCTCTGATATCCATATATTTTCTGAAAGTAGATACATTAGGCACATTATATGCATGTTGTCAACATGCCACACAGACACCTTTCAATTCAATTTTGCATCAAATATTGATTGATATTAGTGTATAAAAGTATAACCCAAGCAGAAAGTTATGCGTACCTAAAAAAAATAAAAGTTCAGCATGTAGAGTTCATACATACCACCTAGTTCTAAATTTATATGCACATATCTTCATAAAATAACGGGAAAGATTAAAAATCTGGTTTTAAATGGGATTTCTTTTTATAATACCCTGTAAAATGCATGTATCACAGTCCTTGAAAAGTCAGTGCACCCACAAAACCTATATAATTCCTGAAAGCAGACAACCTGATGATTGCCATTGCCTTGATGGGCTGTTGACAAACATGTCCACCTTCATGTAATTTTGTGAGAAACATTTGCACCTAAAACTCATATCCAAGCAGAGGTTTACACACAAAAACAATGTAAATGTAATCTATTACCATTTAATAACCAGGCCTGAAAAGACCTTAATGACCACACTCTTTTTTTGTAATTTAGCACCTTTCATAGTTTAACAGTCCTAACTTTTTGATTTAATGAACTACAGTACCATAATTATTTTTGTGACTTTTTTTACAGGACACTTTGGTCTTTGTATTAATGTGTTTTTTAGGAATGCTTTTTCTTTTTAAGTTTTTATTTAGGATAAACTGTGCAAATTATTTTTTTAAACTATAGCTCCTTATTCTTTAAATATGCAAACTGACACCAAAATACATTATTAAAATGGATTCCTTACTCTGTGTTGGTCATTGATATATAAGGCTACTTTCACACTGGCGTTTTGGCTTTCCGTTGGTGAGATCCGTTCAGGGCTCTCACAAGCGTCCAAAACGGATCAGTTTTGCCGTAATGCATTCTAAATGGAAAAGGATCCACTCAGAATGCATCAGTTTGCCTCCATTCAGTCTCCATTCCAAGCAGCGTTTTTGTGTCCGTCTGACCAAACTGAGCAAAACGGATCAGTTCTGGCACACAATGTAAGTCAATGGGGACGGATCCGTTTTCTATGACACAATCTGGCACAATAGAAAACGGATCCGTCCTCCATTGACTTTCAATGGTGTTCAAGACGGATCCGTCTTGGCTATGTTAAAGATAATACAAACAGATCCGTTCTGCATGGATGCAGACGGTTGTATTATCTGAACAGATCCGTCTGTGTAGCCTAATATGTATAGTTTCATATGCATGGGCAACTATGGTGATGGTTTCGTTTGCCTTGGGATTTTTTTTTTTCGTGTTTTATTTTATTTTATTATATATATACCAAAAGTTTTGAGGATGACACAAATATTAGTTTTCAAAAAGTTTGCTGCTAAACTGGTTTTAGATCTTTGTTTCAGTTGTTTCTGTGATGTAGTCAAATATAATTACACGCACTTTATACGTTTCAAAGGCTTTTATCGACAATTGCATGACAATTATGCAAAGAGTCAATATTTGCAGTGTTGGCCCTTCTTTTTCAAGACCTCTGCAATTCGACTGGGCATGCTCTCAATCAACTTCTGGGCCAATTCCTGACTGATAGCAACTAGGGATGAGCGAACCCGAACTGTATAGTTCGGGTTCGTACCGAATTTTGGGGTGTCCGTGACACGGACCCGAACCCGAACATTTTCGTAAAAGTCCGGGTTCGGGTTCGGTGTTCGGCTCTTTCTTGGCGCTTTTTGAAAGGCTGCAAAGCAGCCAATCAACAAGCGTCATACTACTTGCCCCAAGAGGCCATCACAGCCATGCCTACTATTGGCATGGCTGTGATTGGCCAGTGCAGCATGTGACCCAGCCTCTATTTAAGCTGGAGTCACGTAGCGCCGCACGTCACTCTGCTATGATCAGTATAGGGAGAGGTTGCAGCTGCGACGTTAGGGCGAGATAAGGCAGATTAACTCCTCCAAAAGACTTAATTCTGTGATCGATCTGCAGCTGTGGATCATTGAAGTGCTATTATTGACTTGCTCACTTTTTTGAGGCTGCCCAGAGCGTTTTTAGATCACTTTTTTTCTGGGGTGATCGGCGGCCACTTTGTGACTTGTGGTGCGCCAGCACAAGCTATCACCAAGTGTATTTAACCATCGATAATGTGGTTATTTTGTGCTATATCCTACATCAGCTGCAGGCTGAGCCTGTGTCACCGAAGTGCATTTAACCATCAACAGTCTGGTTATTTTTTGGCCATATACTACATCAGCTGCAGGCTGAGCCTGTGTCACCGAAGTGCATTTAACCATCAACAGTCTGGTTATTTTTTGGCCATATACTACATCTGGTGCAGGCTGAGCCTGTGTCACCCAAGTGCATTTAACCATCAACAGTGTGGTTATTTTTTGGCCATATATTACATCAGCGCCTAAAAAATAGACCTGACATTTCTATTCAACCAAATCTGTATGTTTTAGCTGGTCAAGTTATTTGTAGTGACCGTAAAAGCACACTTTTTTTTCTGGGTTGAAAAACCATTCCCAAATTTGCCATTCTCAAAATAACTAGTTTCTGGTATTTGAGGCCTACTTGAAATCTATCCCAAAAAGAATATCTTACATTGAAGCTAGTGATAGTGTCATTCAGAAAAACCTAAGACACACGCTAGCGTGCTGATAGAAATCTGATTCTGTGATTAAACCTATACATGTCACACAGCGCAAAAAAAAAACAGGCCTCACATCTCTATTTAACCAAATCTCTACTGTTTTAGCTGGTCAAGTTATTTGTAGTGACCATAAAGGCACACTTTTTTTTCTGGGTTGAAAAACCATTCCCAAATTTGCCATTCGCAAAATAACTAGTTTCTGGTATTTGAGGCCTACTTGAAATCTATCCCAAAAAGAATATCTTACATTGCAGCTAGTGATAGTGTCATTCAGAAAAACCTAAGACACACGCTAGCGTGCTGATAGAAATCTGATTCTGTGATTAAACCTATACCTGTCACACAGCGCAAAAAAAAACAGGCCTCACATCTCTATTTAACCAAATCTGTACTGTTTTAGCTGGTCAAGTTATTTGTAGTGACCGTAAAAGCACACTTTTTTTTCTGGGTTGAAAAACCATTCCCAAATTTGCCATTCTCAAAATAACTAGTTTCTGGTATTTGAGGCCTACTTGAAATCTATCCCAAAAAGAATATCTTACATTGAAGCTAGTGATAGTGTCATTCAGAAAAACCTAAGACACACGCTAGCGTGCTGATAGAAATCTGATTCTGTGATTAAACCTATACCTGTCACACAGCGCAAAAAAAAACAGGCCTCACATCTCTATTTAACCAAATCTCTACTGTTTTAGCTGGTCAAGTTATTTGTAGTGACCGTAAAAGCACACTTATTTTTTCTGGGTTGAAAAACCATTCCCAAATTTGCCATTCTCAAAATTGTGGTGAACGGGAACAATGAGGAAAACATCTAATAAGGGACGCGGACATGGACATGGTCGTGGTGGTGTTAGTGGACCCTCTGGTGCTGGGAGAGGACGTGGCCGTTCTGCCACAGCCACACGTCCTAGTGAACCAACTACCTCAGGTCCCAGTAGCCAGCAGAATTTACAGCGATATTTGGTGGGGCCCAATGCCGTTCTAAGGATGGTAAGGCCTGAGCAGGTGCAGGCATTAGTCAATTGGGTGGCCGACAGTGGATCCAGCACGTTCACATTATCTCCCACCCAGTCTTCTGCAGAAAGCGCACAGATGGCGCATGAAAACCAAGCCCATCGGTCTGTCACATCACCCCCATGCATATCAGGGAAACTGTCTGAGCCTCAAGTTATGCAGCAGTCTCTTATGCTGTTTGAAGACTCTGCTGCCAGGGTTTCCCAAGGGCATCCACCTAGCCCTTCCCCAGGGGTGGAAGAGATAGAATGCACTAACGCACAACCACTTATTTTTCCTGATGATGAGGACATTGGAATACCACCTCAGCACGTCTCTTATGATGACGAAACACAGGTGCCAACTGCTGCGTCTTTCTGCAGTGTGCAGACTGAACAGGAGGTCAGGGATCAAGACTGGGTGGAAGACGATGCAGGGGACGATGAGGTCCTAGACCCCACATGGAATGAAGGTCGTGCCACTGACTTTCACAGTTCGGAGGAAGAGGCAGTGGTGAGACCGAGCCAACAGCGTAGCAAAAGAGGGAGCAGTGGGCAAAATCAGAACACCCGCCGCCAAGAGACTCCGCCTGCTACTGACCGCTGCCATCTGGGACCGAGCACCCCAAAGGCAGCTTCAAGGAGTTCCCTGGCATGGCACTTCTTCAAACAATGTGCTGACGACAAGACCCGAGTGGTTTGCACGCTGTGCCATCAGAGCCTGAAGCGAGGCATTAACGTTCTGAACCTTAGCACAACCTGCATGACCAGGCACCTGCATGCAAAGCATGAACTGCAGTGGAGTAAACAACTTAAAAACAAAGAAGTCACTCAGGCTCCCCCTGCTACCTCTTCTGCTGCTGCTGCCTCGGCCTCTTCTGCTGCTGCCGCCGCCTCGGCCTCTTCCTCCGCCTCTGGAGGAACGTTGGCACCTGCCGCCCAGCAAACATGGGATGTACCACCAACACCACCACCTGCGTCACCAAGCATCTCAACCATGTCACACGGCAGCGTTCAGCTCTCCATATCACAAACATTTGAGAGAAAGCGTAAATTCCCACCTAGCCACCCTCGATCCCTGGCCCTGAATGCCAGCATTTCTAAACTACTGGCCTATGAAATGCTGTCATTTAGGCTGGTGGACACACACAGCTTCAAACAGCTCATGTCACTTGCTGTCCCACAGTATGTTGTTCCCAGCCGCCAGTACTTCTCCAAGAGAGCCGTGCCTTCCCTGCACAAACAAGTGTGCACTGCGCAACGCCATCTGTGGCAAGGTCCACCTAACCACAGATACGTGGACCAGTAAGCACGGCCAGGGACGCTATATCTCCCTAACTGCACACTGGGTAAATGTAGTGGCGGCTGGGCGCCAGGCGGAGAGCTGTTTGGCGCACGTCCTTCCGCCGCCAAGGATCGCAGGGCAACACTCTTTGCCTCCTGTCTCCTCCTCCTCCTACTCAGCTTCCTCCTCCTCTTCTTCCACCTGCTCATCCAGTCAGCCACACACCTTCACCACCAACTTCAGTACAGCACGGGGTAAACGTCAGCAGGCCATTCTGAAACTCATATGTTTGGGGGACAGGCCCCACACCGCACAGGAGTTGTGGCGGGGTATAGAACAACAGACCGACGAGTGGTTGCTGCCGGTGAGCCTCAAGCCCGGCCTGGTGGTGTGCGATAATGGGCGAAATCTCGTTGCAGCTCTGGGACTAGCCGGTTTGACGCACATCCCTTGCCTGGCGCATGTGCTGAATTTGGTGGTGCAGAAGTTCATTCGCAACTACCCCGACATGTCACAGCTGCTGCATAAAGTGCGGGCCGTCTGTTCGCGCTTCCGGCGTTCACACCCTGCCGCTGCTCGCCTGTCTGCGCTACAGCGTAACTTCGGCCTTCCCGCTCACCGCCTCAGATGCGACGTACCCACCAGGTGGAACTCCACCTTGCATATGCTGGACAGACTGTGCGAGCAGCAGCAGGCCATAGTGGAGTTTCAGCTGCAGCACGCACGGGTCAGTCGCACTGCGGATCAGACACACTTCACCACCAATGACTGGGCCTCCATGCGAGACCTGTGTGCCCTGTTGCGCTGTTTCGAGTACTCCACCAACATGGCCAGTAGCGATGACGCCGTTATCAGCGTTACAATACCACTTCTATGTCTCCTTGAGAAAACACTTAGGGCGATGATGAAAGAGGAGGTGGCCCAGGAGGAAGAGGAGGAAGAGGGGTCATTTTTAGCACTTTCAGGCCAGTCTCTTCAAAGTGACTCAGAGGGAGGTTTTTTGCAACACCAGAGGCCAGGTACAAATGTGGCCAGACAGGGCCCACTACTGGAGGACGAGGAGGACGAGGATGAGGAGGAGGTGGAGGAGGATGAGGATGAAGCATGTTCACAGCGGGGTGGCACCCAAAGCAGCTCGGGCCCATCACTGGTGCGTGGCTGGGGGGAAACACAGGACGATGACGATACGCCTCCCACAGAGGACAGCTTGTCCTTACCTCTGGGCAGCCTGGCACACATGAGCGACTACATGCTGCAGTGCCTGCGCAACGACAGCAGAGTTGCCCACATTTTAACGTGTGCGGAATACTGGGTTGCCACCCTGCTGGATCCCCGGTACAAAGACAATGTGCCCACCTTACTTCCTACACTGGAGCGTGATAGGAAGATGCGCGAGTACAAGCGCACGTTGGTAGACGCGCTACTGAGAGCATTCCCAAATGTCACAGGGGAACCAGTGGAAGCCCAAGGCGAAGGCAGAGGAGGAGCAAGAGGTCGCCAACGCAGCTGTGTCACGGCCAGCTCCTCTGAGGGCAGGGTTAGCATGGCAGAGATGTGGAAAAGTTTTGTCACCACGCCACAGCTAACTGCACCACCACCTGATACGGAACGTGTTAGCAGGAGGCAACATTTCACTAACATGGTGGAACAGTACCTGTGCACACCCCTCCACGTACTGACTGATGGTTCGGCCCCATTCAACTTCTGGGTCTCCAAATTGTCCACGTGGCCAGAGCTAGCCTTTTATGCCTTGGAGGTGCTGGCCTGCCCGGCGGCCAGCGTTTTGTCTGAACGTGTATTCAGCACGGCAGGGGGCGTCATTACAGACAAACGCAGCCGCCTGTCTACAGCCAATGTGGACAAGCTGACGTTCATAAAAATGAACCAGGCATGGATCCCACAGGACCTGTCCATCCCTTGTGCAGATTAGATATTAACTACCTCCCCTTAACAATATATTATTCTACTCCAGGGCACTTCCTCATTCAATACTATTTTTAATTTCATTTTACCATTATATTGCGGGGCAACCCAAAGTTGAATGAACCTCTCCTCTGTCTGGGTGCCGGGGCCTAAATGTGTGACAGTGGCCTGTTCCAGTGGTTGGTGACGTGAAGCCTGATTCTCTGCTATGACATGAAGACAGATTCTGCGCTGACATAAGGCCAGATTCTCTGTTACGGGACCGCTCTCCTCTGTCTGGGTGTCGGGGTCTAAATGTGTGACAGTGGCCTGTTCCAGTGGTTGGTGACGTAAAGCCTGATTCTCTGCTATGACATGAAGACAGATTCTGCGCTGACATAAGGCCAGATTCTCTGTTACGGGACCTCTCTCCTCTGCCTGGGTGCCTGGGCCTAAATGTGTGACAGTGGCCTGTTCCAGTGGTGGGTGACGTGAAGCCTGATTCTCTGCTATGACATGAAGACAGATTCTGCGCTGACATAAGGCCAGATTCTCTGTTACGGGACCTCTCTCCTCTGCCTGGGTGCCTGGGCCTAAATGTGTTACAGTGGCCTGTTCCAGTGGTGGGTGACGTGAAGCCTGATTCTCTGCTATGACATGAAGACAGATTCTGCGCTGACATAAGGCCAGATTCTCTGATACGGGACCTCTCTCCTCTGCCTGGGTGCCTGGGCCTAAATGTGTGACAGTGGCCTGTTCCAGTGGTGGGTGATGTGAAGCCTGATTCTCTGCTATGACATGAAGACAGATTCTGCGCTGACATAAGGCCAGATTCTCTGTTACGGGACCTCTCTCCTCTGCCTGGGTGCCTGGGCCTAAATGTGTGACAGTGGCCTGTTCCAGTGGTGGGTGACGTGAAGCCTGATTCTCTGCTATGACATGAAGACAGATTCTGCGCTGACATAAGGCCAGATTCTCTGTTACGGGACCTCTCTCCTCTGCCTGGGTGCCTGGGCCTAAATGTGTGACAGTGGCCTGTTCCAGTGGTGGGTGACGTGAAGCCTGATTCTCTGCTATGACATGAATACAGATTCTGCGCTGACATAAGGCCAGATTCTCTGTTACGGGACCTCTCTCCTCTGCCTGGGTGCCTGGGCCTAAATGTGTGACAGTGGCCTGTTCCAGTGGTGGGTGACGTGAAGCCTGATTCTCTGCTATGACATGAATACAGATTCTGCGCTGACATAAGGCCAGATTCTCTGTTACGGGACCGCTCTCCTCTGTCTGGGTGCCGGGGCCTAAATGTGTGACAGTGGCCTGTTCCAGTGGTGGGTAACGTAAAGCCTGATTCTCTGCTATGACATGAAGACAGATTCTGCGCTGACATAAGGCCAGATTCTCTGTTACGGGACCTCTCTCCTCTGCCTGGGTGCCTGGGCCTAAATGTGTGACAGTGGCCTGTTCCAGTGGTGGGTGACATGAAGCCTGATTCTCTGCTATGACATGAAGACAGATTCTGCGCTGACATAAGGCCAGATTCTCTGTTACGGGACCTCTCTCCTCTGCCTGGGTGCCTGGGCCTAAATGTGTGACAGTGGCCTGTTCCAGTGGTGGGTGACGTAAAGCCTGATTCTCTGCTATGACATGAAGACAGATTCTGCGCTGACATAAGGCCAGATTCTCTGTTACGGGATCTCTCTCCTCTGCCTGGGTGCCTGGGCCTAAATGTGTGACAGTGGCCTGTTCCAGTGGTGGGTGACGTGAAGCCTGATTCTCTGCTATGACATGAAGACAGATTCTGCGCTGACATAAGGCCAGATTCTCTGTTACGGGACCTCTCTCCTCTGCCTGGGTGCCTGGGCCTAAATGTGTTACAGTGGCCTGTTCCAGTGGTGGGTGACGTGAAGCCTGATTCTCTGCTATGACATGAAGACAGATTCTGCGCTGACATAAGGCCAGATTCTCTGTTACGGGATCTCTCTCCTCTGCCTGGGTGCCTGGGCCTAAATGTGTGACAGTGGCCTGTTCCAGTGGTGGGTGATGTGAAGCCTGATTCTCTGCTATGACATGAAGACAGATTCTGCGCTGACATAAGGCCAGATTCTCTGTTACGGGACCTCTCTCCTCTGCCTGGGTGCCTGGGCCTAAATGTGTGACAGTGGCCTGTTCCAGTGGTGGGTGACGTGAAGCCTGATTCTCTGCTATGACATGAAGACAGATTCTGCGCTGACATAAGGCCAGATTCTCTGTTACGGGACCTCTCTCCTCTGCCTGGGTGCCTGGGCCTAAATGTGTGACAGTGGCCTGTTCCAGTGGTGGGTGACGTGAAGCCTGATTCTCTGCTATGACATGAATACAGATTCTGCGCTGACATAAGGCCAGATTCTCTGTTACGGGACCTCTCTCCTCTGCCTGGGTGCCTGGACCTAAATGTGTGACAGTGGCCTGTTCCAGTGGTGGGTGACGTGAAGCCTGATTCTCTGCTATGACATGAAGACAGATTCTGCGCTGACATAAGGCCAGATTCTCTGTTACGGGACCGCTCTCCTCTGTCTGGGTGCCGGGGCCTAAATGTGTGACAGTGGCCTGTTCCAGTGGTGGGTGACGTGAAGCCTGATTCTCTGCTATGACATGAATACAGATTCTGCGCTGACATAAGGCCAGATTCTCTGTTACGGGACCTCTCTCCTCTGCCTGGGTGCCTGGGCCTAAATGTGTGACAGTGGCCTGTTCCAGTGGTGGGTGACGTGAAGCCTGATTCTCTGCTATGACATGAAGACAGATTCTGCGCTGACATAAGGCCAGATTCTCTGTTACGGGACCTCTCTCCTCTGCCTGGGTGCCTGGGCCTAAATGTGTGACAGTGGCCTGTTCCAGTGGTGGGTGACGTGAAGCCTGATTCTCTGCTATGACATGAATACAGATTCTGCGCTGACATAAGGCCAGATTCTCTGTTACGGGACCTCTCTCCTCTGCCTGGGTGCCTGGGCCTAAATGTTTGACAGTGGCCTGTTCCAGTGGTGGGTGACGTGAAGCCTGATTCTCTGCTATGACATGAAGACAGATTCTGCGCTGACATAAGGCCAGATTCTCTGTTACGGGACCGCTCTCCTCTGTCTGGGTGCCGGGGCCTAAATGTTTGACAGTGGCCTGTTCCAGTGGTGGGTGACGTGAAGCCTGATTCTCTGCTATGACATGAATACAGATTCTGCGCTGACATAAGGCCAGATTCTCTGTTACGGGACCTCTCTCCTCTGCCTGGGTGCCTGGGCCTAAATGTGTGACAGTGGCCTGTTCCAGTGGTGGGTGACATGAAGCCTGATTCTCTGCTATGACATGAAGACAGATTCTGCGCTGACATAAGGCCAGATTCTCTGTTACGGGACCGCTCTCCTCTGTCTGGGTGCCGGGGCCTAAATGTGTGACAGTGGCCTGTTCCAGTGGTGGGTGACGTGAAGCCTGATTCTCTGCTATGACATGAAGACTGATTCTGCGCTGACATGAAGCCAGATTCTCTGCTATGGCATGAAGAGACTGATTCTCTGCTGACATGAAGCCAGATTCTTTGCTATGGCATGAAGAGACTGATTCTCTGCTGACATTAAGCCAGATTCTCTGCTATGGGACCTCTGTCCAATTGATATTGGTTCATTTTTATTTTTTTAATTTTTATTTTAATTCATTTCCCTATCCACGTTTGTTTGCAGGGGATTTACCTACATGTTGCTGCCTTTTGCAGCCCTCTAGCTCTTTCCTGGGCTGTTTTACAGCCTTTTTAGTGCCCAAACGTTCGGGTCCCCATTGACTTCAATGGGGTTCGGGTTCGGGACGAAGTTCGGATCGGGTTCGGATCCCGAACCCGAACATTTCCGGGAAGTTCGGCCGAACTTCTCGAACCCGAACATCCAGGTGTTCGCTCAACTCTAATAGCAACCCATTCTTTCATAATCACTTCTTGGAGTTTGTCAGAATTAGTGGGATTTTGTTTGTCCACCCGCCTCTTGAAGATTGACCACAAGTTCTCAATGGGATTAAGATCTGGGGAGTTTCCAGTCCATGGACCCAAAATATCAACGTTTTGTTCCCCGAGCCACTTAGTTATCACTTTTGCCTTATGGCACGGTGCTCCATCGTGCTGAAAAATGCATTGTTCTTCCCCAAACTGTTGTTGGATTGTTGGAAGACGTTGCTGTTGGAGGGTGTTTTGGTACCATTCTTTATTCATGGCTGTGTTTTTGGGCAAAATTGTGAGTGAGCCCACTCCCTTGGATGAGAAGCAACCCCACACATGAATGGTCTCAGGATGCTTTACTGTTGGCATGACACAGGACTGATGGTAGCGCTCACCTTTTCTTCTCCATACAAGCCTTTTTCCAGATGCCCTAAACAATCGGAAAGAGGTTTCATCGGAGAATATGACTTTGCCCCAGTCCTCAGCAGTCCATTCACCATACTTTCTGCAGAAGATCAATCTGTCCCTGATGTTTTTTTTGGAGAGAAGTGGCTTCTTTGCTGCCCTTCTTGACACCAGGCCATCTTCCAAAAGTCTTCGCCTCACTGTGCGTGCAGATGCGCTCACACCTGCCTGCTGCCATTCCTGAGCAAGCTCTGCACTGGTGGCACTCCGATCCCACAGCTGAATCCTCTTTAGGAGACGATCCTGGCGCTTGCTGGACCTTCCCTGATGCCCTGAAGCCTTCTTAACAAGAATTGAACCTCTTTCCTTGAAGTTCTTGATGATCATATAAATTGTTGATTGAGGTGCAATCTTAGTAGCCACAATATCCTTGCCTGTGAAGCCATTTTTATGCAACGCAATGATGGCTGCACACATTTCACCATGGTTAACAATGGAAGAACAATGATTTCAAGCATCACCCTCCTTTTAACATGTCAAGTCTGCCATTTTAACCCAATCAGCCTGACATAATGATCTCCAGCCTTGTGCTCTTCAACATTCTCACCTGAGTTAACAAGACGATTACTGAAATGATCTCAGCAGGTCCTTTAATGACAGCAATGAAATGCAGTGGAAAGGTTTTTTTGGGATTAAGTTAATTTTAATGGCAAAGAAGGACTATGCAATTCATCTGATCACTCTTCATAACATTCTAGAGTATATGCAAATTGCTATTATAAAAACTTAAGCAGCAACTTTTCCAGATTCCAATATTTATGTAATTCTCAAAACTTTTGGCCACGACTGTGTATATATATATATATATATATATATATATATATATATGTTAATTGAAAAAATATTTTTGGCATATATTTGTCATTATAATATTTTGCACTTTTTCACTGTAACTGGGGTATCCAAAGAACCCCCATTTGCAGGGGAAAACAACCCTCCATGGGGGCTACAGGAGCTTTTATCCTATGCCGTACATGTACAGTGCTCTGGATTAAAGCCCTGCACCAAGCTCCATACATGTATGGCAGTTGGTCGTTATCAAGTTAAGATATGCAAATCTCATATACAGTTGTGTTCAAAATAATAGCAGTGTGTTTAAAAAAGTGACTAAAGCATTGGGAACACTACACATTCTATTCCAAATCAAAACATAAAGAAAAATATAATAAATTTGTGTTGTTCCTCTAAAAAAATTTAAGAAAAGTGAATATTAGACTGTTTAAAAAAATAGCAGTGTTTGTATTCTTCTTTACAAACTGAAACATTCACTATATAAACTGAAAAATGTTAGAAGATTTTGCTTTCCTTTGAATCACTTAACTAAAATTTAGTTGTATAACCACTGTTTCTCAGAACTGCTGTACATCTGTGTAGAGATGTCGCGAACATAAAATTTTCCGTTCGCGTACGGCGAACGTGAATTTCCGCAAATGTTCGCCAACCGGCAAACCGGGCGAACCGCCATAGACTTCAATAGGCAGGCGAATTTTAAAACCCACAGGGACTCTTTCTGGCCACAATAGTGATGGAAAACTTGTTTCAAGGGGACTAACACCTGGACTGTGGCATGTCGGAGGGGGATCCATGGCAAAACTCCCATGGAAAATTATGTAGTTGACGCAGAGTCGGGTTTTAATCCATAAAGGGCATAAATCACCTAACATTCCTAAATTGTTTGGAATAACGTGCTTTAAAACATCAGGTATGATGTTGTATCGATCAGGTAGTGTAAGGGTTACGCCCGCTTCACAGTGACAGACCAAACTCCCCATTTAACGCACCGCAAACAACCGCAAACAGTTCATTTGCACAACCGCAAACTCCCCATTTGCACAAGGTTGGATACCAAGCTAGCCATGTCACGTTCCTTGTCCTCACTGACGTCATTGAAGGTCTCTTCCTCCACCCAGCCACGTACAACACCAAGGGTCCCCGAAAGGTGACAACAAGCCCCCTGGGACGCCTGCTGTGGTTGGTCTTCCACCTCCTCAAAGCCACCTTCCTCCTCTGACTCCTCTTTTTCAGACTCCTCTCTCTGCATTGCCACAGGTCCAGCAATCGACGACAACAAGGCTGCTTCTGGTGGTGATGGTGACCACAAGTCTTCCTCTTCATACTCATCTACGGCCTGATCCAGCACTCTTTGCAGGGCACGCTCCAGAAAAAACGCATATGGGATGAGGTCGATGATGTTGCCTTGGGTTTGACTGACCAGGTTTGTCACCTCCGCAAAAGGACGCATGAGCCTACAGCCATTGTGCATGAGCGTTCAGTAACGTGGCCAAAAAATACCCAGCTCCGCAGAGGCTGTCCTCTTTTTTTTTTATTAAAAAAATCTGTTCTTACCAGTTTAATCTCTGTTTTGTCCCCTATCAGGTGCCGGTGTGGTGTATGGAATAGATTTTAGGAACCGGGAGATGGAAAAAGATGCTTGGTTGGTCCTCTTACTTCCAATTTGGAGCACTGCGCGTGCGCCGTGCAATGTACTGTGCCACCCTATATGAGTGGTATGTTAAGTAGTACTATTCCTATCAGTTTAATCCCTGTTACGTCCCCTATCAGGGGACGTGTATCGAATAGAGTTTAGACAACCGCAAAGAGTTGTCAATAGTTGACACACTCATGACATAAATGTTATTCCTCTATGCGTCAATCTTGGTGTAGTGATGACTGTGCTCGTGCGCACGTTTGGGAGATTGCAGGCGATGGCGGTTTTTCAAAGCCTATGGTTGTGCTGAGGTAGTTCAGTGACAGTTAAGTGACCCAGAAAACAATGATTCTGCAGTGTGGGCCCATTGTTGGCCTAGTAGGCTTTAATGATCACCTTAAATGATCACAAAGAAAATTAATGTTTTTTCTATGCAAAAATATCCAGCCGATCGCTTTTGGTCTGTTCACAATGAAGCAACGAGCAACGACCTTATCATCTGGGGTGTGCCAACATTGCCATTGCCAACACACTCATAGAGGTGATCGCTTCATTGTGATACGCAAGCCCTTTCACCACAACAAGGTAACGATCACGAAGGTGAATTGACACATGTATGTGCCTTTTTTTTTTTTTTGCAGCCACAGTGCGGCACCAGAGGCCAGAAAAATTAGGCATGTACACATGCCTGAAAAATTAGGTATTGTTGCAGCCACTGCTGTAGCAGCGGCCAGAAAAATTGATGTTTTCAAGGCAGAAAGTGCACCAAAACATTGCGGCTTGAACCCTAGTTGGTGGCGGAGAAGTCACGCAAGTCATCCGGCATGCAGAGATTAAATACAGCAGCGTGTGGACCATTTTTAGCCCAAGGCATCTCATCAGGCCTTTTTTAGTCAAATGCATCCCCCACTATCATTCCCTTCGGCATCCATGCCTCATTCATCTTAATAAAGGTGAGGTAATCTAGACTTTTTTGACCTAGGCACTTTCTCTTCTCAGTGACAATACCTCCTGCTGCGCTGAAGGTCCTTTCTGACAGGACACTTGAAGGCGGGGCAGGCCAGAAGTTCTATCGCAAATTGGGATAGCTCAGGCCACAGGTCAAGCCTGCACACCCAGTAGCCAAGGGGTTCATCGCTCCTTAGAGTGTCGATATCTGCAGTTAAGGCGAGGTAGTCTGCTACCTGTCGGTCGAGTCGTTCTCTGAGGGTGGACCCCGAAGGGCTGTGGCGATGTGTAGGACTTAAAAAGCTCTGCATGTCCTCCATCAACAGCACATCTGTAAAGCGTCCTGTCCTTGCCGGCGTGGTTGTGGTAGGAGGAGGATTACTTTTACCTCTTCCCCTGTTAGATTCCCGTTGTGCTGTGACATCACCCTTATACGCTGTGTAAAGCATACTTTTTAACTTGTTTGGAACTGCTGCATCCTTTCCGACTTACGGTAATTCGGTAACATTTCAGCCACTTTCTGCTTATACCGGGGGTCTAGTAGCGTGGCCACTTAGTACAGGTCGTTCTCCTTCAGACTTTTTATACGAGGGTCCCTCAACAGGCATGACAGCATGAAAGACTCCATTTGCACAAGGTTGGATGCCGAGCTACTCATGTCCCGTTCCTCATCCTCACTGATCTCATTGAAGGTCTGTTCTTTCCCCAGCCACGTACAACACAACGGGTTTCAGATAGGTGACAACGAGCACCCTGGGATGCCTGCTGTGGTTGGTCTTCCTCCTCCTCAAAGCCACATTCCTCCTCTGACTCCTCTTCCTCAGACTCCTCTTCCAGAGTTGCCGCAGGTCCAGCAAGCGATGCTGATAAGGCTGTTTCTGGTGGTGATGGTGACCACAACTCTTCCTCTTCCTCTTCATGCTCATCTTCGGCCTGATCCAGCACTCTTCGCAGGGCACGCTCCAGGAAGAAAACAAATGGGATGATGTCGCTGATGGTGCCTTCAGTGCGACTGACTAGGTTTGTCACCTCCTCAAAAGGACGCATGAGCCTACAGGCATTGCGCATGAGCGTCCAGTAACGTGGCAAAAAAATACCCAGCTCTGCAGAGGCTGTCCTAGCACCCCGGTTATACAAATACTCATTGACGGCTTTTTCTTGTTGGAGCAGGCGGTCGAACATTAGGAGTGTTGAATTCCAACATGTCGGGGTGTCGCAAATCAAGCGCCTCACTGGCATGTTGTTTCGCCGCTGAATATCGGAAAAGTGCGCCATGGCCGTGTAGGAATGCCTGAAATGGCCACACACCTTCCTGGCCTGCTTGAGGACGTCCTGTAAGCCTGGGTACTTATGCACAAAGCGTTGTATGATCATATTCAACACATGTGCCATGCACGGCACATGTATCAACTTGCCCAAATTCAATGCCGCCAACAAATTGCTTCCGTTGTCACACACCACTTTGCCGATCTCCAGTTGGTGCGGAGTCAGCCACTGATCCACCTGTGCGTTCAGGGCGGACAGGAGTGCTGGTCCGGTGTGACTCTCTGCTTTCAGGCAAGTCAACCCCAAGACGGCGTGACACTGTCATATCCGGGATGTGGAATAGTCCCTGGGGAGCTGGGGGGGTGCAGTTGATGTGGAGCAAGACGCAGCAGCAGAAGAGGACTCAGCTGAGGAGGTTAGCGAAAAGGATGGAGTAGGAGGAGTAGAGGAGGTGGCAGCAGGCCTGCCTGTAAGTCGTGGCGGTGTCACCAACTCCTCTGCAGAGCCACGCATTCCATGCTTGGCAGCCATCAGCAGGTTTACCCAATGCGCAGTGTACGTGATATACCTGTCCTGACCGTGCTTTGCAGACCAGGTATCAGTGGTCAGATGGACCCTTGCCCCAACACTGTGTGCCAGACATGCCATGACTTCCTTTTCCACAATAGAGTACAGGTTAGGGATTGCCTTTTGTGAAAACAAAATTTCAGCCGGGTACCTTCCACTGCGGTGTCCCAATAGCTACAAATTTTTTGAAGGCCTCAGACTCCACCAGCTTGTATGGTAAAACTCTGTGACATTGGCTTCTTACGCTCAAACATTTCCTTGACAGACACCTGACTGTGGGCAGATGAGCAGGAACTGCTGAAGGTGAGAGGCGGAATGTCGGATGGTTGAGAGGGGGCAAGGAGGACAGCAGTGGTTGACGTGGCTGAAGATGCTGGACCAGGAAGAGGATGGTGACTTTGAGTTTGTGTGCTGCTTCTACTCATCATGTGTTGTGAGATCATGTGCCTTCACAAAGCAGTTGTACCTAGGTGGGTGTTGGACTTCCCATGACTCAGTTTCTTTTGGCACAGGTTCAAAATGGCATCGCTGTTATCAGAGGCAGACACACAAAAAAAATGCCACACTGCTGAGCTTTGCAATGACGGCATTCTGGTGGTGGCAACAGCATGCGTTGATTGGCGTGCTGTCTGACTGACCCCGGGTGCCGATATATGCTGTCTGACTGTGCCACTAGCTCCTTGCGACGACCTCCCCCTGCTTCCAACTCGTCTCCTCCTCCTCTCTGTCTCTTCATCTGAACTTTCCCCCTGTTCTTCTTCTCTTCGAGCGGGCACCCACGTGACATCCACGGACACATCGTCATTATCAACCGCTTCACTTGTATCTGACAACTAAGCAAAGGAAGCAGCAGCGGGTACAACATCATCCTCATCACAAAGTACGTCCATGTGTGTAATGCTGCCTGACTGAGACATATCCCTGTTATCTACATCCTCTGGCAATAATGGTTGCGCATCACTCATTTCTTCCAAATGATGTGTAAATAACTCCTCTGACAGATCAAGTGAAGCAGCTGTGGTGCTAGTGCTGGTGGTGGCGGTAGGCGGGCGAGTGGTAACTTGAGAGGTGCCCGAAGCTGAGCTGGAGGAGGATGGTGCGTCAAGGTTCCGAGCGGAAGCTGTAGAAGATTGGGTGTCCTGTGTTAGCCAGTCAACTATGTCCTCAGAACTTTTTCGAGTTCAGGGTATGTGGCCTCTGAACACTGGGCATTATTCTAGGGCAAAAGGAAATCACAGCACCATGACCACGACGGCCCCTGCGGGGTGGCCTGCCTCTGCCTGTCATTTTTTTTTCAATTAGTGGTACTATGCGTGCAAGCTACTGTGACACCAGATATGAGTGGTGTTGGCCATGGTTTATTGTTGTGTTTTACGGTTAAGAGGATCCAAAACAATATGGTTGATGGGGTAGAATTGTAATCGTGGAGGTAAATTTTTTTGTTGAGACGGGATAACAGCTGGAATAACGTAGGAGCCCATTGAGATCAGTCTGTTTGGTATATAGATCTGTGCTAATGTTACCCATGTTGTCTTTTAAGACCTTTGTATCCAGGAAACTGATACAAGGTGTATCATGATTTAAAGTGAATTGTAGTTCTGGTCTTTGGGAGTTGAGTAAGTGTGAGAATTCAAGTAAGGAAGTGTGATTGCCTTTCCATATGTAGAAGATATCGTCTATAAATCTGAACCAGCAGATGGCATACTGTTTGAAAAGATGTAATGGATATATGTACGTTTCCTCAAAGTAGGCCATGTATCCATTGGCATAGTGCGGTGCCACGTTCACACCCATGGCGGTCCCACATATCTGTAGGTAAAAGGTGTCACCATAAAGAAAAAAGTTGTCTCTTAGGACAATGTCAAGGAGTTCAAGTGTGAGTTCAGTTGTATTGTAATCGTAAGTGGATTGTTCTAGAAGTGATTATTTGGAATGAATGCCTTTATCGTGTTCAATACTGGTGTACAGATTGACATCAAAAGTCTCTATGCTGTCTGGGGTTATTAGTGAAAGGTTTATAAGTTTCTTAAGGAAATGGTTAGTGTCTAATATGTAAGATTTGGCTTTTTGGATAAGAGGAGTGAGAATTTTTTCAAGGAAGATAGAAATTGGGGCCAGGAAATTGATGCGAAAATTGGGCGTCCGGGTGGTTTTTGTAAAGATTTGTGTATTTTTGGTAGGATGTATATAACAGGTGTTATTGGATGGTGGTTGGTAAGGAATTTGTCTGTCTTTTGATCAATGGTGCCACGTGTGAGGGGTTTGTCAAGAACGAATTGAATCTTTTGGCGGATTGTTGGTGTAGGGTCACTTTGTAGGATGGTGTATGTGTTAGTGTCTGCTAACTGACGTTCTAATTCTTCTTTGTAGTCCCTGGTATTAAGGACTACTATTGCGCCGCCTTTGTCTGCCGGTTTGATAGTGATGTTCGGATTCTTCTGGAGATTCCTTATTGCTTGTCTTTCAATCGCCGTAAGGTTATTCTGAGTAGGGTAGTAACCATGTTTATAGTCGGCAACAATTTTATTAATGTCTCTGTTCATAAGTTCAATCACGGTTTCTGTAGCATGATACGTTTTAGGGGGATTAAAGTTACTTGGTTTGTGGAGCCCAAGTATCTCAATGGAAAAGGAGGGCCGGGAGGATGTATCCGTATTGGGGGTTGAAAAATTGGTTACAGAGTTCTCCGGAATCCCGAAGTGTGTTTTGAGTCTTAATATCCGAAAGAAACGTTGGAGTTCCTGTTCTAGCAGGAAATCATTTAGTTGGGGTGTGGGACAGAAGGTAAGACCTTTTTGTAATTTTGTGAGTTCAGTACGAGTACTTAGTAGTAATTCATAGTGGTAAAGTGGGAAAGATGGATCATTGGAACCATTAAACAATGAGCTGACAACCATTAAACACGGAGACAACCATTGAACATAGAGATATATGCAAGGAAAAGGGATAAACCTTATAGTAGTCACCATTGAGTAATATATAAGCAACCTTAAAATGGGATAAGGTAAAAGAGCCGCCAATAAATAACCCTGGAATAATATATAGATAATAAATAGCCATATGCAGATGGAAATATAATTGATGGTATATTGGTGGTTCAGGGTGCAGTAGAAGATGGCAGCAGCCCCAGTGCCACCAGAAAAGGTAAGGAGGGCTTACCAAAGGTTTAGAAGAAGAGGTGGACGAGGTGGTCCCCGTGGCACAGCGTGTCAGCGCTGCAGGGGAATGGAGGCATGTGTAGACGAGATGCAGAGTGCGGCATCTATAAGGCCGTGTTTCGGGGCCGGAGTGCGCAAAAACCCGCGAGGCGCCCCAGAGAGTTTAGCGGTATGAAAGTTGCGAGATCTCGCGAGATCCCGCTGAAGGACATGCAGCCATATTGGAGTAGGGAGAGAGAGTAAAAAGAAGGGCGAAGTGTGGGCAATGATGTGGGCAATGGTGTATTACTATGTGGGATGAATGTAAAACTGGAAGGAATATGTTGAAAAGGAGGAAAGAAGATGTAGATAAGAAGAGAAAGGAGGAATGTATAGAAAAGTAAATTATGTAAATGATGATGGATAAGTGAATGTGAAGGATGTGGGTCATGTGTATGAGAGTAAAATGTGTACTGGCCTGTATGTGTAGTGTAATGAAGATGTGTGAAATTTTTGTTGTAATGCGTCTGCCTCCTTTTCATAATCCTCCATTTTGTGCAATTTCTTTTAATCCGCATGAATTAGCTTTTAGGTATATTTTCTAGCCACTGCGGAAGATGACAACTTTCACGTGAAATGAAACTATTAGTATCAGTAGGTTTGTTATATGTCCTAGTGCATATGCAAAGAAACATTGTTTAGTGGACTTGAAATAGTAAATAAACAAGCACTCGGTGGATATTCTGCTATGAGAAACTGCTATGAGAAACTACTGGAGAAACTGAAAACACATCTTACAACCCATATAAGAAAATAAATTGAGGACACCAAAAGGAATAAATTCCGCAGAGACACTGAGGACTATCGTTTAAACCGAGTCTACCGATGGCCTGACACCTCCTCCACCAACATTAGATGGATATCCTCCTCAACCGACTCTTCAAACTCAGGGTCCAATCGTGACCCACACTACCGTCCAAGACAACCAGAATTCCGACCACCAAGAGGTCAAAGAAGAACCAACAGAGGAACACACCCCCAAGGAGCACAGTCGACAACAGTGACTACAAGATCACAGGTAAGGACACAGTCACTAGTAGTCAACATATCCTCTCAATCACTAAGCCCTGCAGATATGTCACTCCTAGAAAAGGGCTTGTCTTTCTGCCCCTCCCATATACTCAACACCTTTCAATTAGAACTGGACCTACACAGGTTTTACAGACGTATTAGACTGACCACACATTTCAGCACAATAAAAGAGAGAACCGTTCCCCAAAGCCCTAATACCCTTATCTTAGCAAAAGAACTGTCGTTACGAAGCAAGAGCTCATACATGCCACCTAAAACCCAACCACCAGTGGAGACATTTATATCACTGGCACAAAAAGATATGCATTCATTCAGGAAAAGCATAGAAAAATACGAACTAAAATTCACAAACAACCTTACTCAGCTAGACAAACAAGCGCTTAAAAATCTAACAAAACAAAAAAACCTCATCTTCAAACCAGCTGACAAGGGTGGAGCTTTGGTCATAATGGACAAAGACCACTATACAGCAGAAATTCTAAGGCAGCTCAATGACCGAGATGTCTATGAGAAACTCACCCACAATCCAACTACAGACATAGCCCGTAAGATCCAAAACACATTAACTCTACATATAGAAAAAGGAACCATAGACCAAGAGACAGCAAATTTTCTGATCAACAGACATCCAATCATCCCAGTCTTTTATACCTTACCAAAAATTCACAAAAATCTGCTTAACCCACCTGGGCATCCCATTGTAGCTTCCATCGACTCCATCCTCTCGACTCCAGAGATCAAAAAAACGTCATCCTTTCTACTAGACACTTCTGCCTTCCTCAATATCCTTAAGAACCTCGGACCCATACAAAAAGACACTATTTTAGTCACCTGGGACGTGTGTAGCTTATACACTTCAATTCAGCATAACAAAGGCATCACAGCGGTAGACAAACTACTTAAAAAAACAGATAAACACCCAAACGTGATCTCTCTATGTAAGGACCTACTCTCTATAGTCCTCTACCACAATTTCTTTCTGTTCCAAGATCAGTTCTATTTACAAAAGCAAGGGACGGCAATGGGGTCCAACGTGGCACCGCCATATGCCAATAGCTTCATGTCAGACTTCAAGGAAACCCACGTATACCCAGAAAACAACTTCATGACACATGTACAATTGTGGAAAAGATACATTGATGATATCTTTTGCATCTGGAGAGGTACAACAGAAACATTACTCGAATTCCATAACTTCTTGAATCACATCACAACAGAACTCCAATTCACCATTCATTTTGACCCCATATCGATTAATTTCTTAGACACATTAATAACAAAAAATCCGGAAGGGATTCTCACAACTGACCTATACAGGAAACCGACTGACAGAAACAATTTATTACATTTTTCCAGCTTCCATTCAATCAACACCAAAAAATCACTCCCAATGTCACAGTTTCAGAGGATACACAGTATCGTACAAACAGAACCCACACAGACTAAAAGGATCGAAGAAATGCAGGAACGCTTTAAAGAAAAAGGCTATCCCGCACATTTGATAAAACATCCGATAGACACCCCCGTAACACTAACCGTCAATCAGGGAAGCGCATTCCATTTGTCCACACATACCATCCATGCGCAAGAAAAATGGAGAACAGCCTCAGATCCCACTGGCATCTTTTGACTAGAGCCTACTCAGATATTGAGGAATTCAAAAACCCAATCCTCATGTGCAACAGACGCCCAAAGAACCTACGAGACCTACTAGTTCGAGCAGACATTGGTTCAGCCACTAGGACAACTCGCCAGACATTCCTAAGGACACCAAAGAAAGGCACATTTCCCTGCCATCATTGCATACAGTGTTCCCATGTACAAAAAGGTAACAGCATCTCTCATCCATACACAGGTAAACAATTTCTGATTAACGATTTCTTCACATGCGATTCCGACTTCGTAGTCTATACACTCAAATGTCCATGTGGACTTGTCTACGTCGGCGAAACCACACAAACCATTCGCAATAGAATATGTCAACACAAATCATCAATACGCAAACAAAATCTCCTGCTCCCCGTTCCGTACCATTTCAACCAGGCCTCACATTCCATTTCCCAATTGAAATATCAAGTTATAGAACACATCCCAGCACCGAGAAGGAGTGGCGACAGAGTTAAGCTACTCAAACAAAGGGAGGCCTTCTGGATCCACA
The DNA here is from genome assembly GCF_905171765.1 of Bufo bufo. Classification (NCBI taxonomy): domain Eukaryota; kingdom Metazoa; phylum Chordata; class Amphibia; order Anura; family Bufonidae; genus Bufo; species Bufo bufo. Next base: position 237,644,419 of record NC_053392.1, read on the forward strand.
AATTGGAAAGTATGGAACCAAGTGGGCTCAATAGGGAATATGAGATACAAACCCTGTTATAACTACTGAGATGACAATTTATTAACTACCTCTTTTTCTTTCTTTACAGGCTCATTGACTACCAGGACCACTCTAGTGCCGCAATGTATCCTTTTATGTAGCTTTATGTTCTATGTCGTATCATACCTTGTATCTATACCACACTTCTATTGATAGTTTTGTCTTTGTGGTGTCCTAGTTATTACATGTCACCTTTCATGTGATCTTTGTACACATCTCCCCTGCTATTTGCCCTCTAGATTAAATGTCTGCAACATGACATCACTACACAGACTGACCCCTTTCCCCATATAGCCGAGATATATCCCATAGTGAGTCTCTACTTATGTGTACACATCATCTTTCACACCTATATTTCGCATTTTCCATCTCCATATAGACTTTGTCTCCATTTAATCAGACAGCTGAGTCCCGGTATTGGCCGTTGTAACCACATGTCTGTAATATTACACCATTACATATTCTCTCCCACATAAGCCTTTATACATCCCATAGTGAGCCTCTACTCATTTACTTATATACTGGATATATATATGGAGATACATTATTCCCTCACGTCATCTACACTTAAATTCCACCTCCTCCATCTCCATATACAGACTCTGTTGCCATATAACCAGTCACCCGAGCGCTGACACACCCCCATAACATACTTCCGGTCGGTGGAACGCATCATTTCCATAGTATGCGTTCCATATGACATACTTCCGTTTACATTTAGGCCTTCCCCCTGTTCTACTTAATAAACTGTCACTTAGATCCCCTATATCACCACCCTTTGTCCTGTCCGCCGTCTTTTTCCCTTGCTCCTATGTACCTGCGGTACTGTTCTGCGCTCCACCAACATGCTTCTGGTTGGTGGAACGCATCGCGGTGGTAGCATGTGTTCCACGTGATGCACATCCGGTTCACGGAAACGCGGCAAACGCCGGGATTGCGCGGGGGTATTTAAATACCTTCCTTATATGAACTTATATGGCCTCTATCTTCTAGCGGTATTACCGCATGTTATATTCCCTACTGCGTCTACACCAATGTGACTTCTTCTCCCACCAGCGGCATTAGGTAAGTTGTTCCTGGGACATTGGGCCTTCATCATTATACCTGCAACTAACTGAGAGCCATACAGATAGGAATGCATTACCATTGATAGCAATAGATAATACTAGCAGTATTTACTGAACTGGCAATCTCCTTAACTTACCACGTTTTTTTCTGACAACTAGAGGATGACACTGGCTGACTGTGTCCTTACCACAATAGGTTTATTAACCTTGAACTTCAGCGATTAAACCAACGCATTAGTATTATTATTATTTTCCTTATCTTCTTAATTTTTATGTCTGAAATTCCGCTTTTTCTTTTGATTTACTCGTCTGTAAATTTATCATACGTATACGAACATACATATATCCGCTGTCATGTTTATTGATAGAGATACTATATTTACTTATTATTATTTTTTGCTGCAGTCTGATGAAGGCACGGAGTTGCCGAAACGTCACTTCGCCGCAGCAACCATCTTTATATGAAAAATAAACAAGTTGCATCGAATACGACTTAGCTGGAGTCTTTGGATTTCTTGAAATAGTAACGGTAGATAAAAGAGGGGGAAACTATATAAAAAGAATGTCAAAAGCAGAAAAACGTTGGATTTTCAATGTGAACACATTGATACCAACAGGGTTAAATTCAGAAATTGAACTGTTGGAATTTGAATGAGAAAATGAAGCAGGTTGAGTATGAAATAGTGCAAGGTGCATTAGGGGTTAAAATGGGATGGGAGGAGGAGCCTATATAAGGAATAGCACGAGAGCCAGTGTACATCCCTGATGAAGGACATCGTAGTATCCGAAACGCGTTGGTTTTTCTGACACTCTCAGGTATCCGTACTCAGTAAGTGAGTGTCACTAAGCGCTCTGTTTGAGCGCGAGTAAGTGGATAGGACTTAGAGTGGTGCCACTGGCCGGGGCACACTCTATCTTACCCTAGTTGATAGGACCTCTTACCCCACCCCGATAAGCAGCACCAGTATACAAGAGAGGAGCAGCACTTTAGATATAGCTATTAGTACAAGTGCCAGTGTTACACAGTTTTTAAGATTTAAACAATAGGCAATGTGTATTACCTCAGGCCCAGGCTACAAATCGTTTATTGGGGGTACTACAAATTTTTTATTGTTTCGCACTGTATTTCACTGTTTGTTTCCTGATTATTATTACCAGCAAGGAAGGCATGGTAAAGGTTGGCAGAAACAGGATTAACCAACCTGTTCCTCCCCTCTTTGTAGGAAGAGTGGAAAGGATGCAGACTGCAGTGCTCCTTATCCGAAGAGAACTATTACTAAATTGCCTCAAGTAAAACCTTGAGAAGATAGAGACAGCAGAGTCAACTCCTATATTCAGCTTCTACAGACACTGCTGTGAAGTGAGGGAATACAATTAAGCCACCCTTCACCAAATGACCACTAGGCCAGTATCACCTAAGTGTTGAATTACCTTCAACCAACTGTCATGGTTGTGTCTCGTTTCCTGTGTTGTTTGCCGTGACACATTTGCCGTGCATGCTGGTTGCCTGGGTCAATGTGTAGTTTGTGCAGCATGTGTGTACAACAAGTCAGTGAGCAGCTCTGCCAGGGGCCACCATGCACCCTGTCCGCATGGGGGTTCAGGCAGTTACTGGTGTGTTGGTTTTCCTTCCTGTTGCTGCGGCAGGTAAGTGCTAGTTGCTCTGGGTTCTTACCTGCTGATCCATTTGCTTTTCACTGTCTTCCCCTTTCCTTGCATCTAGGCCGGTGAGAGACTCCTGTTCATCCGTATTTTGGAGGAACAGGTCGTCTCTAGTTCCTAACATAATTTACTTAGTATAGGGCTCTATAGCCCAGTGGTTAAGGTTATCAACATTAATGTAGAAGGTTGTGATTTCAAATCCCTACAGAAACTTTTTTTAAATAGAGGCTAAAAAAACTTAAATACACAGGGTGTTCCCAACAGGGAAAAGTTCGATTTTATTGAGAAGAAAAATGGAGCAAAATATAAAATATGATCAAATAACACCCGTATTAACCTACACCAACCTTTTTAACTTGTGTAACCAGTATTTTTAAAATGTTTCTGTGGGGATTCAAACTCACAACCTCCCACATTACAGGTAAAAACCTTAACCACTGGGCAGCTACTGCTGAAAAACCTCATAGAAGTTTCTCTTGTACAATACTAGAGAAACTTCTACCTACAATACTAGAGAAACTTCTATGCTGTTTTTAACAGAAGAGAAACTTCTATGAGGTTTTTCAGCAATGACTTAGTGTTGAGCTCTATAGCTCAGTGGTTAACATTCTTGCCCTTTATGTAGAAGGTTGTGAGTTCAAATCCCCAAAGAAACTTTTAAAAATAGAGGCTAAATAAAACTTAAATACACAGGTTGTTCCCAACAGTAAAAGATTTGATTTTATTGAGAAACAAATGGAGCAAAACATAAAATATGATCAAATAACACCTGTATTCACCTACACCAACCATTTTAACTTGTGTAACCAGTATTTTTCAAATGTTTCTGTGGGAATTCGAACTCGCAACCTTCTACATTAACCACTGGGCTATAGAGCTCAATGCTAAATCACAACTGAAAAATCTCATAGAAATTTTTCTTATATAATACAAGAGAAACTTCTATGTGGTTTTTCAACAATAACACAGCATTGAGCTCTACAGCCCAGTGGTTAAGGTTTTTACCCTTAATGTAGAAGGTTGTGAGTTTGAATCCCCACAGAAACATTTTAAAAATAGAGGCTAAATTAAACTTAAACACACAGGATGTCCCCAACAGTGAAAAGTTTGATTTTATTGAGAACAAAAATTGAGCAAAACGTAAAATATGATCAAATAACACCCGCATTAACCCACACCAACTTTTTTAACTTGTGTAACCAGTATTGTTTGTTGAGAAAGGTGACAACCCTAACAGCCCCCCACTCAGGACCTCTATAGGCCCGCTCACTGCAGCAAGCTAAGCCTCATCAGGACTTACTTCGTAAAAAATTATTATCATTATTGTGGACATAAGTTATTTATAGTTATGTCCACAGAGATGTGTGAGGTCTTATTTTTTGTGGGACGATCTGTCGTTTTTGGCAATACCATTTTGGTTGTGTGTGACTTGATCACTTTTATTCAATTTTCTTGGGAGATAAAGTGATGAAAAAACCTTGAAACTGCATTTTTTTTTAATGTTACACCAACATATGGGCTAATTTTTTTAAAATATTTTAATAGTATGGGTGCTTTTGCATTCGGCAATGTCCATAATTCTATATATTTTTGTGTTTCTTTTTATTTTGGGGAATGGGGGTGATTAAAATTTTTATGTTTTTTTTATATTTTCAAAACTTTTTTTAATCTTTTTTTATATTTTTTGTTAAGTCTCCCAAGTGGACCATAACTTACAATCATCAGATATAAATTGCTCCATTATTCTGTATAGAAATCAATTCATCACAATTCAGTGCTGCCATCTAGTGGCCTGAACTGGGATATCCTAACAATGAGCCTGGAAGCCTAGTAAAGGCTGCGACTCATTTTTAGAACAGGGTGCTTTCCCTGATCTCCTCTTGGGGAAAGCTCATCTGAAGAGGAATCCCGCGCTTCCGGTTTTTAACACTCTCAGATGCCGTGAGTAAGGGGAACTCATTGCTGTGAGGGGAGGGGGCATGTGGCATATTCTGGGGCCATGAGAGTGAAGAACTGTGTGAGGAGCTTTACGGGGTGTACTTCTGTGAGGGAGGGCCGGAATCGACAGAATCTAACTGTACATTATTACAAGATTTGGGGCATCACTTTTGATTTTGCTCGGGGCACATTTTGTCTAAAACCGGCCTTGGATAGGAGTCAGGGCTAGGATGAGGATGGCATTTAGAGGTGCCCTGCTCTTTTTTCCCGGTGACCTGGCCTAGTTTCTATTCCCGTTTACTTTCGGTGCTCGGTGGGGAGTTTCCCCCCACTCCCCACCGTGACACCAACTTGGCTCAATATCCTTGCTGGTGCCAGAGATGAATTGCACTAAAACCTGCTGCTACTGTATGTATTTCAAGTTATACATTGCATTTGGTAAAAAAAGACTCTGTAACGCTTAACTGTGGCCTTATACTGCAGTACAACTACTTTAACTGCAACGGTCGCCAGGGAGCGCCAGCTTGAGGTAGGACACTGTGACACTACAACACTACTGTACATCAGGGCCACTACCACTCCCATCCTCCACAGCGGCTCCCGCAGGGGCTCACTGCATATGTTCCGACTACATATTCCCCTCAACATTTTGTCTTATTCTGTTAGAGATGGGTATGTATACAATTTTTTGAGAAATGTTTTATAGAGTTACAGATTTATAATTCTCAGGGCATCTTACCAACGGCTTGAACTTTTCTCAATAGTTTGCTGGTTCTGTTGTGTTTCCAAGTCTCATTGTCTTGTATTTACTGTTCAATAATAGATAATAATGTTGGAAAATTTTGTGACCTCTTGTTCATATATATTTCTGCATGTGTGTGTGTACAGAAGTCATTACCACTACTTTTTTTTCCAGCTTTCAAGTTAAAAAAACATGTTCAACCTTATGCTTAGTCATCTTTAGCCTAGTGCCTAGTAATCTTACAGTATGTGAATATGTGAGACAATGAATAACAGATGCAAAGTTTTATTTCTGGTTCTTCAAAAGTACTTCCATTTTACAGAGATCTCCTGCACAGTTATTTAGCGTTCTGTCCGTCACTCCTTAGCAGCTGATTACAAACTTTTGGTTTGTTACATACAGTCAAGTGTTCTTAGTCTGGTTTCTGAGACCACATAGAGAGGTGAGCTTCTGAGTAGAGTTGAGCGGACACCTGGATGTTCGGGTTCGGCAGGTTCAGCCAAACTTGAAAAAAAAGTTTGGGTTTGGGACCCGAACTTGACCCGAACTTGACCCCGAACCCCATTGAAGTCAATGGGGAACCAAACTTTTGGGCACTAAAATGGCTCTAAAATAGTCCTGGAAAGGGCTAGAGGGCTGCAAAAGGCATCAAAATGTGCTTAAAAGCATGACAACTGTTCTGCCAACAAATGTAGACTATACTCTGTCATGGTTGTCCTTGTTAGATCATACGTATATATATGAAAAGTGATTTTTATCAGCCAGACCAGCTTCATATGTTACTGGGTTTTGGCTAGTCATTATTCAGATTAGCTTTATACGCTATTGTATCTATAGATATATACTTTGAGTAGCGTTATGATCTACTACATATGGGCATTTGTACATATACACTTGATCGGAGTGAGATTAGAATGTAGTATGTGTATTTTCATCTGTACATTAGCCTGTAACTCAGTTGCCACCTTTACACTATGCCACATGTGGTCAATTTGTAGGTTTATTACTATTTGCTGCTCTATGATCCCCTAGTTGCTTTTTTAATACTGCTGCCTATTCATATATAAGGTCGCCGTTGTTATTCCTTCTTACATTGTTACTACTCAGCGCTTGAGCGCTGACCTCCAGGACACATCCCTATTCCTCCAATGGCGGTAGTGAACCAGCCCAATATGAATGACTCATGTGGTGGATTGGCTGCCAATAGGAGGTGTGTTCATGGGGGCGTGGTGTTTGCCCTTTAAATCACGGCGTCTGGCTGGCCGCTTCGCGGCCATTACAGTGCCGAGGCTATGTTTGTCAAAAGCAGCACACTGTGTCCCACACTAGGATTTAGTGTTACTCACTAACATCTTCATGTAGTACACCGATTCCCAAACTAGGGTATCCGGTTAGGCAGTGAAGGTGTAGTAGCTACGCAGGCTCCTGATGAAGTGCACTGACAAGGTGCACGGAAACGCGTAGAGCCGTAGTTCAGTACATGCAGGTGGGCTGTTTACTGAAGGTACCTTGATCAGCAGCAGCATCCACTTGTGCAATCGACGCACCTACATTGGGGCTAGTGTTGGAGAGACGGCATAGTGTACTGCCGCTCCTTGCACTAACCGTTACTGCCCAGTGATATTATTGTCACTGGCCAGTGGTATATGTTTGCTGCGTGTGGTATTTCCTATACGTATGTCGATTACTTCAACACAGACACATTCCCAGAGGTCATACCACTCTTGTATTACTCCACCAGCACACATTATTATTGATAGGCAGCACCTTGTCTCTCGGAGTACCAAATCCGATTTATAATGTGGTGGCTATATATACATATAATTTTATACATATTAGTCCGTCTATCTGGTTGTTGCACCTCAGTGGGCCTCCAACACACCTTAGTTGGGAGGATCCCTGCCAATATAAGAGTAGGTGGTACCATCTGGATAGACGGTTTTGATTCAGTGTCTTATGCTTATTGTAGGTTTTCACCCCCATCCCTAGTATAGCACTAATAAACTTATTATTATTTTTGCTCCCTTTTAACGTCCTCTCTACCAATATTTGTTCTGTTAAATTGGGGTATCCCCCAAAATATTGGGACATATAACAAAATAAAACAAAGAATAAGTGCACTTGAGTACAAGAATGGATGGTTGAGGCTGGTATAAATGTCTATTCTGCACAAGGTACGGACAAGTCCTGTGGGATCCATGCCTGGTTCATTTTAATAAACGTAAGCTTGTCCACATTGGCTGTGGCCTGTGATAATGCTCTCTGCCGTGCTAAACACACGTTCACACTATACACTGGCTGCCGGGCAGGTCAGCACCTCCAAGGCCGACAAAGCTTTTCCACATTTAGGCCATGCTAACCCTGCCTTCTCAGGTGCTGGCGGTGCCCCAGCTGCGTTGGCGACCTCTTCCTCCTCCTCTGCCTTCGCCTTGTGCTTCCACTGTGCCCCCGCTGTCAGATGGGAATTCTATCATCAGCGTGTGCTTGTAGTCGCGCATCTTCTGATCGGTAACAGATGTTTTCACTAAATTTAGTTCCCTGTCAGCAATGCAGAGCAGGGGTTCATTCACAGCAAAAGGGGGTACATGTCACCCAGCAATACAACAGAGGATTTTGAGAGATTTAGGCCCCTATCACCCAGGCACAGCAGGGGTTCATTCACGGCAAAAGGGGGTTCATGTCACTCAGCAATACAACAGAGGATTTTGAGAGGTTTAGGCCTCTGTCAGCAATGCAGATCAGGGGTTCATTCACGGCAAAAGGGGGTACATGTCACCCAGCAATACAACAGAGGATTTTGAGAGATTTAGGCCCCTGTCAGCAATGCAGAGCAGGGGTTCATTCACGGCAAAAGGGGGTACATGTCACCCAGCAATAGAACAGAGGATTTTGAGAGATTTAGGCCCTTGTCATCCAGGCACAGCAGGGGTTCATTCACGGCAAAAGGGGGTTCATGTCACCCAGCAATACAACAGAGGATTTTGAGAGATTTATGCCCCTGTCACCCAGGCACAGCAGGGGTTCATTCACGGCAAAAGGGGGTACATGTCACCCAGCAATAGAACAGAGGATTTTGAGAGATTTAGGCCCCTGTCACTCAGGCACAGCAGGGGTTCATTCACGGCAAAAGGGGGTACATGTCACCCAGCAATACAACAGAGGATTTTGAGAGATTTAGGCCCTTGTCACCCAGGCACAGCAGGGGTTTGTATACGCCAAAAATGGTAAAATGTCACCCGACAATTAAAAAAAAAGAACTTTTTCAATTTAGGGCACTAAAATTGCCACTTTTTTTTATTAAAATGGCTCTAAAATAGTCCTTAAATAGGGTAGAGGGATGTAAAAGGCAGTAAAATGTGCCTAAGAGCATGGCAACTGCTCTGCAAACAAATGTGGATAGGGAAATAACTTAAAATGAAATAAAATAACTAAAAATTACAAATTATTAACATGCAACTCAGAGAAGTAGGTGGATATGGAGTCGAAGGTTGAGGAGGCGGTGAATGTGGTGTTGTAGTGGAGGCAGCAATGGAGGAGGAACAGGTAGCCAACAATGTTTTTTTTTTTTATTATTGGGTAGGTAGCCCCCAAAATATTGGGACAAATAAAAAAAAAGAAAACAAAGAATCATTGCACTTGACTTGAGTACAAGAATGTATGTTTGATGGTGGTATAAATGTCTATTCTGCACAAGGTACAGACAAGTCTTGTGGGATCCAAGACTGGTTCATTTTAATGAACGTGAGCTTGTCCACGTTGGCTGTGGACAGGTGGCTGCGTCTGTCTTTAATGACGCCTCCTGCTGTGCGAAATACACGTTCAGAGAGTACACTGGCTGCAGGGCAGGCCAGCACCTCCAAGGCATACAGGGCAAGCTCTGGCCATGTGGACAATTTGGAGACCCAGAAGTTGAATGGGGCAGAACCATCAGTCAGTACGTGTAGGCGTGTGCACAGGTACAGTTGTGTTCCAAATGATTTAACCCCCAATGCTGTAAAGGGTTTTAGGGAATTTAGTGTACATTTGTAATTGTGTTCAGAATGAAATCTTACAAGGACTTTTTAAAGAACCAAATGCAACTAAAATGACATCAATTGTTTTTGTAATACAGTATTAAATGTTTTTTTTGTGATTTCTTCATTGACACAATTATTCAACCCCTTAAAGACTACCACTCTTAAGAACAGAGGTTCATTCAAGTGTTTTCGATCAGGTATTGAAAACACCTGTGGATGTCAAGGAGCAGCAATCAAGCATAATAAGCACCAATTAGGCAGATTTAAAAGGACTGTGATACTCAGCTCCTTCTAGACATTTACTGGTGTGTTTACAAACATGGTGAAGTCAAGAAAATGGTCCAGGAACACAAGAGAAGAGGTGATTTCTCTTCACAGGAAGGGCAATGGCTATAAGAAGATTGCAAAGATGTTAAACATACCAAGAGACACCATAGGACGCATCATTCGCAAATTCAAGGCAAAGGGCACTGTTGAAACGCTACCTGGTCGTGGCAGAAAGAAGATGCTGACTTCGACTGCTGTGCGCTACCTGAAGCGCAAAGTGGAGAAAAGTCCCCGTGTGACTGCTGAGGAACTGAAAAAAGATTTGTCAGATGTGGGTACTGAAGTTTCAGCTCAGACAATAAGGCGCACACTGCGTAATGAAGGCTTCCATGCCAGAACACCCAGGCGCACCCCCTTGCTGTCTCCAAAGAATAAGAAGAGTCGACTGCAGTATGCCAAAAGTCATGTGGACAAACCACAAAAGTTTTGGGATAGTGTTCTGTGGACTGAAGAAACAAAATTAGAACTGTTTGGGCCCATGGATCAACGCTATGTTTGGAGGAGGAAGAACAAGGCCTATGAAGAAAAGAACACCTTGCCTACTGTGAAGCATGGTGGGGGGGGGGGGGGGTCAATCATGCTTTGGGGCTGTTTTGCTTCTACAGGTACAGGGAAGCTTCAGCGTGTGCAAGGTACCATGGATTCTCTTCAGTACCAGGGGACATTGGATGAAAATCTGCTGTAGTCCGTCACAAACCTGAGGCTTGGGAGACATTGGACCTTTTTAACAGGACAATGATCCCAAGCATACCTCCAAGTCCACTAGAGCATGGTTGCAGATTAAAGGCTGGAACATTTTGAAGTGGCCATCGCAGTCACCAGACTTAAATCTGATTGAGAACCTCTGGTGGGACTTAAAGAAAGCAGTTGCAGCGCGCAAGCCTAAGAATGTGACTGAACTGGAGGCTTTTGCCCATGAAGAATGGGCGAAGATACCCGTAGATCGCTGCAAGACACTTGTGTCAAGCTATGCTTCACGTTTAAAAGCTGTTATAACTGGAAAAGGATGTTGTACTAAGTACTAAGATTGAATGTCACTTGGGGGTTGAATAAAACTGATAATGATGTGAGCACAGAAAATACATTTGTGGTTATTTCATTGTAAATGTTATGTTATATTTGTCTGACTTACAAGTGCCTCTTTGATTTAATTGTAAACAAGATGACTGAAATGATCAAAATCAATGTCAAACTGGCCAAAACACTCAATTTCAGTGGGGGTTGAATAATTTTGTAAACAACTGTACTGTTTCACCATGTTGTTCAAATGCTGCCTCCTGCTAACACGCTCCATATCAGCAGTTGGGGCCGGTTGCGGCGAGGTGACAAAGCTTTTCCACATGTCGGCCATGCTAACCCTGCCTTCTGAGGTGCTGGCGCTGACACAGCTGCGTTGGCGACCTCTTCTTCCTCCCCTGCCTTCGCCTTGTGCTTCCACTTGTCCCCCGGCGTCAGTCGGGAATGCTCTCAGGAGCGCGTCTACCAGCGTGCGCCTGTAGTCGCGCATCTTCCGATCACGCTCCAGTGAGGGAATTAAGGATGGCACATTGTCTTTGTAACGGGGATCCAGCAGGGTAGTCACCCAGTAGTCAGCACACGTTAAAATGTGGGCAAATTTGCTGTCGTTGCGCAGGCACTGCAGCATGTAGTCGCTCATGTGTGCCAGGCTGCCCAGAGGAAAGGACAAGCTGTCCTCTGTGGGAGGCGTATCGTCATCGTCCTCCGTATCCCCCCAGCCATGCACCAGTGATGGGCCCGAGCTGCGTTGGATGCCACCCCGCTGTGAACATGCTTCATCCTCCTCCACCTCCTCCTCATCCTCGTCCTCCTGTAGTGGGCCCTGTCTGGCCACATTTGTACCTGGCCTCTGCTGTTGCAAAAAAACCTCCCTCTGAGTCACTTCTAAGAGACTAGCCTGAAAGTGCTAAAAATGACCCCTCTTCCTCCTCCTCCTCCTCCTCCTGGGCCACCTCCGCTTCCATCATCGCCCTGTGTTTTCTCAAGGAGACATAGAAGTGGTATTGTAACGCTGATAACGGCGTCATCGCCACTGGAATGGAGGCCCAGTCATTGGTGGTGAAGTGGTGCTGTTCCGCAGTGCGACTGACCCGTGCAGCTGAAACTCCACTATGGCCTGCTGCTGCTCACACAGTCTGTCCAGCATGTGCAAGGTGGAGTTCCACCTGGTGGGCACGTCGCATATGAGGCGGTGAGCGGGAAGGCCGAAGTTACGCTGTAGCGCAGACAGCGCGCACAGACGGCCCGTACCTTATGCAGCAGCTCTGACATGTCGGGGTAGTTGTGAATGAACTTCTGCACCACCAAATTCAGCACATGCGCCAGGCAAGTGATGTGCGTCAAACCGGCTAGTCCCAGAGCTGCGATGAGATTTCGCCCATTATCGCACACCACCAGGCCGAACTTGAGGCTCACCGGCAGCAACCACTCGTCGGTCTGTTGTTAAATACCCCGCCACAACTCCTGCGCGGTGTGGGGCCTGTCCCCCAAACATATGAGTTTCAGAATGGCCTGTGGACGTTTACCCCGGGCTGTGCTGAAGTTGGTGGTGAAGGTGTGTGGCTGACTGCATGAGCAGGTGGAAGAAGAGGAGGAGGAAGCCGAGTAGGAGGAGGAGGCTACAGGAGGCAAAGAATGTTGCCCTGCGATCCTTGGCGGCGGAAGGACGTGCGCCAAACAGCTCTCCGCCTGGGGCCCAGCCGCCACTACATTTACCCAGTGTGCAGTTAGGGAGATATAGCGTCCCTGGCCGTTCTTACTGGTCCACGTATCTGTGGTTAGGTGGACCTTGCCACAGATGGCGTTGCGCAGTGCACACTTGATTTTATCGGATACTTGGTTGTGCAGGGAAGGCACGGCTCTCTTGGAGAAGTAGTGGCGGCTGGGAACAACATACTGTGGGACAGCAAGCGACATGAGCTGTTTGAAGCTGTCTGTGTCTACCAGCCTGAATGACAGCATTTCATAGGCCAGTAGTTTAGAAATGCTGGCATTCAGGGCCAGGGATCGAGGGTGGCAAGGTGGGAATTTACGCTTTCTCTCAAATGTTTGTGAGATGGAGAGCTGAACGCTGCCGTGTGACATGGTGGAGATGCTTGGTGACGGAGGTGGTGGTGTTGGTGGTACATCCTCTGTTTGCTGGGCGGCAGGTGCCAACGTTCCTCCAGAGTCAGAGGAAGAGGCCAAGGCAGCAGCAGAAGAGTTAGCAGGGGGAGTCTGAGTGAGTTCCTTGTTTTTAAAGGTGTTTGCTCCACTGCAGTTCATGCTTTGCATGCAGATACCTGGTCATGCAGGTTGTGCTAGGGTTCAGAACGTTAATGCCTCGCTTCAGGCTCTGATGGCACAATGTGCAAACCACTCGGGTCTTGTCGTCAGCACATTGTTTGAAGAACTGCAACGCCAGGTAACTCCTTGAAGCCTTTGGGGTGCTCGGTCCCAGGTGGTGGTGGCCAGTAGCAGGCGAACTCTCTTGGCGGCAGGTGTTCTGCTTTTGCCCACTGCTCCCTCTTTTGCTACGCTGTTGGCTCAGGTCTCACCACTGCCTCTTCCTCCGAACTCTGAAAGTCAGTGGCACGACCTTCATTCCATGTAGGGTCTAGGACCTCATCGTCCCCTGCATCGTCTTCCACCCAGTCTTCCTCCCTGACCTCCTGTTCAGTCTGCACACTGCAGAAAGACGCAGCAGTTGGCACCTGTGTTTCATCATCAGAGACGTTCTGAGGTGGTATTCCCATGTCCTCATCATCAGGAAACATAAGTGGTTGTGCGTCAGTGCATTCTATGACTTCCACCGCTGGGGAAGGGCTAGGTGGATGCCCTTGAGAAACCCTGCCAGCAGAGTCTTCAAACAGCATAAGAGACTGCTGCATAAGTTGAGGCTCAGACAGTTTCCCTGATATGCATGGGGGTGATGTGACAGACTGATGGGGTTGGTTTTCAGGCGCCATCTGTGCGCTTTCTGCAGAAGACTGGGTGGGAGATAATGTGAACGTGCTGGATCCACTGTCGGCCACCCAATTGACTAATGCCTGTACCTGCTCAGGCCTTACCATCCTTAGAACGGCATTGGGCCCCACAAAATATCGCTGTAAATTCTGGCGTCTACTGGGACCTGAGGTAGTTGGTACACTAGGATGTGTGGCTGTGGCAGAACGGCCACGTCCTCTCCCAGCACCAGAGGGTCCACTAACACCACCACGACCATGTCTGCGTCCGCGTCCCTTACTAGATGTTTTCCTCATTGTTACCGTTCACCACAATAAGGAAAAAATTATTTGGCCCAATGTATTGAATTCAAATTCAGGCCTTTTTTTACAGGCACCTAACACTATCTGGCTATCTATTTAGGTACCGTATTACACTAATACAGGCACAGCAGAAACCACTGATTTAGGGAATTGCTAATTTGGGAATTGTATTTCAACCCAGAACAAAAACTCTGCTTTGACGGACACTAAATAACTTGACCAGCCACAGCACTAACCTCGGATTTAGCTGAATATAAATTGTAGGCCTAGTATTTAGGCCCTGGATGGATGACAGGTATCCCTTTACGGACAGAATTACACTTGGAGATGCACGGTAGCGTGTGAAGTTATTGAGAATGACCCTATCAGCACCTTCATTGTAATATACTCTTTTATGGATAGATTTAAACTTGGCCTGATACAGCAGAAACCACTGATTTAGGGAATTGCTAATTTGGGAATTGTATTTCAACCCAGAACAAAAACTGTGCTTTGACGGACACTAAATACCTTGACCAGCCACAGCAGTAACCTCGGATTTAGCTGAATATAAATTGTAGGCCTAGTATTTAGGCCCTGTATGGATGACAGGTATCCCTTTATGGACAGAAATACCCTTGGAGATGCACGGTAGCGTGTGAAGTTATTGAGAATGACCCTATCAGCACCTTCAATGTAATATACCCTTTTATGGATAGATTTAAACTTGGCCTGCTACAGCAGAAACCACTGATTTAGGGAATTGCTAATTTGGGAAATGTATTTCAACCCAGAACAAAAACTGTGCTTTGACGGACACTAAATAACTTGACCAGCCACAGCAGTAACCTCGGATTTAGCTGAATATAAATTGTAGGCCTAGTATTTAGGCCCTGTATGGATGACAGGTATCCCTTTATGGACAGAATTACACTTGGAGATGCACGGTAGCGTGTGAAGTTATTGAGAATGACCCTATCAGCACCTTCAATGTAATATACCCTTTTATGGATAGATTTAAACTTGGCCTGATACAGCAGAAACCACTGATTTAGGGAATTGCTAATTTGGGAATTGTATTTCAACCCAGAACAAAAACTGTGCTTTGACGGACACTAAATAACATGACCTGCCACAGCCGTAACCTCGGATTTAGCTGAATATAAATTGTAGGCCTAGTATTTAGGCCCTGTATGGATGACAGGTATCCCTTTACGGACAGAATTAGACTTGGAGATGCACGGTAGCGTGTGAAGTTATTGAGAATGACCCTATCAGCACCTTCAATGTAATATACCCTTTTATGTATAGATTTAAACTTGGCCTACTACAGCAGAAACCTCTGATTTAGGGAATTGCTAATTTGGGAATTGTATTTCAACCCAGAACAAAAACTGTGCTTTGACGGACACTAATTAACTTGACCAGCCACAGCAGTAACCTCGGATTTAGCTGAATATAAATTGTAGGCCTAGTATTTAGGCCCTGGATGGATGACAGGTATCCCTTTACGGACAGAATTACACTTGGAGATGCACGGTAGCGTGTGAAGTTTTTGAGAATGACCCTATCAGCACCTTCAATGTAATATACCCTTTTATGGATAGATTTAAACTTGGCCTGCTACAGCAGAAACCACTGATTTAGGGAATTGCTAATTTGGGAATTGTATTTCAACCCAGAACAAAAACTGTGCTTTGACGGACACTAAATACCTTGACCAGCCACAGCAGTAACCTCGGATTTAGCTGAATATAAATTGTAGGCCTAGTATTTAGGCCCTGTATGGATGACAGGTATCCCTTTATGGACAGAAATACACTTGGAGATGCACGGTAGCGTGTGAAGTTATTGAGAATGACCCTATCAGCACCTTCAATGTAATATACCCTTTTATGGATAGATTTAAACTTGGCCTGCTACAGCAGAAACCACTGATTTAGGGAATTGCTAATTTGGGAATTGTATTTCAACCCAGAACAAAAACTGTGCTTTGACGGACACTAAATAACTTGACCAGCCACAGCACTAACCTCGGATTTAGCTGAATATAAATTGTAGGCCTAGTATTTAGGCCCTGTATGGATGACAGGTATCCCTTTATGGACAGAATTACACTTGGAGATGCACGGTAGCGTGTGAAGTTATTGAGAATGACCCTATCAGCACCTTCAATGTAATATACCCTTTTATGGATAGATTTAAACTTGGCCTGCTACAGCATAAACCTCTGATTAAGGGAATTGCTAATTTGGGTATTGTATTTCGACCCAGAACAATAACTGTGCTTTGACGGACACTAAATAACTTGACCAGCCACAGCAGTAACCTCGGATTTAGCTGAATATAAATTGTAGGCCTAGTATTTAGGCCCTGGATGGATGACAGGTATACGTTTACGGACAGAATTAGACTTGAGATGCACGGTAGCGTGTGAAGTTATTGAGAATGACCCTATCAGCACCTTCAATGTAATATACCCTTTTATGGATAGATTTAAACTTGGCCTGATACAGCAGAAACCACTGATTTAGGGAAATGCTAATTTGGGAATTGTATTTCAACCCAGAACAAAAACTATGCTTTGACGGACACTAAATACCTTGACCAGCCACAGCAGTAACCTCGGATTTAGCTGAATATAAATTGTAGGCCTAGTATTTAGGCCCTGTATGGATGACAGGTATCCCTTTATGGACAGAAATACACTTGGAGATGCACGGTAGCGTGTGAAGTTATTGAGAATGACCCTATCAGCACCTTCAATGTAATATACCCTTTTATGGATAGATTTAAACTTGGCCTGCTACAGCAGAAACCACTGATTTAGGGAATTGCTAATTTGGGAATTGTATTTCAACCCAGAACAAAAACTGTGCTTTGACGGACACTAAATAACTTGACCAGCCACAGCACTAACCTCGGATTTAGCTGAATATAAATTGTAGGCCTAGTATTTAGGCCCTGTATGGATGACAGGTATCCCTTTATGGACAGAATTACACTTGGAGATGCATGGTAGCGTGTGAAGTTATTGAGAATGACCCTATCAGCACCTTCAATGTAACATACCCTTTTATGGATAGATTTAAACTTGGCCTGCTACAGCATAAACCTCTGATTTAGGGAATTGCTAATTTGGGTATTGTATTTCGACCCAGAACAATAACTGTGCTTTGACGGACACTAAATAACTTGACCAGCCACAGCAGTAACCTCGGATTTAGCTGAATATAAATTGTAGGCCTAGTATTTAGGCCCTGGATGGATGACAGGTATACGTTTACGGACAGAATTAGACTTGAGATGCACGGTAGCGTGTGAAGTTATTGAGAATGACCCTATCAGCACCTTCAATGTAATATACCCTTTTATGGATAGATTTAAACTTGGCCTGATACAGCAGAAACCACTGATTTAGGGAATTGCTAATTTGGGAATTGTATTTCAACCCAGAACAAAAACTGTGCTTTGACGGACACTAAATACCTTGACCAGCCACAGCAGTAACCTCGGATTTAGCTGAATATAAATTGTAGGCCTAGTATTTAGGCCCTGTATGGATGACAGGTATCCCTTTATGGACAGAATTACACTTGGAGATGCACGGTAGCGTGTGAAGTTTTTGAGAATGACCCTATCAGCACCTTCAATGTAATATACCCTTTTATGGATAGATTTAAACTTGGCCTGCTACAGCATAAACCTCTGATTTAGGGAATTGCTAATTTGGGTATTGTATTTCGACCCAGAACAATAACTGTGCTTTGACGGACACTAAATAACTTGACCAGCCACAGCAGTAACCTCGGATTTAGCTGAATATAAATTGTAGGCCTAGTATTTAGGCCCTGGATAAATGACAGGTATACGTTTACGGACAGAATTAGACTTGAGATGCACGGTAGCGTGTGAAGTTATTGAGAATGACCCTATCAGCACCTTCAATGTAATATACCCTTTTATGTATAGATTTAAACTTGGCCTGCTACAGTAGAAACCACTGATTTAGGGAATTGCTAATTTGGGAATTGTATTTCAACCCAGAACAAAAACTGTGCTTTGACGGACACTAAATAACTTGACCTGCCACAGCAGTAACCTCGGATTTATCTGAATATAAATTGTAGGCCTAGTATTTAGGCCATGTATGGATGACAGGTATCCCTTTACGGACAGAATTAGACTTGGAGATGCACGGTAGCGTGTGAAGTTATTGAGAATGACCCTATCAGCACCTTCAATGTAATATACCCTTTTATGGATAGATTTAAACTTGGCCTGCTACAGCATAAACCACTGATTTAGGGAACTGCTAATTTGGGAATTGTATTTCAACCCAGAAAAAAATATATCCTTTGGCAGACAGCAGACAGTATTACAATTGGCTAGCCACAGCTGAAACACCAGATTTAGGGTACTGCTATTTTGGCAATTGTATTTCACCCCTCAATAAAATAGCAAGCACAGCCAAGCCCCTGATGTAGGATATAGCAAAAAAAAAAAAAAAACACACTATTGATGGTTAAATGGACTTGGTGGCAGCTTGTGCTGGAGCACCACAAGACACAAAATGGCCGCCGATCACCCCAGAAAAAAGTGACAGAAAAACGCTCTGGGCAGCCTAAAAACAGTGAGCAATGAACTAGCAGAAGTTGAATGATTTACAGCTGTAGATCGATCACTTCAGTAAGTGTTTTTGATAAGTAAATCCATGCCTAATCTGGCCCTAACAGCAGCAGCTGCATCCTATCCCTACACTGATCAGAGCAGAGTGACGTGCGGCGCTACGTGACTCCAGCTTAAATAGAGGCTGGGTCACATGCTGCACTGGCCAATCACAGCCATGCCAATAGTAGGCATGGCTGTGATGGCCTCTTGGGGCAAGTAGTATGACGCTTGTTGATTGGCTGCTTTGCAGCCTTTCAAAAAGCGCCAAGAAAGCGCCGAACACCGAACCTGAACCCGGACTTTTACGAAAATGTTCGGGTTCGGGTCCGTGTCAACCCTTCGGGTTCGCTCATCCCTACTCTCCTCCTACCTCTAACTTTGTCATTGGTTCCGATATGGACCATGACCGCTGGATCTTCTTCAGCCCCTCCCATTAATATGTCAACCCGATCCGCGATGTGTCGAACTTTAGCGACAGGAAGACAGCACACTGTTCGGCAATCACGGTATTTGTGACAGATTGCCCTATCTGTTCGCCTAATAATGCAGAATTCACAAAATAGCCAGAGGGGACATAAGCTTATGCACCACCAGATTACTGGGTTTGTAGAGTTATTTCTTGGCCATACATTCTGTTAACAGCGGCTTTCGACAGAGTGAAATAGGAGGAGGAATCTGAGCAGAAGCAGCAGCAAGTTAAGATGACAAGGACACTGTACTGCATGTAGATACAGACTGGCTGCTACAAAGGGGTCCGGTAGAAGGAGGAAACTCTTGTTGAACTATTTGGCAGGCACTTCTGTTTTCCCACAGTAATTGGTGATGGCACTTTATGTGGTTCAATATACAGTCAGGTCCATAAATATTGGGACATCGACACAATCCAAAAATTTTTGGCTCTATACACCACCACAATGGATTTGAAATTAAACGAACAAGATGTGCTTTAACTGCAGACTGTCAGCTTTAATTTGAGGGTATTTACATCCAAATCAGGTGAACGATGTAGGAATTACATCAGTTTGCATATGTACCTCCCACTTGTTAAGGAACCAAAAGTAATGGGACAGAATAATAATCATAAATCAAACTTTCACTTTTTAATATTTGGTTGCAAATCCTTTGCAGTCAATTACAGCCTGAAGTCTGGAACGCATAGACATCACCAGACACAGGGTTTCATCCCTGGTGATGCTCTTCCAGGCCTCTACTGCAACTGTCTTCAGTTCCTGCTTGTTCTTAGAAACATAGAAACATAAAATGTGTCGGCAGATAAGAACCATTTGGCCCATCTAGTCTGCCAAATATACTGAGTACTATGGTTAGCCCCTGGCCCTATCTTATATGAAGCATGGCCTTATGCCTATCCCATGCATGCTTAAACTCCTTCACTGTATTTGCAGCTACCACTTCTGCAGGAAGGCTATTCCATGCATCCACTACTCTCTCAGTAAAGTAATACTTCCTGATATTACTTTTAAACCTTTGCCCCTCTAATTTAAAACTATGTCCTCTTGTAGCAGTTTTTCTTCTTTTAAATATTCTCTCCTCTTTTACCTTGTTGATTCCCTTTATGTATTTAAAAGTTTCTTGGGGCATTTGCCCTTCAGTTTTTTCTTCAGCAAGGGAAATGCATGCTCAATCGGATTCAGGTCAGGTGATTGACTTGGCCATTGCATAACATTCCACTTCTTTCCCTTAAAAAATGCTTTGGTTGCTTTTGCAGTATGCTTTAGGTCATTGTCCATCTGCACTGTGAAGCGCGGTCCAATGAGTTCTGAAACATTTGGCTGAATATGAGCAGATAATATTGCCCGAAACACTTCAGAATTCATCCTGCTGCTTTTGTCAGCAGTCACATCATCAATAAATACAAGAGAACCAGTTCCATTGGCAGCCATACATGCCCACACCATGACACAACCACCTCCATGCTTCACTGATGAGGTGGTATGCTTAGGATCATGAGCAGTTCCTTTCCTTCTCCATACTCTTCTCTTCCCATCACTCTGGTACAAGTTGATCTTGGTCTCATCTGTCCATAAGATGTTGTTCCAGAACTGTGAAGGCTTTTTTAGATGTCGTTTGGCAAACTCTAATCTGGCCTTCCTGTTTTTGAGGCTTACCAATGGTTTACATCTTGTGGGGAACCCTCTGTATTCACTCTGGTGAAGTCTTCTCTTGATTGTTGACTTTGACACACATACACCTACCTCCTGGAGATTGTTCTTCATCTGGCCAACTGTTGTGAAGGGTGTTTTCTTCACCAGGGAAAGAATTCTTTGGTCATCCACCATAGTTGTTTTCCGTGGTCTTCCAGGTCTTTTGATGTTGCTAAGCTCCCCAGTGCGTTCCTTCTTTTTAAGAAAGTTCCAAACAGTTGTTTTGGCCACACCCAATGTTTTTGATATCTCTCTGATGGGTTTGCCTTGTTTTTTCAGCCTAATGATGGCTTGCTTCACTGATTGTGACAGCTCTTTGGATCTCATCTTGAGAGTTGACAGCAACAGATTCCAAATACAAATAGCACACTTGAAATGAACTCTGGACTTTTAATCTGCTCATTGTAATTGGGATAATGAGGGAATAACACACACATGGCCATGGAACTGCTGAGAAGCCAATTGTCCCATTACTTTTGGTTCCTTAACAAGTGGGAGGCACATATGCAAACTGTTGTAATTCCTACACCGTTCACCTGATTTGGATGTAAATACCCTCAAATTAAAGCTGACAGTCTGCAGTTAAAGCACATCTTGTTTGTTTAATTTCAAATCCATTGTGGTGGTGTATAGAGCCAAAAATTTTAGAATTGTGTCGATGTTTATGGACCTGACTGTAGCTGTGATACATATATTTGTGTTTGAACTCCCATGGTTTATTTTAATCCAGCAGATCTTGCAAACAGCAATCCTTTTGTCTTTTGGCACTGTGGAGAAAAACTGCCAAATGGAAGATTCTCACACAGAGCTAGCAGCAGCTTAGCTTGGCTTAGGTCTGGCACTTTTTGAACCTGCACCCAATGTATAAGCAGCATTACTATTTCCCGAGCTGACAAAAATAGTAGCAAATCTGGCCCTGGCAGTTTTTTGGGAGGTTCTGGCCATAAGTTGCCTCTGCTTTTTATTGCTGCTGCTGCCACCCCCCTCCTTCTCTGATATTACCTACTCCTCAGTACCCTGATCCAGCTTCCACGTTCTGTCCAACCCACAATGATTATCATTATTTTATTAGACTGTAATACGTCATTGTAGGCATCTTGACCCCTGCTTTGTATTTGCCTCAAAAGCCACTGTCGCTACCATGGCTACTACCATTATAACCATGGCTAGAGGTGCCACTACTAGCACCATCAACACAGCTATGCATGGAGTCCTCCACGTCCCTCTGAACTTCCTCATGGCAGTCCAAATATTGACTGTTCTCACACAACTCATCAACAAGGACGCTCTCTTGAGTATCTTCCATTGTGTGTGGTGGGGTTTTGTTGCCTCTTTTTAGGAAAACAGGAGGTTCCCCATTAGGAGGGGGTGGTAAAGACAGAAAGGATGCAACTTGAACTGAAATTCTTCTTTGGGGTTGTAAGGAGGATTAGCAGGAGGAATGCTATGACCCCTGGCTTCAAGGCACGATGTGAGACTCAG
Organism: Bufo bufo; assembly: GCF_905171765.1. Classification (NCBI taxonomy): domain Eukaryota; kingdom Metazoa; phylum Chordata; class Amphibia; order Anura; family Bufonidae; genus Bufo; species Bufo bufo. Next base: position 237,666,790 of record NC_053392.1, read on the forward strand.
AGGTGACCTGTATATCATCCTGCTGAGACTGAGAGAAGGAGGGACCCATGCAGTCCACATTCTTATCCTCTTTGTCTTTAATAATAATGTTGCACCTTTCAGAAGCAAAGGAGAACTATAGCCTACTATTACTACTTCTGGTTGGATGGCTGGTGAGGCTTCTTCTGCTACTGATATTCTGAATCTGGTAGGATGACGCTTGGGTCTTTCATTTTGCACTCTTCCATTTTACAGACATTTTATTATGAGGCCTATAAATGAAAACTCACAGGTTTCCGATAATTGAAAAATCACAGGTTTCCTAAATTAAAAGTCATGGGTTTGGTACACACAGATTATTGAGTTCTAGCAAAATTGCAAGTGTTTTTTTTCTGTAATTTAAAGACAAAAGCACAATTAAATGTCCCTCTTTTTCTACAAACACACTGAGCACTGCTATTGGCTTTGGGAATAATGCAGTGTTTGCAGTGGAATTAAGCCATTATACTGTATGTATTTAATATTACTGGACTGGTACAACAATAACATTTTTGTACTATAAAACATGGTCTGATGCATTTAATATCTAGCATAAAAATAGCATTATTGCCATAAAATGCTTTTGCAATAATGCAATGCGTTTAATAACACAGATGTACATAATGCACTGAAAAAAAATCCAGTTGCTCAGCGTTTACAGCAGAATGCTCTTGGGGTGCTGTGATGACAATAATGAACTATACAAACTTGAGGTTTTGAAAAAAAGCTGTCTCTCTGTTCATATTTTTTAAAAAAATGTTTTGCAAGGTTTGGTTTTGTAATGTTCAACTGCTAGGCTGAATTTCTGTAGCAGCAAGCAGCTTTAAGCACAGTGTGACAAGCCTCCTATGACCAACTCCCTCAAAGCTTTCTCTGATCAGAATCTACACAATTTTATATCTTTCTATTCTTTGCCTATACTTTCCCTATAATGTCACTCTCACACCATAACAGTTGCTTGTTGTAATAATTTTTTGGAAGACACTGCGCCACACACAAATCTGTACAGATCAGAAGCTAAACACAGTATGGTACTTCTGCTGTTTCACATAGGCATTTCCCAGCCTACTGTCCCCTTGCTTGGCTGATCCAGGCTTTCTGTCATCCTCTGAGCCAATCAGGGCAAGCCCTCCTACTCACTTCCAGTGTCATGTGATCCTCCATCTTCTTTCTCCTACATGGTTTTTCCCTGCCAAAATTAACTATAAAATGGCATTGGGCGCAGTTTTTCCACAATTCATCCGAATCGAAAAGCATAAGCTTCAGATTCATTTGGCAGACAATTCTTTGTAAAGTTTGTAACAAATTCAATTAGTTTAGAATTGGTTCACTCATCCAATAGATACATTAATAACTAAAATAAAGGAAACTATGACACATAACAGTGGTTGGCCTCCATAATTTCCTTCATGAACATATAATTCAGGAGAACTATAGCCTACTACTACTACTTCTGGTTGGATGGCTGGTGAGGCTACTTCTGCTACTGATATTCTGAATCTGGTAGGATGACGCTTGGGTCTTTCATTTTGCACTCTTCCATTTTACAGACATTTTATTATGAGGCCTATAAATGAAAACTCACGAGTTTCCGATAATTGAAAAATCACAGGTTTCCTAAATTAAAAGTGAAAAAGTAGCCCGCCTCCCGTATCTCCAAATTTAACTGCCTACTAATAAATCTGTCTTAGATGTACATAGCAACCAATCATTTCTTCACAGTCCTGTAGGAACTGAAAGCTGAGCTTTGATTGGTTTCTTTGGACAACTAAGACTGATTTGCTATTCAGCTTGATAAAGGGGGCCTATTGTGTCAGAAAGATGGTGTTCTCTCTGGAACGGCGAATAGTGATTGTGGAAGGCTACTTGTCAACAAGTACCCAGGAGCAAAACCACCAGCTGAATGTTGTATTCAGAGTCTGGTTCGGAAATGGCATCAAATCGGCTCTGTTGCAAACATGAAGAAACAGAGGCCTCCATTGACCAGGACGGCTGAAGTTGTGCATGAAATTCAGCAGTGGATTGCAGGTAGTCCCTAGAAATCAACTTGAAGACTGTCTTAGCAAGTTGGTGTATCAGGAACGACGTGTCAGCGAGTGCTGAAATCTCTGACCCTGAAACCATACCAAATGTCGTGTGTGCAGGAACTGAAAGAGTCTGACAAAACTTAAGGCGTAAATTATTGTACTTGGTTGCTGACTGAATGCTGGCTACTTTTTTGCGGGGCACCCTGTACTTTGAATTTATGAAACTGTTTTAAAATCCTTTTTGTTGACCATAGGAAGCACTCGTCTTTCTTTTAGTATTCTGCTCTTGAAAAATCAAAGCTCACCTATTGATTGGTTGCTATGGGCGACAAAGATAATTTTTTATAAATCTGTCCCAATTTCCGCGAGAATTAGAACATGATTCCATTATTTAAACCATAACCTTTCGTTGCCTCAGACATGTCCCACTGAATAGACATGCTGTGACTAAGACACATTACAAATTATGCTCTTCAGAAACATCCATGTTCAATTAATGATTTTCCTGCGGAATACTATTGTTACCAATTAATGACAGTTGTATACTATTACAGGGAAAAGAACCGAATGCTGTCACAGCTTCAACTCTGTTACTGGAATCACTGAAAGGTACATAAACAGTTTAGAACTGAGCAAAGGATCATTTCACCGACTTTGTTTCCAGTTATCAGAAGAACTCAAGTTATTGTGTGTCCCTGGTTAAAATCTCTAATCTAAGGCTAAAACCTTATTTATAAGAGATAGAGATTTTGGTAACTTTTCATAGTTTTCTTCCACAGACTTTGTATATGAACATAGCCATAGCCAATGAAGAACGTTTTAATGAACGTATACATCTACATTCAGGTACACTTCAGTTAGACAAAAGGACAAATTGTAGCAGATAATAGTCTGGGTTCTGATGTCCACACACATGGAAGGAACGTCACCCAAAACCATCAACTTCGGTTGGACAGCCATCCATCTAATATGTATTGGGTTGTCCTGACTGGATTTCAGCATCCTTTGTTCTCCCAGTAGATTAGCTGCTGCCAGAGGTGTCCCATTCCACAATGAAAATACATGCACATTTAACCAATAGCTAAGGCTACTTTCACACTAGCGGCACGGACCTCTGGCAGGCTGTTCCGTTGGGTGAACAGCCTGTCGGATCCATCCTGCCGCTAGTGACTGTGTGCCCCCGGACTGACGCTCCGTCCCATTGACTATAGCGGGGGCGGAGTTCCGGCGGAGGCACGGGAGCGCACGGCGAGAGGCTGCCGGAATTAAACTACGACATGTCCGACATTTATTCCGGCAGCCTCTCGCTGTGCACTGCCGTGCCTCCACCGGAACTCCGCACCGCCTCCATTATAGTCAATGGGGATGGAAATGCCGTCCGGTTGCACACGGTCACTAGCGGCAGGACAGATCCAACAGGCTGTTCACCTGCCGGAGGTCCGTGCCGCTAGTGTGAAAGTAGCCTAAGGTGTGAGACCACCTTAAAGAAACACTCCTACACAGATTTTTATTCTTTGATCTTTTAGAAAGGAACATGATATAAATTGTAATAAAAGTAATGATTATACCAGTAACTGTAGTTGTGAGTTATCCACTCCTTTCTTGTCCTCAGCTGGGTCATGTGATGGACACTCTAACTCTCTGACTGGCAGGAATTCAGTTTCTGTATAGTGTTGATCACGAATATTCGAATTGCGAATTTTAATTGCGAATATCGGCACTTCGAGAATTCGCGCATATTTAGAATATCGCAAAATATCGCAAAATATATTCGTATTTTAAAATACCAGTTCATATTTTAGGTGAATTTTATGCAAATTTTTGCAATCAAGAAAATAATGCCTGGAGATCATGAATTCGCGAATTCTCGAATATATGGCGAAATATTCGCCCAAATATTCGCGAAATATCGCAAATTCGAATATTGCCCCTGCCGCTCATCACTATTTCTGTATTCAGTCCTATGGGAGCCTCAGTGTCAGTCTCACAGGAATGAGAAGAGAATCTGACTTACTGTCGACAGTTAAAGAGTCAGAGTGTCAGTCAAAGCTGAGAACTAGAACAATGTTGAAAACGCACACATACAGCCATGGGGGTAAAAAGATTATCTTCACTACAATTTACATCATGTACCTTTGTAATGGACCAGAAAATAACATTTTTGTAGGAGTGCTTCTTTAAGTTTTTTGCTCATCTAAATGATTTCTCTTCCCTATTCACCAGTGATAAATATGGCATGGTGTGGCAATAATAAATGATGTAAATGTCACAAGACAGAGAGAAAGGTAGAAAGAGCAAATATAAATATGTAGTTCCTGAGAATATTGTTGGAATTGTCAAGGTGCTCAGACGGAAGACACTTCTCTGATGATTACATTGTGAATAACTTTAGTGATGCAAGATAGGCAGATCACACAATGTGAAAACCATTGTTATTGGTATTGGGTAAATTTGATTAAATCTATTCCTCTGAATTTCAAGCTAAATTTGCATTATACACTGGTCTTATGAAACCAAATAAGATGCTGTCATCACAGTAACGTCTGTCAAACCTACCTACATAGTCATATCCCTCTCAAGGAGGCAGCAACACTAGCCTCAATGCCTGCAGTGAAATAATTACTGTAGCTAACTGGATCTTCCCATTCTGACTCTTTACCATAAGTATGAGTATAACTGAAGTGTACTATACATACCTCCAAGTTAGATAGAAGTGCAGATTTCACTGTATATATTGTATGCTCTCAACTTTACTGTCCTGTTGGTTAGATCCTCCTATAACTAGCTACAATAAATCATGCAGCCATTATACTATAAATGGAAAATAGCTAGGCAAAGAGAATGTTCTGTCAAGATTTATATAGTATACAGTAGGAGAGCATGAGGAACTACCAGCTCTGGGGATTAAAAATATGTTACTACAACTGCTAGAAGCCTTTGTGGCAAACTTAATCTTGTGCCTGTATTTAAAGAGGACCTTTCACCGATTCTTACCCTATGAACTAACTATACAGACATGTGGAGCGGCGCCCGGGGATAATAGTAAGTGCAGAGAGATCCCCGGGCGCCGCTCCACATGTCTGTATAGTTAGTTCATAGGGTAAGAATCGGTGAAAGGTCCTCTTTAAATAATCAATCCATAGCACAGTGGCTTGTCCTCACCCTCACTTGGCATCTGGAACATAAGCCCCACTTCCAGGACCGGCGTCAGCACCTGGCCTACCCGGGCAAGTGCAGGGGGCCCACTGCTCCTGGGGGCCCACTGTGCTGCTATGAGCGCATCCATCAATACAGATGGAAGCGCTCATTGCTGGAGCGCAGGGAGCTAAGTCACATGAAAGCCTTTTTCAGCAGCATGTAGAGTTGGCTGCTGCTGTCCCCCTTACAAGCTCCTGTGCCACGGAGCTTCAGACATGCCCCCTCTTTACTCCAGCAGAGCAGCCCCTTACCTTACAAGCTTCAGACACCCCCCCCCCTCTACAGTGCTGCCTGAGGAGGAGAAAGACCCCAGCGGAGAAGAAGTGTGAAGAGATGCAGATAGTCTGTGAGTGAGTCTGCACTGTGACTGTCTTTGTGGGACAGAAGGGGTGGGGGGGAGGTCAAGGAACTCTTCAAGCTGCTGCTGGATGCTGTACACCAGCAGCTTCATGCTATTTTGTTGTTTAACTGTCTCATTAAGCAGTTTACCTCCATGACACCTACCCCTGCCCCCATATCGTGTCCTTCTCTTATCTCATCGTCATGGAGCCCCTGCTGTCTCCTTTCCTCCCTCATGTATCCAGAGCTCCTGTTGCAACCCTCCTATCTTCTATTGCTGCCCTGCACAGACCTCCTGCCACTACTTCTTGTATGAATCCCCCTCAGAGCCCCTTCCACCTTCTTGCTGTGTCCACCCCTCCTGTCCATCCAGGGTCACCTGTCTCACTCCTCTGCCTCTCATTATGGTGGTGTCTAAACTGCATGCACCATAAGGACATTCTAACGTCACAGGGTCACGTGACTGTGCCCCCCACCCTGTATTGTGCCCTCTTATACCCTTTTATCCAGTCATTGTATGGTGGTGCTATGGGGCAGCCAAAGGGGCAGACAGGCTGGTCAGGGGTGAAAGACTAAATGGAGTCAGCCACAACTCCAGTACAAACTGCAAAGAAAAAGGGGGGTCAGTCAGCACATCCCAATGCTCAGGTGCACGCTGCCATGGCTATAAACACAAAGAAAAAAAACACAATGCAACAGCACTCTGCAAACTAAATACAGTACAATAATGCCATAGTAATAGAAAATATTCTGGTGCATATGAGGGGTTAATCCACCGGCATCGCCATTATCACCGATGCTGGTGGATGCAGCAGAGATCAGTAACAGACGGAATCCTGCCGATGATCGCGGCACCGCACATGGGGGAGCAGAAGGACCGCAGGACGAGAATGCTCATCCTGGGGCGCAAAGTACTGTCCCGTTATGATGAGCATTCTCGTCCTGAGTCGTTAAGGCATTAATGTACTGTATACCAAAAACGTATACATTTACTGATGTTATGCAGTGCCGGCCGTTCACCATACCGTTCCATAGTAAAAAAACATATATGTTAACATATGTATTTTTTACTGGACTCTGCAGTTTACAAAAACATGGCGTGCTGCACATTTGTATACAGTACCTTTTTTGTATACATCAAACAGATATAAAAATGTGATGTGAACCTACTAAGGGGGGGGGGGGGGGGGTGGTTCGTACAAAAATTTGCTGTGAGGCCCAGTCAGTTCTAGCTAGTGAGGGCCCACTACACAGTATAATGACCACCAATGTCCCCCATACAGTATAATAACCTCCAGTGCCCCCTTCATACAGCATAACCCCCAGTGTGGGTGCCACTGAGGGTCATTATTCTGAATGGGGGGTGACTGGGGGTCATTATTTTGAATAGAGGGCCACTGTGGGGTCATTATACTGTGTGGGGGGCCCATTGAGATTTATCACCCAAGGGCCCACATGAACCTGGAGCCAGCCCTGCCCACTTGACCTTCAACCCACTTACCTGCACCATTGCAAACAACTGCTGAAATATTTGAAAGACAGACAGCGATGGGACCCATGTAACACAAGAGCAAAGTATATCCTGACCCATCTATTGTGAGAATTAAATTTTAAAACAGTGGCTTAACACCTTTACATGTATTCATTGATACTTACATTATATTGCCAAAAGTATAGGGACATTCTGATCACACAGCGATAATTGTCGGGCATTCTGATCCTAAACCATGGGCATTAATCTGGAAACAGACCTACTTTATGGATATGTTTCTGAAAACCAGCTAACAGCGGCAGCAGGAGATGGGATTGCGCACAAATGCAGAGCACACCGCGCATGTGCGAGGCTTTGGCAATCGCGGCCGAACTGCAGGCTGTCACTCTCAGGCAAGAGGGGACAGTTAGGGGGCGTGGTTACCTTGACTTGAAGCAAGGAGGCCGTTGCCCCCTTGACTGCAAGCTGACCGGCACTATAGCGTTGTTGGAGAATAAAGCAGCGTTTTTTGAGCTTATGCAGCATCGGACTACAAGATGAAAAATATGATTATTATCAGACTGCGGGCTACTATGAGGTACTGCTTGCGGGTGTACATGCATTTTTGAGGTGACAGGTTTCTTTTAAGTAACCAATAAATAATAACAATTCTGAAGCATCTATTCTTATTACTCCATGTTGTGCCATTACTAGCAGTTATGAATGTTATGAACGTTATTTTATGAAGGCCAAATGGGTGTTACCAGTTGGAGGTGTGTCTGTCACTGGCAGCATTGATTGGACAGTGGAAGACTATGCAGATACATACCCCCAACTGAAAACACCCATCTGGTTATTGATTCATAATGTTTAGCAGTAATAATAAAGGAATGTCACATCATAAAGTCATAAGAATAAATTCTTCAGAAATGTTATTACATGGGGATGAAAGTAGTTCCAGGTCTTTCTTAAAGAGGACCTTTCACCTGGATATCCTTAATCTAATTATTATCCTACCATATAGTGCGGCCCCCACTGATGTCTTGGCACTTTTTTTTTCTAAAGAACTCCCCCGTTCGTCCGCTGTGGTCCCCGTATCTTTTGGCGCCTCATATGCTAATGAGGCGACTCGGTTATACTAGGCGTGGACTTGTATTTCTCCTGGGCGTGGTTATCTTCTCCCTGGCTGCGAGCGCATCCAATCAGAGCACCCAGCTCTTATCCAGGGAGAAGGGGCTCAAGTTCTCACGAGAATCGCAGCTCCTTCTCCCGCGAGAACTTGAGCTCCTCCTCCCTGGCTAAGAGCGGGACGCTCTAATTGGATGCGCTCGCTGTCAGGAAGAGGATAACCGCGCCCAAAATACGCGAGTATTTAGAATATGGTGCTATATATTCGTATTCGAATAGTGTTGAATATTGTAATCGAGAATTTATTGCGAATTTATTACATTGCCGATTATCGCAATCAAGTAAACAATGACTGGAGATCATGAATTCTCGAATTTGAAAATTTATGGCGAATATTCGGCCAAACATTTGTGAAATATCGCAAATTCGAATATTGCCTATGCCACTCATCACTAAAGTCCACGCCTAGTATACCCCTAGTCACCTCTTTAGCATATCAGGCGCCAAAAGATACGGGGACCACAGCAGACCAACAGGGGGTTCTTTAGAAAAAAAAAAAATGGCAAGACATCAGTGGGGCCGCACTATAAGGTAGGATAATAATTAGATTAAGGATATCCAGGTGAAAGGTCCTCTTTAAGTCAGACAGGAGATTATGTAGATGCATCTACTTTACTACACAGTATAAACCTCTTCCTGCATGCAGTAATGTATAGTATGAACAAGGTACCAAGGAAATCATGGTCTCACACCTATAATTTGATCACAGTATTTATCTTATTTGGTTGGCTTGTAAATATAAATTTTATATGAATATTACAGTGATATTATCATAACATAATCACATGTTTAGGGATGGACAAAAAATATATGACTTCCTGGGATGGAGCCCACTTAATCCCGTATAATTCAAAAAGACGCAAACACATGACTTGGTGTAAAATAAATTACTATGTATTGTACATATAACTAGTAACATACAAAAACCAGGCCAATATTAATCAAAACATTATTACCACAACAATTCAACAATAATCCACCATCAAACCAATAAGTAACTTTCTTGAACATGAAGGGATCCTAGAAGGCAATCCAAGTAACCAGATTCGCCCCTCGCGAAGCTCCTCACATGATCCAGGTTTAATCCAACTTTACTCTCGGCCGCACTCACCGACGCAAAGGCACCAACTCTTGGAATTAAACCCCTGCCAGGCTATTAGCCCAAACAGGATCCCCCAGCTTGCCATTCACCACAACGTCTTAGATGCACGCGGCAAGAGATAAAGCCATGCACCTATTCCAAGTCTTGCCTCCCAGGATGCCTCTTTTAACCTGCTCGCTACGACAAGAGCAGTATAGCCAATCTATCCCGAACAAAAATTTTACAGGCGGGTGGGTGGTAAACTGACCTGGAACTCCTCCCCCAAAGCCTTAAATCCCTGGCACGAATCTGCCGCTCTACCCCCACACAACTCCACCCCTACAACCTTAATATGTCTTAATATTAACCCTGTGTGCCACAACCTTCCACCGCAGTCAAGCCACATTTTGCTACGGCTGCGCCCCGCTCCATTGCTTTTCTGACTTCCTGGATAAAAGATTTTCTGCCTCGCTGAGTCACTTAACCCCGTATAATTAAAAAAGACACAAACACATGATTTGGTGTAAAAAGGCCGTAGCTTAAATTATTAACCTAAATAAATTACTATGTATTGTACATAGAACTAGTAACATACAAAAACCAGGCTAATACTGATCAAAACATTATTCCCACAACAATCCAACATTAATCCACCATCAAACCAATATGTAACTTTCTTGAACATGAAGGGATCCTAGAAGGAAATCTAAGTAACCAGATTCGCCCCTTGCAAACCTCCTCACATGATCCAGGTTTAATCCAAGTTTTATCCTCGGCCGCACTCACCGACCCAAGGGCACCAACTCTTAGTCCCCCAGCTTGCCATTCACTACAACGTCCTAGATGCATGCCGCAAGAGATATAGCCATGCACCTATTCCAAGTTTTGCCTCCCAGGATCCCTCCTTTAACCTGCCACCAGACGAACATAGGAGTCCCCTCACCTATGTTGGTCCCTCCACACCTTAAAGACCACTTCCAAGCCTTCTTGCAAGCCCAAAGTCCACATGTCAATCCCGATCTCGTTCAAATGAACCCCATCACGCCTTAAAAACACAGTGGACGCCCCTTCTAAATCTTTATGCCTTACCACAAAACCGCCTTGTCTCCTCACGAAATGACCTACTTTCATGTTAACTTTTGCCCGCGCCCTGTTAATCTTATCAACTGACCTCGCTAATCTCCAAGCCCGCCGAGCAACAATATCCGACCATAACACACCAACAATCCTGGAAAATCAGCCAACAACCTCAACAAATCCAACTTGATGTCCCTAATAACATCCCTGGATCGACGGACGGCCAAGTCGTTCCCTCCCGTGTGTCGAACCCCTATATCCAGGGGACGATCCAACGACGTGTAATAACAAACTTCAGGGAGCACCTGTCCCCACAACAAACCACGTAGACCTATCCAGCGAACCTGTAAATCTCCGACATCAAAACCCAACTGACGACCGTTCCTGCGTACGTCTGCTCTGTGATCCCCCCAGTACACATAAGAAAGAAATACAAAAGACAAAAACCCGTCAGCAACATACCGCAAAACCATTACTTAGAACCCAACAACTACCATCCACCCTCCCTCAGCTCACATGTGACAGCAAATGCAGACTGATGTAGGAACGAAAGCTTGTGAACTCCAACCTATCTATACGCCTAATCACAGCCTCTCCCAGGCCCCACTTAGATGCTTCGGTGGTCGCACCTATCCTGAATGAGTGGGACGCAAACTCATTAGCCACCAGGTGTTCTGCCGCCAAGCATTTCCGGAATATTGCCACGAACTGAAAGCGAGACAATGCCTCCCCGTTCTGATGTATTAAAAACGGCCCGGCGATATCCGGTCTAACCACGAAGAAATCCCTAACACATCGAACCGGGAAAAGCACTGAATCCCCCAGTGATCGCAATACAAATTGAGTGCCTCTGCCCTCTGGATTGCAACCCATCTGAACACTGCACGACGTCTCCTCGCTGCAAGCCACCTGCCCCAAATTTACTCCGCGCAACCAACTCAGATACTCTAAATGCGTCAAAAAACGCTAACGAGAAAGCAGCCCGAAACAAGCACACTTCATAACCGGCTACACAAATCACACCCACCTGACTCCACAGACGCTGCAAGAGGTTGTATGATACCGGGCGTCGCGTGTCCCTGGTAAGGGTACTCCGCCGCAAACCTTTTAACGCTTGACGCACCAAGAAACATTTTGAAACATCCACCAAACCCCGCATGCGCAACCAAAAAGTGACGGCCGACACCCTCTTAGCCACCACAGAATAAGACAAGTCTGCGCTGCAACCGTTCCCATAAGGACCACACGGAGGCATAAGCCGACCACGTATCAGTACTCACTGATTGCCTAATCAATGCAATAGAGACGCCAAGGCCACGCTCAAGAGCCACTGAGGCCAAGGACACCCCTGTTCTGCCGACGAAAGCGATCCCACTGAAAACGAGAGAGAGCGTCAGCTACCGAATTATTCACCCCCGGCACATGAACAGCCACAAAACACGCATTTAACAACATACCTTGCAAAAGCAAATGCCGAAGCAAGCGGATCACCGGCGGTGAACTGGCCGATTGCGAATTGATAGCCTGAACTACGCCCATGTTGTCATAGCAAAAATGCACCCGCTTATTCCGCAGAAAATCTCCCCATAATTTAACCGCCAAAATAATAGGAAACAGTTCCAGTAATGCCCTATTGGAAAGGAAGCCCGTCCGCTGTCATTTTCCTGTCCATGCCCCTGCACTCCATTCCCCTTGACAATAAGCACCAAACCCGCAAGAACCTGACGGTCAGTGAAAAGTTCCAAGTCGACATTAGAGATCTGCCCTCCCATCCACACTGACCTACCGTTGTACTGTGCCAAAAATTGCTCCCAAATCGCCAAATCTGCCCTCACCTCTGCAGACACTCTCACTTAATGGGACGGGGCAACCACCCCCACTGTCGCCATGGCCAAACACCGACAGGAAACTCTGCCCATAGTCAAAAGCTGGCAAGCGAAGTTCAGCTTACCCAATACCGACTGTATCTTAAGCAACTGAACTTTTTAACCCTTTGTAAACTCACAACTTCCGCTACAAGATCAAGCAATTTTTCCTCAGGCAAACGACATTCCATCTTAACTGTATAAGTAACAATGCCCAAGAGTTTTACAGAAGTCGCAGGGCCTTCCGTTTTTTCAGGGGTCAATGGGACCCCAAATGCCGCCGCCACGCTCTCCATCGTGTGCAGCAAAATAGAACAAGTACGCTTGCCAGCCGGCCCCAAGAACAAAAAATCGTCTAGGTAGTGCAGCACTGAATGGCAACCGGACTCCTGCTTCACCACCCATTCAAGAAACTAAAAGTTTCAAAATGAGCAAGAAATTGCGCAACCCATAGGCAAACAACAATCCACGTAAAACTGCCCTTCCCATTTGAAGTCCAACAGATGAAAACTCTCCGGAGGTATAGGCAGCACAAGCCGCCTCTATATCCATTTTTGACAATAACGCACCCTGCCTCAAACGCCGCACCCAAGCGACAGCCTCGTTGAAAGACGATTAGGACACAGAACAAAGCTCCTGAACTATACCGTCATTCACAGAATTCCCCGCTGGATAAGACAGATGATGAATGAGCCTAAACTTATTTGGCTCCCTCTTGGGTACCAACCCCAATGGAGATATGCGCAATCCTAGCAACGGAATTTTCTGAAAACGGTCCCGCCAATCTGCCCGCCCTAACTTCCTTCTCAATCTTTTCTTGCACGACACCCGGCCTAGCCAGTGCCAAAACTAAATTCCGAACACTACCCCCTGCCCCAACTGACGTGCACGGGATCCTAAAACCTTCAACGAATCCTTTCCGCAGCAAATCCGCTGCAGCCCTGCTAGGATACTTATTTAGAAACGGAATCATCTCTTCCACTCTCACCGGCGTCAGACCTCTTCTGAGCAGCCTCCTGTCCCTTCCCTTTTCCCCACTTGAAACATCGGCTCAAACTATGGGAACCCCCACATCCTGAACATTTGTGTTTAAAACGACAATCGGACAGGAACTTACAGTTCCCCTCATTGAACTGCCAACAGCACCCTTTTCTACCGCCAGAAGGCGACTATGCTGTTGGAGTGCCCCCTGACGTCCCTCGAAAGGGATGCGCCCCGCCCTTAGGGGCAGCCATAAGCCGCATCCACAGACTGATGTGCTTGTGGTCCCACCTTATACTAGGCCGTATGGCCCTACGCTGGCGGAACTGCTCGTCATATCTAAGCCACGCCACCCTGTACGCCTCACCAATTGAATCCATATACCCAAAAAGCGCGGAGCGCCTTTTCACCAACTACACTCGCCAATATGGCAAAAGCCTGTAGCCAATTCGCAGATGTGTGCGGTATCAAATGATATCAATGCCTCTCCTCCTTCTTGCCCTCATCTGGCTTCACTCTATTAAGATTAAAGGGAGTCTGTCACCTCCATATGGCCATATACAGTGCTTATGTAGTGTCCCACTAGGTGAATGTGGGCACTACACAAGGGTCAATTGGGCCACGTTTCACTCCTACTCCTGAGGGACAGTGGCAGTATATTTATCCATCCATTTTAATGTGTTTAATGTGCACCAACTCTGCGGACCCCGCCTTGATAGAGCAAGTTGCTGCCTCCGCCGCCGGTGTAGCTGCAGGCACCATCGCCGCCGGCGCAGTAACTACCGAGGGAATGGTACTCCCCCCAGCCACCCCAGACCGATCTGCCACCATGTTTGCTCCCAAACCGGCCCCATCAGTCGGTGCCCACACAGCCACAGGCGAAGGCGCTGCTCCCGACCCAACCCTCGCCAACAAAACCGCCAAACCCTCCAGCAATTCCTGCACCGCCCTGCTGCCCTCATCAATATTAGACACACCCGCCCGCCCAACATCACCCGCAACCCCATCTCTCCGTTCCCCGCTCTCACCTGGCTGTCCCTGGGGAAGGATCCCAGCAGCCGCAGACCGCCTCCGTCCTTGTTCCTGTACGACCCTGGAACCGCCAACAGCCGCAGCAGGCTCAGCCGCAGTCCCGGCCATCGCCTCTCGTCCATCTTCCGAGTCCTGTGACACTTTACCTTCCTCCTCCGAATGCTGCGACGGCGACCTGTCTCCACCTCCGTCTGGGTCACTATCTTCCTCCCTCCCGTTGTCTGGCCCACCGGTAGGCGGCCGCACATCAGTTGTCTGAGTTCCCATCCTGTTCCCCGCCACCGGTCAACTGCAGGGGGCCCGCCGCTATTGCATCCACAGCTGCACGCGATGATGGAGAGCAGGAGCGGGGGTTAACCCGTCCCTCTCCCGCTGTGCCCGGCCGCCGTGCAGGATTCCTACCAGTGCGGCTGCGGGCAGCGCTAGTACCACTGCCCTGCAGCCGCGCTGGAGGGTTCCAGAAGGTGCTCCTTAGGCACCGCCGGACACGCGGTGTATTATCAGGGCTCAGATGCTCTGGGGGCCAGGGCCGGTGCTATAATAAGGCAGACCAAGCGGCTGCTTTAGGGCGCAGAGACAGGGGGGTGGAAAAATGAAACTTTTTTTCTTTTTTTTAAATACCCTGTATTTTTTACCCCTGGGTCTTATGGGGCGAAGCGGTAAAGGATCTGTACTCACCGCTTCCTGGTCCTCCGCTCGGCTGTCTGCTGTAAAGGGCTGCGCACCATGTGACCTTCACAGCTGACAGCCGAGAACCAGGAAGAAGAAGCTGGTGGTGAGGAGTTGTGGCGTCCAGGAGCAGGAGAGGTAAGTTATTTTTTTTAATTTTATTTGAGCTGATGGTTGACATGGGGGGACATGATGTCTGACATGGGGGCATGATGGCTGACATGGGAGCATGATGGCTGACATGAGGGGTAGATGGCTGACATGGAGGGCAGATAGCTGACATGGGGGGCTTATGGCTGACATGGGGGGCTTATGGCTGACATGGGGGGATGATGGCTGACATGGGGGCATGATGGTTAACATGGGGGGGTGATAGCTGACATGGGGGCTGATCTAAGGCATTGGGGGTCTGGTCTGAGGTCTGATTAACATTGGGGGTCTGATTGGGGCTGTGAGATGAGGTCTGATTTACATTGGGGGTCTGATTGCTGGTCTGACCTGAGGTGCAAGGGAAAATATTTTTTTCTTATTATCCTTCTCTAAATCCTGGGTGCATCTTATGGGCCGATGCGTCTTAGAGGGCAAAAAATACGGTCCTCAAACCAGCGATTGTCTGAAGCTAGAGAGAAGATACCAGGACCACACAGAGGAGGAGCCAGCTGCTGCAGACGGGACCAGGGCCAGGTGAGCTGCGAGGGGGGGGGCCACCAAAATGTAGCTTCGCTTGTGTTGGCAAAAATCCTTCCACCGGCCGTGCTGGGGGCCTAGATCTCTTCGCCTGCTCCTTACCGACCAGTTGAATAAATATGTACTCTGCACACCTTGGATCCAGTGTGGGTGCCTGTGAGAGTGGTTGCACAGTATAAAGTTAATCCACGGCACTCCAAAAGATTTTTTTGTGCAAATTTTTTGTTCACATTTTATTCTTTTTTCAGGTTATCATTTGTATACATCCAGAGTAAATCATTTGTACATCATTAGTATATAGCCACATGAGACATAATTCCCGGACGTTTCGGTCTAATACGACCTTCTTCAGCGGGGTCTAGAAAAATATATAATGTATATACAATATGGTCACAGAAAATTCGAGTATATCTGATAATCTGTAAAAAAAATTATATTAAAAAGAGTAGAAAAAAGAGATTGAAGGAAGGTTGTCCCATCAGTAACTTAAAGGGGAAAAAAGGTGGGGGGGTCACAGAGTGGAGATTATAAAGCGAGAACACTAGTATGGTAACTTAGGACAGATAGTGTCATTGGTATCCCATTGGTGGGAGCCTATGAATATAGGTCTGAAGGAACAGAATATACAAAGATAAGGCATAAATATAAACATAAATATAAACAAATTCCAAGTGCTTAATAGGAGACCAATGATGTGTGGAAATACCTGGTGGCAGGGTAGTGAGGCAGACGCTGGATGTGGCGTGCATGTGGGTCAGGGCACTTTAAATACTGTCGGTGGTAATGATTTGGTCAGGGCGCATGAGAGTGACGTCAGTGCGTCTGGAGCCTCTGAGCAATGAACGCACGCGCTGGGACTGTAAGGACGGGCATCGGCGGCTGGTGAAGAGTCAGCGGTACGTCATCACGTTGCGGGAGTGCATGCGCATGCGCGCTCGATATTCAAGTGGAGTTTGGGCAAAAGGTGTTGGCAAGAAAGTAGAAAGTAGAAGAAGAGGGGCCAGATAGAATTATAGAAGTGCGTTTATGCTATATAGATAGTGGATAAAGGAGAGCTGCCAATCTGCCAGATCAAGGAAGAGATTTTGCGCCAGTAAATTAAAGAAGTTTGATTACGGTATTAATATTAATATAGAAGGATTATCCATCACAATAAAGGTATATACAGTCAGGTCCATAAATATTGGGACATCAACACAATATAATTTTTTTTGGCTCAATACACCACCACAATGGCTTTGAAATAAAACGAACAAGATGTGCTTTAACTGCAGACTGTCAGCTTTAATTTGAGGATATTTACATCCAAATCAGGTGAACGGTGTAGGAATTACAACAGTTTGCATATGTGCCTCCCACTTGTTAAGGGACCAAAAGTAATGGGACAATTGGCTTCTCAGCTGTTCCATGGCCAGGTGTGTGTTATTACCTCATTATCCCAATTACAATGAGCAGATAAAAGGTCCAGAGTTCATTTCAAGTGTGCTATTTGCATTTGGAATCTGTTGCTGTCAACTCTCAAGATGAGATCCAAATTGCTGTCACTATCAGTGAAGCAAGCCATCATTAGGCTGAAAAAACAAAACAAACCCATCAGAGAGATATTAAAAACATTAGGCGTGGCCAAAACAACTGTTTGGAACATTCTTACAAAGAAGGAACGCACCGGTGAGCTCAAAAAGACCCGGAGGACCACGGAAAACACCAAAAGACCGGAGGACCACGGAAAACAACTGTGGTGGATGACTGAAGGATTCTTTCCCTGGTGAAGAAAACACCCTTCACAACAGTTGGCCAGATCAAGAACACTCTCCAGGATGTAGGTGTATGTGTATCAAAGTCAACAATCAAGAGAAGACTTCATCAGAATGAATACAGATGGTTCTGCACAAGATGTAAACCATTGGTGAGCCTCAAAAACAGGAAGGCCAGATTAGAGTTTGCCAAATGACATCTAAAAAAGCCTTTATAGTTCAGGAACAACATCCTATGGACAGATGAGACCAAGATCAACTTGTAACAGAGTAATGGGAAGAGAAAAGTATGGAGAAGGAAAGGAACTGCTCATGATCCTAAGCATACCACCTCATCAGTGTAGCATGGTGGTGGTAGTGTCATGGCGTGGGCATGTATGGCTGCCAATGGAACTGGTTCTCTTGTATTTATTGATGATGTGACTGCTGACAAAAGCAGCAGGATGAATTCTGAAGTGTTTCGGGCAATATTATCTGCTCATATTCAGCCAAATGTTTCAGAACTCATTGGAAAGGGAGGGGAAGGGAAGGGAGGGGAAGGGAGGGGAAGGGAGCGGAAGGGGGGAGGGAAAAAAAAAAGGGGGGGGATTCTCACCCATGTTCGCCTAGTCCCCATCAACGAGCCTAAAACAGAGAGAGAGAGCACGCTATAATCACGACCAGGGCCACGTCCGCCCGCCTGCCTCCTTGTAAAGCCGCATGCAAGGTCTCCTGTACCCACTACTCGCCATTGCTGGCCGCCGCAGCCCTACCCTGCACAATAAATTGTTCAATGGAGGACATGGTGGTGTTAAACTTCTCTTCCACAAATCCAACTGACCTGGAACACCTCCCCCAAAGCCTTAAATTCCTGGTAGGAATCTGCCACTCCACCCCCACACAACTCTACCCCTACAACCTAACTCTGTCCTAATATTAACCCTGTGTGTCACAACCTTCCACCACAGTCAAGCCGCATTTCGCTGCGGCTGTGCCCCGCTCCATTGCTTTTCTTTCCTTTTTAGATTGGCGCATACTGTACCTGGCACATCTAATTTAGTTCCTGTAAGCATACTGCTGGCTAGCTGATGCAAATATTTCTTAATATTATGGCATAAAATAATGTGTGAATGTTTCAATGCATGATGTTCATGGATCATATAATAATACACCCAGTGCTGCTGAGAAAATGCCTAGACTTAAACATATGTTCAGCTTTCAACACATTTTACAAATCACATACTTTTTTCTACATAAACAGAGTAACTATAGAAATACATTGCACAACGTACAGTATCTGTTAGTAATCCTTGGTTACACTCTTTATTATAACCAAGAATTGCAGTCACAATACTGCAGACCTCAGAGCCATCAATGGTGGCAAAATGTCTGCGAAGAAATTGCTTCAAGATTTGCAAGGCAGGCGTAGTTACGACATGACCCAGTGACGTGCTACATGGATGACATGCTACCGCTGTGGCCAGTCATTGGCTGCAGTGTTCACGTGACCCACATAAAAATAGATGCTGACTCGGGGAGACACGAGACCTGCAGAGTTGTTGGGGCAGCAATGGAGCCATAACCCAGTGGCAGGGATCACGTAAGAATGATTAAGTATGATCTGAAGAAAAAGTCACCAGGGGTATCTAGTATCTGTTTTATCATAGTTCAAAAATGAGTACTGTTTAAGAAAAAGATAAATAGTAGTGGGTGAGTGAGCATGCTCGGCCAAATACTTGTTTGGCTCGAGCATCGCTATGCTCGGCACATGGCGGTACTTGGCCGAGTACCACATGTGCTTGAGCGCCATGCTCGAGTCTCCTCCCCGCATGTTTCACGGCTGCTAAGCAGCCAATAAACATGCAGGTAAGTACTGCCATCACTGTAATCCAGTAGCCATGTTGGCTACTGACATTACAGTGATTGTTTGGCCGGAACGCGTCATCAGGTGGTATATAGCACCCGATGGCGCGGGTTCGGCTCATTGCGAGTCAGGGAGAGCTGCACTTAGGAAGGGACAGATAGTGTAGGGAGTTTGTGATCGCATTTTATTCAAGTGAATAACGTTTCAGAGACCCAAAAGTCCTTTTACGAACTATTGTGTGTGGTTGGCAGCAATTTATTTTAGCAAAGTAGTACTCAAATTTATTTTTACATACTTTGCAAAATAGCGATTCTTTTTCTATATAGAGGGTGTCTGCAGTAACTTGTGACATCTGTGCAGCAATACCTTCTGTGTGTCAGGGGCAGAGATAGGAAGAATATTAGTGAAAACAATAATTTTTTTCCCATAATCTATCCACATTTTTGCTGTAAACTGTGTCATCCGTGAGTTGTCAGATCTGCGCTGCAATACCTTGTGTGGTTGTCAGGCCTAGATATAGGGAAAAGATTATAATACAGAAAACACTATTTTTTTCCCATAATCTATCCTCATTTTTGCTGTCAATGGTGTAATTCGTGAATTGTGTGATCTGCGCTTCAATAAATTGTGTGGTTGTCAGGCCTAGATATAGGGAAAAAAATTAAAATACAGAAAACAATTTTTCTCCCATAATCTAGCTACATTTTTGCTGTCAACGGTGTAATCCGTGAATTGTGTGATCTGAGCTTCAATACATTGTGTGGTTGTCAGGGCCAGATATAGGGAAAAAATTATAATACAGAAAGCACTATTTTTTTCCCCATAATCTATACACATTTTTGCTGTCAGCGGTGTAGTCCATGAATTGTGTGATCTGCGCTTCAATACATTCTGTTGTTGTCAGGCCTAGATATAGGGAAAAAAATGTAAGTACAGAAGACAATTTTTCTCCCATAATCTATCTACATTTTTGCTGTCAACTGTGCAATCCGTGAATTGCGTGATCTGCGCTTCAATACATTGTGTGGTTGTTAGGGCCAGATATAGTGAAAAATATAAATATAAACTACATCAGAAAACTGTGTCTGTACTGCAAATTTCAATAATCTGGGCCTAAAATAGTGTCCATATTCTGTGTGTTTCTGTGACATATACTGTCCTGCATCCAAAAACAGTTTCTTTAGGGAAAATTCCAAAAATCTGGGCCTAATCTAGTGTCCATATTCTGTGTGTATCTGTGACATGTACCGTCCTGCATCAGAAAACTGTTTCTTTAGGGCAAATTCCAAAAATCTGGCCCTAATCTAGTGTCCATATTCTGTGTGTTTTTGTGACATATACTGTCCTGCATCAGAAAACTGTTTCTTTAGGGCAAATTCCAAAAATCTGGGCCTAATCTAGCGTTAATATTCTGTGTGTTTCTGTGACATATACTGTCCTGCATCAGAAAACTGTTTCTTTAGGGCAAATTCCAAAAATCTGGGCCTAATCTAGTGTCCATATTCTGTGTGTTTCTGTGACATATACTGTCCTGCATCCGAAAACTGTTTCTTTAGGGCAAATTCCAAAAATCTGGGCCTAATCTAGTGTCCATATTCTGTGTGTTTCTGTGACATATACTGTCCTGCATCAGAAAACTGTGTCTTTAGGGCAAATTCCAAAAATCTGGGCCTAATCTAGCGTTAATATTCTGTGTGTTTCTGTGACATATACTGTCCTGCATCAGAAAACTGTTTCTTTAGGGCAAATTCCAAAAATCTGGGCCTAATCTAGTGTCCATATTCTGTGTGTTTCTGTGACATATACTGTCCTGCATCCGAAAACTGTTTCTTTAGGGCAAATTCCAAAAATCTGGGCCTAATCTAGTGTCCATATTCTGTGTGTTTCTGTGACATATACTGTCCTGCATCAGAAAACGGTGTCTTTAGGGCAAATTCCAAAAATCTGGGCCTAATCTAGTGTCCATATTCTGTGTGTTTCTGTGACATATACTGTCCTGCATCAGAAAACGGTGTCTTTAGGGCAAATTCCAAAAATATGGGCCTAATCTAGTGTCCATATTCTGTGTGTTTCTGTGACATATACTGTCCTGCATCAGAAAACAGTTTCTTTAGGGCAAATTCCAAAAATCTGTCCCTAATCTAGTGTCCATATGCTGTGTGTTTCTGTATAATATACTGTCCTGCATCAGAAAACTGTGTCTTAAGGGCAAATTCCAAAAATATGGGCCTAATCTAGTGTCCATATTCTGTGTGTTTCTGTGACATATACTGTCCTGCATCAGAAAACTGTGTCTTTAGCAGACTGAAAAACAATCTGTTCCACATCTAGTGACAAAACCATTAATATGTTGAAGGCGAGCACTAAAGGACACATGGACAAGTGCTTGTGGCCAGGCACTCTACATTTCCCTGACCGCACACTGGGTGAATGTTGTGGAGGCCGGGAGTGAGTCGTACCCTGGGATGGCACAGGGGGGCTACCCACGCCCACGATATCAGGCCCTACGTCCATCAGGGTCTCCGCCAGCAGCTATATTACTGGCTCTAACCCCCACTTCTCCTCCTCCGCCACCTCCTCCTCCACTTCCACCTCCA
The DNA here is from genome assembly GCF_905171765.1 of Bufo bufo. Taxonomy (NCBI): domain Eukaryota; kingdom Metazoa; phylum Chordata; class Amphibia; order Anura; family Bufonidae; genus Bufo; species Bufo bufo. Next base: position 237,688,617 of record NC_053392.1, read on the forward strand.
GCAGCAGTCAGCCATCAGTTGCTAGCTGGAAGCAGTGTAGCACTGCTATGGGTAAGCGTCAACAGGCCGTGCTGAAGTTGATCTGTTTAGGGGACAAACAGCACACCGCTGCAGAGCTTTAGCAGGGTATAAGGGACCAAACCGAGCTGTGGATCTAGCCACTCAACCTACAACCAGGCATGGTTGTGTCTGACAATGTCCGTAACTTAGTGGCAGCTTTCGAGCTTGGCAACCTGACACACATCCCATTCCTAGCCCACGTCTTAAACTTAGTGGTTCAGCGGTTTATCAAAACCTACCCCAATTTGCCACAGCTTCTAGTGAAGGCGTGCTGCGTGTGTGCCAATTTCCACAAGTCGTCCACAGATTCAGCCAGGCTGTCAACGCTGCAGCAGCACTTGCGGCTTCCAGCTCACCGACTGTTGTGCGATGTGAGCACGCGCTAGAACTCTACGTTCAATATGTTGGCCAATCTGTGTGAGCAGCAGAGGGCAGTTGTGGAATACCAGCTGCAATATAGTCGTCGCCTTTCAAGTCAACTGCCACTATTCACAAGCAAGGAGTGGGCATTGATGTCACACCCTTGTGAGGTTTTAAAAAACTTTGATGAATCCACACAGATGGTTAGTGGCAATAACGCTATTATCAGCATAACCATACCACTGCTGTGTCTACTCAAATGATCGCTGCTCACAATTAAGGACGACTCTCTGAATGTGGCAGATGAGGAAATGGGGGAGGACATTACACAGGGTGATAGCCAGACCACCCTCAGTTCATCTTCTCAGCACGAATTGGACCATGAAGAGGAGAAGGAGGAGCTGGAGACAGTTGCCTCTGCTACAGAGGGTAGTACCCATGGAACTTTAATTCCATCTGTTCAGCGTGGAATTAGGCAGAAGAGGAGGATAAGGATGAGGAGATGGAGGGTCATCCTGATGTCGACATCGACGTCTTGCCTGTTGGTACTCTGGCACACATGGCTGACTTCATGTCAGGCTGCCTTTCCAGCGACCCTCGCGTTATACACATTTTAGATAACACGGATTACTGGGTGTTCACCCTTCTTGATCCCCGCTACAAAGAGAACTTCCCATCTCTCATTCCTGTGGTGGAGAGGACGAGCAAAATGGTGCAATACCAGAAGATCCTTCTTGGAAAATTGCTCCAAAATTTTCCATCTGACAACACTGGCGGCAGAGTCCGTAACTTCCTTAGGCAACCGAGGAAGGAGACAAGGGGAACACACAGCAGTTCCAACAAAGGCAGGGCAACACTCTCCAAGGTATGGGACACTTTCATGACACCCCGCCAGCAATCTCAGCAATCTCACCCTGAAGCGTGGCCTAGTGGTACAAGGAGGGAAAAGTTTTGGAAGATGGTGAAGAAATACATAGCAGACCGTGTCAGCGTCCTAAATGATCCCTCAGTGCCTTACAACTACTGGGTGTCCAAGCTGGACACGTGGCACTAACTTGCGCTCTACGCCTTGGAGGTGCTGGCCTGCCCTGCCGTCAGAGTTTTGTCTGAGCGTGTATTTGGTGCTGCTGGTGGCATTACAACAGATAAGCGTATCCGCTTGTCCACTAGCAATGCTGACAGGTTGACTCAGATAAAAATGAACAAGGCCTGAATTGCCCCAGACTTCTCAACTCCACCAGAGGAGAGCTGAGCTGATGATGAACATAAAGGCAATTTCAATCTATCATTTATAATGATACTGTAGTGTATTCCCATGCACCTTTTCCACCACAAAAAAAGAGTATATGGTTGAATCTTGTTTTCTCCTCCTCCTCATCCAGATTGTCTATATTCGCTCCACTCTAATTTTTTTAATAGGGTCAGCTCAACTGCAGGCCCTCAACTCACATTTTTTTTAATAGGGTCAACTCACCAGCAGGCCCTCGCCCCTAATGTTTTAGAGGGTCAGTTCAGCAGCAGGCCCGCCCCTCGCCCCTAATGTTTTAGAGGGTCAGCTCAGCAGCAGGCAGGACTTGCACTTTATATTCAAGTAAATGTACAGGAAAGAATGTTTTCAATAAATTTTTACTATAAAATCGATGTTTTACTTTGGTTTTATGCGTAAAACCTTAATTAGATTGTGGGCCTGGTGATCAGTTTAAGGGCTTTTAAGCTGCATCAGCAGCAGCATGGTGATAAAATTGAGTGACAAGGTGACATGGTGTGGAGATGGCAGCATGAGGAGGCCACAAAGTGGCACAATGACTGAGTCTGGATAAAAGACCGGGGCCACAGATTGCTTAGAAAGATGCAGATAGAAAACAATCTGTGGAGCTGTATCATTGTCACCTGCAGATTAATACAGACCAGGGCTGTAGCTATTAGTGTTAATCACAAATTTTTATCGCAAATATTGGCACTTCGAGAATTTGCGAATATTTAGAATATAGTGATATATATTCGTAATTTTGAATATTCGAGATTTTTTTTAATCAGTACACATGATCCCTCCCTGCTTCTAGCTTGTGGGCCAATGAGAAGGCTGCAATATTTTTGACTTTAGGAGTAGTGTTGATTGCAAATTTTCGTAATGCAAATTTTTATTGCAAATTTTTCAATTGCCGATTTCCGCAATCAAGAAAATGATGACTGGAGATAACGAATTCTCGAATTCGTGAATATATGGCGAATATTCGCCCAAATATTAGCGAAATATCACGAATTCGAATATTGCCCCTGCTGCTCATCACTAGTAGCTATAGGGGAAGAAGGGGAAGCTGCAGTTTTGGGGCCCTGACCCAGAAGAGTCCCATCCAGGAGGAGGAGGACTAAAGGATTTGATCAGGGCTCCCTCATCAGTATTACACAATGAAATTAGATACAGTGACAGTATAGACAGTGTAAAAAACGGATGGAACAGCTGCCGGCCCTGTTCTGAGAGAGCGATCTTTACTAGCCACAGGAATGGGGGCGGCATGAATGGAAGGGGTCACTAAAAAATTACTGTGGGATGCAGCCCCATTCAAAAATTTGCTGTGGGGCCCAATCAATTCTAGCTACGCCACTGATGCAGCCCACAAAAGCAAGTTGGGTTTATTGATTACAAAACCTTAATTAAATTGTGGGCCTGGTGATCAGTTTAAGGCTATTTAAGCAGCAGCAGCATGGTGATAAAAATGAGTGGCAAAGTGACCTGGTGTGGAGATGGTACTGAGTCTGGATAAAAGACTAAGGCCACAGATTGCTTAGAAAGATGCAGATGGAAACAATCTGTGGAGGGAGCTGTATCACCATCACCTGCAGATTAATGCAGCCGTCAAATTCAAGTTGGGTTTGTCGGTTCCATCTCAGCTCACCAGCAGGCCCGCACCTAAAATCTTTTACAGGGTCAGCTCACATGCAGGCCAGCGACTTAAATCTTTTACAGGGTCAGCTCACATGCAGGCCCGCAACTCATGCTGCCTTGCTTTGAAGTAGTAGCCGTAGCTGTTTATCAGGCTCCCTCTCCGAAATCGAACAATGATTTCCTGTTCCTGGTGGTCACCATGTTAGGAGCATAAAAGAACATCGAATGGTGATAGGGAAGATATTTTAATGGATCGTGGACGTCACGGGGACGTGCGATCAGGCAGAAGTTATCTAGAGTCAAGAAAGCGGCAGCAGGGCATCTCCTGTATAACGTTTCCTCATCCAAAATACTGCAGTGACATTCCCTGTAATTTTTTATTACTCATTCCAATAACAGGGCATCTTAAGAGTCCTGTATTGTTATTTATCGTCACTACCTCCCTGAGTCGGGAGTGGGTAATTGCCGCGCGCCTGCTGCCTTCATTTGATGTTTTTGCTTTAATAACTTAACCCACCCTCTCCACCCAATCAGATTCCAGCCATTGACCTCTGTCACGGCTGAGGATGGGGGAAACCCTCAGCCGTGTGCCGGAGGATGTTGGTCGCTGCTTGACCAGGACGAACAGGATTAGGGAGCAGGTCACCTCCTAACAGCGTCCCTAACCTGACCCTAACTCCTACCTGCATGGGCCGACCTTGAAGGTAGGAGGACCCATGCGCAGGAACCTCGGATCCCTACTCGCCCTCCGCCGGTCCCTAGGCTAGGAGTCAGAGTAAGACATCCTGTTCCTTCTGGATACGGAGGAACAGGAGTCTAACTGGCCAAGCTGCAAGGAAGGGAGAACAAGTGCAACCTGTGGCAGTGGCAGGTAATTGCCACAAACATCACACTGACCTGCCACAGACAACCAAGCCTGGAACCCATGTGGGTGTACTGCCCACAAACAGCAGGACTCAGCACACAAACATACAACACACGGGAACCCAGGACCACAGGTGCAATAAAACAACATAAAGCAAACACATCTTCAGACACCAAAGGACATAAATAAGCTTATGACCAGAAGGTTGGCCCCCACTGGCAGTTGGTAAGTAACCAGGAGGATGTCTACAGCCAGCATGGCTGAAACACCCTCTCTGGCTACTGCCTACAACTGAGGCTTTATAGGGCCAAGAGGCCACACCCAACAGTCAGACACACCCCGTGACTCAGACACACAGAAAGGGAGTTAACCCTTCCAATACCACAGAAGGGAAAACATAACTTAAAGGGGAAGTGTCAAAACTACAAACACACTGTGGCTGTTGCCGCAGGCAACGACATGGGTGGCAAGCGTGCCCTGGGAGTCAGCCCGAAGGCCGGGACACTGCCACCACATGTACACATACAACCAAACGTTGCCACGGGCAACCACAGTGAAGGGAAGATGTCAGTGCACACCACACACAAAACAGAGTGCACACAGACATACAAAAGTGCATACAAACGTGCACATAACTCCAAGGGAACCGCACACATAGCTGTTGTCCGCGGCAACCGCACCTGAAGCTAACTACATTATGCCTCAAGCTGCGGTTGACACTACAACCCAAAACCGCGGGCAACAGTATGCGGCTCCCAAGGAGTCACGGCCATAACCGTGGCCGTGACACCTCTCTTGGATGTGGTCTCTCATTCTCACTCTCCCTCTCCGGCATGGAACCCTGATTCCCCATTACCCGTGATCACCATGGTAGGCGCATAAAAGAACATCGAAAGTTGATAGGGAAGATAACCAAATGGATCGAGGACGTCACGAGGACGTGCGATCAGGCAGAAGTTATCTACAGTCAACAAAGCGGCAGTAGGGCCTTTCCTGTATAACGTTTCCTCATCCAAAATACCGCAGTGACATTCCCTGTAATTTTTTATTACTCATTCCGATAACAGGGCATCTTAAGAGTCCTGTATTGTTATTTATCGTCACTACCTGCAATCGCCCAGAGGTTATCTAGAGTCACCAATGCGGGAGCAGTCCCTCGCCCCTAAGGTTTTAGATGGTCAGATCAGCAGGCCCTTGCTCCAAATGCTTTTGAGGGTCACCAGCAGGCCATCAATCATAATTTTTCAAGGGTGTGTATGATGCCCTCCTTTATGCGTAACAAAGGGTGTATTGGAGTGCCGGTTCCTTGTAATTTTTGGCAGCCCTTTCACTTAGTGCATAGGCTTTATGAGTGTAGGAGTCCCACTACCTGAACAATTGAACCACAATGTGAATGAGGCCCTCCTTTATGTGATATACAGGTTGTATCGGAGTGCCTCTTGCTTGTAATTTTTGTCATTCTGTAAAAGTGGCGTACAACTCGGACAACATGGTTCCCAGCAGTGACCTGGGAATCCATGATGCATCCAGACATTGTCCCCATGGTGTTCCCGATCCATTTTGGTGGTGTTTCTGTCACTTCTGACCTTTTCCAATGCACCAGGCACCCTCCCCTCTTCAGAGCAGGTGGTTCCTGGTTGTCTCCCATTGACTTCCATTATACTCAGGTGCTCGGCCAAGCACATGAATATAGCAATGTGTTTGGCCCCAACACCCGAACACCCGAATACTTTGGTGCTCGATCATCACTAATAAATAGTTTTGATTCCCGTAGTTATGTTGATGCAATCTGATTAAAAAAGACTAATAGATTATTTGTACATTAAGCCCAAGCTGATGGACCTTCAGGTAACGTTATCTTCTTCTGAGCCTCTTGGACTCCACTAGATTATTCTTTTTCCATCTGTTGGGTCAGTTAATTATTTTTGAAAATATATCATAATCCATAGTCTACTTTGTAAATAAATTGGAAAACTTTTAATTTGTATTTAAAGGCCTCTAAGGCATCTGTCTGTGTCTTTGTTGGATTTTTAGGTTCTACCAGAATTAGCTACCAAGGAATCACAATGTGACTTCCCAAACTAAGATTGTGTCTTGACTGCACTTTATGAGTCTTAGCTTTTGTGTGTCATAAATTCTTTAAGGGCGTAGCATTATATGGAACAGTTTGCTTAATAACCACACTTACATTTATGACTTTTGCAGAACCAGAGACACTTCCTTGTATCTGTTTTTAATTATGCATTCAACAATTAATATACAGTAGATTACTGAGTAAAGTCTATCCTGATAACATGGTAGTTATGAGCCGATGTTATGCAAACATGGTCTTACTTCAACAAATTCTTATTCAGTCATGTGAAAAGCAAAGCACAAGTATACCCTTTTTGAATTACAGTATATGTTTTTACTTATCAGCACATAATTGAAAAAACATCTGGTCCTTAGAAGGCCTTACAATTACAATTAGGTAAATGCAACCTAATATGAACAACCACATATGGCATATACACCATGTCATTAATTGACCATTTCCAGACCGGGACATTTACCCCCTCCCTGACCAGGCCTAATTTTGCAAATCTGACCTTTCACTTTATGTGATAATACTTTGGAATGCTATATTTTTTATTTTTTTGACAATGATCTTGTATGAGGGTTCATTTTTTGTGGACGAGATGACGTTTTCATTGGTCACATTTTGAGGTAAATACGACTTTTTGACCACTTGATATTATGTTTTTGGGAGGTAAAGTGACCAAAAAAATTGCTGTTTCAGCAGCATTTTTTTTCACCAGATGAGGTAGATCATGTGATACATCGTTACAGATGTGGCAATACCAGATATGTCTACTTTTTTTTTCTATTTTTAACCTTTTTTAAATTGCTTGATTGAGGAAAATGACTTATTTTTTATTTTTATACAACACTAATTTTTATTTTATTTTTACATTTATTTTACACTTTGTGTCCCCCTTAAGGTCATACAATAACTCTGGGGGACATTTACCATAACTTTTTTATGCTTATTTCTCATGTGCTATGTGAGCCCCAGTTGCAAGGAGAATAGAACCCCCAGAGAGGCTTTACAACAGTATACTGTGCTGTACAGCCTCAGTGCAGGGCTGATCTTGGTCTCAAGAATACCCAATAGCTCCAGCCCCGTCCGTCATGTCTTGGAACAGGAAGCAGCATATCGCTTCCTGAACTGTATACACAGTGCTTCTTCAGAGTTGTGTGTACAGCGATCCAGAAGGCAGGGACACCGAGAAACTTCTCTATTGGGTGTCCTGCTGTCACTGACAGTGGGACCCTAGCTCAGCAGCTGCACGATTAGCGTGCAGCTGCAGTCACTGAACGGATGTTCTAAAATGTCCATTCAGAGCTACATTCTGACCCCCCAGGATGTTTATAGTCAGTTGGCAACTGGTTAAGAAAAACTAGGCTAAAAAGAAAGTTAAAAGAAAATTAAGTTCATTCTTTCTGCTTCCATAGGAATTAAGAAGATAAGTAGCAGCCAGATGCTGCAAATCCATTTTCCTTGATTAATTGATCATCAGTTATAGTGACCGTCTCTATAAATGCAGTAGTTTTGGCAATTTGCTGGTCTGGAGCATACAAACATGTGTTAACACAATGCCAAGGATAAAAGACACCACCAATGATCTTAGAGAAGCAATTGTTGCAGTCCATCTAGCTAGGAAGGGTTATAAGGCCATTTCCAAAAAATTTGAAGTCAATCATTCTACAGTGAGAAACATTCAAGACAGATGACAATCTTCCTAGGAGTGGACTTCCCAGCAGATTCACCTCACACTGTGCAATGCTTGTGTAAATACACCTTAAACTCTACAATCTGCATGTTAAGTGTTCAAGTTCATGACTAGGGACGAGCGAATCGACTTCGGATGAAACATCCGAAGTTGATTCGTATAAAAATTTGTTCTAATACTTGTAGGAAGGTACAAAGGATCGTCATTGATCGTAGGTATGTGTCACCGAGGTTCCTGGCCTCGGTGAAGTAAGAGCCGGTATTTTCATGTGTCAGCGGCAGCTAATGCTGATTGACACTTTTGCTATTTAGTATGGCTGTAAATTGCTGATCCGGGACAGCTCTTATTGGGAGTAGTCAAAGTGCTGGGTGGGTCACTACTCTCTACGTTCCAGGCCGGGTTTTGACAGCACCTGGCTATCCTTAAAAAGGCAGCTGGGCTCAGCAGCAGGGAATGCCCTGTATGTTGTGATCTGAGCCCTGTGCTAGGCTGAAAAGCTGAGACCCGTGTGTTGGGAGAGCAGGTCACCTACAGCCTGCATTTAGACTGCTGAAGGCAAAACCGCCGACAAGGTGACTTTTTTGTTATGCATGAACTTTCTACTCGGTGTGAACAAACACCAACCCTGCAAAGAGTGTTTTTTGTTTGACCTTATGTGTGAATAAACACAGACATTTGAATTACGAACTTGTACTTTGCCTCTGTACTGCACACGCTTATCCCAACTATCAGAGCAAATCCCCACATACTGTATGGAGCAGGAGCTCCATACAGTATTAGAATGCCAAGTATTAGAATGCCAAGTATTAGAATACCAAAGTTATTGCCGAACCCGAGTTCGGGAAATGTTTTTTACAGTACAAATTAATTTATGAAGTTATTGCTCAAAGTCTCGGCTCGTCGTAACCAATACATTCTAATACTGTACGGAGCTCCTTCTCCGTACAATATTAGAATGAAGTTTTATGCGAATCTACTTCGGATGTTTCATCCGAAGTCGATTCACTCATCCCTATTCATGACAGTACACTTGGAAAAAGACTATTGTTTTCCTTTTTTGGAAGGGTTGTCAGGAGAAAGCCTCTTTTTTTCCAAAATGAGCATGGTAGCATGGCTTAAGTTTGCAAAGTTGAATCTGAATAAACCAGAGGACTTCTGGAACAGTGTTCTTTGGACACATGAGACCAAAATGGGGATGTCTGGCCAGAATAGATAGTGCCATATTCATCAAAAGCCAAAGCAGCATATCAGCACAAACACCTTGTGAGTTCACACGGGCGTTGCAGGAAAAGGTGCGGGTGCGTTGCGGGAACATGCACGATTTTTCCGCGCGAGTGCAAAACATTGTAATGCGTTTTGCACTCGCGTGAGAAAAATCGCACATGTTTGGTACCCAAACCCGAGCTTCTTCACAGAAGTTCGGGCTTGGGATCGGTGTTCTGTAGATTGTATTATTTTCCCTTATAACATGGTTATAAGGGAAAATAATAGCATTCTGAATACAGAATGCATAGTACAATAGGGCTGGAGGGGTTAAAAATAAATAAATAATAATTTAACTCACCTTAATCCACTTGCTCGCGCAGCCCGGCATCTCTTCTGTCTTCATCTTAGTGTGCAGGAAAAGGACCTGTGGTGACGTCACTCCGGTCATCACATGGTCCATCACATGATCTTTCACCATGGTGATGGATCATGTGATGACCGGAGTGACATCACCACAGGTCCTTTTCCTGCACACAGCGAAGACAGAAGAGATGCCGGGCTGCGCGAGCAAGTGGATTAAGGTGAGTTAAATTTTTATTTTTTTAACCCCTCCAGCGCTATTTTACTATGCATTCTGTATTCAGAATGCTATTATTTTCCCTTATACCCATGTTATAAGGGAAAATAATAATGATCGGGTCTCCATCCCGATCGTCTCCTAGCAACTTGCTTGCGGATGCTTGCGATTTTCACGCAGCCCCATACACTTCTATGGGGCCTGTGTTGCGTGGAAAACGCACAATATAGAGCATGCTGCGATTTTCACGCAACGCACAAGTGATGCATGAAAATCACCGCTCATGTGCACAGCCCCATAGAAATAAATGGGTCATCATTGAGCAAATTATACGTCATCATTGAGAAAACTTTGACCCTGTACCTCACAGTCAGCAGACACATTCCAGCCAATCAGCAGCATACCCTCCCTCCCAGACCCTCCCACCTCCTATCAAAAAGCAAGGACAGCATCCATCTTAGATTCATTCTAAAGCTGCAGTGTTAGTGAGAGCAGGGACAGTGCAGCTGCTGCTGATTTAATAGGGAAATTGTTAGCTAGGCCAATGTTCTGTGTCCACTCCAGTCCTCAAAGACTCATCTGATCTGCTGTAAGGACAGCGTCCTGACAGCACCCCAAAAAGCCCCTTTTAGGGCTAGTACATCAGTCTGTTTTTTTTTTTCTCTGTAATATAATTGCAGTTGCCTGCCAGCGTGTGTCAGGCCCACAGAGTGTACTGTGCCCACTACTGCCAGTGTCCACCACTCATATCTGGTGGCACAGTAGCTTGCATTTAAAACAGTAAAACAATTTTTTCTCTGTAATATAATTGCAGTTGCCTACCAGCGTGTGTCAAGCCCATAGAGTGTACTGTGCCCACTGCAAGTGCCCACCACTCATATCTGGTGTGACAGTAGCTTGCATTTAAAACAGTAAAAAAAAAATCTCTGTAATATAATTGCAGTTGCAGGGACATATCTCAGTCAGGCAGCATTACACACATGGACGTACGGTGTGATGATGATGATGTTGTACCCGCTGCTGCTTCCTTTGCTGAGTTGTCAGATACAAGTGAAGCGGTTGATGATGACGATGTGTCCGTGGATGTCACGTGGGTGCCCGCTCGAAGAGAAGAAGAACAGGGTGAAAGTTCAGATGGGGAGACAGAGAGGAGGAGGAGACGAGTTGGAAGCAGGGGGAGGTCATCGCAAGGAGCTAGTGGCACAGTCAGACAGCATGCATCGGCACCCGGGGTCAGCCAGACAGCACGCCAATCAACGGATGCTGTTGCCACCACCAGAATGCCGTCATTGCAAAGCTCAGCAGTGTGGCATTTTTTTTGTGTGTCTGCCTCTGATAACAGCGATGCCATTTGCAACCTGTGCCAAAAGAAGAGTCGTGGGAAGTCCAACACCCACCTAGGTACAACTGCTTTGCGAAGGCACATGATCTCACATCACAAACGCCTATGGGATCAACACATGATGAGTACAAGCAGCACACAAACTCAAAGCCACCATCCTCCTCCTGGTCCAGCATCTTCAGCCACGTCAACCACTGCTGTCCTCCTTGCCCCCTCTCAACCATCCGCCACTCCGCCTCTCACCTTCAGCAGTTCCTGCTCATCTGCCCACAGTCAGGTGTCTGTCAAGGAAATGTTTGAGCGTAAGAAGCCAATGTCCTCCTACTCAATCCTCTTCGCTAACCTCCTCGGCTGAGTCCTCTTCTGCTGCTGTGTCTTGCTCCACATCAACTGCACCCCCCCAGCTCCACAGGGGCTATTCCACATCCCGGATACGACAGTGTCACGCCGTCTTGGGGTTGACTTGCCTGAAAGCAGAGAGTCACACCGGACCAGCACTCCTGTCCGCCCTGAACGCACAGGTGGATCAGTGGCTGACTCCGCACCAACTGGAGATCAGCAAAGTGGTGTGTGATAACGGAAGCAATTTGTTGGCGGCATTGAATTTGGGCAAGTTGACACATGTGCCGTGCATGGCACATGTGTTGAATCTGATCATACAACGCTTTGTGCATAAGTACCCAGGCTTACAGGACGTCCTCAAGCAGGCCAGGAAGATGTGTGGCCATTTTAGGCGTTCCTACACGGCCATGGCGCACCTTTCCGATATTCAGCGGCGAAACGACATGCCAGTGAGGCAGTTGATTTGCGACAGCCCTACACTTTGGAATTCAGCACTCCTAATGTTCGACCGCCTGCTCCAACAAGAAAAAGCCGTCAACGAGTATTTGTATGACCGGGGTGCTAGGACATCCTCTGCAGAGCTGGGTATTTTTTTGCCACGTTACTGGACGCTCATGCGCAATGCCTGTAGGCTCATGCGTCCTTTTGAGGAGGTGACAAACCTAGTCAGTCGCACCGAAGGCACCATCAGCGACATCATCCCATTTGTTTTCTTCCTGGAGTGTGCCCTGCGAAGAGTGCTGGATCAGGCCATAGATGAGCGTGAAGAGGAAGAGTTGTGGTCACCATCAACACCAGAAACAGCCTTATTACCGGAAGTCGGAAAGGATGCAGCTGTTCCAAAACAAGTTAAAAAGTATGTTTTACACAGCGAATAAGGATGATGTCACAGCACAACGGGAATCTAACAGGGAAAGAGGTGAAAGTAATCCTCCTCCTACCACGACCACGCCGGCAAGGACAGGACGCTTTACAGACGTGTTGTTGATGGAGCTGATGGAGTTGCGGAGCTTTTTAAGTCTAACGCATCGGCACAACCCTTCAGGGTCCACCCTCAGAGAACGACTTGACCGACAGGTAGCAGACTACCTCGCCTTAACTGCAGATATCGACACTCTGAGGAGCGATGAACCCCTTGACTACTGGGTGTGCAGGCTTGACCTGTGGCCTGAGCTATCCCAATTTGCGATAGAACTTCTGGCCTGCCCCGCTTCAAGTGTCCTGTCAGAAAGGACCTTCAGCGCAGCAGGAGGTATTGTCACTGAGAAGAGAAGTCGCCTAGGTCAAAAAAGTCTAGATTACCTCACCTTTATTAAGATGAATAAGGCATGGATCCCGAAGGGACTGACAGTGGGGGGTGCATTTGACTAAAAAAGGCCTGATGAGATGCCTTGGGCTAAAAATGGTCCACACGCTGCTGTATTTAATCTCTGCATGTCGGATGACTTGCGTGACTTCTCCGCCACCAACTAGTGTTCAAGCCGCAATTTTTTAGTGCACTTTCTGCCTGGAAAACATAAATTTTTCCAACCGCTGCTACAGCAGCGGCTGCAACAATACCTGATTTTTCAGGCATGTGTTCATGCCTAATTTCTCTGGCCTCTGGTGTTGCACTGTGGCTGCAAAAACAAAACTAAAAAAAAGGCACATACATGTGTCAATTCCCCTTCGTGATCGTTACCTTGTTGTGGTGAAGGGGCTTGTGTATCACAATGAAGCGATCACCTCTATGAGTGTGTTGGAAATGGCAATGTTGGCACACCCCAGATGATAAGGTCGTTGCTTCATTGTGAACAGACCAAAAGCGATCGGCTGGATAATTTTGCATAGAACAAACATTAATTTTCTTTGTGATCATCTCAGGTGATCATTAAAGCCTACTAGGCCAACAATGGGCCCACACTGCAGAATCATTGTTTTCCGGGTCACTTAACTGTCACTGAACTACCTCAGCACGACCATAGGCTTTGAAAAACCGCCATCGCCTGCAATCTCCCAAACGTGCGCACGAGTACAGTCATCACTACACCAAGATTGACGCATAGAGGGATAAAATTTATGTCATGAGTGTGTCAACTATTGACAACTCTTTGCGGTTGTCTAAACTCTATTTGATACACGTCCCCTGATAGGGGACGTAACAGGGATCAAACTGATAGAAATAGTACTACTTAACATACCACTCATATAGGGTGGCACAGTAAACTGCATGGCGCACGCGCAGTGCCCCAAATTGGAAGTGAGAGGACCAACCAAGCATCGTTTTCCATCTCCCGGTTCCTAAAATCTATTCCATACACCACACCGGCCCCTGATAGGGGACATAACAGGGATTAAACTGATAGGAATAGTACTACTTAACATACCACTCATATAGGGTAGCACAGTACATTGCACGGCGCACGCGCTGTGCCCCAAATTGGAAGTAAGAGGACCGACCAAGCATCTTTTTCCATCTCCTGGTTCCTAAAATCTATTCCATACACTGGCCTCTGATAGGGGACAAAACAGAGATTAAACTGGTAAGAACAGATTTTTTTTATTTAAAAAAAAGAGGACAGCCTCTGCGGAGCTGCGTATTTTTGGGCCGCGTTACTGAACGCTCATGCACAATGGCTGTAGGCTCATGCGTCCTTTTGCGGAGGTGACAAACCTGGTCCCAAGGCAACATCATCGACCTCATCCCATATGCGTTTTTTCTGGAGCGTGCCCTGCGAAGAGTGCAGGATCAGGCCGTAGATGAGCATGAAGAGGAAGAGTTGTGGTCACCATTACCACCAGAAGCAGCCTTGTCGTCGTCGATTGCTGGACCTGCGGCAACGCAGAGAGAGGAGACTGAAGAAGAGGAGTCAGAGGAGGAAGGTGGCTTTGAGGAGGTGGAAGACCAACCACAGCAGGTGTCCCAGGGGGCTTGTTGTCACCTTTCGGGGACCCTTGGTGTTGTACGTGGCTGGGTGGAGGAAGAGACCTTCAATGACATCAGTGAGGACAAGGAACGGGACATGGCTAGCTTGGTATCCAACCTTGTTCAAATGGGGAGTTTGCGGTTGTGCAAATGGACTGTTTGCGGTTGTTTGCAGTGCGTTAAACGGGGAGTTTGGTCTGTCAGAGTTTGGTCTGTCACTGTGAAGCTGGTGTAACCCTTACACTACCTGATCAATACAACATCATACCTGATGTTTTAAAGCACGTTATTCCAAACAAATTAGGAATGTTAGGTGATTTATGCCCTTTATGGATTAAAACCTGACTCTGCGTCAACTACGTCATTTTCCATGGGAGTTTTGCCATGGATCCCCGTCCGGCATTCCACAGTCCAGGTGTTAGTCCCCTTGAAACAACTTTTCCATCACTATTGTGGCCAGAAAGAGTCCCTGTGGGTTTTAAAATTCGCCTGCCTATTAAAGTCTATGGCGGTTTGCCCGGTTTGCCCGTTCGCGAACATTTGCGGAAATTTGCGTTCGCGAACGGAAAATTTTATGTTCACGACATCTCTAGATACCACTATGGAGGGATGTGAGAGTCTGGCTGTGAGTTGGTTTCTAGCACTGTTCAGACCCTGTTCACACACCACGGGCAGTTGAGTAGTAGGACCCCATGCTTGCTGAGACACCGTGACGTGGTGCATGAGGGGCTCCGATATGTTCCTGACTGGAAGATATTGGCAAAGTTCTCAGCTTTTAACATCAGCTTGAGGAATTAGCTAGTATTGTCAGTTGCGTATCATTTTGGTGCATTTTTTGCAGTGAATTGTGTATATATTTTTTTTCATCTGCACAATGTATAATTTTGTGTAAGATGTCCTTGTGGTGCATGTGGTCCGCCCCGGCATCCTCCATTGTACGCATTTTTTGCTGGGGATTGCCGTTATCTGCAGACCGCATGCGGAGGAATTGCTCCCCCGGTTATAGACACGCTGCAGTGTCTGGGTTTGGAGCATTTCCACCCGTTTAGGCCACTTTTTTCAGTAATTATTATTTATTTTTTTAATACTAAATGAGGCCATAAAGGACAGTCATATAAATTGTATTACAACAGCCAAGTTATATTACTCTATGAAAAGAATAAGAGCACATAATTTCATTTGGAACGACTGTTGGCTTTAATTATATTGCCAGGTTCAGTTGAAGTGAATAATGAAGTGAAACTTCATTATGAAGTACTAACTACTATTGTAAGTTCAAGTCACCTTTGCCTTTTCTATCCTCAGTGCTTGGCCTCTATTATTTTTTTTTTCAAGAAAACATGTCTGAACCTTATGAAGGGGCCTTTTCAGGCCTAAAAAACATGCTATTTGCATGTTCCTACACTATAGAATATCCATGAATACTTACCTGCTTCTGACATATCTTTCCCCTGCATTGGGCAGTGCCACATTCTTCCACAGAGTACGATCACTGCATTGCTACAGTAGGCCCTGATTTGGGAGTGGAGCCAGTGCGAGCCGCAGCCCCTGAGAGCATCTCCAAACACCCACAAGAGTGGTGTGCTTTCAGCACAACGTTGCATAGTAAGCCTCCAATATTCCAGCACTAAGTAGGCTGATTCCTACAGTTCTACCCATTGTGCTTTTCTTGTGTTTAAATTATAGGTAATCCCTGTATATTTTAAAAGAGGCTTACTCTTGTTTTAATTCCACAATTCACAGATTAATAGCAGTCCATGGTAAATAGTTTTTTTTCTAAAGTGTCTTTCTATAAGCTGATAATGACAGATTATTCATCTTGCACACGAACGTTGTGTGCCCGTGGCCATTTTGCGGCCCGCATACGGTGGGTCCGCAATACACGGGCATCTGCCATAACAGATGCGGACCTATGCACTTGAATGGGTTCGCAATCATGGAGATGCGGAGCTGAAGCACAGATCAAAACCCCACGGAAGCACTACGGAGTGCTTCTGTGGTGTTTTTCTCCGTGCCTCCGCACCGTAAAAAAAAACTTGCTCTATTTTTTTTGCGGTGTGGACGCATCAAGGACCCATTCAAGTTGAATGGGACTTGATCCGTCCCGGCTGCAGCACGGACATTGCCCGTGCATTGTGGACCGCAAATTGCAGTCCCTAATGCACGGAATGGATGCACAACGTTCATGTGCAAGAGGCCTTAATCAAATTCAATACATAGATTGCATAACTATGTGTTCCATTTGCTTTTCCCAAGAAGTATGATAATCATTCTGTCCATAATATTCCAGGCATGTGCCAAGAAAGTCAATGGTAAAAATTTGTGTCTTTACCTAAAATAACAATACCTAACCATAAACTATGTTCATTTAACATTCTGGCAGACAACCAGCACTAGAAAATCTGCTCTGCTAGTTTATTTATGCCTGGATGGCAACCAAACCCACAAGAGAGCAAATTACTATATTCTACTGTGTGAGTGAAGAAGGACACAATCCTTTGGATCATACATTATATGAAAACATATTGAAAGCAAATTGGGATATGTTAAGGGCAATATTAATTATTGATATTTATGCAAATATCGATAATTAATATTCATAAATAGGAGGAGTCATCTGGTGATGACTCCGCCTATTTATGCCTAAATCATAATATAAATATAACCTATTTAGCTATGTTACCTATACACTCCACTGAACTACACTACGTGCGACTATTGCTACGGCGCCTTATACTACAAAAGACTACACACTGTGCTTAAATACAGTAAAAGGTATTTATTAACACACTATACGTAACAGTTTAATATTTGCTTATAATTATATATATCTATATCAATGGAATAGATATATATATTTATAGCAGCACACAGCAATATAAGTAAACACACTATAACAACACACTAATACGGTTCTAACTACACTAACACAGTCCCAAGTCCTCCCCAGGATCTAACTACAATTACAATAATACACTCACATACACACAAATATCAGTAACCCACCCGCCTGGCTACTCACTGTCCCTACGGGGTACAAGGAGTTTAATCACACAATTGTGGCACTGCTGGGGTTAATACATACAGACCACGGAACACGGGGTAGTAACTGTGCAGGGGTAACCCAAGAAAGGGTTAACAAGGCAGCAGCAGTAAAGGGGCTACTGCTGGGGCTTGCAGGGCAGAGCAGGGCTGAGGCAGGGCAGCATGTAGTGAAGGGGTTAATGGCCAGGGACAATAATACAAGTCTAATTATACGCTATATCTATATATATTTATAGATCAATGGTTATAAATATATATACATATAGACGCACACATTACATAAAAACCTAACTCCACTAGACAATGCACAATTCCCAATTCCACCCAACACTCTAGCTATACAATACACTTACATACATTCCTTAGCAGCCCACCCAACCTGGCTCTAAGCTATCCCTATGGGAGGCAAAGGAACACACACTCAGCTGCTACTGGGGTAATTAGGCAGCAGTGAAGGGGTAGGATTACAGGGCAGCTACAGGGGTAACTGGGGCTGCCTCAAGGATACAGGCTCATCAGGGATTAATGCTGCAGGAGTTCAGCAGCCGGAGTTAGGGGATGGTCGGTGGAATAGGGGTAAATCAGGGCAGGAGTATTAGGGGTCTGGAGGGAAAGGGTTACTCAGCCATCTCCAGGGGCATGTGGCCTCTCTTCCTTCAGGGAGCTGTTCCCATGTGTCTCTGATTGTAGTCCAGGTCCAAGAGGCCGCACCTCTGTCCTGCTTGGGCTAATATAGCCCAAAAGCAGCCCCCTCCTCCTTCTTCAACAGGGTATATTTCCACTGGATCGGGGGTCGAGTGGAGGGGTGGACCGTAGGCGCAAAAACGCAACCAGAGTATTTTTATAAACCAATAGTTTTTTTTTATTATTGTTACAGTGACAACACGTTTTGGGGTTCGGTGAATGGAACCGCTGGTGGAGAGAGCGCTGCTTTCAGCTCCTGGCACGTGTGGCGTCCAGAGGCTGTATATATTTTCTTTTTCTTTCCTTGGCCATTTTTCCCTTCTTCAACAGGAGGGTGATGACATCATCGTGGGCGTGTGACGGAATGCTTGAACTGAAACAAAGGACTTCCTGCCCAAGCTGTTAACATCACACACTCCCACGTCATAACAGAACCAGGCTGATCAATATATATATATGTACACATATACACACTACACAACCTGGGGATCATATCAGTATACTGGGCCCACATTTAGGTATATACATCCATATAGATGTTTGGGGCACATCTACCTGAATGTACATATACACAATATAATTCTGGGGCATAAATGGGCAGTAATAAGCCCACCTGCCTATGGATATATTATACATAGCGATGTATGCTGACAAGGGGGCATACATACATCTCCATGTATACACCCATACCACCTGGACCGGCCCATGCAAAAGGGCCAATATACATGCATATATGTAAGGGCATATATACATATATATTTAAATCCAACACTTCCCTCAACAGGATATATTTAGTAATAGTGGTATACCACTATCCATTGCACATAACTATAAAGGCACACCCCTTTTCCTGATAGAAATACGCTGCATTTCTTGCTACATAATGAATGGAAACCAACTCTATATGAACTCTCCATTTTGAATTCTCACTGAGTTTCCTCTTCAGATTTCTGTGTAGTCTCTCTCTCTCTCTTGCTTTATCACAACCTGCTTGCTTTAGCAGAGCTGTGTTAATTCATTTGTTCTCTTGTATATTGCTATGCAACATGCTTTCATCTGGGTGGGTTCTATGATGTCATCAGGCCCCGATATCTAAACTCAATTCAAGACTGCTTTGGGGATTGTGGCATTGACACCCATGTTGAAATTTAGCAGGTGGCTTTTGCCTCCTATTCATTTCAATGGGAAACAGCACTGAAGATCACGGATCGGCAGCTAAGGGCTCTTTCACACTCTTTTCACGCGTTCTTTTCTTCCGGCATAGAGTTCCGTCGTCGTAGGATTATCCCCATGCATTCTGAATGGAGAGAAATCCGTTCAGGATGCATCAGGATGTCTTCAGTTCCGGAACGGAACGTTTTTTGGCCGGAGAAAATACCGCAGCATGCTGCGCTTTTTGCTCCGGCCAAAAATCCTGAAGACTTGCCGCAAGGTCGGATCCGGAATTAATGCCCATTGAAAGGCATTGATCCGGATCCGGCCTTAAGCTAAACGTCGTTTCGGCGCATTGCCGGACCCGACATTTAGCTTTTTCTGAATGGTTACCATGGCTGCCGGGACGCTAAAGTCCTGTTTGCCATGGTAAAGTGTAGTGGGGAGCGGGGGAGCAGTATACTTACCGTCCGTGCGACTCCCGGGGCGCTCCAGAGTGACGTCAGGGCGCCCCAAGCGCATGGATCACGTGATCGCATGGATCACGTCATCCATGCGCATGGTGCGCTCTGACGTCATTCTGGAGCGCCCCGGGAGCCGCACGGACTGTAAGTATACCGCTCCCCCGCTCCCCGCTCCTACTATGGCAACCAGGACTTTAATAGCGTCCTGGCTGCCATAGTAACACTGAACGCAATTTGAAGACGGCTCCGTCTTCAAATGCTTTCAGTACACTTGCGTTTTTCCAGATCCGGCGTGTAATTCCGGCAAGTGGAGTACACGCCGGATCCGGACAACGCAAGTGTGAAAGAGGCCTTAAAGCCATGGTCTCTCCAAGAAGGGACATATCTGTTCTCGGCGCGGAAGTGGCTTTGATCCTATGCGCCGCTTCCCTTTGAAATGAGTGGGAGACAGAAACCACGTGGCTGCTGACAGTGTTTCGGCAAAATTTCGCGACACCTGTCCATGGCAAAATTCTGTGGTAAAACCTGCCATGGGAACAGCTCCTTAGATTTCACACCTTGGTTTAGTCAGCAACAATCGGATTTAGGTTTTGAGGGTCCACTACTTTCCGCAGTACGAACTACTATATAAATACATATATATCAACTCCCCATATTTGACTCCCTCGGTGCAGGGTGCAGCTTTGGAAGAAGATAAAGATACTTTTGTGTAATACCTTGAAAAGTAGAGGGAATTATCCCACTTAATTACAACTCCAATTCCAAAAAAGTTGGGACACTGTATCAAATATAAATAAATGTAAATAACAACAGAATGCAAAATCTTATGGATCCATATTTGAAAGTGAGATATTTTACTATTTCTTGAAAACAAATAACTCTTATAGAACTTCATGACCGCGACGCATCTAAAAAAAGTTGGGATGCTGTGTAAAATGTGAATAGATGTAAATAAAAACAGAATGCAACTACTGTATTTGCAAATCTCATATACCCATATTTTATTCACAATAGAACATAGACCACATATCAGATGTTGAAAGTGAGATATTTTACCATTTCATAAAAAAAAAATGAATTCCTTTAGAACCTGATGGCAGCAACTTAGCTCAAAAAAGTTGAAAAAAAAAGAAGTGCTACTAATATAAAAAGCTGCCAAGTACACCAGAACCATCCCAGGAGATGGCAGTCTGGTTGCTAACCCACAACAAAGTCCACATCCCTGTGCAGGTGTTAAAGGGTGAATGCCAGGGAGGTGCCAGACTAACGCCCTCATGGTTTAGTCCAATATCAAATCGGTTACTTGGCATAGTCACACAGGCACACAACCATTGTCCGTATGCATGTCTGTAACAGCAGGTCCATCTCCACTCATATATAAAGTGTAATTTGTGATAAAACAACCCTATACCAAGTTTTACTGTGGAGTCTCATGGTAACTTCTTCTGTTTGCATTATACCTTCTGTGTGACATTACTTTTTACTTTTAGCATTTTTTTTGTGCTGTGAAATCATTACATTATTTCTGTACTGTGACATCATATCTGAGTTATACCTACGCGTGACATCACTGTTTGTATAATTCTAGAGTTGCAACATCACAAAGTAAATTATTCCTGTACTGTGTCATCAGTGTCTTTATAATCTCTGTACTATGACATCACTCTGTGTATTATGCCAGTATTGTTATATCAATGTGTGCACTATCCATATACTGTGACTTCACTGTGTATATTATCCTTGTACTATGACATCAATATGTGCCTTAGCCTTGTGCAATCACAAGCTTTACTGAACATGTTGAAAGTGGTCATGGTGGAATGGGGCCCCATTGCCAGTTTTGCTATGGAGCCCAATGGTTACTTGTTATGCTTCTGATAGAATACATCTTTCTAGTCTCTTGGGAAACAACACTCGATTTTCTCACTATTTTCTTTTATTACTGACCACTCTAATGCAAGGACAAGTAATGTATAATGAACACAGCACATCTTGAAATCCTTCTCAAATTGATACCTAAAAGGATATTTTGTGGCCTGAGCTTCTACAATTCTTTAATATAAAAGCTCCCATCATTCAAAATGTGTGAAATTACTTTTTTGTATTTCATAGTGTAGGGTGAAAAAATATCAAAAGGATAAGACTGTTTCCTGCTATATCAGTAAGATTGCAGTTGAGGTATTGGTTGCACGTCTATAAGGTTAGTATTAAAAGTTAAAGGGAATCTATCACCAAGAAAACAGGCTCAATGCTTTGTAGGGCTAGCTCAGCTGAATGTAATGATACCTTTCACTTAGCAATCAGTTGCTTCATTCTGGAGAAAAAGTACTTTTGATAAATATGCAAATGAGTACTTACGTGCACTGAAGGCTGACCCAAGCCACTCTGTGCACCTTTGGTCTTTCTGCTTCCTCTGCCAGTCCTGATTTCAACCGCGCTTTAAATTCACTATTCTCGCACATCGCTGACTTGTCAGTATGGACTCTGCATTGTATTAATGGGGCCACAGCAAATGGTGTACGGACAGTGCCCCCTGAGGTTGGCTAAATCCTGGCATAGCACATCAGTGCTATGGACTACTGCAAGCAGGCTCGGACTGGCCCACAGGGGTACAGGGGAATTCCCCAGTGGGCCCCTGGGCAAAGTGGGCCCCTAGTCTCCCACCCCCTACACAAGTGGCACATAACACATTAGACTTACTGCAGTACATACATATATTCAATGTACAGCACCTCCACCAGCCTATGTTCATATAAAAAACGTGTTCGATTATTTATTATATTTGAATGTATCCGTACGGTGGGTCCCCAAAATAAATTTTACTGGTGGGCCCTAGGTACCCCAGTCCGACACTGACTGCAAGCACTGCTGCCTTCTCAAACAGCTGATGGGCAGGGTTACTGGATGTCAGACCCCACCGATCAGAAAGGATAGATCATCAGTAAGAAAAAGGTAGATAACCCCTTTAAGATGCCAGAACATGGAGGCAGCTTTGGAATTACATTAGGCAGTTGCATGTTTAGGAGCTCATAAGCGTAAAAAGGGAAATCCAGTCAAAATGATCTTTTAAAATTCCATAGCTCCTGGATTATATTAGTGATGACAGACAACTGCTACATAGCTCTGAGGCCCCCCTGACACTGCTCATAGATTTTAGTTACTGAAGATCTTATAAAACATTCTAACCACACCGCCTTCACCAATATGAGGTTCCCACAGGTTTCAATGACATCTGATGAGATCACTTTGACTGTATTTCCCTTTATTCATGTGTACTGTCTACAACACATTCATAACAAACTTTGCTTCTCTGTCACTTAACGATAAAATCTAAATACTTGTCTTGGCCACATGTCTATTGACCTCAACTGAACTGGAAAAAAATGTATATTCTCTTTTAATGGCAAAGATACCGGGGACTGATTAAGATGATCACATTTTCTTTTGTTGTGTTTCCATCAACCTTTCCTGACAACAGTTCTGAATGTCTTTGTACATCTTCTGAATATTGTTTCCTACAAATGCACACAAGTTAATCTCACAAATCTCAATGCCGCTCCTGTGTCTAGCCTCTTGGTGCTGTCTGTGAATGCACACTATCAGCAGAGGATCTATAGCTCTACAGCATCACCAAGATTCCTACCATAATCCATCAATCACACTATTCTCTACATCCTTTCCTATAACCTGTTAAGGCCACCATTCCTGCTTTTTAACTCATTTTGCTAATACAGAAAAGCTAACCCAAATTTTCCGTGCCACCCCTATCAGGGTTTACCTGGCGTGTGAGGACAGGGAAGATCCAGCTGCTTTACTATAGGTTAAGAAGAAGTATAGGTGCTACAGTATTTTCTACCTGGGTAAGCAACTCCCTTTTACAGTATACATGAATCTATCTCTTTACAGATGTAGCGTCATGGCATGGTGCAACTCATAGGTTATTGCATTTCATTAGTTTAGGTAAATAGTAATTAATATTCTATTACAATGTTGCAGGTATAAATATATACACTGACTGAAGTGTTTAGGCCTCTTTCACACTTGCGTTGTCCGGATCCGTCGTGTACTCCATTTGCCGGAAGTGCCCGCCGGATCCGTAACACCGCAAGTGAACTGAAAGCATTCGAAGATGGATCCGTCTTCAAAATGCGTTCAGTGTTACTATGGCACCCAGGACGCTATTAAAGTCCTGGTTGCCATAGCAGTAGTGGGGAGCGGGGGAGCAGTATACTTACAGTCCGTGCGGCTCCCGGGGCGCTCCAGAATGACGTCAGGGTGCCCCATGCGCATGGATGACGTGATCTATGCGACACGTCATCCATGCACGTGGGGCGCCCTGACGTCACTCTGAAGCGCCCCGGGAGCCGCAGGGACGGTAAGTATACTGCTCCCCCGCTCCCCACTACACTTTACCATGGCAACCAGGACTTTAGTGTCCTGGCAGCCATGGTAACCATTCAGAAAAAGCTAAACGTCGGATCCGGTAATGCGCCGAAACGACGTTTAGCTTAAGGCCGGATCCGGATTAATGCCTTTCAATGGGCATTAATTCCGGATCCGGCCTTGCGGCAAGTGTTCAGGATTTTTGACCGGAGCAAAAAGCGCAGCATGCTACGGTATTTTCTCCGGCCAAAAAACGTTCCGTTCCGGAACTGAAGACATCCTGATGCATCCTGAACGGATTTATCTCCATTCAGAATGCATTGGGATAATCCTGATCAGGATTCTTCCGGCATAGAGCCCCGACGACGGAACTCTATGCCGGAACAGAACAACGCAAGTGTGAAAGAGCCCTTACTTGTATATACACATCTATGTGCTTGACAGAGGTGTAATAGCAGTTGACATTTGACACTGAGTGGATCTATTCTAAGGCCTCTTTCACACGGGCGTTGCGGGAAAAGGTGCGGGTGCGTTGCGGGAACACCCGCGATTTTTCCACGCGAGTGCAAAACATTGTAATGCGTTTTGCACTCGCGTGAGAAAAATCACGCATGTTTGGTACCCAAACCCGAACTTCTTCACAGAAGTTTGGGCTTGGGATCGGTGTTCTGTAGATCGTATTATTTTCCCTTATAACATGGTTATAAGGGAAAATAATAGCATTCCGAATACAGAATGCTTAGTAGGTGATCAATTGAGGGTTAAAAAAAAATAACCTTCTCCTCTTGTTCGCGTAGTTCTCCCGGTCTTTAGTTCTTTAATGATGAGTTGTGGGCTAAAGGACCTTTGGTGACGTCAGATCACATGCTCCAATCACATGGTACATCACCACAGTGATGGACCATGTGATTGGAGCATGTGATCTGACGTCACCAAAGGTCCTTTAGCCGATAGTTCATCTTTTGAGAAGTAAAGAAGAGACGGGAGCTATGCGAACAAGAGGAGAAGGTGAGTTAATTTTTTTATTTTTTTTTAACCCTCAATTGATCACCTACTATGCATTCTGTATTCAGAATGCTATTATTTTCCCTTATAACCATGTTATAAGGGAAAATAATACAGTGAATAGACTGTCACCTAGCAACCATGCGTGAAAATCGCACCGCATCCGCACTTGCTTGCGGATGCTTGTGATTTTCACGCAACACCATTCACTTCTATGGGGCCTGCGTTGCGTGAAAAACGCAGAATATAGAGCATGCTGCGATTTTCACGCAACGCATAAGTGATGCGTGAAAATCACCGCTCATCTGAACAGCCCCATAGAAATGAATGGGTCGGTATTCAGTGGGGGTGCAATGCGTTCACCTCACGCATCGCAACCGCGCGGAATACTCGCCCTTGTGAAAGGGGCCTAAATGAGCAATTAGACATGTAGCCTTCCTTATTTTTTACACTCGTGGCACTTTATTCCTAAAAAAAATTCTCAGCAGTGGCACATTGATATATTGATACGTACAGTAGTAGCACATTAATGCTTTAAACACTTTTTTTTTTTTACACATAATATCTTTACTTTTAGCAAATGTTAAAAGATCCAGCTCTCACATGGAAGAATTATAAAAAATTGTAATATTATTCTAGGCCCATTACAATACATGACACATCCATCAATAAAGATACAAATTGTTTACGCATTTCGAACCATAGTGCACCAGTTCTTTTTTATAACATATTCTTGAGTGCGGTGAAGATGTTTTTATAACACTCTTTCTAAAGACATAGGTGCTTGCAGATCAATGACTTGACTGCCCCACCCAGTTAACCCCACTTTGTTCCATACATATTATTGCTACTGTATATAACAGGATATGAACTGAAGATCAATAAGGCTACTTTTGAACTGGCATTTTGGTTTCCGTTTGTTAAATATGTTTCAGGTTCAGATCAGATTTGCCCTAATGCATTCCGAATGGATGCTCAGAATGCATCAGTTTGCCTCCGTTCCGCCCCCATTCCGCTCTGGAGGCGGACACCAAAACGCTGCTTACAGCATTTTGGTGTCCGCCTGACAATGCCGAGGCAAACGGATCCATCCTGACACACAATGTAAGTCAAAGGGGACGGATCCCTTTTCACTGACACAATATGGCACAATAGAAAACGGATCTGCCCCCCCATTGACTTTCAATGGTGTTCAAGACGGATCCGTTTTGGCAATGTTAAAGATCATACAAACGGATGCGTTCTGAACGCGGTTGCATTATCGGTGCGGATCCATCTGTGCAGATCCATGGCGGATCCGCACCAAACGCGAGTGTGAAAGTAGCCTAAGTTAAATCATTTTTTAAATTAAGTCCATATGGAAATCTGGTTTGTAAAGTCGAAGCTCCTCTGTAGTGATGGCCAGTTCGCATTGTTCGCCCGCGAACATATGCGGGTTGCCATCTTTTTTCACAAGTCCGTCGAGGCACAGGTACTGCTGCAATATCTCTGATGAGCTGAACGATTTTATGTTTTAAATATCCCTACTCTACCACCAGATCACACATAGAACAACTGTTCCCAACTGTGAAAAGGAGACTGTTTTGTTTTGTGTTTGATACAAGTATTATGTTTGTAACCTTGGTTGTAATATATATGTTCTCTACTTTGACAAAACCCCTGTGTGAATGTGTGTTTCTTAGGCTACATTCACATGATGTTCCGTATGGCATCCGTTTTTTTGCGGATCCATTGTAACAATGCCTATCCTTGTCAGCAAAATGGACAAAAAAAGGACATGTTCTATCTCTTTTTGCGGGGCTATGGAACAAACATATGGATGCGGATAGCACGTTAATATTAATGGGTCTTCGTCCTATCTGCAAAAAACCCGGAACGGACACGGAAACAAAATGCGTTCGTGTGTATGTAGCCTTATTTCTTTCTTTTCTCATTAGGCTGGCCACCTAATGCTCTATTTTTCCCCTCATTTTGCCACCTGGACCTGTGTATTAGAACCAAGGAAACTATGTGAAAACCATGTGTGTTAAAATATGTTTAAAATATGTTACTTACCTGCACTATTTTCAGCAGGGTGTGTCTGCTCTGACTTTATAAGAGGAAGGCATCAGAAACTCTGGACTTTTATAGAGGAAACCTTCTTAGGATTGTGAAGAAAACTGTTGCATAAAAGGGCACAGCTGAACAGCAATCAAGGTAGTGTCACGGCCTTTGGTGTGCGCCGTGACACTGTTGCCACGCTTGCAGTTGCTTGTGGCAATGTGTTGCTGTTATAGCATGCAGGGGCAGTGTCACGGCCTTTATTGTGTGGGCAGTGACATGGTTGCCACGCATGCTGTTGCCTGTGGCAACGTGTTGCTTTTTATGCTTGTGTGTGCACTTCCCCTTTAAGTTGTTTCCTCCTTTTGTCTGGTGGTCGTGGGGTTTATGGTGTGGTACTGGGTGTGGTCTCTAGGCTCTATTTATTCTTGTGTTTTGAGCCTGAGATCTAGTTTTGTCTCCAGCCTTGGTGTGTGTGTTGGAGTGTTGATGTTCCTGGATTCCATCTGTCCAGTCTTAGGGCCATCCTAGTTGAACATCAATGTCACCCCCTTGTTTCTATGTTCTATCCCCTACCCTTACCTGTTATTGTGTTTGGTGTGGGTTTATGTTATGGGTGTGTGGTGATGTCTTGTTTGGTTTACTATGTCTGGCATGTTTGGTGTTATGCCTGGCATGGTTGCTAGACATCCCCTTGTCTGTCTATGCCTCCGGAAGGGGGCCCCATTGGTTTCCCGGAGGGGTGAACCTAAAGTTCAGGAGCAGCCTTGCCTGGAGCCAGCTTGCATCCGGTGTTCGCAGGAGGTTCCAGGTTGTTTGGTTGTCATTGTTCCATCTTTGCTGCGGCAGGTAAGTGTTTGTTGTTCTGGTGTGTTGTTTATTTACCTGGTGCTTACCTGCCGTTCAGTTGCTGCTCTATCTATATTTCTATCATCTGTTACTAGGCCACTGGAGACTCCGGTTCATCTGTATCCTTGAGGAACCAGTTGTCTCCTATTCCTGACCCCTATGCAAGGGACTGTTAGGGTCAGCAGTATCCAGGTTCCAGTGTATGAGCCCTCCTACTTTTAGGGGGCGCTCATACGGTCAGGAGACCAGGGTAAGGATTAGGCTGTAGGAGGTGACCTGCACCTTTTCCCTGTGTCCTAGCTTAGTATTAGCCCCCATTATACGGTGGGGAGTTTCCCCCACTCCCCATCGTGACAGGTAGTAGATGATTGTGGAGTCCTGATGCTACACTGTGGATAAGCAATAGCCTGAAGGTTAAGGCTTGCTTTGTATAAATAATGGACTTTTTGCCATGTAATTGCTTTTTGTTGGAAAGAAAAAAACATTTAAAACAAACTTTGGATTTTTGTTCTTCAATCAAGGCCTGAATGTCCTTCTGAAAATCCCATGCTCTAGAGTCTAGAAAAACCCCTGGCCGCAGCTTCTCTGAACATTATTGACTAAAAGCTAAATGAATTACGGGATAATTCAGCTCAAAGCTGACTATGGAGATGCTGACATGTGGCCCTTAATTGTCAGCCCACAGCCGAAGACATCAGCAGGAGGAGAATGTGGAAGAGCCAACTTTGAACTGCCTTCCTCCCCTCCTGCTGAATAAAGGCCAAACCGGAAAGCAGTGGCTGCTGGTTGAGCCATCAATGATGTAGTAATTCATTTAGCTCTCAGACAGCAGTGTTTTCAGGAGCTGTGGCCCATGCTAGGCAGCCCACAGCTAAAGACAGAGTCAGCCCAGATATGCCTTCATAAATAAAAAATAGTCAAATTCCCATGCAAAACCCACTGGCAAAAATGTAGAACACTGGGTAGAAAATAAATTATGTGCAGCCATAGAATTTCAGTCCTTCCTTATTTTTGCTGTCCTAGATACTTGCCTTGCTAACATATGGATTATTGTACTTTAGCATAATAAATTAAAATGTTTTCCCCCTTACACACTACACACTACTAATCAAGGGCTATAGAGCTGTGAACCAAATTGAAATTGGCCTTCTTATGACATCGGTGTAATCCATTATCAACACATAGAGCATGGTAATGCTTTACCCAACTATTTGGTTGGTAATATTTTTTTAGGGAATTGCTGGTTATATTTAGTCAATTGGTTTTGCATAGATATTTAACTGCTCTGTCAATTTGCCATGCACTCATTTTTGTTTAATATATACAGTGGACAGTATAAGGGCATGTTCATACGGCTGATTTTTTAAGTGAGGATTTTGGTGCATTTTTCATGTCCTAATTCATGTAAAAAATACAACACCTGCTCTTGTTTATAATGGGAATTTAGTTATATAGTTAAATAGTTAATTTAACACAGCTTTGTTTATTTTAGTGGCAATTTTAAATAATTTCATCTGAAAGTAGATCACACACTTTATTAAAGACAATCTGACAACCAATGCAGCTGCTGTTTTTTTCATTTTTAAAAATAGTCCACCCAGCCAAACAGAAAAAAATAGAAATAAAACTTTAAATGGTCACTGTACTATCAACAAACTATGCATAAATTAATAGTACAGGTGAATATAATACACTTTGTAATATACCTTACCAGAGAAAATACCTATATCTTCCTCTATCTGGTCACTCCTCCATCTCCTCTCTATAGACCTCTAAGGAAGAAAGAAGCATTTTTCTCTGATAAAATATATTGGAAAGGTACTTATTTTCACCTGTACTATTAATTTCGGAAAAGTTTTTTGATAGTACAGGGAACGTTAATAAGCTTTGTAAATTGGAAAAAAAAAAACTATAAAGCATTTGTTCACTATGCTGATTTAATTATACACACTCAAGAATGTAATAACCATATGATAAGGTATCTAACATTTAATTTACAGAATTTACCGAGATTATGCTATGCTCACACACCCAGTTACATAGGTCACTTTATCCCACACATTAAATAATCTCCAGAGATACCAAATTGTCATATTTGCCTGTTTTACAATATTTTCCAGATGTCAGAGGAAAATAAGCCTAAAAATAGTCATTTGTTGCGTACCACCGTACTATAATTCAATAATGTTTTCCAAAAGCTGTGTCCTGAAATAGCTGAATGTCTTGTTCATGGGACTGAAATGTTATCTCACTTCCTGCACATACACAAGGACAATGCATAAATTTGACAGGTCAGCTGCCTCAAGCCACTGTACCAACAGGTGGGTAATACAATACATGATATTACTTTACAAGAGTCTGTGGTACTTCATTTAGGGGCTATAAAAGTTGAAAACTCCGGAATACCCTTACAAAAAGTGATAAAATATTCTCTCGAGGAAAGATTTGTGTTTTGACCTATCAAAGCTTTTGTGGTTTGGCTTGGCAGTCACAGTTTTTTCTCTGACTAGACATGGTCAACAGGATATGACAAATCTTCTACGAAGGAGGTGCTCATCATGTTTTTCCTTTGCTTCAACAACTTGCTGTATAGATATAGTGGGTTAAAAAGAAAACCTCTTGATAATGCACTGTCAATATTGAGGTGTCAAATATCTACCTTCACTGATTGTTTTTATCAGTGCAAAATTAGGAAAACTCACAAGCAAACCACTCCAACCAATTAGATGTCTGAATATTTCAATCTGAAAGATATCAGTATCTCCATTATACTTGTGCATTTTCATAAATTAATTCTCCAAAATGAGACATTTCTTGGAAATGTCTCATGTATGTAATTTTAGTTTCATTAATTAGATGTAAGTCTGTAAAATAAATAGTCTGTTTATGCATTTTCCCCCCCTTGTTTCAGCTGTATATTAAAAAAAAAAAAAAAGCTTTTCAGGGGTATCCATTGTTGTAGCTCATCCTTCCTGTGTTGTCTGTATAAAAAATGGAGCAGGCTGTGTGTTCCTCATGGCAGCTAAAATAAATGGGAATTAATGAACAAAATTGTTGTAAATTATTACAGCCTTCAGCATTGTTTATAGCTCCCTAACTTAGAGACTAAAAATGTCAGGGGAGATACATCCAGAGCATTATCGGTGGCTATAGTGTGTAGTGTTGCTCTCCAGCCATATCTAGTCCTCCAGCAGTACAGTAGTACTTTCATTTAGTGTTGATCACAAATATTCGAATTGCGAATTTTAATCGCGAATATCGGCACTTCGAGAATTCGCAAATATTTAGAATATCGCAAAAATATATTCGTAATCGCGAATATTCGATTTTTTTTTTAAATACCAGTTCATGCGAATTTTTATGCCAATTTTCGCAATCGAGAAAATAATGCCTGGAGATCATGAATTCGCGGATTCTCGAATATATAGCGAATATTCGCCTAAATATTTGCGAAATATCGCAAATTCGAATATTGCCCCTGCCGCTCATCACTACTTTCATTAGGCTGGGTTCACACTTGAGCGCATTTTATATGCGCGTTTAACGCGCGTTTTTGTCGCTCGTTTTTATGCGCATTTTTTGCAATAGTAAACGCGCGTTTGACGCGCGTTTGTGTGATTGACTGCAGTGTCCTATGGCCACAAACGCGCGTCAAAACGCCCCAAAGAAGCTCAAGAACTTGTTTGAGCGTAGGGCGTTTTTCAGCGCGTTCAAACGCGCTGTAAAACGCTCAAGTGAGAACCAGGGCCATAGGGAAGCATTGGTTTTCATGTGTTGAGCGTTTTACAGCGCGTTTGAACGCGCTGTAAAACGCTCAAGTGTGAACCCAGCCTAAGTCAAACTCTGCTGAACTTGACAAAGTCTACACTGAAAAACTCAAAAGTGAGTTACAGGAAATAGCCTATTGTGTGCTACAATGCCCAGTGTTAAAGCTGTAATATTTCAAGAATATTGATTAGATATATTTTTATTAATAATATTGACATATTCATTTTTAACACAGGGAAGATTAGTGAATGTTCTTCCCTAATGCAAATATTCCTTATTAACTAGTAACATAGTTTATAAGGCCGAAAAAAGACATCTGTCCATTCAGTTAGGCCTGTTATCCAGCAAGATGTTCCAGAGGAAGGCAAAAAAACCTGTGAGGTAGAAGCCAATTTTCCCCACTTAAGGGGAAAAAAATTCCTTCCTGACTCCAATCAGAATAACTCCCTGGATCAACGACCAATCTCTAGTAGCTATAGCCTGTAATATTATTACACTCTTGAACTCTTTTAGTGAACTCACCATCACCACCTCCTCAGGCAGAGAGTTCCATAGTCTCACTGCTCTTACCGTATAGAATCAACTTCTATGTTTGTGTAGAAACCTTCTTTCCTCCAGACGCAGAGGATGTCCCCTCGTCACAGTCACAGTCCTGGGGATAAATAGATGATGGGATAGATCTCTGTACTGACCCCTGATATATTTATACATAGTTATTATACCTCCCCTCAATCGTCTTTTTTCTAAAGTGAATAACCCTAATTTGGATAATCTTTCAGAGTACTGTAGTCCCCCCATTCCAGTTATCACTTTAGTTGCCCTCCTCTGAACCCTCTCCAGCTCTGCTATGTCTGCCTTGTTCATAGGAGCCCTGAACTGTACATAGTACTACATGTGTGGTCTGACTAGTGATTTGTAAAGTGGTAGGACTATGTTCTCATCACGGGCATCTATGCCCCTTTTGATGCAACCCATTATATTATTGGCCTTGGCAGCAGTTGCCTGACACTGTTTTCTACAGCTTAGATTGCTGTTCACTAAAATGCCAAGGTCCTTTTCCATGTCAGTGTTACCCAGTGTTTTACCATTTAGTATGTATTGGTGACTTGCATTATTCCTTACCATGTGCATAGTCTTACATTTGTCAGTGTTAAGCCACTTATCTGTCCAAGCCTCCAATCTATCCAGATCCCTCTGTAGCAGTATACTGTCCTCTTCCATGGTAGGATACTTTCACACTAGCGCTATTCTTTTAACGGTATTGAAATCCGGTAAAGGGTCTCAATACCGAAAAAAAAAAAGACAGTTTGTCCTAATGGATTCTGAATGGAAAGCAATCCGTTCAGTATGCATCAGGATGTCTTCCATTCCGTCCCTTGTATGCAGGGCCGGTGCAAGGATTTTTGCCAACACAAGCGAAGCTACATTTTGGCGCCCCCCCCTTCTCCCTTCCGCAGCTCACCTGGCCCTGGTCCCGTCTGCAGCAGCTGGCTTATCCTCTGTGTGGTCCTGGTATCTTCGCTCTGCCTCAGACAATCGCTGATTTGAGGACTGTATTTTTCGCCCTATAAGACACACCGGCCCATAAAACGCACCTAGGTTTTAGAGGAGGATAATAAGAAAAAATATTTTCCATTACACCTCAGGTCAGACCAGCAATCAGACCCCCAATGGTTATCAGACCTCAGATCAGACCCCCAATGCTTTAGATCAGCCCCCCATGTCAGCCATCACCCCCCCTCCATCAGCCCCTCATGTCAGCCATCATGCCCCTCATGTCAGCCATCATGCCCCCCATGTCAGCCATCATGCCCCCCATGTCAGCCATCATGCCCCCATGTCAGCCATCATGCCCCCCATGTCAGCCATCATGCCCCCCATGTCGGCCATCATGCCCCCCATGTCAGCCATCATGCCCCCATGTCAGCCATCATGCCCCATGTCAGCCATTAGCCCCCCATGTCACATTTCTCTACCTCAATGTCACATTTCTCACCACTCCATGTCAAATCACCTATGTCACATCAGCCCTCACATTTCTGCCCACTCCATCCATGTTGTCACATTTCTCCCACCTCCATCCATGTTGTCACATTTCTCCCACCTCCATCCATGTTGTCACATTTCTCCCACCTCCATCCATGTTGTCACATTTCTCCCCCTCCATCCATGTTGTCACATTTCTCCCCCCTCCATCCATGTTGTCACATTTCTCATCCTCCATCCAAGTTGTCACATTTCTCCCCCTCCATCCATGTTGTCACATTTCTCCCCCCTCCATCCATGTTGTCACATTTCTCCCCACTCCATCGATGTTGTCACATTTCTCCCCACTCCATCCATGTTGTCACATTTCTCCCCCCTCCATCCATGTTGTCACATTTCTCCCCACTCCATCCATGTTGTCACATTTCTCCCCCCTCCATCGATATTGTCACATTTCTCCCCCCTCCATCCATGTTGTCAGATTTCTCCCCCCTCCATCGATGTTGTCACATTTCTCCCCCCCTCCATCCATGTTGCCACATTTCTCCCTCCCCCCATGGCACATCATCCCCCCCGGCCCCATCTATGATCACATCATTACCCCCTATTGTGTCACATCCCCCCCCCCCGTGCGCTCAGCCTCTGATGATCACCTACCCTATCCACCTGTCCTGCTGTCTGCTGCTACGGCAATCTGGCTGACGGCTGTGTGAGTCAGACTCAGACTCACAGACACAGTCAGTCAGCTCTTGTCCCTGCTTCCTGCCGCTACGCAGATATTTTAATTTGCATGCCTTCTACAAGATCATTAATAAATATATTGAAGAGAATAGGGCACAATACTGACCCCTGAGGTACTCCACTAGTGACAGTGACCCAATCTGAGTGTGTACCATTGATAACCACCCTCTGATTTCTATCACTGAGCCAGTTACTTACCCACATACAGACATTTTCTCCCAACCCAAGCATTCTCATTTTATACACTGATCTAAAGAATTATTAGGAACACCTGTTCTATTTCTCATTAATGCAATTATCTAGTCAACCAATCACATGGCAGTTGCTTCAATGCATTTAGGGGTGTGGTCCTGGTCAAGACAATCTCCTGAACTCCAAACTGAATGTCAGAATGGGATAGAATGAGCGTGGCATGGTTGTTGGTGCCAGACGGGCCGGTCTGAGTATTTCACAATCTGCTCAGTTACTGGGATTTTCACGCACAACCATTTCTAAGGTTTACAAAGAATGGTGTGAAAAGGGAAAAACATCCAGTATGCGGCAGTCCTGTGGGCAAAAATGCCTTGTGGATGCTAGAGGTCAGAGGAGAATGGGCCGACTGATTCAAGCTGATAGAAGAGCAACGTTGACTGAAATAACCACTCGTTACAACCGAGGTATGCAGCAAAGCAAAGCGGATGGGCTACAACAGCAGAAGACCCCACCGGGTACCACTCATCTCCACTACAAATAGGAAAAAGAGGCTACAATTTGCACGAGCTCACCAAAATTGGACTGTTGAAGACTGGAAAAATGTTGCCTGGTCTGATGAGTCTCGATTTCTGTTGAGACATTCAAATGGTAGAGTCCGAATTTGGCATAAACAGAATGAGAACATGTATCCATCCTCTGATGGCTACTTCCAGCAGGATAATGCACCATGTCACAAAGCTTGAATCATTTCAAATTGGTTTCTTGAACATGACAATGAGTTCACTGTACTAAAATGGCCCCCACAGTCACCAGATCTCAACCCAATAGAGCATCTTTGGGATGTGGTGGAACGGGAGCTTTGTGCCCTGGATGTGCATCCCTCAAATCTCAACTGCAATGCTATCCTATCAATATGGGCCAACATTTCTAAAGAATGCTATCAGCACCTTGTTGAATCAATGCCATGTAGAATTAAGGCAGTTCTGAAGGCAAAAGGGGGTCCAACACAGTATTAGTATGGTGTTCCTAATAATTCTTTAGGTGAGTGTATACTAACCTTTCATGTAGTACAGCGTCAAATGCTTTGGAGAAGTCCAGACATACGTCACCCATTGATTCACCGCTGTCAAGTCTAGAACTTACCTCCTCATAGAAACTGATTAAATTAGTTTGACATGACTGATCCCTCATGAAGCCATGCTGATATGGCATTATTTGCTTATTTTCATTGGGGTACTCCAAGATGTCATCTCTTAGAAAACCTTCAAATAGTTTACCCATGACAGTTGTTAAACTTACAAGCCTATAGTTTCCGGGCTCATTTTTTGGACCCTTTTGAATATTGCCACCACATTTGCTATGCGCCAATCCTGTGGAACACTCCCTGTCGTTATATACTCCTTAAATATCAGAAATAATGGTCTGGCTATGACATTACTTAATTTTCCTAGGATACGGGGTGGATGCCATCTGGTCTTGGCGATTTTTCTACTTTAATCTTTTTGAGACGCCGCTGTACTTTTTCCTGGGTTACACAGGGCACTTTTAATGGTGAATTTACTTTTACATTCTGCATTTCATCTGACAGTTTATTTTCCTCAGTAAATACAGTGGAGAAAAAAAATATTTAATAGCTTTGCTTTCTCCTCATCGCTCTTTGCAACTCCCCTCTCATTTTAGTGATGAGCTGCATAGGCAATATTTGAATTTGCAAATATTCGCCATAAATTAGCAAATTCGAGAATTTGCGATCTCCATTTATTATTTACTTGATTGCAAAAAATAGGCAATGTAATATATTTGCGATAAAAATTTGCGATTAGAATATTCGCGATCAACACTAATAGGTAGGCAACTTTCCTATTGGCTGCTAGGGATGTTGCTAAGTGCCGACATTCGCAATAAATTTGCAAAAAATTCGCAAGTACCATATTCGTGAATACTAATATATAGCACTATATTCTAAATATTCACAAATTCTCGAAGTGGCGATATTCGCAATTAAAATTTTTGATTTGAATATTCGCACTCAACACTAATTATTGTGTAGAGGACACCTTCAGATTTATACTTTTTACCATTTATATAATTGAACAACATTTTACGGTTTTGCTCTTTGGCAATTAATCTCTCAGTCTCTAGTTTGTCTGCTTTTATTTGTTTTTTACATATTCTATTTTTGTCCTTATAGTTTTTCAGTGCTTCCTCGCCACCCTCCTGTTTTAGTGGTTTAAATGCTTTCTTTTTGTCATTTATTGCTTTCTTTATAGTTCTATTTATCCACATTGTTTTTTTCTTGTTCCTTAACCTTTTATTCTCATACGGTATGTACCTCTCACAATTAGATTTTAGGATGCTTTTAAAAATATCCCATTTTGTGGCTGTATTTTTATTTTTGAGGACTTTTATTTACTATTTATGTTCCTCCCTGAAGAAACACTCTTTTGAATGATAATTGGAAGGTTATTACTTTATGGTCACTATTTCCCAGGTGTCCCCCAACCTGCACGTCTGTTGTTCTGTCAGGCCTATTGGTTAATACTAAGTCCAGTATGGCCGTCCCTCTAGTCGGGTCCTGAACCAGTTGGGAAAGGTAATTGTCTTTGGTTATTGCCAAGAACCTGTTTCCTTTATGAGATATACAGGTTTAAATTTCCCTGTCTATATCTGGGTAGTTGAAGTCCCCCATAATAACAACCTCATTAAGATCTGCCGCCTCGTCTATCTCGTTTAGTAGCTAATTGTATTGTCTTCATAGCAAATCTTCCGCTTTATATAGATGAGCCAGTACTGTATGTTCTCTAGTAAGTTTTCATGATGCCAATGAACTTGAAATTCATTTAAACCTAGCAAACTGATTATATAATCTATATGATACATTTTGTTCTATACTAAAGATGAAAGATAATGCTTATATTGCTCACACTTGATTTGCATATAATAAAAAAAACTGTCTGCTATCTGCACATATTAAATGCTACGTGTAGAATCATATTATATATAATTTCAACTGACCTTAGAAAGCCAATAACTAAAGAAAAGTTATAGTTTGAAGTTCTAGTTATTTAACTAAACATAGATATTTACTAACTATTTCCCACACTTCCATTTAATACTGTTAGGAAATGCACTAAGTGGCTTGTAATTACTGCCCAGTCTTTTTTTTACTTCTTAGATAACATAGGAACTACTAAAGAAAGCATATATAATACACATCTTTTTTGGATTTTGTTTTGTATACAGTTGTATTAAAATTTTTAGTCAACTACAGTTAAGGCAATGGTATACTGCATCAAATGGCCGAATACTGTAGCTGCTTTGTATAGTTCAAGGGGTCAGTGCATCTCACGCAATCATATTATATTGCTACGATATGCCATCAATGTTAAATAGATACAGGTTTCACCTCTAGGACCAACTCCTATCTCTAGAACCGGGCCCCAGATGTGATGTAGAGCACATTGTGCATGCATGGCTTGCTCTCCTTACACTTCTATGCGAGTTCTGAAATCCCCAAGTAAGCACGCTGGGCTATTTTTCAAAGACCCATAGTGGTGAAAGGAGAGCAAACCATGCATGCAATCTCCATTCACCACTATGGGACTTCTGGAAATAGCAGATCCACCCCTCAGCTATTTTTGGAACTCCCATAGTTGTAAATCGAATGCAATGCGTCTTCCTTCATTTTGTGCGGTTCTGGAGACAGGAGCATGACTCTGAGGTCATATGCTATCAATGTCTGAGATAGGAATACTCATTTAAGGCAAGTGTGGGTACACTGAATAAGCTGTGAACCTGTAGATTGCAAGACAAAGTGACAACTATTTAAAATGACCATCCATGATAATTAGTGTTGAGAGAAGTTAACTTCGGATGGTTCATCCAAAGTCTCTTCGTTCAAAACTTCAGAATAATAATAATATTAGAATGTATGGGCTCCGATGAGCTGAAGTAAGTTATTTGTGAAGTAGTTGAATAACTTCGGTAGTTGATTTTTAAAGTGGAAAACCACTTTAAAACTTGAAACCGAACTCTGCTTCGGTTCCGAGGTACTAGTGGGAACCGAAGCTGAGTTCGGTTTCAAGGTTCAAAGCGGTTTTCCACTTTAAAAATCAACTAACCAAGTTATTTAACGAAGTCACGCGCAACTTCGTGGAAGAGACAAGTGTTCTCGAAACGCGTCTGGGCGGAATACCTGTGTGACAAGTAATCTCGACAATACATGGCCATGGACTAATATACGAAATTTCATCTAAACTTTATCGAAAAAAAGGAGTATCCTACTCATGTAAGCCAACACTTGTACCAAGCTCTCGCAGGAAGTAAGATGAGATTTCGATCAAACCAGAACTAGCATCACCGGAGCGGAGAACAGCTGATCTGTGGGACGCCACAGCAGGCACTTCCGCACGCCGAACGAGGCAAAGTATCGGGGTACACAGTGAGTAGTGAGATTACCTAATACAAGTATATCGATATTGCATAAGGACACAAAGCCTCTTTCACCTGGGGGCAAACAGACAAAGTACGGCTGGGACTGTACATGACGTATTGGCATAATAGAATACCGCAAATTGGATGGCCAATCTGAATGTCATTTTAAGGAATATTACCTAAAGGAAAAGACGTATAGTATCTAATCTACCATATGTTTGGATATAATATATGACACATAGAAACCTCCACAATAACGATATTATCTGTGATGCTGGCAACGGTGTAGGTCAGTTTAAGGAAACTGCTCTGTCTGAACAAACTGCGATCCAACGAGTCACCCCCACAGGGGAGATACGGATGCAGTGAGTCCGACTCAGCGGATCCGTAACTTGGTATACCTTTGCCTGTGTGATTATAGAACCATATGCGATCCTGTATAGAATTTTTTTATTGTTATTTTATATGAATTTTTAGCCAACATATGCACATGTATACATGTTTATTTAATAAATTGTAGAAATTCTATTCCCACGTGTACTACAAGTGTTTTGAGTGCCGGTTCCATTCTTGCAAAAAAAATTCACTCAGAACTAGGGGTGTTTCTTTTGAACCTGAGCACCAGGCGTGGTCAAACCAAAGTGAGCCAACTGTTTGCCAATTTGTAAAGTGAAAAAAAAAAAAAGTATTAAAGAAGAAAATATTAATTGTATACTATTTTTTGCACATGTTTCTGTATATAAAACGTAAAATTAAAAAATACTGTCAGGAGCATAGCTATAGGGGGTGCAGAGGTAGCAGTCGCTACAGGGCCCAGGAGCCTGAGGAGGCCCAAAGATCCTTGTGCAGCATAAGAAGACACCGGTGTTATAGAAAGAGCATTCTGGTCAAGTTACACCTCTGGCTGGAGGGAAGGGGTTAGATCAAGAATTTGGCATGGAGATGCCGTTTCAATTTTTGCCTCAGGCAGCACAAAGGCTATGTTCTTCCCTTCCCCCTGGCACAAAGCACTGAGGGAAGGGGCAACCAAGCTTAACTCTTGCTCCAGGGCCCATGAGCCTTTAGCTACGCCCCTACATACTGGTCCTGTTCTGTGTGGTACTATATGAAAGGCCAATCTATAGAATATAAAAATTATAATGTATCAAATAAAAAATATCCAAAGGGGGAAATTTATCATTCATCTCCCTATGCTGTGATTTTGGAGTTAGAGTTGGAAAACCCTGTTTTGTGACTTTTTAGACATCATTGCGAATAAATCTTGTCACAACTGGTGTTTTTACGCCACCCTCAGCAGTTTCCGAAAATGGGGTTTGGTGAGGGGAAGTGTGGGTGAGGCTATAAGCCCGACACATTTATCATCATTTATGCCACAAACTGGCATAAATGATGACTGAAATCTATGCCAGCTACAAGCTGAGGTAGTTTTCAGTCTGATGCACAGACTGCCCTAGGAGGCATTTCATTTATGACAAGGTCTGCACCTCATCATCAATTAAATGTCTCCTCCGGGGACGCAGGCCCTATCAGCATAGCACACGCCAGTCTTGTATTGCTTTATGAAAATATTAAATTTTGATGAGGATATTTAGATTTGAAAAGCCTTGGTCATGAAGGGGGTTAATAAAGCTGAGAAAACTTCAAAGAAGTGTTTGGTGCAAAAATCATAGTGTATTAATTGCAAATATTCTACTAAATAATATTAAATCAAGCAGCGGTAAGCATGTAATAAGGAAAATTAAGGCAGATGTCCCAGGCAGCAGGTTTGTGGGCAGTGAAATTTGGGAAACTGTTTCTAAATATGAATCTTCTTGTGTTATTTTAATTAAATAAATGGAATATGATTTCTAATTAAAGCCTCCTGCCATAGTACATTCTTCTTTTATGTAATTGAATGTTTGATTCAATAGTATTATATCTCTGTATAATAGTATTTCTCCCATCCATCCCACATCCATCCCTTGTAAATGTATGGCCAGTTCTGGAGCTAAATAAGTGTTATCACTGAAAAGTGTTAATGGATATCAAGATTAGAGATGTTAATGAGGGCAGAGACACGCAGGATTTAATAGAATTAAATATGCACTGAGCCAACATATTAGCATCCTCATGTTCTAAGGCTTTTCAAGATTAACTGTGACTTGAGGAAGCCAGTACTGGCTTCTTCCACAGGCAGGCACATAGTATTCCTTAATGTGCTGTATTTGTTAGATATGCTGCATTTCAGCTATTGCCTGTTTTAAATGTTTGTAAGGCAGTAATCTCCACATTGTGACTTATGGTGATATTAGACCTTCATATGTAAGGACTGGACATCTTGGGATTTATATTATTAACTATATAACCAAGGCATACAGTGAAGTTCCAGGGCACTAAAACAAAATCTGTTACAGCTCCTCGCTTACCACGCTCTATTCCTAATACTGGTGTCTTCCTAAGTGGCCAGGAACCCATTAGACAACAGGATCTGGTGGCGACTGCTATCCTAGCACCCCACATTGCTATGTTTCTGTATACAATGGTTAAAGTGTACATATTATTTTACTTCACTTTAGTTCACTATAGTGTAGGGACGGGGGTATTAACATTTTTGGAATTTACTTTATAAGGGAAAGATGTATCTTTCTACTAGAAAACAGGGGGTAAAGAGTCTTCTGAGTAAAGTTCTAACTTACAACGAACATTGCTAAGGAGAGTCTGTCTTCAGTCTTTACTTCTACTGAGCGCTGAAGACGCTTGTGTGTAACAAATCAGATAGGCAGGGGTGATTGGCAGTGACAGGGTGCATGTGCTGTACATATTCAGGGACTGGGGTATTGACAAGAGGCAGGCTGAAAGTCTGTATGTTACACACAGGCGTCTTCAACGCTCATTAGTACTGAAGACTGAACATAGACTCTCCTTAGCGATGCTCAGTTACAGCATTGCTAAGAAGACTCTTTACATCCTGTTTTATAGTACAAAGAAACATATTTTCCTAATAAAGTATATTAAGATAATGTTTAATATCCCTGTCCATACACTATATTAAATATAAACTGAAACAACACTTACACTTTGAATAAATGTAATACAAAAAGCTCTCTCATTTAAGT
Source organism: Bufo bufo (assembly GCF_905171765.1). NCBI lineage: Eukaryota > Metazoa > Chordata > Amphibia > Anura > Bufonidae > Bufo > Bufo bufo. The sequence continues at coordinate 237,730,772 of NC_053392.1, forward strand.
AGTGCCAAATACCACCATGCAGCGTTTATTATACAACCGGGCAGCACCAAATACCTCAGTGCAGCACAATATACAGTATCTCCCCTATAGCACTTGATACCACAATGTAGCGAAAATACCTCCTCAGAAATGGCAAATACCACAGTGCAGCATCGGTGACAGCAGCATTGTCCCCCTTCTCGACTCTACCCAAATCACATCAGCACTATTCCCCTTTTCAACTCTCCCCAACTGACAGCATTGTCCCCCTAAATCCCCCTTCTCCTAATGACGTCTACTCTCTCTGGCAGCATCATCAGTATGCTACCCACCCTTCTCCCTCTGGTAGCAGCATAATTTCCCCCAAATCATACTTACTCACTGGCAGCAACACTTTTCCAATTCTTGCTCCACCGAGACAGGCAGAAGCACAGGTAATGCTGAAGGTGGGAAGGAGAGTGTCAGGAGAGTTCTCCAGCCTCCTTTCATATCTCATCTGCAGTTCATTACCCAGGGCCATACAACACTGGGTGCATTACTGCAGCACGCCAGACCTGCAGGGTATAGCGAAGCGAGGTCACGGTTATGGGCAATCGAGGGTTGCTCACTGTATGGGAGAACCCTGGGCAGTCATGCGGCAGTGAAGGAGAGGTAGACACAGTTCCTCTGGGGCACACTCGGTATGTAGGGACCAGGCCTGATGGTGGATGAGGTGCCCTGGATGTTACAGGTATTTTGAGTGCCTGGGGCAAGGTCCCTGTTGGATTCGTGACGCCAGTGCCTGTAACGGTGGCACACCGATTTATAGTTGGAATAATTGGGGTACACAGGTGGTATAGTGAACCAAACGTTGCTTTACTTAATAGTCCAACTTTGTACATACAGATGGTAACACAGTCCTTTAGATCACAGCTTTACAAGCAGGCTTACTCCACAAGATGGCAGGTATTAATGATGCAAGATACTCAGAGGGTAAATCCACAATGCACTCAGAATCAGGTTGTACCTTTCCTCAGAAATAGCTTACACTGTCCTTTCTAGAACTCCTGTCTGGTTTCAATCCCAAGGCCCGGATGCCTAAATGGTGGCTTAAATCCTTGGTATATATATATCTTCCTCTCGTATTAAATCCTTGCTTTGCTTCCTATATAGCATCTGCCCATCAGTGTTACTTATCTTTGCTGGTAAGATCCTGACTGTGGGTTTCTCCCAGGAGGTTCTGTCCTGCAACTGGGGTGTCTTCAGAGCTAACTAAGGCTCTCTTGATCCGCAGGTAGGCTAGGATCCCTCTACTAGCCTCCTGGTAACAACTAGTAGCCTGGGCTGTCTAGCTGCATGTCAGGAGGAGGCCCTCAGCTTGTCCCTGGCTGGTGCCTTCTAACTTCTGTCTCTGCAGACTCCTGACTCTGAACTCCCTCTCCCTGTCTGGGCCTGAACCTTTATACTAGGGGCTCCCTATCTCCCTCTAGTGTCTGGGATGTCTAACTACACCCAACTAGGCCTGCTATTGCATCATACAGGGGAACATTGCATATAAAAACACATTAGAAAATACATTAAATGCACACTTAAATATAACATTTCTGTCCCTTGTGAGTAGGAGTAACGCGCACACCAATTGACCCTTGTGTAGTGCCCACGCCTATCTAGTGGGACACTACATTACCTGTGCACTCATAAGTCCTTCTAGATTCGTAAATGTGACTGATAATGCAGGCATTTTAGGCTACTTTCACACTCGCGTTTTGTACGGATCCGTCATGGACGGATCCCTTCAGATAATACAACCGTCTGCATCCGTTCTGAACGGATCCGTCCGTTTGTATTATCTTTAACATAGCCAAGACAGATCCGTCTTGAACACCATTGAAAGTCAATGGGGGGCAGATCCATTTTCTATTGTGCCAGATTGTGTCATAGAAAACAGATCCGTCCCCATTAATTTACATTGTGTGACAGGACGGATCCGTTTGGCTCAGTTTCACTGCAAGCAGTGTTTTGGTGTCCGCCTCCAAAGCGGAATGGTGACTGAACTGATGCAAACTAAAGCATTCTGAGCGGATCCTTTTCCATTCAGAATGCATTAGAATGCAAACTGATCCTTTTGGACCGCTTGTGAGAGCCCAGAACGGATCTCACAAACGGAAAGCCAAAACGAGAGTGTGAAAGTAGACTTATGCTGAGTTCACACGGGCGTTGCGGGAAAAGGTACGGGTGCGCTTCAGGAACATGCGCGATTTTTCTGCGCGAGTTCAAAACATTGTAATGCATCTTGCATGCACGTGAGAAAAATCGGCATGTTTGGTACCCAAACCCAAATTTCTTCACAGAAGTTCGGGCTTGGGATCGGTGTTCTGTAGATTGTATTATTTTCCCTTATAACATGGATATAAGGGAAAATAATAGCATTCTGAATATAGAATGCATAGTAAAATAGCGCTGGAGGGGTTAAAAAAAAATACACTTGCTCGCGCAGCCCGGCATCTCTTCTGTCTTCATCTTAGCTGTGTGCAGGAAAAGGACCTGTGGTGACATCACTCCGGTCATCACATGGTCCGTCACATGATCTTTTACCATGGTGATGGATCATGTGATGACCGGAGTGACGTCACCACAGGTCCTTTTCCTGCACACAGCTAAGATGAAGCCAGAAGAGGTGTCGGGCTGCGCGAGCAAGTGGATTAAGGTGAGTTAAATTATTTTTAATTATTTTTAACCCCTCCAGCGCTATTGTACTATGCATTCTGTATTCAGAATGCTATTATTTTCCCTTATAACCATGTTATAAGGGAAAATAATAATGATCGGGTCTCCATCCCGATCATCTCCTAGCAACCGTGCGTGAAAATCGCACCGCATCTGCACTTGCTTGCGGATGCTTGCGATTTTCACGCAGCCCCATTTACTTCTATGGGGCCTGCGTTGCGTGGAAAACGCACAATATAGAGCATGCTGCGATTTTCACGCAACGCATAAGTGATGCGTGAAAATCACCGCTCATGTGCATAGCCCCATAGAAATGAATGGGTCCAGATTCAGTGCGGTTGCAATACGTTCATCTCCCGCATTGCACCCGCGCGGAATACTCGCTCGTGTGAACTCAGCCTTAGTTGTACCTTGAATATATGGATTCCTAGGTGTATCCTAAAAAATCCCTAGAATCCACATTCACTACCTCAGCAACTCTCAACCTAATCCTAACAAACACTAGAGACTACACTTAACCTAAGTCCAACAGCCCCCAAATGTAGCACTTTCCTGAATGTTACTTTTCAGTACCATCTGTCTCAGCATCACTTGCCTTCCTCAGTATAATATCATTATCAGTTCAGCTCAGTGTGGCCCAGTCCAACCCTTAATAGGGTGGGTTCATATCACGTTTTTGCCATCTGGTTAACATATACAAATAACATATAAGTGAAGAGATGCCTCAGACTGATGCCATACAGTGGCATTCGTTCACCCTACAGTTTTGTTTTAAAAAGTAAAGTATACAGTAACGTATACTTTTTTACTGGACTCTGCAGGATACAAAACCATGGTGTGGTACGCTGTTATATACTTTTTTTCCAACATATACTGTACATCAAACGGATGGCAACAATGTAATGCAAACCCAGGCTTAATGCCAAAATTGAAGGGAACCTGTCACCTGCATTTTAGGTATAGAGCTGAGGACATGGGCTGCTAGTAGCACATCCACAATATCCAGTCCCCATAGCTCTCTGTGCTTTTATTGTGTCAAAAAAACAATTTTATATATATGTAAATAAAGCTACTAACGTTTCCGGAGCCCAGCCACGCCCACTGTGAAGGAGTCTAGCACCACCCCACATCCTCGGAATCTCCTCCTTGCTCCCAGACGTCACAAAGCTAGAGCGATGCACTATCTAGCGCATGCACAGTGTCGGCATAGTGTTCCTTCCCTGTTCTGGCATCAGCATCAGGGAACGAACTGCACATGCGCTAGCTCGTGCATTGTGAGATTACGGCGCTCTACCTTTGTGACGTCGGGGCGGGGAGCAAGGAGGAGATTCGGAGGATGCGGGGCGGTGCTGGGCTCCTTCACAGTGGGCGTGGCTGGGCTCAGAGTCAGAGAACGCTGGACTCATCTCTGAAGCATGGGGGAGACAGGACTCATCTAAGGTTCATTTACATATATATAAAATAATTTTTTTGACACAATAAAAGCACACAGAGCTATGGGGACTGGATATTGCAGATGTGCTAGTGGCGATCTAGCAGCTCCTGCCCTCGCTAGCCCAGACAATAGCGACTGAGAACTTTATACTTTCCATTAATTTCCATTTGACTTATACATATGGTAAAACTGTTTTAATAAGGTTGCTAAGCTACTGTGAGAAGGCTACAGGTCCTTTCTTTTTCTGCTTACAAACTACAAACTGAAAATAATAAAACTCAGACTCCATGTTATCAGCTATCTGATATAAAGAATCCCTCTTCAGATTTATTCCAAGAATGACTAACATTTTTCCTTAATCCCATATGATAATATCATATCAGATAAGGAGATGACCGTAGAACGATGTGTCAGGAGATGGCTTTGATACTAATTAGGTTGGGAATGTGCTTGTCTTGCAGGCTTTTTCAGTACAGGATGTATTTTTAGCAGTGAGTTCTTCCAGGAATTGGCTGAAATCATCCATTCAATCTGGACATGTTACAGCAAGCACTAGAAAGCAATGTGTATGAAGTGAGGTAAAAAAAAAAAAAGAGGTTGATCACAAATAAGTATATGGCTTGGGGAAACTAATATTGATCGGTCTTGTAAACTGGACGGCTGATCAATAGCAATTTCTGGAAATGCAAGGCATTTATTCTGTACAACTTGTACAACCGGAAGGAAAATGAATGTGCACATAAAAATCCACAGACAGTGTTCTTGTAGAGTTCTGTATAGACAAATGTGCTATACTCCAGGAAATCTATCTATCTAACCTACAAAAAAGGTACCAGACCGCATGAAATCACAATACCCATTTATTAAACATGATTATAAGACATTACATAATAAAACAAACAAAACAAGTGAAGGTGCAGCGTGTCGGTTCCCAAGGGGGAACGCGTAGGGCTCACGGTTGGCCGACGGGTGCAATAGTTCATCGGTACTCATGGTTAGCAGATGTCTCCCTGGACCAGCATTGCAGTGAAGGGGAGAACAGCACCAAATTCTCCAGGGCACACTCTATTACAGGGGACACCGGCCAGGTGGTGATCGAGGTGCCCTTGATGGTGATTGGGTTTTTCTGGGTGCTTGTCTGGCTGGGCCCCTGAATTAGGTAATGTTGTGACGCCAGCACCTTGGAGTGCAAATTGTTGAGTGATTGTAGTATGAAGATGGAAGAATGAGGCAGGGTTTGAATCCAACTAAGAACTTTCCCTGATAGCAGTTTACATCCAAATATAAACAGGCTCTTATGAACATAGGGGTCGAATACTGTAAATCCAGGGAACAGGCTGTGTATGTGGCTATATCTCAGGTTATAGTAGGAAGTTCTGTACTCACTGGTAGTCAGCTCTTTGCCTTGTTTTAATCTCAGTAAAGGTGGTTCAAGTCCTTATCTTCTACACACAAATGATGCAACAGATGGTCTGTCTGTCCTTGAAGTAATGGTGAGGCTTCCGGAAGCTAATAAATCCTTCACCTGTATACCAAGGTGCCTAAAGCCTAGAATAATGGCTATTGTCCTTCCTTTGTCTTTCCACATAGAAACTAGTAAAATCCACTTGGTACCCCGGAAGAGTGAATGGTATAATAAAGGTTTCACTTCTGCCTGTTTTCCTTACTTGGCACTGAAACAATGAATTCGCTCCTCTGGGCCGTAGAGCCCAAGAGAGAGCTGAGAGGAGGGGGTCCTCTCCGTCCCCGTAGCCCCTAACTTCATCTCCTCCAACTTCCCCACTCTAGCTCCAACTCCCTAACTAGGCCTGAACTGTAGTATTTATACTGTGGTGCTATCCCCATCTAGCGGTGGAATCTGTGTAGTGCACCTAACAGCCTGTTAACAGGGATCTTTATACAAAAGTGAAAAACAACATGATACAACATACATCATAACAAGATTTGCAGTGCCCACGTATAGGAGTGGGACGCTGCACAGGAACAAGGCGACATCACACCAGAGGAGGACACACTGGCAACAAATCATACTGCTCCACATGATAGAAGGAAAAAATAAAGTGCAAGTGCAATTACATCAGTACAATCAATCATCAAGGCAGAATGTATTACCCATGCTGTGCCTCCTCCGGGATGGCGCCAACCCCGACGCGCGTTTCAGCAAACCTTCTTCTGGGGGTGGCATCATCACCGTGAGACTTGCAATAAATTCCCTCACCAACCAATCCTGGTTATGTTAGCGTGCACAAAGTAAAAAATACAATGCAACAGCTCTCTGCAAACCAAATAAAGTACAAAATGGTATTCTAATGCTAATGCTTATTATGTAAATTAGAGATGCTTGGCAAATACATTTTGTACAAAATTATTTGGGCCCGTCTGCCACACGTCAAAGCGATCTCTGTAAGACGGGAACCTAACACTAAATTTTACCTGTTATGTGCTATGACGGCTACCATACAATTCAGGGAGTGTAGGTTCCAAATGCATGCTGGGCCCACCTTCATTTTTGTCATCTTTGGTGCCAAAATGGCCTCCATTAAATCCAGGGAAGGCAGGTGCCAACATGCATGCTGAGCCCACTCCACACCACTCCTGGTGCCAAATGGCCACCAAAGACTGCAATGAGAGCCCACCCTATACCTCTCCTGTTGCCAAATGGCTTCCAGTAAGTGAGGGAGAGCAGACTACAGCTTTATACTCACACTAATTAAAATCAGCCTATGGGGCAGACAGGCTGGTCAGGAGTGCACTACCGAAGTGTCAGCCACACCTCCAGTACAAACTGCAAAGAAAAAAAACGGGGTCAGTCAGCACATCCTAATGCGCAGGGGCACGTTGCTGTGGCTGAAAACACAAAGTAAAAAATACAATGCAACAGCTCTCTGCAAACCAAATAAAGATCAAAAAAGTAGTCTAATGCTAATGCTATGCTTATTATGTAAATTAGAAATGCTTGGCAAATACATTTTGTACAATGAAAAAATTGTGTGTAAGAACAAAATCCAAAAGATTCACTAGAAATGTTTTTTTACGCTCATCCATATTTTCTCTTCCCAGAAAGAATTCCACCGCCTGAATACCATCCTGATGCCTAATGCTGGTATATAAGGATTCCACATCACATGTTACAAGTTACATGGCCTTGTCCAAATGAATACCATCGACTCTTTGTAAGAAGTCGGTGGTATCCTGTATGTACGACAGAAGATTTGCCACTATGTTCTTGAATTGTGAATCCAAGAAACACCCACCTTCTCAGTCAGGCTACCACTGCCAGAAATGATGGGCCTACCTGGAGGTACTTTTTCATTCTTATGGATCTTCGACAGAAGATATAATGTTGGTATGGTCTTACACATAATTTTTTCTTTTTAGGGGTCTTTCTACCTGCCTTGTGCACCCTCATATGCTAATCTCTTCCTGGGGCTTTGGGAGAGAGACCTCTTCCTGTCAGCTCGACACGCGTTGATGGACAGCGCCATTTTTTGAGCACGGTACATCGACGATGTGTTTTTGATCTGGCAGGGTTGTGTTCATGATTTACACGAATGGTTCAGTTTGCTGAAACAGAATAATAAGAACATAAGATTAACATATAAGGCCGACAAAAATATTGTTGATTTTTTTGGATGTACAGGTCCGAAGGGGTGAAGAATAAGATGGCTCTATTGTGACAAGTGTATTCAGGAAACCAACTTCGGTGAATTCCTTTCTTTACGCCTCCTCCTCTCAGCCTCTGCAATTGATTAAATCCATTCCAGTTGGACAATTCCTTAGAGGACGTAGAATATGCTCCACCGACGATAATTTTGAAGAATATGCGAACGACTTGAAACAGCGGTTTTCTAATCGTGGATATAGTCAACGATCCATTAAAAATGCTTATAGGAGGGCTAAATCCTGCCCTCGCTCTGATCTCCTTTATTCTAAGACAAAGAAATCTAGAGATGATAAGGTGAGATTTATCATGAACTATCATTCTAGATGGTCTGAGATGAAGGCATGCTTGGAGAAATACTGGCCGATACTACTGACGGATCCGATCATTGCAAAGTATGCCACCTCGGGCTCTTTAGTAGTAGCAAGGAGATCAAAAAATTTGAAAGATCATCTGGTGAGGATGATCCCTATCCCCGATTCCTTCAATTTTCCCGGGGATAGGGAAATCCAAATGGGGCTTTGTCCCATGTGGTAGGTGTATAGGATGAGCCAACATGGAAAGAGCTACTGAGTTTTGTGATGTCACTGGTGAACAGGTTTTTCGGATCACACACCGATTGACCTGTTCTAGTACAGCAGTAGTCTACTATGCAAAATGTCCGTGCCCGAAAGTGTATGTGGGTCTCACCACAAGAGAGTTGAAAGTTAGGGTACGTGAACATGTTTGTGATATCTCGGCTGCTGTTAATGAAAGAGATGTGATGAGTTCGAATCCTGCTGCCAGACATTTCAAAATACATCATGCCTATGATCCCAAAGATTTGAAGGACGGGGAAAAGATTGTATACCTAAAAATGTTCGTGGTGGAAACATATCAAAGAAACTTGCTCAATTGGAATGTAAATGGATTTGGAAATTAAATACATTGCGTCCAAATGGACTCAATGATTCCACTGGCTTTTCGTCCTTCCTGTTAGCATTTCCTGGGTCAGCGCACGCCTATTGTTTTTAATTGTTTTTAATTCATGAAATGTTCTTTACATCTATTATTTGTTTATTTAGTGTTTTTAATGTATGCAATTAACCTAAAATCCACCTTTTAGGGTTATAGAAATATTGGACCTCATGATGATTCGTTGCAGCGCAATATAAAAAAAAAATTCTTTACATTTATTACTATATATTTTTATTTTATTTTTTTATTATATATTTTTTTATTTTAATTTTTTATGTTACTATTTATCAATTATTATCTATTAATTATTCAATTTTGTTTTTATTTTATTTTTTCACACTCATGTTCTTGAATTCTTTTCACTTTATTATGATTGTATGAGTAAGGATTAATTGACGTCAATCATGTTACACATCATTTCACACATACATTTTTCATTATTTGTTATTTTTACATACACTCAGTCATGCATTAAATTCACATTTTCACTTATAATAATTGATATCATACTTGTACATCTATTCACATATTTTTTCACATAATCATATTCATATTATTCACGGTTTTGATGCGGTTTTGCATGAAATGGATCATGTTTTAGTCTGTTCACATTTTATAAGTTTCACTAATCACATTGGTTGCGTACGGTATATTATGTGTAACTTTGCCCCCTTTTTTCATTTTATTCTTTTCCTTTTTTTTACCTCTTTCTTTTGTAAATTTCTGTCCATTTGTGCTGTAATGCAGGCCTGCATAAGTGCTATTTAATTTTTTGATGCCACTGACACTATTCCCGTAATCTCGCGGGATGTCCGTTGTCATCATGTGATTTGATGTAGATCACGTGACTTGTCACATGATGCATCGCGTCACAAAGCGATGGCCCGCAGTATCATTCTCACACCAGGTGTGCACGCTGACATAACCAAGTTTAGGATTGGTTGGTGGGGGTATTTATTGCAAGTCTTGCGCTGATGACGCCACCCACAGACAAAGGTTCGCCGAAACACGCATCGGGGTTAGCGCCATCCCAGAGGAGGCACAGCATGGGTAATACATTCTGCCTTGATGATTGATTGTACTGATATAATTGCACTTGCAATTTTTTCCTTCTATCATGTGGAGCAGTATGATTTGTTGCCAGTGTGTCCTCCTCTGGTGATGTCCCTGAACTTGTTTTGTTTTGTTTGTTTTATTATGTAATATCTAATAATTATGTTTAATAAATAGGTATTGTGATTTCATGAGGTCTGGTACCTTTTTTGTAGGTTTCATAGTTGATTTGTGCCATAGGCATGTATTAATTATTGATTTTATTGCAGTGTTAGGCCAAACTTTATTGGTATAGTATCTATCTATCTATCTATCTATCTATCTATCTATCTATCTATCTATCTATCTATCTATCTATCTAGTGAATAGAAAACGAACTCCCTGGCACTTCCAAAAAATGTGTGCGTTTATTCACCAAATAGCAGCAACATTTCAGTCCTCTCAATGAGACCTTTCTCAAGCAGTGAAATTTTTTTATTTATTTATCTATCTATCTAATATTCCCAAAAAAATAAGGCAGCACTCCAAATCAGGGTGAAAGGTGAGGACCCAATTTATTCCCAGGCAACATTTCAGCCCACTGAATGAGGCCTTTGTCAAGCAAAGCAATAGTGCCACACATGAGTATATATACCCAAAATTGATCACATGATACATAAATGAAAAATTGAGCACATGGTACATCAAAACAATTGGTCACATGATTAATACACAGAATGTAAAATTACAAAAACTGCAAAATAAACACATGATTATCCATAAATACTAAAGGGACCAATGAGTAGAGATGGCCTTGCGGTTCGCCCGGCGGTCGTTTCGCGGCGAACTTTGCATGTTTGCGATTCGCTGAACATGCGAACATATGGAGAAATTTGTGCCCGCCATATTCTTTTACATTGTGAAGAACTTTGACCCATGACACATCCATCAGGTGGTACAGGACAGCCAATTGAGACATTTCAGCACATGGACATGCCCCCTACTTTATAAATAAAACTGATCTGGCCGCCATTTTACATTCAGTGTTTTGCCAGTGTAGGGAGAGGTTGCTGTGTGGAGCAGGGACAGGCTGTTAGGGACACCAAACACTAGCTAATAGGGCCACAAAAGTCCTTTTAAGGACTGGTATAGGTGTGCTATCGATAGGTGTGACATACTGAGGGGTGTAATATACTTATAATATACTTTTATAATGAGTCAAAAACACATAGATCTATATAGTGATCACCTGGAAGTCAGGGGCCTAGGGGCTAGGGGCTTACTAGGGCCATTTTTATATAGGGTAAGGTTCCGGACGGGGTTGCTCTTATCAGGACGGGTGGTCTGTGGTTAGGCTATCAGGGCCAGAATAGCACCCCCCTGTAGGGCAATATCAGGGACAGTTCTTTGCCCACCCTGTCCTTCAATACCACATCATCATCTAGCCCAGGGATGGATGTTTTTTTGCTTTCCCTCCTGGATTCATCGATGTGCACTGGAACCCCCCGGATTGTGGTAGGACATATGGTTTCTGATTTGGTGCCGCCGAGCACCTGATTTAGTGCCGCCGAGCACTTGTTATTGCCTACCACATCTTTGCTTTTTGGTTAACTTTAATAATTTCATTTATTTTCATTTTGAGGGATATCTTTTCCATTCACACGTCCGCAAAATGGGTACGCAGACCCATTCATTTTCAATGGGGCCGGAATGTGCTGTCCGCATCCGCGGATCCGCACTTCCGCATCTGTGCTTCCGTTTCCGCCAAAAAATAGAACATGTCCTATTCTTGTCCACAATTGCAGACAAGATTAGGCATTTTCTATTATAGTGCCGGCGATGTACGGTCCACAAATTGCGGAATGCACATTGCTGGTGTCCGTGTTTTGCGGATCCGCAAAACACTTACGGACATGTGAATGGACCCTCATAGTAAAATTATTAAAGGTTACATTTTATCTTTATGTATATTCTAATGGATTGCCTTCCTTGTACAATGTTATAATATACTTTCTATGTTAGAAAGTATATTATAGTGCATTTGTATTGTGCGGCAGTTGTGTGCGGTTCTGCTGCGATACTGCAGGTATATAGAGGGACAAGCGTTATTGGAACAAATAATTTCTACTGGTGTGATATACCAGTCGTCCCCCCAAAAAACTGATTGAAGAGGTGTGTTATATACCAATATACTTTCTTTATAGTGCATTTAGGTACTGTATAGTGCATTTGCGCATGCGCGTACGCGAAAATTATATTGCCGATATTTCGCATTAAAAACAAAAATGAATGGAGATCGCAAATTTGAATAAAACATCTGGTATGTCACTGTCCATGTTGTGGGACTATTTGTGCACTTCTAGTAATTATTTCTTGGCTGCAAATATGAGCTGGAGGTTTTTCAGGTTCGCCTGCCATTAAAATGAATGATACCTGCCGCGAACTTGCGGTTCGCGAACATTTGATCGCGTTCGCGAACCGCCCCGGCAGATGTTCGTCCATCACTACCAATGAGATTTTAAACAATAATATCTGAAAATGACACATCCTCAAAAGATTGATCTGTGAATAGCTATCAAATAATAAAGTGCAAGTGCATTGTACTATTGAAGGGTTAAAAGATTTAGTCTATCTAGTTAACACACAATTACATATCTCAAAACCAGCATACCATCAGTGGTTCAGTGTGTCCGCATGTAGTCGGTGTTCCCCTGTGCGAACCAAGCAAGCGCGGGGCCAGACATTCAACCCCACCCTCCCTGCACGAGCGGCGACCCTCCCAGCCACCGCCACGTGACCGGGGACGTGCTGACGGAGATCGCGTCACCCGCAACAAAGGGAGAGAGGGCGGACCATGTGACCCCACCTCGTCCAATCAGCACCAGGGGCGTGTGTAGTCACTATGGTAACCCTGTAGTTTGTTTACCTACAGGCATAAAGTAGCGATCGTGAAATCAATACAGGGCAGCAGTGGGACCATTTGATTATTATAATTTAAAACCAAACAAATACTGGTAGTATAAAGGAGATAGTGGATCCATTGAACACATACAGGCGACGCTCCAAATACCGCGGCAGCATCCAATGAAGGTGACCCCGCAGCAAAATTATGCAGTGTGTCAGTCAACACGTCAGTGTCAAGCAGCACGCCGCAAGATGGAGCGCCACCCATACACGTCAAACAGCCCACATAACACAATAACATTGGAGGTATAGGGTGACTTCCTAACTGCTAGGTACTGCAGTGTTAAAGGTGCAGCATGGGACAGGAACCCCTGCGATAGACCCCTCGTCCCATACCTTAATGCCATCCGGAGACAGGGCACGCCTGTGTCCTGCTCCGGGTGGCAAAATTACACCACCACCTCATGAAATAAACCAGTCCCAAGAGTGCAAATCATTAAACTACAAACCGGATTCCAAAAAAGTTGGGACACTAAACAAATTGTGAATAAAAACTGAATGCAATGATGTGGAGATGGCAAATGTCAATATTTTATTTGTAATAGAATGTAGATGACAGATCAAACGTTTAATCCGAGTAAATGTATCATTTTAAAGGAAAAATAAGTTGATTCCAATTTTCACGGTGTCAACAAATCCCCAAAAAGTTGGGACAAGTAGCAATAAGAGGCTGGAAAAAGTAAATTTGAGCATAACGAAGAGCTGGAAGACCAATTAACACTAATTAGGTCAATTGGCAACATGATTGGGTATAAAAAGAGCTTCTCAGAGTGGCAGTGTCTCTCAGAAGCCAAGATGGGTAGAGGATCACCAATTCCCACAATGTTGCGCAGAAAGATAGTGGAGCAATATCAGAAAGGTGTTACCCCGCGAAATATTGCAAAGACTTTGCATCTATCATCATCAACTGTGCATAACATCATCCGAATATTCAGAGAATCTGGAACAATCTCTGTGCGTAAGGGTCAAGGCCGTAAAACCATACTGGATGCCCGTGATCTCCGGGCCCTTAAACGACACTGCACCACAAACAGGAATGCTACTGTAAAGGAAATCACAGAATGGGCTCAGGAATACTTCCAGAAACCATTGTCAGTGAACACAATCCACCGTGCCATCCGCCGTTGCCAGCTGAAACTCTACAGTGCAAAGAAGAAGCCATTTCTAAGCAAGATCAACAAGCTCAGGCGTTTTCACTGGGCCAGGGATCATTTAAAATGGAGTGTGGCAAAATGGAAGACTGTTCTGTGGTCAGACGATTCGAAGTTCTTTTTGGAAATCTGGGACGCCATGTCATCCGGACCAAAGAGGACAAGAACAACCCAAGTTGTTATCAACGCTCAGTTCAGAAGCCTGCATCTCTGATGGTATGGGGTTGCATGAGTGCGTGTGGCATGGGCAGCTTGCATGTCTGGAAAGGCACCATCAATGCAGAAAAATATATTCAGGTTCTAGAACAACATATGCTCCCATCCAGACGTCATCTCTTTCAGGGAAGACCCTGCATTTTTCAACAAGATAATGCCAGACCACATTCTGCATCAATCACAACATCATGGCTGCGTAGGAGAAGGATCCGGGTACTGAAATGGCCAGTCTGCAGTCCAGATCTTTCACCTATAGAGAACATTTGGCGCATCATAAAGAGGAAGGTGCAACAAAGAAGGCCCAAGACGATTGAACAGTTAGAGGCCTGTATTAGACAAGAATGGGAGAGCATTCCTATTTCTAAACTTGAGAAACTGGTCTCCTCGGTCCCCAGACGTCTGTTGAGTGTTGTAAGAAGAAGGGGAGATGCCACACAGTGGTGAAAATTGCCTTGTCTCAACTTTTTGGGGATTTGTTGACACCATGAAAATCTGATTCAACATATTTTTCCCGTAAAATGGTACATTTTCTCAGTTTAAACTTTTGTTCCGTGATTTATGTTCTATTCTGAATAAAATATTAGAAGTTGGCACCTCCACATCATTGCATTCAGTTTTTATTCACGATTTGTATAGTGTCCCAACTTTTTTGGAATCCGGTTTGTATATCCATCCAATACATTTATTTAAATAATACATTAAAAATGAAACCACTGATGTCCCGCCGATCATCAAATCAAACTTTTCAGTAAAGCCGAGTTATGCGGACGTAGAGAACCACTTCTAGCATCACTGGACAAATACTAAGGACTTCCATCTAGGTATAAAAGAACACAAAATTAGTAAAAGTTCATAAAACCTTGTCCATGGCACTATTACATAATCATACAGACAGACAGGACAGGAGATGATAATCCATGATAGTAGAATGGAACAGCATCTATCAAACAACCCCCATTTAAACTCCGTATTCAAACCATTAGGTTTCAAGCTGTGTAAACGATATATCTATATCAGCTCACGCCGTTTCAGCTCTTCTTCTCTTACCGCCTCTTTTCAGAGGAGGAATGTGGTCAATGATCCTAAATCTGAGATCTTTTTCGCTATGGCCAGCTTCAGCAAAATGTGTAGACACAGGTAAGTATTTCTTTTTTTGCCGAATAGTGCACCTGTGCTGGTTCAGACATGTTTTAAGGTCTAAAGTGGTCTCTCCTACATAAAGGAGGTCACAAGGACATTGGAGTAGGTAGATTACAAAAGCGCTATCACAGGTCAGGTAATGGCGAATATCATATCATAACAAGTTTGACTGAGCACCTTACCCCCTTCTTCCGCTTTAACAAGCTTATCACACAAATTGGGGGACCTTCTATACGACATGAGAGGAGGGACCTGGAGTTCCTTAACGTGACGTAAATTACTCCTCAAGATGGACCAGTGTTTTTTGATAGCCTCAGCTATCTGGTAGCTACTTTCTGTAAAGGTTGAAATTAAAGGCACACTTTCTGATAGTACCTTATTCGTGGTCAATGGAGTGTCTACTTCTAGTTTATCCAGATGTCCCTGGACCAACCATTTAGGATACCCCCTGTGGATGAATTTATTAGACATCTCTTTGACTACGGGGGAGAGACTTAATCATTGAGCGCGGATGACAGCTCTCAAAAGTAGGAGTTTATTACAATCCGTTGGTTTAGTAAAAGGATCAGTCATTAGTGATTCACCCTGGATCCTAACCATAGTGTCCAGGAACTGGATCTGCTCTGTAGAGTGAGTAAGGGTAAATTTAATGTCGGGGTCTACCATGTTAAGGAAACCATGAAAATCCAACAGACCACCCTCCGTGCCATCCCAGGCAACAAACACGTCATCAATGTATCTCCACCACCCCAGCACATGGCTGAAGTGGTGGGACACATAGACGTAATCTGTCTCCAGGTATGACATGAAGACGTTGGCGTAAGTCGGCACCATATTTGAACCCATAGCGGTTCCCCGCAATTGAAGGTAGTAGCCATCTTTGAATGAAAAATAGTTATACCTCAACACTATATTCAATAGATCAATAATGAATTCCCTGCCTTCTCCAGTGTAATTAGTTTGAGACAGGCATCTCCGAATAGCCTCCACACCTCTATCATGGTTGATAGAGGTGTAGAGGCTAGTCACATCAAAAGATGCCAAGATGGTAGTCGGGGTTACCGAAACATTTGAAATCCTGTCAAGGAAATCACCTATATCACTTATGAAAGATCTGGATGTAACAGCAAAACAGCGTAAAACCTTATCCAAAAAAATGGCGATATTTGAAAATCACTGAATCTCTACCCGATACTATTGGCCTACCGGGGGGTTTATTAAGGACTTGTGTATTTTAGGCAATTCATAGATCAGAGGAGTCTTAGGGTGTGTCACCAAAAGAAAAATGTATAGGGAGTCATCTATGATACCTGCTGACCTAGCCATGTTCAATGTATTGGTAATCACTTTTAACACATCAAACTTAGGATCATTGTGAACTATATATATATATCGTATACACACCTTGAAACCTAATGGTTTGAATACGGAGTTTAAATGGGGGTTGTTTGATAGATAGATGCTGTTCCATTCTACTATCATGGATTATCATCTTCTGTCCTGCCTGTCTGTATGATTATGTAATAGTGCCATGGACAAGGTTTTATGAACTTTTACTAATTTTGCGTTCTTTTATAGCTAGATGGACATCCTTTGTCGTATTTTTCCAGTGATGCTAGAAGTGGTTCTCTACGTCCGCATAACTTGGATTTTACTGAAAAGTTTGATTTGATGATCGGCAGGACATCATAATAAATGTATTGGATGGATATCGTTTAATGATTTGCACTCTTGGGACTGGTTTATTTCATGCGGTGGTGGTGTAATTTTGCCACCATGAGCGGGACACAGGCGTGCCCTGTCTCCAGATGGCATCAAGGCATGGGACGAGGGGTCCATCACAGGGGTCCCTGTCCCACGCTGCACCTTTAACACTGCAGTACCCAGCCATTAGGAAGTCACCCTAGACCTCCAATGTTATTGTGTTATGTGGGCTGTTTAACGTTTATGGGTGGCGCTCATAGTGACTACACACGCTCCTGGTGCTGATTGGCCGAGGTGGGGGTCACATGGTCCGCCCCTCTCTCCCTTTGCTGCGGGTGACGCGATCTCCATCAGCACGTCCCCGGTCACGTGGGTGGTAGCTGGGAGGAGCGCCACTCGCGCGGGAGGGTAGGGTTGACTGTCTGGCCCCGCGCTTGCGCGGTTCGCACAGGGGAACCAGTATCAAATGCCTCTCTCCTCCCCCCCACATGTCCCAGTATCATAGTGCCATCTCCCATCCCCCAATGTGCCAGTATTAAGTGCCTCTCTCCTCCCCCCCACATGTCCCAGTATCATAGTGCCATGCCATCTCCACCCCCCAAAGTGCCAGTATCAAGTGCCTCCCCCCCATGTCCCAGTATCATAGTGCCATTCCATCTCCCCCCCCAAAAGTGCCAGTATCATGTGCCTCTCTCCCCCCCATGTCCCAGTATCATAGTGCCATGCCATCTTCCCCCCCCCATGTGTGCCAGTATCAGGTGCCAACCCCCCTCCCCCTATGTGCCAGTATCAAGTGCCTCCCGCTCCCCCATGGCAGTAACAGTCGGGTATTAAAAAAAATAAAAAAAATAAACACTTCTACTTACCTCCATGTCAGCGATGCAATGCAGCCTCTTCCTGTGTCCCGCCCTGTATGTCCATATATGGAGTCAGTGCTTGTGTATTTCAGAAAAGTTTCTGCTGGGATTCGAACCCATGACCTTCTGTATCAGAGGCAAAGCATTTAACCACACAGCCATAAGAGCAGCCTTGCTACTGACTGAAAAAATATGAGACTTCTACTGTTATAGCTGGCTAAGTGTACATCTATACACATGACAGCTGCCCTAACACACCCAGCACTGCTATATCTCTATATGACAGCTGTCCCAGCAGACTCAGCTCTGCTATATCTCTATAAATGATAGCTGCCCCAGCACACCCAGCTCTGCTACATCTTATACACATGACAGCTGCACTAGCACACTCAGCTCTACTATATCTCTATATTTGACAGCTGCTCCAGAAAACCCAGCTCTGCTACATCTATACACATGACAGATGCCCCAACACACCCAGCACTGCTATATCTCTATATGACAGCTGTTCCAGCACACTCAGCTCTGCTATATCTCTATAAATGATAGCTGCCCCAGCACACCCAGCTCTGCTACATCTAATACACATGACAGCTGCACCAGCACACTCAGCTCTACTATATCTCTATATATTACAGCTGCTCCAGCAAACCCAGCTCTGCTACATCTATACACATGACAGCTGCACCACCACACTCAGCCTACTATATCTCTATATATGACAGCTGCCCCAGCAAACCCAGCTCTGCTACATCTATACACATGACAGCTGCCCAAACACACCCAGCACTGCTACATATAATACACATGACAGCTGCACCAGCACACTCAGCTCTACTATATCTCTATATATGACAGCTGCTCCAGCAAACCCAGCTCTGCTACATCTATACACATGACAGCTGCCCCAAAACACCCAGCACTGCTATATCTCTATATGACAGCTGTCCCAGCACACTCAGCTCTGCTATATCTCTATATATGATCGCTGTCCCAGCACACCCAGCTCTGCTACATCTATAGACATGACAGCTGCCAAAACACACCCAGCTCTGCTACAGCTATACACATGACAGCTGCCCCAGCACACCCAGCACTGCTACATCTATATATCTCTAAGTATTGCTATACAGTAGATAGATATATAGAGATATAGCAAAGCTGAGTGTGCAGGGGCAGCTGTCATGTGTATAGATGTAGCAGTGCTGGGTGTGTTTGGGCAGCTGTCATGTGTATAGATGTAGCAGAGCTGGGTTTGCTGGGGCAGCTGTCATATATAGAGATATAGTAGGCTGAGTGTGCTGGTGCAGCTGTCATGTGTATAGATGTAGCAGAGCTGGGTGTGTTAGGGCAGCTGTCATGTGTATAGATGTAGCAGAGCTGGGTTTGCTGGGGAAGCTGTCAAATATAGAGATATAGTAGAGCTGAGTGTGCTGGTGCAGCTGTCATGTGTATTATATGTAGCAGGGCTGGGTGTGCTGGGGCAGCTATCATTTATAGAGATATAGCAGAGCTGAGTGTGCTGGGACAGCTGTTATATAGAGATATAGTAGTGCTGGGTGTGTTGGGGCAGCTGTCATTTGTATAGATGTACAGCTATAACAGTAGAAGTCTCATATTTTTTCAGTCAGTAGCAAGGCTGCTCTTATGGCTGTGTAGTTAAATGCTTTGCCTCTGATACAGAAGGTCGTGGGTTCGAATCCCAGCAGAAACTTTTCTGAAATACAGCCTGACTCCATATATGGACATACAGGGCGGGACAGAGGAAGAGGCTGCATCGCAGTGCTTTGCCTCTGATACAGAATCGAATCCCAGACACATCTTTCCCTCTCCTGAGGATGGCAATACAAATGATTCGTAAATGCCGGCCCTGCTGGTGTCACCCGGTGCGGTCCGCACCCCCTGCACCACCCTTGCAACGCCACTGCAATCAGGCCACATGTTATAGTAACCAATGCAGAAATACTTGTAATTCTGAAGGGTACTCCTAATTTTTTCAACTATATATAAGACATGGTAAAGTAAAAAGCATAGGTTCTGCATAGACATTATTTTAATAATTGTAAAGTGTTAATTCACTGCATTCTACAGCTGGTTCACTTAGGCAAAGAGAGCTGTTAAATATTATTATTTTTTTGGGTCACAGCACAAATAACAAACCTAAAATATACATTAAAAAGTCAAAAAACTTTCTCTGTGGCTTGCAAATGAAGTCTGATCTCAGAATTATTCTGGTTCAAATGATGAAGGAAGTGAAATCCCTGTTCTAGTTTCACAGCGGATAACGCAGTAGAAGGTTTTGGCTTTTTGTCCTTTGTGACTATGCTTTGCAAACTCAGAATTATCATAGGCCTAGCATTCCCAGAAACAGACAAACTCAACCACATCACATATTCATAGTACTTTAAACATAACATTCTAGTCTAGTTCACATAAACATGTGACGTGTCCTACAGATGGCATTGTTCATGGAGATACAAAATGTCCTACAAAATCTTCTTTGAACTAGTGCTGTGATGGCTGACCTCCGGCACTCCAGCTCTGGAAAAACTACGACTCCCAAGATGTACACTTGCTTGGCCGTTCGTAGTCGTAGTTTCACCAGAGCTGGAGTGCTTAAGGTTAGCCATCACTGAACTAGTGCAACCTTATTGATTGTCAGGTATATAGAACTGCACAAATGTGCCAAAAAACAAAGGTGCACAAAGGACCACAAGACCCATCTACTCTGGCCATTATCCATCTACAGGTAGTCCATCTAGTCTGCCAATTATTTATTTTTATTTCTCTCATCAGATAGATATATTTTCCAATCACATCTGCTGGAAGGCTGTTTCAAGTATGTAATACTCTTTCATTAAATTCACATTTTCTGACATTGATTATTGACATCCTAATTTCAGAATGTGTCCCCTTGTTCTTGTGTGTCAGAGTTATTGAAAAAGTTGTTGAAAAAATACTGTTCCGACCTTAAGTAATATCACTGCTAGCACCATAATAAAACATACCTTTTAATATAGATAAAATACCTCCTCGAAATTATTAAACCAAAAAAAAAAGAACAAAAGCAATATAATACATGAGGAATACTGATCCACAAAAAAAGACTATCACGATATGAGGTGTGAAGGTACTATATTCTCACTCGGTGGTAAACAAACTCAGCAACAAGCAGGGAAGTTATTATTGATAACAATGAAGCACAACTGACCCCACGTTGTCCCTATAACCCTAACTCTGTGCAATACACAGAACTGGAACCCATCCCTGGTCTGTACCCTAAGATGTCCCTACACTATGCGAACGCGTTTATCTCACGGTTACACAACAAACCAAACAGATTAGCAATCAATCAAGGTCTCTCTGGCTAATGCAACCTTAGCGACAAGACCAGAAGTATATAATCATATTGGTCACAATCACCAGCCCGTTCAGGGAACAGATACAGTATAAGCAGCAAGACCAGATAAATATCATTTGTTTGGTCGTAATCACCAGCCCATAGTAGGGCACTTACTGTTTTCTTATGCCTGGATGGAGTATCAGAAGCTCTATAGCTCCAGGGCTCCAGCAGTCCGGTTCCACCTAAGTACCTCTAGCCTTGCTAGAGGTACTTGTCTTTTGGAGTCTTGGCTTTTGGAGTAATGCTGTGCTCCCGCGTAGGCTGGGTCCTACTTCTAGCTGGCAACACCACTGAGTGCCCACATAGTGCATGTGCTTTCTCTCCAGGTCCTAAAGGTCCAGATCCACTACCCTCATCTTACCCATCCCCTCTGGCTTGCTACATTGAGGTACATTGAGGCACATCCCCTACAAGAAGATGCCTGAGCAATAGGTTCTAGTACACTAGTTTACTGCAAAGGTGTACCGTTAGCTTGTTTGCCTGTTCCGTGCACCGACTCCTGTATGCCGATTTCACTCTTCGCTGCCCGACCGTTACTGTGCCTGTTCTCTGTACTGACACTGAGCCGCCCACCCTAACCTTAGACTGTTTATCATAATGCATGTACTTTGCCTGCTCTGACCTCAGCTTGTCTGTGACTACGGTTTTGCCCTCAGTTTTCCGCACTAATGTCTCTTTACGTCAGTGGGTCAGTAGTCACTTGAACATAGACTACTCCAAGAGGTAACGGCTTGAGATTTCCCCACAGATCCCTGGGCTAAAGGGTGAAGACCAGGTGAGCCACTTAGATAACTACCTTAGGAGTAGCCTCAAGTCAAATCTGGTCAAGTGACACAGCAACTTCACGTCCACTTTATTTCATTACATCAGTGCTACATTATTACTTATAGTTGGAAATTCATAGTTTATATATACTATATGACAGGCTACTCTCATATCTTTTACCCCAAATATAGAGGACAAAAACTGCTAGATTTTCCTTTACTCAGGCGAGCTGGCAGCATGTTCCTATAGATGTTTAGTTTTCTGGAAATTATAACAGTTGGGTTCATGTTTGGAAAAATCACTGAATAAAGTGACCTAAGGGTCCATTCACACATCCGTAGAATGGGTCAGGATCCGTTCCGCAACATTGCTGAACGACTCGAGACCCATTCATTCTCTATGGGGCCAGAAGAGATGCGGACAGCACACAGTGTGCCGTCCACATCCGCATCTCCGGAGAGCGGCCCCAATTGAGGACAAGAATAGGCAGTTCTATGGAGGTGCCGGCCGGGTGTATTGCGGATCCGCAATACACTTCGGACGTGTGAATGGACCCTAAATGGGGGGAAATGCTCAACCCCAAGCACTGTAGTGTGTTTATTATCAGGGGAGCAATTCCTCCGCAAGTGATCCGTTGCTAACGGCAGTCCCCAGCAAAAATGCATACAATGGAGGATGCCAGCAGCAGACCACATGCACCACAAAAGCATCCTACACAAAATGAAATAATGTGTGGATGAAAATATAAGAATACATAAATCACTGAAAAAAGGTGCACCACAATAATATGCGACTGACTATACTGGCTAGACCCTCACGCTGATGTTAAAAGCTGAGACTTTAGCCAATATATTCCAGTCAGGAACATATCGGAGCCCTGTGCACCCCGTCAAGGTATCTCAGTGTGGCATGGGTCCTACCCCTAAACTACCTATGTTTCAATACAGTCTGATAGGTGCTAAGGACCGACTCATAGCCAAGCTCCTACATACCTCCATAGTAAGATCACTAATACAATGGGAGGTAGGAAGAGGCTGTGAGCCCCACCTATAACAGGCCATGTGACACAGGCTACCAGGTGCACCAGAATGTTACCAATGACAAGCATTAGCACATTCAATATATTTATCACTGAATATATTGGCAAAAGTCTTAGCTTTGGGTCTAGCTAGTATGGTCAGTCGCATATTATTGTGGTGCACCTTTTTTCAGTGATTTATGTATTCTTATATTTTCATCCACACATTATTTCATCTTGTGTAGGATGTTTTTGTGGTGCATGTGGTCCGCTGCCGACATTCTCCATTGTATGCATTTTTGCTGGGGATTGCCGTTAGCGACGGACCACTTGCGGAGGAATTGCTCCTCCGATTATAAACATGCTACAAGGTTGAGCATTTCCTCCCATTTAGGCCACTTTATTCAGTGATTTTTCTTTACATGTATTAATTGTTCATGTTTGCATAAAAAAAAAAAAAAGAAGAAAGCATTTTTAATGTGTGGCGTGTTTTAAATGTTAAATTTCCTGTACTGGCACTGCTGAGTCATAAGCTGAAGTTGTAGAGGCAATAAGTTCCAAAATACTGTTTCCTAAATGCCAGAGATGGCAAGTAAGCCCAACATAGACATAGCAGTGTTACCAGCACCTGGCTCATCTCCACAGTTAGCTCATTCCTACTTTGCAATAAATAGTGTCCTGTTTCTGTTCCAAAATGTGTTAAAAACAGCTTGTGGTCATTTTGAAGAATCCAGTTTAATACAAATTTGCTTTTAGCTTTTGACTAGTTATCTGTTATATTGCTGGAGCATGGAAGAATACAAAAAGGCCAATAAATACTAATAATTCCTCTAATTCAGAGAGGGCACCTGGGATATTTTATTTAATAGAAACTCATGTACAGTATGAGGACTCAATTGCTGCTCTATAGCCTCCCAACTTGAAACCAGTACTTTAATTTTCATCCACATCATATTAGTGAATACTGAATCTCCTTAATGAGGTATGGAGACTTTAGGAATCGCACCCTAGTAAATATATATGGCTCAGATGTAAGTCAATGGGGTGTAGTCTGACTACAACTAAAATATCACCCCATGCTATGCCAGTGTGAAATTATATTTGCACCATTAGGCCTGCTGGAAGAGCTAAAAACAGTACCGGAAGGCGTTTATAAGTGTGGCATTCATTACAAATGCCAATTGTTCCATTCAGCTACTGTACACCTAAAAACATAATTGTGAGGTCTTACGTATGTAAGGGAAAGAAAAAAGATCTTTGCAAGCTAGTAGTTCTCTATGCTATTGTGATATGTGACATGGTGGCACTAAGTCATATGACAGTTTCATATATATATATATATATATATATATATATATATATATATATACAGTATATACTGTATACATTTGTGTATTAGAAATTTAAAATTTTTGTCATGGCCAAAAAGTATTTTCTTTCCTTATACTTCCATTGTAGTATACCATAGCTATTCCTTATAACAGAAGAGAAGCATTTCCCCACTAAATGAATGGATTCATTTATTATGTAGTATTAAAGGGTATTTGTTTACTCCCTTGTATTCAAATGTCTGCCCACTCCCCCCCCCCCAAAAAAAAAAAAAAGCTGATCCCAGGGTGATCAACTGTAATTTGTAAGGAAAGCCAATGTTCAATTTTACCGCCATCACAGGGGGAAATGAAGCATTACACAGTTTTCAGGTAAATGAAAGGGCTTTCCATGTAATACATAACTAACTGGGTTCTCCATAAAGAACAGACACTCTTTGCAGCTGCCCTCTGCTCTGGTTGATAGTTGAGGGTCCTAAATGGAGGATGCACTCTGTTAGGTTAGAATTCTCTAATAAGATGTTGGAAAATGGGTTTTCTAAACTAGACAACACATAATTTGCACATAATTTTGTGAAATCCCCCCCCCCCCCCCAAAAAAAAAAAAATTCAAATGGTGAATATTTATACTAAATCTGCTTCCGTAATTTTGTCAATATAAGTTGACCAGCTCTACCTCAGTGTTTTGCCCCGCTATACTTAAATTTCAAACACATGGAAGCATTTCTTAAGAATCAGTAAAGTTGGCAGAAAAATGCCTTGTTTCAATTTTGGAGTTCCCTTTAAATCATTATACAGCTACAATTCTCACAGCAAAGAGGTAAGTGGATTAATACAAAGAGAATTAAATAATAGTTTACTGATGCTTAGAAATGTATCCATGGGAGTGGTGATATGGAAAAAATTCCTTTACTGAGAGAAAAAAATCCATAAAAAATATTTTGGAAGTGTAGAATATTCCAAGAATTCAAGAACTCTTGAGCAACATTAAAGTGTACAAATAAGGTGGAAAAATACTGACATAAAAGAAAAAATTGACATTGCACATAAATAATCCAATGAGTTATGTATGTGAACCCTAATATAAACCCCTGCCTAATTTAAAATTAAGCAACCCCCCCCCCCCCCCCAACTATAAACTAATCACAGATTGTGCTGCTGGGATGCCAGAATCAGTTGTAATCTGTGAAGGAACCCATCAACAAGTGTAGGAAGTTGGAACCCATCAACCCCCCTTGTACTTGTTCCGCTACTTGCAGGCTGCGCGGGCATGAGTTCAGAACTTCAGTCACTTCGGTCCGCAATTCTGTTCTTTGGCGTGTGATTCCGCGAGACCTGTGACCTCCTGTGGCGGGTTTCAGCGGATCACCGGCCGCAGAACAGAATTGCGGACCGAAGTGACTGAAGTTCTGAACTCATGCCCGTGCAGCCTGCAAGTAGCATAACAAGTACAAGGGGGGTTGGGGGATGATCTGTGGGATTGCCGCATAAATATTCGGTGCACTGGACAAAACATCCGGGGCTCCAGCCCTGGTTTGACCTAACGACGCCCCTGGTATCTGGTCTGATCCTTGTGCAGCAATAACTGCAAATAAACATTTCCGGTAATTGCACAATGGGTTGGAAGAATTTTAGCCCATTCCTCCATACAAAACAGCTGCACCTCGGTTTGATGGTGGTTTTCCTCTCATGAACCGCTGGCTTCAGGTCCTTCCACAACATTTCTATTGGATTAAGGTTAGGACTTTGACTTGGCCATTCCAAAACTTTAACTTTTATTCTTCTTTAACCATTCTTTGGTAGAACAACTTGTGTGCTTAGGGTCGTTGTCTTCCTGAATAACCCATGTTCTCTTGAGATTGAGCTTAGACAGCCATGCCTTGATGTTTTCCTTTCGAATTTGTATAATTTGGAATTCATTTTTCCATTGGCCCAGATGTCGCAAAACAGGCCTAAACCATAATACTACCACCTCAGGTTTCACAGGTGGGATGAGATTTTTATGATAGAATGCAGTGTTTTCCTTTCTCCATATATAATGGTTCTCATTTAAGCCAAAAAGTTATATTTTGTTCCTATTCATACGGAGAACATTGGGGCACAATTATTAGGACCAGAATTTAGATGCTGGTCTCAATAAAGCCCTATGCCAGCGGAGGCGCAGGCCTCTTCATAACTTCAATGGATCCTCTGCCAGTTCTAAATATAAGACAGCTTCTGAGCTGTCTTACATTTAGACCTTTTTCTACGCCTAAAACAGTCGTAGAAAATGGTAAATGAGACTGGCCTGCTGACCTGTTCCCTTCCACGCCCACTTTTTTAGACTGGGCGTGAGCGGAAAGAATTTGCTGATTGAGGCGTACCTACCTGTTGTGCCTCAATCTGCGCCTGAAATACGCCGAATATAGACGAATTTCAGCTTAATAAATGACCCCCAATGTTCCAATAGCCCTTTGGCTTGTCCAGTTGATCTGTAGCAAACTACAAATGATCAGCAATGTTCTTTTGGAGAACAGTGGCTTTCTCATTGCAACCCTGCTTTATACACCATTGTTGTTCAGCAACCTCCTGACGGTGGACTTATGAATATTAATATTAGCTAATGTGAAAAAGGCCTTTAGATGTTTATTGGTTACCTTGGGTTCCATTGTGACCTTGTGGATTATTAAATGCCTTGCTCTGGGGGTGATCATTGCTGGTCAGCCATTTCTGGGAAGGGTAATAATGGTCTTGAATTTCTCCATTTGTGTACAGTACAATCTGTCTGTCTGAGGTCCTCAGAAATCTACTTTAGGCCTCATGCACACGACCTTTGTGTGCATCCGTGGCCGTTGTGCCGTGTTCCGTTTTTTTCCGCGGACTCATTGACTTTCAATGGGTCCGTGGAAAAATCGGAAAATGCACCGTTTTGCAGCCGCATCCGTGATCCGTGTTTCCTGTCCGTCAAAAAAATATGACCTGTCCTATTTTTTTCACGGACAACGGTTCACGGACCCATTCACGGACCCATTCAAGATTGGCATCCGCGTCCGTGATCCGTGGCCGTAGGTTACTTTCATACAGACGGATCCGAAGATCCGTCTGCATAAAAGCTTTTTCAGAGCTGAGTTTTCACTTCGTGAAAACTCATATCCGACAGTATATTCTAACACAGAGGCGTTCCCATAGTGATGGGGACGCTTCTAGTTAGAATATACTACAAACTGTGTACATGACTGCCCCCTGCTGCCTGGCAGCACCCGATCTCTTACAGGGGGCTGTGATCCGCATAATTAACCCCTCAGGTGCTGCACCTGAGGGGTTAATTGTGCATATCATAGCCCCCTATAAGAGATCAGGGGCTGCCAGGCAGCAGGGGGCAGACCCCCCTCCCTCCCCAGTTTGAATATCATTGGTGGCCAGTGTGCGGCCCCCCCCCACCCCCCCCCCCCCTATTGTAATATCATTGGTGGCCAGTGTGCGGCCTCCCCCGGCCCCCCCTCCCTCTATTGTAATATCATTGGTGGCCAGTGTGCGGCCCCCCCTATTGTAATATGATTGGTGGCCAGTGTGCGGCCTCCCCCGGCCACATACCATCCCTCTATTGTAATATCATTGGTGTCCAGTGTGCGGCCTCCCCCGGCCACCCCCCTCCCTCTATTGTAATATCATTGGTGGCCAGTGTGCGCCCCCCCGGCCCCCCCTCTATTGTATTAATATCATTGGTGACCAGTGTGCGGCCTCCCCATCCCCCCCCCCCCGATCATTGGTGGCAGTGGAGATTCCAATCGGAGTCCCAGTTTAATCGCTCTGGGGCTCCGATCGGTAACCATGGCAACCAGGACGCTACTGCAGGCCTGGTTGCCATGGTTACTTAGCAATATTACAATATTAGAAGCATCATACTTATCTGCTGGCTGCTGCGCTGTCTGTGTCCGGCCGGGAGCTCCTCCTACTGGTAAGTGACAGATCTGTGTG
This sequence comes from Bufo bufo, assembly GCF_905171765.1. Lineage (NCBI taxonomy): Eukaryota > Metazoa > Chordata > Amphibia > Anura > Bufonidae > Bufo > Bufo bufo. Next base: position 237,759,045 of record NC_053392.1, read on the forward strand.
GCGCATTGCTTAATGATCTGTCACTTACCAGTAGGAGGAGCTCCCGTCCGGACACAGACAGCGCAGCAGCCAGCAGGTAAGTATGATGCTTCTAATATTGTAATATTGCTAAGTAACCATGGCAACCAGGCCTGCAGTAGCGTCCTGGTTGCCATAGTTACTGATCGGAGCCCCAGAGCGATTAAACTGGGACTCCGATCGGAATCCCCGCTGCCACCAATGATGGGGCGGGGGGGGGGAGAGGGGAGGCCGCACACTGGCCACCAATGATATTACAATAGAGGGGGGGAGGGGGGCCGACGGAGGCTGCACACTGGCCACCAATGATATTACAATAGAGGGGGGGCCGGGGGGGGGGCTGCACACTGGCCACCAATGATATTACAATAGAGGGGTGGGCCGCACACTGGCCACCAATGATATTACAATAGAGGGGGGGCGGGGGGGCGCACACTGGCCACCAATGATATTCAAACTGGGGAGGGAGGGGGGTCTGCCCCCTGCTGCCTGGCAGCCCCTGATCTCTTACAGGGGGCTATGATACGCACAATTAACCCCTTCAGGTGCAGCACCTGAAGGGTTAATTGTGCTAATCACAGCCCCCTGCAAAAGATCGGGTGCTGCCAGGCAGCAGGGGGCAGTCATGTACACAGTTTGTAGTATATTCTAACTAGAAGCGTCCCCATCACTATGGGAACGCCTCTGTGTTAGAATATACTGTTGGATCTGAGTTTCACGATGTAACTCAAATGCGATGGTATATTCTAACATACAGTAGGTGTTTGTGAGATTGTGTTTTCAGCACGACAGCGTCGCGCTGATACTCGGCGACGTGGTGCCGAGATCTCGCACTCACTGGGATAGCGACAGCACATCCCAGCAAGCGCGTCATAGAAGCGACGGGAGATCCGACTTGGATTCCCGCCAATTCTACACGTGTGCGGCGTTTGTTATGAATCCTGAGGGGGAAGTCCCCGCCGGATTTTAAATAAAAATCCGACCTGGGTCCCGCCCTCAGGAGCATACCGGGCCCTTAGGTCTGTTATGGGTTGTAAGGAGAGCCCCCCCTACGCCGAAAAAAACGGCGTAGGGGGTCCCCCTACAATCCATACCAGACCCGTATCCAAAGCACGCTACCCGGCCAGCCAGGAAGGGAGTGGGGACGAGCGAGCGCCCACCCCCCTCCTGAGCCGTACCAGGCTGCATGCCCTCAACATGGGGGGTTGGGTGCTCTGGGGCAGGGGGCACACTGTGGCCCCCCCACCTCAGAGCACCCTGTCCCCATGTTGATGAGGACAGGGCCCCTTCCCGACAACCCTGGCCGTTGGTTGTCGGGGTATGCGGGCAGGAGGCTTATCGGAATCTGGGAGCCCCCTTTAATAAGGGGGCCCCCAGATACCGGCCCCCCACCCTAAGTGAATGAGTATGGGGTACATCGTACCCCTACCCATTCACCTGCAAGAAAAGTGGTAAAAACACAAATAAACCACACAGTGTATTAAAATATTTTATTTTTCTGCTCCGGAGGCCGCCCCCTGTCTTCTTTATTAGCTCTTTTACCAGGGGGGGCTCTTCTTCTTCCGATATCCCGACGGGTCTTCTCCGCTATCCGGGGGGGTCTTCTCAACTCTCCGGGGTTCTCCTTCTGTCTTCTCCTTCTGTCTTGTTGTCTCCTTCTGTCTTCTGTCTCCGGGGGGGGCTCTTCTTCTTCCGATATCCCGACGGGTCTTCTCCGCTATCCGGGGGGGTCTTCTCAACTCTCCGGGGTTCTCCTTCTGTCTTCTCCTTCTGTCTTCTCCTTCTGTCTTGTTGTCTCGGCGCACCCCGATTCTTCGTCTTCTCTTCTTGTTTTCGCCTCTCTCTGTTGTTGACTCGGCGCACCCCGGTTCTTCGTCTCGCGAGACTCGGCGCACCCCGATTCTTCGTCTCGCGAGACGAAGAACCGGGGTGCGCCGAGTCAACAACAGAGAGAGGCGAAAACAAGAAGAGAAGACGAAGAATCGGGGTGCGCCGAGACAACAAGACAGAAGGAGAAGACAGAAGGAGAAGACAGATGGAGAACCCCGGAGAGTTGAGAAGACCCCCCCGGATAGCGGAGAAGACCCGTCGGGATATCGGAAGAAGAAGAGCCCCCCCCGGAGACAGAAGACAGAAGGAGACAACAAGACAGAAGGAGAAGACAGAAGGAGAAGACAGAAGGAGAACCCCGGAGAGTTGAACACAATCTAACAAACGCCGCACACGTGTAGAATTGGCGGGAATCCAAGTCGGATCTCCCGTCGCTTCTATGACGCGCTTGCTCTCCATCGCGGCAAGCCAGCTCGGCGCTGGCTCCCGCGATGGGGCTCGTATGTGCTCAATCTCGCCGAGAAATACAGCGAGATTGACACAAAATCGGGTTCACCTACTGTAGAGGCGTTCCCATGGTGATGGGGACGCTTCAAGTTAAAATATACCATCGGATTGGAGAAAACTCTGATCCTATGGTATATTAACTCCTGACTTTACATTGAAAGTCAATGGGGGACGGATCCGTTTGAAATTGCACCATATTGTGTCAACGTCAAACAGATCCGTCCCCATTGACTTGCATTGTAATTCAGGACGGATCTGTTTGGCTCCGCACGGCCAGGCGGACACCAAAACGACTTTTTTTTTCATGTCCGTGGATCCTCCAAAAATCAAGGAAGAACAACAGACGAAAAAACGGTCTCGGATCAACGACCAACGGAACCCCGTTTTGCGGACCGTGAAAAAATACGGTCGTGTGCATGAGGCCTTACTCATGCCAGGATATATTTCCACAAACATGTCTTGTGAAGATGAGACTTTGATGGATTCCTGTTCTTTAAATAAAACCGGTCGCCCATTCACCCCTGATTGTCATCTCATGATTTAAAACACTTTAACACTTTTGCCTGTAGCCATTAGAAATGAACAAAGTTTTGAAAAATATGATTTGGCAGCTTCGCCTAACTTTGTCAAGAAATTTGATTAGTTACGAATTACTTTGGCAGAAATTGCTTTTTATTGCATGGAGTGGGCGCAATGAACGGCGATCGTGCTGCCCCTGTCGTTTAACCCCTTAGATGCTGCATTCACCGCTTATAATGGCATTTGAGATGTATATTCAGTTGCTCTTGAGGTTAATCCTGGGTTTAAAAAAATCTAACTCACCTCATTCATCAGATCGTGAAGAGGCTATCTGTTCCCATCTTGGTTGAAGAAAACCCACCAAAGGACCTCTGGCGAGCGTGATGACGTGGTGACATTATGACGTCACCACCTGCGGCCAGCTTTATCAAATGATGACAAATTCACGCTTGGAGGGTTCACTTCCGTCAAGACAGGAGCGGACTGCCTCTCCACGATCAAGTGGATGAGGTGAGTATAACTTTTAATTTTCAGCCATCATGTTAGGAAAAATTGATTAGTTACCACAAAGCGTGAGGAATCAGATTCATGGCTATGGTGATAGAGGTATCATAATATCAAAATTAGGAGTAGGCAACCTCTCCGTTTACATTCTGGTACTGGGTCATAACCTCGTCCATGTTCCCAAAGCCAGGTCAGGAGATTGTAGCCATAAAATCAGTAAGGTGGAATCACTCCACAGTGACCAGAAACCGCTATTATAAAACCTGAAGATAAAGTGAGGGTCATACACAAACCTTTCACAGACCAGAACTGTTAGAGGGGTTAGGAAAAGGCTAGCGTCCTCTCCACCCGAGGTCACACATAAAACCCCTATTTTGCGATATACAGTACATCAAAGAAATACAGTACATGGCCTAATTCATATTTGGGCCACTTGTTTCCTCCAGAAAACTCAGGCCATGTATATGCTTCTACAGTATCGAAATCAAATCGATCCCAGCTCAGTAACAGGGAGCAATTAGATAACTCAAGCCATCCTGCCATTACCTCCGCCATGTTTGGTACGCAAATGTATGGGACATTAAGACAGAGTGGATGTAGGTAATATGAAGTTGCTTGGATGAATGCCCAAAAAGATATTTATTTTAATACAAAGATTTTGAGGCAGACCTGGTATACAGCAAAAGGTCGTAATGTAAACACTGGGTCGTAAAAGATTATTACTATACCCACTGGCCTCCTCTTACATCACAGGAAAGGGAGGGGGAGGCACAGACCCTTTTTAACACATGTATGGAGGATGTAAAACTGTAATTTCTTTGTGGATCACTCGCTTGACGGACTGCTTCCCCAGGCAACTGGACTTATCCGTCTCATAACGTATTAAGTTCTGTTTTTATCCCTTTTATTTTCCAAACCGTTATTTTGGATTATATGTATATGAATATATATATTTTATGTTGTATTTTGTATGATAACCCCATTGTTTGCAACCACTGTCCTATTTTAATATTAAAACCTCAGTTTAATAAGATCCTTCTAGTGTTCTAACGATTCCATGACCTTAGAAGAAGGTACCTATACTGCTTTATTAACCTGTGAATGTTAGTTGCATAGTTAGTTGTAGAGTGTACTTATGTGTTATTTAATGCAAGGTGTCTCATCAGCCTGATATGACGAGTGTCGGCAGCTAAAATTGATTAGTTTTGGATGATGCAGTGCTGACAGAGGGAGGTCCAGCGTAACTCTGCAGGCTCCCATCCTGAATCTAAGTCAGTGATCCTGACAGTGGCGAATCAAATTTTTCCTAAACTCCTTATCGAATTCCACTGTGTACAACACTAATAGCCATGTGATATTGGATCATTGGATCATTGAAATCATCTTGTAATTGACCAGACATGTATATGATTTGCCTTCCCTGGGAAGATGAACCAAAAGTCTTCACACAAATAACATTAAAGGAAAAATGTGCTTTTGAACAACAAATTCCAAGATGTCACAGTGAAAGTGCAACTTTTATAAAATAAAAAATAGCCAGGATTTACTCTAACGGTGGGTTATTAAGAAGGCCTAGTTTTATACCTATAGAGGTTATTGCAGAAGAAATGATGGGAGCTTAGCACTTTGTAGGATAACACAAATACAAGGCTCCTTTAAACTTATTTTCCGTATGTGTTTTGATCTGGCTCTTCATTACACTCACAACATGAAAACATTAAACGAATTAAGAAATGTTGAATTAAAACTCTCATGTACAAGTATCCAAATTGGCAACAGGCAGATAAACAAACTACAGAAACATTTGGCTAGATTTTATGATTCTGCCAATTAATTCTGATTTGTAATAAGAAGCATCCCATCCAACCTGGAATTGGTGTTCATGCAAACAGTACTGTGTGTTACAAAGAATAATATTTCCAGGTCACCTGTAGACAGTTATAAGACCACTTCTTACACAGCTTTCCTGTCTCCGGTCTTTCATGCAATACGGCATGGAAAGGCTTTTTCTTTTATGTGTTCTCAGTACGAGAGCTTAGGCTTCATTCACTCTGCCGGCAGGAGAAGAAAAGGTCTAAGGACCAGCAGCGAGTGTGAAGATGTCATCACGTGATCATGCTGCGCGCATGTGGTAATTATGTCACTGCACGGCCAGCGCAATCATGTGGTAAGGTCATGCTTGCCGCATGTCCTTTGGAGGGCTTTCTTCAATCAAGATGGTAGCAGACGGCCTCTCCGTGATCAAGTGGATGAGGTAAGTATCTTTTTTTTTTTTTTTAACCCTGGATTAAACCCTAAGCACCTAAATGTGAGTCCCAGATGCCACAATAAGTTTTGAACGCGTTTTTCGTTATTGTGCCCACGTCATACAATGGAAGGTGATTTGTGACAAAGTAATTTGTAACAAATCGAATTTCTTGACGAAGTTCTGCAACGCAGCCAAATCAAATTTTATTAAAACTTCACTCATCTCTACATGGGTAACTAATTCTTTAGATGGCCTACAATAATTAAAAAACAATAGCTTTTTCCTCATATGGTAAACAATATATAGTAAAATCTCCTCAAGTTTTAATAACCTAGAAAGAAAAATTTGTTGGTTTTCTTTATGGCCTCCACAAGTTTTATCCTTCACCAATCACCCATACCTGCTGTCTTAGTAAATAAGAACCTTAAGACAATGTAAAAACCACAGAGGAAAAACTTCCACACGTTCTATATAAGTCTCAAATAGTGTTTAATATGTAGATGTTTTTAGATTGATCAGCTGTGGATGCTAAAAATTGCCAAAGTGAAGTACTTCTGCATATTTGTCGATGGTTGGCATATCATAGTTGTCACATCGGTTAAAGGGGTTCTTTGGGAATTAAGAAAATAAAATTACTGAAAACACTTACCGTAAATATTACTTTATTATAAACATATTCCCAAATCCCTTTATTTCACTATAATGGCTCGTTTTGACTGTCCAAATTACACAGCAGGACAAGTTACTTCACAACACTGAGCTAAAAAACAGCCTCATCCTCCTCTCTGCTCTGCTTGTCAGGGTGTAACGGGGCGCCGAAGGAGCACTCGGTCTCCCATCAGCCGCAGACCTGCTGCTTAGCTTTTTTGGGCTTCAAATTCACATTTTTGGGTGTAAAGTACCTCTGAGGCCTCCACATGTGACAGGCAGGCACATAAATTCAGAAAATCCATCTGTTCCATTGTAGGGGTGACATATCCACAATTTTTTTAATGTTAAAAACCCTGTGCTTCATTTGTGAGAGTGAAATATAATCTCAGTTAAAACCATCTGTTTCATTTAGAGTTAAAAAAAACTTTTTTTTGGGGAGCAATTAGTACCTTTTTGCCCTGGGCTGCATTTCTGGTAGTTAAAGAAATACAGTTAAATCCATCGGTTTCATTATGTGTGAGAAAAAAAATTTTTTTGGGGCAATAAAGTACCTTTGCTGCCTGCACTGCATAGCAGACCGGGAATAAGTTTAAAAACTTGTCTGTTCCATTGTTGGGTGACATTAACCCATTTTTCCCGTCCAAAAACCCCTGCTCTGCCTAGGTGACAGGGACCTAAATTTCTAAAATTCATCTGTTCCATTTTTGGTTGACATTAACCCATTTTGGCCGTCAAAAAAACCCTGTTCTGCATTGTTCACAAGGAACTTAATTCAGTAAAAACGTCTGTTACTTCGATGGGTGACTGCAAAAAATGAGGAGAGCGTCAAACAAGGGACGTGGCCCTGATCGTGGTGCTGCTGGTGTTGGTGGAGCTCCTGTAGGAGGGAGAGTACGTGGTCGATCTGTGCCAGTTACACGCCCAAGTAAAACACCTTCCTCAGGTGCGAGTAGGCGACAGAACCATCAGCGTTATTTGGTAGGGCCAAATGCAGCTCTACGAATGGTAAGGTCAGAACAAGTACAGGCGATAGTAGATTGGGTGGCTGATAGTGCCTCCAGTTTCTTCACATTGTCTCCCACCCAGTCCCCTGCTGAAAGATTAGAGTTGGCACCTGCAATCCATGGCCATTAGTCTTTCACCTCACCCCCTTGCAAATCAGGCAAGCAGTCTGAGCCCCAAGTCATGCAGCAATCTCTTCTGCTTTTTGATGACTCTGCTGGCAGGGTTTCCCAGGGCCATCCACATAGCCGTACACCAGAAGTGGAAGAGATTGAGTGCACCGATGCCCAACCACTTATGTTTCAGGATGAGTACATGGGAGGACCACCGGAGCACATATCGGAGGATGACGAAACACAGGTGCCAACTGCTGTGGCTTTCTGCAGTCTGCAGACCGACAAGGAGGGCAGGGGTAAAGATTGGGTGGAAGATGATGTGGAGGATGATGAGGTACTAGACCCCACATGGAATCAAGGTCATGCGAGTGACGTGTGCAGTTTAGAGGAAGAGGCGGTGGTCGCACAGAGCCACCAGCACAGCAAAAGAAGGAGCAGGGTGCAAAAGCGTCTGTCACATTCTTGGATGACATTTTACCAGTTTTGCCGTGAATAAACCCCTGCTCTGCATAGGTGACAGGGACCTAAATTTCTAAAAATCGTCTGTTACATTCTTCGGTGACATTTTACCATTTATGCCGTATACAAACCCCTGCTCCACATAGGTGATAAGGACCTACATTTCTAAAATTCGTCTGTTACATTGATGGTTGACATTATACCATTTTTGCCGGTGAAAAACCCCTGCTCTGCAATGCTGACAGGGAACAAAATTTAGTAAAAACGTCTGTTACTGATCGGAAGATGCGCGACTACAAGCGCACACTGGTAGACTCGCTGCTCATGGCATTACCACCTGACAGCGGGGGGACAGTGGACGCACAAGGCGAAGGCTGAGGAGGAGGAAGAGGTCGCCAACGCAGCTAGGGCACCGCCAGCACCTCAGAAGGCAGGGTTAGCATGGCCGAAATATGGAAAAGTTTTGTCAGCACGCCACAACAACCAGCACCACCAGCTGATATGGAATGTCTTAGCAGGAGGCAGCATTTCAGCAACATGGTGGAGCAGTATGTGTGCACATGTCTACACGTACTGACTGATGGGTCTGCCCCCTTCAACTTCTGGGTCTCCAAATTGGGCACATGGCCTGAGCTTGCCCTTTATGCCTTAGAGGTGCTGGCCTGCCCTGCAGCTAGTGAATTGTCTGAACGTTTGTTTAGCACTGCAGGGGGCGTTATAAAAGAGAAGCGCAGCCGACTGTCCACAGGCAAAGTGGACAAGCTCACGATCATTAAAATGAACCAGGCAGGGATCCCACAGGACTTGTCCGTACCTTGTGCAGAATAGACATGTATACCGGCCTCACCCAGTCATTGTTGTACTCCAGCGCACTTTCTCTTTGTTTTATTTTTTATATTTCCCAATGTTTTGGGGGTCTACCCAAATTTAAACAATAAAAATAATAATAAAATTAAATAAAAAACCAGTGTTGGCTACCTCCTCCACCGCCACTTCCACCTACACTACCACATCCACCTCCTCCTCAAACTCCTACTCCATATGGACCTCTTCCTCCTAGATCAAGATTATTATTATTTTTTTAAATGTATTTTATGTTATTTTAAGTCATTTCCCTATCCACATTTGTTTGCAGAGCACTTGCAATGCTCTTAACCACATTGTGCTGCCTTTTGCAGCCCTCTAGCCCTTTCCATGACTTTTTTAGAGCCATTTTAGTGCTCCAAAGTTCTGGTCCCCATTGACTTCAATGGGGTTCGGGGTCAAGTTCGGGTGCCGAACTCGAACTTTTTTTGCAAAGTTCGGCCGAACCCATCGAACCCGAACTTCCAGGTGTCCGCTCAACTCTAGTTATCAGTATAAAACTCCTGCAAAACCCCTTTAAGTCTAGGAGAGTTACAGGAGCTAAATCATAAATGTTTATGAGTGATGCACCCCTTTTAATTTCCGTTCATTTTAAAAACAGAAATACATTGATTTATTAGTAATATGTAGAGGATACGGTTGGCACTGCTGTAGATGTGGGATTTTATTTGGTGCTGCACTGATCGAATGTGAGTAGTGGTGGTGCTCAGCATGAAAAACAAGTAGTATTTGCAACAAAGGAGAGAAAAGAAAAAAGAATGCGGCACTCAACAAAAAGTACTCTTTGCAGCTTTATTTAAGCCAACAAGCTTGAAAAAGCGCGAAACGGCTGTTGCCTCCTAGCTGTGTTTTGCCCGCATGACGCTGACCTTTTTATGTGAATAAGGCCTCATGCACATGACCGTTGTGTGCATCCGTGGCCGTTGCTCCGTTTTCCGTGATTTTCTGCGGACCCATTGACTTTCAATGCACCATTGTTCATCCGCGGCCGTGATCCGTGTTTCCTGTCCGTCCCAAAAATAGGACCTGTCCTATTTTTTTGATGGACAACGGTTCACGGACCCATTCAAGTCAATGGGTCCGTGAAAAAACACGGATGTACACAAGATTGGCATCCACGTCCGTGATCCGTGGCCGTAGGCAACTTTCACACAGACGGATCGCAGATCCGTCTGCATAAAAGCTTTTTCAGAGCTGAGTTTTCACTTCGTGAAAACTCAGATCCGACAGTATATTTTAACACAGAGGCGTTCCCATAGTGATGGGGACGCTTCAAGTTAGAATATACTAAGAGCTGTGTACATGACTGCCCCCTGCTGCCTGGCAGCACCCGATCTCTTACAGGGGGCTGTGATCTGCACAATTAACCCCTCAGGTGCCGCACCTAAGGGGTTAATTGTGCGTATCATAGCCCCCTGTAAGAGATCAGGTGCTGCCAGGCAGAAGGGGGCACACCCCCCTCCCTCCCCAGTTTTAAATTCATTGGTGGCCAGTGTGCCCCCCCTCCCTCCCTCCCCTGTATTACATTCATTGGTGGCCAGTACGGCCCCCCTCCCTCCCCTGTATTACTGTACATTCATTGGTAGCCAGTGGGCCCCCCCTCCCTCCCCTGTATTACTGTACATTCATTGGTGGCCAGTGGGCCCCCCTCCCTCCCCTGTATTACTGTACATTCATTGGTGGCCAGTGGGCCCCCCCTCCCTCCCCTGTATTACTGTACATTCATTGGTGGCCAGTGCGGCCCCCCTCCCTCCCCCTCCTAATTAAAATCCCCCCCTATCATTGGTGGCAGCGGAGAGTTCCGATCGGAGTCCCAGTTTAATCGCTGGGGCTCCGATCGGTAACCATGGAAACCAGGACGCTACTGCAGTCCTGGTTGCCATGGTTACTTAGCAATTTTTAGAAGCATTATACTTACCTGCGATGTCTGTGACCGGCCGGGCGCTCCTCCTACTGGTAAGTGACAGGTCTGTGCTATAAGCAATGCGCTGCACAGACCTTTCACTTACCAGTAGGAGGAGCGCCCGGCCGGTCACAGACAGCGAAGGTAAGTATAATGCTTCTAAAATTGCTAAGTAACCATGGCAACCAGGACTGCAGTAGCGTCCTGATTGCCATGGTTACCGATCGGAGTCCCAGCGATTAAACTGGGACTCCAATCGGAACTCTCCTCTGCCACTAATGATGGGGGCGATTTTAATTAGGAGGGGGAGGGAGGGGAGGCCCACTGGCCACCAATGAATGTACAGTAATACAGGGGAGGGAGGGGGGCCCACTGGCCACCAATGAATGTACAGTAATACAGGGGAGGGAGGGGGGGCCGCACTGGCCACGAATGAATGTAATACAGGGGAGGGAGGGGAGCACACTGGCCACCAATGAATTTAAAACTGGGAAGGGAGGGGGGTGTGCCCCCTCCTGCCTGGCAGCACCTGATCTCTTACAGGGGGCTATGATACGCACAATTAACCACTCAGGTGCGGCACCTGAGGGGTTAATTGTGCGGATCACAGCCCCCTGTAAGAGATCGGGTGCTGCCAGGCAGCAGGGGGCAGTCATGTACACAGCTCGTAGGATATTCTAACTTGAAGCGTCCCCATCACTATTGGAACGCCTCTGTGTTAGAATATACTGTCGGTTATGAGTTTTCACGATCTAACTCAAATCCAATGGTATATTCTAACATAGAGGCGTTCCCTTCAAGTTAAAATATACCATCGGATTGGAGAAAACTCCGATCCGATGGTATAATAGGGACTCCTTACTTTACATTGAAAGTCAATAGGGGACGGATTCGTTTGCAATTGCACCATATTGTGTCAACATCAAACGGATCCGTCCCCATTGACTTGCATTGTAAATCAGGACGGATCCGTTTGGCTCCGCACGGCCAGGCGGACACCAAAACAACTTTTTCCTTTATGTCCGTGGATCCTCTAAAAATCAAGGAAGACCCACGGAAGAAAAAACGGACACGGATCACGGACCTACGGACCCCGTTTTTGCGGACCGCAAAAAAAAAACCGTCGTGTGCATGAGGCCTAAAGCTGCAAAGATTATTTTTTGGTGAGTGCCACATTCTTTTTTCTTTTCTCTCCCACATTGATTTATTATTTTCTAATATTAGAACCGGTGAAGCAGTTGCATCCATGTACTAATTATACACGGAAAACAAATGTTTGGGGAAACAATTCATTCAGTAATATTTCTTCTGAGCCTCCTAAAACTTCAAACAAGTCAGGTATGGTAATTTCCCTTAAGAAATTTAGCACACGGACCCTGTGGAGACAAACAGGTATAAGTGATGCAAGCAAAGGAGAAATCTTTCCGTATCTCAGCAATATCAAACCTCCAATGTAAATCTGCAGGGACAGGTAAGGTTAAGCTAACCTGCTTCATTTGTTGTTGCTCATATGTTTTCCTGCACTGGAAACTTTTCCACACCGTCTTGTCCTCCACTGCACTTTCATGGCACTTCGCTAAGGATTTGTTTTTGTCATTGAGAGGAATGTAGTGAATACATTCATTTAATGGCAATGTCATAGGCAAGAGATGACCAAATCATTAGAACTATAAATGGCTTTGAAAGTAAAAAAAAAAAAAAGATCCAGATGAGCAGAGGAATGATGAGTGTGCCTTTCCTAACATATTTAGGAACAGAATTATGTAACGTAAGTGCTGAGGTCTTCCAAAACAGGTCTTGGCACAACCAGGTATTATTTTAGAGATAATGAGTAAGTGAAGGATCTGTGTTGTGTTTATTAATTGCCTGCTCATTTCTCTAGACAATCCTCGTTGCTTTGTAACAAAGTGTCAGCAAGATACAGTACATCAGAGTTTTAATAAGGTCATATACACTTTCTAAAATAGTTCCCTGCTTGTTTCAGATTATGTGCTGGAAACTGGTACTAAACTAACAGCTGTATCATATTTGGCTCATATATGACATAAATGAAGTGTACGTTAATTAAAGGGGTTGTCTGGTTGTTTTATACTGAGAGCCTACTGTATCTTCAGGATAGGTCAATAGTATCTGATTGCTGGGTGTCCCACTTCCAGCACCCTTGCTAATCAGCTGTTTGAAGAGACAGCAGTGCTCCTTGAAGCCAGTGACGTCACGTTCATCGGTCACATTGCCTAGGTGCAGCTCAGTCTCATTCAAGCGAGTGTGAGCTACAATACCAAGCACAACCACTATCCACTGTGCTTTTTAAGCTGAAAGAAGGCCGTGGTGCTCCCTCTTCAAACTAACTCAGCCTCTTCAAACAGCTGATCGTCAGGGGTGCTGGGCATTGGACCCCCAGCATCAGATATTGATGAACTATCCTGAGTATAGGTCATCAGTATTAAACCACTTGGCCAACCCCTTTAACCCCTTCCTGATGCACCCATTTTCCCTTTCATTTTTTTGCTCCCTGCATTCCAGAAGCCATAATTTTTTTTTATTTTTACAATCACAAAGCTGTATTGTTTTTTTTTATTTTATTTTTGTGGGACAAGTTCTACTTTCTAAAGGCACTATTTAGTATTGAATATGATGTATTGGAAAGCTGGGAAAAACTATTAATAAGGTTTAATTGGAAAAAAATGCAATTATGCTATTGTTTTATGTGTTTAGTTTTTTGTGGTGTTCGCTGTGTGCTAAAAATTACACATTATATATAATTTTTTAAAATTTGTGTTTTAAAACATAAAAAAAACCTTTAGAAATAAAATTTCCTTTGCATTGACATATTCTGACATCAAACATTTTTTATATTTCCATCTAAAAAGCCAAGTAAGACTAGTTTCACACTTGCACTATCAGGGTCTGGCAGGCTGTTCTGGCAGGGTAACAGCCTGCCAGCTCCATACTAACAGTAGTCCATGTGTGCCGCTGGAAGTCCGCTCCGGCCCTATTCACTATTATGCAGTTTTTGCTCGGCTGCCTCTAGGCCGACTCCATTATAGTGAATGGGGCCGGAGCGGACTTCAGGCGGTACACATGGGCTAACGTTGCCAGAACAGCCTGCCGGACCCTGCTGGCGCAAGTGTGAAAGTAGCTTAAGGGCTTTTTTACAGAGTAATTAGTAGTTTTTATTGATACTATTTTAGGGTATGAATGACTTTTCCAACACTTTTATTTTGGAGGTGAAGTGAGCAAAAATGGCAATTCAGTCATTTTGATCTTCTATCATTACAGAGTTCACCATACAGATTAAAAACTTTCATACTTTAATAATCTGAGCATTTTTAGATACTACCATTCTTTTTGTTTTTTATATTTAAAAAAAACTTTTTTTTTTTTTTTTACTTTTTACTTTTATTTTTAGAACCCCCCCAAGGAAGTTTGAACATGTGACTTTTAGAAAATTCCCTGTTTTATGCGTGAGGCAGGACTTAATAGGAACATTACTGTGGTAAGCCCAGGAGTTGGGTGCCATAGCAGCCAAATTGCCATTCGGGGGTGTCAGAGGGAGCCCCCTTCTTGCATATGACCACCCAAGTGCCATGATTGCAATCGACCACAACATCTGAAGTGAGGGTCCAGACATTGCCAGTGGATGTCTGCTATGTAAAGCAGTACAGGAGATGTTGGGAAGGGTTATAAAGGTTTTCCAGGGGAGACATTTTTTTAAAAGGTTTACAATGGGTTAAAAAAAAAAAGCCATACTCTCTCAAACTGTTACCCCACTGCTGTCCCCAGGCTGCTTTGGTCCCTGCTGGTCTCCACTTTCTGGTCCATTCTGGATATGGCAAAAATATCCGCTCAACACTGCCTTAGTATATTTACTTTACCAAGTAACAATAGATATTAATACTCAGGCCACCCTGTTCTTGCTCATGATAATTTCTGATCTCTTTTAAGCACCCCAGCATTTTGATGTAACTTTGTCAGGAGCAACGACAGGGGGTCTGATTTTAAGTATTGCTATGGGGCCAACTGTGATCTGTGTATACCTCTAAATGGGACTAATTTGCGTTTTACACAATTTAAAGAATAGCTACAGTGCTTTATTAGATTGGATTTATTGGATTTCCGCTTGTAATTTAGCAATAGCTGTGGAATTTTGGACTTACTGCATTTTTCAACCTCACTGAATATAAAATGTTATCATGGAATCATTCCTTGTATGTCTTTCCTGTAGATTATAAAGTGTTACAATATGACTTACCATATATTTTGCTTTATATGAAGTACACTACCTGATCATAATATTTTTTTTATCAGACTTTAGAACAGACCCCCAATCTTCATCAGCCCCCCAAATTAGACGCCAAATCTTCATCAGACTTCAGATCAGACACCTACATCAGACCCTCATATGAAACCTCAGATCAGGCCCCCATATCAGACCTCAGATCAGGCCCCCATATCAGACCTCAGATCAGACCCCATATCAGACCTCAGATCAGACCCCCAGATCAGACCTCAGATCAGACCCCCTTATCAGATCAGACCCCCATGTTAGACTTCAGATCAGACCTCCATATCAGATCAGACCCCCATGTCAGGCCTCAGATCAGACCCCCATATCATATTAGACCTCCATGTCAGACCCTCAGATCAGACCCCCATCAGAGATACAATATATAAATTAACTTAACTCTCCTGTTTCACTGCCACTCTGTGGTGGTAGTCTCTCTAGCACTCAATACTCCTTGGTCTTATCCAGGCCCACTATGCACTGTGATCTGACTGCGTACAAAGTAAGGTTATAGTGTGCACACTATGTCTGTTGCTGTACGCAGTCAAGACAGAGCAATGCGGCGCCTGGAGGAAGACTAGGGAGCGGGGAGTACAGTATGCAGTAGCAGCGTAACAGTCATCGCTCTTCGCACCTTCTGCATAATAGTGAGCGCTTCCATAATCATCTTATAAAGTGGAAAATACAGTAAATATCACTTTATTTTGCCAATATAAAATGCATTGATCAGATTTTAAACACTAATGATGAAGTCTTTGTACATGAGACATATTCATAAAGACACATATGACTTGTTTGCTACAAATGTATTCAAATTCACAACTATTGTGCATTCATATTTGAGTTGATATCATGTATGGTAAATTTTTTCCCCATTCATGCCCTCTTTTTTCTTCAGAAATACAGGAACTCAAGCTACGTGTCTCTCAATAACAACACAGGGCATTAACTTTATTATTTGTAGTTTTGTTGTCCTTTACTATAGAATGTATCGAGGCTTTCCAGACTTCTGTTATCTGATAATTACCTCCCTTACGTCAATGCATTGCACCTATTTATTAATGGGAATGTGTCACCTATAATCTCTTCTGTCCATTAAACCAAGATAGCAATGCATATCCTTTTTTATTTATCTATATATCTGACTGTAGATTTTTTATTCTTTATTCTTGAACATGATTATAGTGGCTGCCATCTTGCCTGAGTTGTTAACATCATTTAGAGTACAAGCAAGGAGTAGTTCAGTTTGAGAATCCCCTATTGTGAATGGTGGATCCTGTGTTTTATATATTTTATATTATATATATATTTTGTAATCCTGGCTGTGATGATAATGAGATGACTGCTGAAAAGTGATCAGTACAGGCCAAGACATAGGGCATATTAGCCTCAGTGGCCAGTGCAAAAACTACAAAATTGTAGTTAAAAAAAAAATACTATGGGTAGTGACATTGAGAATTAAATTTAACATCACCAAAACATTCTTTACAAAATGTTTAACATAAAAACTTGATTTAAGCAATGTGATTTTCTGATGATACAATCTGTTTAAGTAATAAACCTACAAACCTAGGCTTTAATAACTGTATTATAGTTGTGTAACATAACTTCTACAACACCCTCTGTTTTAAGTAGGTGTTTTCATTGTGGCTTGTATTCTGCTGCTGGTAACCAAAAACACATTGGTTACTATACACATTGGTAGCTTGTTTAATACTGTAGTTTGAATTTCTCAATCGGATTTTAATAGAAGGCATTGTTGAAATAGTACTTCTTGAATGGGCTGTGCCAGGGTAGGGAGTACAAACAGCTCCAAGGTTTCTAAGAAGGTCATTCTTTCCTTCTTTCATCTACTTAAGGGGGTGTAAATATCCCAAATATCCCAAATAAGCCACATAAGATAAGATAAGAAGTCATGGCTCACCAATGCTAGGAGTGTAATCCTGCAGATTATTTTATCATATTTCATGATTGCAGACTTTCTAGTAACCTATCGGAAGGGCGTACTAGAAAATTATGCTGCAATAAAAAAATGTAAGCTTTTTTTCGCTATGTCCGATATGACAATGTAATGTGCTTACATTTTGTTAATAAGGGTACAGCCACATGTTCAGGTTTCTGAAGCAGTTTTTAAAGCCCAAATCAGGTGGAACCTAAAAGGAGAGACACTATCAAGAACATATACTACTTTTTCTCTTCATTTGAATCCTCTCCTGTTCTTTGCTTCAAAAACTGCATTAAAGAACCTGAATGCATGGTTGTATGCTAAGACCACCTGCATGAGTTGGGGATTACGCATAGTTTTTCCATGCTGATTCCCACGCAGAAAAACCGCAGCATAGTACAGTACGAGCAGAGTGTATCAGATTAGACAAATCTCTTGTATACATTGTAGATTTTTTCTATGTGGAAATGGACCTACCGTGTGGATTTCCAAATTTGCAGCATGTCAATTATGTTTGCAGTTTTAGCTGCGGATTGCACCCTTTTCCAAAACCACATCTGCACTGTTAGAAATTGCAGATTTTGGTGCAGATATGGTGCAGAAACAGACATAAATCCAATACGGAAATTTGTGCGGATCTTATGTGCATTTACCAGAACTCGTGTGTAGGCAGCCTAAGGCTGGAGCCACACCTAGACTTTTTGTAGCACTTTTAATTGATTTTCATTTAGTGCACATGATTGCATTCAAGTCAAGTCAATTAACTGCTTTGGACTACAGCAGAAGGTCATAGGTCAATAGTTAAAATAAATTAAAAGTGCTGTAAAACGTCTAGGTGTAAGGGCATGAGGCTAACACCAGGAGTGGATTCAAAAAAGAGAAGTAGTATCTGTCCCCAATACTTTCTCTCCAATTATGATCCATTCCTAATTTTGGCATCAAAAACTGCATAAAAAAGGAACCCGTGGCAGCACCCTAAGGTAAGGGTTACACTTAGGCTTTTTTAGCACTTTTCATTGATTGATTTTAACTACTATACTACTCAGAGAAGTATATGGCTTGTATCTGGATGTTAATCAATAGTTAAAATAAATTTGTATTGCTACAAAAAGTCTAGGTGTAGCCCCAGGCTAATGGTCCTTTTAAATGGACCAATTTAGCAGGCAATTATCAGGAACTAAATAGAACGTTCCCAATAATTGCCTGATCGTCAGGGAGATGAGAGCTGTAAACATGTAGCAATCATGTCCTTTATATGGGGACTAGTGATCGCTACAGAAAATTGTCCCCATACAGTTTAATACAGTTACATTTTTTCTGGGCAGCAGATCCCTATTTACACAGGCCGATCTGCTGCACTGAAACAATGATTTTAGGTGCCGGACAAAAGATACCCATTTGCATGTTCATTGGGTGATCACCGGGACCTTTTACCTTGCACAATTATCAGAAACTAGTGTTTCTACAAATATCCACTATAATTGGCCAGATCGTTGGTCCATATTTATTCCACAGATGTCTTAATCTTGGCCTAGAGATGCATATATGGATTTTTGAACGTGCACCTTTAAACACTAGGAACCCCCTACCAATTGCTAAAATGAAGGGGTACATGTAAATGCACTGAAAGTTGTTTATTTTTATTTTTTTTTGCAGAAAATATTACTTGATAAGTTAGTATAGTATATCATTTGTGAGGAGAAAATAAGTCAGTTGTGATAAAGTAATGACAAGTGAAATGTAGTGCAGTTTTTCTCTCCAGTTTGCATTTGTCACACTTTGATAAAGTCAAAAATAGACCTTTTCAGTGTGACTAATCATTTTTCTATTTTATTTTAATTTGTTTGCCGAGGATATGGCAGCTGTATTTTCGATGAGTATTGTAAATGTGCATGTAGTGTGGCATTCAGGAAACAGCCGTGCAGGTGTTCATTCCTCCAAACCATTACAGTAAGAGTTATTTTTGTGGGAAGGCTAAGAGAAAAAATATACTGGTTTAGGCCAGAATGCAAAAAGGAACGCAGCTGCTAAATAGTAGCAGTTTTTTTTTCAGGGTAACATTTAGCATTTTATATTTTTATTATATTGACCTTATCACAAAGATGCATGTTATTATACTTGTAATAATATTATCATTCCTGTCTTTTTTCTATGTATTTCCAATTGTTTTATGTGACAACTTTGGAAAACAATATCAACAGTCTTACCACATCTTTGTGGATAGATTATAATGACCCTTAAGCCAGTTTGTTCGGTAGATGCTTGATAGACAAATTAATGTATAAGTCATGCAGATTTTATGATTCTGTGACTCAGTCTGATAAAACACAAGTTGTTATGTTAAATGCTTTGTTCTAGATGAGTAAAAAGAAACTAACTATGAGGGACATTTCCCCTGTATGCCAGAAAACGAACACCAATAAGTTGCAAAGTTTGGTGCACATCACACTATTTGAGACTTTTCGGGGGGATTTCAGCCCCCCTAACCACTTTTACAAATGTGAATGTGCAGTGTGGTAGTGCATCCTTGAAATCTACACCTGCTCCCTGCCTGGTGTAGATTTCAGTTCTGGCACGTGGACTTGCACAAATGTGCTAAAATTATGAAGAGACGTGTGCCTACATCTGACGCCACTCGAGGATAGATTAACGCCCCCTATGTGCCTATCATTTCATTTTCACTCCTGAATTCCTTGGCCTTGATTTATCATGTCTTCGCTCCAGAATTCTGGCTTCAAAAAGTCACAAAATAGGGCTTTTACAACTTTTTGCATTTTTACACCACTCACTCCAGTTTTGAAAGTGGGAAAGTGGGTGTAGATAGCTATTTTAATGAGTTTCATTGCAGACTTATCACTGAGATGTTTTTAAAAAGTCACAATCTCACTCTAATAGGAGGGTGGTGTAGGAAAACTGGAGTAGATTTTTTTTTAGACAAAAGTGTTAGGTTTAAGGATGAGACAAATGTATCACACAACATATGATATTTGATAAATTGCGGACAAGAATAGGACATGTTCTATAGGCTCTACAAAAAACGCAGTGTTCACCCGATCAGGCCTGATCTTGTGCGCACACTTGCGTTCAGTCCGCCCCACCGCAGTGACAGAATTTTTTTTTTCTGATCACTGCAAAAACACTGTAAAATCGCTGCGGCGCTATAAAAAGATCACTTTTGAGGGGCATGGCGAGTTCATAGAAGATTTTTTTATTGATTTTATTTTTTTGTTTTTTCTTACAAAGTCTCATATTCCACTAACTTGTGACAAAAAATAAAATCTCACATGAACTCACCATACCCCTCTTGGAATCCAAATGCGGAAAATTTTTTAGACATTTATATTCCAGACTTCTTCTCACGCTTTAGGGCCCCTAAAATGCCAGGGCAGTATAAATACCCCACAAGTGACCCCATTTCGGAAAGAAGACACCCCAAGGTATTCGCTGAGGGGCATATTGAGTCCATGAAAGATTGAACTTTTTGTCACAAGTTAGCGGAAAGGGAGACTTTGTGAGAAAAAACAAAAAAAAATCAATTTCCGCTAACTTGTGCCAAAAAAAAAAACTTCTATGAACTCGCCATGCCCCTCATGGAATACCTTGAGGTGTCTTCTTTCCAAAATGGGGTCACATGTGGGGTATTTATACTGCCCTGGCATTTTAGGGGCCCTAATGTGTGAGAAGAAGTCT
This sequence comes from Bufo bufo, assembly GCF_905171765.1. Taxonomy (NCBI): domain Eukaryota; kingdom Metazoa; phylum Chordata; class Amphibia; order Anura; family Bufonidae; genus Bufo; species Bufo bufo. The sequence goes on from NC_053392.1 coordinate 237,779,586, forward strand.
GGAATCCAAATGTCTAAAAATGCCCTCCTAAAAGGAATTTGGGCCCCTTTGCGCACCTAGGCTGCAAAAAAGTGTCACACATGTGGTATCGCCGTACTCAGGAGAAGTTGGGCAATGTGTTTTGGGGTGTCATTTTACATATACCCATGCTGGGTGAGAGAAATATCTCTCTAAAAGACAACTTTTCCCATTTTTTTATATAAAGTTGTCATTTGACAGAGATATTTATCTCACCCAGCATGGGCATGTGTAAAAAGACACCCCAAAACACATTGCCCTACTTCTCCTGAGTACGTCGATACCACATGTGTGACACTTTTTTGCAGCCTAGGTGTGCAAAGGGGCCCACATTCCAAAGAGCACCTTTAGGATTTCACAGGGCATTTTTTACACATTTTGATTTCAAACTACTTCTCACACATTAGGGCCCCTAAAATGCCAGGGCAGTATAACTACCCCACAAGTGACCCCATTTTGGAAAGAAGACACCCCAAGGTATTTCATGATGGGCATAGTGAGTTCATGGAAGTTTTTATTTTTTGTCACAAGTTAGTGGAATATGAGACTTTGTAAGGAAAAAAAAATAAATCATTATTTTCCGCTAACTTGTGACAAAAAATAAAAAGTTCTATGAACTCACTATGCCCATCAGTGAATATCTTAGGGTGTCTACTTTCCGAAATGGGGTCATTTGTGGGGTTTTTCTACTGTCTGGGCATTGTAGAACCTCATTGTAGACAGGTGCTCAGAAAGTCAGAGCTGCTTCAAAAAGCGGAAATTCACATTTTTGTACCATAGTTTGTAAACGCTATAACTTTTACCCAAACAATTTTTTTTTTACCCAAACATTTTTTTCTATCAAAGACAAGTAGAACAATAAATCTAGAAAAAAATCTATATAGAAATGTAGTTTTAAAAAAAAAATTACAACTGAAAGTGAAAAATGTCATTTTTTTGCAAACATTTCGATAAATTTCAATTAATAACAAAAAAAAGTAAAAATGTCAGCAGCAATGAAATACCACCAAATGAAAGCTCTATTAGTGAGAAGAAAAGGAGGTAAAATTCATTTTGGTAGTAAGTTGCATGACCGAGCAATAAACCGTGAAAGTAGTGTAGTGCAGAAGTGTAAAAAGTGGTCTGGTCATTAAGGGTGTTTAAGCTAGGGGAGCTGAGGTGGTTAAAAAGATTGTAAGATTTAACAACTGATGTAGATTGTAGGTCACTCTGGGACAACATTCGGCACTCCATCTGCTGTAAAACTACAACTCCCAGCATGTATACATACCTGGTTGTTCTTGTAACTCTTATAGAAGTGAAAGGAGGATTGTGGGAGTTGTAGTTTCAGAACAGCTGGAGTGCCGGAGGTTGCTGATCCCTGCTCTAGGAGAAGTGGATTATATAGCTTGGGACTGCTATATGTTGGGGGGACTGCTATAACAAAGCATTAGTTCAGCTATTATACTTGTAGGTACTATGCATTGCTATCATTTTTGTAAACAACACCTTGCAGTCTTCCTTAATGTATGCTCCTGGCTATTGAGTGAGTCACAACTGATAATAGGAATTACCCCTTTAAAAATGTGGCTAATGTGCCCGTGAAGTGGTTGTGTCACTGATATAATACACTGCAATACTTGTATACTTGCATAATGCTGACAACCATCCTATTAGGCCCTGTCTCTGGCAGGATCAAATAGGTATACAAAGTACAAACATGGCAGATCCAGTTGTGATGAGAACCTAATGGCACCCTGAAAGTGTGTTGAGGGGGCTAATGGGGTGTCACACACTGTGCCAAACCCCTTACATGGCAGAGTTACTATTGACATGTAAAATGTCATGTGAAATGGTTAACAGATGGAACACACATATATTGACTATATTCTTTCAGAAAATCAATATCTAACTATTATAGGCATCCTAATTTAGTTTATAAATGTTAGCTGCAATTGCAAGGCAAAATCACAAAAGCTAAAGAATAGGTCTCATAATACTTCATATGTGGAAACGTTTGATGGCATGATGATATCTCTTAAAGTGTAGCCTTTACTAAAAAGAAACCTGTTATGATTCTACCAAAATTACTGACAGACTTTTCATTTAAAAAGGATCATCTATCATTGCTGGTATTATGGAAGTAGATATGGATGTCTTGTGCCACTGAACAGATTTAGCTTAGGTCTAGTCCTAAGGGCATTGTCCTGGCAGCTACCTGGTTTTCACCCTTTAACCTCTACACAAGGACCTGGACTGCATACCGGGCCATTACTCCCTGAAGTAGTCTCTGTGTAGTGAAACCAGTGCCGAGCACAGAGGGCAAGCAAAACCTTAGTCAAAGATAAGCCAACATCAGGCAGAGTACATGCAATTCAAAACAGACCAATGGTAAGGGCAGGCGGTATAGGTTCAAATTAGCAAAACAGGCAAGGTCAGGTCAAGTAGCAGAGGGTCAAAATCTAGTATTTATGCCACGGTACTGGAGTAGTCAAATGGAATTCAGCATACCTTTGCAGTGTCTAGAGAGCTATAAATCCTTTTGCTTAGGCCCTTTTCTAAAGAGAAAGGTGTCTTAAAATACCAAAAGTTGGCCAGCCATATGCTGGTGAAGATTAAAGTACATGTTGCTGTTTAAGAGTGGACAAAACAGCACTGACAGGTTGACAGGCATGGACTACCAGGGAAACAGAGCAGGATTGCAGTTAATCATTCTAGCCCACCACGAGGAGGAAGATGGTGGTGGGCATGGAACGCTATCAACTTCTAAAGCTACATGAATATATCTGCCTTTTTTGTCAAGTAGAGAGCAAATTATATTCATGCTTGTTGTAATTTAGGATTAGTGATGGCGTTATCAAAGTACTGTAAATAATTTCTTTATATTAAGACAGAATAGAGCTGGTAGCTGTGATGTATCATTATACTTTATCTCCAGTCTAGTATAAATTTGTGTGGTGGGTGAGCCATTCTTTAAAGGGAGAGGCATTTGTAGTGGCATGCAGAGAAATGCTGCGGGCTCCTATGTCCAATGAGGTTCTGTGTTTTGCAATCATTTTGAGGGCCTCAAAGATTTGTTTCATCTTGTTTTGATCATTCATACAAAGGTGTGGCAATGATTGCAAATGATCTGTTTCACACAATCCGGGTTATAATATGTTCAATCAGAATGTAGATTCATAAAAACAGAATAATAAAAAAGACTATAGTATCATCCATTCTATTACTTCTCTTGTGTCTGAGACTTGGCAGCGTAGCCAACCTCATAAACTACCATTTGATCAAGCCGCCTATAGCAAGTAGCGGGATTGAGTTCTACTAAAATGCATTGATGAGCCCAGAGTTAATGCTTTGCTCCATCCTCACTTCTTTGGTCTACATTAGACTTGCAAAAGATGTGGGGACTAATAGACACTCCTCATCTTAACAAACCACTGCCAGCCATGATAGGACAAAGTTGAGTATCCAATAACCACTGCATTAGTTGTCTTACACATGATGAACTACAAGTTGGATAAGGAAAACATCTGAAGATAGTGGTATTTTACTAATACAAAGATGGTTCTACGTTAATAGCCATGGTCTTCTTGAACCCCCGATGATGGGGATGAAATGTGCATTGGGTTTCTACTGATAAGAGCATGAGGAATCTCTTCCCTGCTTCTCACTAGCTTTGTTGGAGGCAGTTTATATGTAACTGCTTTAAACCTGAATCTGGTACTGTTAGCAGCTTGCTTAGTCTGGTGTTCCTGGGAGGGTTTTGAGGGGTTATTTGATTGTTATGCCTTTAAACACCTTTAGTTTCTGTGCTTCTTTGCTGGGTATTGTGAGACGGGACCACTCAAACAGTCTCTTTTCAGGGTTTATTAGGCACACAGTACAGTACAGGCTTGCTTTCTTCAAATAACAGAACAGTCCAAATGAAATAACAAAGCACAGTGATACAGGCTTCTCACCAGCTGCAGTTTTCTCCCAGCAAATCCTCACTGCCAAGAGGTTTGGTTCAGTAGTCTTCCTCTCAGACCACCATCCACACACCCTGCTCTCTGGCAGAGTGTCTTTTTTAAATCACCCTCGCACCTGTGTGTGTGGCGGTAACACCCGAGATGGAGTATGGGAGTGACCTTCCCACCCAAGCTCTTCAGTCACTCCTAAATCCCAGACCCAAATTCCAGCTACCACCAACTCAGTGATCTACCACCACTGGTCACTACTTACCTTCGGGATTTACATCACTGAGCGTAGCAGCCTCAGTGACACATACCTACCATCTATGATGTCACCCACTGCATGCTTACAGTATATAGAAATGTCTGTGCAGTTTGTCTCCAGAGTCTTGAATCCTTGCTCTTGGCTCCATTGGCTTTGTTTGCATGCATTCTGGGATTTGTGATTCCACAATCTTATTGTTGTTTGTATTGTACTTGTGTTTGTTGTGAGTTCAGATTTATGTGAGGGTTTTTATTTTCTATTGCACTTATCAGTTCAAGGTCATTTTCTGCTAGGTTTATTCCTCATACCTAATCACTTAATCACTCTCCTCCTGTATGCCATTGCTGTCTGACGTCTGTTCCATTACCAGACTCCATCTTCCTCATGTGTTGTCATCCTTATCTAGTCTTCTGTCATCTATCAGTGAGTTTATTATTCTGAATTTGTTGCCTTATATGTGCTTCATATATATTTTTCATGACCCTCCACAGGGTGGCCAACGAATAATGTAGCCCACTTCCAATATCTCCAAATAAAACTGCCTAATAGTAAATCTGTCGATAGCAACCAATCGAGTTCAGCTTTCATTTTTTCAGAGCCCTGTAGAAACTGAAAGCTAAACTCTGATTGGTTTCTATAGTGTTACTGCCGGCCCTGTGAGAGATCTGAGGAGATCAGATAGACTTGTTGCACGTGAGTCTATCTGACAGGTTCTTGGTGTTTCCTTTCAGTTTGTTGTTGTGGGCGGGATCCCATCTCTCCACAGGTTTGGCTCGTTTGCTGGTTAGAGGCTCTATTTCAGTCTGCCTCTGACTTCTCACCATGCGTTTGATATTTCCTTCTGGAGTTCCTGCTGGTTGTTTGTGGATCCCTTGTTCCTCACTCTTCCCAAGCTAAGTTCTGCTTTTGCTCTGTGTTGTTTGTGTCAGTCTAGGTCTCAGGAAAATGCTGGCCCCTTCACTGTGAAAAAGTACCGGCAGTCTCATTCCCCGTTCCCTAATCTAGGCTTTGCTACAGTATTAGCAGGGTCTAGGTACGAGTGTATGTGTTTTTCCACCATCAGGGCTTGCACATACTGTCAGGAGTCAGGGAGAGACTCAGGGATTGCTAGGAGGTAACCATCTCTCCCTCACTAGCTTCTAGGCCTAGACTGTTATCCTATGCTGTCTGTTTATCTGGTGTACCTGTTATCCACATTACCCCGTCACATATGGGCAACTAAGTCTGATTTGTATTCAGTTTGATAAATGTGGCCTATTGTGTCAGAAAATGGTGTTCTTCCACAGTGATTGTGGAAGGCTATGTGCGAAGGCTATTGATTAGTGATGAGCAGCAGGGGCAATATTCGAATTCGCAATATTTTGTAAATATTTTGTAGAATATTCGTCATATATTCACAAATTCGAGAATTCGCTATTATTTTCTTGATTGCGAAAATCGGTAATGTAATATTCACGTAAAGCGCGAGCAATACAGGTGTGGGTCACTTTTTCTACATTTTCCAATATATTCGCGATTTCGCTAGTCGGCAATTAATGATGCACATATTTTGGCGCAATACTTTAAACTTTTAGCGGATCTGACTACATATTTCTGCTTGGTGCACTATGTATTGTTGTGACATCACAGCACTATGTCTGTAGCATGTATGTATTGTGGGGATTCGCTCTGCTAGTTAGGATTAACGGGTGCAGCACAGAGGCAAAGTACAAGTTCTTGGTTCAAAACATGTGTTTATTCACACGTGAAAGCAAAACAAAAATGCAAGTTGCTTGGTGATCGTTCACACACATTAAAAGTTCATATATAGAAAACAGTCACTCTTTCTCCTGGGTGTTACTTCACAACCTGTTGGAAGTTATGCTTTATCAAGTCCACAGGCAGGCATTAGGCGGCCTATTCACTCTCACAGGGGTCTGAGCCCTCCAGCCCGGCTCAAGCCGCGGATTACAACACAGCCCTCAGATCACAGCACACAGACCTCCTGAGCTCCACTGTCAGACAAAGGTAATCCTTCACATCTGGCAGTGCTGGCTGGTTTTTATGCCTGACAAAACCCGGCCTGGAACATGGGAAGTAGTCACCCAACCAGCACTTTGACTACTCCCAGTAAGAGCCGTCCCGGATCAGCTATTACTAGCATACTAAGTATCAAGATGTCAAACAGCAACTGCTGCTAACACATAAAAATCGGCTCTTACTCCACCGACGCCAGGAACCTTGGTGACACGTACCTAGCATCAAATAAAGATGGTCAGTCAGGAAAGGCAGTGAAACCCCCCTGAGTGCTGCTCAAAAATGCAACAGGGAAAACTATAAGGGGCTGTATACTCGATAAAACTTTACTTTTAATAATATGTAGGAGATAAAAATGGCCCCTACAGACAAACAACAAGTAAGACGTATTAATACAATATGGTGGCTCACTTCAAGCGGATTATGGAGTCAGGTGCTGCCAACCCAAAATAGAGGGACACCCACCCTCTAATTGTATGGTTAATAAATAAAAAGGTAGTGGGTGAGCACTCAAGCACTTGGACTTGATAAAATTTAATTAAATCAATTTATTAATACATGTACTAGTCATAAAACCATTTAAGATAAATATAAAACATAACATAAATTATAATCACCAATAGGAATGCATATGTTGAGTTTCCACACTTAAAATGAAGTATTGAAATTGTCCAAGCAGTGTGGACTGCCACAGCAGGTAACTGAGCACAAATCCACTGTCACAGTGTCGATTCCAAAAAATGTCAATCCTCAAATATGATTGTCAATCTTTATCCCATATATGGGACACATCAAGCACAAATAGATAGCCAAGATATGATTAAAATAGTATATCTCCTCCACAGGGCTGTCGGTGCAGTAGGATTAAACACAAGCTTAATGGCTATAGGTATTGATCATACCGTACGATGAAAGTCAATCATTTGGGGAGGAATGGTATCTTACCTTCCTTCCTATTCACACAAACGGCTGACGGTGCAAGTTAGTCGTGGACTCGGTCGCAGGCGGTGCAGGTTAATGCCGGCGTCACGCTCCACACTGTTCACACTGCTAGTCCCGAACTAACGCGGGAGTTGGAGCGGGACTTGATGCGTCCGTGTGTGATAATCCTCCGGCTGGAACAAAGAAGTTACCTCTTCGGTCTGTGTTTGTTTGTTCCTGTAAGGTTGACTGCGGCTGCAGTTGGAAATAGCGTGGCCACGCTAAAGATCACGGAGGTGCTGCTCACAGGTGTCCGGCCCAGACGCGTTTCGGGAATTAGCCTTCCCTTCCTCAGTGGTGCCTTGACACCTGTGGACCTCCACCTTTTATATCCTGAATGTCACACCAAAACTGTGGATTCCTGGATTTCCATTTTGGAATACGTTTTCCAATTTCTATGCATGCGGTATTCATGCGGTTTTATTGAGCATATATGCGTTTTCTGTGCTATACAATTCTGCTGTTACATATGGACTTAGAATCAGAAAGCATTTTGTTATATATACTTGTTAAACAAAGATAAAACATCTTGGGCAATTATTTCATTAACAATAATGTCTTCTATAATATCCAGGTCAGTTCAATTTGTCATCTCTTGTTCTGACCATCTCAAAGGTGAACATATATGTTAAACTATAAATATTTCAATATAAATACATAAAATACATAAAATTACATAAAACATTTAAAATTGTGTAACATAAAAAATAAGTATGTCATATTGGATATATCCAACAGAGCATGACTGAATATTTATTGGGGATCTGGTATGGACCCCAGAGATATGATCGACCATTATATTACAGCAATGTCCCTTTTATATCTTCATCAATTCCACTAGTCAGAGCTGATTACAATGACAGATGAATGCGAAATAGATGTGCAACAAAAGACATGTGGACATATTGATTGAATGTCGTATTGATTGGATGTATGGGGGCTGGGGGCCCCAGACCGAGTCCATGACGCAGTGTCGGTAAACGACCCAACTGCGGCGTATGAGTCGGATATGGGGCACCCAGCCTACAAGAACCCAAAAATCTCGAGGTCTGCATTTAAGCCGGCTGGTAGCATAGATCCGAACTCATAGATGCGTCTTGATTCCATCCTAGACATCTGTTTGATGTAGTTCCCACCACGCCAGTGTATGTCTACCTTCTCCAATGCCGTGAAAACGAGACTGGACGGATCTTTATTGTGAACATCTCTATAATGTCTTGAAAGACAATGTTTCTCATATCCCTTACGGATATTGGAGATGTGTTCGGCCAGTCTGGTTTTCAGGGGGCGTTTGGTACGTCCTATATACTGTCTTTTACAGGGGCATTGGATCAGGTAGACCACGCCAGCGGTATTGCAGGTCAGACATTCCTTTATCTCCCATTTATATCTATTCTGTGTGGAGGCAATTGTTGATATTTTCCTCGGTGTCGGTGAGATCTTGCAGGCCATGCACCTACCACATTTAAAAAAACCTTTTAATTTCATCCAGGTATCTATGGTTGTATTGACCTGTTTCGTTGGTTTTTTGATTGATGGGGCTATTTTGAGTCCCAAGTTAGGGGCTTTCGTAAATGTTAAAAGAGGCCCAGTGGGCATTAAATGGCCGATCACCCGATCACTCAAAATATGATGCCAATGGGTTCTGATGATTTTCTGCAATCTCTTATAATTATTACTGAAGGGAAGTATCATTCTAGTATTAATTATGCCTCCTTCTTGTGTCTTTTTATTTGTTAGTTCTTTCTCCTGGAACCAAGTTTGTCTGTCTTTATTTCTTGTTTTTTCTATTGCTTCGTCTAAGATTTTCTCTGGGTATTGTCTATTTAAAAACTGATTCTTCATTTTTACAGCTTCCATCTCAAAATCACCTTCTTGTGTACAATTTCTCTTGATTCTACCGAACTGGCCAACAGGGATATTAATCAGCCAATTCGGCAGATGGCAGCTGGAGAACTGAATAAAACTATTTTTGGATGTCGGTTTGGTAAATGTGCTACATATATATTTATTGCCCTCTTTCCTGATTTTAAGATCCAAGAATTCAACCATTTCCATAATATTGGAGGTGAACTTTAGGTTCATTGAGTTAATATTTAGCTCATTCAGAAATATTTCCAGTGACTCTCTATTACCTTTCCAAACAAAAATGATGTCGTCTATGAATCTACGCCATAGGGCCAGATCCACCCCGAGTTTGGGTTTAATGATGGTTTCTTCCCATTCTGCCAAAAATAAATTTGCATAACTCGGGGCGAATCTGGTCCCCATGGCGGTTCCACATTTCTGTAGGTAGAACTGGCCCTCAAAATAAAAATAGTTGTGGGCTAAAATGTACCCAATACCCTCTATAATAAACTCCATGTGTTTCTCACTTATTGTACCATCTCTTTTTATTTGTTCTCGAATCGCTGACATCCCTTGTTGGTGATCGATTATGGTATATAGAGATTGTATATCGAGTGTTCCCATAATCCACTCTGGTTCTACTGTCAGTTCTTCTAATGTTTGTATGATATGGGTAGTGTCTTTAATATATGAACTAGTTTTTTTCACAATCGGTTGAAGCTGTACGTCAATATATTTTGACAAATTTGAAGATATAGAACCTATACCTGAGACTATCGGTCTACCAGGTGGTCTCAGCATGCATTTATGGACCTTGGGGAGACAGTAGAAAACTGGTAGTTTCCTCTGTGTCCCCAAGATAAAGTCATGTTCTTGACTTGAAATAACAGCTGAATCCAATCCCCTCTTACACAGCATCCTGAGTTCCCCATCAAAATGCTCCAGCGGGTCATTTTTCAACATCTCATATGTCTGCACATCTCTAAGTTGTCGCAGACATTCATCATTGTAATCAGCCGTATTCATTATTACAGTTCCCCCCCCCTTGTCTGCGGGGCATATGGTAATATTTTCATTTTTCTGTAATTGTTTTATGGAGTGGCGTTCGTGTCTAGTTAGGTTTCCCTGTCCCAGACCTTTTGTATTCAGTTTACGTATGTCCACTTCTACATTCCTCTGGAAAGTGGACATTTCCGCACTAATTTCATTTCTGGGAAACATTGTTGATCTATTTTTAAGGATAGTTTTAGTCGATTGATTCTTGGGGTCAGTTGTCCCTATAGGATTTTTTAGGAAGTGTTTTTTTAAACAGAGGTTCCGTATAAATTTTTGGATCCCTATATAGACTGAAAATTTGTCCAATTTTTCAGTTGGTGCAAACTTAAGGCCCTTTTGTAGTAATAGTGATTGTGAATTCGTGAGGTGAACCGAACTTAAATTAATTATAGTGGTGTCTTCATTTATTGGTGTCTCCTGTGTTGTCTTTCCCTTCCTGTGACTTCTCCTGGTCTTTCTCCCTCTGTGTGTTCTCGGTGATACTGGTTTCGGGGACCCCTGTGATTGTGATAGTGATTGGTTTCTAGTGATTGTGCTGGGTGATAATGTTTGTGCCTCAGATTGTAGTGATGTGTAGGTGATTCTCTGTCGTGTATAGGGGATGTGTGTTCCTTGTGTCTCGTTCGGGTCCTGTGATGTGCAGGGGTGTGATCTAAAAAATGTTGTTCAGAGGACAATTGATCATATCTATTACTCACAGTCACTTCGTATTTGTTTTTATTTTGTGTCTCTTCTACTCTAATTTCCCTATTGTTGGATGAATTGTCTTTAGGTCTATTTATCTTCTCTCTATTATCCAATATATAGGGATTCTTTTGGGGATCTGTATGTTTCCTCCCTTTCCTATTAATTATGTCATTTTCAATCCTATCTAATCCTCTACAGATGCGCTCTTGCCAGTTGGAAAATTCATCATTTTTAGGCAATTTATCTGTTTGTTCTTTGACTTTTTGTATCTTGCTGCTTAAGTCCTCCAGCATTTCAGTCCTTCTTTTAATAATTAATTTTATCAGTGATACTGAGGTTGAGAACAATAATGTATTCCATTCTTCCTCAAATGTGTCACTGAATAGGTCTTGTGCTGGGGTCTTCTGCAGCAAGAGTCCTTTTGGTATTTTATTGTTTTCTAGATATTGTTGTAGGGATCTTATCTCCCAATGTTGTTTTAATTGTCTCTGTAGGAGACCCTCCAGCTCCCGAAAAATATCAGTCATGTCTCTGTTATCCAATTGTATCTCCCCAATATCACAAAATTTATAGGTCTCTGCCCTTTTTCTTTTGGTCTCTAAATGATGCCAAATGTCCATAATAACGCCTGGAGGAGCTCACTCAAGTAGGTGATTTTAGAATAAGGAGTATTAATACAATATGGTGGCTCACTTCAAGCGGATTATGGAGTCAGGTGCTGCCAACCCAAAATAGAGGGACACCCACCCTCTAATTGTATGGTTAATAAATAAAAAGGTAGTGGGTGAGCACTCAAGCACTTGGACTTGATAAAATTTAATTAAATCAATTTATTAATACATGTACTAGTCATAAAACCATTTAAGATAAATATAAAACATAACATAAATTATAATCACCAATAGGAATGCATATGTTGAGTTTCCACACTTAAAATGAAGTATTGAAATTGTCCAAGCAGTGTGGACTGCCACAGCAGGTAACTGAGCACAAATCCACTGTCACAGTGTCGATTCCAAAAAATGTCAATCCTCAAATATGATTGTCAATCTTTATCCCATATATGGGACACATCAAGCACAAATAGATAGCCAAGATATGATTAAAATAGTATATCTCCTCCACAGGGCTGTCGGTGCAGTAGGATTAAACACAAGCTTAATGGCTATAGGTATTGATCATACCGTACGATGAAAGTCAATCATTTGGGGAGGAATGGTATCTTACCTTCCTTCCTATTCACACAAACGGCTGACGGTGCAAGTTAGTCGTGGACTCGGTCGCAGGCGGTGCAGGTTAATGCCGGCGTCACGCTCCACACTGTTCACACTGCTAGTCCCGAACTAACGCGGGAGTTGGAGCGGGACTTGATGCGTCCGTGTGTGATAATCCTCCGGCTGGAACAAAGAAGTTACCTCTTCGGTCTGTGTTTGTTTGTTCCTGTAAGGTTGACTGCGGCTGCAGTTGGAAATAGCGTGGCCACGCTAAAGATCACGGAGGTGCTGCTCACAGGTGTCCGGCCCAGACGCGTTTCGGGAATTAGCCTTCCCTTCCTCAGTGGTGCCTTGACACCTGTGGACCTCCACCTTTTATATCCTGAATGTCACACCAAAACTGTGGATTCCTGGATTTCCATTTTGGAATACGTTTTCCAATTTCTATGCATGCGGTATTCATGCGGTTTTATTGAGCATATATGCGTTTTCTGTGCTATACAATTCTGCTGTTACATATGGACTTAGAATCAGAAAGCATTTTGTTATATCTACTTGTTAAACAAAGATAAAACATCTTGGGCAATTATTTCATTAACAATAATGTCTTCTATAATATCCAGGTCAGTTCAATTTGTCATCTCTTGTTCTGACCATCTCAAAGGTGAACATATATGTTAAACTATAAATATTTCAATATAAATACATAAAATACATAAAATTACATAAAACATTTAAAATTGTGTAACATAAAAAATAAGTATGTCATATTGGATATATCCAACAGAGCATGACTGAATATTTATTGGGGATCTGGTATGGACCCCAGAGATATGATCGACCATTATATTACAGCAATGTCCCTTTTATATCTTCATCAATTCCACTAGTCAGAGCTGATTACAATGACAGATGAATGCGAAATAGATGTGCAACAAAAGACATGTGGACATATTGATTGAATGTCGTATTGATTGGATGTATGGGGGCTGGGGGCCCCAGACCGAGTCCACGACGCAGTGTCGGTAAACGACCCAACTGCGGCGTATGAGTCGGATATGGGGCACCCAGCCTAACCGATTGTGAAAAAAACTAGTTCATATATTAAAGACACTACCCATATCATACAAACATTAGAAGAACTGACAGTAGAACCAGAGTGGATTATGGGAACACTCGATATACAATCTCTATATACCATAATCGATCACCAACAAGGGATGTCAGCGATTCGAGAACAAATAAAAAGAGATGGTACAATAAGTGAGAAACACATGGAGTTTATTATAGAGGGTATTGGGTACATTTTAGCCCACAACTATTTTTATTTTGAGGGCCAGTTCTACCTACAGAAATGTGGAACCGCCATGGGGACCAGATTCGCCCCGAGTTATGCAAATTTATTTTTGGCAGAATGGGAAGAAACCATCATTAAACCCAAACTCGGGGTGGATCTGGCCCTATGGCGTAGATTCATAGACGACATCATTTTTGTTTGGAAAGGTAATAGAGAGTCACTGGAAATATTTCTGAATGAGCTAAATATTAACTCAATGAACCTAAAGTTCACCTCCAATATTATGGAAATGGTTGAATTCTTGGATCTTAAAATCAGGAAAGAGGGCAATAAATATATATGTAGCACATTTACCAAACCGACATCCAAAAATAGTTTTATTCAGTTCTCCAGCTGCCATCTGCCGAATTGGCTGATTAATATCCCTGTTGGCCAGTTCGGTAGAATCAAGAGAAATTGTACACAAGAAGGTGATTTTGAGATGGAAGCTGTAAAAATGAAGAATCAGTTTTTAAATAGACAATACCCAGAGAAAATCTTAGACGAAGCAATAGAAAAAACAAGAAATAAAGACAGACAAACTTGGTTCCAGGAGAAAGAACTAACAAATAAAAAGACACAAGAAGGAGGCATAATTAATACTAGAATGATACTTCCCTTCAGTAATAATTATAAGAGATTGCAGAAAATCATCAGAACCCATTGGCATCATATTTTGAGTGATCGGGTATTCGGCCATTTAATGCCCACTGGGCCTCTTTTAACATTTACGAAAGCCCCTAACTTGGGACTCAAAATAGCCCCATCAATCAAAAAACCAACGAAACAGGTCAATACAACCATAGATACCTGGATGAAATTAAAAGGTTTTTTTAAATGTGGTAGGTGCATGGCCTGCAAGATCTCACCGACACCGAGGAAAATATCAACAATTGCCTCCACACAGAATAGATATAAATGGGAGATAAAGGAATGTCTGACCTGCAATACCGCTGGCGTGGTCTACCTGATCCAATGCCCCTGTAAAAGACAGTATATAGGACGTACCAAACGCCCCCTGAAAACCAGACTGGCCGAACACATCTCCAATATCCGTAAGGGATATGAGAAACATTGTCTTTCAAGACATTATAGAGATGTTCACAATAAAGATCCGTCCAGTCTCGTTTTCACGGCATTGGAGAAGGTAGACATACACTGGCGTGGTGGGAACTACATCAAACAGATGTCTAGGATGGAATCAAGACGCATCTATGAGTTCGGATCTATGCTACCAGCCGGCTTAAATGCAGACCTCGAGATTTTTGGGTTCTTGTAGGCTGGGTGCCCCATATCCGACTCATACGCCGCAGTTGGGTCGTTTACCGACACTGCGTCGTGGACTCGGTCTGGGGCCCCCAGCCCCCATACATCCAATCAATACGACATTCAATCAATATGTCCACATGTCTTTTGTTGCACATCTATTTCGCATTCATCTGTCATTGTAATCAGCTCTGACTAGTGGAATTGATGAAGATATAAAAGGGACATTGCTGTAATATAATGGTCGATCATATCTCTGGGGTCCATACCAGATCCCCAATAAATATTCAGTCATGCTCTGTTGGATATATCCAATATGACATACTTATTTTTTATGTTACACAATTTTAAATGTTTTATGTAATTTTATGTATTTTATGTATTTATATTGAAATATTTATAGTTTAACATATATGTTCACCTTTGAGATGGTCAGAACAAGAGATGACAAATTGAACTGACCTGGATATTATAGAAGACATTATTGTTAATGAAATAATTGCCCAAGATGTTTTATCTTTGTTTAACAAGTAGATATAACAAAATGCTTTCTGATTCTAAGTCCATATGTAACAGCAGAATTGTATAGCACAGAAAACGCATATATGCTCAATAAAACCGCATGAATACCGCATGCATAGAAATTGGAAAACGTATTCCAAAATGGAAATCCAGGAATCCACAGTTTTGGTGTGACATTCAGGATATAAAAGGTGGAGGTCCACAGGTGTCAAGGCACCACTGAGGAAGGGAAGGCTAATTCCCGAAACGCGTCTGGGCCGGACACCTGTGAGCAGCACCTCCGTGATCTTTAGCGTGGCCACGCTATTTCCAACTGCAGCCGCAGTCAACCTTACAGGAACAAACAAACACAGACCGAAGAGGTAACTTCTTTGTTCCAGCCGGAGGATTATCACACACGGACGCATCAAGTCCCGCTCCAACTCCCGCGTTAGTTCGGGACTAGCAGTGTGAACAGTGTGGAGCGTGACGCCGGCATTAACCTGCACCGCCTGCGACCGAGTCCACGACTAACTTGCACCGTCAGCCGTTTGTGTGAATAGGAAGGAAGGTAAGATACCATTCCTCCCCAAATGATTGACTTTCATCGTACGGTATGATCAATACCTATAGCCATTAAGCTTGTGTTTAATCCTACTGCACCGACAGCCCTGTGGAGGAGATATACTATTTTAATCATATCTTGGCTATCTATTTGTGCTTGATGTGTCCCATATATGGGATAAAGATTGACAATCATATTTGAGGATTGACATTTTTTGGAATCGACACTGTGACAGTGGATTTGTGCTCAGTTACCTGCTGTGGCAGTCCACACTGCTTGGACAATTTCAATACTTCATTTTAAGTGTGGAAACTCAACATATGCATTCCTATTGGTGATTATAATTTATGTTATGTTTTATATTTATCTTAAATGGTTTTATGACTAGTACATGTATTAATAAATTGATTTAATTAAATTTTATCAAGTCCAAGTGCTTGAGTGCTCACCCACTACCTTTTTATTTATTAACCATACAATTAGAGGGTGGGTGTCCCTCTATTTTGGGTTGGCAGCACCTGACTCCATAATCCGCTTGAAGTGAGCCACCATATTGTATTAATACTCCTTATTCTAAAATCACCTACTTGAGTGAGCTCCTCCAGGCGTTATTATGGACATTTGGCATCATTTAGAGACCAAAAGAAAAAGGGCAGAGACCTATAAATTTTGTGATATTGGGGAGATACAATTGGATAACAGAGACATGACTGATATTTTTCGGGAGCTGGAGGGTCTCCTACAGAGACAATTAAAACAACATTGGGAGATAAGATCCCTACAACAATATCTAGAAAACAATAAAATACCAAAAGGACTCTTGCTGCAGAAGACCCCAGCACAAGACCTATTCAGTGACACATTTGAGGAAGAATGGAATACATTATTGTTCTCAACCTCAGTATCACTGATAAAATTAATTATTAAAAGAAGGACTGAAATGCTGGAGGACTTAAGCAGCAAGATACAAAAAGTCAAAGAACAAACAGATAAATTGCCTAAAAATGATGAATTTTCCAACTGGCAAGAGCGCATCTGTAGAGGATTAGATAGGATTGAAAATGACATAATTAATAGGAAAGGGAGGAAACATACAGATCCCCAAAAGAATCCCTATATATTGGATAATAGAGAGAAGATAAATAGACCTAAAGACAATTCATCCAACAATAGGGAAATTAGAGTAGAAGAGACACAAAATAAAAACAAATACGAAGTGACTGTGAGTAATAGATATGATCAATTGTCCTCTGAACAACATTTTTTAGATCACACCCCTGCACATCACAGGACCCGAACGAGACACAAGGAACACACATCCCCTATACACGACAGAGAATCACCTACACATCACTACAATCTGAGGCACAAACATTATCACCCAGCACAATCACTAGAAACCAATCACTATCACAATCACAGGGGTCCCCGAAACCAGTATCACCGAGAACACACAGAGGGAGAAAGACCAGGAGAAGTCACAGGAAGGGAAAGACAACACAGGAGACACCAATAAATGAAGACACCACTATAATTAATTTAAGTTCGGTTCACCTCACGAATTCACAATCACTATTACTACAAAAGGGCCTTAAGTTTGCACCAACTGAAAAATTGGACAAATTTTCAGTCTATATAGGGATCCAAAAATTTATACGGAACCTCTGTTTAAAAAAACACTTCCTAAAAAATCCTATAGGGACAACTGACCCCAAGAATCAATCGACTAAAACTATCCTTAAAAATAGATCAACAATGTTTCCCAGAAATGAAATTAGTGCGGAAATGTCCACTTTCCAGAGGAATGTAGAAGTGGACATACGTAAACTGAATACAAAAGGTCTGGGACAGGGAAACCTAACTAGACACGAACGCCACTCCATAAAACAATTACAGAAAAATGAAAATATTACCATACGCCCCGCAGACAAGGGGGGGGGAACTGTAATAATGAATACGGCTGATTACAATGATGAATGTCTGCGACAACTTAGAGATGTGCAGACATATGAGATGTTGAAAAATGACCCGCTGGAGCATTTTGATGGGGAACTCAGGATGCTGTGTAAGAGGGGATTGGATTCAGCTGTTATTTCAAGTCAAGAACATGACTTTATCTTGGGGACACAGAGGAAACTACCAGTTTTCTACTGTCTCCCCAAGGTCCATAAATGCATGCTGAGACCACCTGGTAGACCGATAGTCTCAGGTATAGGTTCTATATCTTCAAATTTGTCAAAATATATTGACGTACAGCTTCAACCGATTGTGAAAAAAACTAGTTCATATATTAAAGACACTACCCATATCATACAAACATTAGAAGAACTGACAGTAGAACCAGAGTGGATTATGGGAACACTCGATATACAATCTCTATATACCATAATCGATCACCAACAAGGGATGTCAGCGATTCGAGAACAAATAAAAAGAGATGGTACAATAAGTGAGAAACACATGGAGTTTATTATAGAGGGTATTGGGTACATTTTAGCCCACAACTATTTTTATTTTGAGGGCCAGTTCTACCTACAGAAATGTGGAACCGCCATGGGGACCAGATTCGCCCCGAGTTATGCAAAATTATTTTGGCAGAATGGGAAGAAACCATCATTAAACCCAAACTCGGGGTGGATCTGGCCCTATGGCGTAGATTCATAGACGACATCATTTTTGTTTGGAAAGGTAATAGAGAGTCACTGGAAATATTTCTGAATGAGCTAAATATTAACTCAATGATCCTAAAGTTCACCTCCAATATTATGGAAATGGTTGAGTTCTTGGATCTTAAAATCAGGAAAGAGGGCAATAAATATATATCTAGCACATTTACCAAACCGACATCCAAAAATAGTTTTATTCAGTTCTCCAGCTGCCATCTGCCGAATTGGCTGATTAATATCCCTGTTGGCCAGTTCGGTAGAATCAAGAGAAATTGTACACAAGAAGGTGATTTTGAGATGGAAGCTGTAAAAATGAAGAATCAGTTTTTAAATAGACAATACCCAGAGAAAATCTTAGACGAAGCAATAGAAAAAACAAGAAATAAAGACAGACAAACTTGGTTCCAGGAGAAAGAACTAACAAATAAAAAGACACAAGAAGGAGGCATAATTAAAGGGTTTCTATCACTTTGTTTCACCTATTTAGCTTTCAGACACTAGCGATCCGCTAGTGTCTGCTTTATCTAACCATCCTAATATAAGAGCTTATTGTCCTGCCGTTTAGCTAAAAAAATAACTTATATAGATATGCAAATGAGCCTCTAGGTGCTATGGGGGCGTGATTAGCACCTAGAGGCTCCGTCTACCTTAACAAACTGCCGCCGCCCAGCGCGTCCCTCCAGCCCGCCCATCTCCAGCTGAAGCGATCCTCTCCGTGCGCGTCTCTGTTCTGCGCATGCGCAGTGAATGTCTGATCGCTTCCCTGCTCAGACATCTCCACTGCGCCTGCGCCGATGACGTCATAGTGCTCCGAGGAACAGGCGCAGTGGAGATGTCTGAGCAGGGAAGCGATCAGACATTCACTGCGCATGCGCAGAACAGAGACGCGCACGGAGAGGATCACTTCAGCTGGAGATGGGCGGGCTGGAGGGACGCGCTGGGCGGCGGCAGTTTGTTAAGGTAGACGGAGCCTCTAGGTGCTAATCACGCCCCCATAGCACCTAGAGGCTCATTTGCATATCTATATAAGTTATTTTTTTAGCTAAACGGCAGGACAATAAGCTCTTATATTAGGATGGTTAGATAAAGCAGACACTAGCGGATCGCTAGTGTCTGAAAGCTAAATAGGTGAAACAAAGTGATAGAAACCCTTTAATACTAGAATGATACTTCCCTTCAGTAATAATTATAAGAGATTGCAGAAAATCATCAGAACCCATTGGCATCATATTTTGAGTGATCGGGTGATCGGCCATTTAATGCCCACTGGGCCTCTTTTAACATTTACGAAAGCCCCTAACTTGGGACTCAAAATAGCCCCATCAATCAAAAAACCAACGAAACAGGTCAATACAACCATAGATACCTGGATGAAATTAAAAGGTTTTTTTAAATGTGGTAGGTGCATGGCCTGCAAGATCTCACCGACACCGAGGAAAATATCAACAATTGCCTCCACACAGAATAGATATAAATGGGAGATAAAGGAATGTCTGACCTGCAATACCGCTGGCGTGGTCTACCTGATCCAATGCCCCTGTAAAAGACAGTATATAGGACGTACCAAACGCCCCCTGAAAACCAGACTGGCCGAACACATCTCCAATATCCGTAAGGGATATGAGAAACATTGTCTTTCAAGACATTATAGAGATGTTCACAATAAAGATCCGTCCAGTCTCGTTTTCACGGCATTGGAGAAGGTAGACATACACTGGCGTGGTGGGAACTACATCAAACAGATGTCTAGGATGGAATCAAGACGCATCTATGAGTTCGGATCTATGCTACCAGCCGGCTTAAATGCAGACCTCGAGATTTTTGGGTTCTTGTAGGCTGGGTGCCCCATATCCGACTCATACGCCGCAGTTGGGTCGTTTACCGACACTGCGTCGTGGACTCGGTCTGGGGCCCCCAGCCCCCATACATCCAATCAATACGACATTCAATCAATATGTCCACATGTCTTTTGTTGCACATCTATTTCGCATTCATCTGTCATTGTAATCAGCTCTGACTAGTGGAATTGATGAAGATATAAAAGGGACATTGCTGTAATATAATGGTCGATCATATCTCTGGGGTCCATACCAGATCCCCAATAAATATTCAGTCATGCTCTGTTGGATATATCCAATATGACATACTTATTTTTTATGTTACACAATTTTAAATGTTTTATGTAATTTTATGTATTTTATGTATTTATATTGAAATATTTATAGTTTAACATATATGTTCACCTTTGAGATGGTCAGAACAAGAGATGACAAATTGAACTGACCTGGATATTATAGAAGACATTATTGTTAATGAAATAATTGCCCAAGATGTTTTATCTTTGTTTAACAAGTAGATATAACAAAATGCTTTCTGATTCTAAGTCCATATGTAACAGCAGAATTGTATAGCACAGAAAACGCATATATGCTCAATAAAACCGCATGAATACCGCATGCATAGAAATTGGAAAACGTATTCCAAAATGGAAATCCAGGAATCCACAGTTTTGGTGTGACATTCAGGATATAAAAGGTGGAGGTCCACAGGTGTCAAGGCACCACTGAGGAAGGGAAGGCTAATTCCCGAAACGCGTCTGGGCCGGACACCTGTGAGCAGCACCTCCGTGATCTTTAGCGTGGCCACGCTATTTCCAACTGCAGCCGCAGTCAACCTTACAGGAACAAACAAACACAGACCGAAGAGGTAACTTCTTTGTTCCAGCCGGAGGATTATCACACACGGACGCATCAAGTCCCGCTCCAACTCCCGCGTTAGTTCGGGACTAGCAGTGTGAACAGTGTGGAGCGTGACGCCGGCATTAACCTGCACCGCCTGCGACCGAGTCCACGACTAACTTGCACCGTCAGCCGTTTGTGTGAATAGGAAGGAAGGTAAGATACCATTCCTCCCCAAATGATTGACTTTCATCGTACGGTATGATCAATACCTATAGCCATTAAGCTTGTGTTTAATCCTACTGCACCGACAGCCCTGTGGAGGAGATATACTATTTTAATCATATCTTGGCTATCTATTTGTGCTTGATGTGTCCCATATATGGGATAAAGATTGACAATCATATTTGAGGATTGACATTTTTTGGAATCGACACTGTGACAGTGGATTTGTGCTCAGTTACCTGCTGTGGCAGTCCACACTGCTTGGACAATTTCAATACTTCATTTTAAGTGTGGAAACTCAACATATGCATTCCTATTGGTGATTATAATTTATGTTATGTTTTATATTTATCTTAAATGGTTTTATGACTAGTACATGTATTAATAAATTGATTTAATTAAATTTTATCAAGTCCAAGTGCTTGAGTGCTCACCCACTACCTTTTTATTTATTAACAAGTAAGACGTGCACCCTCAGCAAAGTGTGGTGAGAGAGCATAGACTGTTACAGTACAGACATAAATACTGATGGTGGGCTGGACAAATATGAACGTAGAGGGTCAGGCGAGAGGGTGTAAGTGTGTACTACCCACTAGCCCTAGTGCCTCCCTACTTGTCCTAGTCCACCCTAAAACGTGTGTCCAAGGGACGGGGTCCAAAAAAGCCCTGCAAGGGGTGGCCCAGACTGGAACTCTGATCCTATATTGGAAGCCCTGATGAGGCCCTAACCAATAAAGAAAAAACAGGGGAGAATTCCATACATTGGAACAACACACATGCAGAATAAAGGAGATTAACTCCACCAAAAAAACAGGAAGGATTAAATGGAGGAATACTCAAGTGTCCCGGGACACTTGAGTATTCCTCCATTTAATCCTTCCTGTTTTTCCCAAAACATGGACAGTGACATACCAGATGTATTAGTCGAATTTGCGATCTCCATTCATAATTTTTTTCAATGCGAAATATCAGCAATATAATTTTCACGTACGCGCATGTGCAAATGCACTATACAGTACCCAACTGCACTATAAAGAAAGTATATTGGTATATAACACCCTGCTTCAATCAGTTTTTTTGGGGGGGACTGGTGTATCACACCAGTAGAAATGATTTTTTCCAATAACGCTTGTCCCTCTATATACCTGCAGTATCGCAGCAGAACCGCACACAACTGCCGCACAATATAAATGCACTATAATATACTTTCTAACATAGAAAGTATATTATAACATTGTACAAGGAAGGCAATCCATTATAATATACAGTACAGACCAAAAGTTTGGACACACCTTCTCATTCAAAGAGTTTTCTTTATTTTCATGACTATGAAAATTGTAGATTCACACTGAAGGCATCAAAACTATGAATTAACACATGTGGAATTATATACATAACAAACAAGTGTGAAACAACTTAAAATTTGTCATATTCTAGGTTCTTCAAAGTAGCCACCTTTTGCTTTAATTACTGCTTTGCACACTCTTGGCATTCTCTTGATGAGCTTCAAAAGGTAGTCCCCTGAAATGGTTTTCACTTCACAGGTGTGCCCTGTCAGGTTTAATAAGTGGGATTTCTTGCCTTATAAATGGGGTTGGGACCATCAGTTGCGTTGAGGAGAAGTCAGGTGGATACACAGCTGATAGTCCTACTGAATAGACTGTTAGAATTTGTATTATGGCAAGAAAAAAGCAGCTAAGTAAAGAAAAACGAGTGGCCATCATTACTTTAAGAAATGAAGGTCAGTCAGTCAGCCGAAAAATTGGGAAAACTTTGAAAGTAAGGGCTATTTGACCATGAAGGAGAGTGATGGGGTGCTGCGCCAGATGACCTGGCCTCCACAGTCACCGGACCTGAACCCAATCGAGATGGTTTGGGGTGAGCTGGACCGCAGAGTGAAGGCAAAAGGGCCAACAAGTGCTAAGCATCTCTGGGAACTCCTTCAAGACTGTTGGAAGACCATTTCAGGTGACTACCTCTTGAAGCTCATCAAGAGAATGCCAAGAGTGTGCAGAGCAGTAATCAAAGCAAAAGGTGGCTACTTTGAAGAACCTAGAATATGACATATTTTCAGTTGTTTCACACTTGTTTGTTATGTATATAATTCCACATGTGTTAATTCATAGTTTTGATGCCTTCATAGTCATGAAAATAAAGAAAACTCTATGAATGAGAAGGTGTGTCCAAACTTTTGGTCTGTACTGTACATAAAGATAAAACTTAACCTTTAATAATGTTACTATGAGGGTCCATTCACACATCCGTAAGTGTTTTGCGGATCCGCAAAACACGGACACCGGCAATGTGCATTCCGGAATTTGCAGACCGCACATTGCCGGCACTAGAATAGAAAATGCCTAATCTTGTCTGCAATTGTGGACAAGAATAGGACATGTTCTATTTTATTGTGGAAACGGAAGCACAGATGCGGAAGTGCGGATGCGGATCCGCAAATGTGGATGCGGACAGCACATTACGGCCCCATTGAAAATGAATGGGTCTGCACCCGTTCTGCAAAATTGCGTTCCGCCTGCACTTTGGGCAGGTGACTTTCCCAGTGTATACTGTGGATGACAATATCGTCCAGGTAAGTCGAAGCGTACCGACGATGTGTTCGCAGCACAATGTCCATTAGCCTTTGGAAAGTGGCAGGGGCGCCATCCAGACCAAAGGGTAACACCTTATACTGGCATAGCCCCTTCGGTTTAATGAAGGCTGTTTTCTTTTTGGCAGCCTCCGTTAAGGGTACCTGCCAGTACCCTTTGGTGAGGTCCAAAACAGAATGAGTGGAAAGCACAGAGCACAGCAATGACACTGCTGTCTCTCTCAGAACTTTAAAAAACTGTAGAAAATGGCTGCTGGGGAGGATCTTATATAGTAAGGGGTAGACAACTTTACTATTGGTTGAAAGGGATGTTGCTAAGCTCAGACAAAGACATTGCAGCCTTCTCATTGGCCCACAAGCAAGAAGCAGGAAGGGATCATTGGTTCAGATGAAAAAAAATCTAGAACATTCGAAAATATGAATATATATCATTATATTCTAAATATACTGGTACTGGTCTGCTGAAAATCCCCATCTGACTCACAAAACACTACTTCATGACCATAAAATTGACATTTGGTGCACAGTGTCAGGAACACGAATAGTGGGCCCAATTTTTTTCAAATCAACTGTGAATACCGCCATTTACGTGGACACCTTTGAACAGTTTTGCAACCAAATAATACCAGAAGAAAAAATGTCCTGCTTTTTTCCAACAAGATGGGGCAACATGCCACACCTCCAGGAACTCACTGGCATGGGTTCATGAACTGTTTATGGAGGAGCAAACTGTGAGCAAGGGGTTATGGCCACCTCATTCCCTAGACTTGTCCACAGACTTGTCCACACAGAAAGAGTCCACTAACAATCCACATACCCTAGATGAACTCAAGGAAATCATCACAAACACTATAGAAACATAGAAACATAGAATGTGTCGGCAGATAAGAACCATTTGGCCCATCTAGTCTGCCCAATATACTGAGTACTATGGATAGCCCCTGGCCCTATCTTATATGAAGGGTGGCCTTATGCCTATCCCATGCATGCTTAAACTCCTCCACTGTATTTGCAGCTACCACTTCTGCAGGAAGGCTATTCCATGCATCCACTACTCTCTCAGTAAAGTAATACTTCCTGATATTACTTTTAAACCTTTGTCCCTCTAATTTAAAACTATATCCTCTTGTAGCAGTGTTTCTTCTTTTAAATATTCTCTCCTCTTTTACCTTGTTGATTTCCTTTATGTATTTAAAAGTTTCTATCATATCCCCTCTGTCTCGTCTTTCTTCCAAGCTATACATGTTAAGGTCCTTTAATCTTTCCTGGTAAGTTTTATCCTGCAATCCATGTACCAGTTTAGTAGCTCTTCTCTGAACTCTCTCCAAAGTATCAATATCCTTCTGGAGATATGGTCTCCAGTACTGAGCACAATACTCCAAATGAGGTCTCACTAGTGCTCTGTAGAGCGGCATGAGCACCTCCCTCTTTCTACTGGTAATTCCTCTCCCTATACACCCAAGCATTATAGAAACATCCGCAGCTTCACTGTTGAAGAGCTGCATGCAGTATCAGCCAACATAATCCGACGTGCCCAAAGATGCATAGACATTAACAGGGACCACTTTCAGCATCTTTTGCGACTTGTGGGTAATTTAAAAAAAATCCACTTGCTTGTTCATGTTGTCATGCTATTGCTGGAGGCGGGCTAATCAAGGCCTGAGGGTATCTGAGGATTAAGAGCCATAGTTAGAACTTGGAAAAAGTGACTGCTACTATATAGGTGAAGTCAAGTTCTGCAGTCTTGCAAGCAACCGGCATTGTTACTTTTACAGCATTGTCACAGTTATACTTTTTATGCTACAAAATTTTGTACATTTCCTCTATTGTGCTGTAATCAGTATTCATTGTGCTTTGCTCCATATTTTTATCGTACTGAATTGCTTTATTTATAATGGTGGTGGTTCTGCTAATTTTTGAATGTGTACCAATAGGTGTGGTTCCAAGTGATTGCTTTATGAATATTGCTCAAACCACCGAATGCCTAACATTTTTGCTAAACTTTAATGCTGTGTCATTCCCGGAGTATATGATGGATGCATAAGGGGCTGTTCCCACAACAGGTTTTCCTGCTGAATTTTGGAGCAGATGCTCACTTTTCGATGATATTCTAATTTATTGAGATGCCCCTGTATATGTCCTGTAGTTTTTCACTTTGAATTCTTCCCTTAAAAAACTCTTGTGTGTAGCATTAACAGGGTGTTGTCTCCTGATTTGGGCTGGAGCTTTGCTCAGTGTACATTCCTGATGTGAAGGTGTACAATAGGTGTCAAATCAAGACATTTATTTCATCAGATAAATATGAAGATGGCTAGATAGCATTTCATATTACACAAGGACCTGAGCTTCACGGTGCAATGCCGGGTGTATATATATGTACCAGAACAGAATATTTTATACATGATAGCATTTCTAGAAGTATTTCACTTTTAGTATTAGTGGTACAATCTTAAGAAAGTGAAAATTCCCATTTATGTATATGATTTTCTACTGTGGTTTCAATATGTAGGTGGGCTAAGCGTGCGAATGTATGTGCGTATGTGCCTGAAAATCCCACACAGCTCAGCTACATGTTTCATAGCACTAGACCACAATCTGAAAAGTTGCTGCAGGGTGCAAACCTGATAGTTGACTAGATGGTTTCATAGGTATTTATTCAGGATGTAAGAGACAGTACGCAGCCAAAATGGTTTCTAGAAGAATTAGGTCATCTGAAAGATAGTGGCTGTAATTGTGGTATAAGACACACAGAATAGCTTCCATTGGCCAGGGAAAAGTGTGCAGTCCAGAACTTTCTAGTAGACTTTCAAGGAAAGTAGAGCTCAAAGTCTTCAACAACATTTGCAATGTGTTCAGAACACTCTAAAACCATTTACGGTATATTGTTAGGACATGATCCATAGACCTGTTTATACTGGTTCATGACAAACTGAAAGGATTATAGACTGCCACACAGACAGTGAACTAGAAAACACTGCCAAGGAGGTGGAATTGAGTGCCAACTAGCAACGAAGACCATGCTATTCAATGTGTAGAGAAAGGTTGAGGGACATCAGGCTTTACTTTGGATACTTCCTTGTGCAGCAGCTGCTCTACCCTTTATGATGTATTTCTTACAAACACCATCTAGGACCTAGTTAAAAGTAGTAACAGCATCTTACATTGCCCATATAAGGCTACTTTCACACTGGTGCGGATCCGTTCCGATAATACAACCGTCTTCATCCTTTCAGAATGGATCCATTTGTATTATCTTTAACATAGCCATGACGGATCTGTCTTGGACAGCATTGAAAGTCAATGGAGGATGGATCCGTTTTCTATTGTGTCAGATTGTGTAATAGAAAACGTATCTGTCCCCATTGACTTACATTGTGTGTCAGAACGGAGCAGCGTTTTGGTGTCCACCTCCAAAGTGGAATGGAGACGGAACGGAGGCAAACTGAGGCATTCCATTCAGAATGCATTAGGGCAAAACTGATCCGTTTTGGACCGCTTGTGAAACCCCATGACGGATCTCACGAACGGAAAGCCAAAACGCCAGTGTGAAAGTAGCCTAATATGTACTCTCTCATCTAATCAGACACTGGGCCCAGAGGGATGCAGCTGCACACTGGTTTGTCTGGTTTGAACAGAACATTGGGCAGCAGCCATGGCTACCCAGCCATTCAGTTTCACCTCTCCATGGCCAATGTCCCACCCTTTTTTTTAAAGATTGTCTATTGGTTGGCCTTAGGGGTTTATGACCTGCAATGTCAAATAGAACACATTTGCTTTTTATTTTATTTTACACTGCCTACGGTATTTCTCCTATAACCAGTGCTGTCAAAGAAAACTAGTTAGGCCTCATGTACACAACCGTGATGTGCTTTGCGGCCCGCAAATCGCGGATCCGCAAAACACGGATGGCGTCCGTGCGCGTTACGCAATTTGAGGGACGACACAGATAGCCTTTAATATAAATGCCTATTCTTGTCCGCAAAGCGTGGACAAGAATAGGACATGTTATAATTTTTTAGTGGGGCCAGAGAACGGAGCAACGGATGCGGACAGCACACAGAGTGCTGTCCTCATCTTTTGCGGCCCCATTGAAGTGAATGGGTCTGCATCCCAGCCGCCAAAACGGCGGCTCGGATGCGGACCAAAACAACGGCCGCGTGCATGCCTTACAAGGAGGAAAAACATGACATTAAATTGTGATAGTTGTCACAATCAGGGCTGTAGGATTTGACAATGGTGGCACTCTGGCACTGTATGGTATATTATTTTTGCAGTGTATAATAGTGACAGCACTGTGTGACATCGCTACAGTAAAACAAGCAACATGATGGCTCAGTGGTTAGCAGCACTTGGTCATGGGTTTGAATCCAACGAAAGACAACATCTCTGTGGAGTTTTTATATTCTGTTGTGTTTGAGTAAGTTTCCTCCGGGTCCTCCAGTTTCCTCCAACACTTCAAAATATACTGTGGAATAATCGGCTTGCCATATAGTTTGCCCTAATTTGTATATGTGAGATAGGGAAATTAGATTGTAATTCCCAAGGAGGATAGGACTGACGTGTATGATACCAGTGTCTGGAATAAGCAACATGAAGAAATAAATAAGCTTGCTCAGGCTAATAGAATATATGCAGGAGAACAACCACATTCCTATCAATGTCTGGTGTCTAACATCTCCAGCAATGCATCAATGATTGCAGGTACATTTCCTCCTTCATTGCTACAGACAGTACCGACAGTTTGCTTTTTCCTAGGGTGATATACACTCACCTAAAGAATTATTAGGAACACCATACTAATACGGTGTTGGACCCCCTTTTGCCTTCAGAACTGCCTTAATTCTATGTGGCATTGATTCAACAAGGTGCTGATAGCATTCTTTAGAAATGTTGGCCCATATTGATAGGATAGCATCTTGCAGTTGATGGAGATTTGAGGGATGCACATCCAGGGCACGAAGCTCCCGTTGCACCACATCCCAAAGATGCTCTATTGGGTTGAGATCTGGTGACTGTGGGGGCCATTTTAGTACAGTGAACTCATTGTCATGTTCAAGAAACCAATTTGAAATGATTCTAGCTTTGTGACATGGTGCATTATCCTGCTGGAAGTAGCCATCAGAGGATGGGTACATGGTGGTCATGAAGGGATGGACATGGTCAGAAACAATGCTCAGGTAGCCCGTGGCATTTAAGCGATGCCCAATTGGCACTAAGGGGCCAAAAGTGTGCCCAGAAAACATCCCCCACACCATTACACCACCACCACCAGCCTGCACAGTGGTAACAAGGCATGATGGATACATGTTCTCATTCTGTTTACGCCAAATTTGGACTCTACCATTTGAATGTCTCAACAGAAATTGAGACTCATCAGACCAGGCAACATTATTCCAGTCTTCAACAGTCCAATTTTGGTGAGCTCGTGCAAATTGTAGCCTCTTTTTCCTATTTGTAGTGGAGATGAGTGGTACCCGGTGGGGTCTTCTGCTGTTGTAGCCCATCCGCCTCAAGGTTGTGCGTGTTGTGGCTTCATAAATGCTTTGCTGCATACCTCGGTTGTAACGAGTGGTTATTTCAGTCAACGTTGCTCTTCTATCAGCTTGAATCAGTCGGCCCATTCTCCTCTGACCTCTAGCATCCACAAGGCATTTTCGCCCACAGGACTGCCGCATACTGGATGTTTTTCCCTTTTCACACCATTCTTTGTAAACCCTAGAAATGGTTGTGCGTGAAAATCCCAGTAACTGAGCAGATTGTGAAATACTCAGACCGGCCCATCTGGCACCAACAACCATGCCACGCTCAAAATTGCTTAAATCACCTTTCTTTCCCATTCTGACCTTCAGTTTGGAGTTCAGGAGATTGTCTTGACCAGGACCACACCCCTAAATGCATTGAAGCAACTGCCATGTGATTGGTTGACTAGATAATTGCATTAATGAGAAATAGAACAGGTGTTCCTAATAATTCTTTAGGTGAGTGTATGTTCTCCCACTGGCAAAGCAGCTACTGTACCTTGAATGTAATAAATTAGTATTTTGCTATGGATGTGCTTTGGAAACATTGGTTGAGAATTCAGAGTTAAATAATGAGCAAAAATGTATGTAAAATGCATTATATTTCTTATTCCCATAATCACCTGTGAAGTACATCCCTTTTAAACTGTAATATTAGTCAAAGCATATACATATAGGGGACATTTATCATGTCTGCTACGCCAATTTTGTAGCATAAAAATAACACAAGCGTTGTCGAGTGCAACATTTTGTGAGACTTTTGGTGAAATTCTGAGCTTCGCCACTATCAAAAGAAGAGTGAAAAATGTTGGGACTGGGATTACAGATTACAACACTTTTATGTCTCATATATGTTGTGCAACTTTTTTTAAAATTCTAAAAGTTTGCATCTCCACACCAGGAAACCCCCTGGCATACTTTCACTGACAGCGGCAAACATCACACTTGCACCAAATTTAATAAAACTTTATAAATTTGGCACAAGTACGAAAGCAACTTTAGCCCAAAAATGTATTCCAATACATCTGTAGTGATACATTCCCTCCCTAGTTTTTACCAAATATACATGTACATCTTAATGCTGACATCTCTCTCTTTCTATATTTAGGTCAAGCATATTTGTTTGCAGACAGATGGAGATCAAGGAAGTGGGTTTGCAAACCGGAAATCATCTGCTATTAAGTTCTAGAGTTTTTTTATATATATATATATATATATATATATCTGTAGTAGCATATTGCAGTTTTTTTCATCTATACTGGGGAACGCAGACCCTAGCGGTAGGTCAGATATTTATTCTCTGTCTTGTGGATTTCATGTTGTCGGTATAAAGGGGTAAAACCATTGTGAATGCCATCCATGGCAAATTGCGGAGACATTGTGGATGTGCATCAGGATCCACTGTAGACAAATAAGATAAAAATGTTTTTCATTAGGACAATGCTTTTGCCATAAAAAATAAAACTACCCTTAGGGCTCATGCACATGAGTGTGTGTGTCCTGAGCCTGTATTGCGGACTGCAAACAGTAGGTCTGATTTGAATGGGCCCACAATCCTCAAGATACAGATCGGTGCAGTGGGATTTTGGGTGAGTGCCTCTGCACCACAAAAAAATAGAACATGTCATACTTTTGTGCGGTGCAGACCATCTCTTGAAGATCGCAGACCCATTCAAGTCAATGGGTCCAACAGAACATCCACACATCCATAGGCCAGATACACATGAGCAAGTTCTATGCGAGAAACTCGCAGCTTGTGTCAGTGAAGTCCCATTCTAAGCTCTGCCCCTCTGACAGGATCATACAGCATTAGGCCTCTTTCACACTACCGTGTTTTTTTTTCGTTTTGCGGGCCGTTTTTTGCGTTCCGTATACGGTCCGTATACGGAACCATTCATTTCAATGGGTCCATAAAAAAAAGGAATGTACTCCGTATGCATTCCGTTTCCGTGTTTCCGTATCTCCGTTCCGTGCAAAGATAGAACATGTCCTATATTTGGCCGCAAATCACACATGAGCAAGTTCAATTGTGTTCCGTGGCTCCATTAAAGTCAATGGGTCCGCAAAAAAAATGGAATGCATACGGAAATGCATCCTTATGTCTTCCGTATCCGTTCCATTTTTTGCGGAACCATCTATAGAAAATGTTATGCCCAGCCCAATTTATTCTATGTAATTACTGTATACTGTATATGCCATACGGAAAAATGGAATGGAAAAACTGAACCGAAATGGAAACATAAAATGGAACAACGGATCCGTGAAAAACGGACCGCAAAACACTGAAATAGCCATACGGTAGTGTGAAAGAGGCCTATAATGTTTCATACTGCTGTGTGACTTTGAGAGTCCTGGAATCTACTGAATTAGGGCTCGTTTACACGACCGTGTGAAGCCCGTGCCCGTATTGCGGACCGCATTTGTGGATCCGCAATACACGGGTCCTGTTTCGTGGCCATTCCGCATCACGGATGCGGACCCATTCATTTCAATGGGCCCGCAAATCCAGAGATGCGGAACAGTGCGGAACAGAACCACGGAACAGCTTGCTCTATCTTTTTGCGGAACGGAGGGATCGCTGACCCATTCAAGTGAATGGGGCTGCGATCACCATGCAGCTGCCACACGGCAGGTGCCCCTGCTTAGCGGACCGCAATTTGCGCTCCACAGCATGGGCACGGGCTTCACACGGTCGTGTGAATAAGCCCTTACACTGACATAATGCTGTCAGTGCAATACAATAAATTCTTGGACTCTCAAGGTCACACAGTATTATAAATCATCATAATACTGTGCGATCCTGGCAGAGGAGTGGACATCAGAACAGTAACTAACACTGACATACTCTGAGTTTCTTAAATTTAACTTGCTCATGTGTGTCTGGCCTTAGTTGGTTCTATGGTTCTTAGAATTTGTATTATTTAATGTGCCACGTATTGAACTTGTATGTATTCATAATATTACAATCCTTTTTCCAAACTTAAAGAGGTTGTCCAGGTTCAGAGCTGAACCCGGACATACCGATAATTTCACCCAGGCTGCCCCACTGATGTTAGCATCAGAGCATTTCATGCTCCGATGCTCTCCCCTGCCCCGCGCTGGATCGTGCAGGGCGAGGGCTCTTTTATTTACGATAGCACACTGCCGGGCGGAGGCTTCCGCCCATCAGTGCCAGTGACGTCACCGGCTCTGATGGGTGGAAGCTTCTGCATGGCAGCCCTATGGAGAGCCCGGTTCGTCACGGGAAGATCAGAAATTGTCTTTGCTCTGTGCAATTTAGCGCAGGGCAAAGGAGAGCATCGGAGCGTGAACTGCTTTGATGCTCAAGTCAGGGGGGCTGCCTGGGTGAAAATGGGGATATGTCCGGGTTCAGCTCTGAACCCGGACAACCCCTTTAATAGGCCAAATAATTTTCAGTTATTTCTTGTAACAGGGATCTACCACTCCTATTATCCTAGCTGCATGCCTTTCAACAATCCCCATTGCACTTATTAAACTCCATATTCAAAATGTAGCCTTACAAGTTGATAAGGGGAAATATTCAATTTGATCCCTTAGTTTTTATCATTTTTATACACTGAGTTTGCACTTGTTCCTCTGGTATTTCTCAGCTTGCCGTTAATCAGTATACCAAAGTTCTTCTTTTGCTGTTTTATTTTACAGTTGTTATAACTGAATATAATCTGCCCAACTGTCTGCGCTGCAGGCTTGTTAAACTTATTCTGTACTACTTCTTAATTTAAATTTTAAACAGGCGTGTCACGCCTGTAAAATATATGCCCTCAACTACCTATGTAAGAAATGATTATATATAAATATATAATACGTATATGCTATATAAAATACACCCTCTTACTGGATCAGATTTGAAGGTTGGGTGCAAAAAATGAGACACAAGATTGAGTTTATAAAAAAAAAGTATTGTACAGTGTGAAAATCTGATGTTCTAGTTATTATTAATCATAAGTATATGTGGAAATATAATGAAACAAAAATAAATAAATATTACAAACAGTTCACAACAATATTTACAATTATTTAACAACCAAGAAGACATGATGAACTTATACAACATACAAATCCTTAAAACTTACAGTACATCCTTGTCTCTCCTCTGGCCCCTCCAGTTTCCTCTAGTTTCCCCCAGGTTCCTTCCAGCTAACGCCCATATGTAGAGATGTCGCGAACATAAAATTTTCCGCGAATGTTCGCGAACGGGCGAACCGCCATAGATTTCAATAGACAGGCGAATTTTAAAACCCACAGGGACTCTTTGTGGCCACAGTAGTGATGTAAAAGTTGTTTCAAGGGGACTAACACCTGGACTGTGGCATGCCGGAGGGGGATCCATGGCAAAACTCCCATGGAAAATTACGTAGTTGACGCAGAGTGTGGTAAGTTGAATTCGCAATGCGATTAATATAACCTGCATTAATCGCATTGCGAATTCAACTTAGAGCTAAGTGCCTAATGGTTGTATTGCTAGAATTGACGAATATAGCACTATATTCTCAATCTTCGTTATATTCTAGCAATACAACAACCATTAGGAACTCAGATCTAAGTTGAATTCGCATTGCGATTACAACTTAGTCAAATTTGTGACACTGCAGCTTCAGAATGAATCTAAGATGGATGCTGTCCGGGAGGTGGGAGGGTCTGGGAGGGAGGGTATGCTGATTGGCTGGAATGTGTCTGCTGACTGTGAGGTACAGGGTCAAAGTTTGCGCAATAATGAAGGAATGGGCGGCGGACCGAACATCGCAAATGTTCGCCCGCCGCGGCGAACGCGAACAAGCTATGTTCGCCGGGAACTGTTCGCCGGCGAATAGTTCGGGACATCTCTACCCATATGCCCCAATGCATAGGTCTTTTTTTCCCTTGAACACTATCAACACTCCTCCTTGTCAAAGCCCCATGCCTGTTATCCAGGTATCTGTTGGCTTCCCCCCTCCTACAGAATCTTGGTCAACAAGTTATTTTAGCATTTTATGATACTTTTTCCTTATCTGCACACTTTGTGTGCCTTTTGTACACTCCCTATCAGCATAAGTAATAGATACAGGATACTCCAAGACCTTTATCTGTGAGAATCAGAGTAAGACATCTTTCCCACGGGCGGGCCGCAATGCACGAGCACAGTCCGTGGGGCAGCCGCAGCGGATCGCGGACCCATTCACTTGAATGGGTCAGCGATCCCGCCGTTCCGCAAAAAGATAGGACATGTTCTATCTTTTTGTGGAACGGAAGTACGGGGCGAAACCCCACGGAAGCACTCGTAGTGCTTCAGTAGGGTTCCGTTCCGTTGGTTCCGTTCTGCACCATTCTGCATCTCCGGATTTGCGGATTCATTGAAGTGAATGGGTCCGCATCTGTGAGGCGGAATGCCCACGGAACGGCGCCCGTGTATTGCAGATCCGCAAATGCGGTCCGCAATACAGCAACGTGGGAAAGAGGCCTGAAGGCCACATGTACACGAACGTTATTTGTGTCCATTCCGTTTTCTTTGCGGATAGGATGCTGACCCATTCATTTCAATGGATCCGCAAAAAATGCGGACAGCACACCGTGTGCTGTCCGCATCAGCATGTCCGTTCCGTAGCCCCGCAAAAAAAATAGAACATATCCTATTCTTGTCCATTTTAGGCCTTTTTACAAAGGATCCGCAAAAAAAAAAAAGGATGGCATACGTTTTTTTTTGCGGATCTGCAATTTGCGGACCGCAAAACACATACGGTCATGTGCATATAGCTTAAGACAAAAGCGCTAGATACATACTAATGAAATGTACACCATTCAGGCGTACACGCACATACCGGTCTCTCGATCTCTGATTTACACAAATAAATCTCTCATAATATGTACAATATAATGCATATAATATTTCTACAACCTATATTTCTTAGGGCTCTTTCACACTTGCGTTCTTGTCTTCCGGCATAGAGTTCCGTCGTCGGGGCTCTATGCCGGAAGAATCCTGATCAGGATTATCCTAATGCATTCTGAATGGAGAGAAATCCGTTCAGGATGCATCAGGATGTCTTCAGTTCCGGAACGGAACGTTTTTTGGCCGGAGAAAATACCGCAGCATGCTGCGCTTTTTGCTCCGGCCAAAAATCCGGAGAACTTGCCGCAAGGCCGGATCCGGAATTAATGCCCATTCAAAGGCATTGATCCGGATCCGGCCTTAAGCTAAACGTCGTTTCGGCGCATTGCCGGAGCCGACATTTAGCTTTTTCAGAGTGGTTACCATGGCTGCCAAGACGCTAAAGTCCTGGCAGCCATGGTAAAGTGTAGCGGGGAGCGGGGGAGCAGCATACTTACCGTCCGTGCGGCTCCCGGGCACTCCAGAGTGACGTCAGGGCGCCCCAAGCGCATGGATCATGTGATCACATGGATCACGTCATCCATGCGCATGGGGCGCTCTGACGTCACTCTGGAGCGCCCCGGGAGCCGCACGGACTGTAAGTATACCGCTCCCCGCTCCTACTATGGCAACCAGGACTTTAATAGCGTCCTGGGTGCCATAGTAACACTGAACGCATTTGGAAGACGGTTCCGTCTTCAAATGCTTTCAGTACACTTGCGTTTTTCCGGATCCGGCGTGTAATTCCGGCAAGTGGAGTACACGCCGGATCCGGACAACGCAAGTGTGAAAGAGGCCTTATACCTATAGAAATGGCGCTACATGTTGGAATTCCCACCGATAATGAGAACAGGGGACCTGTGTTCCTCATTTTTTGCAATTGGCCCATGAAGACAAGGATTAGATAACGCAGAAGGATTCTGTGGTAGATACAAAAACTTACAAGGGTACAGAAAATAGGAAAAATAGGAAGGATTTCAGCTGTAATTTGCACCACTTTTAATGCGAAATTAGTGTTAACTCTGTCAGGCTGTGCAGACACCAGACCTTTATCAGGGGTGTAGCGAGGAGGGGGCCCCAGGCTCACAGGCTAGGGGAGTAATTGCACGTGACTCCTTATGTGATTATTCTTTTTGCTCTTTCACTACAGTGACCTTGTTCCGGGTCCAGAGTACATCACGCACACATGCCAATGACACCCTGGATGCCGTAGGACCAGTTGGTTCTTTCATTTATTTCAAGGTGTACTGGTACTGCAGTGTACCCTATGATAGATTTTATTAGGTAAGTGGGACTGGGTAAGTATAGTTATGCATTGGGAGGAGTGGCTTACAGTAAAAAGAAAAATTGCCACAGTGCGCTATGTGCGCCGTTGAACATTTCTTTCTTTATGTAAACGTGAGTGGCAATTGCAGGGGTGATGGAATCCTTGCCTTGGGTGCTGGAAAGTCTAGCTGCACCTCTGCTTTTATACACCAGAAATCTGGCATAAAAACCTTAATATGCAGTCTACTCCATTCATCGCATCCCTCTCCTCCTAGCCTGATTGCAGAAAATGTGTTTTTGTTATGGGTGAGAGAGGATATATGTTTCAGGTGGGAAAATCATTGTAAAAGAAATTTTGATAGCAATAAAAAAAATAAAAGAATAAATAAAACTGATGATACTATAGAAACTTGTCACTGCTAACGTTAGCCCAGAGGTGTACCTCTTTGGGGGTCAGTAAAGAATCTGTAACAGGATCCCCCCCATCTATCATAATGGTGTCTTGTTATGTGGGGGAGAGGTTTTGAGGCTCTCCTTGAAGGGGTTACAGGAGGAAATGGACAGCACATGCGATCTACATGCAGTAAAGAGTAGATTGTTACTTCCCCAACAGATCCCGCAGCACTGCTCTGGTTCTCCTGGGAGGGTTCCGTTTACACAGCTGCGGCAGTGATGTCACATCAACATGTGGCCACTGCAGCCAATCACTGGCCTCTTAGGTGCACTACTGAGGCCAGTGATTGGCTGCGGTGGTCACATGTTGTCCACTTGACTGCACTCTTGCAGTCGGGTAAACAGAGCCCTGCTGGAGAGCAGGAGAGGCAACATGGGAGCTGTCAGGTAAGTAACAAACTTTTCTTATCTGCAGGTAGATCACATCTGAAACCGGCCAACTCTTTTAAGGCTCTAAGTCTTGGGTATGACTGCAACATCTATTCTACACCTCCTATAACTAATCTTACCACCACACTTTCACCTTTTCTATATCCCCAAAAACTTTTTTTTATCCATGCAGCTGTTCCCATGTTCCTGTATCTGCTACTGTCATACTAGGCTATTGCAAAATATGGTATCAAATGGTTATGCCCAGTCCAGATCTGTCACAAGAATAGCATTATCAGCTTCCAGATATGCATGTACTCGCTTATAAAAACTAAGCATATTTGACATGACCTGTTTTTCTATTGCTGATATCTACAATACTGGTTATTTACAATATATCGCATTGCTTTTATAGTGCTAATGTATTCTGCAGCCCTATGGGACTCACAATCTAATTTCCCTTCCACACTCAAATTCACTGGAAGCCAATTGACTTGCTGTATTACTATGTTTTTGGAATGTGGGGAAACATAGATCTCTCTGGGTACTGTTTCTCCTTGTGAAGACCACCAGCTGGTTTAGGAGTCTTATAGGCTATGCTCTCTAGGAAAAATATGCAAATGACCTCTTATCCAGTAGGAAGAAAGGTGTCTCTCCAGTGCCACCTACAATGGAGGTAGCTACAGTGTAAGTCAAGAGCATGGAGAGATTATACACACCCCAGGCAAGTGCTTTGCAAGGCAGTAGTCTAACCACTGAGCCACCTTCTGTTATTAACATTACTTACTGCTATTTAGTTTTTAGAGTTCCTTCACACATTGTACAGACCACAGAAATCAGGCTTACTTACTGCATCAGCAATGTGTGGGAGGCCAGCCTTAACCCCTTAAGGACTTATGACTAGAGTTGAGCGAACACCTGGATGTTCGGGTTCGAGAAGTTCGGCCGAACTTCCCGGAAATGTTCGGGTTCGGGATCCGAACCCGAACCGAACTTCGTCCCGAACCCCATTGAAGTCAATGGGGACCCGAACTTTTGGGCACTAAAAAGGCTGTAAAACAGCCCAGGAAAGAGCTAGAGGGCTGCAAAAGGCAGCAACATGTAGGTAAATCCCCTGCAAACAAATGTGGATAGGGAAATGAATTAAAATAAAAATTAAAAAAATAAAAATGACCCAATATCAATTGGACAGAGGTCCCATAGCAGAGAATCTGGCTTCACGTCAGCAGAGAATCAGTCTCTTCATGCCATAGCAAAGAATCTGGCTTCATGTCAGCAGAGAATCAGTCTCTTCATGCCATAGCAGAGAATCTGGCTTCATGTCACCCACCACTGGAACAGGCCACTGTCACATATTTAGGCCCCGGCACCCAGACAGAGGAGAGAGGTCCCGTAACAGAGAATCTGGCCTGATGTCAGTACAGAATCTGTCTTCATGTCATAGCAGAGAATCAAGCTTCACGTCACCCACCACTGGAACAGGCCATTGTCACACATTTAGGCCCAGGCACCCAGGCAGAGGAGAGAGGTCCCGTAACAGAGAATCTGGCCTTATGTCAGCACAGAATCTGTCTTCATGTCATAGCAGAGAATCAGGCTTCACGTCACCCACCACTGGAACAGGCCACTGTCACACATTTAGGCCCCGGCACCCAGACAGAGGAGAGCGGTCCCGTAACAGAGAATCTGGCCTTATGTCAGCGCAGAATCTGTCTTCATGTCATAGCAGAGAATCAAGCTTCACGTCACCCACCACTGGAACAGGCCATTGTCACACATTTAGGCCCAGGCACCCAGGCAGAGGAGAGAGGTCCCGTAACAGAGAATCTGGCCTTATGTCAGCACAGAATCTGTCTTCATGTCATAGCAGAGAATCAAGCTTCACGTCACCCACCACTGGAACAGGCCATTGTCACACATTTAGGCCCAGGCACCCAGGCAGAGGAGAGAGGTCCCGTAACAGAGAATCTGGCCTGATGTCAGCACAGAATCTGTCTTCATGTCATAGCAGAGAATCAGGCTTCACGTCACCCACCACTGGAACAGGCCACTGTCACACATTTAGCCCCAGGCACCCAGGCAGAGGAGAGAGGTCCCGTAACAGAGAATCTGGCCTGATGTCAGCACAGAATCTGTCTTCATGTCATAGCAGAGAATCAGGCTTCACGT
Organism: Bufo bufo; assembly: GCF_905171765.1. Classification (NCBI taxonomy): domain Eukaryota; kingdom Metazoa; phylum Chordata; class Amphibia; order Anura; family Bufonidae; genus Bufo; species Bufo bufo. The sequence goes on from NC_053392.1 coordinate 237,819,081, forward strand.
CACCCACCAATGGAACAGGCCACTGTCACATATTTAGGCCCAGGCACCCAGGCAGAGGAGAGAGGTCGCGTAACAGAGAATCTGGCCTTATGTCAGCACAGAATCTGTCTTCATGTCATAGCAGAGAATCAGGCTTCACGTCACCCACCACTGGAACAGGCCACTGTCACACATTTAGGCCCAGGCACCCAGGCAGAGGAGAGAGGTCCCGTAACAGAGAATCTGGCCTGATGTCAGCACAGAATCTGTCTTCATGTCATAGCAGAGAATCAGGCTTCACGTCACCCACCACTGGAACAGGCCACTGTCACACATTTAGGCCCCGGCACCCAGACAGAGGAGAGCGGTCCCGTAACAGAGAATCTGGCCTTATGTCAGCGCAGAATCTGTCTTCATGTCATAGCAGAGAATCAAGCTTCACGTCACCCACCACTGGAACAGGCCACTGTCACACATTTAGGCCCAGGCACCCAGGCAGAGGAGAGAGGTCCCGTAACAGAGAATCTGGCCTTATGTCAGCGCAGAATCAGTCTTCATGTCATAGCAGAGAATCAGGCTTCACGTCACCCACCACTGGAACAGGCCACTGTCACACATTTAGGCCCCGACACCCAGACAGAGGATAGCGGTCCCGTAACAGAGAATCTGGCCTTATGCTAGCGCAGAATCTGTCTTCATGTCGTAGCAGAGTATCAGGCTTCACGTCACCCACCACTGGAACAGACCACTGTCACACATTTAGGCCCAGGCACCCAGGCAGAGGAGAGAGGTCCCGTAACAGAGAATCTGGCCTTATGTCAGCACAGAATCTGTCTTCATGTCATAGCAGAGAATCAGGCTTCACGTCACACACCACTGGAACAGGCCACTGTCACACATTTAGGCCCCGGCACCCAGACAGAGGAGAGCGGTCCCGTAACAGAGAATCTGGCCTTATGTCAGCGCAGAATCTGTCTTCATGTCATAGCAGAGAATCAGGCTTCACGTCACCCACCACTGGAACAGGCCACTGTCACACATTTAGGCCCAGGCACCCAGGCAGAGGAGAGAGGTCCCGTAACAGAGAATCTGGCCTTATGTCAGCACAGAATCTGTCTTCATGTCATAGCAGAGAATCAGGCTTCACGTCACCCACCACTGGAACAGGCCACTGTCACACATTTAGGCCCAGGCACCCAGGCAGAGGAGAGAGGTCCCGTAACAGAGAATCTGGCCTGATGTCAGCACAGAATCTGTCTTCATGTCATAGCAGAGAATCAGGCTTCACGTCACCCACCACTGGAACAGGCCACTGTCACATATTTAGACCCAGGAAGAGGAGAAAGGACGCGTAACAGAGAATCTGGCTTCATGTCAGCACAGAATAAGTCTTCATGTCATAGCAGAGAATCAGGTAGCAGGCGGAGTCTCTTGGCGGCGGGTGTTCTGATTTTGCCCACTGCTCCCTCTTTTGCTACGCTGTTGGCTCGGTCTCACCACTGCCTCTTCCTCCGAACTCTGAAAGTCAGTGGCACGACCTTCATTCCATGTGGGGTCTAGGACCTCATCGTCCCCTGCATCGTCTTCCACCCAGTCTTGATCCCTGACCTCCTGTTCAGTCTGCACACTGCAGAAAGACGCAGCAGTTGGCACCTGTGTTTCGTCATCATCAGAGACGTGCTGAGGTGGTATTCCCATGTCCTCATCATCAGGAAACATAAGTGGTTGTGCGTTAGTGCATTCTATCTCTTCCACCCCTGGGGAAGGGCTAGGTGGATGCCCTTGGGAAACCCTGGCAGCAGAGTCTTCAAACAGCATAAGAGACTGCTGCATAACTTGAGGCTCAGACAGTTTCCCTGATATGCATGGGGGTGATGTGACAGACTGATGGGCTTGGTTTTCATGCGCCATCTGTGCGCTTTCTGCAGAAGACTGGGTGGGAGATAATGTGAACGTGCTGGATCCACTGTCGGCCACCCAATTGACTAATGCCTGTACCTGCTCAGGCCTTACCATCCTTAGAACGGCATTGTGCCCCACAAAATATCGCTGTAAATTCTGCTGGCTACTGGGACCTGAGGTAGTTGGTTCACTAGGACGTGTGGCTGTGGCAGAACGGCCACGTCCTCTCCCAGCACCAGAGGGTCCACTAACACCACCACGACCATGTCCACGTCCGCGTCCGCGTCCCTTATTAGATGTTTTCCTCATTGTTCCCGTTCACCACAATTTTGAGAATGGCAAATTTGGGAATAGTTTTTCAACCCAGAACAAAAAGTGTGCTTTTACGGTCACTACAAATAACTTGACCAGCTAAAACAGTACAGATTTGGTTGAATATAAATGTGAGGCTTGTTTTTTTTTTTTGCGCTGTGTGACAGGTATAGGTTTAATCACAGAATCAGACTTCTATCTGCACGGTAGCGTGTGTCTTAGGTTTTTCTGAATGACACTATCAGTACCTTCAATGTAAGATATCCTTTTTGGGATAGATTTCAAGTAGGCCTCAAATACCAGAAACTAGTTATTTTGAGAATGGCAAATTTGGGAATAGTTTTTCAACCCAGAAAAAAAAATGTGCTTTTACGGTCACTAGAAATAACTTGACCAGCTAAAACAGTACAGATTTGGTTGAATAGAAATGTGAGGCCTTTTTTTTTATTGCGCTGGGTGACAGGTATAGGTTTAATCACAGAATCAGACTTCTATCAGCACGGTAGTGTGTGTCTTAGGTTTTTCTGAATGGCACTATCAGCACCTTCAATGTAAGATATCCTTTTTGGGATAGATTTCAAGTAGGCCTCAAATACCAGAAACTAGTTATTTTGAGAATGGCAAATTTGGGAATAGTTTTTCAACCCAGAAAAAAAAAGTGCTTTTACGGTCACTACAAATAACTTGACCAGCTAAAACAGTACAGATTTGGTTGAATAGAAATGTGAGGCCTTTTTTTTTTTTGCGCTGTGTGACAGGTATAGATTTAATCACAGAATCAGACTTCTATCTGCACGGTAGTGTGTGTCTTAGGTATTTCTGAATGACACTATCAGTACCTTCAATGTAAGATATCCTTTTTGGGATAGATTTCAAGTAGGCCTCAAATACCAGAAACTATTTATTTTGAGAATGGCAAATTTGGGAATAGTTTTTCAACCCAGAAAAAAAAAAGTGCTTTTACGGTCACTAGAAATAACTTGACCAGCTAAAACAGTACAGATTTGGTTGAATAGAAATGTGAGGCCTTTTTTTTTTGCGCTGTGTGACAGGTATAGGTTTAATCACAGAATCAGACTTCTATCTGCACGGTAGCGTGTGTCTTAGGTTTTTCTGAATGACACTATCAGTACCTTCAATGTAAGATATCGTTTTTGGGATAGATTTCAAGTAGGCCTCATATACCAGAAACTAGTTATTTTGAGAATGGCAAATTTGGGAATAGTTTTTCAACCCAGAAAAAAAAAAGTGCTTTTACGGTAACTAGAAATAACTTGACCAGCTAAAACAGTACAGATTTGGTTGAATAGAAATGTCAGGTCTATTTTTTAGGCGCTGGGTGACAGGCTCAACTTGCCCCTGATGTAGTATATGGCCAAAAAATAACCACACTGTTGATGGTTAAATGCACTTGGGTGACACAGGCTCAGCCTGCACCAGGTGTAGTATATGGCCAAAAAATAATCAGACTGTTGATGGTTAAATGCACTTCGGTGACACAGGCTCAGCCTGCAGCTGATGTAGTATATGGCCAAAAAATAACCAGACTGTTGATGGTTAAATGCACTTCGGTGACACAGGCTCAGCCTGCAGCTGATATAGGATATAGCACAAAAGAACCACACTATTGATGGTTAAATACACTTTGTGATAGCTTGTGCTGGCGCACCACAAGTCACAAAATGGCCGCCGATCACCCCAGAAAAAAGTGATCTAAAAACGCTCTGGGCAGCCTCAAAAAAGTGAGCAAGTCAATATTAGCACTTCAATGATCCACAGCTGCAGATCGATCACAGAATGAAGTCTTTTGGAGGAGTTAATCTGCCTAATCTCGCCCTAACGTCGCAGCTGCAACCTCTCCCTATGCTTCAATCAGCAGAGTGACGTGCAGCGCAACGTGACCCAAGCTTATATAGAGGCTGGGTCACATGCTGCACTGGCCAATCACAGCCATGCCAATAGTAGGCAAGGCTGTGATGGCCTCTTGGGGCAAGTAGTATGACGCTTGTTGATTGGCTGCTTTGCAGCCTTTCAAAAAGCGCCAAGAAAGCGCCGAACACCGAACCCGAACACGGACTTTTACGAAAATGTTCGGGAGATTCAAACTCCCGGCGCTCCTCTCTCCCCTCCTCTTCGTGCTGCTGCTCCTGCACTGTGAGGACCGTTCTGCACCAGCTCCTGTGACCCCCCGTCAGCACCCATCACCCTCCTGCACCCATCACCCTCCAGGTAGGTTAGGGTCAGTGAGGAAGAGGCACGATTAGGCAGGGATAGAAGGGAGAGTTAGTTAGGGGAAAAAAAAAACTTTAACTGATTCAGTGTTTCTGGTGGTTGGGGTCCACAGACCCTAGACCCACCCAGGAGTGCTGCCACTTGTAACGCTGATCAGCAAGTTTGAACTTTTTTTTTTTCTAACACTTGTCCATTTTTTTTTTTTACTTTAGCTTTTTAGTACGTGAACACCCGTGCCCCCACACACACGCACATACAATAAAGTTTTACACGCACGCACATACACATGCACACACACATACCCATGGCCCGCCGGATGTTCTCGGTAGATGAGGCATATGCCCATATGCTCTCCGACTCCGAGAGCCCCAGTGAGGACCCCACGTGCCTCTTGTCATCCGCATCCTCATCATCATCTAATGACAATGAGCCCCCAAGGCGGCGGAGATGCCGCCAGGCGGAGCCAGGGGCCCCGCATGCTAGGGACCCTGTGGCCCACACCAGTACGAGCAGCCCTGGGGCTCGTACTGGTTTAACGGCCCATTAAATAAGCCCACCGGAGCCCCCTACCGGTGAACTTAGCTTGTGTCCCCCAGTGGATTTTGAGCCCGAGATTCCGGATTTTGTTGGCAATCCAGGAATCCAGATTCCCACAGTGGGCTTCACTGAAATTGACTTTTTTTTTTTTCAGTGACCCATTTGTGAATCTGATGGTGAAGCAGACGAACCTGTACGCCCAAAAGTTCATTGCTCAGCACCCGGGCTCCTTTTTGGCTAGACCCGGTGGCTGGACGCCGGTCAGTGCAGCCGAGATGAGGACGTTTTGGGGCCTCGTGCTGCACATGGGTCTAGTGCAAAAACAGAGTGTTAGGCAATACTGGAGTGGGGACGTCCTCTACCAAACCCCACTCTACTGCATGGCCATGACACGCCCCCAGTTTGAGGCCATCTGGAAATGCCTGCATTATGCAAATAATGCAGCATGTCCTCCCCAAGGTGATCCTGCCTATGACCGTCTGTATAAGATACGGCCTGTCATCGATCACTTCGGGGCCAAATTTGCGCAGGCCTACGTACCTGGAAGGGAGGTCGCGGTTGATGAGTCTCTCGTTGCTTTCAAGGGGAGACTCAGTTTCCGCCAATACATTCCCACTAAGCGGGCGAGGTATGGCGTGAAAATGTACAAAATTTGTGAGAGTACCTCAGGGTACACTTACAAATTTTGTGTGTACGAGGGGCGAGATTCCCGTATTGAACCCCCAGAATGTCCCCCCACTCTGGGTGTTAGCGGGAAACTCGTGTGGGACCTTATGCACCCACTGCTAGATAAGGGTTACCACTTGTACGTGGATAACTTTTATGCTAGCATTCCCTTGTTCAGGTCCCTTGCCGCCAGATCCACGTCCGCTTGTGGGACCGTGCGGAAAAATCAGCGCAGCCTCCCTGCCCACCCCCTCCTACTGTCCACAATCCACGATAACAGCACCACCCCCGTCTCTGTGCGAGGTACCGCGGCAACGGTCCTCAAGCCCGATTGTATCGTCGACTACAATCGGTATATGGGAGGAGTTGATCTCTCTGATCAAGTCCTCAAGCCATATAATGCCATGCGCAAAACCCGGGCATGGTACAAAAAATTTGCGGTCTACTTGGTATAGGTTGCCTTGTACAACGCTTTTGTACTATCCTGAAGCGTTGGCAGCACAGGGACATTCCTCCAATTCTATGAGGCAGTCTTTAAGGACCTGATTTTTTCAGACCGGGAAAGAGCAGGCCGGAGTACCTCGGGAATTGGAGATGCCCGGATCGTCCCTGGCCAACATTTTCCAGGTGTGGTCCCCCATACTGGAAAGAAGGGACGAACCCAAAAAAGATGCAGAGTGTGTCACAAGAGGGGGATACGGAAGGACACCACCACTCAATGTGACACTTTCCCCGATCATCCGGGCCTCTGCGTTATCGATTGCTTCAGGGAGTATCACACTTTCATGGAGTACTAAATTTTTATAATCCCCAACAGTCCCCTAGAGAACATAAAAAACTATGGCTCTCAGACTTTGTAGACACGGAAAGAATTTTTTTTCCCCGAAAATATTAGTTTTAGTGCAGGCATCCTGAAACTGCGGCCCTCCAGATGTTGCAAAACTACAACTCCCAGCATGCCCAGACAACCTACAGCTATCAGCAGGGCATGGTGGGAATTGTAGTTTTACAACATCTGGAGGGCCGCAGTTTTTAGGATGCCTGCTTGGTGTCCCCAAAGTCTGAGAGCCATACATATTGGGAATCGCCGCGTCCGTAAAAATCTTCTCTATAAAAATACCCCATAAACTAGCCCCTCGATAAACGCCGTCAAAAAAATCTAATAAAAACTATGTAAAAAAAAAAGCCACTTTTATTGTCACCTTGGATCTCAAAAAGTGTAATAACCAGCCATTAAAAAGTCATATGCGCCCCCCAAATAGTGCCAATCAAACCGCCATCTCATCCCGCAAAAAATGAGCCCCTACATTAGATAGTCGCCCAACAAAAAAAAAAAACTATAGCTCCCAGGCTATGGAGATACTAAAATATATATTTTTTGTTCCTTAAATGATAATATAGTGTAAAATCTAAACAAATTTTTAAATGTAGACATATTAGGTATCGCCGCGTCCATAAAAATCTTCCCTATAAAAATAACATTTGACCAAACCCCTCGGATGAACAGCGTTAAAAATATAAAATTAAAACTGTGCCAAAACACCAATTTTTTGGCAAAATTTCCATTTGAATTATTTTTCTCCGGTAATAAAGCAAGGGTTAACAGCCAAACAAAACTAAATATTTATTGCCCTGATTCTGTAGTTTGCAGAAACACCCCATATGTGGTTGTAAATGGCTTTATAGCCACACGGCAGGGCATAGAACGAAGCAGATTTTGATGGACTGGTTTATTTACACCATGTCCCATTAGAAGCCCCCCTGATGTAGCCTAGACTAGAAACTCCCAAAAAGTGACCCCATCTAAGAAGCTACACCCCTCAAGGTATTCAAAAGTTACTTTACAAACTTTGTTAACCCTTTAGGTGTTCCACAAAACTTAATGGCGAATGTAGAAACAATTTTAGAATTTACATTTTTTGTTACCTTGCCTCAAAAAAGTGTAATATAGAGCAACCAAAAATCATATTTACCCTAAAATAGTCCCAAAAAAACTTTTATGGAGTTTCTACTCTAGGGGTGCAGCAGGGGGCTTGAAAGGGTACATGGTGTAAATAAACCAGTACAGCAAAATCTGCCTTCCAAAAACCATATGGTGTTCCCCTTCTTCTATGTCCTGCCGTTTAGCCAAATAGTAGTTTACGACCACATATGGGGTGTTTCTGAAAACTACAGAATCAGGGCAACCCATATTGAGTTTTGTTTGGCAGTTAACCCTTGCTTTGTTCCTGGAAAAAAAAAATTGATTATATTGGAACATTTTCCAAAAAAATCAAAATTCTTACATTTTATGTCCATTTGCCATGAACTCTTATGGAAGACCTAAAGGGTTAACAAAGTTTGTAAAATCATTTTTGAATACCTTGAGAGCTGTGGTTTCTAAAATTGGGTCATTTTTGGGTGGTTTCTATTACGTAAGCCTCACAAAGTGACTTCAGACCTGGACTGGTCTATAAAAAGTGGGATTTGGAAAATTTCAGCTAAATTTGCTTCTAAACTTCTAAGCTATGTAACATCCCCAAAAAATAAAATGGCATTCCCAAAATGATACAAACATGAAGTAGACATATGGGGAATGTAAAGTCATCACAATTTTGGGGGGTATTACTATGTATTACAGAATTAGAGAAACTGAAACTTTGTAATTTGCTAATTTTTCTAAATTTTTGGTAAATTTGGTATTTTTTTTATGCAAAAAAATTAACTTTTTTGACCCAATTTTAGCAGTGTCATGAAGTACAATATGTGATGAAAAACAGTCTCAGAACAGCCTGGGTAAGTAAAGGCGTTTTAAAGTTATTCACACATAAAGTGACACTGGTCAGATATTCAAAAAATGGCCAAGTCCTTAAGGTGAAATAGGGCTGAGTCCTTAAGGGGTTAAAGGGGTGGTCCCACTTCAGCAAGTGTCATTTATCAAATAGAGAAAGTTATTATGTAGTGTCCCACTAGGTAAATGTGGGCACTACACAAGGGTCAATTGGGTCACGTTGTTCTCCACCTCCTGTGGGACAGTGGCAGTGTATTTCACAGTACATTTTAATGCATTTTAATATGTATTTATGTGTATTTTCCTGTGATATGTGTAGCAGGCCTATAAGGGTGTAGTTCAGCATCCTAGGCACTAGAGGGAGCTAGGGAACCCTTAGTATATATAGCTAGACCCAGACAGGGAGGAGCAGTCTGGAGTCTGTGGAGTGTAGAGTCAGAAGCCAGAAGACACTTTAGCCAGAGTGGGGTTGAGGTGCAGGCTCTGACATGCAACTAGACAGCCCAGGTTTCTAGTTGACACCAGGAGGCTAGTAAGTGTGAAGATCAGCCTGCCTGAAGATATTGAGCCAGAGTTAGCTCAGAAGATTATCACCAGGGGAAGAGTTGCCTCCTGAGAAGCCAAGTTCCCACAAGCAGAGCAGAGCCAGCATACCAGTTGGACAAGTAAGCTGAGGGGCAGAAGGAGATATACTTAAAGCAAGGCTATATACGAGAGGAAGTTTTCTACCAAGGATAAAGCCAGAATTAGGGCATCCGGGCCTTGGGATAAAGACAGACAGGAGTTCTGAGGAACAGTGTACAGTATTTCTGAGGAGAAGGGACAGCATGATCTGTGAGTGTGTTTAACCCTCTGAGTATCTTGCAAAGAACATTGTTGCCTGCCATTTATGTAAAAGCCTGCTTGTGATGTGATCCTGCTATATGGAACTGAACTTACCAAAGACTGTACAAAGTTAATTGTTTCCAGTAAAGAAAGTTTGGTTCACCACAACAACGTTTGGTTCACCACATCACCACTTATTACTCCTACCACTATCATCCATTGGTGTGCCACCGTTACAGGCACTGGCGTCACGAACCTTAAAGGGACCTTGCCCTAGGCACATTAAACACCTGCAACACCCAGGGCACCTCATCTACCATCAGGCCTGGTCCCTATATACAGAGAGTGGCCCAGAGGACTTCTGTGCCAGCCTCTCCATCACTGCTGTACGCCTGCCCAGGGTCATCCTAGAAACTGTGAGTAACCCATAGCAACCCTCGTTTGCCTAAGTAACCGTGACCTCACATCGCAATACCCTGCAGGGCTGCGTACTGCATTACACTTACTAATATATTTTGAATGTTCATATTACTTCCTATCCTGGCTGGATTCATTTTTCTATCTCATTATACACTGCTCGTTTCCATGGTTACAACCACCCTGCAATCCATCAGTGGGATCGTGCTTGTGTACTATAGGAAAAAGCGTCCGCCTCACTGGTGGCCAGGACCATGGGAGCGCACATAGGCTAGTGCTTTTTCCTATAGTGTGCAAGCATGACCACCACCGATGGATAACGGGGTGGTCATAACTATGGAAACGAGCAGTGTATAATGTGATGGAAAAATGAATCCAGCTAGCAAAGGAGGCAATATGGACAATAACAATACATTATTTGTATTAACTTTCTGTACATGATAAATGCCATTTGCTGAAGTGAGACACCCCCATTAAGGCCTCTTTCACACTACCATATGGCTATTTCAGTGTTTTGTGGTCCGTTTTTCACGGATCCGTTGTTCCGTTTTTTTGTTTCCGTTGTGTTTCCGTTTCGGGTTCCGTTTTTCCGTATGGCATATACAGTATACAGTAATTACATAGAGAAAATTGGGCTGGGCATAACATTTTCAATAGATGGTTCCGCAAAAAACGGAACGGATACGGAAGACATACGGATGCATTTCCGTATGCATTCCGGTTTTTTTGCGGACCCATTGACTTTAATGGAGCCACGGAACGTGATTTGTGGCCAAATATAGGACATGTTCTATCTTTCAACGGAACGGAAATACGGAAACGGAATGCATACGGAGTACATTCATTTTTTTTTGCGGACCCATTGAAATGAATGGTTCCGTATACGGACTGTATACGGAACGCAAAAAACAGCCCGCAAAACGGAAACAAAAAACGGTCGTGTGAAAGAGGCCTAAAGTTTATATAGTTACATATTTTTGTTAATTGGGACAGGGAGTGAAGAGCAATGGTTACCAGAGCAATGGTGGGACACTGGTGGTGGTGGGTAGCATTTTATTGTTGTTTAAAAAAAAAAATCTCCCTAGAAACACCCCTTTAACGAGCATTGTAGTGTAAAGAAGCACTATAAAACTACAAGTTGGAATGCATATAGGCCTACAACAGATTAAGTCTACTTTCAAACTTGCTTTTTGGCTTTCCGTTTGTGAGATCTTTCCCCAATCACTACCAATTAAGTCAATACTTGATTAGCTGTCATATAACAGGTCGCTGCTTCAAGAAGGAACATGTGGCTGGCACCGCTGTTAACCCTCTTTCGGCCCACAAAAAAGTAGCCCACCTTCAATATTTCCAAATTAAACTGCCTAATCGTAAATCTTTTAGTTGTCCTTAGCAACCAATCAGAACTCAGCTTTCATTTTTTCAGAGCCCTGTAAGCACTGAAGGCTGAGCTCTGATTGGTTGCTATGGACAACTAAGACTGATTTACTATTAGGCAGTTTGAGTTGGAGATATTGGAGATGGGATCATTTTTTGTGGGCCAACCTGTACAATGATGCTTTTCTTTTGAGGATTCTTTTTACTTGACCATCATGGTGCTCATTGTCAAAGAAGCCTAGAAAATCCAATGTACGGTAGAAGAAAGAAGACATGGAGCTATGTACCCTGATTTATTCACTGTGGTAGGGTACATAGGATGCGAAAAAAGGAGGCTTTAATATTCCACCTCCTATGTACCCCGAAGCTGTAAATAAATCTTGATAATGATGGGTGAGTGCCTCATCTTCTTTATTCTACTGTACATTGTATGTGACAGGTCGCATGGACAATTATGCACAACCGCTTCACTTATTTCTTGCACTAGTGTTGTGCTCATACAGTATTAGGTCCCTTATGTTTAACTGTACTAATATAAAATGACACTGTAATCTAAAGTCAATCTACATTGTCTTCTGCTCTGCCAATAACGAAGACAAAAGAGATGCATTCAGAAGTCATTTAGGCTGTACTCGCATCAATGTTGGAGCACCCATCAGCAGTTCAGTCGAAGGCAACGTTCACATCAGTGTTTTGAAAGCCTACTGAAGTTTACCATATAATGCCGCGAACCGCTGCCTCCCTACTGACTTTAATTTAATCTGATGGGGATCCAGCTGCTTCCGGGCATAATGTCTGCTTTTGGCTGGACAAAAAGTTGTGCATGTAGGACACATGCAGGAAAGTGGCCAGATCGCTTCCCAGCATTTCCCTGCTATGCCAGACACGGTGAACCCCAACTAAGGCCCCATTCACACGACCGTATAAACGGATCCGCATCCGTTCCACATTTTCGCGGATGGTATGCGGATCCATTCATTTCTATGGGCTCTGAATAGATGCGGACAGCACACCGTGTGCTGTCCGCATCCGTAGTTCCGTTCCGCGGATCCGCAAAAATAAACTCACATGTCCTATAGTTGTCCGCATTAAACGTTCCGTTGCCCCATTCAAGTCTATGGTTCCGCAAAAAAACGGATCATACGGAAGAGCTTCCGTATGTTATCCGTTTTTTTGCGGATGAATGTCCGCAATTTACATATCCCTGCCCACAGTAAAAATAGATACATTTTTCAGACATGTCTATGTGCCCCTCTCAAAAATCAGACAGAAGAGCCATATTTGTCAGAGAGCAAGATGTCTTTTTCAGTGGAGCGCTTAATCGTCTTGGTTCAACAAAATCCAGAGCTGTGGGATACACGCTCTGATTTGTACCATGACCGTGTCCGTAAGGATAGGTCGTGGTACGAAGTTGCTGAGGAGCTTATGCCGGAGGAGTGGGCGAAGGGCGATGGCAAGGTGCACAAGAAACTTGGTAAGTAAACTAAAAATGTAAAAAAAAAGTTAAAAATTAAAAGTTGAAAAGGTTTAATTGTAGTGTAGCATGCGCAGATAACTTAGCAAACTTCCCTGAGCATGCACATCATATTCAATAAGTGCACGTGCATCATGTCATTTTGCAAAGTGCACTTGCAGGTACTATCTAGCATGATCTGCATGCTCTGAGAACTTTGCAAACTTCCCTGAGCCTGCACATCATATTCAATAAGTGCACGTGCATCATGTCATTTTTGAAAAGTGAACTTGCAGGTACTTTATCTAAAACATTTTGAAATTGTATTGTGACATTAAAAAATTCACACTATATTAATTTTTTACTTTAATTATTTTTATTTAAATACAGTCAAAACCGTGAAGACAAGATGGCACTCTTGCAGAGATCAATTTCGGCGTGAGGAGACGGCCAAAAAAGGACGTAGTGGTGATAGCGGTGGGAAAAAAAAAAACCTTATCTCTACACCCAGCAACTACAGTTCCTGAAGCCCATTTTTGAAATGCGGTCGTAAGTTATTTTTTTTATATTTTTTTTAAAAAATTAAAAAAATTTAAAAATATTAATTAAAAAATCAAATTTTATTCCTTATTAAGAACTGTCGACAGTCTGGATGAAGGCCCATCAGAAACACGGTCTGTGGACAGTAATCCAGTGATGTCACCTCCGGACCCCTGCTCTCCAGCACGTACACCACCGCAGCCTTCTACTCCACCAGCTGACCTTCCGGATGAACCCCAGACTGGCACAGCATCCAGGAAGAGGAGACGACAGAGTCCCACTCCGCAGCCTGTTTCGGGATCAAATACTCGAGAACTGGTGGATACTCACGTTCTCGAGTATTTATCCCGAAACAGGCCGGAGTGCCAGGAGGACTCGATAATGCTCGGACTGGGACCATTTCTGCAAAGAGTTCCTCGGTCAAGGTAGCATATGTGTGTCTCGTCCTTGACTGCTGTCCTGGAATTATTTGCTGGGCCAATAATGCCTATGGATGTTTATAATTGTTTAAATGAGGCGCGAAAAAAACTGCATGGAACGTCGGAACAGCCAACGTTCGAGCCAGTATTGAGCCAGCCTCAAAGGGTCACTCGAGTTTACCCCCCGCCTCTACCTCCTCAACATACTCATTTACCCAAGACCTATATGAGTTATGATTTTTTTGTTTTATAAAATTTATTTGATTCAAACTCATTTACGTATTTTTCATATTGTTTTATTAATTCAGGAAACTCGTGATGAAATACACAACTAGATTGGAAGAGGTTGCACCTTACACACTTTAGTTTCGTTAACTAAATAACACGATTTATCTAACTGCGGCCCTTCAGCTGTTGGAAAACTACAACTCCCACCATGCCAAGTAGTAGGCTGATAGCTGTAGGCAGTATGGGAGTTGGAGCGTCGAGTTTGGCCATCCCTGGTAGCCATTCAAAAATTTTAAGGCCTCTAATTACACACGCCCATTGGGCTGCCATGGCTGTGCCTGACTACATTCAGCCGTGATATAGCATAAAGTTTGTTTCCATATCCTAATGAGGTATTAGTCAGTTTTTGGATAAATCATTGATGTTTTAATGATTCTCCAAGATACCTTAGCTCGCAAGCCAACGTCAAGGCTCCTCATTATATTGCGAGTCCCTAATCTAATCTAACAATATGGGAGCTAACTAACTAGAAAATTATTTTAAATTAATTTAGATAACCATAACCCAAAAATTAACGACGAGTACCACGGATGCTGTTCAGCTGCCATGATAATGCACCCTCTCTACTAATGAAGTAATCGGCAAAGAGTTCTCGAACTGCTAGTCCAGCAGATCCAGGCCTTCCTTGCGGATTATGGTCAAATCCAACAGATGTGGTTGTTGGAAAAGGGGCCACTTCAGGTTCTGAGGGTGCATCATGAATCCTGGTGAAGTTGTGTAAAATCACACATGCCTGTATCACCAGGGTGGCATTTTGCGGACTCATTTGCAAGGATGACATGAACACTCTCCATTTATTGGACAGTATCCCAAAAGCACATTCTACATATCGACGTGCACGAGACAGACGATAATTAAATATGCGCTTTCGGTCATCCAAATCGCGTCTAGGAAAAGGTCGCATTACATGGGGAGATAATGCAAACCCTTCATCTGCCACGATTACAAATGGAGCGGCTGAAGCAGAAGATCCGGGTAGTCATCTGGGCTCTGGCAAGGCAAGTTGGTTGGCGCGAAGCCGTTCACCCATTCTGGAAGAACAGAAGATGCGGGCGTCTGCTGTGCTTCCATAGGCCCCAATATCGACAATAATAAATCTATAATTACTGTCAACTAATGCCAACAGCACTATAGAAAAATATTGTTTAAAATTAAAATACTGGGACCCTGAGTGAGGCGGTTTCTTAACACGTATGTGTTTGCCATCCAATGCCCCTAGACAGTTTGGAAACTGTGCAGATTGATAAAACCCATCAGCAATTTTAAGCCAATCTTCTGCCTTGGGTTGGGGCATCACCGCATCTCTGAGTCGCTGCCAGATAAGTTGACATGTGTGACAGACGATCCCAGATATCGTTGAGATTCCCAGCAGATACTCATAATGCAAAGATGCAAAAGAGTTCCCAGTCGCAAGGAATCTGTGAAGAGAAAAATGACATTATTAAGTCTCTGTTTTTTTAAAAAATTTACTTAAAAAAAAAAAAAGAAGATAGACTAGTAAACTTACCTCAACGTGACTAGAAGTCTTTCTTCAGGTGAGATGCTGCGCCTCATGTTGGTGTCCTGGAAAGTGAGCCCAGAACGGAGAGACGCAAGCAACATATCAAATGTCTGTACAGACATACGGCAGTAACCCTGGAATTTATCAGGGTACTGCCTTAAGTCTAAGTATAATTTGTGAAAGTGGCCCTTCTGTAGACGCTGCGAGACAATGGGATGAACCCACCGCCTCCTCCTCGGTTCTTCAGACAGCATTGCTGGCTGCTGTCCAAATCTGCGAGAAATTAGCCAATACAGAAGAACCTCTCGATGATTAGCCATGATAGACCAGAAATATAGCACGAAACAGATGCCGACCAAGCACAAGTCTCACACTAAGCTCTTGGTGCAATCAAAGCCAGACAAAATGGCTGTCAAGCTATCTGACAGGAATTATTTATATAACTTTTTTTTTTTTCACCAGAGATCTTTATATAAAAATTACAAAGACACCTTCTGTTTTTTTGCGGATCCGCAAAAAAACGGAACAGCATCCGTTCCGTTTTTTCACGGAAGAACGGATCCGCATATTTGCGGATCCGCACAACACACACGGTCGTGTGAATGGGGCCTAACGCTTATGTGAACATAGCATTAGATGGCAAAAACATTGCATCATGCGACATCAAAGAACTATGATGAAATCCCAACAGATCCTGTTATAAGTAAATATGGCCCATTGTGCACTATTTGGATCAGTCATATAAATGGAAGCTACAATGCAGATATAATCAGAACCTTACAGTCTATTTTTGCACATTAATATCCTAAATACATAATGATGAGTTTTTCATAAGGAAGAAACTTGTTTAAGAAGCAAAGCACATACTGGAAGTTACAAGAAATCTTTTTCAAAGACTGTCCCTCATAGCCCAAAGACTAATTTTAATCACTGGCATTTAAGTCATTTTGCAATTAGCAAATAAAAAACTGCTTCAATAATGATAAGCAAATCCTTCCCACTATTTCAAGAGATAGATAACTTAGGGAGATATATTTATATTAGGTACAATAGCTAAATTGATCCCTGTGTTCTTAGCTTAAGAAAAAAAAAACATTTGACTTGTATCTCACATTTTATTAAATATGGCCCTATGGTATTAGGAGGAGATGTTAATCAAATCTCAAATTTCTCATTATTTCCACTGGGCATTCCCAAACAGCAGATAAAGGGAAGTCAAATCTGAAATAATAATAAATAGAATAATTATTTTGTATCTCAGTTTATTACTTATTATAATTCTATCTTAAGTCATTTCCACTTTTGGACTAACCCTTCAATACAGTCCTGTTGGTATGTATGAGATAATATCTATTAACTGCTACATTGACAAGAAAGTGGCCAGATGGACAAACTGTGAGCTCAAGGTAACTTTTTTTTTTTTTTTCTTAATTTCCCTTCTTTGAAAAAAGTGAAGCCTTAGTTTTTGGTACACTATGTTTTTCAGACAGACACTTGCATAAGGCAAAGAGAAAGATTTGTTCTCAATAAAGGCTCCCATGAAAGAGACATACATGGAAAGATACAGTACAATTAGTTTTTATGTCGGAATAATATGATATTCCATTTCTATCCTTACTAATGGAACACACTTTTGCTAGATTAGTACCACAGACACAACAATTTACATTTCCAGCTGTCGCAGATGGATCAATTGTTAAAGAGGCCTTATACAGTACATTAAATGTATTCTAACCCTCCCATATATATGTACACTCGCCTCACTTGGGCATGCAGGTTTATATTAATAGGTGGAGGAGAATAATCTGTTGCTAGATGCACCTGCCACCAGCTTATCTCCTGTGTGAATAAATGAATGAGGCATGTTGAAATCCAAAATGGTCTAACTCCTGCTGCCTGAGAACATTAGGTGGCCTCTGTACACATTTGATTGTTGGATAGTTTTACACATGTGTATTGGCATAGAGATGATCAACTTTTTTTAAATTCTATTTGGGTCCGATGTAGCCGATGTCATAGAGGTCTACTTGTGGAGCTATAAAGTCCATGCTTGAGATCGATCTACCTAATCAACGCAAACATTTTATAGCAATGTCGGCAAGCACGGAAGGGGCAAAGTAATGAACAAAGGGTAACACTGCCTATAACTCCCACATAGAAAGGAGGTCATAAACAATTGCTTTCTTGGTCTTCCTTTACAAGTAGAGGAGCATGTTTTGTGAAGTCACCGAGCAAATGGAGAAAGGGAACATTTACATTTTTGCTATCCTGTAAGACCCTTGTTAACTCCATTACTTTAAAAGCACAGTATAATGGCATCCTAGGTGCTTGACAAATTTTTGTCCCTTTTTTTAAACAGTTTTACCTATGGACAGGCTGGCCAAGCTTTTATCTGTTCCTTGCCTTTGAAAAGGACTGGATTAATCTAGTCTTCCTGTAAAAAAAAAACTAAAAAAAAAACTCACATATTTACTTTACATTTAAAAAGTTACTTTCTTTGTTAACTTCATTAGGTTTCATGCTTATTCAAGTATCTGACAGTTCGGTCAGTGGGAGAATAAATTGCTGAACTTCCATTACTTTTTACCTATTAATAAAATCTCTGCTATGATTTCCTACATATTTCCTTCTATAGTGAGTTTAGATGAATTAGCTGACGTTAAAAGTACCTTTCTAAACCTTCAATTAGTTCAGCCCAGGATCTTTCTAAAGAGAAATAAGTGGGTACATTAGGAGCAGAACATTTTATATTGGATTAAATGGATAATGTTGAAGGGTTAGCATATGTTCAAGTGCATTATTTAAATCAGCTAGAAGACCAATAAACTTCATGTCAGCTAGGCAACAAGCACATAGCATGGTAGTGGGTACAAGAATAATGGAATTTTTACCCAGACTCAGAATTTCAATGCCAGCTGCCCAATTTACATTTTACCAACAGTGGTTATGGTCAGTAGCTATATTTTTCAAAAGAAACTCATTTTTATTGAAATCAGAAAATAAAAATGCTTGCTTGTTTTTTCATAAATTGAACAATTCACACAAGAAGGAATATTTTCCTGCAAGTTAAAACAGATATTCTAAAATTCCTATTAAATATATTTTTTTATGAATTGGAGTATTTAACATCGTTCTTATAAAATGTAGGCCACAATGTTACTTTCAAATATATCCTAGTATGTTTGATTGTCAACCTGTGAATGAAAAACTATTTTTGTGTGGTGGGAAATCACATGCCAAATGTACTAGATGACAAAAATAAACTCAGCATGTTGCCAAGTTTTTGAACATGTTCACTTTATATGCATTTCCACTTCCACAAAATATTCTCAGTGTCCATTGCTACAAAGTAAAAGAACTAAAAAGTTGTAATATGTAAAATAATGTTCTCAATAAATGATACATTGTAGACAAGGATTTGTCTTATTAAGACAACCTCTTTGTACAATGAAGCCACCCATCTTCTGAAACATCCAGCATCCATGATATTGGTTGGGTAAGTTATGGTTGGCTATATATTTCTCCTTCATTAATCACTAGAGAGGAAATGTAGATGTATTATGCATTTGGTGACCATTCAAAAAGTGGACAAGCTAAAACTGGAAGAGCCACTAGTGGAGGTCCCCCCTCCATGATGTCCATATGTAGAGCATATTGATGTCACGGTGGAGAGTGGGGGAAACCCCCCACTGTACAATGTAAAGGGATAAGGGTAGCAGCTAGACCAGGCTTCCAAGAAAAGGGAGCTGGTCACCTCATTTAGCATACCTAAATCTGGCCCTGTTCTCCTAACTGTATGAGCCGACCCTTAAGGTAGGAGGGCCCATACACTGGAAACCTCAGAACCCTGAAATCTCTGAATATCCCTGAGGTTAGGAGACAGGGAAAAGAGACAACCAGGTTCATCCAAGACACAGATGAACCAGAGTCTCCACAGGCCTAGTTGCAGGGAAAAGTGGACGACTGAGTCGGCACGTAAGAACACCAGAAACACCACAAACACACTTACCTGCCGCAGCCACCACGACTGGAACCCGTGCAAAAGTACACACCAAATAGTACACCGTACAAACAACACCACACACAGGTATCCAGCACACCTGATACTGCCTGGGCCCCATACAGCAAGGCGCACAGCAGCCCCAGGCAGCACTGCATCCAGACTTATGGTTCACCCCTCCGGAAACCAGCCACCTTTCGGAGGTATCAACATTCCGGGTGACAAATAGCATACATGCAGGGACCAACACCAACAACAGCCCAGACATGTAGCAACCAGTAAAACGCTTCACACACCCAGAACATAAACCCACACCCCACATACAAGTGAGGGCAAAGGTACATGGAGGGTACATAAGGGAGGACAATTTATGTTCCATAAGGTGGCCCTCAAGAACTGGGCAGAAACACCCAGGCAAGGAGCAAAGCTCCAACACCAAGCAAGGCTGTAGTACAACTGCACCCAGCCAGCAAGCCACAGATATATATCAAGCCCGCGGCCACACCTGGGAAACACCTTAATCCCCACTAGCAAGAAGATTAACCCCTTGCTCGCCAAACAGCAGGAAGGCAAACCTTAAAGGGGAAGTGAACATGCAAACTGCCAGCAACACATTGCCATCGGCAACCAGTCTGCATGGCAACCGCATCACGGTAAAACAACAATATGACCGTGACAATGGAAAGGAGTTTTCTTTATTTCCTTCCTTTAAGAACAATATAAAAGGAAGTAAATATAGAAAACTCCTTATTGTCCAATTATTGGACAATAAATAAATGTTACCTTTTAGAAGAAATACAAGAGAGAGATAGGACCCAATAAAAAGCTGTATAATCAATAAATGGACATTTGGAGGTTTGATCTGATCACAAGGATGATGAAACAATAATGGAATCAATGGAACTGGAGAAAATAAAAGCAATCTCCTGATATATCTGTAGTCTATAATGGACTCAGGTTAAGGCAACATGTCCTATTTCAATACATTAGTGTGATATAAGTTGGCATACCTTTTTTTAAATGTATACTGTATATCAAAAAATATATCTTACAGTGAGGCTCAGTGGGCAATGTATGTGACGATATGACATGCAGTTACATATGTTGAGATTACACATTAGACATATCGTATACATCATTAGATGTATACAGAAGTCCAGAATGGAATGTCCACATGAAAGCAGACATATGCTAACTCAACACATATAGCACTACATTTGCTAAACTAACACATTCCTATGAAAGTATAGAAGATGTGATTAAAAATTGAAGAAGAACATTTGGTAGATCTATTTTTATATGACAAACCACACTGTATATTGCTGTGCAATGCATATTTTACTGTAAATTCCTGCAATAAATGCTTGTTTAGTGTACATTCTTAATTTCAGTCATTCCCTTCTAACACTTTCCAGGCTACTACCTCTTTAGCTGTAGTTGTCTGGCTACAGCCGGGGAACATATGTTTAGTGATGCTAATAAATATTCATTGCGTATGTTCTTCCAGGATAAATAGGCTTAGAGATATTGCTAATCACATTCGGTGAACATGATGATGAAGAAGTGTAAAAATTTGTTAAAATCTTAATACAAACACTTGCAGAATACATACACTTGTAGAACTACATAATCTTGATACAGACGTGAACTTATAAGTGTGTGAGCAAGAAATCCCCTAGCTACTACAATATGTAGGTGTTAATGTTAGATGATGGTGTCAATTTAGAATTAAGCTGTGAATGAAGGTGTCAATATCGAGCACATCTCTTACGTAGAAGTTTTCTCTCTGAAGCAGTCTGGGAACCAGGCAACTGAAGATATAAAATGTGTTGCTGTCATATTTTAATTGACTTTGAAACTACAAATATTCCACAGAGTAAAAGTAGACTAACTTTATATATCTTAAAGCAGTGTTAGGATAATCGTGGTTGTAATATGTTAAATTGTGATTTGTGACCAAACTTTTTAAAGAGCTTCTGGTGTACAATTATTAAACTGAGCACCATCCCTGGTAGGGCTTCCCTAAAATGCTACCTTCCTTACCTCAATCTTCTGTGGCATTATTAAGAAATGTAATCTTTTACAACAATGCAAATGAGGCATAAAGTGCACCAAGTGCAGGCCCTTGCCAGTTGATGCATCCTAGCGCCTCCATTCTGCAGGACCAGACCCCCACCTCCCTCCTCTTGATTGACACGAGCAGGAATCAGAAGCACCAGGACCTGTAATGCTGCACTTGAGCAGCATAGCACACCCTCAGCACATGTACAGTAGATATAATTGTTCTGGCCCTGCTGCATAGGAATCTACTGTGCATATGTTAAGGAGGCCTCATTTTCACAATTTTAAAAGGTTTAATGTCTTAATGAAAAGGTTAAATGTTTCAATAATCCTCAGAAGGAAGGGGGGTAGCATTTTACTTAGCTGGGTCTGCCCTACCAGGCATTGTGCCTTGCTTAATATTTTTACTTCTGGTAACAGATTGTTTTAAAGGTAAAAGATTTAGATAAGAGCCTGAAATATGTTGAAACTGAATGCACAAGTGAACAAGGGGGCTCAATCAGAAATTAGCTGGGAAACAGATAAAAAGCAAAGCGAGAAAATATTATTTTATTGAAAGTGCAGTTGAAGCTTGGAAGCTTCCAGCAGATGTAGTTGAAGAATATACAGTAAGTGAAATAAAATGTACCTGATGCCTATCCTAAAATAACAATAAAAAGGAAAAATGTAACGGTAGACTAGTTAAAACACGTGGCCTTTATAGAATATATTCCAATTTGTTTCAAATGGAGCACTACACAGTGAACGGAACTGCTTAGTTTTGCCATTTAATTTTTGTTTTCAACAGGGGTGAAAGGCGCACCTTAGGCGCACTGAGAATAGACCATCAATAGGAAAATTCCTAGACAATCTGTTTAATTGAATGCATATGGCTGTGGAGGAAGTTATATAGCACCTCACAATCAGTATTTGGCAGACACAAGTATATGGCACCCCTCAATCAGTATTTGGCGGACACAAGTATATAGCACCCCCTCAATCAGTATTTGGCGGAAACAGGTATATAGTACCCCTCAATCAGTATTTAGCAGAAACAGGTATATGGTACCCCTCAATCAGAATTTAGCAGAAACAGGTATATGGCACCCCTTAATCAGAATTTTGTGAAAGCAGGTGTATCGCAGCCCTCAATAAGTATTTGATGGAAGAAGGTATATAGCAATAGCACCCCTCAATCAGTATTTGGTGGAAGAAGGTATATGGCAACCCTCAATCAGTATTTGGCAAAAACAGGTATATAGCACCCCTCAATCAGGATTTTGTGGAAGAAGGTATATGGCAACCCTCAATCACTATTTGGCGGAAACAGGTATATGGCACCCCCCAATCAGTATTTTGTGGAAGCAGGTGTACCGCAGATCTCAATCAGTATTTGGTGGAAGAAGGTATATAGCACCCCTCAATCAGTATTTGGCGGAAACAGTTATATAGCATGCCTCAATCAGTATTTTGTGGAAGCATGTGTATCGTAGCCCTCAATCAGTATTTGGTGGAAGAAGGTATATAGCAATAGCACCCCTCAATCAGTATTTTGTGGAAGAAGGTATATAGCACCCCTCAATCAGTATTTTGGCGGAAACTGGTATATAGCACCCCTCAATCAGTATTTGGCGGAAACAGGTATATGGCACCCCTCAATCAGTATTTGGCGGAAACAGGTTTTTAGCACCCCTCAATCTGTATTTTTTGGAAGCAGGTGTATCGCAGCCCTCAATCAGTATTTGGTGGAAGAAGGCATATAGCAATAGCACCCCTCAATCAGTATTTTGTGGAAGAAAGTATATTGCACCCCTCAATCAGTATTTGGCGGAAACAGGTATTTAGCACCCCTCAATCAGTATTTGGCAGAAACAGGCATATGGCACCCCTCAATCAGTATTTTGTGGAAGCAGGTGTATCGCAGCCCTCAATCAGTATTTGGTAGAAGAAGGTATATAGCAATAGCACCCCTCAATCAGGATTTTGTGGAAGAAGGTATATGGCACCCCTCAATCAGTATTTGGCAGAAACAGATATATAGCACCCTTCAATCAGGATTTAGTGGAAGCAGGTGTATCACAGCCCTCAATCAGTATTTGGTGGAAGAAGGTATATAGCAATAGCACCCCTCAATCAGTATTTTGTGGAAGAAGGTATATTGCACTCCTCAATCAGTATTTTGTGGAAACAGGTATATAGCATCCCTCAATGAGTATTTGGCGGAAACAGGCATATGGCTTCCCTCAATCAGTATTTGGCGGAAACAGGTATATAGTACCCCTCAATCAGTATTTCGCAGAAACAGGTATATGGCACCCCTTAATCAGTATTTTGTGAAAGCAGGTGTATCTCAGCCCTCAATAAGTATTTCGTGGAAGAAGGTATATAGCAATAGCACCCCTCAATCAGTATTTGGTGGAAGAAGGTATATGGCAACCCTCAATCAGTATTTGGCAGAAACAGGTATATAGCACCCCTCAATCAGGGTTTTGTGGAAGAAGGTATATGGCAACCCTCAATCACTATTTGGCGGAAACACGTATATGGCACCCCCCAATCAGTATTTTATGGAAGCAGGTGTACCTCAGATCTCAATTAGTATTTGGTGGAAGAAGGTATATAGCACCCATCAATCAGTATTTAGCGGAAACAGTTATAAAGCACCCCTCAATCAGTATTTGGCGGAAACAGTTATATAGCATGCCTCAATCAGTATTTTGTGGAAGCATGTGTATTTTAGCCCTCAATCAGTATTTGGTGGAAGAAGGTATATAGCAATAGCACCCCTCAATCAGTATTTTGTGGAAGAAGGTATATAGCACCCCTCAATTAGTATTTTGGTGGAAACTGGTATATAGCACCCCTCAATCAGTATTTGGCGGAAACAGGTATTTAGCACCATTCAATCGGTATTTTGTGGAAGCAGGTGTGTCGCAGCCCTCAATCAGTATTTGGTGGAAGAAGGCAATTAGTACCCCTCAATCAGTATTTGGCGGAAACAGGTATACAGCACCCCTCAATCGGTATTTTGTGGAAGCCGTTGTATCGCAGCCCTCAACCAGTATTTGGTGGAAGAAGGTATATAGCAATAACACCCCTCAATCAGTATTTTGTGGAAGAAGGTATATTGCACCCAGGGCTGGGACAAGGCCATTTGGTGCCCAGGGCGAAGATGGCAAACTGCGCCCCCCCCCCCCCCCCCCCCCCCGTTTTTAAGAAAGAATCAATGTTGTTTCAAAACAAGAATATACTTAAAGCAATAGAACAAAGGACTGTGGGACTTTGAAAGTCACAGACACTAAGTTCCCCCCCATCATCATGTGCCAGTATAAAGTCCCCCCCATCATCATGTGCCAGTTTTGTAATAAGCCCCCCCAATGTGCCAGTAACACTATTGTAAAAAAAAACAAAAAAAAAACACTTATACTTACCTAAGTGTCAGCGATGCGATGCAGCCTCTTCCTGTGTCCCACGCTGTAATGTAAGGCTCAGGCGGCACGATGACGTCATTGCGCCGGCCTCTGATAGGCTGCCGGCCTAGTGCCTGCAGCCAGGGGCGTACATAAAAATCACTGGGCCCCATAGCAGGAATCTAAATTGGGCCCCCATTCCCCTTTTATAGCCCCTCCCTTTGTTCCATGAACTATTCTTGCTGCTGCGTTTTATAATTTATGCCATCAGGGCCGGAATGGGATTACAAAACAGCCCTGGCACACAAAAGAGGTATAATAGATGCAGATGTATATTATATACAGCAGTGTACAGTTATGTGAGGTACGCGGTATAATAGATGCAGTGTGTACAGGTATATAGTATATTCCCTAGTGTTCTGATATGTGAGGTACAGGGTATAATAGATGCAGTGTGTACAGGTATATAGTATATACAGCAGTGTACTGATATGTGAGTTACGGGGTATAATATATGCAGTGTATACAGTATATACAGTAGTGTAATATGTGAGGTACGAGGTATAATAGATGCAGTGTGTACAGGTATATAGTAAATACAGCAGTGTATTGACACCTCGTACCTCACATATCAGTACACTGCTGTATATACTATATATCTGTACACACTGCATCTATTATACCTCGTACCTCACATATATAGTATATACAGAAGTGTACTGATATCTGTACACACAGCATCTATTATACCTCATACCTCACATATCAGTGCACTGCGGTATATACTATATATCTGTACATATTGCATGTATAATACTGTGTAATATATGCAGTGTGTGTGCATGTATGTGTGTGTATATATATATATATATATATATACAGAGCAGTGTATTGATGTGACACATAGAAGGTATAATACTGTAGATGCAGTGTTTATAGAAATATGTGGTCAGTTATGCATTATAGTCACTGTGAGGTACATGAGGTAGTGGTAACTGTCTGAAGTAGTATACATGAGTGAGCAATGAGTAAAAACAGGGCATGGAGGGGGGGGGGGTAAATGATGAAAAGTGGAGAACCTCCTCTTACCTCTCCATTCCAGTCTGTATGGATCAATACAGAGCTGCTTGTGAACTTTTAATACTTGCTGTTAGGGGTTGAAGGACCTGTGATGATGTCATCACAGGTCCTGGCAGATGTACCTTTGAAACCTAGGAACTACACCATTTTTGGTGCAGTTCCTTTGCTAGATTCTGCAGGACCTGTGATGTTGAAGATGATGTCATCACAGGTCCTGGCAGATGCACTGTTCTAACCTGGGAACTACACTTTACACTGTGCAGTTCCCTTACAGGACCTGTGATGACATCATCAAAGGTCCTTTAGCTTTAGAAAGGTAAACAGGAGTAATTAGGGGGCGGGGCCTCTCCTCCACTTCGGTGCCTGCCTGCAGCCTATCAGAGGAAAGGGAAGGGACACGCCTCTCCCTCCCCTGCACCTCCGCTGGCACAGACAGTTTACAATGGAGATGAGCGCAATGGAAGCGCTCATCTCCCTGTGCCCGGCGGCGGCTGCTTACTTGGGGGGGGGGGTCATTTTAGTTGGGGGGGCACATGGGGGGCACAGCATGATGTAGGGGGGGCCGTGGCCCCCTCTGGCCCCCCCCTGGCGACGCCACTGCTGCTGGCACTTCACCTGCGCCCCCCTCCTGTCCGCAAATGGTAGCGCCCAGGGCACCCGCTCCTTCGGCCCCTGCCTTGTACCGGCCCTGATTGCACCCCTCAATCAGTATTTAGCGGAAACACGTATTTAGCACCCCTCAATCAGTATTTGGCAGAAACATGCATATGGCACCCTCAATCAGTATTTTGTGGAAGCAGGTATATTGCACTCCTCAATCAGTATTTGGTGGAAACAGGTATATAGCATCCCTCAATCAGTATTTGGCGGAAACAGGCATATGGCTTCCCTCAATCAGTATTTGGCAGAAACAGGTATATAGTACCCCTCAATCAGTATTTAGCAGAAACAGGTATATAGCACCGCTCAATCAGTATTTAGCGAAAACAGGTATATGGCACCCCTTAATCAGAATTTTGTGAAAGCAGGTGTATCTCAGCCCTCAATAAGTATTTGGTGGAAGAAGGTATATAGCTATAGCACCCCTCAATCAGTATTTGGTGGAAGAAGGTATATGGCAACCCTCAATCAGTATTTGGCAGAAACAGGTATATAGCACCCCTCAATCAGGATTTTGTGGAAGAAGGTATATGGCAACCCTCAATCACTATTTGGCGGAAGCACGTATATGGCAC
This sequence comes from Bufo bufo, assembly GCF_905171765.1. Lineage (NCBI taxonomy): Eukaryota > Metazoa > Chordata > Amphibia > Anura > Bufonidae > Bufo > Bufo bufo. The sequence continues at coordinate 237,846,064 of NC_053392.1, forward strand.
CTCCCAATCAGTATTTTGTGGAAGCAGGTGTACCGCAGATCTCAATCAGTATTTTGTGGAAGAAGGTATATAGCACCCCTTAATTAGTATTTTGGCAGAAACTGGTATATAGCACCCCTCAATCAGTATTTGGCGGAAACAGGTATATAGTACCCCTCAATCAGTATTTCGCAGAAACAGGTATATGGCACCCCTTAATCAGTATTTTGTGAAAGCAGGTGTATCTCAGCCCTCAATAAGTATTTGGTGGAAGAAGGTATATAGCAATAGCACCCCTCAATCAGTATTTGGTGGAAGAAGGTATATGGCAACCCTCAATCAGTATTTGGCAGAAACAGGTATATAGCACCCCTCAATCAGGGTTTTGTGGAAGAAGGTATATGGCAACCCTCAATCACTATTTGGCGGAAACACGTATATGGCACCCCCCAATCAGTATTTTATGGAAGCAGGTGTACCTCAGATCTCAATTAGTATTTGGTGGAAGAAGGTATATAGCACCCATCAATCAGTATTTAGCGGAAACAGTTATATAGCACCCCTCAATCAGTATTTGGCGGAAACAGTTATATAGCATGCCTCAATCAGTATTTTGTGGAAGCATGTGTATTGTAGCCCTCAATCAGTATTTGGTGGAAGAAGGTATATAGCAATAGCACCCCTCAATCAGTATTTTGTGGAAGAAGGTATATAGCACCCCCAATTAGTATTTTGGTGGAAACTGGTATATAGCACCCCTCAATCAGTATTTGGCGGAAACAGGTATATGGCACCCCTCAATCAGTATTTGGCGGAAACAGGTATTTAGCACCATTCAATCGGTATTTTGTGGAAGCAGGTGTATCGCAGCCCTCAATCAGTATTTGGTGGAAGAAGGCAATTAGTACCCCTCAATCAGTATTTGGCGGAAACAGGTATACAGCACCCCTCAATCGGTATTTTGTGGAAGCAGTTGTATCGCAGCCCTCAACCAGTATTTGGTGGAAGAAGGTATATAGCAATAACACCCCTCATTCAGTATTTTGTGGAAGAAGGTATATTGCACCCCTCAATCAGTATTTAGCGGAAACACGTATTTAGCACCCGTCAATCAGTATTTGGCAGAAACATGCATATGGCACCCTCAATCAGTATTTTGTGGAAGCAGGTATATTGCACTCCTCAATCAGTATTTGGTGGAAACAGGTATATAGCATCCCTCAATCAGTATTTGGCGGAAACAGGCATATGGCTTCCCTCAATCAGTATTTGGCGGAAACAGGTATATAGTACCCCTCAATCAGTATTTAGCAGAAACAGGTATATAGTACCCCTCAATCAGTATTTAGCAGAAACAGGTATATAGCACCGCTCAATCAGTATTTAGCGGAAACAGGTATATGGCACCCCTTAATCAGAATTTTGTGAAAGCAGGTGTATCTCAGCCCTCAATAAGTATTTGGTGGAAGAAGGTATATGGCAACCCTCAATCAGTATTTGGCAGAAACAGGTATATAGCACCCCTTAATCAGGATTTTGTGGAAGAAGGTATATGGCAACCCTCGATCACTATTTAGCAGAAGCACGTATATGGCACCCCCCAATCAGTATTTTGTGGAAGCAGGTGTACCGCAGATCACAATCAGTATTTGGTGGAAGAAGGTATATAGTACCCCTCAATCAGTATTTTGGCGGAAACTGGTATATAGCACCCCTCAATCAGTATTTGGCGGAAACAGGTATATGGCACCCCTCAATCAGTATTTGGCGGAAACAGGTATTTAGCACCCCTCAATCGGTATTTTTTGGAAGCAGGTGTATCGCAACCCTCAATCAGTCTTTGCTGGAAGAAGGCATATAGTACCCCTCAATCAGTATTTGGCAGAAACCGGTATATAGCACCCCTCAATTAGTATTTTGGCGGAAACTGGTATATAGCACCCCTCAATCAGTATTTGGCGGAAACAGGTATATGGCACCCCTCAATCAGTATTTGGCGGAAACAGGTATTTAGCACCCCTCAATCTGTATTTTTTGGAAGCAGGTGTATCGCAGCCCTCAATCAGTATTTGGTGGAAAAAGGCATATAGTACCCCTCAATCAGTATTTGGCGGAAACAGATATACAGCAACCCTCAATCGGTCTTTTGTGGAAGCATTTGTATCGCAGCCCTCAACCAGTATTTGGTGGAAGAAGGTATATAGCAATAACACCCCTCAATCAGTATTTTGTGGAAAAAGGTATATTGCACCCCTCAATCTGTATTTTGTAGAAGCAGGTGTATCGCAGCCCTCAATCAGCATTTTGTGGAAACAGGTACGGTATATGGCACCCCTTAATCAGTATTTTGTAGAAGCAGGGGTATCGCAGCCCTCAATCAGTATTTGGTGGAAACAGGTATACGGCACTCCTCAATCAGTATTTTGTAGAAGCAGGTGTATTGCAGCCCTCAATCAGTATTTGACGGAAACAAGTATATGGCACCCCTCAATTAGTATTTGGCGGAAACTGGTATATAGCACCCCTCAATCAGTTTTTGGCAGAAACAGGTATATGGCACCCCTCAATCGGTATTTGGCGGAAACAGGTGTATAGCACCCCTCAATCTGGATTTTGTGGAAGAAGGTATAGCGCAGCCCTCAAGCAGTTTTTTTGGGGGCAACAGGTATATCACACCCGTTGCAATTAGTTACTCCAATAGCGTTTGTCCCTCAACTAGCTGCGATATCTTAGCCAAACCGCACACAACTGCTGCACAATACAAATACACTATAATATAATTTCTATTTTAGAAAGTATATTATAAGTATATCACACCCCTCTATATAACACCTATCAATAGCACACCTATACCGGTCCTTAAAAGGACTTTTGTGGCCCTAATAGCTAGCGTTTGGTGTCCCTAACACTCCCTGCTTCAAAATGCAACCTCTCCCTACACTGGCAAAATACATAATGTAAAATGGCTGCCAGATCGTGTTCTGTTATAGTGTTGGGGGTTTGTCCATGTGCTAAAACGTCTCCAGTGGCTGTCCTGTCCCACCTGATGGATGTGTCATGGGTGAAAGTTCGGCGCTATGCAAAATAATATGTCGCGTGCGAATATTGCCATATGTTCGCATGTTCGGCGAATCGCGTACAAGCAAAGTTCTCTGCAAAACGACTTCTGGGCGGACTGCCAGGCCATCTCTAGCCCTCACCTACAATATTTTAGGCTGGGTTTACACCTGAGCGTATTGGGTATGCGCATTTTACAGGCGTTTTTATCAGGCGTTTTTGAGGCGTATTTTGGGGCGTTTTTGTATTTAGGAAACGCTCGTAATACGCACGTTTGTGTGATTGACAACAGAGGCATCCAATGAAAAACTGCCTTGAGTTGTCCAATGAAAAGAGACTTCCTGCGGAGCTATTTCCTGTGTATTTTCCTGTGTGAGTAGAGTGGGGGATCTGTGGATGATGCACTGTTATGGGGAATCTGTGGATGGCACTGTTGTGGGGGATCTGTGGATGACGCTGTTATGTGGGGGATCTGTGGTTGCCCCGGATGCCAAATTGCAGGGGGCACCGGGCAGCAGGAATTTCAGTGAGGGCCATGGGAGCCTATGGCTCCCGTCCCCTCTGTTCTGCCTCATAGGCTTCAGGCCACCAGCCCTGAAGCCTATGAGGCAGTAGAGTGGCGCAGGAGATCGCGATTACCTTACTGTGACCTCCTGCGCCAGGTCTCGCGAGATGATGTGATGACGCGGCGCAGGAGGCCACAGTGATGTGTTTGTGACCTCCTGCGCCGGGACGCGCAAACTCAGGCCAGAAGCAGTGATGGAGTGAGGAAGAGAGGTAAGTATTTTTTTTTTTTTTATGTAAGTACCCTAAGGCAGGCAGCACTGGGGGAAATATGGAGTAGGGGGGCATTATCAATACCACAAAAGATAAGCTTACCAAGGAGGCAATTATGTAAAACGAATGGGGACCATTGTATATCACAATACTAATAAAGAGGGGGCCATTATATATTATAATACCAATAAAGAGGGGGCCATTATATATCACAAATACCAATAAAGAGGGCCCCATTATATATCACAAATACCAATAAAGAGGGCCCCATTATATATCACAATACTAATACAGAGGGGTCTATTACAATAATAATAGTACAGAGGGGGCCATAATAACACAGAGGGGGGCATAATAATAATACAGAGAGGGTCATTATAATAATAATAAAGAGGGGGCCATTATATATTACAATACCAATAAAAGGGGGCCATTATATATCACAAATACCAATAAAGAGGGCGCCATTATATATCACAAATGCCAATAAAGAGGGCGCCATTATATATCACAAATACCAATAAAGAGGGCGCCATTATATATCACAATACTAATACAGAGGGGTCTATTACAATAATAATAGTACAGATGGAGCCATAATAACACAGAGGGGGGCAAAATAATAATACAGAGGGGGTCATTATAATAATAATAATAAAGAGGGGGTTGGTCATAATATTATTATTATTATTACCCCCTCTGTATTATTATTATTATTATTATTATTATTACTATTACCCCCTCTGTATTATTATTATTATTATTATTATTATAATGACCCCCTCTGTATTATTAGAATGGCCCCCTCTGTATTAGTATTGTGATATATAAAGGCCCACTCTGTATTATTAATTATTATTATTATTATTATTATTATTAATAATACAGAGGGGGCCATTATATATCAGAAGACTAATACAGAGGACTAATACAGAGGGGGCCATTATATATCAGAAGACTAATACAGAGGGGGCCATTATATATCACAATACTAATACAGAGGGGGCCATTATAATAATAATACAGAGGGGGCCGTAATAATAATAATAGAGAGGGGGCCATTTTAATAATAATACAGAGGGGGCAATAATAATAATAATAATAATAGAGGGGCCTTGTTACTGCTGGGGGCACTATAGGAGGCCTTATTTCTACTAGGGCCCTATGGGGGCATTTTTATTTAGCACATATTAATGGGGATGCTATTGGAGTTACTGTAGGGCAGTGTTCCTCAACTCCAGTCCTCAGGGCCGGTCACGATGTAAGAATATCCCACAGAATAAATATCTGAGGTCAGTCCTGATGCATTGATACTAATTATATCACCTGCTCAATACTAAGGAAATTCTGAACACATGACCGGCAGGTGGTCCCAGGGGACTGGAGTTGAAAAACCCTGGTGTAGTGAATGCTATTACCATTGAGGACAGTTTAGGAGCATGGTATTATGGGGGACTATCTGTCTGGCTCTACCACAGTATTGGAGGTAGCAGCAGGATGACAGTGTTGAGGCATCAGGAGGGGGAGGACGATAGTAAAATGAGGAATCAAATTTTTTTTTCTGTGAAACTCTGCAGAGATGAGACACGGCTGAAAGGAGGTGTCATGGCGGTCTTATATCCGAATGAAGACGCTGAGGATAGAATCTACATCACAATCACAGGAGATGTCACTGGATGTAAGAGGTATGTGCTGCTGTATTCTACTGTATATTTTGTAGCGATGTATGAAATATCCATCCAAATATCTGTTTACAGTAGGGTTGGCGGGGTGGATGTAGAATTTGGCCCACACTGCCGCAGTCCGGCCCCAGACTTTAGGTCACACTGTATGTGTTCTGAATTCTGTGTCCTCACACCCATCTACTACATTATCTGTACTCAGAGAGTTATCACTGTGTGATCTGTGTTGTTATGTAGGACTGCAGGTGACATCTACTACATTATCTGCAAAAAAGGGACTTGACCACAGTTTGGGGGGGGGGATATACTTGACTTGCCCCGGGTGCTGGCAACCCACGCTACGCCACTGGGTGAGGGCACAGTGGCATTTCCTGGGCCATACTAACTAAGCATGGTGACAGTGGAACCCACCGATTCCTGGCTGTGTGTATCTGTTGTCACCTGAGATGATGTTGAAGAGCGAGTCAAGAATTCCAGTACAGCTGGATTTTCGGTCAAAACACGACCACTGGATGACAGTGGCAGCTCTGGCCTGTTGCTGCAGCTGCTGCTACCACCAACCCTTCTTCTGCTGCTACTTGTGCCAACTACAGCAACATTTTTGCCACTGCTCGTTCTATTGGCGAGCCCAGGAAACTGTCTGTTGTCCATAGTATTACAGTAAATGTATCAGTAATGTAACAGATTAACTTTGAATGTGCCAGCGGTTCAACAAAAAGAAGAAGGCGATATATTACACCACACTTCAATACTGAGGCACAGTAATTATATGTATAAATTAAAAGATTAACTAGGATTGTGGCAGCAGGTGAACAAGATGCAGACAGCGATTTATTACACCCCACTTTAAAGGCTCATTCACACAAATGTATAAATGAGTCCGTATCTGTTCCACGATTTTGTGGAATGGGTCCGGACCCATTAATTTCAATGGGGCTGCAAAAGATGCGGACAGCACACTGTGTGCTGTCCGCATCCTTAGTTCTGTTCCGCGGCCCACAAATAAAATAGAGCATGTCCTATTCTTGTCCACAATTGCGGCCAAGAATAGTCATTCTCCATGACAGTGGCAGCCATGTGTGGTTCGCAAATTGTGGAACGCACACGGGCCGAAATCTGTGTTTTGCAGATCCGCAATTTTCGGTACGCCAAACACTACAGTCATGTGAATGCGCCCTAATACTGAGGCATAGTAATTCTATGAATTAAAAGATTAACTGGGATTGTGCCAACAGCTGAACAAGATGCAGACGGTGATACATTCCACAACACTTTAATACTGAGGCACAGTAATTCTATGTATAAATTAAAAGAATAATGTGAATGATTAATGTGCAAATTAAAAGATTAATGTGAATGTTCAACAAGAGGCAGGCGGCGATTACACTCAACCTGCGCTGTCCCTGTAACTCTCCCAATGTTCTTCCTACAGTGTCTAAAAACTCTCCCTACGATCTCTCTACACTGTCAATGTACCAAATGTGCCAGAGGTTCAACAAGATGCAGATGGCAATATATTAAACAGCACTTTAATACTGACACACAGTGATTCTATGTATAAATTAAAAGATGAATTGGGATTGCGGCAGCAGGTAAGCAAGATGCACATGGCGATTACACTCTACCTGTGCTGTCCATGAACTCTCTATATGCTCTCCCTACCATCTCCCTACACTGTCCTTGCACTCTCCGTATCCAATATTAATAGCTTTCTGAAACAGTGTCCCTAACGCATAAGCGCTTGTCACGTCTGTCCCTAAGCTCAGCTTACAGTGAAATAGTGGAGACCATGGGTGATGAGGCTTTTTATAGGGCTGTGACACCACAGGGGATAGCTATCTGCTGGTTGGCTGGCTACATGGCATTATGGCTGATATTGCGTTTCCGGGCTTCTGACTTTCGCTTTGTAACATGTGCAGCAACCATGTTAGGAAAAGAATCTGATTTCTTACCACGAAGTGGAAGGAAATTAGAATTTGTGGCATATAAAAATTTCCTGAACTTCGGATCGAAATCCACTTTGGATGCATTGATTTGCTCAACACTATTCAGTACCCTATAATGAGAAAGTGAAAACACAATTTTAGAAATATTTACTAATTTATAAAAAAAAATAAAAAAAATCTTGCAAGGACATAAGTATATGTATCTTCTCTATGAAACTTGAAATTTAGCTCTGGTGGCCTCCCATTTCTCTTTTTTATCTTTGAGATGTTTCTACACCTTAATTGGAATCCACCTGGGTTAAATTCAGTTGATTAGACATGATTTGGAAAGATACATCCCTGTCTATTAAAAGGTAAGTAACCAAAGGAATGGGGGCACTCCTTAAATGTAACACAGAGTGCAGGCCACGGTATCAATGTAAACTAAATATAACCAGGAAGAAAAGAAATACCGCAAGTCAAGGCCGCACCTCTAAAAGTTTTATTTATTTTTTTAACACAAGATCCAAGACATTTAAAATCAATTGTATACAATTATACACCCATGTGGACTGCAGATATGTCCAACATAAACAACAAAGTGCCGCCAAAGTATAGTAAAAGATACATGATTATGGCATCAGAAAATATACATATGCACTAGATACTTATCTCATCCATTATTAAGCAAACATGATTGTGCAGGCAAGAAGGTATCCCCACGCGTATCGCCAGCAAGTACTGGCTTCCTCAGGGGTTCAAGTATCAATATGTTGTTTCTTATATATATACATACATGATTAGATTCTGATCAACATAAACTGTGATCAATTTGTCATGCAGGAGGCGCAGTTAGAGAGGGAGGCAAGAGAGGGATCAAAGGAAATACCTTGTATTCCAAGGCGCAGGACCATGTGCGCGGGCGATGCATGCGCAAAATGGCGCCAAACCGTAAGTCCGGCCCACGTGCGTTCCAAAGACCGGAACCGCAATGCTAAGCAAGGATTACCGATCTGCTCCTGAGCTGGATCCCAGCAATGCCGCCAGAATGTGTGCCAGTTACAGGAATTATGAGCAATAATATATTAAAGGAACTATCAAAATACATATTTATCTGGAAATATGGTATCTAATTACAAAATAAATCAGTAGTGTAAAATCACCCTCAGAGTGAAACTATATAATGTGCGCGACATCTAATAAACAATACATATTAAATTATCTCATAAATCCCAAAATGAAATAGTAATAATAATAAATTATTAAAGACATTTTTATTTTTTGTATAATTGAAAAAATAATAAATAGTGAGGTAAAAAGTATTATTTAATATTGAAAATGTGACCACATGATACCAATCAGTCCAATTTGGAACAACCATATATGCACATATATGAATAGGAGAGTGGGGATCCGCTCTGGTAGGCAGGGTAAGCGGACGCAGTACAGAGGCAAAAAAAAAAAGAAGGTTGTAAAGCAAAGTTCAGTGTTTTATTCACACATAAGGAAAAACAAGCCAAAAGTAACAGTGTTCAGTTTTGGTGCCTGTTCAAACCACACAAAGTCCACAGTGTAAAAAACCTTCACCTGGTCTCCTGGGTGTCAGTTCACACCCGGCTGAATGCTCAGCCTCAGAAAGTCCACTTACAGGATATAAGGCGGCCTGCTCGCCTGACACACGGCCTTCAGACCTCAGCACAGAGAGTTCCCAAAACCACAGCGTCTCCACAGCTTCACTGTGAAGTGGAAGATAGTCCCCTCAGCTGAGACTGCTGGCTGGGTTTTTATCAAAGCCAAAACCCGGCCTGGAACCGTGGCGAACAGCCACCCACCCTTCTCTTTGGCTGCTCCCAATAAGAACCGGCCCGGATCGGCTTTACAGCCATGCTAACAGCTGAAGTGTCAGACTGCAACTGCAAAACTGACACTTCAGGGAAAATTCCGGTTCTTACCTCACCGAGGCCAGGAACCTCGGTGACACGTATCTTCCGTCAATGATGGCTCCTTGTTCCTTCTTACATACCTCCCCCCTTTGTTCAACCCTGAGGGGATGAACACTTGCCAGACAGTGGACCCGGGACAGGGCATCTGCGTTTCCCTGTAACCTGCCTGCCCTGTGTTCCATGGAAAACATAAAGTTTTGCAAAGATAAGAATCATCTGGTGACTCGAGCATTCCTCTCTTTGGCCTGGCTCATCCATTTGAGAGGGGAGTGGTCAGTCACCAGACAGAACTTTCTCCCCAAAAGATAATAGCGGAGAGACTCAAGTGCCCACTTGATGGCCAGGCACTCTCTCTCCACTATACTGTACCAAGTCTCGGCTGGGGTGAGCTTCTGGCTGAGGAAGACAACGGGATGCTCCTCCCCGTTAACATCTTGAGACAGTACAGCACCGAGACCTACCTCAGAGGCATCGATCTGCACTATAAACTCCCTTTTGAAGTCGGGCGTCACCAAAATCGGGGACCCACACAGGGCCGACTTCAAAGCGGAGAAAGCCTTTTCCGCCTGCTCGTCACTGATTGCGTCCCTTCAAAAGGCCTGTGAATGGTGCGGCGACTGTAACAAAATTGGGGAAAAACCTCATATAGTACCCCACCATACCAGGAACAACTTTACTTGCCGAGTAGTGACAGGTCGGGGCCAATTCCTAATTGCCTCAATTTTGTTCACCTGATGTCACGGAAGGTGTACAGCAAACTAGAAGACACAAAAGGAAGATCCGACTGACTGGATCCAAAACTAAGGAACAAAAGGGGGAGCCCTGCAACAGACCTGGTTCTCTCCCTAACTGCTCAGCCTATGCAAAATTCTCAATGGTAGAAGATCGCATATCCTCGTACCTCGACTGCATAACCCCTGAACACCCTATAATAGTGAGGGGACACGACCACCGGCTCCCTACACTTGATACAGAGGGAGTCAGGGTCACCTGGGACCCAGCAAAGAGGAAAATACAAATGAATGAACAAAACTTATCTGTAGAAGACTCAGTAGTAGCATCCAGCATGCATACACTCCAGGAAGTTGTATAAACCGCAAAGTGATGCAGTATGGGAAGGGATTTAAAGGGATGCAATCAGTGCAACTACATGACAGCTGAGAGAGGCTAACGAGATGAGAAAATGAAAGCAAAACAAGGAACCTCAAGGAGGAGGTTCTGAAGGACGTCTGTCAGAGCTTCTCAGATGTCTGGTGGTGACACCTGAGGTTTGATCATTCCGCGCCCAATTACATACCCCAGGTACTTGGTCTCTTCTAACCCTATTGCGCACTTTTTTGGGTTAGCGGTTAAGCCAGCCTTCCTAAGGGAGTCCACTACAGCCTGTACTTTAGGTAGGTTGCTTTCCCAGTCGGAGTACAATATCTATTAGCCTTTGAAACGTGGCGGGAGCGCCATGTAGACCAAAGGGTAATACCTTGTACTGATACAGCCCCTCTGGCGTGACGAAAGACGTTTTTTCTTTGGCAGCCTCCGTAAAGGGTACCTGCCAGTACCCTTTGGTGAGGTCCAACACAGAAAAATATCGGGCTTTGCCCAACTTTTCAATAAGCTCATCCACTCGGGGCATGGGATACGCGTCAAACTTGGACACCTCATTAAGCTTGTGGAAGTCATTACAGAACCGCAATGTCCCGTCTGGCTTGGCTATTAATACTATCAGACTTGAACACTCACTTTTTGACTCCTCGATGACACCCAGCTGCACTTCCTCCGTGATGGCTTGTCGCTGAGCCTCGGGTACTCGGTACGGTTTTAACTGGACTTTCGCCTGAGACTTAGTGATAATGTAATGCCGGATTATGGACGTGTGTCCAGGGAGGTCTGAGAACACATCCGTGTTCCGACTAATGAACTCCCTGGCTTCCTGAGCCTGTTTAGAGGAGAGACTGTCAGTAATTTTCACTGTGGCAGCCACTTCCCCCGCTTCAGACCCGAAACAGCTTCCCCTTGAAACCCTGGTCGTGGGCTGTCTTCCGTACAGGTTTCCCTTTCCTTCCATGGCTTGAGCAGACTCCACATGGTACACCTGCTGCAGCTTTCGCCTCCCTGGCTGGTGTACTTTGTAATCTACCTCTCCAATTTTTTCGAGTACCTCGTAGGACCCCTGCCACCTAGCTAGGAACTTACTGTCTACAGTCGGTACCAGAACCAACACCCGATCACCCGCGTTAAAGTTTCAGACCCAAGCCTGCCGATTATAGACCTACTCTGGGCTCGCTGCGCTGCCTGCATATGTTCCCTAACCAGAGGTAACACTGTTTCCATCCGTCCCTGCACCTGGGTGACTTACTCAACAGCACTTTTGTGCGGTGTGGTTTGTTGTTCCCACGCCTCTTTGGCGACGTCCAACAAACTGCGAGGGTGTCTGCCGTATAGCAGTTCAAAGGGCGAGAACCCGGTAGAGGCCTGGGGCACTTCTCGCACTGCGAACATGAGATAGGGCAGAAGAAGGTCCCAGTCCCTCCCATCCTTAGACACCACTCTTTTCAACATATTTTTTAACGACTGGTTAAACCTCTCTACCAGGCCATCCGTTTGCGGATGATACACGGATGTCCATAACTGTTTTATGTGGAGCAACTTACAAAGTTCCCTCATGACCTTGGACATAAACGGGGTCCCTTGGTCAGTTAGAACCTCCTTAGGCAGACCCACTCGAGAAAACATCTCCATTGACTCCTTAGCTATGAGTTTGGCTGACGTATGATGCAGTGTCACCGCCTCCTGGTACCCGTGGTGTAGTCGAGGATGACCAGGATGTTCTGGTGCCCTCTACCTGACTTCGGTACTGGGCCTATGAGATCCATAGAGATCCACTCAAATGGAACCTCAATAATCGGGAAAGGGACCAGAGGACTACAGAAATGTGGCTGGGGGCTGGTTATCTGGCAGGTTGGGCAAGACTTGCAAAACTCATCTACCTCTCTGAACACACTGGGCCAGTAGAACCTCTGTAGAATCCGGTCCTGCGTTTTCTGCTGGCCCAGGTGTTCCCCAAGAACATGTTGGTGGGCTAAATCCAACACGAGCTTGAGATATGCCTTGGGCACCACCAGCTGTTCAATATGCTCACACCGTAGTGGATTTACTCGGTACAGCAACTCCTGTTGAACCACAGAACGAGGGAACATAGACTCGGCCTCTGATTGTTGCGGCTCACCCTCAACCAGTACTACATTTTCCCAGGCCCGAGATAGAGTCGGGTCCTGGTGCTGTGCTGTACCAAAATTATCCCCGGAGACGTTGAGGTCTGCCAACTCCGGATCCGGCGGCAAGTCCTCCACGTCTCCTACCATCACACTTAGCTGGGTTGTCTCCCTATCCTCCATTGAAGTGGCGGTGACCCCTACCGCTGGCCCTTCGGACTCAGGTTCCCAGGGTTCTGGTCTCCCCCCGGAGCCGGGCCACTCTGCTAGGGTTACATCTGTCTCATGTGTATTGGTGACTCTCGCCTCAGGCCACAGTGATGGGAAACCGGGGAAGTCTCTCCCAATTATTAATTCATAATGTAGCCCTGTGGCGATGGCTACCTCATGAGTCCACCTGCCGGCCACTGTGGATAGACAGACCAATGCGATGGGATAGTCCTTTAAGTCCTCATGGATACAGACTAAGCCGACCTTTCGGCTAGTATACTCGGCAGGCCGCACCAGGGCAGCTCTTACCAGGGACACCAGGCTCCCTCAATCCAGCAGTGCCACCGCCAGAAATGTTCCCCAATTCCACCTGGCACAGATGGCTATTGTCCATAGTCTCTGAGGTTCCTGTGGCACACAATTATTTTGTGTTTGTCCCCACTTTTTGTTGACAGGTCTCTGGCACGGCCATGGGTGCCCGTTGTGCGCCCTCCTATGCCAACCTTTTTCTGGGATGGCGGGAGGAAACACACGTGCACCCAATGGAACTATTCTGGCAACATGTAGTGGGCTGGTACTACTACATTGATGATGTTTTATTTTTTTGGCAGGGACCCAGGGATTTATGTGAACAGTTCATCAATTCACTAAATTAGAATCGGTTCAACATATTTATAACATATAAGATTTCGGAAGCTGAGGTTGACTTCCTAGATCTGAACATACGGATGGAGGATTCCCGTATTTCCACCTCTTTTTGTTTTTGCAAAAGCACTGCCACCAACAGTTTACTTCATTTTCAATGTTTTCATCCACCCCATCTCAAGAAGGGGATACCAAGAGGCCGGTTTTTGCAGATACGTCGAAATTGTACATCCATGGCGGACTTTAAAGAAGCCTCTTTTGATTTATCATCACATTTTCAGAAAAGAGAATACCCAAAAAGCTTATTTCACAGGCCTTTCAGGTGGCTAAGAGGTCAAATCATTCAGATATGTTCAAACCCAAAAACAGGATCCAAAACAACAGGATACGATTGATTACTCGGTACAATCACCAGTGGAAAAACCTATATAGGATCTTGAATACCCATTGGTTTCTACTCAATTCTGACAAGAGACTTGCCTCATATATTGATACCAAACCAAAAATGATTGCACAAAGAGCTCCCAATTTGAAAGACAAATTGGTACATAGTAGCCACTTTCAGCATCCCTCTAGGAACATTGGTAGTAATAGAAAATCAAAGGGCACACACACTTGTGGCAATTGCAATGTGTGCCAATTCACACTGGGCTCGGACAGGTTTATTGATTTGAACGACCAACAAATCTTCCTTAAACACTATGTGAACTGCCGTTCTAGGAAGGTGTTGTATGCACTATTATGCCCTTGCAATAAGATATATGTGGGACAAATCACGCAAGAATTACGGAAAATCCCCCAATTGGGGTGTGCAAAACTTATAGCATCATACCCAAGAAGATTGGAGGCTGCAAACACTACTGAAGGTGCTTCAACTACGGTATGTACTGAGTAAATGTTCTGAATACATATGTCGATACGTCTGTCAATGGAATATTTTAGTTTTCCTTTTCAATAGCTTTGCAAAGATTTTTGTATTGAGTGCAGATTGATGGTGAAAAAAATAGATTTTTTTTTATTTTAGCACAAGATCATAACAAAATGTGAATTTTAATATATATATATATATATATATATATACACTGTACACACCACACACACTTACACATTTTCTTATGCAACATTACTTTACTACATCTGGCCTTCAGTACTTTCATGTTAATCTGAGCTGACTCAATAAAGACAACCCCTGTCAGAATGTGGCCCCATATACCATCCTATTCCTCCCCTCTTAGTAGGAGTGGGAATTCTAGAGAAAGCTAGCTAGGCTAGTGAGGAGGCACAAACCTCTGTTCGGGCTCCAAGGGTCTTTAGGGCCACAGAATCAACTCAAAGGTGAGGAACGCTGCTCTCGGAAGACTAAAGGTCCTAGACTGTGAACATTCTTTGGAGCTAAGGTGCAGCAGTCAGCGGGGTGACCAGCAACTAAGGCTTCATAGATCAAGCTGCAGGTGAGGGGAGAGCATGTTAATACACTGATCACTACCCTGTGGGAGTTGGTGTACAGGATAAGAGTGGTAGTGGCCCTGATGTAGTGTAATTGTAGCTCCCTAGGGTCTGTTGCAGTGAAAGGTATAGTACTGAAGAATGAGGACAGATCTGAAGGTAACTAAATCCATTTTACTAAGTGCAACGTACAACTTTAAATATATACAGTAGCAGCAGGCTTTGGTGCAATTCTTCTCTGGCACCAGCTGAGGAGATATGGTGGCTGGTTGTGCGGCAATTTATTGGGATATACAGTTGCAAGAAAAAGTATGTGAACCCTTTGGAATGATATGGATTTCTGCACAAATTGGTCATAAAATGTGACCTGATCTTCATCTAAGTCGCAACAATAGACAATCACAGTCTGCTTAAAATAATAACACACAAAGAATTAAATGTTACCATGTTTTTATTGAACACACCATGTAAACATTCACAGTGCAGGTGGAAAAAGTATGTGAACCCCTAGACTAATGACATCTCCAAGAGCTAATTGGAGTGAGGTGTCAGCCAACTGGAGTCCAATCAATGAGATGAGATTGGAGGTGTTGGTTACAGCTGCCCTGCCCTATAAAAAACACACACCAGTTCTGGGTTTGCTTTTCACAAGAAGCATTGCCTGATGTGAATGATGCCTCACACAAAAGAGCTCTCAGAAGACCTACGATTAAGAATTGTTGACTTGCATAAAGCTGGAAAGGGTTATAAAAGTATCTCCAAAAGCCTTGCTGTTCATCAGTCCACAGTAAAACAAATTGACTATAAATGGAGAAAGTTCAGCACTGATGCTACTCTCCCTAGGAGTGGCCGTCCTGTAAAGATGACTGCAAGAGCACAGCGCAGACTGCTCAATGAGGTGAAGAAGAATCCTAGAGAGTCAGCTAAAGACTTACAAAAGTCTCTGGCATATGCCAACATCCCTGTTAGCGAATCTACGATACGTAAAACACTAGACAAAAATGGATTTCATGGGAGGATACCACAGAGGAAGCCACTGCTGTCCAAAAAAAACATTGCTGCACGTTTACAGTTTGCACAAGAGCACCTGGATGTTCCAAAGCAGTACTGGCAAAATATTCTGTGGACAGATGAAACCAAAGTGGAGTTGTTTGGAAGAAACTATGTGTGGAGAAAAAGGCACAGCACACCAACATCAAAACCTCATCCCAACTGTGAAGTATGGTGGTGGGGGCATCATGGTTTGGAGCTGCTTTGCTGCGTCAGGGCCTGGACGGATTGCTATCATCAAAGGAAAAATGAATTCCAAGTTTATCAAGACATTTTGCAGGAGAACTTAAGGCCATCTGTCCACCAGCTGAAGCTCAACAGAAGATGGGTGTTGCAACAGGACAACGACCCAAAGCATAGAAGTAAATCAACAGAATGGCTTAAACAGAAGAAAATACGCCTTCTGGAGTGGCCCAGTCAAAGTCCTGACCTCAACCCGATTGAGATGCTGTGGCATGACCTCAAGAAAGCGATTCACACCAGACATCCCAAGAATATTGCTGAACTGAAACAGTTCTTTAAAGAGGAATGGTCAAGAATTACTCCTGACCGTTGTGCACGTCTGATCTGCAACTACAGGAAACGTTTGGTTGAAGTTATTGCTGCCAAAGGAGGTTCAACCAGTTATTAAATCCAAGGGTTCACATACTTTTTCCACCTGCACTGTGAATCTTTACATAGTGTGTTCAATAAAAACATGTTATTAGTTTAAGCAGACTGTGATTGTCTATTGTTGTGGCTTAGATGAAGATCAGATCACATTTTATGACCAATTTGTGCAGAAATCCATATAATTCCAAAGGGTTCACATACTTTTTCTTGCAACTGTAGGTGTCCACTGTAAAACTGGCTTGATGTTTTGTCTGGCCTGGTGTTTATTTAGTGATAAGGGTGTCTTTGTAACTAACTAGTGTATAGACAGGCACTCTACATCTAGTAGCACACGGAGTGAGGAGTTCAGGAAAATACCTATTTTAATACATAAGATAAAATGACACAAATATCTAAAATGACCCCTAAAAACACACAAATATTCCCTAAAAATACTCCAAAACACGTCTGGTGAATTAATACTGCACCCGCATATCTTACACTGTGATGAACAGTGTTTAACTACTCCTCTGGAAGCACTTCATTTGCCGGCATTTGTCTCCACTGGCCCGCGAGCTCACTGAACAGATCGGCACACTACACGTGGGATACTAAGTCAGCGGCGCCACAACCACGTGGGATGCCAATGGTGAAGTTCGGACGGAGGGCCGGCTGCATACAAGCGGCAGTAGACTGCGAAGACGACGGGAAAGGTAACAGCAGACAGTGTACTGATGCCATGTGGGATGCTACAAAAGGCACACGATAGTACCTGACTGCTAGTACAACAGCTATACAGCCGACAGTAATATATACAGCAAAATATACACTTTGATAAACTGGGCATATGAGCAATATTCTAAATCACTAGACCGCAATTCAGCTGAAGCTATATATCATAGTGTGAACATTGCAACATAATAAGCTGAACCAACAGGAGTGACTACTGATCTAAGCTATTACATTGCTGCAATACAGCATTGCCAACAGCACTCATGATCGCAGCCTTAATTATGTGGACACAATAAGACTATATATTGTGACACAGTGAGAGATTTTGTCTGGGAAAACAGGTATTTTCCTCCCAGCATGTGCTGCTGGGCTGATTTACAGCCAGGTGAGGTCAAATACCGGACCGGATTTTAAGTCCTTCTCCAGGTTTTTGCAGCACCTGGCTGTCCTTAAATAGGCAGCAGGGCTATGAAGCTAGGTATCTGTGTTGGGATCTGGGAGCCTTGTGTCTGGATGAAGACTTGCTACCTGTTTGGCATGAAAACAGGTTGATGCTGCTATGATCAAGGACTCTTTGAGGCAGAATTGTCGCATGGTGGGAATTACCACCAACACCGCAAGGTGTTTTTTTCTTTGATTATGACTGCTTGTTTTGTCACTTGCCTAAAGTGTGAATAAAACATTGAACTGTTTGGTCCAAAGAACTTGTTGTTGCCTCTATACTGCATCCGTTAATCCTGTCTACCAGAGCGAAACCCCACAATATACATTTTTTGTTACCTCTCAACAAATAAAGACTGGATATTGGAAATACCCATTATTCAAAGGGTTATTTGTATGCACTATATATCTTATCATTTGGTTTATATTTAATACAGCCATAGTTACAGCCGTTGACTTTGCCATCAACCTATATAGGTCCAAAGTGTGATCGCCACCATCTCTTTCACTTTTCTTTTTGCAGGGCCCTTTACCTTCTTTTGGAGGATTTTGTGTTTTTAGGGAATATTTGTGTGTTTTTTCGGGTCATTTTAGATATTTGTGTCATTTTATCTTATGTATTAAAATAGGTATTTTACTGAACAACTCTCTCTTTCCATGTGCTGCTAGATGTAGAGTGCCTGTCTATACACTAGTTATTTATAAACTTTACTGATAGGGTGAGTCAGATAGACATAGAGCACCTTGTACATGATAGCAGACAGCTGAGCCACTATATTCTTGAATTCTATAAGGGTGTCTTTGGCCCATTTTCCCTCACCTCGCAGCAGTATCTGTAAAGCTGTCATTTTGCTGACCTCTCTGCTGTCTCCTGCAACTGATGGTTACGTTCTGAATTCTGATGGTCTCTATGGAGGGTAGGTCTCACAGGAGAACTGGTTCTGGTTCCTCAATATCCCTCTGGAGTGATGGTCTCACAGGGGAATAGGATACATTTCCTAGTAGTAGGAGCCATGCCATGTGCTACCTCACTCCTTGCTGTCTCAACTGGAACTCCCCATCCTGGCAGGAAGCAGGGCTAGCCCACTCCTACCAAGAGGGGAGGAATGGAATGGTAAGTTCAATTTTTGTTACCACACATTACCAACCATTCCTCATCTTGCTGGAATAAAGGCATAACCATGAAAATATACAGTATAACAATAACAATGCGTAATAGACATTTGCAGATACCCCCAGGTCTAGGGTACTGCACAGTCCCTGGCCTTGATAAAAAGAAAAGCCATCCTTGGGTTGTGCTTGTGGTCTCCTCCTGGTAGCCTGACACCCCCCCCCCCCCCCCCCATTACTGTAGAGAGAAATAGTTAAGAGCATAAGTGCATACGTATACACAATACAAGGCATAGGCTACAATTCTAGCTATGAAATGAAATGGCTAGAGTCCTGAGGGGCAGTCCTTAGTGGTATCCAAGTGCGTGGCCTAACTATCTTTCTAAACTAATGGTAGGAACAAAGATCCAAGGAAGTCTTAGTCCCGGTAACGTGCACATGGCCTGCCCTATTTTGGACACATGGGACCTCTGCAGTTGGAGTTCATCACCTGCTGGAGTGGAGTTGAAGTCCTTTGCTCTCAAGAGTAGCTCAGGAGTGCTGTCTGCTCTATTGGGGTAGCTGCATGTATGACTGGTATTAGGACCTGGATTTGTGGCTCGAGGAGCCACTGGAGCTGATCTGGTATGGGAGTTGGTTCTGCTGAAGTTTCAGGAACTGATGACGATGGCAGCTCGGTTGACTTATCTACTTCCCTTGGCTGCTCCTTAGTAGGTTCCTGCGGACATTTCCTGAGCTGGTTGCAGTGTACCAGCTGATTGCCCTTGTCCTCCTGATGAATTTTTTATATACTTCTGGCAAGGGTATGGCAACAACTGTGTATGGTTCAAGCTCCAAGCGACTGTTTAGTTTACTTACAGGATGGCTATTTCTGAGCAAAACTTGGTCTCTAATTTGTAAGAGCCTTGGAATGAAGCTCAAAGTCCTGTTTTTGCTTCTGTTAGACTTTTTCAATTATGGAGTCAACTATTTCTTTAGTATCCTCCAGACCCCTTTGATGCTCCTTGACCCATTCAGTTTGGGGAAGAAGTTGCTCCCAGTCTGGCACTGGGATATCAAGGGCAAAATCCACATGCGGTCCATCATGTCATCCCAATATAAGGTAATAGGGAGTGTATCCAGTAGAGTAATGAATTGTATTATTATACAGGTATACAAGTTCTGGAGGAAGCATGGTCCAGTCAGCCTTTTTGTGAGGTGGAACAACTTTGAGCATGTTGATAAGTGTCTGATTCATTTTTTTTACACAGCCTGTTCTCCTGAGGGTGGTAATCTTGTGAGTATCTTGTTAGGACCTCTGTATAGCAATAAGAAGTTCTTTTAGAGTGCAGCGACTCTGGTTTTAGCTGTCAAGTCTTTCACAGGTACTGCCACTATGAACTTGGTGTTGTGATCTATGATAGTCATGGCTTATGTATACCTAACTCCACATGGTTGATGGCTACAATTTCAAGAGGGCTTTTGCTCACTATTGGATGAAGAGGGGCTCACTGTTCATGTTGGACACTTGCAGCACTAGGTCTTAATGTTAGGCCTCATGCCAATCCAATAGAAGCGCCGCCTAATGGTGGCTTGAGTCTGACCGGTTATGGTACATATCCAGCACCATCTTTGCATCTCTGCGAGGCACCACTATTTGATGTAGATGCTCATGGGTGACAGGGTCAAGTTTCTTCCAGAGGAGTAGGCCTTTCTGTAGAATACGTTGCTCCCTCTGTTTCCAGGGAAGAGTGAGTTCTTGGTCAGCTTTTCTTTTCCTGATCCTTTCAGGTGCCCGTCCGATGGAGAAGTAGTCAAGTACCTCTCCGATGACTCTACTCTCTGTCTGGAGCGTGATCCAGAGTTCTTTCTTCACTGTTGGTGTATGGTGTCTGTGGGGAACCATTGGCTCTAGAAGTCCTGGGCTTGAGTTGCTGGGCCTTTTGCTTGGCGAAACAGGAATAGAATACCGGCATTTTGGGACCCGGTGTCTATTAGGGCTGAAAACGGGACCCCCATCGATGCGGATCATGACTTCAGGTCGGGTGCCCACATATTTAGGCATCCAGGATTTAATACTCTTCCTTGTGAGGGGTGGTCCCTGGCCTTGGGGGATTGTCCGTCTAACTGCCAACAGGTTTTCTCTGTGTGCCCATGTTTACAACAATATTTGCAGACAGGTCTCTTAATCTCTTTGTGCCATTCATCCAACAGCCTCTCAGGGCCTCTTGCAAGGATAAGGGAAAATCTCTTAGAGACTCCCCAGGTTGTTGTCGCTTTCCAAGAAAATGCATCTCAAAGGGGTTATCCAACCCCTATAATGCCACCCAAAATGCCCAGGCACCTCATATTATTATTATTATAGGTATTATTTGCCTGGCACCCGCGCCACTCCTGATGCCTCCCCGTTGATCAAAGCATCTGGCAACCGGGGGGGGGGGGGGGGGGGAGCCAATAGCAGGTCACGATGGGGTCAGCATTTTATCATGGAAGTCTTTTAGTGTACAGGGCTCTCCTGTTACCTACCCCAGCGGTACTCACCCAGACCTTTTGGGCGTTGAACCATAGGGTCCAGTGATGCTGGAACTGCATCTCAGCTCCGCACTGGCTTTTCCAAGATGTCTACTGCCTTTACTTCCTGTGAGGTACATTTAGTTTCTTAGTCCCCCCTGGGAACTTGTACAAAGCACTTTAGTTCCTCCTGCTGAAAGGATGGTTCCTCGGTGGAGGTGCCCTCCTGCTGGGTGGAACAGTCTTTTCCCTCTCTAAGACAGGACCTCAGTACATTAGCACCACATCCAAGATGGTCAATTAACCCTTATTTTGCCAAAGTGCTGCAATTGGAGTAGATTCACACTTTTCAGCATTGGAATGGAATGGTAATTTCTTTTCCTGTTACCACACATTGCCAACCAATCCTTCTCTTGCTGGAATAAAGGCATAAACATGAAAACACATTACAATAACAATACATAATAAACATTTGCAGATAGCCCCAGGTCTAGGGTACTGCAGATGCACTGTTATTCATTGTTTGATCATTTTACACCACCTTTTCACTGCACTAAACTCCAGGAAGCAACGGCCTGAGGGAGTACAACGTGACACAACATAACCACTGCCACTCTCATCCTCTGCAGCGGCTCCTCAGGGGCTTGCTGTACTGACACCCCTGGCAAAGAGCTGATTCTGCTATGGGAGGTCATTGTTAGTCAGGAATTTTCCCCGAAGTGGTTGCTGTAGGAGAAATGCTGTATAACAATGGTTCACATGCTCTAGAACAAGAGCCACTAGTATTTTCTGGCTATTAGAGGGGATTCCCAAGCAGGGGTTCCCCTCTATGATGCCCCCTATGCCCTGAAAAAGCGCATGGACCTGAGTTATTTTCATGAGACAACCCTTTTAAAGGGAACCTGTCACCAATTTTATGGTGTCCTAACTAAGGGCAGCATAAATAAGTGACTGATTCTCTTAGCAAAATGCTGGGTCACTTTCTTTAATTGACCCAGTCAATCTGCCAACATCTTGTATTGAAAAGCTCAGCTCATAATGATGAGTCCTGAATATTCATGAGCTCCTGATTCTCCCCACCTACCTGCTGCTGATTGACAGTTATTTTCCATATGAATCAGCAGCAGGTGGGCAGGGGAGTGGCTATATCTCTGAATTAAATAAACGCTGGACTCACTGACATTACGCCGGACTCCAATCAGCTCATTAGCATGCGGCATGTGGCATCTTTGTGTGTATATTCTGAGGTAACCATCTTACACCAGTAAGTGAATACATCTAAGGCACTTTTTAGTAGTTAATGATTGTATATAATTAGTTAGATTATAATCAAATATCCACATGACAGGTTCCATTTAACACATGCATACACATAATACATAAATACAAAGACACACACATATGCACATAATTAAACACATATACACAAAAATGCACATGAACTGTTCTCTCACTTTACAAGCATCTGGCCTTTTAAAACATACTTTAGGAAACCAATGTTTTCATGAGTAACACACATACATACAAATAAATGCTCATACACCAAAATACAGTATGTCTTTCTTAAAAACTGCTTTCTCGTTTTACATATGATTGGCCTTTTGAAGCATCTTTTTCTTAACTGGAAACTTTAAAAGTGTTTGCATGCAACGTTCTAGGTTTGTACTGCAGTTTCAATGGCCTAATATCACCATCACATCAAAGCTGTACACAGCAGAAGTCTAAGGGAATGGAAACCGAGATTGTTGTAAATGTACTGTACACTCATATTAAATAAAATAAATGAACAACCTGTTTTGTAGGTGACTTGTCATCATAGCCTGTAGACACAACATGTAATGTTTAAATTTATATTCACTGCATTATGTCCCGGATATTTTATACACTTTCTGTTGTGTTGAAAGATCACAAAAAGTGTGGTTTCTTACAAGAGCAAAAGTTACCTCCTGTTCTAATAGATAAGGACTTGTCTAACAAGCTAGTATGGGAACTGATACCGTCACCAAGCTGACAGAACATAGCTTTTCTTTGCTGTATCACTCGACAATTGGTATCTTTGTTGCAGCTTAGATTGAATGATATGCTTATCAGGAACTTTTTTAGCGGTCATTCTTGACATCAAAAACAGATTAGATCAATATAATATCCTCAATTTAAGGACTGCATCACTGTGGTTAACTTGCAATTGTTTTCATGAGGAAGGAAAATGAATACAATATACAGTATTATGTTATTGCAATAAACAGTAAAGGTAACTGTGACTGAAAGTAACTGACCTCTAAGTTGTTATCAAGAGTCATTTCTTTACCTCATAGACATAGCATAAAGGTCCTGATGAAACATCTATAACAAGGCCTCCAGACATGACATGTGATTTGTACTACTAGTACCCTCTCATGTTTCAGAGGAACCATTGGGCCACCTCATGCATCAGTGGTACACTCCTAATAATGTGCATAGTGATGTCACTGCTTTCAGATAAATCTTACTGTAGTTATGTCACAGGGCCTACATAGTGCGTTAAATGATACCCCACCATATGTATAATAAGCACAGTGAAGTCCCAATGCAGAGATAATAACCATCAATATTTCTGCAAAGGAACAGTAAAGATAGTAATAGCACAACACAGGAGTAATTACCAATTTACAGTAGAGTGCTGGGAAAATGCACATTGCATCACTACCAGGGGTGGACTGGACATAGACCCTACAGGTAAATTTCCCAGTAGGCTGATGCCCAGGGGGCCACCCAAGCCCTCCTTATGGCCACTGGCTGGGTATTTAATGATCTGATGCTTTCAGCATTAATTAATGCTAGGAGCATCAGGTACGTTACACTTGGCTATTGGCCACAGGTGCCCACCATCCACAGGGCAGCTGTATTTTGTGCTACACTGTGGTATTTGGATCTGCTGAAGCAGTGTTTTGTGTTGCAATGTGATATTTTGTTCTTAGTGGTACTTAGAAATTAAAACTTGTCCCACAAAAAATAACCCCTCATAAGGCTATCTGAACGGAAAAATAAAAAAGTTAGGACTATGGGAAGGCGGGGAGTGAAAAACAAAAACGCAAAATAAAAAAATGGCCTGGTCCTTAAGGGGTTTACAGACACAGTATGTCTCTCCTCATGACACACAGTTTGGCACACTTTGGTCAAAGTTCAGATGTCTCTGGCTGTTGTGCATAGTGGCTGGCTTGCTGATGTGACCCTCATGTGACATCCGACTCAGCTCAGCTCTTGCCACCAGGGGCATAGCTAAAGGCTCATCATGGGCCCTGGTGCAAGGGTTCAGCTTGGGCCCCCTTCCATCAGTGCTTTGTGGCCAGGGAAGCACATTGCCTTCATGCTGACTGAGGCAAAAATTGAAACAGCAAACCCCAACCCCCCCCCAATGCATGCCAAATTTTTTAACTAATCCCTTCCTTCCCTCCAGAGGTGTAACTTGACCTGCATGTGCACTTTCTATAATGCTGGTGTCTTCTTATGTGGCACAAGGATCTTTGGGCCCCCTCAGGCTCTTGGGCCCAGTAGCTACACCCCTGATTGCCACCAATGTACCTGGTGTTTCAGCCACAACAGTGCACTTACACACTAAGCCTTTCATTGCTGTCATCTCACAGCAAATTACAGGCATATTTTAATGGCATATCACGTGGCATATAATACATTGTGCTGTAACGTGGCATACTAAAGTGGCGAGAGATATAAATGTCATGCAAAGAAGGTGTGCTCTGTAAGAACTATAATTTTTCAACAGTGTATTAGAGGGATAAGCAGGGTGCTGTTGAGTTAGCAGGAGTGCTGGTCTCTGTGAGTGCAGGGGTTAAAAGGGTTGTCTGAGATTTTGATATTGGTGTCCTATCCTCAGGATAAGTCATCAATATCAGATAGACGGAGGGTCCAAATCCTGGCACCCCCATCGATCAGTTGTTTGAAGAGGCCACTGTGCTCTGGTGGACACCATGGCCTCTTCCTAGGCCAGTGACACCATATTAATCAGTCACGTGGCCTAGTTGCAGCTCGGTCCCATTAAAGTGAATCGGGCTGAGCTACAATACCAAGAGCAAGTGCTATCCAATGGACTGGGCTGCGCTTGAGAAGCTGCAAGTATGCCACTGTGCTCACTGGAGCACCACAGCCTCCTCATACAGCTGATCTGGGTGGGTCATAACCCTGCTGATCCTAACCTAATGCATTTCCTTGAGACAAGGAGTATACTATTGGAAACTTTGTTATGTTAAACGACATTTCTATAAAGTATGACAACTGAAAGAGAGGAAGTAGGGTATTACATTGAGTCTGTGGTGAATTCACCACAACACAAAAATTAAGCGATCTAAAATAGTATAACTGATATGCAAAGCAGACTTGGGCTAAAATATCCCCTCTGCAGATGAGGATGTGGCCAAATAAAGTGCAGATGTGTTAAACTTTTTTTAATATTGGAGGAAAATAAAATAATTCAGCAAAAAATGTTTGTTACTTGCTTGATCAGTTTGTTATTATGCTCAGGATTGTGACCCCTTCACAGGCAGTAAAAAAAATAAAAAACATATAGCAGCAGCAGCAGGATACACGGAGCCGCCGACCAGCCCCTCACCCTGCCCAGACCTGAAGTGTAGAGAATCGGCAGGGGCAAGGAATGATGGAGCGGGGAGCCAACGGACAGCTCTCTACTTCATCATTACAGGGAACTGTCTCTGCTTCCTATGGACGCAGGTCTCTTGCTGTATCCCCAAATGAATGTACTTGATCTGATCGGGCGGGTGCAGGAGCTTCGTCCACTCGATCAGCGGCACAGGCCCGGCTGTTACTGACAGCTGGGCTCCTGCTGTATCCGCCGGCATCGCTGAAAACACAGTTGCCGAACCCTTCACATGCCACAGTCAGGCTTCCTCTCTGACCCCATTGGCCCTGGGGTGACAGGGGGCCATTGATTGATTACACAGGCATTGGACCCTGCCAGCTACTGAAGCCTAGGAGATCCAACCCCAAGGCTGGGTCTCCTAGGCTACTGTCAATGTCTTACACTCTATTTTGCTGACAGTAAATATAGCACAATACAGCATGTATTGTACTACATCGAAACAGGGATCAAACCCAGAAAAGTTAAAGTCCCAGTGGGACAAAAATAAAAAGTAAAAAAAGTGGAAAAAAGTGTTTTTAATTAAAAAAAATGAAAATTTCAAGTAAAAAAACAAAATTTCTCCTCATAAAATCAAGTACAATAAAAAAAAAGACATATTAGGTAGTTCTATAAAAATGTCACATGATCTACCATGAACACTGTTAAAAAAATAAAAATAAACTGTGCCAAAATAGCCATTCTTGTGACCTTGCCTCAAGAAAAGTGTAATATCGAACGATCAAAAAGTCATATGCACCCCAATATGGTACCAATGAAATCATCACCAGACTCCACAAAAAACAGGCCCCCACATATGACAGTCATCATAAAAATAAAAATTTAAAAATATGGTTTTCAGAAAATGAAGACACAAAAATGTGATTTTATTTTCAAAAAATCTTTATTATGTAAAACTGAAACAAAAAAATAAAAATAGATATAATTGGTAACACAAAAACAAATCTTTTTCTTTTTCAAAAATGCTTTTACTGTGTAAAAAAAGCAAAAACAAAAAATACACATATTAAGGTAGGTATCGACGCATCCGTAATGGCCAGCTCTATAAAAATGGCACATCTACCTCTGAATGCTGTTAAAAAAAATTAAAACTGTACCAAAATGGTCAACTTTCCCCAAAAATATTAAATGGTCAAAAAATCATATGTACCCAAAAATGGTACCAATAAAAAAATCTGCTCTTCCAGCAAAAAATGAGCCACTACACAAGACAAGCAGCAGGAAAATAAAAGAAATATAGCTTTCAGAAAATGAAGACACAAACACATGATTTGTTTTTTTAAATGCTTTATTATGTAAAATGGAAACAAAAAAAATAAAATAAAAATAGACATATCTGGTATTATTGTGTCCATATCAACCTGCTCTACAGTATACTAACATCACATGCTCTATCCTGTAGGGAGAACACCGTAAATAAATAAATAAATAGAAATGGTGCCAGAACAACCATTTTATGGTTCCCTTGCCTCACAAAAAGCGTAATATCAAGCTACCAAAAATCATATGTACCCAAAATTTGTACCAATAAAACTGTCACCTTATCCTGTAGTTTCAAATATGGGTCACTTTTTGGGAGTTTCTACTCTAGGGGTGCATCGGGGGGGGGGTTATCATCAAATCCAACATGCTAGCCTAAAATTATCCCAGTGAAATCTGCCCTCTAAAATCCATATGGCGCTCCTTCCCTTATGCACCTTGCCATGTGCCCATACAACCACATATGGGGTGTTTCTGTAAACTGCAGAATCAGGGTAATAAATATTGAGTTTTGTTTAACTGTTAACCCTTGCTGTCTTACAGGAAAAATAGATAAAGAGTTAACAACGTTTGTAAAATCAGTTTAGAATAATTTGAGGGGAGTAGGTTCTAAAATGGGGTCATTTATGGGTGATTTCTACTATGTAAGCCCACAAAATTAATTCATAACTGGATTAGTCCTTAAAAAAGTGGGTTTAGAAATTTTCTTTAAAAATTGATTCTGAAATTCAAAGCCTTTTAACATCCTATAAAAAAAAGACATTTACAAGATGATGCCAATATAAAGTAGACATATGGGGAATGTTAAGTAATAACTATTTTATGATGTTTCACTATCCGTCTTAAAAGCAGAGAAATTCCAATTTAGAAAATAGTGAATTTTTCCAAATTTTCTGTAAATTTGGCATAGTTTTTTTTTTTTTTATAAAAATAAAGGTGTACAATATGTCACAAGAAAACAATCTCAGAATCGCTTGGATAAGTAACAACATTCAAAAGTTATTACCACATAAAGTGAAAAATGTCAGATTTGGAAAAAATGGCTTGGTCCTTATGGTGAAA
This sequence comes from Bufo bufo, assembly GCF_905171765.1. Lineage (NCBI taxonomy): Eukaryota > Metazoa > Chordata > Amphibia > Anura > Bufonidae > Bufo > Bufo bufo. The sequence continues at coordinate 237,874,321 of NC_053392.1, forward strand.
ACTAGCTTGGTCTTGAAGGGGTTAATGGTGGAATCATGTATCACTCTCAGCTAGAGTGTCCTCTTGACTGCATCACACAGGGTCTTTAAGTCAGCCAGGGGTAGGACCCTGTTTGTGTCATTGCCTAGAGGTGAAGAGAACCAAGTTATTACCACATAAAGTGAAAAATGTCAGATTTTAAAAATATGGCTTGGTCCTTATGGTGAAAACTAGCTTGGTCTTGAAGGGGTTAATGGTGGAATCATGTATCACTCCCAGCTAAAGTGGCCTCTTGACTGCATCACATAGGGTCTTTAAGTCAGCCAAGGGTAGGACCCTGTTTGTGTCATTGCCTAGAGGTGAAGAGAACCAGGTAGCCAGGAGCAGTAAGTAAATGGACAATGTGGTCTAGGTTTGGAACTAATAACTTTATATATTTTTTGGTCTGGCCTAGGGTATGTATTTATTTTGGGACCTGGTTTGGTGTCTGTATTTACCTAGGGGTCTGGTTTGGAGTCTGTCTTTATTTAGAGGTCTGGTCTGGGATTTAAATTAGTTTTGTGGTGTGGTCTAGGATCTAAATTAATTTTGGGGTTTGTTATGATGTTTGAATTTAATTAAGGGCCTGGTCTGAGGTCTGAATTAATTTTGAGATCTGGTGTTGGACCTAAGTTAGTTCTAGTCTTTGGTATGGGCTGTGTATTAGTTTAGGGATCTAGTCTGGGATCTGAATTTATTTAGGGGTCTGCCTGTGAAAGGAAATAATTTGGAGTTTTTGCCTGGGCTCTGTATTAGGGCTCGTTCACACAAATGTTTTTTGCGTTCCGTATACGGTCCGTAGTCAGAACCATTAAAACGGAATGTACTCTGTATGCATTGCGTTTCTGTATTTCCATTCCATTCAAAGATAAAACATGTCCTATTATTGCCCTCAAATCACGTTCCATGGCTCTATTCAAGTCAATGGGTCCGCAAAAAAAAATGGAACACATACGGAATGTACTCCGTATGTCTTTCGTAGGCGTTCCGTTTTTGCCGAACCATCTATTGAAAATGTTATGCCCATCCCAATTTTTTCTATGTAATTATTGTATACTGTATATGCCATACGGATAAACGGAACAGAAAAACGGAATGGAACCGGAAACACTATTGAAAACAAAAAACTGATCCGTTAAAAAACGGCCCGCAAAACACTGAAAAAGCCATATGGTCGTGTGAACAAGCCCTTAGGGTAGGGTTTGGTATAAGGCCTGAAATAATTTGGGGGTCTCAGGTCTCTGTTAGAATAGGCATCTAGTTTGAGTTCTGAACTCATTTTAGGGACTGGTCTGAGGTCTATATTAGACTAGGTGTTTGGTGTTAATTCATTTGTCATTGGTCTGGTCTAGTATAGGAGTTTGTATTTATAGTGGGGTCTGAATAAGGTTTTAATCTTATCCCAATACTACTTTTTTTAATTATGTGGCTGATTGGTATAATTGTGTGTGTTTTTACACTCCCCCGGATTTAAATACTAAAGCCACATCTGGCAGAAGCATGTCATGCTAGAAGGGAAATCAGCCAGCAGAGCCTGAAGACAAGAGTACGCAATAGTGGACCACAGTACAGAGGGAGACCGAGAGAGTGCAAGAGTAAGTAAAGCCATCTTCAGTGTAAATACGGCCATCACCTTAGATGAAAGGGATGGCCCATGACTGTGGGTGCTGGCTCTCATCACTGTCCATCAAACTAGATAGAGAGGGACTAGGAAAAGGCCAGGCTGTAGAAAAGTTTAGCATCAGCAGTCAGGCATGCAACTCAGGAATATAGTATTTTATACATGCTGGATCCTTCCTCTCCTTTTAGGGCTTGTTCACACGACCGTGTGAAGCCCGTGCCCATGCTGTGGACCGCAAATTGCGGTCCGCAATGCACAGGCACCGACCGTGGCCCAGCCGCATGGGGATCGTGGACCCATTTACTTGAATGGGTCCGCGATCCGTCCGTTCCGCAAAAAGTTAGAGCATGTTCCGCATCTCCGGATTTGCTGAAACATTGAAGTGAATGGGTCCGCATCCGTGATGCCTAATGCACACGGAACGGTGCCCGTGTATTGCGGATCCGAAATTGCAGGCCGCAATACGGCAACGGGCAGCCCACGTTCATGTGAATGAGCCCTTACTCTGATGCAACTCAGGAACCCTTTAAGTTACATTTTGAGTGTGTCCCTTGACTTAGTGCCAAGAGTGGCTATACAGGAGTCAATAATGAGGAGTGGCTAGGGAGAAAACAATGCTCATTTTCAAATATATTATGGATTGTATTACATATTTACAAAATAAAGAAACTGGACACCAGACTACATTTACAGTATATTTTGTTTCTAATCTTATGAGAAGCTAAATATGCCTTGCATAATAGTTATTAAAGGGTTGTGGGAATAGGACAGCAATACCATATGCACAGCCTGCTCAGGTGCACAGGGACTATTTTTTTAGTCTGCCTGATAACAAGTAAGGTGCTGCGTTAATAATTCCCTTGTTTTATCTGTGAAGGACCCTCTCTGGAGTCACCACAGAGGAAACAGTTGTCCTGACACTGTTTTAAAAACCACATGTACTGGCAGGACCCGTCGGCTAATTAAGCTTGAAGAGAAAAAGAGGACATAGTGCAGACCGAATGCAAACATTTAAAAGCAGAGTGGTTTATCATATACTCACAAGAGAGCATTAAAAAAGCTCTTCAATAAAATAGCATGCTGCACGCTGACCAACTAGCCTGACCCAGGGTTTCACCTCTTACTGGCTTCTTCTGGGGCTTGGTCACCACAGATTAGTACATTCATTATATAGTTAACGTTAAAGGTAGAAATACCCATACAGCATAAATTCATTTTAAAATAAAATACAGATTGCACACTGTGTAGAACCTATATACAAACCACCCATTTAAATCCCATATTTATTCCAGATGCTAAATACCATAAATTGGCACAAAGATATATATATATATATATATATATATATATATATATATATATATGATGAGAGACAATCCTAATCGTAAGCGATTCTAGTGAATTAAATTAGGCAGGATCACCTTGGGGGGGACATGCTGCATTATCTGCATAATGCAGGCATTTCCGAATGGCCTCAAACCGGGAGCGTGTCATGGCCATGCAGTAGAGTGGGGTTTGGTAGAGGACGTCCCCACTCCAGTAATGCCTGACACTGGGTTTTTTGACTAGGCCCATGTGCAGCATGAGGCCCCAAAACGTCCTCCTCTCGGCTGCACTGACCGAAGTCCAACCACCGGGCCTAACCAAAAAGGAGCCCGTGTGTTGAGCAATGAACTGTTGGGCGTACAGGTTTGTTTGATCCACCATCAGATTCACAAAGTGGTCACTGAAAAAAAGACTAAAATAGTCATATTCAGTGAAGCCCACTGTGGGAATCTGGATTCCTGCTTGGCCTACAAAATCAGGAATCACTGGCTCAAAATGCTCTGGGGTACACCATGCAAGTTTACCGGTAGGGGGCTCCGGTGGACTTAACTGGTGGGCCAAAAAACTAGTACGAGCCCCAGAGCTTCTCGTACTAGTGTGGGCCACAGGGTCCCTAGCATGGCGGTCCCCTTGCTCTGCCTGGCGGCGTCATGCCCAAGAGGTGAATTGTATCATTTTGGGGTACATTTAAATGTATTGTATTGTATGACTTGGGGGGTGACAGCATGAAAAAACGAAGTGATTCCATCATTTTTTTAGGAGTTTTGTTTGTTTTAAGGCGTTCACCATGCTGACATAATAATTTTATTCTGTCAGAACGATTACATTAGTACATTTTCTATAGTGAGTATGGCACTATTGTATTTACTTTATTATTTGTGTTTTCAGACTGTTGCATTGTGTTTTTTTGGGTTTTTTTGTTGTGTGAGGGTTTGTTTTTTCCTGACAAGTGACAATTTGATTACTTTTTATTGTTTTTTTTTAGGCGGAATAAAAACATCAATTTGGTCATTTTTTTTTATTTTTTTTTATGGTGTTGATTGTATGGTATAATTTTTTTTATTGTTTTATGATAAAGGTCACTATGGATATGGAGATACCAATTATGGGGTAAATTTTTTATTTTTTACATTCTTTTTTTGAAAACTTGTCTTTACTTTATTCTGATAGCTGATATAATACACTAATACTTATGCCAAAAGCAATCAGCATACCTATCTGGCAGGTCTAGAGGCCGCTGTTAGGCCTCTGCTGCCATAACAACCCCTCAGCACCCTGCAATCGTATTGTGGGGGATCAATAACCACTTAGGTGCCACGATCAGCATTGACAGCAGCATATAAGGCCCCTTTCACACGGGCGAGTTTTGCGCACGGGTGCAATGCGTAAGGTGAACGCATTGTCCCCGCACTGAATCCGGACCCATTCATTTCTATGGGGCTGTGCACATGAGCGGTGATTTTCAGGCATCACTTGTGCGTTGCGTGAAAATCGCAGCATGCTCTATATTGTGTGTTTTTCACGCAACGCAGGCCCCATAGAAGTGAATAGGGCTGCGTGAAAATAGCAAGCATCCGCAAGCAAGTGCGGATGCGGTGCGATTTTCACGCATGGTTGCTAAGATGAAAGTCTATTCACTGTATTATTTTCCCTTATAACATGGTTATAAGGTAAATAATAGCATTCTTTAATACAGAATGCTTAGTAGAAGGTCAATTGAGGGTTAAAAAATAAATAAATAATTAACTCACCTCCTCCAATTGATCGCGTAGATGCCGGTCTCCTGTTCTTTCTTCAGGACCTGTGGTGACATCACTGTGCTCATCATATGATACATCACATGATCCATCACCATGGTGATGGACCATGTGATGAGCTCAGTGACGTCACCACAGACTTTTACAGGTCCTGAAGAAAGAACAGGAGACCGGCAGCTACGCGATCAATTTGAGGAGGTGAGTTAAGTTTTTTTATTTTTTAACCCTCAATTGACCTTCTACTAAGCATTCTGTATTAAAGAATGCTATTATTTTCCCTTATAACCATGTTATATATATATATATATATATATATATATTTTATTTTCCCTTATAACCCAAATGTATGTATGTATATATATATATATATATATATATATATGATGAAAAAAACTATCGGCAGCACCACCGGAATTGATGGTATAACAAAAAAGGAAGGACGGGTGCAAAGTCCAAGTATGGTAACTGGTGCTTACCCACTTATAGACAGCAAGAAAATCGGACTGCACTCCAAACGGTTCTTCAGTAAAACAGTGTAAGTTTTATTCACCCATATGGTGACAAAAGCGACGTTTCGGCTCGTACATGAGCCTTTCTCAAGCTTGAGAGAGGCTCATGTACGAGCCGAAACGTCGCTTTTGCCACCATATGGGTGAAGAACCGTTTGGAGTGCAGTCCGATTTTCTTGCTGTATATATATATATATATATATACAGGGAGTGCAGAATTATTAGGCAAGTTGTATTTTTGAGGATTAATTTTATTATTGAACAACAACCATGTTCTCAATGAACCCAAAAAACTCATTAATATCAAAGCTGAATATTTTTGGAAGTAGTTTTTAGTTTGTTTTTAGTTTTAGCTATTTTAGGGGGATATCTGTGTGTGCAGGTGACTATTACTGTGCATAATTATTAGGCAACTTAACAAAAAACTAATATATACCCATTTCAATTATTTATTTTTACCAGTGAAACCAATATAACATCTCAACATTCACAAATATACATTTCTGACATTCAAAAACAAAACAAAAACAAATCAGTGACCAATATAGCCACTTTTCTTTGCAAGGACACTCAAAAGCCTGCCATCCATGCATTCTGTCAGTGTTTTGATCTGTTCACCATCAACATTGCGTGCAGCAGCAACCACAGCCTCCCAGACACTGTTCAGAGAGGTGTACTGTTTTCCCTCCTTGTAAATCTCACATTTGATGATGGACCACAGGTTCTCAATGGGGTTCAGATCAGGTGAACAAGGAGGCCATGTCATTAGATTTTCTTCTTTTATACCCTTTCTTGCCAGCCACGCTGTGGAGTACTTGGACGCGTGTGATGGAGCATTGTCCTGCATGAAAATCATGTTTTTCTTGAAGGATGCAGACTTCTTCCTGTACCACTGCTTGAAGAAGGTGTCTTCCAGAAACTGGCAGTAGGACTGGGAGTTGAGCTTGACTCCATCCTCAACCCGAAAAGGCCCCACAAGCTCATCTTTGATGATACCAGCCCAAACCAGTACTCCACCTCCACCTTGCTGGCGTCTGAGTCGGACTGGAGCTCTCTGCCCTTTACCAATCCAGCCACGGGCCCATCCATCTGGCCCATCAAGACTCACTCTCATTTCATCAGTCCATAAAACCTTAGAAAAATCAGTCTTGAGATATTTCTTGGCCCAGTCTTGACGTTTCAGCTTGTGTGTCTTGTTCAGTGGTGGTCGTCTTTCAGCCTTTCTTACCTTGGCCATGTCTCTGAGTATTGCACACCTTGTGCTTTTGGGCACTCCAGTGATGTTGCAGCTCTGAAATATGGCCAAACTGGTGGCAAGTGGCATCTTGGCAGCTGCACGCTTGACTTTTCTCAGTTCATGGGCAGTTATTTTGCACCTTGGTTTTTCCACACGCTTCTTGCGACCCTGTTGACTATTTTGAATGAAACGCTTGATTGTTCGATGATCACGCTTCAGAAGCTTTGCAATTTTAAGAGTGCTGCATCCCTCTGCAAGATATCTCACTATTTTTGACTTTTCTGAGCCTGTCGAGTCCTTCTTTTGACCCATTTTGCCAAAGGAAAGGAAGTTGCCTAATAATTATGCACACCTGATATAGGGTGTTGATGTCATTAGACCACACCCCTTCTCATTACAGAGATGCACATCACCTAATATGCTTAATTGGTAGTAGGCTTTCGAGCCTATACAGCTTGGAGTAAGACAACATGCATAAAGAGGATGATGTGGTCAAAATACTTATTTGCCTAATAATTCTGCACGCAGTGTATATATATATATAGCACAGGACAGGAAGGAGATACGGTTGTGGTAAAATATATAAAAATATATATTTAAGTCAATTATTTCTTTTGTGTCCTTCCCACCCTAGAAACTATCTTTGTCATGTAATAAACTTGAAAAATTTCAGGATTCAACAGGATGGAGGACTGGATGACAACCTCCTATACATTAATTATTGTATTCAAATTGCTGACAATATAACTGCAAGAGATGTGAAAGCTGTGAGCTACCATTCTACTCGGAACATGCAAGGACCTATTTATGCTACTGTGTAATATGCCATGTATGTAAGGGTGAGCAAGGTCAAGTATTAGAAGGAAACTACCTTTAGACAGTTGAAGGTGAAAGCTTCTTTCAAGTATTACTTTTTCTGAGAATAGATTGTATTGTAGCAAACTTAATGCATTCTGCCCTAATAGTAAGATGAATTATCTAATCAATACGTTTAAGAGAAAAAAAACATTTCATTTATCTTATAGGCCATGAAAACACAGACAAAATGGTTTAAAGTCAATCTATATGACAGTTCTCTGTTACTTATGTAACCACAATCTATGTCCGTTTCCTTTTCAAGCTGAGTGTATACTATCTATGTATTATGTATTTACCATTAGACATTGTAAATTGTTAAAGATGAGTGACTTTAATAAATTGAAATTTGACTTTAGACATTAGAAGATCCATTTTCCAGTCCAGGACTTTTGTTAAATTGCTCAGTCCTGGAAAGATAACTACTATTTCTATAGTGACTGATAGCACATGTGGGGAAGCTTAACTATATATTGTTGCTGTTTGCAAATGATGTCTTGCATTATCTTGTATTTCTATCCTCCAGTGAAATATTGTTGTAAAATATAAAATGCATTGATGCATGAGGGTGGACCTTCTGCGTGAGACTCAGCTCAGTGTGTTTGGTAGAAAGACCACATAGAGAGAGGACTGACATAGTCATCGGCAAGCCATCATGGATCTGAGAGTGACAACTTCTCAAATTACAGCTACTGTGACACCTTATGTTACTCAGTTGACATACTTTTTTTAAATTAAACCTAGAACTGAAATTCTGCACTCATGCTAAGTTTGTTCCATGAAAGGAGTTGTCTCACTTCAGGAAGTGGCTTTTATCATGTAGAGAAAGTTAATACTAGACACTTACTAATGTATTGTTATTGTCCATATTGCTTCCTTTCTTTTTCCCATTACATTATACACTGCTCATTTGCAGGGGTTACAACCACCCTGTAATCCAGCAGTGGTGGTCGTGCTTGCAAACTATAGGAAAAAGCGTCAGCTTCTCTGGTGGCAGGGACTATGAAAGTGCACATAGGCATGCATGAGTAGCAGCACCCATCCCAGCCACCTTGCAACTGCGATGCAGCGGTGGTTGTAATCCCTGCATATGAGCAGTGTATAATGCAATGGAAAATGAATCAGCCAGCAAAGAAGACAATATGGACAATCACAATACATTATTATCGTTTTTTTTTACCCGATAAGGCGCACTGGCCCATAAGACACACCTAGGTTTTAGAGGAGAACAATAAGAAAACAATATTTTTCATTAGACTTTAGGTCAGACCAGCAGTCAGAACCCCAATGTTAATCAGACCTCAGCTCACAGCCACTATCAGACCCCCAATGGTAACAAGACCCCAATAAGACCTCAGATCAGACCTCCAATCAGACCTTAGCTCAGACCCCAATGTGACTGACCCCCAATCAGATCTCAGATAAGAACCCCATGCTTCTCATCAGCCCCCATATGCCTCTCATCAGCCCCCATTGCCTCTTATCAGATCCCATATGCCTCTCATCAGCCCCCATATGAGCCCTCATGCCTCTGATCAGCCCCCATATGAGCCCTCATGCCTCTCATCAGCCCCCATTCCTCTCATCAGCCCCCCCATATGAGCCCTCATGCCTCTCATCAGCCCTCATATGAGCCCCCATGCCTCTCATCAGCCCTCATATGATCCCCCATGCTCTTATCAGCCCCCATATGAATACCCCATGCTCTTATCAGCCTGCATATGAGCCTCCTTGCCTCTTATCAGCCCCCATATGATCCCCCATGCCTCCTGTCAGCCCCCACATGAGCCCCAATGCCTCTTATCAGCCCCCATATGAGCCCCTATGCCTCTTATCAGCCCCATATGAGCCCCATGCCTCTTATCAGCCCCCATATGAGTCCCCATGCCTCATATCAGCCCCCATATGAGCCCCCATGCCTCTTATCAGCCCTCATATGAGCCCCCATGCCTCTTATCAGCCCCCATATAAGCCCCATTCCTCTTTTATCAGTCCCTATATGAGTCCCCATGCCTCTCATCAACCCCCATGAGCCCCCATATGAGCCCCCGTGCCTCTCATCAGCTCTCATATGAGCCCCCATGCCTCTTATCAGCCCCATATGAATCCTCTATGCCTCTTATCAGCCCGCATATGAGCCTCCTTGCCTATCAGCCCCCATATGATCCCCATGCCTCCTGTCAGCCCCCACATGAGCCCCCATGCCTCTTATCAGCCCCCATATGAGCCCCTATGCCTATTATCAGCCCCATATGATCCCCCATGCCTCTTATCAGCCCCCATATGAGTCCCTATGCCTTATATCAGCCCCCATATGAACCCCCATGCCTCTTATCAGCCCCTATATGAGTCCCCATGCCTCTCATCAACCCCCATGAGCCCCCATGCCTCTCATCAGCCCCCATATGAGCCCCCATGCCTCTCATCAGCCCTCATATGAGCCCCCATGCCTCTTATCAGCCCCCATATGAATCCCCTGTGCCTCTTATCAGCCTGCATATGAGCCTCGTTGCCTCTTATCAGCCCCCATATGATCCCCATCCCTCCTGTCAGATCCCACATGAGCCCCCATGCCTCTTATCAGCCCCCATATGAGTCCCTATGCCTTATATCAGCCCCCATATGAGCCCCTGGGCCTCTTATCAGCCCCCATGCCACAGAGAACTTAAAATAAAATAAAAAATACTCACCTCTACTGCTCCGGACGCTGCCGCTCCTCACCTACAGTGCGCTCCTCTTCATACTGCTGCCGGCTGTGCTGTGATTTGATGACAGCCGAGGACTATAAAGCAGTGAGTACAGAGCCTTCACCGCTTCCCGATCCTCCGGTACTAATGATCGCTTCCATAATGGAAGCACTCATTAGCATTCATCCCATAAGACGCAGTCTTATGGGTCGAAAAATACAGAAAGTGCCTTGTATTAACATCATGTACATGATAAATACCATTTTCTGAAGTGAGACAACCCCTTTAAACTCTCATTGCCAACATCCATGACTTACTGTATCTGAAATCAAGAAACGTTTTACCAGAAAGAGGAATTAAATGAGATTTCATAGTTGAGTTTAGTCATAGTAGTAAAACTCATTTATTTATATTTTTTTATAAATATTTTATTTTCTTCAATGATGAATACAAAAACTTTTCAGCAGAGCCGGGAACAAAAGGATACTAGAAACGGCTTATACACATATAAAAAACATATTAATATAGTTTCAACATCGTTACAGACAATACCATTAAATCCATCTCTGTGAACTCAAACCTAATATCTTTAAACCCATCCATTCCCCCCCCCTTCCCTACCTTTAGTTGCTGTCGCTAGTAGCCCGAACCCCCCCTCTCGTCCCGATGGTCCGCCCGTCCAACCAACATAATCAGTTCATCTCGCCTCTACAGAACAGAAAAGAGTCACATACCTAACCTTCTCTGCCTCTCAACCTCCTCATAGATCTTTATTTGAGACATAATCCGTCTATACTCCTCAAATACCGGAGAAATGGGGGATCCCCATCTCTTAACTATCAGAGCCTTAGCGATCAGGCAGCCCTTCAGCCAACTCAATTGATGTGTAGAGGAGTTAGGATTTTCTGGTATAAAAACACCCAAAATTACTGAAATCATATCCGGTACACAAGATTGGGGAAAATCTCCCTGCAATGCTATAAATACCTGCTCCCAAAAGCGCTTTATCACACAACATTCCCATAACAGATGGGTATATCCAACATTAGGACTACCGCACTTTTGACAGAAAAATTTATGACCTCTGTTGTTACTAAACTTAGCCTGCATTTGCGGTGTATAGTATAACCTGTGTAAGATCTTAAACTGAATCAATCTATAACTAGATGCAGATACTACCCTTTTGATGTTTTTAAAGATCTGTGGCCAGGGAAGGGGGGAGATTTTCAGTTCCTGCTCCCATTTATGTATACTTTTAAAAGGGAATACAGTGTACAGTGATTCTCGCATTTTCGAATAAATCTGTGCCATTTTAATCTTTTTCCCTACGTGAAGAAAGCAAAAATCAAAAAAAGAATGTTGTTGAGTAATCATGTATGTTTTATTAAGTGTGGCTTCATGTGCATGTTTTAAACGTGCATACATAAAACGGTCTAAAAAAGTGTTTGTGAAATTAAAAGTCCCCTAAAACTTTGAAGCGATCTGCAACAAACAAATCTGCTACTCTAGTAATACCCCTACAACTCCAATAAGTGTGATCAGTTATTTTCAAAAATTCCAATAAATTCTGATTATCCCACAATGGGGTAAAACGAAAAGCATGTGACACCTGCAAAATCGTTTTCAGTGAATCCCAGACCCTCTGTAGAGTTCTAGGGATTAAACATCTAGTGTCCAAAGCACCAAATTGTGCAGTTTCTAAATACATAAAAACATTCTCAATTGACCTACCTGTTATCCTAGTTAAATAACAGCATCTTTGTACCTGCGCAGAGAAAAAATACCCTTGAAAACAAGGGAGTGACAGTCCCCCTTCTGACTCAGCCAGCCATAGATACCTCTGCTTTATTCGGACCCTCTTCCGCCCCCAAATTAGATCATTTAAAAAAGCATCCTCTATCCAAATGGGGGAGGCGCAGATCGGATATAACACCAGAGGTAGTATGATCATTTTTACTAGTGCCAGTCAATCAGATTGTGATATTAATAATTTTTGCCAGGCTCTAATTTTCCCCTTTATTTTGTCCATTACCGGGGAAAGATTTAATTCATGGAATCTACTTATAGGGACACCTAACTTTATCCCCAGATAGTCCAGAGAGTCGTCCAACGATAGTATCCGGATCCGGGAACCGCCATCGGGGACATTTCGATTTAGCGGGAGGAGTGAAAACTTAGCCCAATTGATTGAGTAACCAGACAATTGACTAAACTCCTCTATCACCTGCATAACATAGGGAACGGCATTCCAGCCCTGATCCAAAAAAAGTATAACATCATCGGCATAAAGCCTAATTTTGTCACTCTCTCCCGCTACCCCGAACCCCCAAATCCCCGAATCTGACCATCCAAGCGAATCCTACACGCCAGCGGTTCCAAAAATAGCGCGAAAAGTAAGGGGGAGAGGGGACATCCCTGTCTCGTACCACGTTGAAGCTCAATCATAGAGGAGCTAACCCCATCAATATTAACTCGAGCAATTGGTTGAGTGTATAACAATTAAGTCATTGCAATAAAGGCATTCCCCAATCGGAAATGTGCCATGGTCCGCCACAGGAAGGACCACTCCACCCTGTCGAACGCCTTAGCAGCGTCCAAAGACAGGATGGAGTGGTCCGGGCCCCCCCCACCGACAGATTCAAATACACCCCATATAGATTCGCCTGAACCTGTCTCCCAGGTATAAATCCTGTTTGATTAGAGTGAACCAGGGCTGCAACTACCAGTTTAAGACGATTTGCTAAGGATTTTGCAAAGATCTTATAGTCTGTATTAAGGAGTGATATGGGCCTGTAAGACCCAACCTCACTACCATCCTTATCTTTTTTTTAAGATCAAAGTGATAATTGCCTCCCTAAAGGATAGAGGGAGAGAGCCATAGCTACATGATTCATTTAAAACCTGCAACAGAATAGGGAGGAGTACTTTAGCATGGTATCTATAAAGTTCAAATGGCAAGCCATTCGCCCCAGGGGAAGAATTATATTTAACGGAACGAAGGGCATCCTCCAATTCTGCCTGTTGTATAGGTTGATCAAGCATTCCAGTTTCCTGAGTCATTGGCCTACAAGCAACTTAAGCAGGGAGGAATCATGACTTCAGATGGAAAAAAATTACGAATATTCTAAAAATGAATATATAGTACTATATTCAATATAGAAAAAATATAGGCGTGCTCAAACCCTGTTGCACCGAGCACGGACCATGCCGGGAACCACAGCGTAACTTAAGTAAAGGAGAGAGAAAAGTCCAGCTCGATTAAAATGTTACCTTTATTTTTCAGTGCAGATTAAAAGCCAGTGACTGGAGTGTAACTGGCTTTTAATCTGCACTGAAAATTAAAGGTAACATTTTAATCGAGCTGGACTTTTCTCTCTCCTTTACTATATTCAATATAGTGCTATATATTTGTTTTTTAGAATAATCGTCATTTTTTTCCATCTGAAGTGAACTGTGCTCAATGTTCACTTCAGATGGAAAAAAATGACGAATATTCTAAAAAACGAATATATTGCTTTTGAATTGCTTTTGGGCCAATGACTCATTGGCCCACAAGCAAGAAGCAGGGAGGAATCATGTGTTCAGATGGAAAAAATTATATATATTCTCAAAACGAATATATAGCACTATATTCTATAGTGCTATATTTTCGTTTTTGACCCATGTCTGCATTGATCGCGTAATATTCGCGTATTACGCGATCATTACCTTGCCGATTTTCGAGTAAAAAAAAGAATGTAGAATATAACGAATATATTTAATCACGTGATTACAGGTCAATTATTATTATCCAGTATATTCTGGCATTATTTAGACTGCATGAATAGGTCCATCGGCATTATGTCTGTATTTATCTGTTGATGGAGTTTATTTTTGGTGTGTGTCTATGGGTCTAATATCAGGAGAAATAGAGGAGACTTGTGGCATAGGATCTATCTTGGGCATGTATTTGGTCATCAAAAGATGGAGCACAAACTAACCTTGTGATTTAGTCATCAGCGATTCGGCTATCCGTTATCATCTTAATAACGGTCACGTTGCTCCTGTTATCTGGCAGAATTTTTTCCTCTCTGTTTAAGTGATAATCTTTTAGGTGACAGGTACTTTTGGTGTTTGTGTGTCCCCTGAGGAGCCTGAAATCAACTAGGCGAAACGCGTAGGATGGTGTAGGACATTGTATATTATTTATTCTTCTATTTGCTTTCACTATATCACCATTTCTCTTTTATTGCATGTATTGGGTGGTTCTTGTCACCCCGCCTGGAGCACTATATTTGTTTTTGTTTTTTTTGGCAACTTATACTAGCCTAGATCTACATCTAGGACTAGATTCCACATTGTTGGACTATGTCCTTGTGTCAAGGTCATCATAGGGCTATCAGGAGGCACGAGACACGGGATCACCCCTATCGGGGCGGCTATTCCGTTTGTATGCAGGGCGGCAGAAGTAGGGACATCAATAGGGATACTGCCCTATATCCTATGCATATGGTAGGTCGATTATACCTGCCTACAACTAAATTCCACCCGGAATAGTTTTAAATTTTGTTTTCGATTTATATTTTCTTTATTATATTTGTGGGCAGTGATGGCCAGTTCGCAGTGTTCGCCAGTGAACACATGCGATTTGCCATCTTAACTGACAAGTCCGGCGAGGCACAGGTAAGTCCTTACCTGTGCCTGTGCGCTAGCCGGTCTGAAATGAAATGCGGTCTCCGGGAGCAGGCAGTTCCGAGAACGGCCCCCGGAGGCTATTTGTGGGTATACTGGTTTTACCATTTAAGAATTAATGTTTTAGAACAGTGGTCATTCTGTGAGTCCCAGAGTGGAGAGGGTGTCAGCAGTAAGTTTGTGTTGACATCACTGATTATTTTGCCCTTCCTCTGATCCGTCAGAACAATAACCCCCAAAAAACGGATCCTGTCTGTTGAGCATCCGCCTTCACTCAGCATTTGGTCAGTAATCCATCAGTATTGCCAATGTAATAAATAAATATATAAAAAGGAAATTAAAACACCCCCAAAAAGTCTTTAATTTTCTCACTTCACCACACAAAGGTTAGTAAGCCCTTTTTTTCCCCACTAATAAACGCCAAAAAGGGCTGTAATTTTCTGACTTCACCACACAACGGCAAATACTTTTTTGTGCCACTAATGCACGCCACAAAAGGCTTTAGAACATATAACTGCACCGCTGATGGACAAATATATATTTTCTTTTTCCACTAATACATGCCACAAAAGGCTTTAAAACATATAACTGCACCGCTGAACAGCAAATATATTTTTTCTTTTTCCACTGATACACGCCACAAAAGGCTTTAGAACAGATAACTGCACCGCTGATGGACAAATATATTTTTTCTTTTTCCACTAATGCATGCCACAAAAGGCTTTAGAAGAGATAACTGCACCGCTGATCGGCAAATATATTTTTTCTTTTTCCACTAATACACGCCACAAAAGGCTTTAGAACAGATAACTGCACTGCTGATCGGCAAATATATTTTTTCTTTTTCCACTAATACATGCCAGAAAAGTCTTTAAAACATATAACTGCACAGCTTTCCTAGCACTGTCCCTAGCGCCTGCTGACATCTCTCTCCCTGCACTAAGTACACTGGAAAATTGCAGAATCTAAGATGGCTGACACTATTTATAGGCCTGTGACATCACAGGGCTGGCTGCGCGCTGATTGGCTGCATGCATGGCATTTTGGGTGATCCCACCTTCCCAGAGGTTCTTGCTCCATGTCCTCACACGTGCAGCAGCCATTTTAGGAAATTAGAAGCTGAGGAAATTCAGCTTCTGTGCCACTCGAATTTTTCCTGAAATTCGGATCGAATTCCACTTCGTCAGCTTTGATTCGCTCATCTCTAGTGATGATGATTTCCCGTTATGGACACTGCTTGTTTCACAGAATCACTCCACATTATAATGATTTATGTCACTATATTTCTGTAGAAGTAAGGTCTTGTAGGGACATACAGCATTATAAATCAAATGAGCAATGTCCATAATGTCCATAACGGGAAATCACACACAGATCGTGTTTTCTGCACTGGACACACTGGATATGCCTAATATTTCCAGAGTATAATAACTTGTATTTCACTTATGTAGATCTCTGCTCTTTCTATACTTAGAGCTATGAATTGTGTAGGCAGCCCAGCCCACTGACAGGCTTCTTTGTATGGCTAGACATACATACAAGCTGTTAGTCATTGATAGGACCACCCACAAGACTTCTACGCATTAGTGTTGAGCGCGCATATTCGAAAAGCTAATTTTTATCTCGAATATCGCAACTTCGAGAATTCGTGAATATTTAGAATATAGTGCTATATATTCATTTTTTGAATGTTCATCATTTTTTTCCATCTGAAGTCATGATTCCTCCCTGGTTCTTGCTTGTCGGACAATGAGTCATTGGCACACAAGCAACTTAAGCAGGGAGGAATCATAACTTCAGATGGAAAAAAATGAAGAATATTCTAAAAAACAAATATATAGCACTATATTCAATAAGTTCACTTGTAAAGTTTAGAATACCTTTTAGGTTTATCCTGAAATATCACCTACATGCCAAATATCCCTAACTTTTTGTGAGTAGAGTATATCAATCTGCTCATCTCTTTCTACTCTATAACATGTTGCAGAGAGACTGCATTGCATTTCATGGATCAGGTTTCCATTAAAATGCATTTCATTTCCAAATGTATGATGATTGAAAGCTACCCAGTGCTGCTCCTCAGCTACCTCTTTAGTTGAGGTCATTTTGCATATGATCTCAGGGTTAAATAGCTATATCAGCCTTTGCTAGGGTCACCGTAGTGTCTTGTAAATGAAGTGCACAGGCACAGTTGGCAATATCACTCACCAGTGTAAGCATGACTGCGAGGATCCAGATGAAAATTTTCAGATTAACTGAGGAAAGGTACCATTACATTATTTAACCCACAGAAACCGAAAAGGCTGTCCAGTCTGTAGTCTGCTTAAAGGGGTTATCTCATGATAAAGATAGAAAATCAGCCATCATATAGTATATGCCAATCTCTTTCTAACAAAGCTAGAACCAACCCTCTACCTCACATGGATCCAGAGATCTCCCCATTCATTGCTCCAATTGGTCTGCTAGATTCTCTTCAGTCTGGCAGTGCAGGGGCATGTCCTTTCTACTGCAGCTTATGGGCAGGTAATTTATCAGGGGGCAGGTCCTTTCTACTGAAGCTCTCTCCATGTGTCACAGCTTCCAACTGAAGGTTGGTGGCAGTCGAAGGATGGAACTAAGCATATGTGTCCACCTCAGTTAAGTGGGCAGTGAAATAAGGAAAAGAACAAACAGCAGGTGGTGCTATACAGATAGATTTTATTCAATGTTGTGGTTATACTACATTTTTACTACATGCAATTACAAAAGTATTCAGATCCAGGTGCTAGTTTGAAAAATGTAAACTATTGACAGCACATTTAATGTTTTACAACTAACTTTACAAATGTAGGAGAAACTATTTTATAAGACGATATACAACGAGCCGGTCTGCAGGGGAGAACACGTGAGGTTCACGGTGGGCCGAAGGGTACAATAGTTCATCTGGTACTCACGGTTAGCAGATGCCTCCCTGGGCCAGCAGTGCAGTGAAGTGGAGAACAGCACAGGAATTCTCCGGGGCACACTCTGATATGAGGGACACAGGCCAGATGGTGGTTGAGGTGTCCTTGGTAGTAACTTGGCTTTATGTGCTTATGGCTAGGTCCCGTTAGTTGTGATGCCAGTACCGTTGTGGTATAACAATGGTGAGAGTAGTAGTTGAATTAAGGAGTAAGACAACAGTTGAATCAAACTCACAACTTTTACTGTTTTGCTGGTTCTCAGTAGCAATGACATTTACAGATAACACAGTCTCTCTCTTGTATGCAGAGGTAATAAATTGTAATCCCAGGTAACAGGCTTTTTGTAGATAAAAAATTCAGATTAAAGTTCAGTTACGTTAGTGGAAATCCAACTAGTATCTAGCTCCTTGCCTTATTCTAATCCCAGTAATGGTGGTTTCTGATCCTTCCTTCCACATAAGTGACATAACAGATTGGCTTTTCTGTCTTCTATATGCCGGTGAGGCTGCCTGTAGCTAGATTGTCCTATATCAAATTCAAAGGAGCCCATAAGCCTGATAAGATGGCTGTTATCTTCCTTTGTCCTTTCTGTAGTCACAACACAATTTCCACTTGTCCTCCCGGAGGGATAAACTGCAGAAGGAGGTCTCACCTTAGCCTTACTTCTTGGCCTAAAACTTGGGAAAAGATCATTCGGCTCCTCTAGACCATGGGGCCGCAGAGAGAGAGAGCCAAGAGCCGAGAGGAGGGGGACCTCTCTTTCCCCCTGCTCTTCACTCCAGCTACTCCATCTCCTCCTCTCAACTCACTAACTCAACTAGGCCTGACCTGTTGTATGTATACTGTGGTGCTATCCCCATCTAGTGGTGGATGTGATGTAGTGTACACTACCAGCCTGTTAACAGAGATTAAGAAGCAAATATATAAAGTATACAATACAGCAACTTGGCAGTGCCCACATTCACTAGTGGGACGCTGCAGATACACCTCATGATTTGAAGTGGTGAAAACCAAAGTCACTGACTGGTAAATTAATCCTATATTATTAAACGTCAACCAAGCACATCATTTTAAATACCACTTACGGGCTACTAAGTCAAAGCAAATACAGTATAAACATCAGACAAATTCTGAGCTAAGATGCAAGTTGCACACTGACCATGTAATAAGGTCCACTATGCTAACTCAGGTAAATATTTATAAAGTTACAGTAGTTAACAGTGTGCAGCTAATAGATGAGAGGTTAAAGGTCAGAAAATAGGTTACAAGGAGGAGGATGTTTTTAGAATGAGGTCAGTAAAGTCACATACTGTAGTAAACTAAACAGAGGAAGGTAGCATTTCATAGCAAAGTGTAATAATGACTAAAATGTAGCTGAGTCATGAACTTTAAGGCAGGTTCAAGAAGAAATTAGTTAAAATGCAGTTGCACCAGTTGTGGATGCATCAAGCTTGTTTCACATGCTAATTTCATTATTAGCTGAGTTTACCAAACATCTTACTAGCTCATACTAAAACACTAGACTGAGAAAGGCTTATTTGATGCTACTAGAATTTTATACATTGAGTCAGGGCCGGTGCAAGGATTTTTGTCAACACAAGCAAATCTACATTTTCTTCACATTTCTTGCCTCCCCCCATCATTTCACATTTCTGCCCCTCATGATTCATGTCCATTTCTTGCCCCCCCATGTGCTAATATCATTGTGCCATCCTCTCCCCCTGCCCCCTAATGTGCCAGTATCAAGTGCCTCTCTCCCCCCCTCCATGTGCCAGTATCATGGCGCCAATAGCCCCCCTACCCCCCTCCCAGTAAAGTAACAGTCCAGTATTAAAAAAAAAAAAAGTTTATACTTACCTCCATGTCAGCGATGCGATGCAGGCCTCTTCCGGCCTGTGTTCGCACCAGCCTCTAGTGTTGAAGATTTGGTACTCGTGTTCTTATTTAGCCTGTCTTTCAGAAAAGTTTATGCTGGGATTCGAACCCATGAAGACAGAGGCAACCCATGAAGACAGAGGCAAGACACTTACCCACACAGCTAGGAGAGCTGTACAGCTGCCCCAGTACACTGTGTATGGATGTAGCAGAGCTGGGTGTGTTTGGGCAGCTGTCATGTGTATGGATGTACACTAGGTATCAAAGTTACCTACAGTAGAAGTCTTATATATATATATTTTAAGTAACTGGCTATACAGCTCTCATAGCTGTGTGGGTAAGTGCCTTGCCTCTGATGTGAAAGGTTGTGAGTTTGAATCCCAGGAGAAACTTTTCTGAAAGACATGTTAAATGAGATTTAAATACACCAGGGCTGCGTGCCACTCGCTCTGTGACTGAGACAGTGAGGGGTGCTGCCTGGGTGAAAATAAGGGTATGTCCGGGTTCAGCTCTGAACCCGGACAACCTCTTTAAGAGTTATTTCTGGTGACAGTGAGGGTCAATACTATGGATTGCATTAATTTCCACATTGTTCCAATTGTAATTACAACAATGATACTATGGCATGACTTGGTTAGTGGATTTAGATCTAAGGGGTTATTATCATACACTTTAATACCAGGTAAAGGATCCAAAAGGAGAGATGGTGCAGCCATGGCGTATAATAAAAAATCTTGTAAGCTTTATAGAAGACGATACAATAAAAACAAGATATGCATATATCAATCATGCTGACGCATTTCAGACACAAAAAAACATCCTTAATCATAGTTATGATTAAGGATACTTCATGCCTTAAGTGTTGCCCTAAGTAAAAGTGAGCTATGAACCATATTCATTTTAATGCCAGGCCTGTGATGCAGGCCAAAACCAGGCCAGTGCTAGTTTTGACTGGCTCTTATTCACATTCATACACCATGCCTGCAACATTCTTTTTCACCCCCTTTGCTGAGTACAGTAATGCAGTTTGGCATTGCCTAAGGACCAAGCAGCAGTGGTGTGCTAAGGGGGATATGCCCCAGGTGCCCGCTGTCAGGGGGGTGCCAGAAGCAATGAGCGCTTCCATCAATACAGATGGAAGCGCTCATTTCTGGACCACCGGGAGCTGTGGTCCTGTCTCTCAGCTCTCTGCGCTCCTTCTCTCCCGCAATGAATGATGAAGCAGTGAGACTTCTCCCGGCTCCACCATTCAGCCTGCAGGCACAGATCACGCTGCTGGCCTATGTGGAAGGAGCCTGCAGCCAGGGAATATGCATAAGCTCCATCCACACAGTGCTGCAGAGCGATCTGTGTGTGCAGGGGGAGAGGACTGTGAGCTTCAGGAACAGGGCTAGGTGAGTAGTTACTATGAGAGGGCATTACTACTACAAAGGGGGCCCAGAGGGCATTACTACTACAAAGGGGGCACAGAAGAGAGGGCATTACTACTACAAAGGGGGCCGAGTGGGCATTACTACCAAGGGGGGGCACAGAGGGCATTACTACAACAAAGGGGGCACAGAGGAGAGGTCATTACTACTACAAAGGGGGCAAAGTGGGCATTACTACCATAAGGTGGCACATAGGGCATTACTACTACAAAGGGGGCACAGAGGGCATTACTACCATAAAGTGGGCAAAGAGGGCATTACTACTATAAAGGGAGCACAGAGGGCATTGTTACTATAAAGGGGGCACAGGGGACAATGTTACTATACAGGGGGCACAGAGGGCATTGCTACTATAAAGGGGGCACAGAGGGCATTACTACTATAAAGGGGCACAAAGGGCATTTTTACTATAAAGGGGGCACAGAGGGCATTGCTACTATAATGGGTGCCCAGAGGGCATTACTACTATAAAAGCACACAGAGGGCATTACTACTATAAAGTCTCCACCTAGCATTGCCTATCGGTAGTAAAGAAAAAGCCCTTGTCCTGCGCGATGCAGCAGAGGGCAAGGGGGAGCACCCTGCTTAACTTAATGTGCTATGGCTTCAATGGAGCTCTCCCAGCTGGCAGTAGCAAAATAACAACCAGTAACAACAATAACAACCAGTAAGGCTACTTTCACACTAGCGTTCGGGTGTCCGCTTGTGAGCTCCATTTGAAGGGGCTCACAAGCGGCCCCGAGCGCATCCGTACTGCCCTAATGCATTCTGAGTGGACGCGGATCCGCTCAGAATGCATCAGTCTGGCAGCGTTCAGCCTCTGCTCCGCTCAGCAAGCGGACACCTGAACACTGCTTGCAGCGTTCGGGTGTCCGCCTGGCCGTGCGGAGGCAAGCGGATCCGTCCAGACTTACAATGTAAGTCAATGGGGACGGATCCGTTTGAAGTTGACACAGTATTGACTTTCAATGTAAAGTCTGGACGGATCCGTCTGAAGCTACTTTCAGACTTAGAATTTTTTCTACAATATAATGCAGACGGATCCGTTCTGAACGGATGCCAAGTCTGCATTATATGAGCGGATCCGCTCTGAACGGTAGTGTGAAAGTAGCCTTAGTGTATAGCTAAGGAGACCATATCGACAGCTGTCAGCTGTGAAACAACAACAAATAATAATAATTAATTCACTGCTGTGAATGTGTGCATGCAGGCACTGACGTAACTAGAACTGACTGGGCCCCACAGCAAATTTTTGAAAGGGCCCCCTCCCCCCAGCAACTTCTTTGCAACCCCCAACTCACGTGCAACCCCCACTCCTGTGGCTAGTCAAAATCGAGCTCTCAGACGAGGCCCGGCATCCGCTTTGTACGTTTCCTACAGTGTCACTGTATATAATATCATTGTATCATACTGTTGAGTGAACTTTGAGAGTTCGGGCCCCACAGCAGCCGCTTCCCCTTCTTCCCCTATAGCTACGTCCTTTCACGCAGGTCACACAGCATGTGCAAATCACAAAAAAGTAGCTGTAATTTAAAACAGTACTAGATGCCCCTCCCACCCCTTGACTCTGACATGATTTATTGTATACACAAATATACACTGCTCAAAAAAATAAAGGGAACACTTAAACAACACAATGTAACTCCAAGTCAATCACACTTCTGTGAAATCAAACTGTCCACTTAGGAAGCAACACTGAGTGACAATCAATTTCACATGCTGTTGTGCAAATGGGATAGACAACAGGTGGAAATTATAGGCAATTAGCAAGACACCCCCAATAAAGGAGTGGTTCTGCAGGTGGTGACCTGACCACTTCTCAGTTCCTATGCTTCCTGGTTGATGTTTTGGTCACTTTTGAATGCTGCCGGTGCTTTCACTCTAGTGGTAGCATGAGACGGAGTCTACAACCCACACAAGTGGCTCAGGTAGTGCAGCTTATCCAGGATGGCACATCAATGCGAGCTGTGGCAAGAAGGTTTGCTGTGTCTGTCAGCTTAGTGTCCAGAGCATGGAGGCGCTACCAGGAGACAGGCCAGTACATCAGGAGACGTGGAGGAGGCCGTAGGAGGGCAACAACCCAGCAGCAGGACTGCTACCTCCGCCTTTGTGCAAGGAGGAACAGGAGGAGCACTGCCAGAGCCCTGCAAAATGACCTCCAGCAGACCACAAATGTGCATGTGTCTGCTCAAACGGTCAGAAACAGACTCCATGAGCGTGATATGAGGGCCCGACGTCCACAGGTGGGGGTTGTGCTTACAGCCCAACACCGTGCAGGACGTTTGGCATTTGCCAGAAAACACCAAGATTGGCAAATTCGCCACTGGCGCCCTGTGCTCTTCACAGATGAAAGCAGGTTCACACTGAGCACATGTGACAGACGTGACAGAGTCTGGAGACGCCGTGGAGAACGTTCTGCTGCCTGCGACATCCTCCAGCATGACCGGTTTGGCATTGGGTCCCAAATGGTGTGGGGTGGCATTTCTTTGGAGGGCCGCACAGCCCTCCATGTGCTCGCCAGAGGTAGCCTGACTGCCATTAGGTACCTAAATGAGATCCTCAGACCCCTTGTGAGACCATATGCTGGTGCGGTTGGCCCTGGGTTCCTCCTTATGCAAGACAATGCTAGACCTCATGAGGCTGGAGTGTGTCAGCAGTTCCTGCAAGACGAAGGCATTGATGCTATGGACTGGCCCGCCCGTTCCCCAGACCTGAATCCAATTGAGCACATCTGGGACATCATGTCTCGCTCTATCCACCAACGTCACGTTGCACCACAGACTGTCCAGGAGTTGGCAGATGCTTTAGTCCAGGTCTGGGAGGAGATCCCTCAGGAGACCGTCCGCCACCTCATCAGGAGCATGCACAGACGTTGTAGGGAGGTCATACAGGCAAGTGGAGGCCACACACACTATTGAGCCTCATTTTGACTTGTTTTAAGGACATTACATCAAAGTTGGATCAGCCTGTAGTGTGTTTTTCCACTTTAATTTTGAGGGTGACTCCAAATCCAGACCTCCATGGGTTGAAAAATTTGATTTCCATTTTTTTTTTTTGTGTGAATTTGTTGTCAGCACATTCAACTATGTAAAGAACAAAGTATTTCAGAAGAATATTTAATTAATTCAGATCTAGGATGTGTTATTTTTGTGTTCCCTTTATTTTTTTGAGCAGTGTACTTCTTGATATCCCCTGCTCTTCCAGAGCATGCACCTCATATATGCACGCCTCATCATATATTAGGCGCATCCTCTTGCAGTCCAAAAAAATTTGAAGAAACCAAATGTATTATCTAATCTGAGCCACTGTGATACATTTGGAGCTTCTTTAGACTGTGTAGTGTAAATGTACACTGTCTAAGGCCAGACATACATGTGCAAGTTTAATGTGAGGAACTTGCAGTGTGTGTCAGTGTGAGGTCCTGTTCTGGCCTACGTTTGGCTGACAGGATTGCACAGCATTAGGCCTCCTGCACACGACCGTTTTTTTTCCCCGTTTACTGGCTGTGTTTTGCGGTCCGTATACAGAACCATTCATTTCAATGGTTCCGCCAAAAAAACGGAATGTACTCCGTATGCATTCCGTTTCCGTATTTCCGTTTTTCCGTTCCGTTTAAAGATAGAACATGTCCTATTATTGCCCGCAAATCACGTTCCGTGGCTCCGTTCAAGTCAATGGGTCCGCAAAAAAACGGAACACATACGGAAATGCATCCGTATGTCATCCGTTTCCATTCTGTTTTTTGCGGAACCATCTATTGAAAATGTTATGCCCAGCCCAATTTTATCTACGTAATTACTGTATACTGTATATGCCATACGGAAAAACGGAACAGAAACGGAAACACAACGCAAACAAAAAATGGAACAACGGATCTGTGAAAAACGGACCGCAAAGCACTGAAAAAGCCATACGGTCGTGTGCAGGAGGCCTTATACTGATTTATAATGCTGTGTAACCCTTCTGTCCTGAAATCTTCTGAATGACACTGACACAATAGATTCCTGGACCCTCAGGGTTACACAGTATTGTAAGGCCTCATGCACACGACTGTATGTGTTTTGCGGTCCGCAAATTGTGGATCCGTTGTTCCGTTTTTATTTTCCGTTGTGTTTCCGTGTGTTTTCCGTTGAAGCAGGAAATTGTGTAATTTTACTATCCACACCCAGGATACAGGTATATATGCTGGTCATTCAAGTGTTTGGTGGCCATTTTCTGCAGTGTTTCCAGGGTACAGAGTTTAATTTGATTCCTTGGCTTTGTTGATCTTTGCTTCTCAGTTTGCGTCTTGGTTTCACCATGGTGGATGACTCAGAGGATGAGGTCCTACTGCACTGGCTTATTTCTCGGCGATGGGGACAGCGGTCCAATCCTTTGGATGATGAACCGAGTAGAAGGAGGAGATTTTGGGTCCATCCCATTGTTTCCCAATGGTACAGGAAAGGACACTTCCATACCCTCTACGCAGATCTTCGCCAGCATCCAGAGAAGTTCTTTGCGTTCTGTCGGATGTCAGTGTCTACCTTTGATTGCTTGCTGTCAGCTCTATGTACTGGACACCAATATGAGGCGCAGCATTACTCCTGAGGAAAGGCTCATTGTCACGTTGAGGTAAGCTATATGTAGTGATTTATTTTTTAACAGTAATGTGTACTGCTTATCTTGTGAGTAACATGGTTCTTAAACTGGCTGCTCTTAGACATGTGTTAATGTTAGCTCTAGTTACCAGTTTTTGGGCCTTCTTAATTTCTGCCATTGTCAATTTCCTTTATTTCTGTTTCCCAGACAAATAACATGCAAAGATGAACGGTAGTCCTGTATTTATAGCTTTTGAGTTTGGTGTAAGCCAATGCCATCATCCTGCTGAGTGGTCACATCATTCTACGTTTCCCATACATTCAGCATGGAAATGGCGTCACCACAATAGGCGTAACATAGCTTGTAGGAGTTGGGCCCACACCCCTATTGTTGAAAGTTTTTATCGGATGTTAAACGATTTTGTGGATAATCTACAAAATGGACATAGAATGTGTAACATATGTCTACTTACAACCATTATATGAACCATGTTCATGATGTGAGTAATTTTGGCCAAATTAAAGGGATTCTGTCATCAGAAATGAGCCCTATAAGCTAAACATATGGTGATGTCCCTTGTAAAACACAGAATCCTAAAGTGAGTTTATCAAATGCCCCTGTGGCTCTATATTCCTAAAAAAGCGGTTTATATCACCTGTCAATCACTTAAAAATGTGTCCAAGGGGACGTCTCATGGTGAAAGGTGCCCGGCTGCAGCCATGTCGTTTAGGTGCCCAGCGCCGCCTTCTCAGCTGAAATCGCCGCCCTCCCTTTCATGTGATCCGCCTACCTCACGTCATCACTGCCTCTCTAACCACCACTCGCTTCATCCAGATCCCGCGCGTGTGCACTAGGTATATCCTGATGCGCCTGTGCTGACTACTGGCAGCGACCTCGTATAGCGAAGTGCGCATGTGCCGGCCGGCGCACTTCACTCGAACCTCCACTGACTGCCCATCCCAGCCATCCAACCTCCTACAGCCTGGTTCAAAGCTCGCGGGATCCGGATGAAGCGAGCGGTGGTTAGAGAGGCAGTGATGACGTGAGATAGGCGGATCGCATGAAAGGGAGGGCGGCGATTTCAGCTGAGAAGGCGGCGCTGGGCACCTAAACGACATGGCTGCAGCTGGGCACCTTTCACCATGAGACGTCCCCTTGGACACATTTTTAAGTGATTGACAGGTGATATAAACCGCTTTTTTATGAATATAGAGCCACAGGGGCATTTGATAAACTCACTTTAGGATTCTGTGTTTTACAAGGGACATCGCCATATGTTTAGCTTATAGGGCTCATTTCTGATGACAGAATCCCTTTAACCACTTAAGGACCACAGGTTTATACCCCCCTAGTGACCAGGACCTTTTTTACAAATCGGCACTCCACAACTTTAGCGGTTTATTGCTCGGTCATGCAACTTACCACCCAAATGAATTTTACCTCCTTTTCTTCTCACTAATAGAGCTTTCATTTGGTGGTATTTCATTGCTGCTGACATTTTTACTTTTTTTGTTATTAATCAAAATTTACCGATTTTTTTTGCAAAAAAATGACATTTTTCACTTTCAGTTGTAAAATTTTGCAAAAAAAAACGACATCCATATATAAATTTTTCTCAAAATTTATTGTTCTATATGTCTTTGATAAAAAAAAAATGTTTGGGTAAAAAAAAAATGGTTTGGGTAAAAGCTATAGCATTTACAAACTATGGTACAAAAATGTGAATTTCCGCTTTTTGAAGCAGCTCTGACTTTCTGAGCACCTGTCATGTTTCCTGAGGTTCTACAATGCCCAGACAGTAGAAAAACCCCACAAATGACCCCATTTCGGAAAGTAGACACCCTAAGGTATTCGCTGATGGGCATAGTGAGTTCATAGAACATTTATTTTTTGTCACAAGTTAGCGGAAAATGATGATTTTTTATTTATTTATTTTTTTCCTTACAAAGTCTCATATTCCACTAACTTGTGACAAAAAATAAAAACTTCCATGAACTCACTATGCCCATCACGAAATACCTTGGGGTGTCTTCTTTCCAAAATGGGGTCACTTGTGGGGTAGTTATACTGCCCTGGCATTCTAGGGGCCCTTATGTGTGGTAAGTAGTTTGAAATCAAAATGTGTAAAAAATGCCCTGTGAAATCCTAAAGGTGCTCTTTGGAATGTGGGCCCCTTTGCCCACCTAGGCTGCAAAAAAGTGTCACACATCTGGTATCGCCGTACTCAGGAGAAGTTGGGCAATGTGTTTTTGGGTGTCTTTTTACATATACCCATGCTGGGTGAGAGAAATATCTCGGCAAAAGACAACTTTTCCCATTTTTTTTATACAAAGTTGGCATTTGACCAAGATATTTCTCTCACCCAGCATGGGTATATGTAAAATGACACCACAAAACACATTCCCCAACTTCTTCTGAGTACGGAGATACCACATGCCACAATTTCCTACATCATCAGTTGAATGAGGACCCTTGACGTGGGCTTGCGGGCTGAGGTTTTGGGCCATAAAAATATTGACATTGAATATAAATTATAAAGATGCTTTTAAAAGTCGACTGTGTTAAAAATCAATAATCTAGTGGATCTATGGTCCCAAAAACCTTCTAATACCTCATTTAAATATTGATAATTAAGCAAGAGTAGTGATCATTAAAGTGATAGTACTAGGAGTATTGTGTGTGTCTATGTTATTATGTTGAAATGTGTTTACCTGTTTAATGTAATTAGTCTCACAATAAATTACTGAAGACAAGTGATTTTTTCCAATAAAATATTTACTGAAACCCTTGCCCCCCCAAACAAAATACAAAGACAATTCCTGTCTAGACAACATAAATACAAATAACATTAAATAAATAATAACATTTTCAAAAATTATAAGTCAAAAAGGTCTCTTGTGAAGGATCCTATCCTTGCTCATATGAATAACCTGGGCGGACCTGCCCAGGATCAGGCCCATATGATTGACCTGGGTGGACATGGGAAGGATCAGGGCCATATAATTGACCTGGGTGGACATTGGCAGGATGAGGCCCAGATGGCTGACATGGGCAGACATGGGCAGGATCAGGGCCAGATGAGGAACCTGGACGGACATGGGCAGGATCGGGGCCAGATGAGGAACCTGGGTAGACATGGCCAGGATGAGGTCCAGATGGCTGACGTGGGCGGACATGGCCAGGATCAGGGCCAGATGAGGAACCTGGGTGGACATGGGCAGGATGAGGCCCAGATGGCTGACGTGGGCGGATATGGCCAGGATGAGGCCCAGGTGGCTGACGTGGGCGGACATGGGCAGGATGAGGCCCAGATGGCTGACGTGGGCGGACATGGGCAGGATCAGGGCCAGATGAGGAACCTGGACAGACGTGGGCAGGATCAGGCCCAGATGGCTGACGTGGGCGGACATGGGCAGGATCTGGGGCCCATGTGGCGGATCCCGGGCGAACCTGGCCATGATGTGGTGCTCATGTACCATAACTGCCCTGATTACTCTGCTGGCCAAGGGGTGGGTTTGGTTCTGGGAACCTGCAGGTTTGTTGGCAATGGGAAGGTGTCACTTGTGGTGGCTGTAAAGGATGCGGGTTCATAGTGGGCTGCTCATCGGATAGCCTAATTAATTTATAGCGTAGCTCAGTAATGTGTAAGTGTATGTCTCCCTGGTAGTGGGAGGCATACATCTCAATCACAACCACTAATGAGGTGACACACATATTATGCCTCTCCATAGGAACCCGGTGGAGTAATGGCCCCAGACCCCTTAAAACACATTCCTCTTGTCCGTCACTCCTCCTCTGGGCAAGGAAATCGATTACTCGGGCATCTATCATTTCCCGAGTATCTTGCCCAGAGGAAGACTGACGGACATTCCTCCTTCTTTGTCTGGCCTGAGGCTGGTGTGTTTCTTGTGGGCTCCCTTCAGAAATGGCAGCACATTCTCTTGGCTGTGGGATTGGCTCCTCAGCCAGTGTTGATGCAGGAGAAGAAGCAGGTGAAAAGACTGCTGGCGTTTCCTCCCCTCCCAAGTCAGAATCCTCAGTGTTATCCAGACTGTCCATAGTCCTGTAAAGATAAATGACATGAAAACATATATTACATTATGGCAAAATTACATTACAAAACACCAAAAGCATTATGCGAAACATAGTGATGTATGTCTACGATAAGGCGAGCTGAGATAGATCACATACGTTTAACAAATCTTCAGGTTTTCCATAAACATTTAAGGACACATTACAGAATCCAACCTTTTAAGGACTGTGCCTTTCTTTGTTATAGGCAAAAACATATTTCAAAATAGCTGGTTGTTTTGAGTTGTCCAGCACCAAAACATTCACACACATTCCGGAGCTAACCAAGTGCTGATAATCTGCCCTCCAGCTATTTTCTAAACTCCAACTCCCACCATTCTCAGACAGCCTACATTTATAAGCCTACAAAAGGTCATAGTGAGAGTTGTACTTTTCAAATAGCTGGAGGGCCGCAGGGTGAGCATCCCTGGTCTATATAAACGGAGAAGTAGATTTGCATTGCTTGACATAGTAAGCATATCTACAATTTTGTGGTTTTTGCTCATGCGGGTTATAGAGTACAATATTGAAAATTGGTCAAAGGCGGAAAACACAACAAAAAACATACTTTAAATAGCATGTGTTTACGCCAACTTGGACACACATAAAGCAAATGTCCCCTTCAACTGTCAAAAGCCACACCTTTGGAAAATAACTAACAAAAAGGTGCCAACACGAGTCTGTGCTCAAAAACCTTCGGGAGTGACAACAATCGGTCACCCTGATTATGAAAAAGCGCCTACAAAAGGGGAGAACCAGGGGTGTAGCTAAAGGCCCATGGGCCCTGGTGCAAGAGTTCAGCTTGGGCCCCCTACTTTGTGGCAAGGGACAGGGAAACACATAGCCTTCGTGCCACCTGAGGCAAAAATTGAAACAGCACCCCCCCTCAATCCAAATTCTTGACCTAACCTCTTTCCTTCAGCCAGAGGTGTAACTTGACCAGCATGTACTTTCTATAATACCAGTGTCCTCTTATATGGCACAAGGGACTTTGGGCCCCCTCAGGCTCCTTTGCCCGGTAGCGACTGCTACCTCTGCACCCCCTATAGCTACTCCCCTGGGGAGAACTGTGCATCTGGTGCCTCAAATAAAGCATTTGTAATTGGCCAACGCCATCATATATTGCACACCAAACCCGGAAGAAAGGTCTGCTATATTATGGTACTGGCCAATGACATATACGGTTCCAAAGACTAGTCCTTGACAGGGCGTAGAAACTGCAATTGGTCAGTGTAGATATAAGGCCTTTTACGGAGACCACCAGCCCCACTGCGACCCTTTTCAGTTAGCTCCCGCCTAAACTGGTCCCGGCAGCTGTTCCAGCGGGTTTTGGTCTTCTTGACTTTGAAAAGAGCAAACATGACATAAAAATGTATCATTTCATCAATTAGAACAAAAATCTGTAAACAAATAATCTTAAAATATGACAACCAAACCAAAAAATTATCAAAACAATGGTAAAAGGTGAGAATGCACAGAACATGGTACAGTAGGCCAGATGTGGGTATCTGCAGTGTTTCAAAACGTACATGAGCATCCAACGAAAACATAATTACATAGCAGACCAATGTCAGACAGTACTTTTTGGTACTCATGTGAAGCAGCGGATCCAAGGTACAATAATTGCATGAAGGAGGAGATTATTTGTTCGAGGACTTTTACTAATAATACTTTATATGGAAAGGAGACAGATGTTGGAATAACTATTACAACAGGGCCATATGTAACCAAAACTATAATGTGCTCATGCTGGGTATACATTACTAATATGTGCTGTAGCTAAAGTCAAGACATCCATTAAAACATGGTGGTGTTTGAAAAAATTTGAAGGATCAAAATAGTCACAGGCCAGAACATAATTAAACGCTGCCCACAAAAGCGAAATGATAATGACCTGAATATAGCAGTTGTAAAAAAATTAGGGACAACACAGGGGCAGGACACAACAACGACATAGCTGGCACTTACCTAAATCATCCCGACCTCTGCTATCTGCTTTTTCCTATTCCGAGGGCCTCATGCGACGGGCCACATGCTCCCAC
Source organism: Bufo bufo (assembly GCF_905171765.1). Classification (NCBI taxonomy): domain Eukaryota; kingdom Metazoa; phylum Chordata; class Amphibia; order Anura; family Bufonidae; genus Bufo; species Bufo bufo. The sequence continues at coordinate 237,905,940 of NC_053392.1, forward strand.
GATGCATCCTTCCTCACCCGATCGTGGTATATATTGTTGCGGCTGTCCCACAGCTCGGGACGATCCTGCACCAATGTAATTAACTTGTCCACATTCCAACGTGGCATCTTTGGATAGTTTGCAGACAGCCAAAAGCACAAGGCAAACTGTGGCAGGTGTTTCTCACTGTCCAAAACTCTGAGTTTGAACTTCCTGTATTTATTATTTTTTTTAAGTCAAAGGTCAGGTTGCTTGGCAACGGATCCGCAAAAAATGCGGATGCGGATGACATACGGATGACATACGGATGTCTTCCGTTGTGCATCTGTTGTTTTTGCGGACCTATTGACTTGAATGGGTCCGCAAACCGTTTTTTGCGGGCAAGAATAGGACAGGTTATATTTTTTTTGCGGATCACTGAACGGAGCAACGGATGCGGACAGCAGACGTAGTGCTTTCCGCATCTTTTGCAGCCCCATTGAAATGAATGGGTCCGCATCCTATCCGCAAAAAAAACTGAACGGACACGGAAACAAACAACGGTCGTGTGCATGAGGCCTAAATCAGTATAACTCTGTGCGATCCTGTCAGAGGAGCGGAGGCCAGAACGGAACCTCACACTGACACACGCTGCAAGTTCCCCACATTCAACTTTCTTGTCTGTTTCTGGCCTAAATATTTGAAAGGACTGGTAAATCTGTCCATTGTGTTATGCCTATATTAGTTTAATTAACACAGGATTGATAAACTTTGGATTCACTCTTACAACCTGAAAACGTATTGTAAGAATTGGGCAATTCATAAACTGTATTACGTTGAGGCTATTCTACAACATTAATTGCATCGTTAGTTCAGCGGAGACCATTCAGTGCTCACTATTGTCAGGTGTTGTCTCCTTCCATCTGCTTATTGTTCTGTATCCTATTTTAATTTTACATACTTTTTTTTCAACCACTGGGTAATTTCCATGCTGCATTTTGCAAAGGTGAATATTTATGCAAATATTATAGTATGATTCATTAATTAAAACAAAAACTTGAAAAGTCTCTATGATTTCTCAACAAAGTCAAATAAGGCTATAATAATATGTATCATTTATGAGTCTTTACATATACTATGCAATTTTCAATTGTGTAATCCAACATAGTGATATACGCAATATCATTAAAACAGTGCAGTCCAAAAATAATATGTTCACCTGTACTAACTCTAATGTGCCCTTTACAAAGGCCAAGAATTGAACAGATCATCACTAATGAGCGTTACAAGTAACGCTTGTTAGCAATTATCTGGTGGTGTAAATGCACCGCCGATTACCCAATGCTCGCTCATTGGGTAATTGTATCATTTGTGCAGCACAAAAATTCCATGTTTCCCGATAGCAGATCATGCCGTGTAAACACGATCTGCTACCAGGAAACAAGCAGTCTGTATGGGGAAGAGTAATGGCATTAGCAATCTCTCCTCCCCATACTCTGGAGGAGATGGGTTCATGTAAAAGCAACGGTCTCCTCCTCTACCAATCGGCAGATTGCTTCCTTCCCGACAATCTGCTTAAACCTCCTGCTTGGTGGAGCCATAACTTTATGCCTGTGACGCATGCCGGATCTTTTCTTCAGCATTTTATAATGTCCATGGTACCATTCAGAAGCTGATATGATGTGACAAACAAATTGTTAAAGGGGTTGTTCAGTGGGATAAAACTTTTCATATTAAAGGCAGAATGGGTCAACCACTTCCAGACCAGGCCATCTGCCCCCTTCCTGACCAGGCCTAATTTAGCAAATCTGACATATGTCACTTTATGTGGTAATAACTTTGAAATGCTTTTACTTATCCAAGCCATTCAGAGATTGTTTTTTCGTGACACATTGTACATCGTGCTAATGGTAAATTTGAGTCTATATATTTCACCTTTATTTATTTATAAAATAAATCCAAAAGTTAACAGAAATTTGAATCTCTGCTTTTAAAACAGATAGTGATACCTCCTAAAATACTCATTAACTAACATTCACCATATGTCTACTTTATGTTGGTATCATTTTGGTAATTTAATTTAATTTTTAAAATTTCCAAAATCATTTTTTTTAAAACCAGTACAGTTCTGAAGTCATTTTGAGGAGCTCACATTATAGAAACCACCCATAAATATCCAATTTTAGAAACTACACCCCTCAAACTATTCAAAACTGGTTTTAGAAATGTTGTTCACCCTTTAAGTATTCTACAGGAATTAAAGCAAAATAGAAGTGAAATTTCAAAATTTCACTTTTTGTTGCAGATTTTCCTTTTTAATAATTTTTTTCCTGTAACACATCAAGGATTAACTACAAAACAAACCTCAATATTTATTACACTGATTCTGCAGTTTAAAGAACCCGCCATATGTGGTTGTATACTGCTGTATGCGCACACAGCAGCGTTCAGAAGGCAAGGAGCGCCATATGATTTTTGGAGGGCAGATTTTGCTGGAATGGTTTTAGGGCGCTATGTTGCATTTGAAGAGGCCCTGAGGTACCCCCACAGTGAAAACCTCCAAAAATTGACTACATTTTGTAAACTACACCTCCCAAGGAATTTTTAAGGGGTGTAGTGAGCATTTTGAGCAAACAGACGTTTCATAGAATTTATAAACCTTGGTTTTGAAAATGAAAAATGTATTCATTTATTTTACAAGAAAATGGTGCTTTAGGCCCAAACCTTTTTTTTTTTCACAAAAGACAACAGGAGAAAATCCCCTCGAAATCTACTACCCATTTTCTCCTGAATACAGTAACACTCCAAATTGTGGTCATAAACTGTTATTTTGGGATATGCCAGGGCTCAGAATTGGAATTTTCTGTCATGGTTTTTAAGAGCAATAACTTTTTTATTTTGTTGTTGACTGAGCTGTGTGAGGGCTATGGTCTTGTGTGGAGGCTAATTTTTTGTGGGATGAGGTGATGTTTTTATTGCTACCATTTTGGGGTACATACGAATTTTTGATCAATTAACATTATGTTTTTTGGGAGCTGAGGTAACTAAAAAAATCAGTTTTGGCTAATGTTTATTTATTTATTTTTTTACGATGTTCACCTGGTGGGGTAGATCATGTGATATTTTTATAGAGCCGGCCATCACAGATGTGGCAATGCCAAATATGTATTTTTTAAATTTTTATTATTTTTATTTTTTTAAGATTTTTTATTTTTTATTTTTTATTTTACACTTTGTGTCCCTTATAAGGTCATACAAGACCTCTGGGGGACATTTAACTTCACTTTATTTATTTTTTTCACTATTGATTTCTCCTGTAACTGGGGCTGACATAGTAGCCCCAGTTTCAGGGGAAATGCACCCCCCAGAGAGGCTGTACAGCATAATTCTGCGCTGTACAGCCTCAGAGCAGGGCTGATTGAGGTCTATGGAAGACCTGGCAGCTCCTACACTCCCCTAGCCCCGGCGGTCACATGACCACCGGGCCGGGACAGGAGGCAGCACATTGCTTCCTGATTTGTATACACATCGCTCGTTGAGCTGGCCCAGCGTGCAGCTGCCATCTCTGAAAGGATGTTCTAAAACGTCCGATCAGAGATAAAACCGACCGTCCAGGACGTTTATACTCAATGAACGGTCGGGAAGTGGTTAAAGAAAACTAATTTACTCACTTCACTGATCATTTCCTGCTGCATTTTTTATGTTTTCCATGTCCCTGCTGGTCTCCACTTCCTGGTCCCTGGCTCGACACAGTGGAAACAGCAGGAAATCTCTGCTCAATCATTCACTGGCCACAATGGTGACCCACCTCAGTCAATGATTGGCTGGGCAGGCATTTATATCATGTTGACCTGGAGACCAGTGAAGACCTGGTAAGAGGAGACCAGCAGAGACCTGGTAAACTGAGGAATTAAAGCTGCAGCGGATCAGTGAGGTGAGTAATGCTTTTTATTTTGATCCATTCTGCGCCTTCTATAAAGAATATTATCCCACCGGACAACTATGACATAAACTCAGGTGTAATTAATACAATTTATACAAAACCTGAAGGTATGTTACTTCATCAGCCTTTGTTTTTCCATTGCCCTGACCTTTCTGATATGCATTTCTATGCAGATCATATCCTTGTCCAAGAACAAAACATTTTAAAGCAGGGTGGCACAGACATGCCATTGCAACACTGTGCAAACTTACCAAGGCTTCCCATAAGTTGGTGGAATGTGATTCTCTCCCTCTTTTAAAAGGCCATCTGCAAGGTGTGTCTGTTAGTTGCGTAACGTGGATACCAGCTTTCAGAAAGAATAGAAAGACAAACCTGGCACTCCAATAACCTGTTTATAAAATGCCAGGTTCTCATTACTCACTTGCTGCAAGCAATGTTGGGTATACTTAAGCAGTATTATCTTGGAATTCATTTTATGTTTTAAGCCTTTCAAAGCTTTAGGCAACCATCTGTCAAAGAAATGATCCCTGAAATAGACACTAAACCACATACAACTTTGCCCACTATCAGTAACAGTGATCCCAACAGAGGTCATGTAGATGTAGATCCAAAGACATGTCGTAGTTTTATTCCGGCCGCCTCTCGGCATGTTTGCCATGCTGCCGCCGGAACTCCGGCCCACCCCCATTATAGTCAATGGGGCCGGAGCGGACCTCCGGCCGCATGCGTTCACTAGTGGCAGCACGGATCCGGCAGGCTGTTCACCCGCCAGAACAGCCTTCCGGAGAAGGCTGTCGGTAGTGTGAAACTAGCCTAAGCTTGATCAAAACTGTATAGTTTATTAGTTTTCTCATAATATAGTATTTAATATACAAGTAATTTATATACAATAGAAACTATTCATACACATAAATAAAACATAAGAACACAAATGTCTACATTAAGTAAAATATTAAAATAATACCATAGGAATTAGCAAAACTCTATAGGATGCATATGTAACTAAACAGTTATGAATGCTTAACAAGAGTTCATTAATACGGCATCTTGAAACAATATGTCCATAGGATTGCTGTATAACAGTGTTTTGTATATTAAAGGGATTATCTGAGAATGATTTAAAACCACCAGAAGCAACCTGTCCTAGAATGTGAGCAGGGCCCGTTGCCTAGGGTAGTGCTGGAGCAAGGCCTCACTACACTGCTTTAAATAGATGGCAATGATGCGATCCTGCCTACAATGTGCTTTCATGGCTGAGGAGTCTGACAGGAACACTCACTCATTTCAATTATATGCAAGCACCAGTGCGTAAGCAAGTGGTGGCAAACAGTCCTGCTCACATTCTAGGACAGGGTGCTCTTGGACATTTAAAATCATTCCAGGAGAACCCTGTTAAATAGATTATTCCATCTTTAGTAAGGCGGATTGACTAGTCACTTTTGTTCCGTCTCTTTCATTATACATCTGATATAATGGGCATGCATATACTTCAGGTAAAGTCTGTTATCAGGGCATGTTGCTGGCACTGATATAGGACTACCATGACTGGCACTTGGAGGGCTTTATTATGTGGACGCTGATGTGTATTGTTATACATGGCACAACAACTCTACTGTTTCCCTTACTTACTGGTTTTAGTCACCTTGTAAATAAAGGTATGTCTTACAAAGCAAGCATAATGTCACAAATAGCAACCAATAGACTGGAAGCGTTATGAAGTACTCTTAAAATATGTTAATCTCTCACCTAAGTCATCTGCTACCTTTAATAAATTTTACTTGAACATGCCAAAAAATGTGCAATAGGATCTTGTTGAGTTATTGTCTCATTACAAAATGACTGCTGTTTCCATTCACTTGCCACATATTTGTATGAATAAAAGTTTAATATAAAAAATATAGTATTAAATCTATAGTTAATACATTGACTAGTAGTTATGTTAAGGGAAACTCAGCTCTGTAGCATGCACTGAAGTTGATGATAATAAGATGTATAGTGCCTACAACTACTGATGTAGTCTGTTCACCTGTTACGACCTTGAGCAAGATTGTGCAGCGAAAATGTCTACGTTTAAAAAAAAAAAAGCCTAAGCTACAAATACACTTTTGTGGCAATTCTCTCAATAGGGACAGAAAACTGGGAAAGGACAAGGCAGCCTGCACCCATATGGATCCATTATTCTCCAAATGTCACTGAATAAAAGATGTCCACCTCCGAGAACAGATTGTCCTTGTCATAGACTTGGTTGCCTTCCTGGATCTATCACTTACAGAGCCAAGAAGCTCTTAGAATCCTGCTCTGAGCTCTGTCTGCCAGAACAAAACCTCATATAGTGTACTCTGAACAGTTCCTTGAGCAGAAAGAAGCATACGTCAAAGGAAACATTTGATTTAAAGTCTTTGATGTGCAGCATCGTATCTGGCTATCCATAAAGTATTCTGAGTGAGAACTCTTACCTAATTTGTATTTCCAGTAAACTGTTGTGTCTTGACCTGCAGCCAATTATTGGGAAGGAGCCGTTTCTTCCTTACAATTGGCTGTTCGATCACCTCCACTGTATGTGGACAAGCGATGGTCTGCATCAACAACTGTTTCGTACACAATAATTGGTCCAAATATCAGGCAGTATAAAGGGGTCTTTACCCCCACTTGACTCTCACACAGATAGGCTTTCTCTATCCCCAGGCTGAGAGTGCTAAGTGCCCTACTGGCTCTGTTAAGTATCCACCCTCGGTGTTAGTTAATAAATGAATTAAGGTACCACAAATGTGACAGTCTCTTACCCGCTACTTCACATAGGGAAGGAAGTGTTAATGCAGAGACAGGAAAGGTGCTATAAAAACTTATAGGCAATGTGATGTGTCATCAGAAAATCACAACAAAAAGTAATAAAGTATATATATATATATATACAAACCGGATTCCAAAAAAGTTGGGACACTATACAAATCGTGAATAAAAACTGAATGCAATGATGTGGAGGTGCCAACTTCTAATATTTTATTCAGAATAGAACATAAATCACGGAACAAAAGTTTAAACTGAGAAAATGTACCATTTTAAGGGAAAAATATGTTGAATCAGAATTTCATGGTGTCAACAAATCCCCAAAAAGTTGGGACAAGGCCATTTTCACCACTGTGTGGCATCTCCCCTTCTTCTTACAACACTCAACAGACGTCTGGGGACCGAGGAGACCAGTTTCTCAAGTTTAGAAATAGGAATGCTCTCCCATTCTTGTCTAATACAGGCCTCTAACTGTTCAATCGTCTTGGGCCTTCTTTGTTGCACCTTCCTCTTTATGATGCACCAAATGTTCTCTATAGGTGAAAGATCTGGACTGCAGACTGGCCATTTCAGTACCCGGATCCTTCTCCTACGCAGCCATGATGTTGTGATTGATGCAGAATGTGGTCTGGCATTATCTTGTTGAAAAATGCAGGGTCTTCCCTGAAAGAGATGACGTCTGGATGGGAGCATATGTTGTTCTAGAACCTGAATATATTTTTCTGCATTGATGGTGCCTTTCCAGACATGCAAGCTGCCCATGCCACACGCACTCATGCAACCCCATACCATCAGAGATGCAGGCTTCTGAACTGAGCGTTGATAACAACTTGGGTTGTCCTTGTCCTCTTTGGTCCGGATGACATGGCGTCCCAGATTTCCAAAAAGAACTTTGAATCGTGACTCGTCTGACCACAGAACAGTCTTCCATTTTGATCCCTGGCCCAGTGAAAACGCCTGAGCTTGTGGATCTTGCTTAGAAATGGCTTCTTCTTTGCACTGTAGAGTTTCAGCTGGCAACGGCGGATGGCACGGTGGATTGTGTTCACTGACAATGGTTTCTGGAAGTATTCCTGAGCCCTTTCTGTGATTTCCTTTACAGTAGCATTCCTGTTTGTGGTGCAGTGTCGTTTAAGGGCCCGGAGATCACGGGCATCCAGTATGGTTTTACGGCCTTGACCCTTACGCACAGAGATTGTTCCAGATTCTCTGAATCTTCGGATGATGTTATGCACAGTTGATGATGATAGATGCAAAGTCTTTGCAATTTTTCGCTGGGTAACACCTTTCTGATATTGCTCCACTATCTTTCTGGGCAACATTGTGGGAATTGGTGATCCTCTACCCATCTTGGCTTCTGAGAGACACTGCCACTCTGAGAAGCTCTTTTTATACCCAATCATGTTGCCAATTGACCTAATTAGTGTTAATTGGTCTTCCAGCTCTTCGTTATGCTCAAATTTACTTTTTCCAGCCTCTTATTGCTACTTGTCCCAACTTTTTTGGGATTTGTTGACACCGTCAAATTTTGAATCAACGTATTTTTCCTTTAAAATGATACATTTACTCGGATTAAACGTTTGATCTGTCATCTACGTTCTATTACAAATAGAATATTAACATTTGCCATCTCCACATCATTGCATTCAGTTTTTATTCACAATTTGTTTAGTGTCCCAACTTTTTTGGAATCCGGTTTGTATATATATATATATATATATATATATATATATATACAGTACAGACCAAAAGTTTGGACACATCTTCTCATTCAAAGAGTTTTCTTTATTTTCATGACTATGAAAATTGTAGATTCACACTGAAGGCATCAAAACTATGAATTAACACTTGTGGAATGATATACACTGCGTGCAGAATTATTAGGCAAATGAGTATTTTGACCACATCATCCTCTTTATGCATGTTGTCTTACTCCAAGCTGTATAGGCTCGAAAGCCTACTACCAATTAAGCATATTAGGTGATGTGCATCTCTGTAATGAGAAGGGGTGTGGTCTAATGACATCAACACCCTATATTAGGTGTGCATAATTATTAGGCAACTTCCTTTCCTTTGGCAAAATGGGTCAAAAGAAGGACTTGACAGGCTCAGAAAAGTCAAAAATAGTGAGATATCTTGCAGAGGGATGCAGCACTCTTAAAATTGCAAAGCTTCTTAAGCGTGATCATCGAACAATCAAGCGTTTCATTCAAAATAGTCAACAGGGTCGCAAGAAGCGTGTGGAAAAGCCAAGGCGCAAAATAACTGCCCATGAACTGAGAAAAGTCAAGCGTGCAGCTGCCAAGATGCCACTTGCCACCAGTTTGGCCATATTTCAGAGCTGCAACATCACTGGAGTGCCCAAAAGCACAAGGTGTGCAATACTCAGAGACATGGCCAAGGTAAGAAAGGCTGAAAGACGACCACCACTGAACAAGACACACAAGCTGAAACGTCAAGACTGGGCCAAGAAATATCTCAAGACTGATTTTTCTAAGGTTTTATGGACTGATGAAATGAGAGTGAGTCTTGATGGGCCAGATGGATGGGCCCGTGGCTGGATTGGTAAAGGGCAGAGAGCTCCAGTCCGACTCAGACGCCAGCAAGGTGGAGGTGGAGTACTGGTTTGGGCTGGTGACATCAAAGATGAGCTTGTGGGGCCTTTTCGGGTTGAGGATGGAGTCAAGCTCAACTCCCAGTCCTACTGCCAGTTTCTGGAAGACACCTTCTTCAAGCAGTGGTACAGGAAGAAGTCTGCATCCTTCAAGAAAAACATGATTTTCATGCAGGACAATGCTCCATCACACGCGTCCAAGTACTCCACAGCGTGGCTGGCAAGAAAGGGTATAAAAGAAGAAAATCTAATGACATGGCCTCCTTGTTCACCTGATCTGAACCCCATTGAGAACCTGTGGTCCATCATCAAATGTGAGATTTACAAGGAGGGAAAACAGTACACCTCTCAGAACAGTGTCTGGGAGGCTGTGGTTGCTGCTGCACGCAATGTTGATGGTGAACAGATCAAAACACTGACAGAATCCATGGATGGCAGGCTTTTGAGTGTCCTTGCAAAGAAAGGTGGCTATATTGGTCACTGATTTGTTTTTGTTTTGTTTTTAAATGTCAGAAATGTATATTTGTGAATGTTGAGATGTTATATTGGTTTCACTGGTAAAAATAAATAATTGAAATGGGTATATATTTGTTTTTTGTTAAGTTGCCTAATAATTATGCACAGTAATAGTCACCTGCACACACAGATATCCCCCTAAAATAGCTAAAACTAAAAACAAACTAAAAACTACTTCCAAAAATATTCAGCTTTGATATTAATGAGTTTTTTGGGTTCATTGAGAACATGGTTGTTGTTCAATAATAAAATTAATCCTCAAAAATACAACTTGCCTAATAATTCTGCACTCCCTGTACATAACAAACAAGTGTGAAACAACTGAAAATATGTAATATTCTAGGTTCTTCAAAGTAGCCACCTTTTGCTTTGATTACTGCTTTGCACACTCTTGGCATTCTCTTGATGAGCTTCAAGAGGTAGTCCCCTGAAATGGTTTTCACTTCACAGGTGTGCCCTGTCAGGTTTAATAAGTGGGATTTCTTGCCTTATAAATGAGGTTGGGACCATCAGTTGCGTTTAGGAGAAGTCAGGTGGATACACAGCTGATAGTCCTACTGAATAGACTGTTAGAATTTGTATTATGGCAAGAAAAAAGCAGCTAAGTAAAGAAAAACTACTGGCCATCATTACTTTAAGAAATGAAGGTCAGTCAGTCAGCCGAAAAATTGGGAAAACTTTGAAAGTAAGGGCTATTTGACCATGAAGGAGAGTGATGGGGTGCTGCGCCAGATGACCTGGCCTCCACAGTCACCGGACCTGAACCCAATCGAGATGGTTTGGGGTGAGCTGGACCGCAGAGTGAAGGCAAAAGGGCCAACAAGTGCTAAGCATCTCTGTGAACTCCTTTAAGACTGTTGGAAGACCATTTCAGGGGACTACCTCTTGAAGCTCATCAAGAGAATGCCATGAGTGTGCAAATCAGTAATCAAAGCAAAAGGTGGCTACTTTGAAGAACCTAGAATATGACATATTTTCAGTTGTTTCACACTTGTTTGTTATGTATATAATTCCACATGTGTTAATTCATAGTTTTGATGCCTTCATAGTCATGAAAATAAAGAAAACTCTTTGAATGAGAAGGTGTGTCCAAACTTTTGGTCTGTACTGTATATATACTGTATATCTCCCATCAAAATCAATGAACATTTTCATTCTATTGTGTCAATGGCCCATGTGCTGTTAAAACCAGTTCTGTCAAGATAGCTGCCCCCTTAATCATATAGTGCAAATAAGATAATAAGAAAAAAATGGTTAAGGGCCCTTTACACAGGCCAACAATTGAACAGATCATTGCTTACTAGTAACGCTTGTAAACAATGATCTGGCGGTGTAAATGCAACACTCGTTAATTAGGTAATTGTATCTTTTGTTTAGCACAAAAGATCATCGTTCCCCAGTTGCAAATCGTGCCAGATCTGCTAGATCGTTATCCTGTGTAAATGGACCATTAGAAAGATTAGAAAAAGCAAATACTAGCTGTTTTTTTTAAAAGCAATAAAGGTTACACATTCTTTTTAAGAACGGATAAAAGCAGAGATAAAGATACAATATAATATTTTTTAGGAGTAAAGATGAGCAAATCAGTACTTAACTAACAGGGTTCATTATGAATTTTGCAATTTTTTTAGCTGGCAGACGACCCCAAATCTTTTCAGGTTCTTTTCAGAGAAATCAAGTAAAATTGCACTTTTTTAGGGGGGGAAGCACTAGGGAGGAAGAAATGTTCTCACATGACCCTAAGAGGAGGTGGGGGAAAGGCTTGCCCTGATTGGCTCCCAGGCTAACAGACAGCTCCACACAGTTCCACATTAAATTATTATTTATTTTATTTATTAATTTTTTTGGGAAGGGGGGGTACTGAATTTATTCAAACCAGTTTATAGGTGATTACTAATACACAGGGTAGTACACAACATTATCTGTAAGTGATTATGTGGTATTAGACCTCAATCCATTTCTGTTTATTTCTGTCTACAATTTTTTTGGGGGTTGTTGAAATTATTAAATCCGGCATATAGGGGATTACTTCACCAATACACAGGACAGTGCACAAAATTATCTGTGAGGAATAATGTGATATTAGGGGGGGTTGTTGAATATATTAAAAGCAATAATTAGGTTATTACTACACCGATACACAGGGTAGCACACAAAATAATCTGTGAGGGATAACAAATTTAGGCCTAAAACTGTTTTCATTTATTTCTGTCTCCCCACAGTCACAATTTATTTTTGGGTTGTTGAATTTATAAATTCAGAATATAGGTGATTACTACACCAATATAGATTAATAGAAAGTATTAATGGTATAATTGATGGTGATACCTTCTTCTGAGGCGGATGGAGATACTGCCACAACAGTATCTAATTAATGCAAAGTATACTAATGCCATGTATAAGGGAGTATGGATATAATACTCCTTCAGAGACTCACTGCAACATTTGCAGAAATATAATATTTTGACTACCCTATTATTTGACTGAGAGGGCATGTTTATTTTATTTACATGAGGGCAATTTTTTAAATGATTTAATAAAAGCTATATTTTAAAATCTAGGCCAGAAACAGAATTCATATAGCCTTTCACTATTAATCTCTATTACTTTGATATATCCTGGGCCATTTGGGTTCTTTTGTTCATAATTACTACACCAATATACAGAGTAGCGCGCAACATTTCCTGTGAACGATAGTGAATTTAGCCCTAAATCCATTTCCAGTTATTTGTGTCTCCACACGGCTGTAGTTTTTTTTTTTGGGGGGGGGGGGGGGGGTTGTTGAATCCATTAAAACCAGCACATAGGTGATTACTACACCAATACACAGAGTAGTGCGCAACATTATCTGTGAATGATAACGAATTTAGGCCTAAATCCATTTCTGTTTATTTCTGTCTCTACAGAGTTTTTTTTTTTGGGGGGGGTTGTTGAATTTATTCAAACCAGCATATAGGTGATCACTACACCAATACGCAGGTTAGCACACAACATTATCTGTGAGAGATAACATTCTAAACATATCAAGAAAAATAACTGAAATAAAGTGGCCTAAATGGGAGGAAATGCTCAAAAATATGATATGTTTAGAATGTGCAATTGCTTACATGGCCTGTTATAGGTGGGGCTTACAGACCTATCATCTCTCCCACTACCTGAGTGATTTCACTATGGAGGCATGTGGGAGCTTGGCTCTAAGTTGTATCTTAGCAACTCTCAAACCGTGTTCACACACCGTAGGTAGTCTAGTGGTAGGAACCCATGCCACACTGAGATACCTTGACGGTGGTGCAAAAGGGCTCCGATGTGTTCCTGTTAGGAATACATTGGCTAAAATCTCAGTTCTTAACATCTGCTTGAGGGGTTAGTCAGTGTTGTCAGTTGCATATGTTTGTGGTGCACCTTTTACAGTGATTTAGATAATGAATTTAGGCCTAAACCATGATATTAAGCAGCAGGACTCCGTTTATTTTTGTCTCCACACGATTCAAATTTTTCTGGGGGGCTTTTGAATTTACTAAAACCAGCATATACTTGATTGCTACACCAATACACAGTGATAACATGGTATTAGGCAAGGAGAGAGGAGGAAACACGGCGGCACTGCCCCCACTGATGAAACCGCTATTATGTCAGCTTGCATGCGGTATAAAGATATCCAGTACGTGGTGCTCAGTAACAGAAGACGCCAAGTGGAGGTTCACAATACGAGGAGAAGAAAGTAGCAGAGTTGCGGCACTCACCAGGATGTAGATAAGTATCTTTATTGAAGCTTCTTCGGAAGTCTATACATTAGGGATCCATGGGCGGACACAATGTTGCAGGCGGCGACGGCCGTTTCGCGCGTGGGATCGCGCTTCCTCAGGCCGCTCAATACGTCACGACGCAAGTATGCAATTTATAGAGGCGGACAGGGGACGGCCGGCGCCGTCAGCCACAGCTGTTCGCCCTTAGGATAAAATGACATATATTAAAAACATGCGCACAGCAGTGACAAATGCAAATACAATCAAATAACAACATAAGCACAAAATCAAATATAATTCACTTGCTAGTACCCAGACACAGTGGGATGTATATGCAAGGCCATGGATAAGTGGCATAGGTGTAATACAAAAACAGTACATGCGATGTCCCTGTGAATAAGGGGGGGCGCGTAACATTAGCATGGTCAGGAACGAGCGTGTGACAAAGGGCTAAATGGGCAAAGGCACCTCATGCTGAGCAGAAGGCAAGAGGCATAAGGCAGAAAACATAAGGCGGGGGATAGCCAAATATAAAGGGACAAAGGCCTGTGGATGTGTATACAAATATATTGAGCGCGTTCAAATTACAGAAAGACAGACATGTCATTCCTGTCATTCATGCCCGCTGGGCCCATAGCGCCCGTCTGCATTATCCACCTTGCCTCCCTCTGCAGGAGTAGGCGGTGTCGATCCCCCCCGCGAGGGATGGGACGGACATGCTCCACCCCCGCAAAGGAGAGGCAACGCGGATGAGCATCATGGGCGATGCGAATATGGTCGATAAGGCGTGGACTACCTCTACCTGACCTTATAGAGCCGACATGCTCGCGGATGCGCTCAAAAGGCGGACGAATAGTCTTGCCTATATAAAAACGTCCACAGGGACAAAAGACCACGTAGGATGTACGGCAATTGATGAATTCTCGTACTGTGTGTGTTACCCCCCAAAAAAATAAATGCTTGCTGCACGCATTAAGTGCGCAGAACGAACAGTGACCGCATTTGAAGTTGCCCTTAGGCTTACCTAGCCAAGTCTCGCCCTTGGGTGTGGAAAAAACACTCCTGACGAGTTTATTTTTAAGTGTAGGGCATCTCCTAAATGCGATCAAAGGTTTTTCGTCTGTCACACTACTGAGAGAGGGATCCCCTCTCAGGAGGTCCCAGTTTTGCTTAATCACCTGCTTAACTGTATCTGCGGCAGCACTGTATTGGAACGAAAATGCGAAACGTGATTGCATGGAGTTGGTTCCTCTCTCCCTAAGTAGGGAGGTACGATCCAATTTGGCGGCTTTACGCATAGCCGCTGAAACACCATTCGACGGATAACCCCTATCCAGGAGCCTATTACGAAGCTCTCTGGCTTGCCTGAAAAAGCCTTCATCTGTGTCATTAATCCTGCGTAATCGGACAAATTGTCCATAAGGGACAGCACGTTTAACTGAGGGTGGATGAAAACTGGTCTGGTGGAGGAGGGAGTTGGTTGCTGTGGGTTTACGATGACCACTGGTATGTACCGTGCCATCCTTAACAGTGACCTGCACATCCAAAAAGTCCAGAGACTCACCACCAAACTTGATGGTGAACCTCATGTTCATCTGGTTATGTGCGTTTAAATGGTCGACAAAGGCATGGCATAACTCCTCACTCCCCCACCAGACCAGGAAGATGTCATCCACATACCTCAGAAAAAGATGAATGTGGCGTAGATAGGGGTTATCCGTCGAAAAGATGTAGGTCTCTTCAAATACCGCCAGGTACAGGTTTGCAAATGTGCACGAGACAGGGGTGCCCATTGCAGTACCTAGTACCTGGCGGTACCAGAGGCCATCGAATTGGAATACATTATTGCTGAGGACAAGGTCCAAAGCTTCATGAACAAAATCAATGAATATTGCACTCTTGTCGGTTTTTTGAAAAACCCTCTTGACTGCTCGGAGGCCTAGGTCATGTGGAATGCGGGTGTATAAACTCTCGACATCTAGAGAGACAAGGTGAAAGTCTTCCTGCCACTCAAGGTGACTGAGCGCACGAAGAAAATCACCCGTGTCCTTCAGATAATTCGGAGTACTACGTAACAAGGGCCTGAGGAGCCAGTCAATATAACCGGACAGGGGCTCAGTCACTGAGCCGATCCCCGCGATAATAGGACGACCTGGGGGTCGGGTCAGTGATTTATGTACTTTTGGTACAAAATACCATGTGGGAATTTTGGGAAAAGCTGGTATAAGACGCTCTTTCATATTGTTGGATAAAAAAACATTAAAAATATAATGGTTAATTAAGACATACAATTTTGATGATATACCGGGTATAGGGTCCCCCTTGAGTTTAGAGTACACCGTGCAATCGCCCAATTGCCGGTGTGCCTCCTCCAAATAATACTCCTTGGGCATCAGGACCACATTCCCTCCCTTGTCGGCCGGCTTAATGAACATACTGGTCTGTTTGCTCAACCACAGAAGAGCACGAGATTCTTCTATCGACAGATTAGAAGGTGCTGCAGGATACACCAGCGCACGAATTTCTCTTAATACTCGTTTGTGGAAGAGATCTATAGCAGAGCCGGCCGGCATGGGAGGAAGGAAGGTGGACCTGACACCCCCTGTGTATCTATTCAAGTGACCCACTGTGGCCACGGGCTCCTCTTGTTCGGTATTGGACAAGAAGTGTATGCACGCAATTTCTTCCTCAGTGAATCTGCCCGACAGATGGAAGTCGGTAAGAGACATAGTGGCTGGGACATCTCCCGGTGAGAGATTGTGGCAACGGACAGGGGTCTCAGCAAACGCCTTTTTAAGATATAACTTGCGAACTGATAGAAAAAGGTCAATCTCAAAATCTACTAGGTTGAACTGCCCAGGCAGGCTGTATCCCAGCCCTCGATTGAGGAGTGGGATACAGCCCGGCGGCAGTTCAGAGCCCGTGAGATTGATGACAATATTTTGAGTAGGTACACAGCAGTCCGGTTCATCACACTCTATTGCCGCCAAGTAACTTGACGTCTCCTCCTCGTAGACTTTCGGGTTTCTCTTGCTGTTCCTTGAGTGTCGGCCACGCCCCCTTCTCATGCTTTTTCTAAAGGGGTTGTTTCTTCACCCGAATTGGCTCCATTGCCTTCGGATACGCTCGGAATCAGTGGCCCAGAAGTTATGGCGTCCTCTACGTGGCATACGTTTGGGGCGGATCCTTTTTTTTACCCCAGTCAAATACACGGTCCAAATCATAATCATTTTTGTCCCGGATGAATTTGTCCCTTTTACGGTCTTTGATCTCTGCCTGTGTGATAAGTAATTTTTTATTTAATCTCTTATCAAACCCGGCCATATGTGATTCTAGGAGTCGTTTCTGAAGCTCCTCTCGTGCCTTAGCTAGCTCCTCTGTGACCACCACATATTCCCGCTGATCGCGGGGCAATACAAGTTCCATGAGCTCTGAAGAAAAACGCTGGTGCGGCCTTCCACTCCCCTGGTGAGTGCCCCAACTCTGCTACTTTCTTCTCCTCATAACATGGTATTATGCCTCAATTCGTTTCCAATTTTACTTTTTAGGTATACAGGTGATTACTATAACAATACACAGGGTAGCGCACAACATTATTTGTGAGGCCCAAAAATGTAATGGCTGAGGAAGGGTTCCAAACGAAAGACCCAAAGCCAGAATGTGGGTGGTAGTAGTAGCAGTAACACCAGCTATCTGGCCAGAAGTAGTAGTAGTAGTAGTAGTAGTAGTAGGCTACAGTTGTCCCTGCTGGCTTCAGAAAAACACATTATTGTTGAGGAGAGGGAGGATGAAATTGTTGATTGGATGGCTCACTCTTTCTCTCAGTCGCAGCAGGATGACATGAAGGTGACTTTGGAGTCTGACACCGTGCCGTGGAGCCAGGAGTCACAATGTTCCTCCTGCTCCTCCTCCTTGCAACCCTAGAGAAGGCTTTCAGTGGAGTTCTCTAAGTCTTCACTGCCTGTTTCAAGTGTGGCACCTTCCTTTTTCCTATTTAGTGGCAAGAAAACACCACCATATCCTATGGTAGATAGTCAAAAGAGTCTCCCTTTTGATGGCTTGCGTGAGAGCAGTCAGTGTTTGTACTGCTCTGAGGGAAGAGGGGGGTTGAGAAGAAGGCTGCAGACCCCACACATAGCTGTGGTGGTAGTAGTGACACCCGTATAAATGGTGTTGGGGGCAGTGACAGTAGCAGTCAGGGCAAATGCAGAGCAGGGAAGGGGGGCCAAAGAACCCCCCATGATATCCCACAGTCTGAAGTGAGAGGGAGGGTGAGGACTCCAATGACGATTGTGTACTGGACAGGACCTGAGAGCCAGATCGGGGGGGGGGGGGGGGGGGGGGGGCCGAGAAGGAGGCAACATCAGACGAGTAGGGTGGTGGCAGGAGCAATAGAGAGCAGTGTCCACGTACCTCCCAAAGAACAGCCAGGGCCATGTCTGCTTTGGGATCTGGTGATGCCACTGACACTGTGAGTGGATTAGGCCCAATACGTGCAGGAGCTAAGCCAAGCTTAGCAGCCTCTAGCTTTGTGGGAGTATCATTGGGCAGTTTTTCTCCAGGCTGCTGGAAGACAGAAGCATTGCCCTATGAAAGCTGAGCAAGAAGAAAATAAGACATGGGCAGGCAAACACAAACATAGGCAACACAGCTCTATTGAACCACATGAAGCGGCATCACCCGATCCCGTGGGCAAGCAAAGGTGGCAGCCAGCTACAGCAACAGGAATTCCCTCATTCCCCTTGCAGCAGCCAGGTCACATCCACTGCTACAGTGCTTTTCATATCGTCATCATCCCTTTTCCTACTCAGACTCCTTCTCCTCCGCTCCATTGTCAGCCATCAATAACACAATGTGTGAGCAGGGAACCACTCTACATGCTTAGAAATTCGCTAGTCAAGGTTTTCGCCAAGTGGACATCGGGAGCAGCTCTTACCCACAGGGACTACACGGCCCACTGGGTCAAGGCAGCACCCGAGAAAACAAGGCCAGGTACTTTTGACCCCCACATGATAGTGGCCTGGCTCCAACACAAGGCACCTCTGCACCTTCTCCTCCATAGATGCTCGTCCATCCACAACAGTAGCAGGGCACAGCACCAATGGAATTCTACATTGCACTTGCTCGAAAATCTGTACCAGCAGTGGAAAGCCGTGGATGATTTTGTCATGCACCAGACAGCCTCAGCAGCAGGGAGCATTTTTTGCTTTTAGGTCAGACAGTGGATGCTCATCTGAGATGCCTTTCGGGTGCTAAAGCCCTTTGAAGTGGCCACAAAGTTTGTCAGTAGGGAGAACTGTGGCATGAATTATGTCATCCCCCTCATATTTTTTTTTAGAACAGACGCTGGCGCTCTTGCAGCAGAGGACGATGGCAGAAGAACAGCTAATGCATCTTGCTGTAGCTGTCACGATTAGTATGGGGGGAAACTCCACACTGAACACAGGAGGGAAGGGGAACAGTAACTGGGCCTGGAAACTAGGGAAGAAACAGGTCACCTCCTAGACAATCCTAATCCGGACCCTAACTATGTATCAATATGAATAGACCTTGAAGGTAGGAATATTTATATGCGGTATACCTAGGCCTTTATATTCCTATAAGGCCCTGGAAGGTTAGGACCAGAGACAACCCATTCCTTCCCAGATGGATGAATGGAAGTCTCTGTCTCAGGCCCAGATACAAACAACAGGGAATATAACAAACACAAACAAACGCAACACTTAACTAGCGTAGAGACAGACAAGCAGGAACACCAGAGACAAACTCACACCAGCTCAGCCAAACCCAAATGAAGCTATCTACCGCATAGTCAGAAGGGTGGGGTCAGACTATAAAGGGTAGAAGTGATGACCACTGAGCAATAGCTGAGAAAAGTGAAGTGGTCATTAACCCTATCAACACTGAATCAAGAGACATCAAGGAAGCTGTTAGATTCCTCCACGCTCAGCCAATCTCCTTGATTTCCTGACATCAGTCACCGGAAGGACCGTGACAGTAGCTTTTGGGGACCCACAAACGGAATCTGCCATGGAGAAGGAGGAGGATGAGGAGCTGCCACTTCAGGAGGAGGAGGAGGCCTCTGAAATGTGCAAAGTTTTGCCTTACTGGGGGGGCGGGGGGGGGGGGTCAGAAGACCAGTCGGTATCTGGTCACCATTCGCAACCATTTGCCTCACGCAGTTCAACACATCTCCGTCGCATAGAGTTGATTAGGTTGTTGATTGTCGCCTGTTGAATGTTGGTCCACTCCTCTTCAATAGCTGTGCGAAGTTGCAGAATATTGGCAGGAACTGTAACACGCTGTCGTATACGCTCGTATACGCTCGTATATGCCGATCCAGAGCATCCCAAACATGCTCAAAGGGTGACATGTCCATTGAGCATGCTGGCCAGGCAAGAACTGGGATGTTTTCAGCTTCCAGGAATTGTGTACAGATCCTTGCAATATGGGGCCATGCATTATCATGCTGCAACATGAGGTGATGGTTGTGGATGAATGGCACAACAGTGGGCCTCAGGATCTCGTCACGGTATCTCTGTGCATTTAAAATGCCATCAATAAAATGTACCTGTGTTCGTTGTCCATAACATACGCCTGCCAATACCATAACCCCACCGCCAACATGGGCCACTGGATCCACAACGTTGACGTCAGCAAACCACTCACCCACACAATGCGACACACGCTGTATGCCATCAGCCCTGAACAGTGAAAACCGGGACTCATCCGTGAACAGAACGCCTCTCCAACGTGCCAGATGCCATCAAATGTGAGCATTTGCCCACTAAAAAACGGTTACGACGACGAACTGCAGTCAGGTCCAGACCCCGATGAGGATGATAAGCATGCAGATGAGCTTCTCTGAGATGGCTTGTTGCAGCTGTCCAGGTGGCTGGTCTCAGACAATCATGGAGATGAACATGCTGGATGTGGAGGTCCTGGGCTGGTGTGGGTACACCTGGTCTGCGGTTGTGAGGCCGGTGGATGTACTGCCAAATTCTCTGAAATGCCTTTGGAGACGGCTTATGGTAGAGAAATGAACATTCATTGCATGGGCAACAGCTCTGATAGACATTCCTGCAGTCAGCATGCCAATTGCACACTCCCTCAAACGCTGCAACATCTATGGCATTGTGCTGTATGATCAAACTGCACATTTCAGAGTGGCTTTTTATTGTGGGCAGTCTAAGGCACACCTGTGCAATATTCATGCTGTCTAATTAGCACCTTGATATGCCACACCTGTGAGGTGGGATGGATTATCTCGGCAAAGAAGAGGTGCTCACTAACACAGATTTAGACAGATTTGTGAACAATATTTGAGAGTAATGGGTCTTTTGTGTATGTAGAAAATGTTTCAGATCTTTGAGTTCAGCTTATGCAAAATGGGAGCAAAACCGAAAGTGTTACGTTTATATTTTTGTTCAGTGTAGATGCACACCCAGCAATATTGAGTACGAGTTACAGATCTCTACCGCCTTTTCTCCTACGAACAAAGCTCCCCTAGATTAAGAGCAACATATCCACCACAGGACAAATTTATTTTTTAACGTAAGATCTAAAGATGAGGAGACCCACCCTGAGAGCCACAAGACGTGGCAGGAAACAATCAGGTTCTTCATCAAGTGCAGATCCAATTGCCAGAAATATTGAGAATATAGTCACTAACATTTCATCAACTAACCTATCAGCACAATTGTGGTATTACAAAAAGGCCACTCATTTTGCACTTTCTTAAATTTGAATACTTTTCCACTTTAGGAGGAATTAAAATGTTGCGGTTTTACCTCTCTATTAGACTGATAATTGCAATAACAATTTCTGCAATAGATGGGGTTCAGGAATAACAGTTTTCCATGATTGACAATAAATTCATGATTGCTGGGAGACTGACAACTGAGACCCCCACCAATCATGAGAAATGAGGTCCTGAGTTCCCTGTGTGATTGGAGCAGTAGTGTACGATCACTGCTCCATTCATGGTGTCTATAGCTATGTTCTCGTGATCATTTAGGTGCTAAATTTGTTGATATGCCAACTAGAGATGGCCTTGCGATTCGCCTGGCGGTCGTTTCGCGGTGAACTTTTTGTGTTCGCGATTTGCCAAACATGCGAACATATGGAGAAATTTGCGCCCGCCATATTCTTTTACATTGTGAAGAACTTTGACCCATGACACATCCATCAGGTGGTACAAGACAGCCAATTGAGACATTTCAGCACATGGACATACCCCCTACCTTATAAATAAACCTGATCTGGCCACCATTTTACATTCAGTGTTTTGCCAGTGTAGGGAGAGGTTGCTGTGTGGAGCAGGGACAGGCTGTTAGGGACACCAAACGCTAGCTAATAGGGCCACAAAAGTCATTTTAAGCACTAGTATAGGTGTGCTATCGATATGTGTGATACACAGAGGGGTGCGATATACTTATAATATACTTTTATAATGAGTCAAAAACACATAGCTCTATATAGTGATCACCTGGAAGTCAGGGGCCTAGGGGCTAGGGGCTTACTAGGGCCATTTTTATATAGGGTAAGGTTCTGGACGGGGTCGCTCTTATCAGGGCAGGTGATTTGTGGTTAGGCTATCAGGGCCAGAATAGCACGCCCCTGTAGGGCAATATCAGGGACAGTTCTTTGCCCACCCTGTCCTTCAATACCACATCATCATCTAGCCCAGGGATGGATGTTTTTTTACTTTCCCTCCTGGATTCATCGATGTGCACTGGAACCCCCCGGATTGTGGTAGGACATATGGTTTCTGATTTGGTGCCGCCGAGCACTTGTTATTGCCTACTACATCTATGCTTTTTGGTTAACTTTAATAATTTCATTTATTTTCATTTTGAGGGATATCTTTTCCATTCACACGTCCGTAAAATGGGTCCGCATCCGGTGCAGACCCATTCATTTTTAATGGGGCCAGAATGTGCTGTCCGTATCCGCGGATCCGCACTTCCGCATCTGTGCTTCCGTTTCTGCAGAAAAATAGAACATGTCCTATTCTTGTCCGCAATTGCAGACAAGATTAGGCATTTTCTATTATAGTGCCGGCGATGTGTGGTCCACAAATTGCGGAATGCACATCGCCGGTGTCCGTGTTTTGCGGATCCGAAAAACACTTACGGACGTGGGAATGGACCCTCATAGTAAAATTATTACAGGTTACGTTTTATCTTCATGTATATTCTAATGGATTGCCTTCCTTGTACATTGTTATAATATACTTTCTATGTTAAAAAGTATATTATAGTGCATTTGTATTGTGCGGCAGTTGTGTGAGGTTCTGCTGCGATACTGCAGGTATATTGAGGGACAAGCGTTATTGGAACAAATAATTTCTACTAATTTCTATACCAGTCGCCCCCCAAAAAAAACAGATTGAAGCGGGGTGTTATATACCAATATACTTTCTTTATAGTGCATTTAGGTACTGTATAGTGCATTTGCGCATGCGCGTACGTGAAAATTATATTGCCGATATTTTGCATTGAAAACAAAAATGAATGGAGATCGCAAATTCGAATAATACATCTGGTATGTCACTGTCCATGTTGTGGGACTATTTGTGCACTTCTAGTAATTATTTCTTGGCTGCAAATATGAGCTGAAGGTTTTTTAGGTTCGCCTGCCATTAAAATGAATTGGACCCACCGTAAAATTGCGGTTCGCGAACATTTGATCGCGTTCGCGAACCGCCCGGAAGATGTTCGTCCATCACTAATGCCAACCCTATAAAGAATACTGGTCCATGGATGTTACATGTTAATTCCAGATTACTTATTTTCCCAGCCAAATGACATCCAGGCACCAATGCCTTTTCATATTACTCAAGGTACAAAATCAACTACTTTTGTAATGCAACAATACATTAGTAACATTGGACATAAATAGCCTTTACACAAGAGACACATTTCAAGAGAGGCCACCTACCCTCTCTCCGGGACCGATATTATACTCAGTGGTACCACAGCCCAAGCTCAGATTCAAGGTCTAAAGGAGTTTCGGTGGCTGTCCATAAGTCTTTCAGGGGGGAGGTGACCGGTATAGAAACAGATGGAGAGGGGCGCTACATTTCAAGTAAGCTGAAGATACAGGAAATCATATTCACTGTGGTCAACTGGTATCTACCCAATCATAATCAGATTTCTACTTGCAGATCTTTTCTAGAACGCTTGTCTGACTTTGCGGAAGGTCAGGTGCTGATCGGCGGGGACTTCAACTTCACAATGGATCCTGCCGTAGACTCCACTGCTAACTCTGGTAGTATACCCAGTAGACAACTGAGGTCTCTTCGATCTTACCTTCATTCTCTTCAGCTTATTGACGTCTGGAGAGTTCTGAACCCCCAAGGTAAAGATTACACCTTCTATTCTACACCCCCCAATTCTTATAGCCACATAGACCTGTTCCTAGTTAGCCACCACACTTTAGCCTGGGGTCCGGAAGCCACCATCGGTAATATCTTATTCTCTGACCATGCCCCAGTATACCTCTCGTTTGAATTGCCAAATTCGACCTTTAAGCCCTGGAATTGGCATTTGAACGACAATCTCCTTAAAGATGCCGAATGTGTAGCTGACATTCAACAGACCATTAAGGACTTCCTGCTTGACCATTCCTCCGATGACACATCTACTCCAACACAGTGGGAAACACTAAAATGTGTCCTCAGAGGAGTCTTTATCAAACATGGGTCCAGACTCAAAAAAGAGAAAGCCCACAAGCTAACAGCATTACTGACAAGAGCCCATACTTTAGAATTACAACAGAAACGGACCTTAGCACCTGACGTCCACGTAGAATTGATGACAGTTAGGGATTCTATTAAGTCGATAATAGATCAGAAATATAAAAGCTTTTTGGATAGAGGGAAAAGATTGCTGCAAGCAGATTTCACCGTTTCAGAGATAATATGTGCCATCCAGGACTCTCCGTCTGGAAAAAGCCCAGGCCCCGATGGCTTCACGCCGGCCTTTTTTAAGCAGTTTAAAGACATAAGGTTTTCAATAGTATTGACGCAAACTCACGTTTTGTCACCCAATCACTGGAAGCCCAGATCAGTGTAATCCCAAAACCCGGAAAAGATCACACTCTCGCATCAAACTACAGGCCCATATCCCTACTTAATATAGATATTAAACTGTATTCCAAGCTGCTCGCTGAGAGACTGGCTCCTCTGTTCCCACGGCTCATACATACTGACCAAGTGGGATTTGTTAGAGGTAGGGAAGCTAGAGATAATACGTTGAAAACTCTCCTGCTAACCAATGCGGCCAAGCACACTAATTCCACTTTATGCCTACTATCAATTGATGCTGAAAAGGCATTTGATAGAGTACAATGGCAGTTCTTAGATTCCTCCCTAAGACAAATTGGGTTGGGCCCTAAATGTCTGACAGGATACGAGCACTATACTCTACCCCCACAGCCAAAGTCAGGGATAATGGTATATTGTCACATGCTCTTCCCATATACAACAGCACGAGACAGGGGTGCCCTCTTTCTCCTCTGCTTTATGTAATAGTAATGAAACATTTGGCTATTGCTCTTCCGGACAATCTGCCAATACCATCGGATTCGGACTGAATGGATGGATTTCCAGCGGTCACCAGATTCCATTTCCATGCTGTCTGTGTAAGTTTCTGCTTAGCCTTTACAGACTATCCCTACCCTTTCCCGCCTGTCTCTTCTTCTTTAATCTCTTTCCTTTCTTTCTACTTTCTCTTTTGCTATCCTCTCCAGCTTGTAGCGATGTTTTTTTAAAAGCGTCTCAGTGTAGGTGCCTAGGCAATGACTCTACCAAGGATGCTCCTCCTTATTACGGGAGTTGAGTAGCACATTTGGAATTTGTATATAAACTACGCATGTCTAGGTTAATGGCCTTCTCAGATCCTTGCAAACTGACACTGTACGCTATTTATTCCTGTCTTGTTAATATTCATATAAAATGTTTAAATAAAACAGTTTAAACATAAATAGCCTTTACACATTACTGATCACACTAAGAGCATATCAGCAGTGACACATTTTCATTTTATGAACCCTTCAATACAAGGCATTAAAATGATAGGAACACACTATAAAACTGCATTGTATGCAGACGACCTCCTTTTATACGTAACTCAACCGCGTATCTCTATCCCCTCCATTCTGAAGGAGTTCGAGAGTTTTGGCCACCTCAGTAATTTTAAAGTCAATTATTCCAAATCTGAGATCCTCAACGTATCCATTCCGCAGGGAGAATTCACCGACATACTTACCTCCTTTCCATTTAGACACCAACCCTCTTCTCTAAAATATTTGGGAATCCAAATACCAGCAGATATCGACCTTCTTTATAAACTGAATTACCTCCCCCTCCTGGACCGCACCTTAAAAGACCTAAATAACTATAGCAAAATCTGACTATCTTGGTTTGGCAGAATGAACGTTCTAAAAATGCATATCCTGCCAAAGTTTTTATACATTTTTCAGACTGTCCCTCTCACCCCACCTGCTATATTTTTCCGTACCATAAAATCTAAGACTCTCAGGTTTATCTGGGGCCCCTTAAACCCCAGAATTGGTCTATCCACCCTCCATAGGGCTAAGTCCAGTGGGGGGGCTGGTCTTCTGGATCTCAGGCTCTATCACTCAGCATCCATTCTTACACGAATTGTGGACTGGCACTTTCATCATACAACTAAACAGTGGGTTCACTTGGAACAATCCTTATATCCTATCTCACTTAAACATGCTCCATGGATTGAACCGGAAGTACGCCCACGAGTCTCCAAACTTAACACAATGGCCCGACAGTCTTTAAAATTGTGGGATTCGTTCACTAATAAAGGGATTGGCTCTAGGAAGCATAGCCCCCTTACGCCGATATTCCATAACCCAGCATTTTCAGCTAGCGCCAACAAAGTGTCTTTCTTGGGATTACAGGCATCTACAGACCCCCAATTCTTTTCATTTGCTAGCAGGTGCTCCACTGCCCTCATTATCTGAACTCACCTTGAAATCTCCTACAGCCCAGTTGTCCTGGCTAGAATACCAGCAGATGAAATCGTATATTTCTTCAAAAGGGGAACAGGGCTTCTTCAGTTCTTCCCTATCTCAGATGGAGAAATTGTTTCTCTTGACGTCCCCGCCGACACACCTGATCCCTGCAATATACCAATGCCTGCTAGAAGGCACGTACAAGGGTTCTCCTGGATTTTTGAAAGGATGGGAGCAGGAGTTAGGGTCCCCTTTGACGACCGCAGATCAGCAGAAGGCGTTTATTTTTACACACAAGCTATCCATGGCATGCTCTGCCCAGGAAAAAAATTATAAAATTTTGACGCGTTGGTACAGATATCCGGTCAAGCTACATAGGATATTCCCCTCTGTGTCTGACACTTGTTGGCGTTGTGGAGTAGCTGAAGGTACAATGCTTCACATCTGGTGGGCCTGCAATAAGGTCAAACCTTTTTGGGAAGAGGTTTTTGCGATTTATAGATACATTACAAAACAAACAGTTGCAAATACCCCCCAAGTGGCGCTCCTCTCCATCTTACCGGGCTCTATTGCCTTTCAAAAGAAAAGTATCTTGAGATTTTGTGTCTCGGGGCAAGGTCGGTGATTCCCCGATATTGGCGTACATCCCATGAACACTCCATCAGAGAGTGGTATCAAGAGATGCTATATATAGCAAGAATGGAAGAAGTCTCTGCTGAAAGCTCCGGACAATCTGCCAATACCATCGGATTCGGACTGAACGGATGGATTTCCAGCGGTCACCAGATTCCATTTCCATGCTGTCTGTGTAAGTTTCTGCTTAGCCTTTACAGACTATCCCTACCCTTTCCCGCCTGTCTCTTCTTCTTTAATCTCTTTCCTTTCTTTCTACTTTCTCTTTTGCTATCCTCTCCAGTTTGTAGCGATGTTTTTTTAAAAGCGTCTCAGTGTAGGTGCCTAGGCAATGACTCTACCAAGGATGCTCCTCCTTATTACGGGAGTTGAGAAGCACATTTGGAATTTGTATTTAAACTACGCATGTCTAGGTTAATGGCCTTCTCAGATCCTTGCAAACTGACACTGTACGCTATTTATTCCTGTCTTGTTAATATTCATATAAAATGTTTAAATAAAACAGTTTAAACATAAATAGCCTTTACACATTACTGATCACACTAAGAGCATATCAGCAGTGACACATTTTTATTATATCGATTTAATCTAAACTTTTGGTATTACTGAAGCTGATATTGGAAGAATTCTTTCTCTTTGAGGGATCAGTTTATGTACAGAAACGGGAACAACCATGGGTCCCAATTAGAGATGAGCAAATTTTTAAAAAAATTAGATTCGCCAGTTCGCTAAATTTTTCGGGAAAAAATCGGTTCGATCCGAATATATTTGCGGCGAATGACGTTAGAAAAAGACTATTTCCTGGTTGCTGAGAGCCTTTATAGTGGTGTAGAACACTGTGCCTTGCAGTAACACGCATAGGGAGTCTGCTTTGGTAGTGAAATAATACTGGGAGTCTGTATGACATACAGATGACAGGCGTCTCTCTCTTAGAATCACTGCACACTTCACTTATTTGGGCAGTCACGGGGCCAAAACTGACCAAATAACTCAAGTATGAACTCAGCCTTACAGGTCGATGTTAGTGCCAAGAAGAAGTGCACTCCGTTTACACTGTCGCCAGCTGATTCCACATAGATGTTATCAGAACCTGTTCTATTAAACGCATATACAAATAGAGCCTCCCCGACAGAGTGGAAAGGGTGTCAGCAGTAAGTTTGTGTTGACATCACTGATTAATTTGCCTTTCCTCTGATCCGTCAGAACAATAACCCACAAAAAAGGATCCTGTCTGTGGAGCATACGCCTTCATTCGGTCAGCATTTGCTCAATAATCCATATTGCTAATGCCAAAAAAAACAGGACTAGATCTAAAACAGAGATGACACGTGAATGGAATATTTGCAAGTCTTCTGTGTTTTGTACCCACTCCTGCTTTTGGCTACCAAATCATAAGCCAATTCTGATGGGACCATACAGGCCTTACAGCTGCTACACAGACAGGATCCGTTGTGCGTCTCATTTTTCCTTCCTTCTGACGGATCAGAAGAAAGGTCAAACAAATGATGATGTCAGCCAGGCCGAAAGGCAAAATAGTGGCCCATTAATGAAGTGGGTAGGGTGGGAACAGCAGGAGGAGACCACAGAGTGGCCCAATGACAGGGTCTGGAGGTTGCGCAGCATCAGGAGGCTACATAGTGGCACAATGACAGAGTCTGGAGGTGGTGGCAGCATGAGGAGACCACAGAGTGGCACAATGACAATGTGGAGGTGGCGGCAGCATCAGGAGGCCACAGAGTGGCACAATGACAGAGTCTGGAGGTGGCGGCGGCAGCAATAGCAGCATCAAGAGAAGGCCATCGAGTGGCACAATGACAGAGTCTGTGTAACGGTCACGTACACACACACACAGGGGGGAGGATAGTGACCACTGCGCTCCACCCTCACCCCTGGCCCTGCCTACTTGCCTCACGAGTCCTGATGACAGGGGACAACTGGACGGCAGTCCCTAACTTAGTATACATGCGGTAAGGACAGATAAGACAAATAACGGTTAGTGAACGGACAGGGTCAAAACCAAGAGGACAACGCAGTATAGAGGGATAAGCAAAGAAAGGTCAGGAGAAGCCGGGGTCATAAATACCAGGAGAGTCGAGAAGTACCAAAGGAGTCCGCAAAGAATAGTCAGGTGGAAGCCGAGGTCAATATACCAGGAAGGATGCGCAGTACAGGAGGAGCAGGCAAAGGATCATCAGAGAAGAGGATCAGGTAAGTACACAGGTATCCAACAACTGCCAGGAACCTAAATTAACAGGCAACCTGTGGCCAGCAGGCTGCCTGTATTTATAGTGGGGAGTGAGGGTCATGTGACGTGGCCAGCGTCACATGACCAACAGACCGACCAGTCGAGTACCGAGTGATCAGCTCGGCGCTCGAGGCAGACCTAGGAGCAGGGAGCCTCCCAGCTAGCAAAGCCGCCCTGAGAACGAGGTCAAACACAGAACCTCGCTCCCGAAGCTAAGCAGCAGGTCTGCGGCTGATGGAAGTGGCAGTGTGGAAGTGGCAGCAGTATGAGGAAGCCACCAAGTGGCACAATGACAGAGTCTGGAGGTGGTGGCAGCAGAAGCAGGAGAAGGCCACCAAGTGGCACAATGACAGAGTCTGGAGGTGGCGGCAGCAGTAGTAGCAGCATCAGGAGAAGGCCACCGAGTGGCATAATTTGTGATGAACGGCATAGGCAATATTCGAATTTGTACTATTTCGCAAATTTTTGGCGAATATTTGCCATAAATTAGCAAATTTGAAAATTCCTGATATCCAGTCATTGTTTACTTAATTGTGAAAATCGGCACTGTGATATATTCGCGATAAATTCTCGATTAGAATATTCAACACTATTCACGAATATGAATATACAGGGTGGGCCATTTATATGGATACACCTTAATAAAATGGGAATGGTTGGTGATATTAACTTCCTGTTTGTGGCACATTAGTATATGAGAGGGGGGAAACTTTTCATGATGGGTGGTGACCATGGTGGCCATTTTGAAGTCGGCCATTTTGAATCCAACTTTTGTTTTTTCAATAGGAAGAGGGTCATGTGACACATCAAAATTATTGAGAATTTACAAGAAAAACAATGGTGTGCTTGGTTTTAACGTAACTTTATTCTTTCATGAGTTATTTACAAGTTTCTGACCACTTATAAAATGGGTTCAATGTGCTGCCCATTGTGTTGGATTGTCAATGCAACCCTCTTCTCCCACTCTTCACACACTAATAGCAACACCGCAGGAGAAATGCTAGCACCATATTCTAAATATTCACAAATTCTTGAAGTGGTGATATTCGCAATTAAAATTTGCGATTCGAATATTCGTGCTCAACACTAGGCACAATGGCAGAGTCTGGAGGTTGCGGCAGCAGCAGCATCAGGGGGAGGCCACCGAGTACCACAATGACAGAATCTGTAGATGGCAGCAGCAGTTGCAGAATCAGGAGGCCACCGAGTTGCACAATGACAGAATCTTACTTTTTCTTTTTGTTCTGAAATACAAAATAACACAAATAACCGCCGTACTGACTGACTGCTACCGTCACTACTTCCGTGAACCCCTGCACCACTACTTCGCAGGTAGGTAGCCCGCTGCGAAGCAGGTGCTCTACCCCAGGCATGTTTGGCTTCTGACCTCCCACTGCTGCCACCCTGCTGACTCCCAGCCATGCTTTCAACACATATAACCGCCTACGTGAACTGAGAATATATTTTTCTTTTTTTACTGAAATAGGCCAGTAAATGCTTTCAGCATAAATAAATGCACCAGCAAAATGCGTATATATCATTTTCTTTCTGTACTGATATAGGCCAGTAAACGCTTCCAAGACTTATAAGTGCAGAAGTGAACTGAGAATATATTTTGCTTTCTGTACTGAAATAGGCCAGTTAAAGCTTTTAGCAGAAATAAATGCACCAGTGAAGTGCGTATATATTTTTCTTTCTGTACTGAAATAGGCCACTAAATGCTTTTGCCACAAATAAGTGCACAAGTGAAGTGCATATTTTTTTTTCTTTCTGTACGCTTTCAACACATATAACCGCCGACGTGAACTGAGAATATATTTTTCTTTTTGTACTGAAATAGGCCAGTAAATGCTTTCAGCAGAAATAAATGCAGCAGTGAAGTGCATATATATTTTTCTTTCTGTACTGAAATAGTCCATTAAACCATTTTGCCACAAATAACTGCACCAGTGAAGTGCGTATATTTTTTCTTTCTATAATAAAATAGGCCACTGAATGCTTTTGCCACAAAAAGTGCACCAGTGAACAGTGTAAATATTTTTCTTTCTGTACTGAGATAGGCCACTAAACCCTTTTGCCACAAATAACTGCACCAGTGAAGTGCATATATTTTTTTCTTTCTATAATGAAATAGGCCATTGAATACTTTTGCCACAAATAAGTGCACCAGTGAAGTGCGTATATTTTTTTCTTTATGTACACTTTCAGCTCATATAACTGCAGAAGTGAACTGCATATATATTTTTCTTGTTTGAAAAGATATAAGCCACTAAAGGCTTTTCCACATAGCACTTGCACCCCAAGAACAAATTGCTGGAATGACAGAGCTGTGTAATGGCTATTTGGATCCCCAAATAATCTTTCCCTGCACTTGTAAATTGCTTTTCTAGCAGTGTCCCTAGCGCTTTCTGACATCTCTCCCTGCACTAAGATGCTTATAAATAATTTTTTCATTTTTTTTTGCAATCAGGTTTTTCCAGTTGCTGTCTCTAGCGCCTTCACGCTTGAAAATGTCTGACTCTAAGATGGCCGCCGTATTTATAGGGCTGTGACATCACAGGGCTGGCTGCTGATTGGCTGCATGCATGGCATTATGGGTCAGCCCACCTTCCCAGAGTTCCTTGCCCCATGTCCTCACACGTGTAGCTGCCATTGTATCCG
The DNA here is from genome assembly GCF_905171765.1 of Bufo bufo. Taxonomy (NCBI): domain Eukaryota; kingdom Metazoa; phylum Chordata; class Amphibia; order Anura; family Bufonidae; genus Bufo; species Bufo bufo. The sequence goes on from NC_053392.1 coordinate 237,938,036, forward strand.
CCATTTTAGGAAAAATTGAGATTCGTTACCACGAAGCGCGAGGAAATTCGCATTCGTTGCGAATCTAATTTTTCCAGAAATTTGGATCGAATTCCACTTTGTCAGCTTCAATTCGCTCATCTCTAGTCCCAATGTGTCCCACGCAAATGAAAATGCTTAAATTATAGTTTTCAAAGACCATTAAATGTATTTTTATGCTTTTACCAGCAGTATGCAATAATGTAGTTTCTCTTTGTTGATATATCTTATATATAGGTGCCTTTTTTTCTAAAAGGTGTTTGACCTAAAATAAGCTTTATTATCTATCTAGCATAAAGGAGATCAGTTTTCTTGACACCCTGGTTTGAAAAGAAGTTGATTAGTGACCTGACATAGATGCAGGGCCGGGCCGACACAGAGGCTGGGGAGGCTCCAGCCTCAGGGCGCAGGCCAGCTCCCCAGCCTCTGGGCGGCAGGCAGACCACTGAGTCAGAAGATACGATGGTATATTCTAACCCCCAGGCGTTTCCATGGTGACGGGGACACTTGCCTGGGGGTTAGAATATACCATCGGATCTGAGTTTTCACGCTATCAGTGAGATCGTGAAAACTCAAATCCGATGGTATATTCTAACCCCCAGGCGTTCCCATGGTGACAGGGACACTTGCCTGGGGGTTAGAATATACAGGGCCACGCCGCTCACAGGAGTACATTTATAAACTAATCAGTAACTTTAACTTTAATCATTGCTCATTGCTGATCTCTTTACTTGGATTATTTGGATACCTTACTCTGTCTTAGCTCCGGTAATAGCAGGCAGTGCGGCGCTCACTCACTGACGTCACGTGCCTGCTCCTCCCACTAAGCGGCACAGGCGCGGGACGTCAGTGAAAGACCTGTCTGCGCCCGCGCAGTGTCCTGGTATTAGTCTCACAGAACACATTGCACATGCACTGACTGGTCTTTCCACGGCACATGAGCGAAATTACAGCGCACCAGGCATATGAGGTCGGCGATGAGGAGTGAATAAATTAGCAGTGGGGCGGTGCTGGGCTGAAGGAGAAGGGGTGCGGCTTGGCTCTGACGGACAGAGGGACAGCCCCTTGGGCTCCTTATTTAGGTAATTTTCATATTAATAAAAGCGATTTTATAGACAAATTACAAGACACAGGGCAGTAATACTAGTATATTGTAATATAAATTGTGAAGACTGATGTGGTCATGTTAACAGCTCAGTAAGTGAAATCCTGGTGACAGAATCCCTTTAAACTGGTCCACCAAAGCCCCACTAACAACGCCGAACAATGGAGCAAACAAATGCGAGGTTAGGTGGGCTGGCACAGATTCAGACTCCTTCCTCTATCTTCTGTCTTCTGTTTCTTGGCCACAGCAAATGCTGCAATATAAAGGCCCATCTTCCCACCACGGGATGCAGGAAACCAAAGAGGGAGACAAGAAAGAAATAGGGGTGACAATGTGCATACCATATTTAAAGTGCTGTGCGACCTTGTGTACCTTAAACTAAAGCATTCTGGGGGTCTCTTGCACTCTATATTGTCCCTTCTGCACACAGTATTGCTTACAGTCTTACCAGCAGTGCTCACCTGGCTGTTCTTGGCCAAAAGTGTGTCTATGCTACAAGTCTTGCCTACTATCAATATGTGAAGGGCTAGGTTACTCCTTGCTACCCCATTGCTCTGGCCTCTACTCCCCTGCATTGGACAGTTGTGTCTTTGCCCTAAACAGGTCCTCAGTTTGACACTCCCTTATGACAAGTGCCACTCACTTTTACTGTCAGTTAGCTACATTCAGTTTACCAGTTCACATAGTGCCCTCTCTCTCTAAGGTAGCTCTTCTGCATCTCCCTATGAGTCCCCCTCAGTGTGAGGACACTGGTTGTGCGACCCTTATGCTGACCACTAACTCAGCCTACACTCAGTAACCAGTGTGTACCATCTGTAAGGTCTCCTTGACACCCTGTTCAGTGGCATACCTCCAATAGAGGCAGACCAGGAAGCTGCTATGGTGCCGTGGGGAAAATTGGCAGTGAACCAAAGGCCTTACACCCTAATTACTGTCCAGCTACAGTATAATATCCCTATCAACAGTGGTGAAAGCTAAAGGACCTGTGATGATGTCATAACAGGTCCTGTACATCTAGTAAAAGAACTGCACAAAGAATGGTGTAGTTCCCAGGTTAGATAGGAGCATCTGTCAGGGCCTGTGATGACATAATCATCATCATCACAGGTCTTTTACATTTTGTAAAAAAACTGCACAAAGCATCATCACAAATCCTTCAACCCCCAACAGCATGGAGAAGAATCAGGAGGATGAGCTCTCCACTGAGACTAGAATGGAGTGGTAAGAGGAGGTCATTTCTCTTCATTTGCATCCCATTCTCAATTTCTACTCATATCCCACTTATAGCACTGCATACATTTACACCCACTATTACCTCATATAAAACTGACCACATATACTGTATGTTTGCAAAGCTACCATTGTGTATGTCAAACATAGGCGATAAAGGAGATAAGCAGACCCTAATTAAGAACTATGGTGTGTGATTGCTGCTTTTTCTTATTACATGGGGATTAAACTACTGCACTTCAATAAACTTTTATTTTCTGAAACCATAAGGAAAAATTTTAACTAGTGTTTGATTGCTTTACTTTTATCAGTACATTACAGGAAATTCTTTTACTCGTTTCTCAGTGACTGCTTTGACATAAAAGCATTACATTACTTTCAGCACTATATTTAGAACCTCCTAGTCTGCACACACTTATACTAACTGTTCTGTTGGTCTGTATGAATTAAGCTGCACTTACACGCATAGTGGGATGCGAATTAGATTCAAGCATCCTGCTACATTTTGAATTTAATTGATCTCTTTTCTGACACCCAAATGAACTATATACTGTCATTAAAATTTCTTCAAAACTATGTATTGAGGCCTAAAGATGAGAAAAAGTCGAAAAGGCCAAGCTTAGAAAAGTGGAACTGCATGGACAAGACATAGTTCATGTTCGGTTGGCGGTCAGTGTCCACTGCTGCCCTGCTACTTACCATGACACTCAGCAACCTCTGCAAGCTGCTGTCTCCATTGCTCCAGTAACTGCTCCCTTTAGGGAGTGCGCTCACCTGTGGACTCTTAAAGGGTCAATGCGTACATCTGCAAATCCTTCCCTGGCCAATGCTGAAGTTCCCTGGGTATTTAAGGCAGCCTCCCCTAAGGCTGTCTAGTCTCTAGTAACTAGCTAAGGTGTGATCTCTTGTCTGACTACCCGTGTACTGTACCTTGCCTGTCTACCGATACCCCTCCTTGCTGCTTGCCCCGACCTTGGAACTGCTACCTGGACTATGCATGTACTCAGTCTGCCTTGACCTTGGACTCTGTTCAGACTACGTTATGATTTATCCCTTGGTGCTTTTGCTATTCTCTTGCATTTTACCTGCATTATCTCCCACCTGTGTTCCTGTGAGTTCTCCAGTGTTTACCTGCACCTCTAGTTTTTATTGTGAAGTCCTGTTTAGCTAGTTCATCTGTACTGTCCCTGCTCCTAACTAGTACCCAGCCTATTTCCCTTGCCTGAGTCTGCTCACCTCACTGACCCAATGGGTTAGCTGCCAACCACACCAGAACTATCCCAGGAGGTGGTGGCCTGGTTGTAACCCCACATTGAAGTCCAAATCCCTGTATAGGGGTTAAAATCTGGCAACTAAAATTTAATGTTGATAAGTGCAAGATAATGCACCTGGGGCGTAAAAACCCAAGAGCAGAATATAAAATCAGTGATACAGTCCTAACCTCAGTATCTGAGGAAAGAGATTTAGGGATCATTATTTCAGAAGACTTAAAGGTAGGCAGACAATGTCATAGAGCAGCAGGAAATGCTAGCAGAATGCTTGGGTGTATAGGGAGAGGAATTACCAGTAGAAAGAGGGAGGTGCTCATGCCGCTCTACAGAGCTCTAGTGAGACTTCATTTGGAGTATTGTGCGCAGTACTGGAGACCATATCTCCAGAAGGACATTGATACTTTGGAGAGAGTTCAGAGAAGAGCTACTAAACTGGTACATGGATTGCAGGATAAAACTTACCAGGAAATATTAAAGGACCTTAACATGTATAGCTTGGAAGAAAGACGAGACAGAGGGGATATGATAGAAACTTTTAAATACATAAAGGGAATCAACAAGGTAAAAGAGGAGAGAATATTTAAAAGAAGAAAAACTGCTACAAGAGGACATAGTTTTAAATTAGAGGGGCAAAGGTTTAAAAGTAATATCAGGAAGTATTACTTTACTGAGAGAGTAGTGAATGCATGGAATAGCCTTCCTACAGAAGTGGTAGCTGCAAATACAGTAAAGGAGTTTAAGCATGCATGGGATAGGCATAAGGCTATCCTTCATATAAGATAGGGCCAGGGGCAATCCATAGTATTCAGTATATTGGGCAGACTAGATGGGCCAAATGGTTCTTATCTGCCGACACATTCTATGTTTCTAAGGGTGAATACCGGGGAAGCACCAGGATAACGCCCTTAGGGTTAGCCCTAATTCAAACTGGTTGGTTGGCACAGTTGGTCCACACAGTTCACTTGCCACATACTTAGATTTTCTATTTTTGTTATATTGTGTACAACAAAACATATACAAGATTTAACCATGTATATTGAAATATATAAAAGAATAGAAAAATATAAAATTATTTGCCACTAGTGAACTAATTATGCACTTCAAAACAATTTATAAGTATATATTTTCTAAGTGTCACTGAGCTTTCCAAAAGGTTTTGATGAGTGGAAGTCTGAATGTTTAGACCCTTCCCCCACACCAGGATACTAGAATGAGGAGATAGAAGAGCTCTATTCTTGTATTAGATGGGATCAAAAGAAAGTTTATGGGCCCCTCTAGGTTCTGACTCTAGCGATCGGTGGGGTCTCAGCACTCAGACCTCCACCAATTAATACCGTTGGTAGGTTGCCATGACACATTAAAAGTTTTTGGAGTATTGCTAAAAAAAGTTTTTGTAAAAGCATTTGTAAAATTTACACTAGATGGAAAGCTGTCAAGAAGAAGATTATTGTGACAAACCATTGAGACTCCTTCAGTAGTTATTCTCCTAAATTCATTAAATTTTACCATTGTCAAAGTATAATTTTCTTATGTCCACCTCTCAATGCCATTTTACAGTTTCTGTTTTATCTACATACTAATTTATAAGTATATATTTTCTAAGTGTCACTGAGCTTTCCGAAATCTTTTGATGTCATGGCAAAGGTTTTGATGAGTGGAAGTCTGAATGTTTAGACCCTTCCCCCCCACCACATCTACATTAAATGTTGAATAACTTTACTTTACACTTACTGTACATTACTTTATATATATATTGTACTGTTCTTAACTGACCATCTGCATTACAGATCAGAGCTGCATTTATGATACTGTAAAATACAGTTGTAACCAATTTAGCTGGACAGTTAGTTTTAATTACTTCAAATTAATGTACAGTGTCCCCAGACTAAAGACTGAACTTCTCGTAATGTACAGTAAATTAGCAAAACCAGATCTCTGCAGTGACTGATTCAGTGAATAATACTGGAAGACTGAAGCATTCTAATACCATTTTAGGGAGTTAATAGAAGTTACTTTCATTCAGCACTACATTAGCAATATCAGAGCACCTCTCTCTGGAGGACATGACATTATATTACTTGGACAACCACCGATTTCAATGGGAACTGTGTAAAGATTAATTTACCCTGTGTTGATGCTGAACACTTGCTGTTAGATCCCTCCATAGATAACAGCTGACCATAAGGTAAGTCCCTTTAAGTAAAAGGGTTGTCAAAAGTGGACAACCTGTAAAGATTATTTCTTGACATATATTACCAATAACTACTACTTATTAGTGAGTCAAGACAACTTTACACTGAATTAGTTTTCCTAAATACTATAGTAAGCACATGTGAACTTATGGCAGTAGTTTCACTTCCCCATAAAGCACTGGCCTTGGTTGAAACCTAGAGAAAACTTAATCAGGATGTCTTTCAGATTGTGCTAACTCACTATTGCAGTTTTCACTTGCAGAACCTCTTCATACAGCAGTCCTTGTAAACTATGGCTTACTTTCCAAGCTGCTACAATCGTGCATATTAATATGAGTCTCATATTAGAACATTGAAAGCTAATTTGCTGCCAGCAGATGTGTAGTCTGGGTGAAAGTGCTTCTTCTTGGCCTTGATTTCATAATCTTCTGAAAGTCGAGATGACTGTAAGTGTTTGAAGGCAGCAGTTGAGTTTCTCAGTTTTGACAGAAACTCAGATAATTGAGAAGTTACTGGTGGTTTTTCTTTCTTTTGCTTCCTTACAACAAAAAATTGGTCACTAAAGAATTATAGGACTATACAAGGTGTACTGCCAAATCAAGCTAAAGCTTTTCTATAATGACCTACTAAAATAGTCAGTTTTCCTTTTACCCCTAGTGTACTGTACCTTACCAATACTGTGAAGACAAACAGTACTGCTCCCATATCACAGGTAGCATATGCATTTACCCTACACTTTTAGATAGATCTCTAATTGAAATAAGTAAATATACATATATTATATCAGTGTTTAAAAAAAAAACGTAATGCAATGCATTAATGTTGGCTTCACCTGGGCCCTTCACCTACTGTTACTCTTCACACAGAGCGATAGAGTTCTATTTTGCAGCATCCGAAGCTTATGGAAGAGTAGGAACCTGGCTCTCTACAACTTTTTCTGTTACTACAGTACTTTTATTCCCTATGGAAAATGTACGAATCAAAGACACATTTTTTAGAAACTACTGTACATTGCTTATGTAGTGCTTTTCTTGCAAACCGAGTTCAGAGTGAGGGTTAAATGAGTTTAACTGTCATATGCAGCAAGTAAGGGCTGTATTACACCAGGCAGACGACTGTCGGGAAGGAAGCGTTCCTTCCCGACAACTGCCTGCTTGTCAGTGGAGAAGACCACTGCTATTACATCAAGAACAATAGGCTGGCCAATTGTAGGGGCATGGTCTTCTCATGTGTAAAGATTAGAGATACGCAAAGTTCTTAAAAAATTTGATTCGGACGATTCTATGAATTTCACAAAAACATTTGCTTTATGACAAATTACTTGGTCATGAAGCACATTTCTTTGTAAGTAGCATGTGCAGTGACGGGGAACGGCAATTGCGCTGCCCCCCGTCATTGAACCCCTCAGATGCCGCATTCATCGCTGATCACAGTACTTACCTTATCTATTTGAGTGTGAAGAGGCTGCCGCGCCTATATTACTTGAACATCCAGAGTGAAATCTCTCACAGTGCGCAATGACGTTTTCACGCTGGCCGATGTGGTGACATCAAACGTCACTGCGCACGAGATTTCACGCAGGATCTTCAAGCAAGATGACCATGGTGGCCTCTTCACACTGAAATAGATGATGTAAATATGATTTTTTAAATTTTTACCTTCATTTCAGGGAAAATTAATTTGTTACCATGAAGCACGAGGATATTTGGCTTCTCGGCAAATCTAATTTTTCCTGACATTTGGATCAAAATCCACTTCGGATACTTTGATTTGCTTAACACTAGTAAAGATACAGTTCTTAAATGTTACTGAAACTCCCAAATAAAATATGGGCTGGAAATGTTGTGTCTTTCTTGTGCTGAAGACATTATAATCCTTCCCTGATGCAGGGTTATCTATAGCTGTTTGTGGCCAAACCTCTGATCAGGCCTGTTTTTCACACTCATAGCCTCCTCCTCCTTCAGTGTCCTTGTGGCCAATATTCCACATAGAACTGTCCTTACATCCGGCTTCTCAACTGTATACCCATAGGGATGGTCTCCAGCACCCTCATAGTCTCCTACTACTCAGCTCATCACACACAGTGGCCTCATCACACCACAGCATACAAGTGGTCCCTCAAGATACAATATTAATTGGTTTCAAGGTGACCACTGTAAATTTAAACCATTGTTACCTGAGTCTATAATCTATGGAAAACTGGTAATTGGTTCAAAAGCCCCAAAATGTCATCCTAAAATAAAATAAAATTAAGATGAAAGAAAATTAAGCAGCCCTTACATATAACAGACAGAAATAGCTGCTGGAAGCAGAAAATCACTTTTTATGATGAGGACAGGAACTTAATCAGGGTCTTGTACAGCAAACAGTGTACTAGAAAAATAACATGGAGTCACCCTCACCCAGTGACTATAGGGCAGTACAGGTGATCATAGGCGTGCGCAGCCTACTGCGCGCGTGTATATGTATATATTATATACACATACACACACACACATACATATATATACACAAATACACTGTGCATACATACATACACACCTGCACTATCAATATAATGAAGGGAGAAGAAATCATTTTTAAACTTACTGTATTTTTCGCCCTATAAGACGCACCTAGGTTTTAGAGGGGGACAATAAGAAAAAAATATTTTTAATTACACCTGTAGTCAGACCACCAATCAGACCCCCAATGTTAATCAGACCTCAGCTGACAGCCCCAATAACACCCCCGATGTTAATAATACCCCAATAAGATCTCATATCAGACCCCCAATCAGACTTCAGCTCAGACCCTAATGTGAATGACCCCCAATCAGACCTCAGATAAGAGCCCCAGTGCTTCATATCAGTCCCCAATGCTGCTCTTCAGCCCCCCAGCAGCCTCTCTTCAGCCCCCCAGTGCCTCATATCAGTCCCTAGTGCCCCTCTTCAGCCCCCAGTGCCTCCATCAGCCCCCAAATAAAATTAAAAAACTTGAGGGACTACTTGTATACCCTTGTTGCTGTTGGGAAGGAGAGCCTCTTTTTAATACCACAGTTACTTGGCCCACACGAGGAACACAGCATAACTACACCTATGCATTCTCAACTTTTAGGGACAACTACCACGTAATTCCCCAGCAATCATGGCGTCCTGGATGCCTCTATTTATTGTATGATGCTCAAAGTTTTGAGACTGGAGAATTTGATTGCTTGTTTTTTTCAGAGCAAAATATTTCACAATGTGACCTTACATGTCTTACAGGCCTAAAATGACAACAAAACACAAATGAAACAAGCATGAGATATGAGTCAACATATACGTATCTACCTGACAAACAGCGTATATGAGAATATGCATTTGTTCTGCCTATGGAGGAAAGTGGCATTACCACAAATGTATTTTTGACAAACACCGTCCCTTTAAATGATATTCAAAAGCACAACAGCAAAAATTTCCACCGTATTTTTACATTTAATGGCATTTTTATTGTAACAGCTTAGTAATATGAATACCGAGTCTCATAAGCAGACTTTAAATCAGGAAGTCAAGCTTTATCATGACTGTGGTGAGATGCATAAAATATCATTGAGATATGCTTTCACTACCACCTACAGACTTTCCATTAGGAGGGGGAGAAAGGACTGTACTTTGCAGAAAAATACATAAAAACACACAACAACTGTCTCCAACCACAAACAAACACCTCTGTGTCATTCTGAAATTATATGCCATTATAAAAAAGAGCCAATCTACAGATCACTAAAGCCCTGAATGGAAGCCTCAGTAACAATCTTAGGCCTCATGCACACGGCCGTTGTTTTGGTCCGCATCCGAGCCGCCGATTTGGCGGCTCGGATGCGGACCCATTCACTTCAATGGGGCTGCAAAAGATGCGGACAGCACTCCGTGTGCTGTCCGCATCCATTGCTCCGTTCCGTGGCCCCGCTAAAATAATATAACATGTCCTATTTTTGTCCGCGCTTTGAGGACAAGAATAGGCATTTATATTGAAGGCTGTCCATGCCGTTCCGCAAATTGCGGAACGCACACGGACGCCATCCGTGTTTTGCGGACCGCAAAACACACTACGGTCGTGTGCATGAGGCATTAATGGCATCAACAGTTACTTTAAAAAAAATGTTCATTTAAATACAGAAAAAGACCAAAAGAGGTGCACGAACAAGGCACTGGAAATTGTATGTTACTAGAAACTGGAGCAAGGCTGAAATTACATACTATATGGGGTATCATTAATAAAATCACAGAAAAGAGCTAGTATACTGTATTGTGTTAATCTGTAAGGCCTCCAAGAAGAGGCTAATTCCAAAAATGGTAGAAAGTAAGATACTCTGATCCTTATGTAAAACCTTATTGTTGATCCTTAACACAATCCTCTAGGTAAGACAACAATGACCAAACTTTCCCTAGTAGCCCATTATAGATGAGACCTATTGGACCTCTGTGTAATAATGCTTAAAAGTTCTTAAAGGGGTTTTCCAAGAGTACAATATTGATAACCTATCATCAGGATAGGTCATCAATATCAGATCGGTGGGGGTCAAACTCCCAGTACTCCTACTGATCAGCTGTTTGAAGAGACCACAGTGCTCCAGTGAGTGCTGCGGCCTACTCATAGCATGCCAAGCACACCACAGTACATTGTAATGTGGCTATATATGTCATTGCAGCCCAGGCCCATTCACTTCAATGGGACTAAGCTGCATATAGGCCATGGGACAGATGAACTTGACGTCTATGACCTAGGAAGAAGCCACAGTACTCACCAGAGCATCATAGCCTCTTCAAACAGCTGATCATCAAAGTGCAAGGAGTATGACCCCCACCGGTCAGATATTAATGATGTCATAAAGGGTGCATGTCATAAATGTGAATACATATTGTATGACATGGATACATATTAAAGGGATTATACAGATTTGTAAAATTGATGGGCTATATTTAGAATAGCAAAAACACAAATGCAATAGTACTCTGCAACAAGCACTCTGCCCTGCCTCTATGCTGGATGTTGAATGAGGCATTGGTGTACATTTTGGCCAAAGCGTAATAAGCCACTCACCACGTCAAGGTCGCCTCTATGAGTGGTCCCTAACACTAGTTCCTACCTGTTTATGGGCCATGATAGCCACACAAAGTCCAGGGAGCGCAGGTACAGCATGCACGCCAGGCACACTCTGCTTTTAACCCCGTCCGGTGCCGTGACAGCTTTCATCGGATCCAGGGATGCAAGTACCAACATGCATGCTGAGCCCACTATATACTTCTCCTGGAGCCAAATGGCTACTGGTAGGCGCTGTAAAAGTAGACTCAGTTTTATACTGACTTTAAAACCAGCCTCCAGGGCAGACTAACTGGTCAGGTGTGCATGACTGCATGGAGATCGCCACGCCTCCAATATATACTACAAAGAAAAAATGTGGGGGATTCAGTCAGCACAACCTGCCTGCAGGTGCACATCGCTATGGCGAAATACACATAAAAACACAAATGCAATAGCACTCTGCCCTGCCTCTATGCTGGATGTTGAATGAGTGCTATTGCATTTGTGTTTTTGCGTTTGTATGTGTATTTCGCCATAGCGATGTGCACCTGCATACAGGGTTGTGCTGACTGAATCCCCTATATTTAGAATAGGCCATCAATATTTGATCGGTGGGGGTCTCATGATTAACTGTTTGAACAGGTTATAGCAATCACTTGAATATGACAAGGTTGCAATACTCAGTATAGCCAGTACAAAAAGTCAGCAGTTCTGAGTACAAACCAGCCTACAAAGGCTGCAGCACATATATGAACTCCATTGCCCTGTCAAACTATGATATCTATGATAGGCATAGGCTATCAATTTTGCAAAAATAGCCATAACCATATGGAGCCTACTCCCTACATTGCACTGCCCACTTCTTTATAAAGTGGCAATCTGGGAGCAAACCCACCAAAAAAAAAATCACATATGTGTGCAGTGTCGGACTGGAGTTCCTAGGGCCTACCAGTAAAATTCATTCTGGGGGCAGACTTGAAGAAGGGGAGTTCCTAGAAAACGAATATACTGGCTGTCTGCCTCCGTACCTAGAAGCCATCTCAGCCACCTGATGCATCTATAATAAATAACTGGGTAGTTTGTTAAATAATCTACCCAGTCTTTTATATGGACACAGGCTGGCTGAGATGCTGTAAGCTATCTATTTATATGTCGTGCAGTAACTATACTGTACCATGTGCCACTTGTGCAGAGGGTGAGGGACTAGGGGCTCACCTTGTTCAGGGCCTATATTTTTGTGCAGTTGAGGGCTTGCATAAAACGTGCAACTTTTTGACGCCAGAAAACTGGTGTTGGGGTTTGATAAATCTACCTGTACATTTCTGTCTATGTTCATGTGGTGTTTACTAGGTAGAATTATGGGGCTACCACTTCATGTGGCATACTTTGATCCAGCTGTCTATGGTCTCATTAGAATCCATTGCTCCCAGTGGTAATTGCTGTAGAGTAAACTGCGCTACGATATGTCTGATTCATTTCACATAAATGGACTGACAAAGCGATGCAACATGATAACACTTTTATGATGATGGGAATCAAATGCAAGATGATGCTTGTATTACAGGTGAATACCACACAACCCTATAATCAAATTTTGACCTTTAGCTGTACTGCTTCAGAAGATGCAGTTGGCATATTTTCTGTGCTACAAGTAAAAATCAACGGGTCACTGTTGATTTTTGGAGTTTGCAGACAACTTTTTTTCTTCTCCTCATCCCACCCCACCAGCCGAATTATCTGTCGGCTGGACAGTGAAGGGCGTGTCACAATGGGGTTGGGTTGAAATGGGTTAGGGGTTTATACTGTATTATACATATGAATATTATTTTTTACGTAGATTTATATTTTTTTGTAAATAAAAAAATGCTTTAATTAACGGGGGCAGAGGTGGATGGCCATAGATCCTACAGCAAAATTTCCCAGTGGGCTAATGCCCACAGGGCCACCCAGGCCCTCCTCACGGCCGCTGGTCGGATGCATAGAGATCTCATGCTCTCAGCATTAGTTGATGCTAAGAGCATCTGGTACTTATGCACCTGGCTGGCAGAGGAAAGAGTCCTCCTGCCTTCAACTATATTGCCACCCTCAGGATGGTGATAGGGTTGAATGCTGCAGAGGGGGCTGCAGTATTTTGAGCTGCATTTTGGTATTTAATTCTGCTGGGGCAGTATTTTGTGCTGCACTACAGTATTGCTGGCCCTGCCTACATACGTTGGCCCTACCTTCTGTCAGTTTCGACCCGCCTAAAACATGGGGCCACTTTTAGTTTTTTTTTCTAGGACCTCTTTAAGTTCCCAGTCTGTGCTTGGGTGGGGGTCTGAATACTGAGACCCTCACCGAGCACTGGAATGAGGAAAGAGACATGCTTGCATATCGCAATCTCTCCTCTCTGAGGAAAGGAATGCTAGATGGACTAGGACTGGAATAGAAAGTCTATGGACCGTCTTGAAAAAAAATAAAACCTGCAAGAATATGTAGCATGCTACATATTTCTATGGGTTCCACATGGATTAGCCACATGCAGATTTGCCCTAATCCTCATTTGGAGCCTCAGTACATCAAATTTCATATCTGTGTCAGAAATTTGAGTGTCAGATCCTGTAGTTATAGGTCTCAAATTTGCAATATGCAAATCTGACATTGGCATTACTATTAGGGCTGTGCACAGGATACAGTTGCACCCGGATCCTGTAACCTAAGGCAGCAAGAGGTCTTCTGTAGAGGTCTATCAGCATACCAGTGCTGTAAATAACCCATGAAATCTGAGGGTCCTTTTAAATATTTTGCTCAAGAGCTTCAAGTTGTACCTCTGTCCACTAGTAAACTCAACCATCATTATTAATATGGCCCAGGCTTTCTGTTATTTCTGCCTTAAGGATTGTTCTAGTTTTTTTTTTTTTAAATGTCCTCTCTCTCTGTGAAACCTGTGAAGAGATCAATACTTACCTGCTCCCTGTTGCTCTGTTCAGGCTCTGGCACTCCCAGGCTGTCTTCTATGGACTTCTGGTTCCCACGTGTAAACTTCCTGTGCGGATGGGGTTACATGCGCTACTGCAGCTAATGACTGACCTCGGCGGTAATGTGCCCTCAAGCAGCAGATCACTTTTGGACCATGTGTCACATGGGGTCACATCACCACTGAGGCCTGTCATTGGCTGCAGTGGCATATGTGACCCTGTCAGTGCAGGAAGTTTATATGCAGGGACAGGAAGTCTGAAGACATCTCAGCAGCGCCAGATCCCGAACGGAGCATCAGGGAGCAGGTAAGTATATCTCTCTTCACAGGTCCTATTGGGAGGGTGGACATTTAAAAAAGCCTCTTTCAGGTACTGTTGTATAAAGGTTCCATAGGACCACAAGACAAGGCAAATACATACTCATTAGCAGTAACATTTCTGGAACAGTTGTTACTATTTGCTAGTATTCAGTTGTATAATGCAAAATCATGTATTTTAGGCCACGCAGCACATCATCTCCATAAACCAATGGTAAAAATTTAATGGAAATGTCCAGACAAAAAAAAAAGTTAAATATATTTTTCTACTTAAGATATGCTTTTTACCATATGCATAGTTTGACCTTTCTACAGGAAGAAAACATTCATAGCTGAAAACTATATATAGCTGATTCAGGCTGGAGCAGATAAAGATTTAGGCCATTTGAATTAAGAAAACACCATGATGTGGGAGGACGGCAAAATACTCCAGTCATGAAATTCTGCTTCTGAACCGAGCTGTTGTAAAATGCACTGACATGCTTAATGACTTTAATATGAGTAGAGCAGAAAAATACAGACATCAGAGTCTAGACAGATATTAGGGACATGAAATGAATAAAAAGCATTTCCCATCACATAACATGGGCTGAGAGGATGTTTTTTTGTAGCCAATTCCAGTTTCCATTTTCACCTATTATTGACATACACAGAGACGGGAACAAGTACTTGAATCACTGCTCTGGCCAAAAAAATCGGAACAGGATGTTTACAGCATGTATAAAAGCTGCAGTCTTCATTGCTTGTATCACGGAATATAAGCTATATAGACCCGTCCAGGGTAGAAGACTGTCAACATCATAAATATGCACATACAAAACAATATGTTCTCTGGACCTTCATTACCTCTTAGGCTACTTTCGCACTGCCGTTTGGTGCGGATCCATCATGGATCTGCACAGACGGATCCGCACCGATAATACAACCGCATGCATCCATTCAGAACGGATCCGTTTGTATTATCTTTAACATAGCCAAGACAGAACCGTCTTGAACACCATTGAAAGTCAGTGGAGAAAGGATCCGTTTTCTATTGCGCCATATTGCGTCGGTGAAAACGGATCCGTCCCCATTGACTTACATTGTGTGCCAGGACGGACCCATTTGGCTCAGTTTCGTCAGACGGACACAAAATGCTGCAAGCAGCATTTTGGTGTCCACCTCTAAAGCAGAATGGAGGTGGAACTGATGCAAACTGAGCCAAACTGATGCATTCTGAGAGGATCATTTTCCATTCAGAATGTATTAGAGCAAAACTGATCAGTTTTGGACCGCTTGTGAGAGACCTGAACGGATCTCACAAACGGAAACCAAAACGGCAGTGTGAAAGTAGCCTTAGATGAAAATATTTTCTTTCTAACTTCATAGCTAGTGTGTCCTTTACTGCAAATAAGTATCAATTGTCCCTTCCCTCAAAGCACTACCAGTGAGGCCTGCCCTGTACCCATTGACATGCAATGTTCTGCTGAACTCTTTAGTCCACAGTGGTGTGAACTTTTCTACTGAGAGCCCTGAAAAGCTGCCTAGACACTCTCCCAAACCGGTTGTGTATAGTTCTCATGCTAAACCTGAAAGTATCATTAAAGGGGTTCTGCACTTTGTTTTAACTGATGATCTATCCTCTGGATAGATCATCAGCATCTGATCGGCGGGGGTCCGACACTCGGGACCCCCGCCAATCAGCTGTTTGAGAAGGCAGCGGCGCGGCCTTCTCGCTGTTTACCGCTGGCCCAGTGATGTCACGACTAGTATCAACTAGCGTGGGCGGGGCTAAGCTCTGTTTACTTGAATGGAGGTTAGCCCCATCCACGCTAGTTGATACTAGTCATGACGTCACTAGGCCTGCGGTAAACAGTGAGAAAGCCGCGGCACTGCTGGAGTGCCGCTGCCTTCTCAAACAGCTGATCGGCGGGGGTCCCAGGTGTCAGACCCCCGCTGATCAGATGCTGATGATCTATCCAGAGGATAGATCATCAGTTAAAACAAAGTGCAGAAACCCCTTTAATGTTGTATTTCATATGAAACAAGTTATCACTATTAGATCTGTGGGTGTCCATCTACTGGCAACTCCCTACTGATCAGAAGAACTTGGGCCTCCAAAATTATTGAAGCAGCAGGTCAAACATGCACACTGTCACTTCATTCATCTTTACGGAGCTGCTGGAAATAGTGTTAGTACTCAGCTATACCTTAGAGATAAATGGAGTGGCAATGCACATGCTCAACCTGTCTCTCCATTTATTTTGAGGGTTCCAGAGGAGTAAAGGACACCCATTCTTGTGATCAGTGGGGTCCCAGCAGTTGGATTCCAACCAATGTAATAGTAATCCCCTATTCTGTGGATAGGAGATAACTTGATGTACCTGGAATGCCCCCTTGAAGGGACATTTACCCATGGCTAAGCCAGAGGAGGAGAAGTCTGGTAACCTATGGTCTCAAACAGAATACCTTTCCCCGTATATGTTAATATAATTGTATGTATATAGCGATTTAGGAATATAATGTCATCAGAATCACTACAAATTCAAGCTGGAGAGATTTCGAATGAACCCTGGGCTATTTACAGCAGTCTGTATTTTGACAATAGACCAATCAGAGGCTATAAACTTGTGCTGATGGGCTTAGCTTTTGTTAGAGTTGTGCATTTAGTCCCACCGCTTATAATATTTGGAAATGAGTGGTGGGAACATATAGAAATTGGTATTGAGCAGATGTTTTATATAACACTTGCAGATGTTAAAAAGTGAGTGGTCCGTGTCTACACTTACTCATGTTGTGGTATGCAGACAGGAAGATATCACAATTGTTATGACTCTCCTCTCGTTTCGGTATAATTTTAAGATAGGCAGATGAGAAGCAATGCTTTGTTACAGTAATGGAGACTAAAATATTCAAAAATACAACTAATTTTGTTCTTTACTCCCCTGAGAATAGTTATATGACTACTGTTGATGTAGTATGTGTGCAGACTTTATGGGACAACATTTTATGTACAGTTGTGGCCAAAAGTTTTGAGAATTACATAAATATTGGAAATTGGAAAAGTTGCTGCTTAAGTTTTTATAACAGCAATTTGCATATACTCCAGAATGTTATGAAGAGTGATCAGATGAATTGCATAGTCCTTCTTTGCCATGAAAATTAACTTAATCCCAAAAAAAACTTTCCACTGCATTTCATTGCTGTCATTAAAGGACCTGCTGAGATCATTTCAGTAATCGTCTTGTTAACTCAGGTGAGAATGTTGACGAGCACAAGGCTGGAGATCATTATGTCAGGCTGATTGGGTTAAAATGGCAGACTTGACATGTTAAAAGGAGGGTGATGCTTGAAATCATTGTTCTTCCATTGTTAACCATGGTGACCTGCAAAGAAACGCGTGCAGCCATCATTGCATTGCATAAAAATGGCTTCACAGGCAAGGATATTGTGGCTACTAACATTGTACCTCAATCAACAATTTATAGGATCATCAAGAACTTCAAGGAAAGAGGTTCAATTCTTGTTAAGAAGGCTTCAGGGTGTCCAAGAAAGTCCAGCAAGTGCCAGGATCGTCTCCTAAAGAGGATTCAGCTGTGGGATCGGAGTGCCACCAGTGCAGAGCTTGTTCAGGAATGGCAGCAGGCAGGTGTGAGCGCATCTGCACGCACAGTGAGGCGAAAACTTTTGGAAGATGGCCTGGTGTCAAGAAGGGCAGCAAAGAAGCCACTTCTCTCAAAAAAAAACATCAGGGACAGATTGATCTTCTGCAGAAAGTATGGTGAATGGACTGCTGAGGACTGGGGCAAAGTCTTATTCTCTGATGAAGCCTCTTTCCGATTGTTTGGGGCATCTGGAAAGAGGCTTGTCCGGAGAAGAAAAGGTGAGCGCTACCATCAGTCCTGTGTCATGCCAACAGTAAAGCATCCTGAGACCATTCATGTGTGGGGTTGCTTCTCATCCAAGGGAGTGGGCTCACTCACAATTTTGCCCAAAAACACAGCCATGAATAAAGAATGTTACCAAAACACCCTCCAACAGCAACTTCTTCCAACAATCCAACAACAGTTTAGTGAAGAACAATGCGTTTTCCAGCACGATGGAGCACCATGCCATAAGGCAAAAGTGATAACTAAGTGGCTCGGGGACCAAAACGTTGACATTTTGGGTCCATGGCCTGGAAACTCCCCAGATCTTAATCCCATTGAGAACTTGTGGTCAATCCTCAAGAGGCGGGTGGACAAACAAAAACCCACTAATTCTGACAAACTCCAAGAAGTGATTATGAAAGAATGGGTTGCTATCAGTCAGGAATTGGCCCAGAAGTTGATTGAGAGCATGCCCAGACGAATTGCAGAGGTCCTGAAAAAGAAGGGCCAACACTGCAAATACTGACTCTTTGCATAAATGTCATGTAATTGTCGATAAAAGCCTTTGAAACGTATGAAGTGCGTGTAATTATATTTCACTACATCACAGAAACAACTGAAACAAAGATCTAAAAGCAGTTTAGCAGCAAACTTTGTGAAAGCGAATATTTGTGTCATTCTCAAAACTTTTGGCCACGACTGTATTTATGGGGCTATGACCAAAAAAGCGTTGGCTCCAACTGAAGAGTTGTAGCTCTGTAAAAAGTCTTATCTTAACAATATAGATATATCAAAATATTGATACACATACTTTGATATGTTTTTTTTGTCCAAGAATTATTCTTTTAATGAAATGATCTCAATGACACACAACGAGGCATGACTATGGCGGGTGCAGGGGCAGCATGTGCAACTGGGATATGGTGCCTGAGGCTGGTCCAGAAGTCCCTGTGCCACATACTGAAATAATAGCCCAATAATATAAATATCACATTATAGGTGGGGGTGTGCTGTTATACATTTTACACTGTGATCCAGATATTTAAGAATGTAGGATTTATTTACTCCTTTTGCATTAACTTAATTGCCCAGACAAACCATTACATTCAAAGAGACATGGCGTTATGGCTAATCCAAAGAATGTGAGTAAATGGCCCTGGAAAAACATTGTTCGTTGCACTGGACATTTTTACTTTGTCTTCACTACTTTACCAGAACATAAATCCCACGTTGCAATTTGACTTAACTAATAACTATTGCAACCTCCCATCTTTATGTTATTACTTAGAAAAGTATTAGAAAGCACAAGGTTTATAAGAAATGGATGGACTGTTAACATCAACAACCTCACCAGTTTGGTAGCCACACTAGTAAAGTGGATGTCTAGTGTGGAGCGCTGCATTATCTGCAACATTATTATCTGAATTCAGATGGTTCATACTGTACCTTTTGATTCATATTTATTTGTGAATTTATTGCTCCACACTCATTTATAGACTTTAAGGCTACACGCACACGACAGTGAAAAAGAGACATGTGATGTTCATTTTTTTAACGGCCATCACACGTCTGTTTTAAGACCAATAGTAGTCTATGGGGTTATTCACACGGCAGTTTTTTTGACTGTCAGTGAAAAACAGACGTCAAAAAATAGAACATGTTCTATTTTGTCCGTTTTCACTGACCATCAGCCCCCATACAGTTGAATGGGTCTATTTTTAACGTCCTTTTCTCAGAAAGGCATCAGTGAAATAAACGTCCGTTAAAAATGTCTGTTTTTAACGGACTTTTTTTTTTCTCTGTCGTGTGCATGTAGCCTAAGTTCTCTTAAAAAACTTGATAAAAACCTATTATTATTAGAATTATATATACATTTCAACAATGTTTAACCTCATTCCATGCTGTATTAGTATCTTGTGGTAGTTGGTAGCCTGGGGCCTAACAATGAGCACCAAGCCTGTTGTGTATGGATGCCTGTTAGGCCCTTACTTTAGGCAAGCCTAATAGGCATTATGTAATTTTTACTGTAACTAATATAATATACTGCAATACAGAGATTGTTTTCTTTGTGACAGATCATATGTGTCGATATGTTTTACGTTTATTTATTTAAAAAATCCCAAATTTACCCCAAATTTTCTAAATTTGAATTTCTATGATTTTAAAACAGATAGTAATAACTTAATAAATATTTATTAATTAGCATTCACCATATGTCTATTTTATGTTGGCATCATTTTGTTAATGTTATTTTATTTTTTTAGGATGTTAGAAGGTTTAGAATATTAGAAGCAATTTTTTAAATTTTCCAAAATCAACTTTTTTAAGGACCAATTCAGTTCTGCAGTCACTTTGAGGAGCTTACATAATAGAAACCATCCATAAATTACCCCATTATAAAAACTACACCCCTCAAACTATTCTAAACATATTTTGGAAATGTTGTTAACCTTTTAGGTATTCCACAGGAATTAAAGCATAATGGAGGTGAAATTTTTAAATTTCACTTTTTTGTAAACTTTCCATTTTAATAAATTTTTACCTGTAACACAGGGTTAATAACAAAACAAACTTTAATATTTATTACCCTGATTCTGCAATTTACATAAACACCCCATATGTGGTCGTAAACTGCTGTATGGGCACCCGGCAGTGCTCAGAAGGCAAAGAGCACCATATGTTTTTTGGAGGGCAGATTTTGCTGGAATGGACCAAATTGTTTGAAACTACACCACACAAGGCATTTTTAAGGGGTGTGGCGAGCATTTTTACCGAACAGACATTTCATAGAATTTATAACATGAAAAATTACATTTTTATTTACAAGAAAATTGTGCTTTAGGCCCAAACTGTCTTTTTCACAAGGGAAAACAGTAGAATATCACCCCACAATTTGCCACTCATTTTCTCTTGAGTACAGAAGTATCTCATTTGTGGTCATAAACTGTTGTTTGGGGATACACCAGAGCTCAGAAGGGAAGGAGTGGCACCTGGATTCTAACATGGAATTTGCTGAAATGGTTTTTAAGAGCCATAACTTTTTTTTAGTAGTGCGAGAGCTTGTTTTTTTGTGGGACAAGCTATAGTTTGTATTGGCACCATTTTCAGGTATATTTGGCTTTCTGATTACTTTTTATCTGGGAGGTGAGGTGGGCAAAAATTCTAATTCTGTCAGTGTGTTTTTTATTTTTATATTTTATGAGGTTCACCATATATCATATGATGATATTTATTTTGCAGGTTGATTCGATTATGGCAATACTCAATTTATATAGGGAATCATTTATTAAAACCTGCGTTTTAGACGCTGGTCTTAATAACCCCTATATCTGTAGGTGGATCCAACATGTTGAAGAGATGCAGACCTCTACATAACTAGCATCCAGCGCCAGTTCTAAATGTAAGAAAGCTTCCTTGCTAGCTTACATTAATACCATTTTCTACGCCTAAAAGGCGTATAAAATGATGAATGAGATGGGCCTCCCGGCCCGCCACTTCCTCGCCCACGCCACACACATTTTTTTATACATGGCGTGAGCGTAATCTAGGCATATTTCTGGATAATAAATGACCCCCACAGTTTTTTCCATGTTTTGCATAACAAAATCCCTTTTTATTAAAACGTTTTATATTTTGAATCTCTATACAGAGCCATAACATTTTATTTTTGTTTTTCAGCCTAGATCATTGATGGCGAACCTTTTAGAGACCGAGTGCCCAAATTGCAACCCAAAACCACTTATTGATCGCAAAATGCCAACATGGCAATTTAACCTGAATTCTACAGTCCAATATAGTATATCTTCATGTACTTTATTAGTTAGCTATAAACTCCTGCCTACATTCAGTGTGCTGCCTGTGCCGTTCATAGTGCGTCCTGCACTGATAAATGGCAGGAAAAGTCTAAGGCATATTGGTATACCATCGATTTTTTTCAGGGTGCGGGTGCCCACAGAGAGGGTTCTGAGTGCCGCCTCTGGCACCCGTGCCATAGGTTCGCCACCACTGACCTAGATGTTCAAAGGCTTGCCTTTTACAGGACAGACTGTACATTATTGGTACTATTTTCAGCTACATAGACTACAAGACTTTTTATGACTTGATTGGTTGTTTTTTGGGAGGTGATGTGACAAAAAAAGCTGTTTTGGTGCAATTTTTATTTATTTTTTATGGTGTTCACCTGATAGGGTAGATCATGTGATATTTTTATTGAGCCTGTAAAAAGCAATAAGAACATTTTTTGGGGAAAAAATCATTGGGATCATTTATCAAACTGGTGTAAAGTAGAACTGGCTTAGTTGCCCATAGCAGCCAATCAGATTCCACCTTTCACTTTCCAAAGGAGCGGTTCAAAAATGAAAAGTGGAATCTGATTGGTTGTTAAGGGCATCAAGGCCAGTTCTACTTTACACCAGTTTGTGAGTCCACATGTTTTTGTGTTGCCATTTTCTTAGAGCCATATTTTTTTTACATTTTCTGGCACAATTTTTTTTTTTTTACAGCATTCACCTGATAGATCGTATGATCATTTTATAGAGCAGGTCATTATGTACGCAGTGATATCACATTTTATTATTTTTTTTTAATTATTTTTAACAATTTTTAAATGACAAGTGGAGAAAAGGTTGCTTTTTTTTTTACATGTGAAACTTTATTTTTTTATTTTTATGAAACACTTTTTTTTATTTTGCACTTTACACTTTTTGCCCCCTAAACGGATGATACAGACCTCTGAGGGACATTTAATATCTCTTTTTTTTTTTTTACTATTGGTTTCTCCTGTAACTGGGGCTGTTATAGTAGTTCCAGTTAAAGGGGGAATACAGCCCCCAGAAAGGCTGTACAGCATTATACAGCGCTGTACAGCCTCACTGCAGTCCTGATCAAGGTCTAAAGAAGACCCGGCAGCTGCTACCGACAGGAAGCGACATATCGCTTCCTTAGCTGTATACACAGCACTCCAGCGCTGTTTATAAAGTGATCCAGAAGGCAGGGACACTGGGGAACTATCCTTGCCTTCTCTATCGGGTGCCAAGCTGTCACTGACAGCAGGCCCCCTACTCAGCAGTTGCCACCTCAGAGATAAGTCCCGACTGCCTGGACGTTTATAGTCTAAGGGCGGTCGGGAACAGGTTAATACAGTTAAAATAATTTAGTGCATTACTACAGATATTTTAAATCATGAAATAACACCTTTAAGACACAGTTCTGTTTAGTGATTTCAGCATATCAACTTTGTCTATAGTAAAGCACAAGGCCATATTACAGATCCACGTTGTATGTTCAGTGGGTGTGGAGCCACAATCAATCAAGTGGTTTGACTTTGGTATAAACCTAAGGGCGTTATCCTGGCAGTCCCCTGGTACTCACCCTTTACCTCTATACAGGGATCTGGACTTTGCTGCAGGCCACTACCTCCTAGGGTAGTCCCAGTGTGGTTAATGTAACATTGCTCCTCTAGATGGCATCAACTTAGTAACATTTCAGCGCAATGTGAACCACTTATAATGCTTTATATTCTACTGTGCAATCTCACAACTAACCTTAGCCAATGGATTGGTTCTGTGTGTTGCATTGCATGAATTATAAAATGTCTTTCGATTCTTGGTTAAAACAGCTGAATTACTTAAGTCAAAATATTATCTGATCATTTAAAACTATGCTTCAGTGAGCAAAACAGTGAAATTGCTATAGTTTACTTTCATAATTTGTCATTTGCTATTATGAAATATTGCCAAGCTATAGCTTCATTAGCAAGTAGTGTATGAAAAGGAGACTGAAAATATTGATTTATGATCTCTAAAGTCTTGCAACTGTATGCTAGGGTTCTTAGTATATTGGTAAGCAATCAGTGCGACTAGAAGGCCTTGTGAACACCTTGTGGTAGCTGTGTGTGTGAAGATATGCAACTACTGAAACTCTTACTGTATGGCATGGTCAGCATTAAAAAAAAATCTTGAAGAAGCATTTCTATGTTGTACCAAATGTAAAAATACAGTTATGGCTTTTAACCACATTTTTTATGCCTTGTCCTTCCCAAGTGAAATCAATGGGGAAAACCAAAGCAAAAAACCCAAAAAGTTTGAAAAAATAATCCAGCACAACATTGAAACTGCGTGGTTCTTAAATGATGATTAAATGTAAAAAAATGAAAACCAGACATCATATAGAACATGATAATCTCTTTCTAACAAAGCTAGAACCAGCCCTGTACCTCACATGGATACAGAGATCTCCCCATTCATTGCTCTGCCAGATTTATATCAAGCTGCCACCTCAAGGGGAGTGTCTTTTCTGCTGCAGCTAAGGGGGTGTGTCCTTGCTCTCCCTATCACAGCTCAGGAGGCAGTTGATTGATGAAACTGAGCATGTGCGGCCTTCTCAGTAAGCTGGATAAAGAAAAATGGAAAAGATCAAAGAGCAGGTGGCGCTATACAGATACACTTTATTGAATAGCTCAGTGGCTATGCAAAATTTTTAGTTATATGAAATTGAAAAAGTATTCAGATCCAAGTGATGGTTTGAAAACTGTTGAATATTTTTCATGGGACAACCTCTTTAAATGATTTTATAAAATTTTGTCCACTGTTATATAATATTTGGAAAATACAGAAAAACTAAACAGTGCGAACGAAAAGCTCAACTAGTCTTATTAGTCTTTTATAATAATCTTAAATAAAAATTATATGCTAAGAACCAATAACTTTCTTCTTTGGGTGTTGACATTTTAATATATGAAGATGTGCGGCTATATAATGAAAATGTAATAAAAATAAATTTGGTTTAAATCCTTTTGCCCAAGTATCCACAGCAAAATGTAATATTTTAAAACAACAATATTTTTATTTTTCACTTTGGTCAAATTCTTTTTCATTTTTTGCAGCAAAGATTGAGCTTTTCTATGGTACCAAAACAGAAGGAGGGTAATTTAATTTAATTGTTTTATATTAGAAAAAAACATGTACAGAAATGGGTAAACATTGGAAGTTTCCTTATTATTTTTGTAACCAAATTTATTCCAAACATAATGTTCTTACGCTCCTTTGAACACAAATATCACATTTGTGAACCTTAAAGAGGTTGTACCATGCTAATACAGTATATTGATGACCTATCCTTAGTCAATATCAATATCAAAATCAAATTGGCAGGAGTTAACTCACGTAACCCCTGATGATAAGCTGTTTGAAGAAAACATGGCTTTTGTGCGAGCATTGCATCTTTTTTACTGTTTAAAGAGGTTGTGCACCCTGTTTATAAATTACTAGGGATGAACGAACTCGTGGAAGTTCGGGTTCGCCGGGTTCGGCCGAACTTCAGGTCAAAGTTTGGGTTCTGGGCGCGAACTTGACCCGAACTTGACCCTGAACCCGGACCCCATTAAAGTCAATGGGGACCCGAACTTCACTTTATTATTTTCCGTTATAACATGGTTATAAAGGAAAGGAATAGCATTCATAGGACAGAATGCTAAATAAAATGGCCATGGAGGGGTTAAAAATAATTTTAAAAAAAATCACCTTATCCAGTTAATCTCGCAGCCTTGATCGCGCAGGTCTTCTTTCTTCAGAACCTGCGAAAGGACCTGCGATGACGTCACCACGCTCACCACGTGGCGAGCGTGGTGACGTCATCACAGGTCCTTTCGCAGGTCCTGAAGAAAGAAGACCTGCGCGATCAAGGCTGCGCGATGAAGTGGATGAGGTGAGTTTTTTTTTAACCCCTTCATGGCCATTTTATTTAGCATTCTGTCTTAAGAATGCTATTATTTTCCATTATAACCATGTTATAACGTAAAATAATAAAATCACCCGAACACCGAACCCGAACTTCAGTGAAAAAGTCCCGGTTTGGGTCCGGGTACCCGAACTCGCAAAGTTTGGTATGAACCCTCAATATCAGATCAGTGGGTGTCTGATACCCGGCACCCCCACAAATCGGCTGTTTGAACAGGAAGCAGACCTCCATGCAAGCCTAACCTCTTCTTCAATACACTTCCTGTTGTCTCGGAAGTGCAGTGTAATCGCAAGTGCTCATTCCATTCACTTGTCTAGGGAAGAAATTATTAGGGGCAATAAAATGGACGCTGTCCTATTAGTACACACAAAACCTGTCCTAATCACACAGGAGGACAAGTTACTTCAGGACACTGAACTAAAGAGCTGCCTCATCCTCCTCTCCTACTTATTTTCCCCACTGTAGGTATAATGCCCTCTGTAGTGCCATTAGTAGGTATAACACCTCCTGTAGTGCCCCCAGTAACTATAACGCCCCTGTAGTGCTCTCAGTAAGTATAATGCACCCTTAAGTGTCCCCAGTAGCTGTAATGCCCCCCTTATGTGCCCCCAGTAGGAATAATACCCACATTAAGTACCCACAGTAGGTATAATGCCCCCTTTAGTTTCCCCAGTGTCCCCAGTAGGTATATTGTCCCCTTAAGTACCCCTGTAGGTATAATGACCACTTAAGGGCCCACAGTAGGTATATTGTCCCCTTAAGTGCCTTGAGTAGGTTTATCTCCCCTCTGAAGTGCCCCTAATAGGTATAATGCATCTATGAAGTACCCTAGTAGTGACTGCAATACTTTTAGTGCCCCCAGTACATTTACAAACTATTCAGTAGTTAAAATGCCCTCCCCCACACAGTGCCCCAGTACCACCATCCTCTCAAAGTGAATTAAAAAAACACACACACAATACTCATCTGACCCCCCTGGGCCATCAACAATGTAGCTCACAGGTCTCTTCCAAGTCCCGGCATCTCTGCTCAACCACATGTGATGACATCATTGCGCCACCTGAGAAACATTGCAGGCGGTCGCAATGATGTCACCATTTTGCGACTCCCTGCACCAGCCTACTGTCTCATAGGCTTCAGGCCTAGTGGCCTTGGCCTGTGAAAGTAAACAGCGGGGTGAGAACCATTGGCTCCCATGTACCGCTGCAGAATGTAGCATGTGAGCCACACATCAGGGACTCACTCTTCTATGGTGGTATATGGTCGATTTAGCACTTTTTGTAACAAGGAGTTGATCAATACAATTACACCAGTACACCATTACATGGTTATAACGGAAAGGAATAGCATTCTTAAGACAGAATGCTAAATAAAATGGCCATGGAGGGGTTAAAAAAATTTTAAAAAAATATCACCTTATCCAGTTAATCGAGCAGCCTTGATCGCGCAGGTCTTCTTTCTTCAGAACCTGCGAAAGGACCTGCGATGACGTCCATCCTCCTCTCCTACTTATTTTCCCCACTGTAGGTATAATGCCCTTAGTAGGTATAACGCCTCCTGTAGTGCCCCCAGTAGGTATAATGCCCCTGTAGTGCTCTCAGTAAGTATAATGCCCCCTTACGTGCCCCCAGTAGCTGTAATGCGCCCCTTATGTGCCCCCAGTAGGAATAATACCCACATTAAGTACCCACAGTAGGTATAATGCCCCCTTTAGTTTCCCCAGTAGGTATATTGTCCCCTTAAATACAGCTGTAGGTATAATGACCACTTGAGGGCCCACAGTAGGTATATTGTCCCCTTAAGTGCCTTGAGTAGGTTTAGCTCCCCTCTGAAGTGCCCCTAATAGGTATAATGCATCTATGAAGTACCCTAGTAGTGACTGCAATACTTTTAGTGCCCCCAGTACATTTACAAACCCTTCAGTAGTTAAAATGCCCTCCCCCACACAGTGCCCCAGTACCACCATCCTCTCAAAGTGAATAAAAAAAAAAACACACACACAATACTCATCTGACCCCCCTGGGCCATCAACAATGTAGCTCACAGGTCTCTTCCAGGTCCCGGCGTCTCTGCTCAACCACATGTGATGACATCATTGCGCCACCTGAGAAACATTGCAGGCGGTCGCAATGATGTCACCATTTTGCGACTCCCTGCACCAGCCTACTGTCTCATAGGCTTCAGGCCTAGTGGCCTTGGCCTATGAAAGTAAACAGCGGGGTGAGAACCATTGGCTCCCATGTACCGCTGCAGGATGTAGCATGTGAGCCATACATCAGGGACTCACTGTTCTAGACTGTCTTCTATGGTGGTATATGGTCGATTTAGCACTTTTTGTAACAAGGAGTTGATCAATTCAATTACACCAGTTTTATAAACCCCCCAGCACTTTTTTTAACACCTGCTCAGGTTATGGGTGCTCTCATTTTCTGGGAGATAATTATTTGCAAATTCAATACCAATAATGATTTAGTGTATGAAAAGTAGGTATCACAAAAGTGGCGTTGAACACCAGGTGCAACAGGCATGAATTTTGTAGAAACAAGTGCTGTCATACCTATTCTACTTTTCCTATTTAAATGCATGTTTGAGAAGTTGATGTACTGTCAACGATGCGCTCTGTGTGTGGTTCCAGGAGGCGGGGACGGCCGAGGCGCGCTTGCATCATCAGCGCACCCGGCGTCGCCCGTTCCCATGGGAACCACACTGGGGCTGAGTGCCGAGCTGATCACTCAGTGATGTATGGGCTGCATTGGAACTCAGGAGTCATGTGACGCTGGCCACGTCACATGACTCCACTAGTGCACTATTTAAACAGGCAATCTGCTGGCCACAGATTGCCTGTTATTAAGGGTCCTTCCTGCATGATAATCACCTGGTTTGTTTGTTCCTGCTTGGCTTCCGATTTCCCGTCCGTCTCATCCTCTGGTATTGGTGTGCTCTCCTGGTTAAACTTCGGCTTGTCCTGACGATTCTTTGCTTGCTCCTCCAGTACCTTTTCTGCTCTCTTGGTTTTGACGCGGCTTGTTTGACCTTTCTGTTTATGTGTTTGTCTTCCCTGCACTATCCTAGCTAAGGGTTTGTCGACCAGTTGTCCCTTGTTGCTAGGACTTGCGAGGCAAGTAGGCAGAGACATGGGTGAGGGTGGAGTTCAGTGGTCACTACCCCACCCCCTGTGTGTGACAGGTACATAGGTGTTGGCATTTATTTTAAGTTTTGGCTGGAAATCTAATTCTGCACCCATATTTTTTCAGATACAGATTTCTGTGGCATTCAAAGAAGCTTTCAACTAGTGGCTTCCATAAGTCCATGACCCACTACCTGAACAAGCTTGATAAAGGGCAGGAATGCCTGAAATGTCACAAGTGGCTCCCCTTACTGGTGACACTGGATCTTCTGAATAAATTACTCTACTTGCATTGGAATTTTCTTTGTGTGCTGTCCATATTTTTAGATCTTTGTTGAAGTTTGTAGTGTTCCTTCACAGTGGCCACTAGAGGAGCGTGCACCTCGAACAGTTTGCCTGGACTACCTCTTCTACCTAATGCTAGAGATGTCCCAAACTATTCGCAGGCGAACAGTTCCCGGTGAACATAGCTTGTTCGCATTCGCCGCGGCGGGCGAACATATGCAATGTTCGGTCCGCCCCCTATACGTCATCATTGAGCAAACTTTGACCCTGTACCTCAAAAGTCAGCAGACACATTCCAGCCAATCAGCAGCATACCCTCCCTCCCAGACCCTCCCACCTCCTATCAAAAAGCAAGGACAGCATCCATCTTAGATTCATTCGGAAGCTGCAATGTTAGTGAGAGCAGGGAGAGTGCTGCTGAGGCTGATTTAATAGGGAAATCGTTAGCTAGGCTAGTGTTCTGTGTCCACTCCAGTCCTCAAAGACTCATCTGATCTGCTGTAAGTACAGCGTCCTGACAGCACCCCAAAAAGCCCTTTTTAGGGCTAGTACATCAGTCTGCTTTTTTTTTCTTCTTCTCTGTAATATAATTGGAGTTGCGCGTGTGTCAGGCCCACAGCGTGTACTGTGCCCACTATTGCAAGTGCCCAGTGCCACCACTCATATCTGGTGTCACAGTAGCTTGCATTTAAAACAATAAAAAAAAAAAAAAATCACTGTAATATAATTGCAGTTGCCTGCAAGCGTGTGTTTCAGGCCCACAGCGTGTACTGTGCCCACTACTGCCAGTGCCCAGTGCCACCACTCATATCTGGTGTCACAGTAGCTTGCATTTAAAACAATAAAGCAATTTTTTCACTGTAATATAATTGCAGTTGCCTGCCAGCGTGTGTGTCAGGCCCACAGCGTGTACTGTGCCCACTACTGCCAGTGCCCACCACTCATATCTGGTGTCACAGTAGCTTGCACGCATAGTACCACTAATTGAAAAAAAAAGGAAAGGCAGAGGCAGGCCACCCTGCAGGGGCCGTCGTGGTCATGGTGCTGTGATTTCCTTTGGCCCTAGAATAATGCCCTGTGTTCAGAGGCCACGTACCCTGAACTCGAAAAGTTCTGAGGACATAGTTGACTGGCTAACACAGGACAACCAATCTTCTACAGCTTCCACTCGGAAGCTTGACGCACCATCCTCCTCCAGCTTAGCTTCGGGCACCTCTCAAGTTACCACTCGCCCACCTGCCGCCACCACCAACACTAGCACCACAGCTGCTTCACTTGATCTGTCAGAGGAGTTATTTACACATCAGTTTGAAGAAATGAGTGATGCGCAACCATTATTGCCAGAGGATGTAGATAACAGGGATATGTCTCAGTCAGGCAGCATTACACACATGGACGTACGATGTGATGATGTTTTACCCGCTGCTGCTTCCTTTGCCGAGTTGTCAGATACAAGTGAAGCGGTTGATGATGACGATGTGTCCGTGGATGTCACGTGGGTGCCCGCTCGAAGAGAAGAAGAACAGGGGGAAAGTTCAGATGGGGAGACAGAGAGGAGGAAGAGACGAGTTGGAAGCAGGGGGAGGTCGTAGCAAGGAGCTAGTGGCACAGTCAGACAGCATGTATCGGCACCCGGGGACAGCACGCCAATCAACGCATGCTGTTGCCACCACCAGAATGCCGTCATTGCAAAGCTCAGCAGTGTGGCATTTTTTGTGTGTGTCTGCCTCTGATAACAGCGATGCCATTTGCAACCTGTGCCAAAAGAAACTGAGTCGTGGGAACACCCACCTAGGTACAACACCCACCTAGGTACAACTGCTTTGCGAAGGCACATGATCTCACATCACAAACGCCTATGGGATCAACACATGATGAGTACAAGCAGCACACAAACTCAAAGCCACCATCCTCCTGCTGTTCCAGCATCTTCAGCCACGTCAACCACTGCTGTCCTCCTTGCCCCCTCTCAACCATCCGCCACTCCGCCTTTTACCTTCCGCAGTTCCTGCTCATCTGCCCACAGTCAGGTGTCTGTCAAGGAAATGTTTGAGTGTAAGAAGCCAATGTCACAGAGTTACCCCCTTGCCCGGCGTCTGACAGCTGGCTTGTCGGAACTCTTAGCCCGCCAGCTTTTACCATACAAGCTCGTGGAGTCTGAGGCCTTTCAAAAAAATTTTAGCTATTGGGACACCGCAGTGGAAGGTACCCGGCCGAAATGTTTTTTCACAAAAGGCAATCCCCAACCTGTACTCTATTGTGGAAAAGGAAGTCATGGCATGTCTGGCACACAGTGTTGGGGCAAGGGTCCATCTGACCGCTGATACCTGGTCTGCAAAGCACAGTCAGGGCAGGTATATCACGTACACTGCGCATTGGGTAAACCTGCTGACGGCTGCCAAGCATGGAATGCGTGGCTCTGCAGAGGAGTTGGTGACACCGCCACGACTTGCAGGCAGGCCTGCTGCCACCTCCTCTACTCCTCCTACTCCATCCTCTTCGCTAACCTCCTCAGCTGAGTCCTCTTCTGCTGCTGCGTCTTGCTCCACATCAACTGCACCCCCCCCCAGCTCCTCAGGGGCTATTCCACATCCCGGATACGACAGTGTCATGCCGTCTTGGGGTTGACTTGCCTAAGAGCAGAGAGTCACACTGGACCAGCACTCCTGTCCGCCCTGAACGCACAGGTGGATCAGTGGCTGACTCCGCACCAACTGGAGATCGGCAAAGTGGTGTGTGACAACGGAAGCAATTTGTTGGCGGCATTGAATTTGGGCAAGTTGACACATGTGCCGTGCATGGCACATGTGTTGAATATGATCGTACAACGCTTTGTGCATAAGTACCCAGGCTTACAGGACGTCCTCAAGCAGGCCAGGAAGGTGTGTTGCCATTTCAGGCGTTCCTACACGGCCATGGCGCACTTTTACGATATTCAGCATATTTTCCGATAACAACATGCCAGTGAGGCGCTTGATTTGCGACAGCCTGACACGTTGGAATTCAACACTCCTAATGTTCGACCGCCTGCTCCAACAAGAAAAAGCCATCAACGAGTATTTGTATGACCGGGGTGCTAGGACAGCATCTGCAGAGCTGGGTATTTTTTTGCCACGTTACTGGAGGCTCATGTGCAATGCCTGTAGGCTCATGCGTCCTTTTGAGGAGCAGACAAACCTGGTAAGTCGCCCCGAAGGCACCATCAGCGACATCATCCTATTTGTTTTCTTCCTGGAGCGTGCCCTGCAAAGAGTGCTGGATCAGGCCGTAGATGAGCGTGAAGAGAAAGAGTTGTGGTCACCATCACCACCAGAAACAGCCTTATCAGCATCGCTTGCTGGACCTGCGGCAATGCTGGAAGAGGAGTCTGAGGAAGAGGAATGTGGCTTTGAGGAGGAGGAAGACCAACCACAGCAGGCATCCCAGGGTACTCGTTGTCACCTATCTGGTACCCGTGGTGTTGTACGTGGCTGGGGGGAAGAACAGACCTTCAATGAGATCTGTGAGGACGAGGAACGGGACATGAGTAGCTCGGCATCCAACCTTGTGCAAATGGGGTCTTTCATGCTGTCATGCCTGTTGAGGGACCCTCGTATAAAAAGGCTGAAGGAGAACGACCTGTACTGGGTGGCCACGCTACTAGACCCCCGGTATAAACAGAAAGTGCCTGAAATGTTACTGAATTACCGGAAGTCGGAAAGGATACAGCAGTTCCAAAACAAGTTAAAAAGTATGCTTTACACAGTGTATAAGGGTGATGTCACAGCACAACGGGAATCTAACAGGGGAAGAGGTGAAAGTAATCCTCCTCCTACCACGACCACGCCGGCAAGGACAGGACGCTTTACAGACGTGTTGTTGATGGAGGACATGCGGAGCTTTTTAAGTCCTACGCATCGCCACAGCCCTTCGGGGTCCACCCTCAGAGAACGACTCGACCGACAGGTAGCAGACTACCTCGCCTTAACTGCCGATATCGACACTCTGAGGAGCGATGAA
Organism: Bufo bufo; assembly: GCF_905171765.1. NCBI lineage: Eukaryota > Metazoa > Chordata > Amphibia > Anura > Bufonidae > Bufo > Bufo bufo. The sequence continues at coordinate 237,971,168 of NC_053392.1, forward strand.
CCCCTTGACTACTGGGTGTGCAGGCTTGACCTGTGGCCTGAGCTATCCCAATTTGCGATGGAACTTCTGGCCTGCCCCACTTCAAGTGTCCTGTCAGAAAGGACCTTCAGTGCAGCAGGAGGTATTGTCACTGAGAAGAGAAGTCGCCTAGGTCAAAAAAGTCTAGATTACCTCACCTTTATTAAGATGAATGAGGCATGGGTCCCGAAGGGACTGACAGTGGGGGATGCATTTGACTAAAAAAGGCCTGATGAGATGCCTTGGGCTAAAAATGGTCCACACGCTGCTGTATTTAATCTTTGCATGCCGGATGACTTGCGTGACTTCTCCGCCACCAACTAGTGTTCAAGCCGCAATGTTTTAGTGCACTTTCTGCCAGGAAAACATCAATTTTTTTGGCCGCTGCTACAGCAGCGGCTGCAACAATACCACGTTTTTCAGGCATGTGTACATGCCTAATTTTTCTGGCCTCTGGTGCTGCATTGTGGCTGCAAAAAAAAATAAAAAAGGCACATACATGTGTCAATTCCCCTTCATGATCGTTACCTTGTTGTGGTGAAGGGGCTTGCGTATCACAATGAAGTGTTTTGGCAATGGCAATGTTGGCACACCCCAGATGCTTCATTGTTAACAGACCAAAAGCGATCGGCTGGATAATTTTGCATAGAAAAAAACATTAATTTTCTTTGTGATCATCTCAGGTGATCATTAAAGCCTACTAGGCCAACAATGGGCCCACACTGCAGAATCATTGTTTTCTGGGTCACTGAACTACCTCAGCACGACCGTAGGCTTTTAAAAACCGCCATCGCCTGCAATCTCCCAAACGTGCGCATGAGCACAGTCATCACTACACCAAGATTGACGCATAGAGGAATAAAATTTATGTCATGAGTGTCTCAACTATTGACAATAGTACTACTTAACATACCGGAATAGTACAGCTTAACATACCACTCATATCGGGTAGCACAGTACATTGCACGGCGCACGCGCAGTGCCCCAAATTGGAAGTAAGAGGACCGACCAAGCATCTTTTTCCATCTCCCGGTTCCTAAAATCTATTCCTTACACCACACCGGCCCCTGATAGGGGACAAAACAGAGATTAAACTGGTAAGAACAGATTTTTTTAATAAATAAAAAAAAAAGGACAGCCTCTGCGGAGCTGGGTATTTTTTTGCCACGTTACTGAACGCTCATGCACAATGGCTGTAGGCTCATGCGTCGACCTCATCCCATATGCGTTTTTTCTGGAGCGTGCCCTGCGAAGAGTGCTGGATCAGGCCGTAGATGAGCATGAAGAGGAAGAGTTGTGGTCACCATCACCATCAGAAGCAGCCTTGTCGTCGTCAATTGCTGGACCTGCGGCAACGTAGAGAGAGGAGTCAGAGGAGGAAGGTGGCTTTGAGGAGGTGGAAGACCAACCACAGCAGGCGTCCCAGGGGGCTTGTTGTCACCTTTCGGGGACCCTTGGTGTTGTACGTGGCTGGGTGGAGAAAGAGACCTTCAATGACGTCAGTGAGGACAAGGAATGGGACATGGCTAGCGTGGTATCCAACCTTGTGCAAATGGAGAGTTTGCGGTTGTGCAAATGGACTGTTTGTGGTTGTTTGCGGTGCGTTAAATGGGGAGTTTGGTTTGTCACTGTGAAGCGGGCTTAACCCTTACACTACCTGATCGATACACACACTGGATGTTTTAAAGCACGTTATTCCAAACAATTTAGGAATGTTAGGTGATTTATGCCTTTATGGATTAAAACCCGACTCTGCGTCAACTACGTAATCTACCATGGGAGTTTTGACATGGATCCCCCTCCGGCATGCCACAGTCCAGGTGTTAGTCCCCTTGAAACAACTTTTCCATCACTATTGTGGCCAGAAAGAGTCCCTGTGGGTTTTAAAATTCGCCTGCCTATTGAAGTCTATGGCAGTTCGCCCGTTCGTGAACATTTGCGGAAATTCGCGTTTGCCGTTCGCGAACGGAAAATTTTATGTTCGCGACATCTCTACCTAATGCCTCTCCTTAAAAGTTTATGGAGATGTTATCGTGATCATCATCCTAGGTAAACTTTCAAAAAGATACTCTTCTACAACTAAAAAATAATGTCAAATAATCATTCCATATAGATCTTATCTGAAACAGAATATAACATCGACAACTTTGTTTGCTGATAATTTAAAAGGCAATTCTTAAATTCATTCACCATTAATGTAAGTGTGCTACCCAGATGGATGTTCTCATAGGAAATCAAAGAAGCTCCAGAGATTGCAGGGTCTTTGAGGCAATGTGTTGACTGGATTAGCAGGAGCTTAGTCATTTGAGGCACTGAATTTATTGTGAACATGGGAAGGGGAGAGAAGGTGTTAATGTAACACTTCATCAGAACTGTAAAAGAGTTGGTGTTTATAGGTTACCTCAGTGAGTCATAAATCTAGAGTCTTCATTAAATGCACTTTCGAACCTATGAAGAACTGAATATACTGACATTCTCATGTCCTTTTCTGCATAAAACCGTTTAGAAATGAAACTAAAGAAAAATAAATAACATGAAAACAAATGGTGAAAATAAAGCTGAATGTGTTTTCAGTATTCACTTAGGTACTGCACTGTTATAGCTAACAAGGCCTACGTTTGAGAAACATAATAATAGCAAAGTTCTTAATTTGTGGTATACTTCAAGTGTGATTGCATGATTGCTCTTGCCAGCATGGTACAATTGGTTCATTGCCTCACATTATACATGTTTTTATATTTTACAAATCTATACAGACCTGTTCCGATGATGTCTGCTCATATATTTCTGTAGCTGGCAGATGTGATGTGGCAAAGACCAAGCTCACTGTCACTGGGCTTGGAAAACCCGTGGCAATCTGGATAAATATGTTCTACACTTTTGAAGATTAGGTTGTGTTAGGCCTTATTCACACGTTAGTGTTTTGGTCAATGATTTCCATCGGTGATTGTGAGCCAAATCCAGGAATTGAGGTTACATAGGGAGAAGATGTAAGGAAAAGACCTGCACCTGGTTTTGGCTCTTTAGGCCTCATGCACACGGACGTTTTTTTTTCGGTCCGCAAAACGGATTTCCGTTGTTCAGTGATCCGTGACCGTTTTTTCGTCCGTGGGTCTTCCTTGATTTTTGGAGGATCAACGGACATGAAAAAAAAGTTGTTTTGGTGTCCGCCTGGCCGTGCGGAGCCAAACGGATCCGTCCTGACTTACAATGCAAGTCAATGGGGACGGATCCGTTTGACGTTGACACAATATGGTGAAATTGCAAACGGATCCGTCCCCATTGACTTTCAATGTAAAGTCAGGAGTCCCTATTATACCAATCCGATGGTATATTTTAACTTGAAGCGTCCCCATCACCATGGGAACGCCTCTATGTTAGAATATACCATCGGATTTGAGTTAGATCGTGAAACTCAGATCCGACAGTATATTCTAACACAGAGGCGTTCCCATGGTGATGGGGACGCTTCAAGTTAGAATATACTAAAAGAACTGTGTACATGACTGGCCCCTGCTGCCTGGCAGGTGCTGTCAGGCAGCAGGGGGCAGACCCCCCCTCCCTCCCCCCCCTGTATTTAACTCATTGGTGGCCAGTGCGGCCGGGCCCCCCCCCTCCCTAATTAAAATGACCGACCCCCCATCATTGGTGGCAGCGGAGAGTTCCGATCGGAGTCCCAGTTTAATCGCTGGGACTCCGATCGGTAACCATGGCAACCAGGACGCTACTGCAGTCCTGGCTGCCATGGTTACTTAGCAATTTTAGAAGCATTATACTTACCTGCGATGTCTGTGACCAACCGGGTGCTCCTCCTACTGGTAAGTGAAAGGTCTGTGCTATGAGCAATGCGCCACACAGACCTTTCACTTACCAGTAGGAGGAGCGCCCGGCCGGTCACAGACATCGCAGGTAAGTATAATGCTTCTAAAAATTGCTAAGTAACCATGGCAACCAGGACAGCAGTAGTGTCCTGGTTGCCATGGTTACCGATCGGAGCCCCAGCGATTAAACTGGGACTCCGATCGGAACTCTCTGCTGCCACCAATGATGGGGGGTCGGTCATTTTAATCAGGGGGGGGAGGGAGGGGGGGCCGGCCGCACTGTCCACCAATGTGTTAAATACAGTGGGGTCTGCAGCACCTGCCAGGCAGCAGGGGGCAGTCATGTACACAGTTCTTTTAGTATATTCTAACCTGAAGCGTCCCCATCACCATGGGAACGCCTCTGTGTTAGAATATACTGTCGGATCTGAGTTTTCACGAAGTGAAAAATCAGATCTAAAAAGCTTTTATGCAGACGGATCAGTCCAAAAAATATGACCTGTCCTATTTTTTTGACGGACAACGGTTCACGGACCCATTCAAGTCAATGTGTGCATCCATGTTTTTTCACGGACCCAAGATTGCCATCCGCGTCCGTCATCCTTGTCCGTAGGCTACTTTCTCACAGACGGATCGTCTGTGTGAAAGTAGCCTATGGACAAGGATGACGGACGCGGATGGCAATCTTGGGTCCGTGAAAAAACATGGATGCACACATTGACTTAAATGGGTCCGTGAATCGTTGTCCGTCAAAAAAATAGGACAGGTCATATTTTTTGGACGGACAGGAAACACGGATCACGGATGCGGCTGCAAAAGGGTGCATTTTCCGATTTTTCCACGGACCCATTGACTTTCCGCGAAATTTTTTTTGAAAAAACGGAACAACGGCCGCGGATGCACACAACGGTCGTGTGCCCGAGGCCTAACACTGATGAAAATCACTGACTATGTGAATAAGGCCTTAAAGAGGAAACCTGCTGTGACTTCCTTGCAATAATCCACATACACCTGGTGCAAGCCCTGCTCATATGAAGACTGAGTAATGAGATTGGCAGTTCCACCTAAAGAGCTTGGTCAATGATATGACAAAGATGTGGACTGGTAAAATGGTACTTGATTTCGTTAGCTTCATATACCAAACAATTTACTATAGAGAAGAAAATGGTCAAATTAAGGGGCTGTTCACATCACGTTTTTGCCTGGCGTTCAATACATACTGTGGCGAAACCGACCTCGCCACTGGGTTTTGGAGAGGACTGGCTGCTGGCCTCTTGCCCCAGGATTATGGGCCATATACTAACTTTTAAACCCCTGAACCGATTCAAGTGAATTTTGGATAGGTTTGTCCCCACGTTATACTGTTTGAATTAATGTAAGTTATATGTATGGCCAATGTAAACTCACAAAGTTGTAACAATCTATAATAATTGTAACTTGTCAGCTTGGGAGGAAAATGCTGGGTGTGTTTCTATTGTGCCATTGTCCCATTGTGTGTTTAAATGGTGATGTCTGTCCTGTTGTATCTACATGTGTATTGGCGATCTCCCTTTGTTCTGAGAGATAATTGGATTGCTCCTCAGGTTGTCTCCAGACAGAGGGGGAGGAGACCATGATGCATTGTGGGGATATGTTGTCCTATGTCAGTCTTCATTCTGGTCCTCTGGGGGCGTGAACGATTGGTTGCTGTTGCATCATTGTATGTGTTGTAAATTACTGATTGGTTGTATTTCAAACCCCTGTGGGCAGTACTATGTTTGTTTTTTGTGAATAAAAGAGGCTGTACTTCAAGTACAGTCAGACCACTGCTTGACCCTCAAAACGGAGCCTTGTCTCGTTATTGGGGGGATTCACTGTATGCTGCTAGAAGACCGATTGCCAGGATTGTATGCTTTTCCTGTTCGTCTGCTAGCAGCTATTCGTGAGGTTCCAGTCTGGAGTGCTACTTTGTATCCAGTTCGGGAGTTGGTGTTCTGCAGTAGCTGTGCCTGTCTCTCAGCAAGGGGCTTATCGCCTGAACGGATTTTAACCCCTTGTCTGCTGAAACGGTCCGTTACATTGGTGGCAAGCAGCGGGATCGTTCCTACAGCCAGAAGGACAGCTACAGGAGACACCATTTCTGTGGATTCTACAATTTAAGGACAACGCATGTCCCAGTACAGCGTCCCTGACAGCAGCAGGATGGAACCAGCAGTGTTATACGAGGAGGAGGACCTGGATGGCCGGGATGCATTAAGGAAAGGCATCTGGTACCAGGCCCTGGATAATCTACAATACCAGCGGGGTGAGAGTCTCCCCAGTGAAGAGCAGCGGTTGCAGAAGCAAGTGGCCCTGCGGATGCCCTTCCTGGGAGAGCAGCCCCTGGAGGAATGGGTGAAGGAACTAGAGCACCGGGTATGGCAGGAGCTATGGCTGGAGGATGCCTACCAGGCGCTTTGGTGGTATATGGCACAGTATATACCCTGGACAGCCGAACATGACAAGCCAGAGGGAGAGGAGTTTTATGGTCCTGGCTTGTTATGGGAGTCCTTTGCAGAGCCGGACTTCGGGAGCCCTGCACAGTCCAGACTTCAGGACATTTTCTATGAGAGGGAGGCTAGGCATGAGTGGGATGACCCCCATGAGGTAGAGCAAGACCTGGCTCACCTAGCAACCCTGGAGTGGGAACTGGAGCAGGACTACCGAGATCTCTTCCACTCCATTGAGAAGGCTCAGCAGGACGGTAAGGTGACAGACCCAGATCCAGACCCATTCAGCTGGGCAGATATTGTAGAATGTTACTGGGAAGGACCCCAGGTGGCCGGTAGAGATGGGACCGAGGTCTCTCCGCCGGTCCTGCAGGGAATTGGGAGCCCAGTCTCCATTCCCCAGCGGCAGTGTGAAGTGCAGGGAGAGGAGAGCAGCGTCCTCCCTCTCCAGCGGCAGGCTGAGTTACAGGGGGCAGAGGTAGTTGTTTCTGCCCCCCAGCATCAGCATGATTTTTTGGGAATTGGGAGCCCAGTCTCCAGTCCCCAGCGGCAGGCGGAGTTACAGGGGGCAGAGACAGTCGGTCCTGTCCCCCAGCGGCAGAGTGTCCAGCAGGGAATAGAGAGCCCAGTCTCCTTTCCCCAGCAACAGGACACTGTATTGGGAGCGGAGACGGTCTGTCGCCCTCCCCAACGGCTGGAAGTATGTATGGGAGAGGAGCTCGTTACCCCCTCTCCCCAGCGGCAGCTTAACGCACCAGGGGGAGACAGTAAGCCCCACAACCGTGCAGATGGGACCGTGGTCTCTGCACTTACAGCACAGGGGGTAGAGACAGTCGGTCTCCCCCTCCAACAACCAGGCTCCAACCAGGCTTCTTCCGTGGTAGCGCTGGCACCAGGGCAGAGTACCGCTGATACCTGCCCACAAAGCAACCTCCACTCCAAGCCAGGGAGCAACACAGAGACTGGGAGTACCAGCTTCCAACATAACCTTGGTGGACTCACTGGACAGAGACAGGCTACTAAAGTCAACAGGTCCAGTAGTTGGTTGTGGGTGGGCTGCCAGACTAACTCAGGTACCGACCGGCGTGAGGTCAGGTATCTGGTTAGTCTTCCCTGGGGGGGGAGATGTGTGGCGAAACCGACCTCGCCACTGGGTTTTGGAGAGGACCGGCTGCTGGCCTCTTGCCCCAGGATTATGGGCCATATACTAACTTTTAAACCCCTGAACCGATTTAAGTGAATTTTGGATAGGTTTGTCCCCACGTTATACTGTTTGAATTAATGTAAGTTATATGTATGGCCAATGTAAACTCACAAAGTTGTAACAATCTATAATAATTGTAACTTGTCAGCTTGGGAGGAAAATGCTGGGTGTGTTTCTATTGTGCCATTGTCCCATTGTGTGTTTAAATGGTGATGTCTGTCCTGTTGTATCTACATGTGTATTGGCGATCTCCCTTTGTTCTGAGAGATAATTGGATTGCTCCTCAGGTTGTCTCCAGACAGAGGGGGAGGAGACCATGATGCATTGTGGGGATATGTTGTCCTATGTCAGTCTTCATTCTGGTCCTCTGGGGGCGTGAACGATTGGTTGCTGTTGCATCATTGTATGTGTTGTAAATTACTGATTGGTTGTATTTCAAACCCCTGTGGGCAGTACTATGTTTGTTTTTTGTGAATAAAAGAGGCTGTACTTCAAGTACAGTCAGACCACTGCATGACCCTCAACACGGAGCCTTGTCTCGTTATTGGGGGGATTCACTGTATGCTGTTAGAAGACGATTGCCAGAAGTGTAAGCTGATTCCTGTTCGTCTGCTAGCAGCTATTCGTGAGGTTCCAGTTTGGAGTGCTACTTTGTATCCAGTTCGGGAGGTTGGTGTCCTGCAGTAGCTGTGCCTGTCTCGCAGAAAGGGGCTTATCGCCTAAACGGATTTTAACCCCTTGTCTGCTGAAACGGTCCGTTACACATACGTTGAGAAAAAAGGGTGCAAAAGACTAGTACGCTAGTCCAGCAAACATTTTTTTTTACAATGGAACTCTATTGTGAGAGATGCCTCTATATGGCATCCATTTGAGGCATCCATTCAACGTAAATGTCATGTGTATACGATAAACGTAGGACAAAAAAAGTGATATAAACACAGTCTGACTATTACCTGTGTTTCCACACTACTCCATTGGAAATGTATCTGCCACAATACGGTCACATATTTACTATGGGTACCAAATTAATGTGAGAAATTGACACTTTATTCATCTTGAGCGAATTGAAGTGTCCGAAGTGGAATTTGATCTGAATTTCTGGGAAAATTTGATTTGCCACAAAGCCAAATTTCCTTGTGCTTCTTGGTAACGAATCGATTTTACATGAAAAGGGGCAAAAAAAATTCATACTCACCTCATCCATTTGAGCATGAAGAGCCTGCAGCGTCATCTTGATTGAAGATTCCACGCAAAATCTCATGCACAGTGAAGTTATCACGTGCCACATGAGATTTCTCGCTGGATCTTCATTCAAGATGACAGCGATGGGCTCTTTGCGATCAAATGGATAAGGTTAGTAGGATTATTTTTTATTTTAGACCTTAAAGAAAAACTCCCGCCAAAAATTTTATTCTCTGTCCTGCTAGAAAGGTTCATGATGTAATTGATGTAATCTGTAGTGAATGTAATTTTCTTACCAGTGGCCTTGTGAGTTATACCTAATGTTTCTCACCTGTGTCATGTGACCAGCAATCAGACTCTTCAACTGACACAGCATCTTAAGTGTGGACAGGAAGTCGGTTTCTCTTCATATTCCTATGGGAGCCTCAATGTTAGGCTACATGCACACGACCATTGTTGTTTTGCGGTCCGTTGTTCCACATCTGAGTTTTTTTTATTCTCTGATTTAAGTCCTCTTCCGTTATTGCACAAAACATATCTGTATGGTTTCTGTATTTGATCTGTTTTTTGCAGAACGGAAACAGTAACTTATTAATTACCGAACACATGAGCAATATGTGCTGGGCATAGCATTTCTACAGTATTTATCAGCAAAATACGGATGACATACAGATGTGTTCCGTGTGCGTTCTGTATTTTTTTCGGACCCATTGACTCGAATGGGGCCTCTCGGACGGTGATTTGCGGACAATAATAGGACATGCACTACTTTTTTGCGGAACGGCCATGCGGACCAACGGAAACGGAATGCACACGGAGTAACTTCCTTATTTTCTACAGCCCCATTGAAGTGAATAGTTCCACATACAGTCCGCAAAAAAAAAAGGAACGTAAGCAGAAAGAAAATACGTTCGTGTGCATGAGCCCTTAGTCTCATAGAAATGAATAGAGATGTAACTGACTTTCTGTCCTGGGTCAATTGGAAATCAGAGAGATGGTCACATGACATCACTTTCTAGCAGGTCAGAGAATAAACATTTTGTCGGGAGTTCTACTTTAATATTAATATCAGATACCATGACCAGCGATGAACATGGCACCTGAGGGATACAATGACGGGGAGCAAATTTTTTTTTGTAAAAATTCGTCGAAGCAGCCGTATTGAATTTTCAAGAACTTCACTCATCTCTAATCCTTAGGCATTACAGCAAATTTACAAATTTATGTTACTGAAAAATCCTTCTAGATTCCATAAGGATTATGGAATATGTAATGATCCATGCTCTCTTCCTCACACAGCCTATTAAAGCTTGGTGACAACTCTATGGTCATTCATATTGGTAAAGATTACTCAAATGCAGAAGCCAGGTCATATGTGGTATTTGATGTAACATCTAGGATTGAACTATGATTACTTTTACGACTCATGGAGTCAATCCAGGTAAAATGAATATAAACTTACTAAGAAATTCATGAAAGTATAAAGTAATGTATGTCAATAAAAGTCACCGTAGGATATATTGCAGAAATGCAAACAATAAGGAGGTAAAGTCTGTAACAGGTTTATCATATCTACATCTGTCTGGTTACTGTGGGACAGAACTGTAAAATCATCATTCTTATTGTTCCTCTCTTCAGTATGTTCTCCAGTTATACAATGCCAGAGAAAACAAAACATATATTTTTCTGGGGGGAAATGAAAAAAAATGAGGTAAGAGTAGAAAACCTATGTCCAGAGTATAAATAATTCTCCTGTCTTCAGTCTGGTATGACAGAGAAGCACCAATATAACATAATTACAGATGAGCGAATCGAAGATAACAAAGTCGAATTCGTTCCGAATTTCAGGAAAAATTTGATTCTGAACGAATGCGAATTTCCTCGCATTTTGTGGTAACGAATCGCAATTTTTCCTAACATGGCGGCTAGCCGGCTACAATGGTGGCTACACATGTGAGGACATGGGGGGGGGATGACCCATAATGCCATGCATGCAGCCAATCAGCAGCCAGCCAGCCCGGTGATGTCACAGCCCTATAAATACGGCGGCCATCTTAGAATCTGCCATTCACTATCGTACTTTGTTCAGGGACATACTGTACGTGTATGCAGATGCAAGGGAAAGTCATAGGAAAATCCTCATTGTGAGAAAAAGCGATTTACAAGTGCAGGGAAACATTACATGGGGATCCAGATAGTCTCATAATTCCGCTCTGTTATTCCAGCAATTAGTTATTGGGGTGCAAGTGCTATGTTGAAAAGCCTTTAGTGGCTTTTATCTGTGGAAAAAGATAAATATATACGCAGGTCACTTTTGCTGTTAACTGCGCTGATATAATTTAGTGGCCTATTTCAATACAATACGAGAAATATTTAAGCAGGTCACTTTAGTTGTTATTTGCGCTGAAAGCGTTTCTTGTCATATTTCACTACAATGCGAGAAAAATAGACGCAGTTCACATTTGGTGTTATTTGCGCTGAAAGCGTTTCTTGTCATATTTCACTACAAGGCGAGAAAAATAGACGCAGTTCACATTTGGTGTTATATGCGCTAAAAGCGTTTATTGCCATATTTCTAGAGAAAAACAGACTTAGTTCATATTTGGTGTTATTTGCGCTAAAAGCGTTTCTTGTCATATCTCAATCCAATAGGGGAAAAATAAAAGCAGTTCATATTTGGTGTTATTTGCGCTGAAAGCGTTTCTTGTCGTATTTCATTACAATACGAGAAAAATAGATGCAGTTCACATTTGGTGTTATTTGCGCTAAAAACATTTATTGCCATATTTCTAGAGAAAAAGAGAAAAATAGACTTAGTTAATATTTGGTGTCATTTGCGCTAAAAGCGTCTCTTGTCATATTTCACTCCAATTAGAGAAAAATAAATGCAGTTCACCTTTAGTGTTATTTGCGCTAAAATCGTTTATTTCCATATTTCTAGAGAAAAAGAGAAAAAAAGACTAAGTTCTGTGGGGATTCGCTCTGGTAAGCAGGTTAGTGGACGCAATATACAGGCAATGGACCAGGTTTTAAATCAATCTTCAGTGTTTATTCACACGCATAACAGAACAGTCCCTTTTCAGGCTTGGTGCTTGTTCACACACAGAAAAAAACAAAATAACATTCACCTGGTATCCTGGGTGTCAGTTCACACCCGGCTGAATGCTCAGCCTCAGAAAGTCCACTTGCAGGATGTAAGACGGCCTGCTCGCCTGACACACGGCCTTCAGACCTTAGCACAGAGAGCTCCCAAAACCACAGCGTCTCCACAGCTTCACTGTGAAGTGGAAGATAGTCCCCTCAGCTGAGACTGCTGGCTGGGTTTTTATCAAAGCCAAAACCCGGCCTGGAGCGTGGGGAGGAGCCACCCACCCTGCACTTTGGCTGCTCCCAATAAGAGCCGGCCCGGATCGGCTTTACAGCTATACTAACTAACAAATAGTGTCAGTCAGCACTAACTGCCGCTGACAATTAAAATACTGTCTCTTACCTCACCGAGGGCAGGAATCTCGGTGACACATACCTTCCGTCAATGACGGACCCTTGCGCCTTCCTACAGTTCATATTTGCTGTTATTCACGCTAAAAGCGTTTCTTGTCACATTTCACTACAATCTGAGAAAAATAGACGCAGTTGACATTTGGTGTTATTTGCGCTGAAAGCATTTATTGCCGTATTTCTAGAGAAAAGAGAAAAATAGACTTAGTTCATATTTGGTGTCATTTGCGATAAAAGCATTTCTTGTCATATTTCGCTACATTACGAGAAAAATAAACGCAGTTCACATTTGGTGTTATTTGCTCTAAAAGCGTTTATTGACGTATTTCTAGAGAAAAATTGTTAGTTCCTATTTAGTGTTATTTGCGCTGAAAGTGTTTCTTGTCATTTCACTACAATACGAGAAAAATAGACGCAGTTCACTTTTTCTGTTATTTACGCTGAAATCGTTTCGTTGCCAATTTCAAATCCTTTAGTTGCCTATCTCAGTAAAAAAGAAAAACATATTTGGCGCTTTTAGAGGTGTTTTAATTTTCTTTTAATTGATTTAGTTCAGCTAAAAGTATGTCAGTGCCAGGTCCTGCACAGTGGAGTGTCAGAGGCGTAAATGATTCTGGCGCAGGTATAGGTCGCAGCAGAATAAGGGTTCATTCCCACGTTCGTAGTGTATCGTGGATCCGCAAATTGCATATCCGCAATACACCGGGCTGGCATCCCTATAGAAATGCCTATTCTTGTCTATTCTTGCCTACTATTGTGAACAAGAATAGGACATGTTATGTTTTTTTCGGGAGCCGCGGACCGGAAGTAAATGTGTGCTGTACACATCCTTTCCGTCCCCATTGAGAATGAATGGGTCCGCACCCATTCAGCAGAATTGCGGAATGGATGCGGACCCATTTTACGGACCTGTGAATGGACCCTAAGAGGGCGTGGCTTCGTCCCGAGGCCTCAGGTCCACATGTCAGCTAGCTGTCGTGTCTTGACCAGCAACCCAGCGGTTCTTGATTGGTTAACTGGATCTTCGACTTCGTCGCAAGTAACAGCAGCACCAGCAGCCTGAGTCTAGAGTTGGTGATGAGCAGCTTTCTTCACCCGCATAGTGAAGAAACTACTCACCAGCAGCAGCAGGTAGACCTGGAGCAAGACCTGAACCAGCAGGTGGTGGAAAACTTTGACAGAACCCTGCCAGCCTTCATAGAAGATCCGCTGGACTACTGGGCAGCCGAACAGGGTTAGTGGCCGCAATTGGCCGAGTTTGCGCTGGAAAAGCTGTCCTGCCTAGCCAGCAGTGTGGCATCAGAGCGGGTGTTTAGTGCGGCGGGGCCATAATTACCCTAAGAAGAACTCGCCTGTCCACCCAAAATGTGTAGAGACTTACTTTTGTCAAGATGAATCAGGCGTGGATCAGCCAGGATTTCCACCAACCAATGCCTGATGCATCAGATTAGATCATCCATCTCCACACTATGTCACCGTGCCACTCTGTGGTATCATGCATCTGCTGCTGTTGCTGCCATGTCCACACTATGTCACCGTGCCACTTTGTGTTATCATGCGGCTGCTGTTGCTGCCATCTCCACACTATGTCACCGTGCCACTTTGTGGCCTCCTGATGCTGCCATGTCCATACTATGTCACCTTGCCACTCTGTGGTATCATGCTGCTGCTGTTGCTACCATTTCCACACTATGTCACCTTGACATATTGTGGCCTCCTGATGCTGCCATATCCACACTATGTCACCTTGCCACTCTGTGGTATCATGCTGCTGCTGCTGTTGCTGTCATCTCTATGTGGCCTAATCATACTGCTGCTGTCACCTCCACACTTTGTCTCTTGTTCATTCAGAGAACATCATTATAGGGAAGGGTTCTTTACAGCTAGAGTAGGCAAACTGCAGTATGGAAAGTCCTACCACAGGAGGTAGCAATGGCAGATATAATGCCAGAACAAGGGACATACATTTAAAGAATCTAATGACAAATGGCATTGAGGATGCTAATTTATTTAGCAATGAATGAGATATAATCAGCTTAGGGAAACTGCCTTATAGCTATAAGGCAAAGTTGACAGCCATTAGGAGTTGTTATCAACTAGGTGGCAACACCACAGTCCATCGGCGCTACTTTGTAACAATAATGCAGCAGTGTCCCAGACAGCGCCGTACCTCCGCTGTAGCCACACACAAAAAACAACTTCAAATTGGATATAGGGATGCCGCACACCTCTTATTTAGCTACTATATGCTATGATATGGGGGTATTATTTAGAGGTCAAGCCTAATAGGCTGTTTTACCTTATTTTCTTTGCAGATCCTCCTCGCGATTATCGGTAAGTCCGCTGAGGGTTCGGCTCAGGTTTTGTGAATTTTCTTATTTCTCTTGTTCAAGGGGCTTCAACGGTCACCACTGAAGGCAGACAAAGTTCTTTTAACAGTCTTTTTCAAAGCTCGCCCCGGCCGGTGGTGCAGCCTTTACTTTTTTGAATCTCACTCGTGCTCACAGTGTGGAGCAGGTGACGTCCCCAGAGCTACGGTTCCTCTTAGACACTAAGAAGGGAAGTTCATCCAATGCGTTTCTAGCACTGCGGTGCTCTTCGCCAGGGATTCGCCATAATCATACTGCTGCGGTCGCCTCCACACTTTGTCATTGTGCCACTCTGTGGCATCCTGATGCTGCCGCCACATCCAGACCCTCATTGTGCCACTTGGTGGTCTCCTCATGCTTCTTCCACCTCACCACTATGTCATAGAGCCACTCTGTGGACTTCTCATGCTGTTACCACCCTCCCTACAATATGACGGGGTCGCTATTGTCCTTGTTTGGCCTTCTTTAAATCACCATTTATTTGACCTTTCTTCTGATCGGTCAGAAGGAAGGAAAAATGAGATAAACAACGGATCCTGTCTGTGTAGCAGCTGTAAGGCTTGTATGGTCGCATCAGAATTGGCTTGTGATTTGGTAGCCAAAAGCAGGAGTGGGTACAAAACACAGAAGACATGCAAATATTACCTTCACGTGTCATCTCTGTTTTAGATCCACTGCTGTTTTTTTGGGTATTACAAAAACTCATGGATTACTGAGCAAATGCTGACCGAGTGAAGGCGTGTTCTCCCCAGACAGGATCCGTTTTTTTTGGGGTTATTGTTATGACAGATCAGAGGAAGGGCAAAATAATCAGTGATGTCAACACAAACTTACTGCTAACACCCTTTCCACTCTGTCGGGGGGCTCTACTTGTCTAAGCGTTTAATAGAACAGGTTCTGTAGACATCTATGTGGAATCAGCTGGCGACGGTGCTTCTTCTTGACGATAACATCGACCTGTAGGGCTGAGATAATACTTGAGTTATTTGGTCAGTTTTGGCCCCGTGACTGCCCAATAAGTGAAGTGTGCAGTTATTCTAATAGCAACGCCTGTCATCTGCATGTTATATTGATTGACAGTATTATTTCACTACCCCAGCACACTCCCTTTGTGTGTTACTGCAAGGCACAGTGTTCTACACCCATTTTGATAAATTCGCTCATCTCTAAACATAAGGTCTGCTTTCTCTAAAAGGTATACGTAATTGCATTTTGGAAATCCATATTATTCATTCCTGATAATTAGCATCATGTTCATACATTAAACAATTTTCATAATGTACAGTAGGTTTTGCTCACCTGTCCAAACTCCAGCACTGCTTGGCACATTTGACTTCTGAACTTCCTTTTCAACTTCTAGAGTATGGCAATTATGTATTCAGTACAAGGATTTCAAAGGCCAGTTCACTTTTTTGCCTTACTATTGCTGTATAAGCGTTGTGGGTATCTGTTACTCTGCTCTGTTCCTGAAGATGACATTTGCGATGTTTGACTTCTGGCTTGTCAGACAATATATGCTTTCTAATTTGGCTTACTTATGACACATTCTGACTAGGCCTTTTTTAGGGACCATGGTTGAACTAATTCAGACTATACCTGCTAAACATTTTGGCTGACCATCGTATGAAGATATAAGACAATGTTTCACAACGACTGACGGACAAAAATGTGCCGGACAAAAATGTGGTCTGTCCAATTGGAAAATGTTGCCTATCGTCGGCCAAAAACAAAAGTGTATGATCCAATTGTTCAAATTTGGCACATCATATGCCATTTTGCACCAACCTATGTTGATTTTTTTCTATACTGGCTCCCTGATTGGCCAGCATACTCTGCTATGTTGCTGGTGGGATTGTTCATATGAATGATCCTACCAACTGATAGCCAGTATTCCAACAAATACTTCTTTCATATGTATGACCAGTTTATATCCAATCTGTGTTCCTAGACATGTCTGAAGTCTTGCTGTGTTTGCATAGAACATAGTCACTTAGCTTTCATAAGACACCATTCCACAAAAATCAACCTTTCTCACGCCTAGTTGTTTGACCTAAAAGAAGGCAAAACACAGAACTCCTAATGGCTGTCAACTTTGCCTTATAGCTATAAGGCAGTTTCCCTAAGCTGATTATATCTCATTCATTGCAAAATAAATTAGCATTCTCAATGCCATTTGTCATTAGATTCTTAAAATGTATGTCCCTTGTTCTGGCATTAGATCTGCCATTGCTACCTTCTGTGGTAGGACTTTCCATACTGCAGTTTGCCTACTCTAGCTGTAAAGAACCCTTCCCTATAATGATGTTCTCTGAATGAACAAGAGACATGCTAGCTCTTTGTATTGATCACAAATCTGGTGTGTGCACTCTTTTATTGTAAGAGAGACTTTTCAACTCTTTTAGTAATAACATTGTCCACATTTGAATGTGTTATGCCATATTCTAGTTCTGGTTTTACAAAGGTTTTATGGTGAGATGTAATATTACATTTGAATCACAGGTTTGTATCTCTGTGTTATATACCATAGAATATTTTGTGATCAAGGGACAGACATACCATTAGTGCATCCAGGGCAGTTGCACAGGGGCCTAGTAGGTAGGGGACCCTATTACCTTAAAAACAGTTTTATACTGTCTACTAAAGTCACTTTACACTGCCCAATTTTCGGGCAGATTATCAGGTTCATTACTGTAAAGTTGCTTCCAATCACCCGATGAACGAGCAAAACACCCATTCATCAGATAAAAAAATTGTTCGTGTGGACCCCTCAATCAATGTTTCTGGGCAGCAGATTGTGCTGTGTAAACAGGGATCTTCTGCCCATAAACAATGAATCTGTATGGGGATGAGCAATAGCAGTAGCGATCACTCATTCCCAGCCAGCAGAGAGGATCGCTGCATGTAAGTGTAGCACTTCACCTCCACTGATAAGCAGGTGTTGTTTGCTTCGTTGGGCTGTGTAAACTGGCCTTTAGACTTAAGGTATAGCCCTGAGATAATGAATTTCATAGCTGATAATTGCTAATGGAGAGACATAAGAAGATGCTGTACAAGGGAGTACTCTAGAGAAAAAGAAGTCGATGCTCTGTGATACAGCCCATATACAGTTCTTGCATAAGGGCCTCAGAAACATGTGTCTACCTCTGAGGCGGTCAACTAACTTCTAGTTGGTGTATCAGCGGAAAACACCAATTAGTGACTGCACCTAGTGTGCAAGCAAAGAATCAGACCTTGAAAGTCCAGGCCATCTTAAGTGAGTTAAAGGGAATCTCTCATCAGTTTTATGCTCTCCTTTCTTCAATTGCCCCAGCTGCCAAACTCTTGTACTGATCAGTTCATGCCGATCCAGCGCATGCCGATAAATGCAAATCCAGCGCATGCTGATAAATCATCTTGACCCCGCCAACCTGGTGCTGTTTTTAGTAGGAAAGAAATTGTAAATCAGCAGCAGGGGATGGAGAGACCAGAAGTTCATGAATATGAGGAGTCATCAGCATGCAGAGGACTTAGGAGTTAGGGCAGCAGAAAACGTGTGATAGATTCCCTCTAAGGCTATTTTCACACTGGCGTTTTGGTTTACATTTGTGAGATCCATTTCAGGGCTCTCACAAGCGGTCCAAAACGGATCAGTTTTGCCGTAATGCATTCTGAATGATAAGGATCCGTTCAGAATGCATTAGCTTGCCTCCGTTCAGCCTCAATTCCGCTCTGGAGGCGGACACAAAAACGCTGCTTGCCTGACGATGCGGAGGCAAACTGACACAATATGGCACATTAGAAAACTGATCCGTCTCTCATTGACTTTCAATGGTGTTCAAGACGGATCAGTTTTGGCTATGTTACAGATAATACAAACGGATCCGTTCTGAATGGATGCATGCGGTTGTATTATCGGTGCGGATCCGTCTGTGCAGATCCATGACGGATCCGCACCAAACGGCAGTGCGAAAGTAGCCTAAGAGGTAATGAAGGTCCAGAGAACATATTGTTTTGTATGTGCATATTTATGATGTTGACAGTCTTCTACCCTGGACGGGTCTATATAGCTTTATAAAGCTCTATCCATGCAGTTGTATTATCTGAACGGAAGAGTTTGTGCAGATCCATGACAGATCCGCACCAAACGCGAGTGTGAAAGTAGCCTAAGAATGAAAAACTTACTCTCTTATCTTTGGTTAAGCTAGTATCCAACCACAGAAGATTATTATAACTACATTATTAATGGCTTTCTTCACTTCTTACATTCTTTAAGAGGAATAAAAGACCCATTTGTATTGTAGCACTCACAGAGTCATATTTAGTTTCTATTGCAAATGGTTTTCTGCTTTAACTAGGTCAATTTAGTAAAGATATCCAGATAAATGAATTTCTGTTTGTTTTAAAGGGATTCTGTCACCAGATTTGAGGCCTATAACCTAAACATATGGCCAGGTCCCTAATAATACCCTGAATCCGAAACTGACCTTATTAAATGCGCCTGTGGCTCTATTATCATATAAAACAGGTTTATATAACCTGTCACTCACGTACCAAATGTGTCCAAGGGGACGTCGCTTCATACAGGGTGCCCGGCTGCAGCCATCTCCTTTCGGTGCCCAGCGCCGCCTTCCCACTAGAAATCGCCGCCCTCCCTTTTTATTCATGGGTTAAAGTCCAGGGATGATAACTGTGGAAAACATGACCCACTTTCATTGACTTTATAAAATGGCAATTAACAAAAATAAAATCGAATCGTTATTAATACAATGATTAAAACAGAAATGAAAAAATAACCGTGATAAAATAAAGTGATGCACTCATCTTAATATCTGCATGTACAGATTACGTGTGTCAGACACACGTAATAAATAATAAATAATAATAATAAACTTATTCACTACGGGGTAACCAAGTGTACTTATTTCTCTTCAGCCTTATTATCTATATCTCTTCAGCCACCATACACATTAGGTTATTGTCGACCAACCCACCATATTCAACAGAACCTCAACAGATGATGTAGGAGAAAAAAAGGATTGGGCGCTTTGAATTTTAATGCCGATCCTTTTGTTCTCAAGGGAGGCATCTGGCGCCTACTTTCTCATCTCTCCCTATTGAAGAAACATAAATGCTCAGCTTGAGCCAAGCATGGATGTGTATGAGAGAATTGGAAAAATAGATGAACGAGCATTAGTATTGATCGAGCACCATAGTGCTCGGGTGCTCGGGGGCTCAGGCCGAACACATCGGAATGCTCGGGTGCTCGGTAGTCAATGGGAAGTCAATGGGAGAACCCGAGCATTAAACCAGGCACCCCCTGCTCTGAAGAGGGGAAGGTGTCTGGTTGATAGGAAAAGATCAGAAATTGATGGAAACACCACCGAAATGGTTCAGGAACAGCATGGTGAGGATGTCTGGATGCATCTTGGACTCCCAGTTCGCTGCTGGGAACGATGTTGTCCGAGTAGTACGCCACTTTTACAGACTGACAATAATACGCACAAAACCGAAGATAAAATCAATTTTAGAGGAAAAATTTTAAGAAACATTCTGTACATGGTGCGAGGAAGGAGAATCAGAGTGAGGATTGTGTTGACCAGACTCCTGGCTACCGAGACTGGACTTGGTGGAAGACAAGGTGGTGCTTAACCGACTGGAAGCATTATCTGCTGCAATCCAACCGACCACCTGGTCGCACTGGTCTGACTTCAAGAGTGGTGTCCTGCGCCCCCATGCAAACTGGACATGAAGCTAGGTATCTTGGATGATTGTTTTTCTTGTGCTCTAGCAGCAGGCAGTTTCTACGCACCCAGGGCCACGGCCTCCGTGTGCACCAAGAGCATCACGGCCACTTCCCCGTCCCTTACTGCTCACCTTCTTCATTTCAAAAGTGACATATGCTTGAAAGTATGTCACACGTACAGTAGCGTAAGATTTGGAAGTGCAAAAAAATGTACTAAGGTATTTGTGATTAGGAAACGTTATACAGGACAGGTACCACAAGTAATGTCACTGTTCGCAGTGTCTACGGAAAAAGGTAAACTGGATGTCACTGATATTTTAGGGATGCACATACTTTAAACAGGAGATGTGGCGCGGATAATTTAACTGTCCACAGAATACACCATCTATGGAAAAAGTGCACTGGATGTCACTGATATTTTAGGGATGCGCACATTTTAAACAGGAGATGTTGCGCGGATAATTTAACTGTCCGCAGCGGACACCATCTACGGAAAAAGTGCCCTGGATGTCACTGATATTTTATGGATGCGCACACTTTAAACAGGAGATGTGGCACTGATAATTTAACTGTCCGCAGCGGACACCGTCTACGGAAAAAGTACACTGGATGTCACTGATATTTTAGGGATGCACACACTTTACACAGGAGATGTGGTGCGAATAATTTAACTGTCCGCAGCGGCCTATTAGACAGTATTTAGCGCAGGATGTGCTAAAAATATATATTGCTGCTGTCACACCCAATAGTCCTTACAAGGACTTTTGGGTCTCTGAAATGTTTTTGTACAAAAAAATATTCAATTACACTCCCTACACTCTGATCGTCTCCTAGCAACCGTGCGTGAAAATCGCACCGCATCCGCACTTGCTTGCGGATGCTTGTGATTTTCACGCAGCCCCATTCACTTCTATAGGGCCTGCGTTGCGTGTAAAACGCACAATATAGAGCATGCTGCGATTTTCACGCAACGCACAAGTGATGCGTGAAAATCACCGCTCATCTGCACAGCCCCATAGAAATGAATGGGTCGGTATTCAGTGCGGGTGCAATGCGTTCACCTCACGCATTGCACCCGCACGAAAATCTCGCCCGTGTAATCTCAACCTTATTGGAGACTCGAGCATGGCGCTCGAGCACATGCAGTACTCGGCCGAGCACCGCCATGTGCCGAGCATCGAGGTCATCACTAACGAGCATAAATACTTTCAACTATTGAAAGGGGTTGTCTGGGTATACATCATTTCTAACAGGTGCCAGCAGCCTTCCTCCCCTACTGAAAGGATCATACTTACCTTTTCCCGACCCCTCCAATCCTCCATGCTAGCTCTTGCTTCTCCATCTTTTTTTTTTTACTTTACTTCCTCCCCAGCAAGGGCATGGTCACCTTATCCACAAGAGACACATCACCACTGAAGACAGTGGTTGCCTGAAGACGATCAGTTGGATACAGTAGGATTTATTTCTGAATGCAAGAGAAACACAGTGACAATTTTGGTGATGAAGTTATAAAAAATTAAAGTCCAAGTACTATAAATTTATCCATGTCATTCTATTGGTAGCCTTTAGAAGTTTGCTAGATAAATGGGTAGATCCCACTCCCCCATAGAGCACATGTTATTTCTCAGCTGAAAAAACAACTAAACTGGACCGCATATGCACAGAGCATCATGAAGAAAAGCAAACAGGGAAATTTTTTCATAAATGTAAAACATTTATTGAACACATTATACCTGTTCAGATATCCAGGACCTTAAGAGCTCTTTTAGATACACTGACTGAATTATATTGTCAGGTGGATCTTAACGGATCATTAGATAAACTCAAGATTATAGTGGGGGTGCTAGGGGAATCAGTGAGGGGCAGTGATGAACGGCATAGGCAATATTCGAATTTGCTAATTTTGGGCCGAATATTTTCCATAAATTTGCAAATTTGAGAATTTGTGATCTCCAGTCATTGTTTACTTGATTGCGAAAATCGGCAATGTAATATATTTGCGATAAATGCCCGATAAATTAGCGATTAGAATATTCAACATTATTTGCGAATACGAATACAGTATATAGCACTATATTCTAAATATTCGCGGCTTCTCAAAGTGGCGATATTCGTGATTAAAATTTGCGATTCGAATATTCGCTCTCAACACTAGTGAGGGGTAGCCGCCAACCTGGGGAAGGACAACTGGAAGGACATACGTGCTGGATGTTTGATAGTACATGGCATATTTTATGCTTGAGTAATTGGCTTCTAGCTTTTAGTCAAGGCATCTTGCAGGAAAAGTCTCTAGCTATATGAAATGAGCATCCCTTATGTTTTTGTGACTCAATATTCCGTATTGTTTGGACAATTTTTTGTTCCTTTTATTTACATAAAAACAAAACATAAGAGTAAATAGATATACTTTTTTTTTAATTGTCTCCCCACAATACATACTGTGACAAGTAAGTGAGGAACAACAGGAAGAACCAACACAAAAAAAGTACAGTTAAAACGGGTTGGCCACTTTCTGGCTACTTCTGCCCAATGTGTAAGATGACTATATGGCACTTACTAATATAGCATTAGTTGATATTCTATGCTGTTTGCTATATTTCATAAGCCATGTCCCCTTTTTAGGCAAATCTTCAGAGCTGTCCACATAGATGTCCTGTCCATAAGATGGCCGCTGATGGAGGGACATATCACTCAGCCTACTTCATTCACATACACTGACGAGCAAAGGGGTAACGATGTTTTGAACTTTTGACTTTCAGGCTCCATATCTCACCATCCACTACAGCTTCAAACGTGAGACTATCATCATTTTATAGACAATCATCTTGGCTACCTCATACATAAATTGGACTTGCAACTATTTAGCATATGATTGATTAGTTATGCAGATTATTGTCATGTAACTGCATTGTTACTGTTTTGCTCCTGGTGGTGGAACAATATTTTTCTTGTATAGACAAGATGAATGTCTATAAAAAAAAGGTAGTCTCAACTTCAAAGCTGTAGTGGATGGTGAGATATGGAGCTTGAAAGTCAAAAGTTCAATCCATTGTTACCCTTTTGCTAATCAGTGTACATTCCCAACAGTGGAAGTGCAGATGGCAAGTACAGTGTATTTGAATACAGGAGACATCACATGGAGGGGAATTACCTTGTCATATGACACTCCATCAGTGGCCATTTTATGGACAAAACCTATATGTGAACAGCACAAAAGTCTTGGCCAACAAGGGGACATACCTTACATGAAATATAGAAAGTGGTGCAGAATATCAACAAAGGCTAGATCAGTAAGTGCCATATAGTCATCTTACATCTTACACAAAGTGGCCAAAGCCTTTAATGAAAGTATGATTATAGAACATTATATTTTATATACATTTATATATACACCATATAGCTTTAATCGTACACCATACTACAATGGTTGACTAATAAGCATGGCAAAGCCGCAGCCAGTCAGACACTTTTACTGCACTTTTGGGCTTATTCAAACAAATGTTGTAAAATCTGTGTTTGGTCTGTTTAAAATCGTACATTTCTAGGGGTTGAAACATGTTTTTTCATGGACCTACTGTCTTGAATGGTCAAGTATAACATAAATATGGGACCTAAATAGCGTATGCTGTGATTTTCTCTGCATGGACTGATGGTCCGTGCAGAATATCAGACATGTGAATTGACTATAACAAGTCAGTGTTCAGTTTGTGTGCTGTCTGTTCTAGACTTTGATAGGACCGGATGTGAGTATCACTTATCTGAATAAGCTCTTAGTGGACTTTTCAGAGGTATAATTATAACTCACCACAGTAGCCAGTAGTGACAATTAGACAATAGGAAAAAAGGGATTATAGAGAAGCTATATACATAGTTGGTAAATCTAACAACAGTTAGTTGAAATTAAAATGTATAAACAAAATTATTTCTCTGAATATATTCAAAGCATATTCTCTGTTGTTCTGCATAAATAGGTGCCAATGGAGAAATGATCAATTTCCACACTGATGTAAATACTCTATGACTATTCCTAAAACCAGATAATATAAGACATGATTATGAAATAGCTGATTGCGTTGGAAGTTAATGTAGTTATTATAATCCCAGAAGGAGGTGAATATTTGGAAAGAAACTTTGTTCTAGAGCGGACCTGCGTGATTTTTACATCACTATGTGAATCAGCTGAATCATGTTTTGCTTTAGTGCGTAGGAAGGTGTAGTCACAGAATAAACTGCTGTCCTAATTAAACCAGAAACTGATGATTACATGTTTTGTGTCCCCAATATACAGTTTCGTTCTTCATGTTATAATTTCACGATATATAAAGTCCTAATCCTCAGATAGGTTTTGTTGAATAATATTTAGAGATGAGCGAATTTTTCATAAATTCGATTCGCTGGTTCGTCAAAATTTTTAGGAAAAATTTAGTTTGTTCCGAATATATTAGCGGTGAATTACATTAAAAAACTGCTATTTCCTGGCTGCAGAGAGCCTTTATAGTGGTGTAGAACACAGTGCCTTGCAGTAACACGCATAGGGAGTCTGCTATGGTAGTGAAATAATACTGTGAGTCAGTATGACATGCAGGTGACAGGCATCGCTCTTAGAATCACTGCACACTTCACTTATTTGGGCAGTCACGGGGGCCAAATCTGACCAAATAATCCAAGTATGAACTCAGCCTTACAGGTCGATGTTAGTGCCAAGAAGAATCACACTTTTACACCGTCGCCAGCTGATTCCACATAGATGCCTACAGAACCTGTTCTAGTAAACGCTTATACAAGTAGAGCCCCCCGACACAGTGGAGAGGGTGTCAGCAGTAAGTTTGTGTTGACGTCGCTGATTAATTTGCCCTTCCTCTGATCCGTTTTAACAATAACCTACAAAAAACTGATCCTGTCTGTGGAGCATACGCCTTCACTGGGTCAGCATTTGCTGAATAATCCATCAGTATTGCTAATGCCCAAAAAAAACAGGAGTAGAACTAAAACAGAGATGACATGTGAAGGGAATATTTGCATGTCTTCTGTGTTTTCTACCCACTCCCGCTTTTGGCTACAAAATCATAAGCCAATTCTGATGGGACCATACAGGCCTTACAGCTGCTACACAGACAGGATCCGTTATGCATAGGGTCGTACCGAACTTTAAGATTTTTGGACGCGAATCCGAACTTTTCAGTAATAGTTTGGGTTCGAATTCGGTGTTCAGCGAGTTAATGGCACTTTTTGAAAGTAATTGCGCCTGGTCAGTGTACCAATCCCCGAGTGAATCTGAAAGTAGAGGCTGAGCATTATCTGGATACTTTTAATGGTCCCAGATCCCCTTTCAGATCCTCTTTTAGATACCATGCTGTTAGCCTGAATGGGCTCATTATTTTCATGTATTCTGTGCATGGAACATACGCCAGAACAAACAGTTTCCATGTTTGAAATAATCGCTGTCCGAGCACCTCTTTACATTTTAGCGCTTCTAACCATTCCAAATGAAATAAGTTCCGCATTTGGGCTACCACCATTTCCCGAGTGGGGACCTCAGTTGATAGCCATAGCCGAAGCAGACACATTTTAGGCTAGGTCTACACGACGACATTTGTCGCGCGACATTTTGTTGCACCAATGTCACGCGACAATTTTTATAATGGCAGTCTATGGTGTCGCACTGCAACATGCAACATGCTGCAACTGCGACGCAACAGTCGCAGAAAATCCATCGAGATGGATTTTTATGCGACTGTTGCGTCGCAGTCGCAGCATGTTGCATGTTGCAGTGCGACACCATAGACTGCCATTATAAAAATTGTCGCGCGACATTGGTGCAACAAAGTGTTGCGCGACAAATGTTGCGCCCTATTTGTCGCGCGACTTATTGTCGCGCGACAAATGTTGTCGTGTAGACCTAGCCTTAGCAACCATAATCAGTTTGTGGCCCACCAAGGGTAATTTAGAAAGATCACCTCCCTTCTCCATTGAACCCTGGTTAACTGTTTGATTCGCAACATCGCAATGTAATATTGACAACGATGGCGTGACTGCCGTGCGTATTCTGCTAATCTTACTTAACATCCGACTGATCTCTTCCCAGTACCTGCTCAATTTCGAGCATACCCATAAACTATGGTACAGATCTGACTTGGGGGTGTCACATTTGGGGCATGCTGTTATTCTCCCTGGGTTCGCTGGGGAGCTAGGTAGATCGAATCAATATACAGCGTGATCCAAAATTTTCACGTGAGTTTCCCTCCACGTTTCATTTATTATGGCCTTACGCATTGCTGAGATTCCTGACCAAACTATTTTGTGGATCTCCGCCACCCCCAATTTTTGGCTCCATTTTTTAAATATCCCCTTAGGGTCTTTAGCTCTCCACCTGTCTCTCAGCGCATGATGTAACATAGACAGTGATCTCTTTGCCTTGACGCTTAGGAACAAGTCAAAATCATTGGGTTTCCACTCCTTTGACAAGTCTCTAGATAAGCTCCTACAATAGTTTCTCACTTGAGTATATTGCATGAATGAGGAACTTCCCAGTGCCAACTTGCCTTTTAATTACTGCAGAGTCGCCCACCTCCCTTCAGTCTCATGAAACAGGTCTCCTACTTTATTTATCCCCTTGAGGGCCCATTCTTTAAAAAGTGCAATGTCCCTGCCTGGTACAAAAGAAGGGTTCCCCCGTAAGGGGAGGTGTTTGGATATCTGGTATGGGAGATGAAACTGAGTTCTAAGAGTTTTCCAAACTACAGTCGTGTCCCTCACTACGAGAGAGGATTTGATGTGAGCAGGTAAAGTGGGTCTTTTAGCATGGAGCAAAGCCACCAGGTCCCAGGGTCGCACTAACTCCCGCTCTAAGGCCAGGTTTGAGTAATGAGTCGTCCCATTGACCCAGTCCAAGATGTGCCTACTTATGCACGTCAGGTTGTAACCTCTAATATCCGGAAAGTTCAGGCCTCCCTCCTCGATGAAGGGGACTTTATCCCCGAAACGCGTAGTGTGTTTGCAATAAATACTTCTGAAAATCCATCATTCGCATCTGGTTGGTTCCTTGCGCCGAGGGATGTTCCTTCCTTCCACTTTATGCTTACTAATGGCATGGCTGTGATTGGCCAGTGCAGCATGTGACCCAGCCTCTATATAAGCTGGAGTCACGTAGTGCTGCACGCCACTCTGTTCTTACTAGTGTGGAGATAGGATGCTGCTGCTGTGAGGGAGAGAATAGGAAAGAATCTTATCAGAAGTGCTTGTTAACTCAGCGATCTACAGCGATTTTGTTTTGTGGGTGCAGTGCAGCATTTTTTTTACCACGTCTGTTAGTTAGGTGGGCGTCGGCGGCCATTTTCTGCAAGTTCAGTGCACCAGCACAGCATATGTGCATTTGTGACAGTCAAATACAAGGTTTAAATACTGCAGCTATATTCAGTGTTTAAAAAAAACACCCATTTTTTGCAAGACAATACATCTGGGGCCTTTGCTGCATTTGTCACGGTGAAATACAAGCTTTAAATACTGCAATTATATTCTGGGTTTAAAAAAACACCTATTTTTTGCAAGACCCTACATCTGGGGCCTTTGCTGCATTTCTCACAGTGAAATACAAGCTTTAAATACTGCAATTATATTCTGGGTTTAAAAAAAACATCCATGTTGGGCAAGATAAATTTGCGGCCTTTGCTGCATTTTTGGCAGTCCAATATAAATTTGCAACCTTTGCTGCATTTTTGGCAGTCCAATACAAGTGTTAGATACTGCTGTTATATTCTGGTATTAAAAAAACACCCATTTTGGGCAAGATAATACATTTGCGGCCTTTGTTGCATTTGTGACAGTGAAATACAAGCTTTAAATACAGAAATTATATACTGGGTTTAAAAAAAACACCCATTTTGGGCAAGATAATACATTTGCGGCCTCTGCTGCATTTCTGACAGTCGAATACAAGCGTTAGATACTGCTGTTATATTATGGTTTTAAAAAAACACCCATTTTGGGCAAGATAAATTTGCGGCCTTTGCTGCATTTTTGGCAGTCCAATACAAGCTTTAACCCCTTAAGGACTCAGCCCTATTTCACCTTAAGGACTTTTTTGCAAATCTGACCAGTGTCACTTTAAGTGCTGATAACTTTAAAACGCTTTGACTTATCCAGGCCATTCTGAGACAGTTTTTTTTTATCACATATTGTACTTCAAGACACTGGTAAAATGAAGTAAAAAAAATACAAAAATACCAAATTTACCAAAAATTTGTAAAAAATTTAAAATTTCCAAGTTTCAATTTCTCATTTTGGGAATGATATTTTATTTTTTGGGGATGTTACAAGGCTTAGAAGTTTAGAAGCAAATCTTGAAATTTTTAAGAAATATTCAAAAACCCAATTTTTAGGGACCAGTTCAGGTCTGAAGTCACTTTGCGAGGCTTACATAATAGAAACCACCCAAAAATGACCCCATTCTATAAACTACACCCCTCAAGGTATTCAAAAATGATTTTACAAACTTTGTTAACCCTTTAGGTGTTCCACAAGAATTAATGGAAAATAGAGATACAATTTAAAAAATTAAAATTTTTGGCAGATTTTCCATTTTAATAATTTTTTTCCAGTTACAAAGCAAGGCTTAACAGCCAAACCAAACTCAATATTTATGGCCCTGATTCTTTAGTTTACAGAAACACCCCATATGTGGTCGTAAACCGCTGTATGGGCACACGGCAGGGCGCAGAAGGAAAGGAATGCCATACGGTTTTTGGAAGGCAGGTTTTGCTGGACTGTTTTTTTTTACACCATGTCCCATTTGAAGCCCCCCTGATGCACCCCTAGAGTAGAAACTCCATAAAAGTGACCCCATCTAAGAAACTACACCCCTCAAGGTATTCAAAACTGATTTTACAAACATCGTTAACCCTTTAGGTGTTCCACAAGAATTAATGGAAAATAGAGATACAATTTCAAAATTTCACTTTTCATGGCAGATTTTCCATTTTAATATTTTTTTTCCAGTTACAAAGCAGGGGTTAACAGCCAAACCAAACTCAATATTTATGGCCCTGATTCTGTCGTTTATAGAAACACCCCATATGTGGTCGTAAACCGCTGTATGGGCACACGGCAGGGCGCAGAAGGAAAGGAATGCCATACGGTTTTTGGAAGGCAGCTTTTGCTGGACTGTTTTTTTTGACCCATTTGAAGCCCCCCTGATGCCCCCCTAGAGTAGAAACTCCCAAAAAGTGACCCCATTTTAGAAACTACAGGATAGGTTGGCAGTATTGCTGGTACTAGTTTAGGGTACATATGATTTTTGGTTGCTCTATATTACACTTTTTGTGAGGCAAGGTAACAAGAAATAGCTGTTTTGGCACCGTTTTTATTTTTTGTTATTTACAACATTCGTCTGACAGGTTATATCATGTGATATTTTTATAGACCAGGTTGAAATGGATGCTGCAATACCTAATATGTATACTTTTTTTTTATTTATGTAAGTTTTACACAATGATTTCATTTTTGAAGCAAAAAAAAAACATGTTTTAGTGTTTCCATAGTCTGAGAGCCATAATTTTTTCAGTTTTTGGACGATTACCTTGGGTAGGGTATGATTTTTGCGGGATGAGATGACGGTTTTATTGGCACTATTTTGGGGTGCGTGTGACTTTTTGATCGCTTGCTATTACACTTTTTATGATGTAAGGTGACAAAAAATTGTTTATTTAGCACAGTTTTTATTTTTTATTTTCTAGGGTGTTCATCTGAGGGGTTAGGTCATGTGATATTTTTATAGAACCGGTCGATACGGACGCGGCGATACCTAATATGTATACTTTTTTTTATTTATGTAAGTTTTACACAATGATTTCCTTTTTGAAGCAAAAAAAACATGTTTTAGTGTTTCCATAGTCTGAGAGCCATAATTTTTTCAGTTTTTGGGCGATTATCTTAGGTAGGGTCTCATTTTTTGCGGGATGAGATGAAGGTTTGATTGGCACTATTTTGAGGTGCATATGACTTTTTGATCGCTTGCTATTACACTTTTTGAGATGTAAGGTGACAAAAAATGGTTTATTTAGCACAGTTTTTATTTTTTATTTTTTACTGTATTCATCTCAGGGGTTAGGTCATGTGATATTTTTATAGAGACAGTCGATACGGACGCGGGGATACTTAATATGTATAATTATTTTTTATTTATGTAAGTTTTACACAATAACAGCTTTTTAAAAACCAAAAAAATGATGTTTTAGTGTCTCCATATCTGAGCCACAGTTTTTTTTATTTTTTGGGCGATTGTCTCAGGTAGGGGTACATTTTTTGCGGGATGAGGTGACGGTTAGATTGGTACTATTTTAGTGGGCAAACGCCTTTTTGATCGATTGCTGTTGTACTTTTTGTGATGTAAGGTGACCAAAACATTGTTTATTTGGCACAGTTTTTATTTTTTATTTTTTACGGTGTTCATCTGAGGGGTTAGGTCATGTGATATGTTTATAGATCCGGTCGATACGGACACGGGGATACCTAATATGTATACTTTTTTTTCCCCCCTATTTTTTACCAATTTTTTTAAACTTTATTTGGGGAAAATGACGTTTTTGTTTATTTTTACTTGAAACTTTTCATTTTTTGGGGGGAAAACTTTATTTTTTCAACTTATTTTTTGTCCCACTTTGGGACTTGAACTTTTTGGAGTCTAATCCCCTTTACAATGCATTCCAATACTTCTGTATTGGAATGCATTGGATGTATGAATAATACTGTGTGTATTACTCATACAGCTTCCGGCCTGTGAGATTCAGGGGGCTGGATCTCACAGGCACGTCACAGGAAGGCAGCGGCGATGCCTCAGGAAGGCATCGTGCTGCCTTCCATGCCATCGGGTCCCCCCTACAGCCGCATGGGGACCGATGGCACCGCCACCCGCCGCCCGTCGGACAAGGTAAAACCGCAAACCGCAGGTCTGAATTGACCTGCGGTTTGCGGTGATCGCCGATGCGGGGGGGTCACATGACCTCCCCGGCATTGTGACAGGATGCCCGCTTAATGATTTCAGCAGACATCCTGTTGCGATTAACCCCCCCCCCGCACCGCAATGCCGTTTTAAAGTTAGGTCGTACCGGTACGTCCTGGGTCCTTAAGCACTCGGCAAACATGGCGTACCGGTACGTCCTAAGTCCCTAAGGGGTTAAATACTGCAATTATATACTAGGTTTAAAAAAATACAAAAAATTTGCAAGACCCTACAACTAGGGCCTTTGCTGCATTTGTCACAGTGAAATACATGCTTTAAATACTGCAATTATATTTAGGTTTAAAAAAAACACCCATTTTAGGCAAGATAATATATTTGCGGCCTTTGTTGCATTTGTGACAGTGAAATACAAGCTTTAAATACTGCAATTATATACTGGGTTTAAAAAAAATACCCATTTTTTTACAAGACCCTACATCTGGGGCCTTTGATGCATTTGTCACAGTGAAATACAAGCTTTAAATACTGCAATTATATTTTGGTTTTAAAAAAACACCTATTTTGGGCAAGATAATACATTTGCGGCCTTTGTTGCATTTGTGACAGTAAAATACAAGCTTTAAATACTGCAATTATATACTGGGTTTAAAAAAAACACCAATTTTTTGCAAGACCCTACATCTGGGGCCTTTGTTGCATTTGTGACAGTGAAATACAAGCTTTAAATACTGCAATTATATACTGGGTTTAAAAAAACTCATTTTTTTTGCAAGACCCTACATCTAGGGCCTTTGCTGCATTTGTGACAGTGAAATACAAGTTTTAAATACTGCAATTATATACTAGGTTTAAAAAAAATACAAATTTTTTGCAAGACCCTACATCTAGGGCCTTTGCTGCATTCGTCACAGTGAAATACAAGCTTTAAATACTGCAATTATATTTTGGTTTTAAAAAAAACACCTATTTTGGGCAAGATAATACATTTGCGGCCTTTGCTGCATTTCTGAAAGTCCAATACAAGCGTTAGATATTGCTGTTAAATTCTGGTTTAAAAAAATAATTTTTTTTTGCAAGACCCTACATCTGGGGCCTTTGCTGCATTTGTCACAGTCAAATACAAGCGTTAGATACCGCTGTTATATTCTGGTTTTAAAAAACACCCATTTTGTGCAAGACACCACATTTGGTGCCTTTGCTGCATTTATCACAGTCAAATACAACCAGTCAATACTGCAGTTACATTGTTGGTTGACAAATTCATTTTTTTTGTGACCGTGAAGTAATTGTGGGTGAACGCAAAGAATGAGGAGAGAATCATATAAGGCCCTAGTCGTGGTGCTGCTTATAGAGCTCATGTTGCAGGGAGAGGACGTGGTCGATCTGTGCAAGCTACTCGTACAAGTGAAACACCTTCATCAGGTGCGAGTAGGCGACAGAACCTTCAGCGTTATTTGGTAGGGCCGAATGTGGCTCTACGAATGGTGAGGCCAGAACAAGTACAGATGATAGTAGATTGGGTGGCTGATAGTGCCTCCAGTTCCTTCACATTGTCTCCCACCCAGTCTCCTGCTGAAAGATCAGAGTTGGCACCTGCAGCCCATGGCCATCAGTCTTTCACCTCAACCCCTTGCAAATCAGCCAAGCAGTCTGAGCCCCAAGTCATGCAGCAGTCTCTTCTGCTTTTTGATGACTGCTAGCAGGGTTTCACAGGGCCATCCACATAGCCCTGCCCCAAAAGTGGAAGAGATTGAGTGCACCGATGCCAAACCACTTATGTTTCAGGATGAGTACATGGGAGGACCACCGCAGCACGTCTTGGATGATGACGAAACACAGGTGCCAACTGCTGTGGCTTTCTGCAGTGTGCAGACCGACAAGGAGGGCAGGGGTGAAGACTGGGTAGAATATGATGTGGAGGACGATGAGGTCCTTGACCCCACATGGAATCAAGGTCATGCGAGTGACCTGTCTAGTTCGGAGGAAGAGGCGGTGGTCGCGCAGAGC
Source organism: Bufo bufo (assembly GCF_905171765.1). Taxonomy (NCBI): domain Eukaryota; kingdom Metazoa; phylum Chordata; class Amphibia; order Anura; family Bufonidae; genus Bufo; species Bufo bufo. Next base: position 238,004,414 of record NC_053392.1, read on the forward strand.
CACCAGCACAGCAGAAGAGGGAGCAGGGTGCAAAAGCGGAGCGGCCGTCCCCTAGACAGTACGCCTGCTACTGCCCACCGCATCAAGGGACCGAGCACACCAAAGCCAGCTCCAAGGAGTTCCCTGGCGTGGCAGTTCTTTAGACAATGTGCTGACGACAAGACACAAGTGGTTTGCACGCTGTGCAATCAGAGCCTAAAGCAAGGCATAAACATTCTCAACCTGAGCACAACCTGCATAACCAAGCATCTAAGTGCAAAGCACGAGCTGCAGTGGAGTAGACACCTTCTCCTGCTTCCTCTTCTGCTGCACGCTCGGCCTCTTCACCCCCCTCTGGAGTGACAGTGGCACCTGCCACCCCGCAAACAGAGGATCTGCCAGCAACGCCACCACCTAGGTCACCAAGCATCTCCACAATGTCCCTTGGAAGCGTTCAGCTGTCTATCTCCCAAACACTGGAGCGAAAGAGGAAGTACCCCCCTACCCACCCGTGATCCCTGGCCCTGAATGCCAGTATTTCAAAATTACTGGCCTTTCAAATGCTGTCATTCTGTCTGGTGGAGATGGAGAGTTTTAAAAGCCTTATGGCGGTGGCTGTCCCACAGTACGTCGTGCCCAGCCAACACTACTTTTCGAGGTGAGCCATTCCTTCCCTGCACAACCAAGTGGGGGTCAAAATCAGGTGTGGACTTCCGGTTCCGGCGCGGGCATGAAAAGACGCTGGTAACTTGTGCTCCACTTCATCGCCGAAAATATCAGCCAGTCCTGCTACTCGGAGTACTACCGGAGCGCCATCGCTGATACAGTGAGGCTTTAATATATGCATGGAGCGATATTTACTGAGAAGTGGGCAAAAATCTACGACCCGGGCGATAACTAACACAGCAAGGGTGGACGAGACAGGTCCTAAGATGGCGCCATCTCCTCCCTCCTCACCAAGACATGCGTCAGCTGAGGAGCAGGATGCCCCAGATATTAATACACAGTTGGATCTGTTTGAAGCATCGGGCAAAGTGGTGGATGTCAAGGTGCTAGCCATGGCGAAGCAGTTAGCACCCGATATCATTGCATCATTATCCACTACCCTGCAAGCAGCACTTAACAAACTGCAAGAGGAGCTGGAATTGCAAGATCACAGGGTATCTGAGGTGGAGCAGCGGGTAGCTTGTGTGGAGGATGACGCTGCTGATACTGCACAGAAGATGCGGGATTTTTCCCTTCTGGCTGAGAAGCTAAACGACCGTGTTGAGGACCTTGAAAATAGGTCTAGACGCAGCAATCTACGTTTGGTAGGAATACCAGAATCGGTGCCAATAGCGGAACTGCGCCATGTTTTTGAAGTTACTCTACCACAGGCACTGGGTCTCCAGGGAGGAAGAAGAAAGGTGGAGAGGGCTCATAGAGTGGGGCCCTGGAGAGATCAAAAGTCATCTGCTAATGGTAGAACTGATCAGAGGCCAAGACAGGCAATCTGTAAGTACTTGGACTACTCCGATAAGGAGGACATTTTGCGGGCTTACCGTTCAAGGAGGGAGCCATTGATTCTCAACGGCATTAAGGTTTTATTATTTGCCGACTACTCAGCGGAAGTGGCGCGAAAACGGAGGGCCTTTGGGGCGATATGCACCAACCTCTATAAGGCTGGGAACAGATTTCAACTAGCATACCCTGCTATACTGAGGTTACAGTTACCTGATGGAAGCTCTAAGCACTTTACAGATCCTAAGGAGGCGGAGGAGTTTATAAGAGTCCAAGCAGAGAGAAGACAAGGGCTTGCGGATGCGGAGGAAAATCGTCGGGATGTTGGTGTACGAGACGGAGGCAATGGATGGCACCGGGTATCGCAGATCTCTTCATCTCTTCCACAGAGGATGTCTAAGTTCCAGAAATCTTCGGGAACAAAATTCATGAGGCAGACGGGAGGACTGTGAATTCATCGTCAGGTTTTATCACGGTCAAACGGACCTGTTTTGCTAACCGTGTGTGTTTAATTTTTTTTCCCCCCTCTTTAATGTTCCAGGAATGTGTGCAGGGACATTTTATAATTTCTGGGGACTTATTATTATTACAGCTAGTTGGCGGTGAAGTGGCGCGTCTAATGCCTGAAAAAAGGAAGTTCCTAAGCTATTTGTGCTGTTTAATAACTGTTTTTCTACTTTTCACAGAGTTGTTTTCATATTTAAGTCATGTTCATAATGTGGCTGAGGTTTTTCTTTTTTTTTCCTTTTTTCTTCTTTTTTTGTTCAGGGGCACTGTATAAGCAATTAATGTGTAATGATACATGGAGTGCTGTCGGGCTGGGAGGCAGTGCTTTGATAGATACTGATCAATCTTGGGCGGAAAGGAGGGGAGGGGTTTTCTGTCGGCAGGTGGGTCTTCTGTTAGCGACAAATTCTTGAGAATAATCTCGTGGAATGTTAAAGGTCTAAAGTCTCCTAACAAGCGCATGCAGGTTCTGAGACAATTACGTAGGATGAAGGCAGATATTGCCTTGCTGCAGGAGACCCACCTGTCGGCGGCGGACTTCCATAGGATGAAGAAGTTATGGGTGGGAGAGGTATACGGTTCTTCTGCCGTGGATAGAAAAGCAGGAGTTTTGATTTTAATAGGTCGTCATTTGTCACATGTAGTTCATTCTGAAGAAACAGATGATGAGGGGAGGATATTGCATCTCAATATCTCAGGGCCTTTTGGTGACTTTAGTTTATACAATATTTATGCTCCAAACCAGGGCCAAAGAGCCTTCTTTGATTCTCTGGGTGTTAAAATCTTACAAGACACGCATAGTGCAAAAATAGTGGGAGGGGACTTCAATGCGGTAATGAACCAGAATGAAGATAGGAGGTCAGCTGGTGATCATAGTCATCAATATTCTCTGAGGGACTTTGCCGAGTCGTTGTCTCTCAGGGATGTTTGGAGGTACTCCAATCCTCAAGGGAGGGAATTCACCCACTTTTCGCATGCGCATAAGAGCTGGTCCAGAATCGATTATTTGTTTCTGTCCGCAATGATTTTGCACAGAGTGGCGGACATTGCCATAGGTGATATGGTAATTTCAGATCATTCTCCTCTTCTTATAGATATTAGAGAAATGTATACTGGGGGCAGAGATTTCATTTGGAGGTTCCCAAATTATTTGGTAAAGGATGATGAATTTGTGAAACTAATGAAGGGATGGTGGATGGAATTTGTGGATGACAATAGGGAGCATGTGAACGATCCGGTATTGTTTTGGGAAACGGCTAAAGCTGTTTTGAGAGGTAGATTGTTGGCTTATGTTTCCTCTATTAAGAAGGTTGCTAGGACGCAATATGAAAAAGCAAGCACATGTTTAAGAGAAGCTTACAGCAACTTTCTCTTGGCCCAAACCCAGACCGCCAAAGAACGCTGGGTTTCGGCTAAGAGAGACTTTGAAGCGTGGGCAGAGAAACTGGAAATTTCCAAGAAATCTCAGTTAGATGCTAGTTTACATAGATTTGGCAACAAATCTGGAAAGTTGTTGGCCTCATTGGCTAAGGGTAGGCGCCCAATGAATCATATTCAGGCAGTAAGGAAAAGGGATGGGACCAAGGAGCACAGACCGCAACAGATCAATAAATTGTTTGGACAATATATGGAGGCATTTTATCAGAATGCCGGGGATAGGGTGGAAGAGGGGAAGGCGTTCTTAGAACGAATTTCCTTGCCAACTTTGACAGTAGAGCAGCTGAACACTCTAAATGCCCCATTGACGGCAGCGGAGGTACAGGCAACCATTAAATCCTTTCCTTCTGGAAAAGCTCCGGGCCCAGATGGGTATACATCAGACTTTTACAAGGTGATGGATACTCAGGTGGTTCCATATTTGATATCGCTCTATTCCTCTTGGGTTGAGGGGGGGGGTGCTACCTGAACGAATGAATACGGCACACATAACATTAATCCATAAGACCGGGAAGGATCCAGAAAATCTAGAGTCTTACAGGCCAATATCCCTAATAAACCATGATCTTAAAATCTTATCGAAGTTGCTTGCTAATAGGTTGGCAGAGGTTCTCCCCAATTTGATTTCTCCTGCGCAGGTTGGCTTCATGAAGGGTAGGGCGGCTGTCACCAATCTAAGGAAGGTCCTGCTTGCTCTTTCAGTGGCAGGGAAGGCGGAATATCGGGGGCAAGACCCGGCCATTCTCACTTTAGATGCAGAAAAAGATTTTGACAGTATCAACTGGAAATGGCTGGGTCTTGCCCTAGATTCGGTAGGTATTAATGGAATGTTTCGCACGCTATTAGATGTTCTGTATATAGGCCCGAGGGCGAGGGTGTGCTCCGGGGGTTGTTTGTCTGATTCTTTCTTATTACAGAGAGGAACCAGACAGGGTTGCCCGTTATCTCCTCTTTTGTTTAACCTGGCGATAGAGCCATTGTCAAGATGGTTGAATTCAGAGGATTTGTTTGAGGGTCTGAAAATAGGTAGGAAGCAGATGCGTTCGGCTTTATTTGCTGATGACATTTTGCTTTTTATGTCTAACCCTGTTAGGGATATTGGGAGGATTACTGAAGCTTTGGATGAATTTGGTTCCCTGTCTGGGTTAAAAATCAATAGATCAAAGAGTGAGTTCCTATTCTTGAAGGGGGGGGGGGGGCAACAGATAAGGGTGAGTGATTTGAGGGGTATACCAATTGCACGTTATCATATAACTTACTTGGGTATCAGGGTGGGGACTACTCCTGAGTCCATATATAGACTCAATTATGACCCATTGATAGATAAAATTGTAAAGGAACTGCGTAGATGGCATGATCTTCCGTTGTCGTTGCTGGGACGTAATCATCTAATCAAGATGATGTCAGTCTCTAAATTGCTATATCCCATGCAAACTATCCCCATCCTGTTAAAACATAAGGACGTTTCTAAAATTGTAAAAGCATTCAAGCACTTTTTATGGCATGGTAAGAGGCCTAGGATACAAATGCGCTCTTTAATAAAAGGGATTGAACAGGGAGGGATCGCTTTTCCTGATATCAGAAGCTATAATTTGGCTTGCATGGCAAGACATGTTTGTGATTGGATAAATGGATCTGATTTCTACTCAGCTTTGTCGCTAGAAAGGGAATTCTGTGCTCCTTGGTCTCCAGTGGCGTTACTACATGCTAGGTTGCAGGTGATCCCGGTGTGGGTCAAGCGATCTTTGTTGTTTAAAGATACAATAGCAACGTGGAGGATTCTTCGGAAAAAATACTGGTTGTCTTATAGGATCTCTAAGCATCTTCCTTTATGGGATAATCCAGAATTTGTACAGGGTAGTGTGAACAAATTGTTTGAAGAATGGAGGCGGAAGGGGATTTTATATGTGAAACATTTACTGCATGACACGGAACCGAGGTGGTTAACGAGCGAGGAATTGATTGCTAAGTTCTCTCTGTCATCCTTTCAAATTATTCAATGGTCCCAGATAAGGAAGGCTGTGATAAATCATCTGGGGCTGGTGCAGAAAGAGATTCGTAGGAATGTTCTGGATAGGATCTTAGATTTAGGAGGTGGGAAGGTCTCAATTTCTACAATTTACTCTGATATGAGGAAGGAAGATGGAACTGGGGATAGGAGTATTCGATTTGGAAAATGGGCCGAACAGCTGAATGATGGGGATATTGAACAAAAAATGGTGAAAGGTTGGGAAGTGGTTAGGAGACATGTTATTAATGAGTCGTGGAGGGATACGCAGTTTAGACTTATGTATCGTGCTATCTATGGCTTCAATATCCCCCCTCATCCAGGGAAACCAGATAGGATAACTAGTTGCCCGAAGTGTGGAGTGGGTCTCACTGATCTATTTCATGGGATCTGGTTATGCCCACAGAGTAAGAGGTTGTGGGAGGAAGTGGGGAATTTAGTGAAGAGAATCTGGGGAAGAGAGCTTCCATTGTCCCCCCAACTATATTTATTTCATTATGAGGAAGGAGAGATAGGTCGAGAGGGGTTACCTCGTCTGTTTCATACGATATGTATGGTAGTCAAGCGTAGTATCCTACAAAAATGGCTGCAGGCTGATGCTCCAGGATCACAATTTATTATAGAACAACTAAAGAATGTGTTTTATTTGGAGAGATTAAATTCTGTCGCGGCTAAAGAAAGTCAAGCCAAGGGGTTGTTCCAGAAATGGAAACCGTTTATTGTTCAATGTATGTCTGATGAGGAGATACAGTTAATTGTGAGACCGTTCACACTGACGGAATGGTACCTTGTGAGTCAATTGAAGGGGACCTTGGGTCGTCTGTTGCTCCGATCAGCTAATCTGTCTTAGTTCTATGGGAGAATGTCCTAATAATATCATGGTATTTCAATAATGTCATTGTATTTTGATTGCTTGTACTGATTGTAGTGTACTCTTGACTATATAATGCCCCTATTTATGTATGTTACTGAAGTGTTCACCGCACTTTTAGTGCGGTTTTGTGTTCAGAGATATACACTCTGGATATTTTGTTTGTCATGTTGATAAAATAATAATAAAGAATTGATTTAAAAAAAAAAAAAAAAAATCAGGTGTGTACTGCGCAACGCTATCTGTGGCAAGGTCCACCTAACTACAGATACGGGGACCAGTAAGCATGGTTATATCTCCCTAACCACACACTGGGTAAATGCAGTGGCCGCTGGGCCAGAGGCGGATAGCAGTTTGGCGCATGTCCTTCCACCACCGAGGATTGCAGGGCGCTTCTCTTTGCCTCCTGTTGATTACTCCTCCTACTCCGCTTCCTCATCCTCTACCGCCTCCTCATCCGGTCAGCGTAACACCTTCACCACCAACTTCTGCACAGCCAGGGGTAAATGACAGCAGGTAGTTTTAAAACGTATCTGTTTGAAGGACAAACTCCACACCGCGCAGGAGCTGTGGATGGGCATGGAACAGCAGACCGATGAGTGGTTGGTGCCAGTGAGCCTCAAGCCCGGCCTGGTGGTGTGCGATAATGGGCAAAATCTTGTAGCAGCTCTGGGCATAGCCTGTTTGATGCACATCCCTTGCCTGGCGCATGTGCTGAATTTGGTGGTGCAGAGGTTCCTTAAAAATTACTCCGATATGTCAGAGCTGCTGCAGAAAGTGCGGGCCGTCTGTGCGCGCTTTCGGCGTTCTCACCCTGCTGCTGCTAGCCTGTCAGCGCTGCAGCGTAACTTTGACCTTCCCGCTCACCGCCTCATATGCCTCCATAAGGTGGAACTCCACCTTGCACATGCTGACCAGATAGTGGAGTTTCAGCTGCAGTAAGCATTGGTGAGTCGCTCTCTCGGAACAGCACCACTTCACCACCAATGAGTGGGCCTCCATGCGAGACCTGTGTGCCTTGTTGCGCTGTTTCGAGTACTCCACCAAAATGGCCAGTGCCGATGACGCCGTTCTCAGCGTTTCTATCCCACTTCTATGCCTCCTTGAAAAAACGCTTCGGGCGAGGGTGGCTCCGAGGGTGGGTTCCTGCACCCACAAACGCCAGGTACACAATTGTCCAGCAAGGGCACAGTTTTGGAGGATGACGGGGTGGAGGATGAGGAGATGTAGGAGGAGGAACCGTGTTCACAGCAGGGTGACACCCAAACCAGCTCATGGCCATCACTGGTGCATGGCTGGGGGGATACAGAGGGCACAGACGATACACCTCCCACAGAGGACAGCTTGAAGTTGCCTCTGGGCAGCCTGGCACACATGAGCGATTACATGCTGCAGTGTCTCCGCAATGACCGCAGAGTTGGCCACATTCTAACTTGTGCTGATTACTGGGTGGCCACGCTGCTGGATCCCCGTTACAAGGACAACGTACCATCCTTAATTCCATCACTGGAGTGTGATCGTAAGATGTGCGAGTACAAGTGCACGCTGGTAGATGCGCTGCTGGTGGCATTCCCACCTGACAGCGGGGGCACAGTGGAAGCACAAAGCAAAGGCAGAGGAGGGGGAAGAGGTCGCCAACGCAGCTGGGGCACCGCCAGCACCTCAGAAACAGGGTTAGCATGGCCAAAATGTGGAAAAGTTTTGTCAGCACGCCACAACAACGAGGACCACCAGCTGATATGGAACGTCTTAGCAGGAGGCAGCATTTCAGCAACATGGTGGAGCAGTATGTGTGCACACGCCTACACGTACTGAATGATGGGTCTGCCACCTTCAACTTCTGGGTCTCCAAATTGGGCACATGGCCTGAGCTTGCCCTTTACGCCTTGGAGGTGCTGGCCTGCCCTGCAGACAGTGTATTGTCTGAACGTGTGTTTAGTATGGCAGGGGGCGTTATCACAGACAAGCACAGCCGCCTGTCCTCCTCCTTTATTTTTTACATATTTTATGTTATTTGAAGTAATTTTTCTATCCACATTTGTTTGCAGAGCACTTGCTCTTAACCACATTTTGCTGCCATTTGCAGCCCTCTAGCCCTTTCCATGACTTTTTTAGAGCCATTTTAGTGCTCAAAAGTTCGGGTCCCCATTGACATCAATGAGGTTCGGGTTCGGGGTCAAGTTCGGGTCCCGAACTCGAACTTTTTTTGTGAATTTCGGCAGAAGCCGTCAAAACCGAACATCCAGGTGTCCGCTCAACTCTAGTTATGCATCTCATTTTTCTTTCCTTCTGACAGATCAGTCAGCCAGGCCGAAAGGCAAAATAGTGGCCCAGTCATGAAGTGGGGAGGGTGGGAAGAGCATGAGAATTCCACAGAGTAGACGTATGACATATTGATGTGGTGGAAGCAGCATGAGGAGACCACAGAGTGGCTGTAACTGGACGCCGAAGGTGCACTCGGTCTCCCATCTGCCGCAGACCTGCTGCTTAGCTTCGGGAGCGAGGATCTGTGTTTGGCCTCGTTCCCAGGGTGGCTTTGCTAGCTGGAAGGCTCCCTGCTCCTAGGTCTGCCTTGAGCGCCGGGCTGATCACTCGGTGCTCAACTTGTCTGTCTGTCGGTCATGTGACGCTGGCCACGTCACATGACCCTCACTCCCCACTATAAATACAGGAGGCCTGCTGGCTACAGGTTGCCTGTGATTTTCGTCCTATAGGCTGTGTACTGTATTGTTATTTAGCTACCTCTGGAATTGAACCTCGATCCGCCTCTTGACACCTCTTCTGCCTGCTCCTTGATGCTACCTCTCGGATTTTGACCTCGGCTTGTTTACGGATTTGTCTTTGCCTCTTCCCTTGTTCTGACGTGACCTCTTGGACTGACCTCGGCTAGTTGACCCGCCTTGCCTTCCGTTTTTGTTCTACCTCTTGTCCACTTATTGTAACTTCTCAGTGGCTGTCCTCTTCCCTGCTGTCTCTTTCTCTCTACTTGCACTTAGTAGGTTAGGGACTGTCGTCCAGTTGCGCTCCGTCACCTAGGGCGGATGGTGCAAGTAGGCAGGGTCAGGGGACCGGGTGGCAGCTCAGGTGGTGCACCCCTGCTCTATCTTGATTCCCGTGACTTTACCCGTGACAGTGGCCCAATGACAGAGTCTGGAGGTGGCGACAGCAGCAGCATCAGGAGGATACCACAGAGTGGCAAGGTGACATAGTGTGGAGATGGAAGCAGCAGCATCAGGATACCACAGACAGGCAAGGTGACAAACTGTGGAGATGGCAGCGACACCAGAAGCATCAGGAGACCACAGAGTGTCAAGGTGACATAGTGTAAAGATGGCAGCAGCAGCAGGAGGATACCACAGAGTGGCAAGGTGTTATAGTGTGGAAATGGCAGTAGCAGCAGCAGGATACCCCAGAGTGGCAAGGTGACATAGTGTGGAGATTGCAGCAGCATCAGAATACCACTGAGAAGCAAGGTCACATAGTGTGGATAAGGCAGTAGCAGCAGCAGCTTCAGGATACCACAGAGTGGCAAGGAGACATAGTGTGGAGATGGCAGTAGCAGCAGCAGTATTAGGAGACCACAGAGTGGCAAGGTGAAATAGTGTGGAGATAGCAGCAGCAGTATCAGGATACCACAAAGTGGCAAGGTGACATAGTGTGGAGATTGCAGTAGCAGCAGCAGTAGATTATCACAGTGTGGCAAGGTGAAATAGTGTGGAGATGGCAGCAGCAACAGCATCAGGAGACCACAGAGTGGCAAGGTGACATAGTGTGGAGACAGCAGCAGAAGCAGGATAACACAGAGTAGCAAGGTGACATAGTGTGGAGATGGCAGTAGCAGCAGCAGCATCAGTAGGCCACAGAGTGGCAAGGTAAAATGGTGTGGAGATGGCAGCAGAAACATCAGGATACCACAGAGTGGCAAGGTGACATAGTGTGGAGATGGAAATAATGGTAGCAGGCACTCGCTATTAACACTGGATACACGTATATTTTAATAGATTGCACATAAAATAACAATAAAATATCAATAAAAATAATAAAATAAATGACTATGCGTCCTCAGCTATGTCGCTAAACTCTCTGAGTACGTTATATACACTTTAGTAGAGCGGGTCAGTGCAGTCGATAGTTAGTAGTCACTGTTTGTTTGTCATTTTTATGTATTAGTAACAAGTTCCAACGTAACAGTTATTTAAACAGAACAGTTCTGGATATGATGTTCATAATTCCGTTAGTACAGAAAAAGTCCCCGTGTTAGATATGCCAAGTAGGATGGTCAAATGGTTGGTTGTACACACCGTAATGCAGACACTGGCACCTGGTTTGATCTTCATATACTAACAAACGAATATCTGTAGAACAATTTTACACTTTTTGTCTGTTATGGTAACTCACGTTTTCTGGGGGTGCTGTCGTCTCGAGGATGTGCGTGGACGCGGCGTCCCGCGTGGTCTATGGCACTGCTCTTACCTCTGATTCTGACTTCCCCTTTATGGAGTTCTCTATGTGGACACTTTCTTCCTTTGGTGATGTTCCGTAGCAGGAGCTCCGTAGACCAAATGCTGATTCAATAATAGCTGCTTTAAGGATCCTTTTCTTCCAGGTCTTGTGTGATCACTTTAGTATAGGATAGACCCTTTCTTTCCCCAAACGCGTTTCGGGACACAAAGTCCCTTCATCAGTGAGTAAGGACCTTCCTCCGGATCCCCGCTTTTTATAGGGAATTGTGGGTTGGTGCCATATGTTAACCCTAAAATCCGGAGCCTGGACTATATGGACATGGATAATGCATATAACACAATTGCAATCTGCTGTATATAGTATAACATAATCACAGGTATTAAGTACAAACCAGATTCCAAAAAAGTTGGGACACTATACAAATCGTGAATAAAAACTGAATGAAATGATGTGGAGGTGCCAACTTCTAATATTTTATTCAGAATAGAACATAAATCACGCAACAAAAGTTTAAACTGAGAAAATGTACCATTTTAAGGGAAAAATATGTTGAATCAGAATTTCATGGTGTCAACAAATCCCAAAAAAGTTGGGACAAGGCCATTTTCACCACTGTGTGGCATCTCCCCTTCTTCTTACAACACTCAACAGACGTCTGGGGACCGAGGAGACCAGTTTCTCAAGTTTAGAAATAGGAATGCTCTCCCATTCTTGTCTAATACAGGCCTCTAACTGTTCAATCGTCTTGGGACTTCTTTGTTGCACCCTCCTCTTTATGATGCGCCAAATGTTCTCTATAGGTAAAAGATCTGGACTGCAGACTGGCCATTTCAGTACCTACGCATATCCTTCTCCTACGCAGCCATGATGTTGTGATTGATGCAGAATGTGGTCTGGCATTATCTTGTTGAAAAATGCAGGGTCTTCCCTGAAAGAGATGATCTCTGGATGGGAGCATATGTTGTTCTAGAACCTGAATATATTTTTCTGCATTAATGGTGCCTTTCCAGACATGCAAGCTGCCCATGCCACACGCACTCATGCAACCCCATACCATCAGAGATGCAGGCTTCTGAACTGAGCGTTGATAACAACTTGGGTTGTCCTTGTCCTCTTTGGTCTGGATGACATGGCGTCCCAGATTTCCAAAAAGAACTTCGAATCGTGACTCGTCTGACCACAGAACAGTCTTCCATTTTGCCACACTATTTTAAATGATCCCTGGCCCAGTGAAAATGCCTGAGCTTGTGGATCTTGCTTAGAAATGGCTTCTTCTTTGCACTGTAGAGTTTCAGCTGGCAACGGCGGATGGCACGGTGGATTGTGTTCACTGACAATGGTTTCTGGAAGTATTCCTGAGCCCATTCTGTGATTTCCTTTACAGTAGCATTCCTGTTTGTGGTGCAGTGTCGTTTAAGGGCCCGGAGATCACGGGCATCCAGTATGGTTTTACGGCCTTGACCCTTACGCACAGAGATTGTTCCAGATTCTCGGAATCTTCGGATGATGTTATGCACAGTTGATGATGATAGATGCAAAGTCTTTGCAATTTTTCGCTGGGTAACACCTTTCTGATATTGCTCCACTATCTTTCTGCGCAACATTGTGGTAATTGGTGATCCTCTACCCATCTTGGCTTCTGAGAGACACTGCCACTCTGAGAAGCTCTTTTTATACCCAATCATGTTGCCAATTGACCTAATTAGTGTTAATTGGTCTTCCAGCTCTTCGTTATGCTCAAATTTACTTTTTCCAGCCTCTTATTGCTACTTGTCCCAACTTTTTGGGGATTTGTTGACACCGTGAAAATTGGAATCAATGTATTTTTCCTTTAAAATGATACATTTACTCGGATTAAACGTTTGATCTGTCATCTATGTTCTATTACAAATAAAATATTGACATTTGCCATCTCCACATCATTGCATTCAGTTTTTATTCACAATTTGTTTAGTGTCCCAACTTTTTTGGAATCCGGTTTGTAGTAAGAATCTACAATACAATGTACTTTATTGTGCAGAAAAATATATATATAATAGATCATTTATATATATAAAAATAGATAATTAATGACTTGAGATGGTTCATTATGACATTTAGAATGATCCCCATTGTTTTTTATATATATATATATATATATATATATATATATACACACACACACAATGGGTTACAACTCGTTTAATTATTATAAAAGATTAAAATAACTGAATATATAATAAAACAGGGTCAGTATATCCAAAATACAGGAGAGGATAGTGTGGAGATGGCAGCAGCAGCAGGATACTACTGAGTGGCAAGGTGACAACTCGTTTAATTATTATAAAAGATTAAAATAACTGAATATATAATAAAACAGGGTCAGTATATCCAAAATACAGGAGAGGATAGTGTGGAAATGGCAGCAGCAGCAGCATCAGGATACCAGAGAGTGGCAAGGTGACATAGTGTGGATATAGAAGTAGAAGCAGAAGCATCAGAATACCACAGAATGGCAAGGTGACAGGAGAACGCAGAGTGGCAAGGTGATATAGTGTGGTGATGGCAGCAGCAGCATCAGGATACCACAGAGTGGCAAGGTGACATAGTGTGGAGATGGCAGCAGCAGCATCAGGATACCACAGAGTGCCAAGGTGACATAGTGTGAATATGGCAGTAGCAGCAGCAGCATCAGGAGAACACAGAGTGGCAAGGTGACATAGTGTGGAGACAGCAGCAGCAGAAGCAGCAGCAAGATAACACAGAGTAGCAAGGTGATATAGTGTGGTGATGGCAGCAGCAGCATCAGGATACCACAGAGTGGCAAGGTGACATAGTGTGGAGACAGCAGCAGCAGAAGCAGCAGCAAGATAACACAGAGTAGCAAGGTAACATAGTGTGGAGATGGCAGCAGAAGCATCAGGATACCACAGAGTGGCAAGGTGACATAGTGTGGAGATGGAAATAATGGTAGTAGGCACTCGCTATTACCACTGGATATACGTATATTTTAATAGATTGTACATAAAATAACAATAAAATATCAATAAAAATAATAAAATAAATGACTATGCGTCCTCAGCTATGTCGCTAAACTCTCTGAGTACGTTATATACACTTTAGTAGAGCGGCTCAGTGCAGTCGATAGTTAGTAGTCACTGTTTGTTTGTTGTTTTTATGTATTAGTAACAAGTTCCAACATAACAGTTATTTAAACAGAACAGTTCTGGATATGATGTTCATAATTCCGTTAGTACAGAAAAAGTCCCCATGTTAGATATGCCAAGTAGGATGGTGAAATGGTTGATTGTACACACCGTAATGCAGACACTGGCACCTGGTTTGATCTTCATATACTAACAAACAAATATCTGTAGAACAATTTTACACTTTTTGTCTGTTATGGTAACTCACGTTTTCTGGGGGTGCTGTCGTCTCGAGGATGTGCCTGACGCGGCGTCCCGCGTGGTCTATGGCACTGCTCTTACCTCTGATTCTGACTTCCCCTTTATGGAGTTCTCCATATGGACACTTTCTTCCTTTGGTGATGTTCCGTAGCAGGAGCTGAGTGCTGCGCTGTGTGTGATCTCGTAAGTCAGCGGTCCTCGAGGTTCCCGGCGGCGTGTACTTCCGGGTGTGATGACGTACCTCTGCCACGTGACTTCAGGCTCCGGTCATATGACTCAGAAGCTCCGTAGACCAAATGCTGATTCAATAATAGCTGCTTTAAGGAACCTTTTCTTCCAGGTCTTGTGTGATCACTTTAGTATAAGATAGACCCTTTCTTTCCCAAACGCGTTTTGGGACACAAAGTCCCTTCATCAGTGAGTAAGGGTCTTCCTCCGGATCCCTGCTTTTTATAGGGAATTGTGGGTTGGTGTCATATGTTAACCCTAAAATCCGGAGCCTGGACTATATGGACATGGATAATGTATATAACACAATTGCAATCTGCTGTATATAGTTGAGTATAACATAATCACAGGTATTAAGTAGTAAGAATCTACAATACAATGTACATTAATGTGCAGAAAAATAAATATATGATAGATAATTTATATATATAAAAATAGATCATTAATGACTAGAGATGGTTCATTATGACATTAAGAATGATCCCCATTGTTATATATATATATATATATATATATATATACACACACACACACACACACACAATGAGTTACAACTCGTTTAATTATTATAAAAGATTAAAATAACTGAATATATAATAAAATAGGGTCAGTATATCCAAAATACGAGAGAGGATAGTGTGGAGATGGCAGCAGCAGCAGGATACTACTGAGTGGCAAGGTGACATAGTGTGGACATGGCAGCAGCAGCATCAGGAGACCACAGAGTGGCAGGGTAACATAGTGTGGATATAGAAATAGAAGCAGCAGCATCAGGATATCACAGAGTGGCAAGGTGACAGCGTGGAGATGGCAGTAGCAGCAGCAGCATCAGGAGAATGCAGAGTGGCAAGGTGATATAGTGTGGTGATGGCAGCAGCAGCATCAGGACACCACAGAGTGGCAAGGTGACATAGTGTGGAGATGGCAGCATCAGGATACCACAGAGTGCCAAGGTGACATAGTTTGAAGATGGCAGTAGCAGCATCAGGAGAACACAGAGTGGCAAGGTGATATAGTGTGGAGATGGCAGCAGCAGCATCAGGATACCACAGAGTGTCAAGGTGAAATAGTGTGGAGATGGCAGTAGCAGCAGCAGCAGCAGCAGCAGGAGAACACAAAGTGACAAGGTGACATAGTGTGGAGATTGCAGTAGCAACAGCAGCATCAGCAGGCCTCAGAGTGGCAAGGTGAATTAGTGTGGAGATGGCAGCAGCAGCAGGATACTACTGAGTGGCAAGATGTCATAGTGTGGAGATGGGATTAGCAGCAGCATCAGGAGGCCACAGAGTGGCAAGGTGACATAATGTGCAGATGGCAGCAGCAGCATCAGGAAACCACAGAGTGGCAAGGTGACATAGTGTGGAGATGGCAGCAGCAGCATCAGGAGACCACAAAGTGGCAAGATGACATAGTGTGGAGATAGAAGTAGCAGCAGCAGCATCAGGAGACCACAGAGTGGCAAGGTTATATTGTGTGGAGATGGCAGCAGCATCAGGAGACCACAGAGTGGCAAGGTAACATAGTGTGGATATGGCAGCAGCAGCATCAGGATACCACAGAGTGGCAAGCTGACATAGTGTGGAGATGGCAGTATCAGCAGCAGCAGTAGCAGCAGGAGGATACCACAGAGTGTCAATGAGACATATCATGGAGATGGCAGCAGCAGGAGGATACCACAGAATGGCAAGGTGACATAGTGTGGAGATGGCAGTAGCAGCAGCAGCATCAGGATTCCACAGAGTGTCAAGGTGACAGTGTGGAGATGGCAGTAGCATCAGCAGCAGCATTAGTATGCTACAGAGTAGCAAGGTGACATAGTGTGGAGATGACAGCAGCAGCATCAGGAAACCACAGAGTGGCAAGGTGACATAATTTGGAGATGGCAGTAGCAGCATCAGGAAACCACAGTGTGGCAAGGTGACATAGTGTAGAGATGGCAGTAGCAGTATCAGTAGACCACAGAGTGGCAAGGTGACATAGTGTGGAGATGGCAGCAGCCGCTGCATAAGGAGACCAGAAAGTGACCTGGTGACAGAGGGCGGCGGTTGGTGCAATACCAGTACCTGCTGACGAAGGTGGGTGAAAGAAACAGCACTTGGCATCAGATGTGTGGCATCAGGCGGGTTGCAGCATCAGAATAGTAGCCGAGACAGGCAGTCAGAAGAAACCTGTCTCTTTTATCAAAATGTTGGTGTGGCACCATGGATGATCTAGTGTGATGCATCAGGAATTGGTTGGAAATCCTGGCTGATCCACGCCCTATTTATCTTGACAAAGTTCAGTCTGTCCACATTGTGGGTGGACAGGCGAGTTCTCCTTGGGGTAACTTTGGCCCCCGCCGCACTAAATACCCGCTCTGATGCCACAATACTGGCTGAGCAGGACAGCTTTTCCAGGGCAACCTCTGCTAGTATCGGTCACAAATCCAGTTTGGCTGCCCAATAGTCCAGCGGATCTTCAATGTGGGTTGGCAGGGTGCTGTCCAAGTATGCCATTTCCTGCTGGTTCAGGTCCTGCTCCAGGTCTACCTGATGCTGCTGCTAGTGAGTAGTTTCTTCACTATGAAGAAAGCTACTCATCAGCGACTGCAGACTCAGGCTGCTGCTGATGGGCTACCACCCCACCCCTCCCCAGCAGCCATGGCAGTGGAATGTGAGCGCAAAGGGCCCCCCGGTCAGACCTGCAAGAGGATGGACTATGGCTCAGATAGGGAGCGGCCAACTGACTACATAGGATTTCTCTGTAGTAGTTCAGTTTGTCCTCACTCTCAGTGGGTGTAAAAAAGGCCCCCATTCTGGACCGGTAGCGAGGGTCCATAAAGGTGAAGAGTCAGAAGTCATCCCTCTGCCGAATGGTGACAATTCGTCTGTCACTACGCAAGCAAGTGAGCATGCATCGGGCCATTTGTGCAAGTGACTCGGAGGGACTCCCTGCCTCTATCTCCACTGCATACTGCCTTGGCGTGTCTGGGTCCTTTGTCTCGTCTTCCTCATTGCCTTGTAGCTCCTCTGGCTGCTCCTGCTCCTCCCCTCCTCTCACCTGAGTAGAAAAACCACCCATTTCGCTACACATTGCCTCTGCTCCAATGTCCTCCTCCCCTTCCTCCTCCCCTTCTAGTTCAGCCCCCACAGGGCTCATGTGCCCGTGAGATCTAGGCATCATGTCTCTAGTCCCCTGACCAGCCATTGTTACCACCATCTGTTCCAGGACAAGAAGCAGTGGAATGACGTTGTTCATCCCATAGTCCTGGCGACTGACAAATAACGTTGCGTCCTCAAAGGGCCTGAGCAAATGGCAGGTGTCACGCATGAGCTTCCACTGGCTGCATCATCAACAAATTATTGATGGCCTTTTTCTGTTTGTATAGTCGGTCCAACATATGGAGGGTGGTATTCCAACGGGTGGAAAGGTCGCATATAAGCCTATTTTGGGTGATGCCGTTCTGCAGCTGCAGCTCAAGGAGGGTGTGCTTTGCGGTGCACGAGTGGCTGAAGTACATGCAAAGTTTCCTGCCCATTTTTAGGATGTCTTGCAGATGGGTGGAAGACTTCAGGAACCGCTTGACAACCAGATTAAACACATGTGTAATGCAGGGCGCATGGCTCAGCCTTCCTTGATGCAGCGCCGACCCAATGTTCTTCCCGTTGTCGGTCACCATGGTTCCAATTTTGAGTTGTCGGGGAGAAAGCCAGGATTCGATTTCTTGGCAAAGGACATGGAGCAGTTCCTCTTCTGTGTGACTCCATTCGCTCAGGGAAATGAAGTCCAGAACAGCGTGACACCGCCGTGCCCTGCACATGTGGTATGCTGGAGGGGCACTGTGAATTGTCCCTGCAGTGGAGGCTGAGGACATGGTGGAGGATGAGGAGGCAGAGGCGGACATTGTTGCAGGACCAACGGTGTGAGAACGTGGAGGCGGAAGTGTCATCACCTGGCCAAGTTGCTGGTGTGGCTGTGCAGAACCCAGATTTACCCTTTGGGCCATAAAGGACATGTACTGTCCCTGACCATAGTTACAGCTCCACATGTTGGCGCTGCCATGCACTTTGGCAGACACCGACAGGCTCAAGGACTGGCCCACCTTCTGTTCTACATATTTGGCAGGGCTGGTACTGCATTTTTCACACAAGCCATCAGTTCTCTGAAAGGTGCAGAATCCACCACTTGGAAAGGGAGGGACTGCAGCACCAGCAACTTGGACAGGAGCACGTTCAGCTTCTGCGCCACTGGATGCATGCACTCATACTTCTGTCTCTTGGCAATCGCTTCGGTGATCGATTGCTGACGGAGTGACTGACGAGGATTAGAAGGAGGAGCAGGAGCATCAAGACCAGCAGAAGATGGGAATGACAGACAGCTCCCTACTGCTGAGGTGGTGGAGCCATGACTGCCTGATACCGGGTGTGTGCCATTCGGTGATGCAGCAGTTGCTGCGGCAGGCTGGACCACCACATCGGAGACACGGTTCTCCCAGGCCACTTTATGCCAACATATTCTACATATGGCCATGTTAACCTCCTCTGGCGACTTAACTAAAAACTGCCACACCGCCAAATAGGTGATTTTCCCCCAAACAGTCCGCACTGACTGATTACTACCACCGCTGCCTCTGTGAACCCCTGCACCACTACTTCTTGGGCAGGTAGGCTGCTGCAAAGCAGGTGGTCTACCCCGGGCATGTTTGGCTCCCGACCTGCAACTGCTGCCACCCTGCTGACTCCCAGCCATGCCACCACCTTGCTGGCTCTGCCTCACAGGTAAGCTGCCACCCTCTTCTCCTGATGATGATGATAAAGCCCCTTCTGCTCCTGGCTCCCAAGTGCAATCGGCATCATCATCATCGAGTAGTGTCTGCACGTCTCTGATGTTCTCCTCAACGGTCTCTAGGTCAGGAGCCTGACCACTCGCAACACTACCTCTCACGCCACTCTCCTCATCACTACTTGCCCGACTAGCAGAGGAAGCGGCGGATGTCTCCTCCTGATCTTGGCTGGGCAGTAGCTGCTGACTGTCCTCTAGTAGCTCTTCCTCGCTGAAAAGTAAAGCAGAGCCTGCAGCATATAATACTTCTCGTGGTGAGGGAACAGAAAAGGACAGAGGCAGGTTGAGGACAGGTGAGGGCACAGGGCCTTCTCCCGGGCCATGCCAACTAAGAGTTGTGTCTGACGAACCCAACGACTGATGAAGTGGATGAAGTGGATGAAGTGGATGACCGAGTTAACCAATCAGGAACCACTGGGTTGCTGGTCAAAACACGACCACTAGACACAGGGAGCTCAGGCCTTTCGCTGCGACTCCTGCAGCCATGACCCCTTACTCTGCTGCTGTCACGGCGGGCGTGCACTCAGTCTAACAGATAACGCACCAACCAGGCTCTGGGCGAGAGACAGGGGAAGGGTCACCTCCTAACTAATCCCTGACCTCTTTCCCTGCACTGCTCAGCCCACCTACAGACCTTTAAGGTAGGTATGAGGTGTCACCGTGACTGGGCTGACAAAACCCTGAATTCCCTGAGATGGTGAAGTAGGGAAATAGGAGCAGCCTGCTCGCACAGAACCTGGATGGGAAAGATGACACAAAACAACCAAACTTGAAATAACACTTATCTTCCTGAGCTGGAACAGACAGCCAACCTTCCTTCCTAGCTTCCAAGACCACAATGATAAGTATAATCCGCCCAGAGCACTGGGCTGGTGTACTATTTAAACTAATGACCCCACCCAGTGCACTAGATGAGAGGCGGATCCAGTACGGCTCCAAAACAAATACTAAACTTGTGCTGCTCTCCTGGCCGACCTCCGCACATCGTCAGAGTGGGGCATGACAGCTGCGACCTCTGCCTGCGCCAGAAAAACATTTATGCCTCTGCCACTCCTCTGTGCGTGGCCTGGCACTTCTCTGTCTGACATACTTTTAGCTGAACTAAATAAATGAAAAGCAAATTAAAACACCCCAAAAAACTACTAAAATGTTTTTCTTTTTCTACTGAAATAGGCCACTAAATGCTTTCACTACAAATAAATGCACCAGTGAAGTGTCTATATTTTTTTCTTTCTGTACTGAAATTGGCAACTAAACTCTTTTGCCCCAAATAAGTGCACCAGTGAAGTGTGTATATTTTTTTATTTCTTTAATGAAATAGGACACTAAACGCTTTTGCCACAAATAAGTGTACCAGTGAAGTGCGTATATGTTTTTCTTTCTGTACAATTTCAACACATATAACTGCAGAAATGAACTGAGAATATACAGTCAGGTCCATAAATATTGGGACATCGACACAATTCTAACATTTTTGGCTCTATACACCACCACAATGGATTTGAAATGAAACAAACAAGATGTGCTTTAACTGCAGACTGTCAGCTTTAATTTGAGGGTATTTACATCCAAATCAGGAGAGCGGTGTTGGAATTACAACAGTTTGCATATGTGCCTGAAAACTTGTTAAGTGACCAAAAGTAATGGGACAGAATAATAATCATAAATCAAACTTTCACTTTTTAATACTTGGTTGCAAATCCTTTGCAGTCAATTATAGCCTGAAGTCTGGAACGCATAGACATCACCAGATGCTGGGTTTCATCCCTGGTGATGCTCTGCCAGGCCTCTACTGCAACTTTCTTCAGTTCCTGCTTGTTCTTGGGGCATTTTCCCTTTAGTTTTGTCTTCAGCAACTGAAATGCATGCTCAATCGGATTCAGGTCAGGTGATTGACTTGGCCATTGCATAACATTCCACTTCTTTCCCTTAAAAAACTCTTTGGTTGCTTTTGCAGTATGCTTTGGGTCATTGCCCATCTGCACTGAGAAAAGCCGTCCAATGAGTTCTGAAACATTTGGCTGAATATGAGCAGAAAATATTGCCCGAAACACTTCAGAATTCATCCTGCTGATTTTGTCAGCAGTCACATCATCATAAAATACAAGAGAACCAGTTCAATTGGCAGCCATACATGCCCACGCCATGACACTGCCACCAGCATGCTTCACTGATGAGGTGGTATGTTTAGGATCATGAGCAGTTCCTGTTCTTCTCCATACTCTTCTCTTCCCATCACTCTGGTACAAGTTGATCTTGGTCTCATCTGTCCATAGGATGTTGTTCCAGAACTGTGAAGGCTTTTTTAGATGTCGTTTGGCAAACTCTAATCTGGCCTTCCTGTTTTTGAGGCTCACCAATGGTTTATATTTTGTGGTGAACCCTCTGTATTCACTCTGGTGAAGTCTTCTCTTGATTGTTGACTTTGACACACATACACCTACCTCCTGGAGAGTGTTCTTGATCTGGCCAACTGTTGTGAAAGGTGTTTTCTTCACCAGGGAAAGAATTCTTCGGTCATCCACCACAGTTGTTTTCCGTGGTCTTCCGGGTCTTTTGGTGTTGCTAAGCTCACCGATGCGTTCCTTCTTTTTAAGAATGTTCCAAACAGTTGTTTTGGCCATGCCTAATGTTTTTGCTATCTCTCTGATGGGTTTGTTTTGTTTTTTTCAGCCTAATAATGGCTTGCTTCACTGATGTGACAACTCTTTGGATCTCATCTTGATAGCTGACAGCAACAGATTCCAAATGCAAATAGCACACTTGAAATGAACTCTGGACCTTGTATCTGCTCATTGTAATTGGGATAATGAGGGAATAACACACACCTGGCCATGTAACAGCTGAGAAGCCAATTGACCCATTACTTTTGGTCCCTTAACAAGTGGGAGGCACATTTTCAAACTGTTGTAATTCCTACACCGTTCACCTGATTTTAATGTAAATACCCTCAAATTAAAGCTGATAGTCTGCAGTTAAAGTCCATTGTGGTGGTGTAAAGAGCCCAAAATGTTGGAATTGTGTCGATGTCCCAATATTTATGGACCTGACTGTATTTTTATTTTTGTACTGAAATAGGCCAGTAAACGCTTTTAGCAGAAATAAATGCATCAATGAAGTGTGTATATATTTTTCTTTCTGTACTGAAATAGGCCAGTACATGCCTTCAACACATATAACTGCAGAAGTGAACTGAGAATATATTTTTCTTTTTGTACTGAAATAGGCAAGTAAACACTTTTAGCAGAAATAAATGCACCAGGGAAGTGCCTATATTTTTTTCTTTCTGTACTGAAATAGGCAACTAAACTCTTTTGCCACAAATAAGTGCACCAGTGAAGTGCGAATATTTTTTTCTTTCTGTACTGAAATAGGCCACTAAACACTTTTGCCACAAATAAGTGCACCGGTGAAGTGCGTATATTTTTTACTTTCTGTTCAATTTCAACACATATAACTGTAGAAGTGAACTGAGAATATATTTATATTTTTGTAGTGAAATAGGCCAGTAAACACTTTTAGCAGAAATAAATGCACCAGTGAAGTGCGTATTATGTAACAGGGAAATTATGAAAATGGAGATTTGATCAAATCCCTAAGATGAAAATGGAGATTTGATCAAATCCCTAAGGGAGATGATCAATTCACAGAAGATGATGTTCCCTAAAGAAAGCAAGTGATTTGATCATCAAATCCCTTAACTGTTTTAGTGAAAAGTTTAATATTTTTGATAATATAATAATATGAAATAATATTGTTTAGATATTTAGATCGGAGACAGACTTTCTCTTCAAAATCAATATTGTTTAGATATTTGGATCGGAATCAAACTTTCTCTTCAAAATCTAAGATTTTTTAGTACCTACTTCCATAACATAGTATTTTTTTCCATAATAGTACTGTTTATGTGTCCGTTGCAATTTAAGTAGTGGTGCTAATTTAAATTGCCCAATGACTGTGATAGCTCCTTCTATCCTTTTGCGAGTCGACAAAGGTTTTTCTTTATCATGTCGCTTGTTCAAAAACGTCCTGATAGTTTCATTAAACTGTGCTTCAGATACAACTTTGGTCAGAGTTAGATTTTTTTCTATATCTGAACCCATGACCAGGAGTGTGCCCCCACAGAAATATGCCTGGCTGTGTTCCCCCTACCATAATAGTATATACCTAGAATCAGGGGCGTCGCTAGGGCCTTTTATCGCTAGGGTCTTTAATCAGCGAACTGTGAGAGCTATGGGATAAAAGACCTTTGATGACATCATCACCATGTGACCAGTAACATAGCAATATTACTGGTCACATTACTGGTCACATGTCTATGAGGTAATCAAAGGTCCTTCCACTGCTTTCTTTTTTTTCCAGGACTCCTTACTTGTTTATTTCATCTTTTCACTAAAACAGTTAAGGGATTTCAACCAAATCACTTACTTTCTTTAGGGAAATCACCCCACAGAGATGTTATTTTAAAAATCTTCCGTGAATTGATCATCTCCCTTAGGGATTTGATCAAATCTCTATTTTCATAATTTCCCTAAGGGATTTGAGCAAATCTCCATTTTCATAATTTCCTTGCGACATATACCCTGTTTCCCCGAAAATAAGACAGTGTCTTAAATTAATTTTTGCTCCCAAAGATGCGCTAGGTCTTATTTTCAGGGATGTCTTATTTTTTCCATGACACAGGGGGATCAGAGGGGGGAATCAAAATGACACAGGAGAATCTGAGGGGGGATTACCATTTTAGTACCCCTTTCTTATCCCCCTGTGTCATTTTAAGTGACCCCCTCCCCTGTGCCAGCGGACAGTGGATTATTTAGTCTCTCCCCCCTCCCACCTTCACCAGACATCCCCCAACCACTTTATCAGACATTCCCCCCCCCCCACCTCAGTCACCCCTGTGTGTCCGTGCCGGCCAGATTACACACAATGTGCCCGACTCCTGCCCTGCGCAACTCACTCACTGTCTAATTGTGAGTCAGCCAGACTTCGTCAGGGCAGAGCGAGCAGCAGACGGCAGCTTGTCCTGGCGGCGGCGCGGGCTCTCTGATTTAAAGAGAACTCGCACCGCCTGAACAGCTCTGGCCGCTCTGCGGCCAATCAGTGAGCTGTGCGGCGGCACCCGCCGCTACGATCCAGAGGAGTCAGACGCCTTACAGTAACTTCTGGGACCTTATATTCCAGGAGGCCTTATTATCGGGGAGGTCTTATTTTCGGGGGGATGCCTTATATTACCGCAAGAGGCAAAACTGGAAGTAGGTCTTATTTTCGGGGGATGTCTTATTTTCGGGGAAACACGGTATATTATTCTTTCTGTACTGAAATAGGCCAGTTAACGCTTTCAACTCATATAACTGCAGTAGTGAACTGAGAATATATTTTTCTTTTTGTACTAAAATAGGCCAGTAAACTTTTTTAGCAGAAATGAATGCACCAGTGAAGTGCATATCTATTTTTCTTTCTGTACTGAAATAGGCCACTAAACGCTTTTGCCACAAATAACTGCACCAGTGAAGTGCGTATATTTTTTCTTTCTATAATGAAATAGGCCACTAAACGCTTTTGCCACAAATAAGTGCACCAGTGAAGTGCGTATATGTTTTTCTTTCTGTACAATTTCAACACTTATAACTACAGAAGTGAACTGAGAAAATATTTTTCTTTTTGTACTGAAATAGGCCAGTAAACGCTTTTAGCAGAAATAAATGCACCAGTGAAGTGCACATATTTTTTTTCTTTATGTACTGAAATAGGCCAATAAATGCTTTCAACACATATTACTGCAGAAGTGAACTAAAAATATATTTTTCTTCTTGTACTGAAATAGGCCAGTAAACCCTTTTAGCAGAAATAAATGCAGAAGTGAACTGAGAATATATTTTTACTTTTTGTACGGAAATAGGCCACTAAATGCTTTTAGCTGAAATAAAATGCACCAGTGAAGTGCGTATATTTTTTTCCTTTTTTTACTGAAATAGGCCATTAAACTCTTTCTACACAAATAACTGCAGAAGTGAAATGCGTATATATTTTTCTTTTTCTACAGATATAAGCCACTAAAGATTTTTCGACATAGCACTTGCACCCCAATAACAAGAACAAATTGCTGGAATGCCAGAGCTGTATAATGGCTATTTAGATCCCCAAATAATGTTTCCCTGCACTTTCAAATCTCTTTTTTTTTTCACAATGAGGTTTTTGTAGCACTGTCCCAAGCGACTTCAGATGTCTCTTTCTGCACTAAGATGCTGTGAAATGATTCCTCCCTGCACTTATACATAGTTTTTTTAGTTTTTTATTTTGCAATGAGGTTTTTCTTATTACTGTCCCTAGCGCCTTCTCACGTCTGTCACTGCACTCAGAATGCTGGAAAATGTATGACTCTAAGAAGACCGCCATATTTATGAGGGCTGTGATATCACAAGGCTGGCTGCCTGCTGATTGGCTGCACGCATGGCATTATGGGTCAGCCCGCCTTCCCAGAGTTCCTTGCCCCATGTCATTATACGTGTATCCACCATTGTAGCCACCATTTTTGGAAAAATTGCGCTTCATTACCACGAAGAGCGAGGAAATTCGTATTTGTTGCAAATCAAATTTTTCCTGAAATTCGGATCGAATTCCACTTCGTCTGATTCGATTCGCTCATCTCTAATAATAATGTACAGACATTATGAAACATAAGCTGTCTTCATCAATTGTCCACAGCCATGTAAAAAACATTACGTTACAGCAGTATAGCTTGTAATATAAAGGCAGGAGCGGCTGAAACCATACTGAATCGTGGTGCCTATTGGTAGCCAAAGGGTTAATAGAGGCATTACCTTCAAATTTCTGCAAGTGATTGCATTTCCTATTTCTAACCATTTAATTTAAAAGAAATCCTGACCTTTAATTAAATGGGTTGCCTGCTTTTTAACAATTCCAGTTTGTGTATAGCTTTTACACATGATGATTATTGCATAAAAACTCAAGCCCAATCATTGTGATTACTTCATCTGAGCAGTCAATTACCAGGAGCGATGCTCTCCAGATGCCCAAATGTCTCCCCCGCAGTGAGATTGCGGAAGCCATTCAGTTGCTATGGCTGCCTCGGGTCTTCTGAAGGCTTCTAGGTCCGCCATAGCGTATTTCCTGTGGCAAGGCTCCATGGGAATGTAGTGAATCTCCCATAGGCTGCAATGGTAAATGATTGCAGGCTATCGGAAAAGCAATCCAGACTTTCCAAATTGCATATTAAAGTAACCTAGGGGGACTAAAAATACATGTAAAAAAGTGAAAAAAAGGTTTTAAAAATAAAAAATATTGTTCCCCATTTTAAGGATAAAAATAAATAATTAAAAATAAAGATCTTTGTTATCGCCGTGTCCCAAAATTGCCATAGTATTAAAATATTTTATCCAGTATTTATTTATCCAGTACAAGGAAAGGCCTAGTGGAGAAAAACACTCCACAAAATGGTATAAGGGGAAAACACAGATCACCCTGCAAAAAAATTAGCTCTCAAGTTATGGCGATGCAAAGAATTTTTTTTTTTTAAGTTTTTATTTTTTTATGCATTAAAACACAAGGAAAATTATATAAATGTGTTATCATTGTACTCTTACTGACCTGCAGAATGAAGATAACAGGTCAATTTTACTACACAGAGAAGGCCATAACAGCGAAGCCCCTAAAACTATGGCAGAATTGTTTTCTTTTTGCAATTCCACCGTATTTGGATTTTTTTTCCCATTTTCCCGCTACATTGTACAATGATAACTTGGTATGGAACCTGGAAGTCCAGAAGTAAAAACTGGATATAAAGAGGGGAAAAAAAGGAAAATTGCTGCATCAGAAAAGTGTTAGAAAGCGGTCCTAGATTATGAAGCTGGTGCCAAACTACTTATTTGTCCACAGAGTATATCTTAAGAAAGAAAGAGGGATATTGGGGTGGTAGAGTTATTTCAAGCAAAGATGGGCTACTCCTCTGTAGATTGACCACTTGAACTTGACCTTATTTAGTAGATCTTGCAACTGATTTTAAAAAGCCAGTGCAAAATTCTGAATTGTAAAGTTCATAAGTAACATTGTAAAGTATTACAATAGTATAAAAAGGACGTTGTATTGTACATGTTCTCGCTCTATTGTCACCCGTTATCCATGTTAAATAATTCATATAAATAGCATAGATATTATAATCAATTATCTATATTTGCGCATTAGTTCAAACTGCATTGTACAGTGAACAACTTAATGTTTCTTTTCTTGTTGTATGAATGGACAATTAAGATTTTAGATCTGATTGTCTGGCTTTGCTTTTAATGGGCCGTGAATTTAGAAAACAGCAGGTGAAATTCAGGGTAGCAAAATAACAACACCTTTTATTGAGAAATAAAAGCAAATGGATTGACGAGGGCAATGGCTCTGGTGTTATGACAGAGACAGATTGACTTCACTGGCTAGAGATGACATCATGTGAATTCCGACCACATGCTGTAAATCTCTTATGATGTACCGTATACCTGAACAGATCAATAAGACAAAGAAAACATCATTTCTTTTTATTAGAACAGCCATTATGATGGTCTCTTATTCTCTCTCTCTCTCTACATCTCAGATACTGAGAATTACATGGAAGATAGTATAGAGACTTTTATGAAAACTGCCTTACCATTCATATTTTTTTGTCGTTTACTAAACTCAAATCACCATAAAATTAACATTATATTTAACGAGGATAACACTTTACAAAGTAGTAACTTTCAGAAAGTTTTTCTTGAATGAGAAAACCTCTTCAATGGGGTTGTCTCATTTTACCATTACTTAGGATAAAGCCCTGACCACCACCAAAGAGTAACTCGTAACAGCTACTCCCCAACTCAGAAACAGCATAGCTTGTTGTGATACTGTCAAGTTTGGGTGTGGGAGGGAAACACCACACCAAATATAGGAGGGAAAGGGGTGAGGGAATAAGGCCTGGAAACTAGGGAAAAGAGATGGACACCTCCTAGTAAAAGTCTAATCAAAGTACTGACTAACTACCAGTATGAACAGACCCCAGAGGTAGGTGAGTTCATACACAGGAATACCTAATGTCCTAAGTCACCCTATAGGACCCTAGTACTAATGTCAGGACTGAGACAACCTGTTCCTCCAAAAGGAAGGACGAACAGGAGTCTCCTTCAGGCCTTAATACAAATGACAGGGAAATGCAACACACAGAACTCAAACAAAATACAAAAAGGGAAAGGAAAGACTTAACTTTAAAGGAGCAATGGAAGCAGCAGGAACTCTGCCGAGATCTACACACCAGAAATCCACAACTCAAACTGAAGCTATAAACCGCACAGAATAGTGGGAGAAGCAACTATAAATAAGGAGGGTTAAATGACCACAATTGCAACACCTGAGGCAAGGGGTGTGGCCATTTCCAGAAACAACACAGATGCCTATTGATCCACAAGGAAAACCTGTCAGATCAAACCACATGTTGCCAGTCTCACCGATCTCCTTCCACCTGTCGCGGGAACGTCCATGACAGCTACACTGTTTCCATATAGCTCCTATGCACTGCAATGAGAGCTACTGAAACGGCGAAGCGCTAGTCTGCTCTGCTGTTTCCTGGTGACCTGCTGTTCAGGGCTTATTTCCATCTCACCTTAGTAACAGCATAATGGGACAGCACCTTTAACTACAGGCTACTATGCCAGGTGAAACAGATCTTAAAGTGAATGTGTCATCTTGATTTTGGACTATTATCTACAGTGATATATGAGTAGTACTGCAGACAAAGATCACAATTTTTTATTTTCCTCCTGCCCCTTGTTCCCTTACTGTCAGCCCACGATGCTGCACTGAAATACACAGTTAGGACTGCGGTGCTGTTCTAACATAATGGAGAGGACTTGTGTGCGCATGCACGGCAGTCCTGACAATGTATTTCAACACAGCTCTGAGAGTGGACAGCGGGACAATGAGGCTCAGTAGGAAAATAGAAAATAGTGATCTGGACTCCTTATATGCAGTACTACTCATCTATTACTGTAAGTAATAGTTCAAAATTGGGGTGACAGATTCCATTTAACCGCTTTCCGTTGCAGCAATTTTCCAGTTTTGAGCTTTCATTTTTTACTCCTTGCCTTCCACAAGCCATAACTTTTATAAAAATTTTCCATTCACTTAGCCATATGAAGGCTTGTTTTTCATGGGACAAAGTTGTATGAAATACGCCTAATATAGGCGTATTTCAGGATAATAAATTACCCCAATGTCCTTTTTAGCCCAATTGGCATTTACTACGTAAATCAAAGAACAGTAATTAAATATCCTAAAATGTCACAAGCATTTTCTGACACTTAAAGATGTTCAACTTTTTAATAAATTTTGTTCCCACTCCCCTTTGCACCAGATCTGCCAGAGGGAAGCATACTTACATGCTCCATACCCCTCAGTTCTGGCTCTTTCGGTGCACTTGTGTGCTTGCTGAACTGACCCAGTGACGTGCTGCTTGGAGGACATGCCGTGCCATTGGCTGCAGCGACAAACATGACCCTAATCCATGCCAGAAGATTACAAAGTGGGGATTAGCATTAGGCAAATGGAGAGGCAGACCTAAGGATATGGAACTGAGCTTCAGAGGCAGGTAAGTATGCTTCCTTTCACAGATCCGGCGGGTCAGGAAAGGCAAACATTTTCTGAAGACTAGAGAACCTGTTTAATTAAGAAATTCATTGACATGAGTCTGTAGACAAGCCAATATCGTATAAACCCCATAGTTCTCTAATAACATCTGTTACAGGCTTCCAATAACAGATACCGGCTGGGATCCAGAAGAAGGAAGCCTAATTAGAGAAACATAAACTAAAGAGCCATCTGAGAAGGCTATATCAAGCATCTAAACAGTCATCTCATCTCATATTAAGGCCTCATGCACACGACAGTAAATGATGGCCGTGTGATGGCCGTCTAAGTAACGGCCGTCACACGGCCATTTTTAGCACCAGTGAAAGTCTATGGGGCTATTCACATGGCTATTCTTTTAACAAACAGTGAATAGCATCCGTCCAAAAATAGGACATGTCCTATTTTTGACCATTTTCACGGCCGGATGGATCCCATTGAAATCAATGGGACCATTTTGCACCCGTCTAACGGCCGTTAAAAACGTGTACACAGGCCATTAGGATAGATGAATTACATACAAGTCCATGGGGGGTTGTGAAGATGGCGGCCGCGTCGTGCAGGATAATCGCGCGGTTCGGCTTTATTCGAGCTTCTGCTTCCCTGGTTATAATAGATGGCGGAGTAGGGGTTAAAAAAAAAACTCACCTCATCCACTTGCTCGCGGTGCGGCAGTCTCTTCTCTCTTCATTGAGCAGGACCTGCCAATGCAATGCGAGCAAGTGGATAAGGTGAGATTTTATTTTTTTGGGCTGCGGGACACTATGGGGGCATTATATAAACAATGGGGGACATTATAAAGCTGGGGTCCTTAAAAAAAAATACACTCTATGGGGGACATTATTTAAGACGGGGCCTTACATTGGGAGCATTATTAAAGCTAGGGGCGGTTAAAAAAAAATCTATACACCGTGGGGGACATTTATTTAGCTGGGGGGCCTAAATGCGGGCATTATTAACGCTAGGAGCAGTAAAAAAATTCTTACAATATAGGGGAAATTATTTTAGCGGGGGGCCTAACATCCTGTGGATGTTCTCAGAAGGGTGGGTCTAGAAATAACTGCCAATCAAATTCATCCATTTTTCATGTCCGTTTTTAACGGACATGAAAAACTGATGACCAACGAATGCAAAACGGACATTAAAAACGGACACACGGCCAGAAAATGGATGCACACACTGATGCAAAAAGACATTTTTTCACTGTCATGTGCATGTAGCCTAATTCTTCTTGAACTCATTGGGACAAAACCTAATACATAAACTCTATTCTTAGACTTTTGATCAAACAACTGAGAACATATTACCGAGAAGGTAAATCACTTACCAGTCAATTACATTAGAAAACCTACTCTAATTACAGATAGCTTATACAGTACTTTCCAAAATTTTATAGACTGAAGGACATATATTTTTGAAAAAAAAAAAATGTCCCTTTGCCATTGGAATTAAGCTGCACTAATACAATCTTTTTTTTTAAAGTTTCACATATTATGCATGCTCAAGCATGAACATAAGGTTAATGAATGCTCTATTAAAAGGCATTTAATTTCATTGAGTGCCTGTCTTCCAAGAATGTATAAAGCTTGCAGTAAACATAGCCAAGGATATCACTCAACAAATTGATATCATAGATGTATTAGGGTTACTATATTGGGATGAAACTTTACCCTAATGACTTTATCCTGTAATCCAGAAAAATTAATAGATCAACAGATTTTGACAGTAAAAAGCGATGTAAGCATTTTACTTATGACTTCATCACTCCTCTGCATTGATTTAATGCACCAGTTTTAATTAAAGTGTTGTCCTTCAGAAGTCTAGTTAGTTAACAAATGGATACCTATAAATATATATTTTGGCATGGAAGCATGATTAAGATCATCACTTGCAACCTCTTGCGTTAGTATTATGAACAGGCATCAAGCCTGGACACCTGTGTGATAAAGCTGTATGAAAATATAATTTATTATGTTTACCATGATGTCAGTAGAGTGAGGTTTATATGTTTAGTGCAACCATCAGACATAGAAAAACCTAATTGTATGGGATAATGGGAAATAAATCTTGAATTAATATAGTCAACATATAATTCATATCCTCTAATAAGCCCAATTGTGCTAATGGTTAAAAACAAGACTAAAATAAAACACTTCTTTTTGGAGTTAAATGGTGTTTCTGAGACTAAGGGTAGGTCATCTGTATCAGATAGATGGGGGGTGTATAATCAGTAAAGTGCACCAGGAGAAGCTGAGTGCAGTGTCCAAATTATGGACAGCTTTTTGCCATGAAGAGAACTCTGCCGTGAACTGTATAAGTGAAGAGCAGCAGGAGACGTTTTATGCAGTATGCAAATCACTTCAGCTTCCTGCCATAGAGAGAACTCTGCAGTTATTCTTAGCTGCACAGTAATGCCTCTCCCTGTCCAGCAATGATCAGTGCAGGTTGTGCAGGAAAGCTAAACATAATGTGCACACCATGTTTAGCTCCCTGAAAGGAACCAGCAAATGCAATTTACCTTCAACCCCTCCCCCCTTCCCCTCAACTGCTGGTCAAGACCACCCAAGCTCACTACATTTATTCCCCCTTAGAACCTCCACAGTTGTCATGCCTACTTAGTGACATCATTGCGCTCGCTGAGCAGGAGAGCGTACAGGCTTAGGACAGGAAGAGGAATGATCCTGGGCCCATGCATTCATCTACCCAGCACTGTATTGCTCCTGCTGTGGAGGGCACAGGCTAAGGAACTACTACCATCTACCTCCAAGCTGCTAAGGACACTACAGGAAAAGCCAATGTGAGATGAATACAGCTGCTGTAACCACATAATACATTTAAAATTACCAGCCATAATGCAGGAGGGACCTAAGTGGCAGTGTATTATATAGAACGGGGGGATGGCCTAAGTATGAGCGGAAGTATGTCAAATGGAACGCATACTTTGGAAGTGATACGTTCCACCAACCGGAAGTATGTCATGGGGGGGTGTCAGCGCTCGGGTGACTGATTGTATGGCAACAGAGCCTGTATATGGAGATGGAGGAGGCGAAATTTAAGTGTAGAAGATGTGAGGGAATAATGTTACTCCATATACTGTATATATATATATATATATATATAAAAGTAAATAAGTAGAGACTCACTATGGGATGTATAAAGGCTTATGTGGGAGAGAATGTGTAATGGTGTAATATTACAGACATGCGGTTACAAGGGCAAATACCGGGGCTCGGCTGTCTGGTTATATGGAGACAGAGTCTATATATGGAGATGGAGAATGTGAAATATAGGTGTGAAAGATGAGAGGGTGTATACATAAGTAGAGACTCACTATGGGATATATCTCGGCTATATGGGGAAGGGGGTCAGTCTGTGTAGTGATGTCATGTTGCAGACATTTAATCTAGAAGGCAAATAGCTGGGGAGATGTGTACAAAGATGACATG
The DNA here is from genome assembly GCF_905171765.1 of Bufo bufo. NCBI lineage: Eukaryota > Metazoa > Chordata > Amphibia > Anura > Bufonidae > Bufo > Bufo bufo. Next base: position 238,037,720 of record NC_053392.1, read on the forward strand.
TAATAACTAGGACACCACAAAGACAAAACTGTCAATAGAAGTGTGGTATAGATACACAGTATGATACGACATAGAACATAAAGCTACATAAAAAGATATATTGCGGCACTAGAGTAGTCCTGGTAGTCAATGGGCCTGTAAAGAAAGAAAAAGAGGTAGTTAATAAATTGTCGTCTCAGTAGTTATAATAGGGTTTGTATCTCATATTCCCTATTGAGCCTCCTTGGTTCCATACTTTCCAATTTGTGGATCCAGAAGGCCTCCCTTTGTTTGAGTAGCTTAACTCTGTCGCCACCCCTTCTCGGTTATGGGATGTGTTCTATAACTTGATATTTCAATTGGGAAATGAAATGTGAGGCCTGGTTGAAATGGTATGGAACGGGGAGCAGGAGATTTTGTTTGCGTATTAATGATTTGTGTTGGCATATTCTATTGCGAATGGTTTGTGTGGTTTCGCCGACGTAGACAAGTCCACATGGGCATTTAAGTGTATAGACTACAAAGTCGGAATCGCATGTGAAGAAATCGTTAATCAGAAATTGTTTACCTGTGTATGGATGAGAGATGCTGTTACCTTTTTGTACATGGGAACACTGCATGCAATGATGGCAGGGAAATGTGCCTTTCTTTGGTGTCCTTATGAATGTCTGGCGAGTTGTCCTAGTGGCTGAACCAATGTCTGCTCGAACTAGTAGGTCTCGTAGGTTCTTTGGGCGTCTGTTGCACATGAGGATTGGGTTTTTAAATTCCTCAATATCTGAGTAGGCCCTAGTCAAAAGATGCCAGTGGGATCTGAGGCTGTTCTCCATTTTTCTTACGCATGGATGGTATGTGTGGACAAATGGAATGCGCTTTCCTGATTGACGGTTAGTGTTACGGGGGTGTATCGGATGTTTTATCAGATGTGCGGGATAGCCTCTCTCTTTAAAGCGTTACTGCATTTCTTCGATCCTTTTAGTCTGTGTGGGTTCTGTTTGTACGATTCTGTGTATCCTCTGAAACTGTGACATTGGGAGTGATTTTTTGGTGTTGATTGAGTGGAAGCTGTAAAAATGTAATAAATTGTTTCTGTCGGTCGGTTTCCTGTATAGGTCAGTTGTGAGAATCCCTTCCGGATTTTTTGTTATTAATGTGTCTAAGAAATTAATCGATATGGGGTCAAAATGAATGGTAAATTGGAGTACTGGTGTGATGTGATTCAAGAAGTTATGGAATTCGAGTAATGTTTCTGTTGTACCCCTCCAGATGCAAAAGATATCATCAATGTATCTTTTCCACAATTGTACATGTGTCACAAAGTTGTTATCCGGGTATAAGTGGGTTTCCTCAAAGTCTGACATGAAGCTATTGGCATATGGGGGTGCCACGTTGGACCCCATTGCCGTCCCTTGCTTTTGTATATAGAACTGATCTTGGAACAGAAAGAAATTGTGGTAGAGGACTATAGAGAGTAGGTCCTTACAAAGAGAGATCACGTTAGGGTGTTTATCTGTTTTTTGAAGTAGTTTGTCTACTGCTGTTATGCCTTTGTTATGCTGAATTGAAGTGTATAAGCTACACACGTCCCAGGTGACTAAAACTGTGTCTTTTTGTATGGGTCCGAGGTTTTTAAGGATATTGAGAAAGGGGCAGACGTGTCTAGTAGAAAGGATGACTTTTTTAAATCTCTGGAGTCAGTATTTTTTCTAGAAAAATGGAGAGAGGCGAGAGAATGGAGTCGGTGGAAGCTACAATGGGACGCCCGGGCGGGTTAAGCAGATTTTTATGAATTTTGGGTAAAGTATAGAAGACTGGGATGATTGGATGTCTGTTGATCAGAAAGTTAGCTGTCTCTTGGTCTATGGTTCCTTTTTCTATATGTAGAGTTAATGTGTCTTGGATCTTACGGGCTATGTCTGTAGTTGGATTGTGGGTGAGTTTCTCATAGACATCTCGGTCATTGAGCTGCCTTAGAATTTCTGCTATATAGTGGTCTTTGTCCATTATGACCAAAGCTCCAACCTTGTCGGCTGGTTTTTAGATGAGTTTTTTTGTTTTGTTAGATTTTTAAGCGCTTGTTTGTCTAACTGGGTAAGGTTGTTTGTGAATTTTAGTTCGTATTTTTCTATGCTTTTCCTGAATGAATGCATATCCTTTTGTACCAGTGATATAAATGTCTCCACTGGTGGTTGGGTTTTAGGTGGCATGTATGAGCTCTTGCTTCGTAAAGACAGTTCTTTAGCTGAGATAAGGCTATTAGGTCTTTGGGGAACGGTTCTCTCTTTTATTGTGCTGAAATGTGTGGTCAGTCTAATACGTCTGTAAAACCTGTGTAGGTCTAGTTCTAATTGAAAAGTGTTAAGTATATGGGAGGGGCAGAAAGACAAGCCCTTTTCTAGGAGTGACATATCTGCAGGACTTAGTGATTGAGAGGATATGTTGACTACTAGTGACTGTGTCCTTACCTGTGATCTTGTAGTCACTGTTGTCGACTGTGCTCCTTGGGGGTGTATTCCTCTGTTGGTTCTTCTTTGACCTCTTGGTGGTCGGAATTCTGGTTGTCTTGGACGGTAGTGTGGGTCACGAATGGACCCTGAGTTCGAAGAGTCGGTTGAGGAGGATCTCCATCTAATGTTGGTGGAGGAGGTGTCAGACCATCGGTAGACTCGGTTTAAACGATAGTCCTCAGTGTCTCTGCGGAATTTATTCCTTTTGGTGTCCTCGATTTCTTTTCGTTGGGTTGTCAGATGTGTTTTCAGTTTCTCCAGTAGTTTCTCATAGTCTTCCTCTGAGAGTATTGCCTTTAATTGATCCTCCATGCTCTTGATTAGTTCTTTGGTGTTCGAGATATCTTGTTGTAGAAAGGATAAAGTAAGAGTCATAATGTCAAAAGAACATTTGCTGAGTATATGTTCAAATCTGGAGCAATAGTCCGGGTTGTCTTTAAAAAAAGTTGGTCTTGTTCGTATCCTCAAGCCTCGAGGTATACGCTTGACCTTGAGATATTCGGCCATGGTTACGCTGTGTAATTCGAAGCTCAATAGTTTTCTGGATTCTCTTTCCAGGTCCCTAGCCTTGAACTCCGAGCTAGGCGTTTGTAGAAAATCACTTGTTAGGGTGACTTTAGATAGGATAGAGTTGATTTCATCCTCTTGAAATGAAAGCGTATCGCTTGTCATATTTTTGCCACGGTGCTTCACCAGGTTAGGGATTCTTTACATATACAAGCAGAGCCCTTGTAGCACTCGGTGGATATTCTGCTGGAGTAGGGTTCCCACCCCTTTAACAATAGATACAAAGACTCCAGCTAAGTCGTATTTGATGCAACTTGTTTATTTTGCGTATAAAGATGGTTGCTGCGGCAAAGTGAGGTTTCGGCAACTCTGTGCCTTCATCAGACTGCAGCAGAAAAAATTAATAAGCAAATATAGTATCTCTATCAGTAAACATGACAGCGGATATATAATGCATGTTTGTATATGCATGATACATTTACAAACGAATAAATCAAAAGAAAAGGAGGAATTACAGACATGTAATCTTCTTAATTTTTATGTCTGTAATTCCTCCTTTTCTTTTGATTTATTCGTTTGTAAATTTATCATGCATATACAAACATGCATTATATATCCACTGTCATGTTTACTGATAGAGATACTATATTTACTTATTAATTTTTTCTGCTGTAGTCTGATGAAGGCACAGAGTTGCCGAAACCTCACTTCGCCGCAGCAACCATCTTTATACGCAAAATAAACAAGTTGCATCAAATACGACTTAGCTGGAGTCTTTGTATCTATTGTTAAAGGGTGGGAACCCTACTCCAGCAGAATATCCACCGAGTGCTACAAGGGCTCTGCTTGTATATGTAAAGAATCATTCATAAAGTAGGCGGCGCAGGCACGTGACATCAGGGAGTTACGCTGCCGCCCGCCCGGCCTGCCTGCCGGCATTGTACAGAAGCTATTAGGATGTACGGTACTATTGGGGGGCATGTGGGGGGGAGTTGGGGGCATGTTTAATAACTTTTAATTGAATAAGACATTTTATATTTGTGCAGCACTGGAGCGGCGGGGCTATAGTACAATGACTGCACCGCCCCGCCGCAATTGCTGGCCCCCAGCTCCTCCGCCCAGTCCCTCCCCCACTCGCTCGTACATCGCAAACTGCGATGTTAAACTGTCATCATTCGCCCCATAAGACGCAGGGGCATTTCCCCCCCCATTTTCTGGGGGGTAGGGGAGTGCGTCTTATGGTGCGAAAAATACGTTATATATTGGGGAATTCAAATGGCAAAACTGTGAATGTGTTGGTGTGAAGTTGCTAAGATTAGAAATTAGTGAATTGATTCTACACAAATCAACTTTGCTTTCATTTTTAAAAAGCCTCAGTTTTCAGCAAATCCAAACTTTTGGGATTTGCCCACACTAATTTCTCATCAGGCTTGCCCATACTACTTTGCAGGCAGTCTCAGCCAATCATGAGGGACTATAGGTGTGAGTCAGTGATGACTTGGATGGGTCATAGGATGTCTGGCAGAGATATATAGTAAAACACATACTAACTCTCATTAGCGATTATCTGGCAGTGTGACTGTACCGCCGATTACCCAATGAACGAGCAAAATGCTCATTCACCATGCAATTTGGCTCTGCTGCTGGAAAATAACGAGTCAGTATGGGAGAGAGTGGTGGCATTAGTGATCACTTCTCCCCATACTGTGGAGGAGATCAGTGCATGTAATAGCAGCGGTCTCCTCTGCTGATGAGCAGGCGATTGTTGGGAAGGAATGCTTCCCTCCCGACGATCTGCTCCTCTGTAAATTGACTTTTTAGAGTGATAGATTTGAGAGAGATAGGAGTCAGTGCCGATGTGTTACTTAGGCAGGCAAAGGCAGGTTGACATACACTGCTGCACATGAGTGCTGCTTCAGCTAATGCTATATATTTAACCACTTAGTGACCACCCATACATGTTTTTACGGCGGTCACTAAGGGGCCTTGGGCTGAAGCACCGCCTGTTTACGGCGGCACTTCAGCCCAAGCTAGCGCTACAAAAAAGCGCTGAAGTTCCCTGCCCGCAGCTACCGGAGGTAGCTGAAGGCTGGGGGCAGTGATCAGAGACCATGACAATCGTTCTCTGATCACGTGATCGCCGTGATACAGTGTATCACGGCGATCACCGAAAATGCCGGCATATAAGAGAGGAGGGAGAAAGTTTTCGGTGCAAGGATCGGGTCCACCAGCTAAGGGAAAGCTGGGTCCTGATCCTCACCCCCCAGTACCTCCACAAAGATGGCGGCACCGGCCCGGCGCATGCGACAAACTATATGCCGGCCGCTGGGCCCCGGAATAGTTCTCTCTCCTCAGAAGAGGACAGAGTGTATAGAAGGACGCCCCGATTGGGTCACCCAACACCCCGATCGGGGCAATATGTCCAATAATTAAGTTTCAAAAAAGTTTAATAAAGGGCAGGAGCCCCTACCAATAAAATATATATATATATTTTTTTTAAATGTGCAGTAAACCATCAGGTACCATTACTATTGGAGGCCATCTGTTGCTGTCCGTCTGTCACTGGTGGTCAGTAGGCATCTGTCACTGTCCATCTGTCACTGGTGGTCAGAGGGCATCTGTCACCGTCCGTCTGTCACTGGCGGTCAGAGGCCATCTGTCACTGTCCATCTGTCGGTCAGTGGGCATCTGTTAGGGTCCATAATTGTCGGTCAGTGAACGCACCGCTACTGACGCTAGAGAACATTTACTTTTAATTTTTAGGGTGGGATATATATAATATTTTTTTTTTCTTTCTGAGCTTTTTAGTAAAAAAAAATATGTCTCAAAGATTATACAGTGCAGAACAGGTATATGAATTTCTATGCTTTGAAAACTCTGAAACCGAAACCGCTTCAGAGGCAGAAATATTTTCTGATAGAGGGGACTCTAGCTTTGCTTCCATCCCGACCCCATAGCCCTATGGTGGTAGAAGTCACCACCTCATCGCATTCATCACCCAGCGGTCCCATCCCTTCTACTACGTGGGTTCCTGCTTCATCATTCCCCCCCCCCCCCCAAGTACCCCAATTTTGTATCTACTCCACAAATGAATGTGGACGTCACCAATTTTACCCCTTATGATGTTTTTCATTTATTTGTGGACGATAAAGTCCTCAAATTAATTATGCAGCAAACTAATCTGTATGCCACACAATTTGCTGTAGAAAAGCCTATGTCTATTTATATGAGAAGGTGGAACCCCACAAGTGTCCCTGAAATGAAAAATTTTTGGGGGCTTAGCCTGAACATGGGCATTGTAAAAAAGCTATCTGTCTAATCCTATTGGGCTTCAAGTACTGTCCACTCAGCCCCTGTGTTTGCAGCAGTTATGTCCCGAAACCGCTATGAAGCCTTAATGCGGTCTATGGATTTTTCGGACAATTCCCAAGTCCCCCCCCAGAACTGACCCAGCCTACGACCACCTAAATAAATTAAGACCCTTTATTTTCCTCTTTAGGGATTTATTCTTAAAATGATATACCCCTGATAAAAATCTGTCCATCGATGAATCCCTTTTTAGTTTTAAAGGCCGCCTTTCCTTCTGACAGTTTATTCCCTCCAAGCATGCCAGATATGGGGTAAAATTATATAAGGTGTGTGAGAGCACAACAGGCTACACCTGCAGTCTGTCTATATATGAAGGCAGAGACTCACAACTTAACCCCCTAGGCTGCCCCAAAATTATTGGGACATTGGGAAAAACTGTGTGGGATCTATTGCCGCCACCAGCATACCCCTTTTTAAATCCCTCCATGCTGCAAATGCAGGGGCTTGTGGGACAGTGCGTAAAAATAGAATGAGATACCCACAACCGCTGGTGTCCAAGCATTTGGAGAGAGGAACATCCTTCGCCCTTGCAAGTGACCAGCTGCTTGCAGTGAAGTGGAAGGACAGGAAGGATGTCTACATGCTCACCACTGTACACGCAGACACCATAGTAGCAGTTAGGGAGAGGGGGGCTACTGCTGAAAAACACAAACCGGTGTGTGTGACAGATTATAATAAATTTATGGGAGGTGTAGACCTTTTGGACCAGGCACTTCAACCCTACCTGGTGAAGCGAAAAAACAGGGTCTGGTATAAAAAAGGTAGCAATCTACCTCATTCAGATTGCTACCTATAATAGTTTTGTTTCATTTAAAAAGGCCCAAGGAACCCTAAACTTCCTTGAGTTCCGGGACAAGGTGGTTGAGAGTCTCCTGTTTGAGTCCCCTGCACCCGGACAAGCCTTTGAATCTGAGGATGTTCGAAGGCTTTCAGAACACCATTTCCTCACCCCGTCCCTGCCACTATCAGCAAGACATATCCTCAGAAATGATGCCAGGTGTGTAGCAAATATGGAAGGAGGAGGGACACCCGATTTTACTGCAACCAGACCTCTTCAATTACCCCTGTTTTGAGAAGTACCATACGGTTGCTAATTATTCTTATTATTTAATACCAAAAAGGGTGGGTCGATTTATTCTCATTTTCTGTTTAGTTTGTGGGCTTTCCAGAGAAGGAGGGATCCTTTTGGGATGGGATGTGGAGCTATCTAGAAATACTAATATCATTTTGGGAATTAGTGATCTATTACTGTTCCTACAGACGGTTCTGGACACTGTCCTGTTATATATTCTGTAGGTGACTGGTTGATTGTGTGCTTAGCGGTTGCTACCTTGCCGGGCAGGGGCCTGTTATGTTGCACCGCGTCTCTCATATAGAGATTGATGGGACTAAAGAGACGTTGTACGACCAGTCACTGTCCTTGAATGCCAGCTTGTCATTATAGCCCTATTAGAGTTCTTGTATCTTCTGAACAAACTGGAATTTTCAACATAGTTGGAGACATTTTGCTCTGTTTTCTTGGACTTGTTGGCGAGTCATATGTACAGGCAAATGCCTTTTTAGAAATCTGCCTCCCTTATAAGTACACAGCTCCACTTCTCATCTGTACGCGCCACAAAGATAAGAATGTGGAGGATTTCTAAGACAGTAACAGGGTTACCCATCTAAAAATATTTTTTCTTCAATTTCCTGTGAAAATTGTATTAACAAAATGAATAAAACCATCTATACTCATTATTTCATCCTATAATAATTTTGCATTCAACATGCTCACTACACCACTAGATGCATGCTTTAAGGGATGTCGTTTTTAAAATGGGGTTATTTATGAGGGTTTTCTGCAATTTTTTAGCTCAACGCCATTACATGTGTGCAATGGGGCCTAAACCATTTTAGTTTATTATCTGGGTGCTTGTTTATGTTTAGGTCCTGCCGTGTGTCAAGACATAAGATTAGGGCCACAATGGGAGTATTTCTGAAGACAGGAGAAATGGAGTGATATATTTTGGGGTGTACTTGATCATTTCCATGTGCTTTGTAGAAAAAAAAACAGACTTTAAATTGACACTTGTGTAAAAAATTTAAATAATTTTTTTTTTCACTTTCTTAGCATTCATTTCTTTAAAAAACTAGGGGGTCAAAAAACTCATTACACCTATAGATGAATACATTAAGGGGTCTAGTTTTCAAAATGGGGTCAATTTTGTTTTTTTTTTTTTTTGTTTTTTAAGTACAAATACATGCTTTATTACATTATATAAAATTCGACAAGCAGTAAATGGACAAGACAAATTACAACATGCAAAACAGTTAAGCGCCCGGGGTCTGCACAATTACCTCAATTACCTGCACAATTACCTCTACAAATTCCCCCTTGTTTTCATATATGGGACAATCATACAATGAGATAATATCTATCCAGATAATAATTTCATTGAAGACCTAACTTGACACTATGCCTTATGAATATGACTGTCATGGCCAGATCCCAACACATAGCTCAAATCTAAGGAATAAACACCTTTTACAAATAATTCAGCATCAAGATGTGACCAGGCAAAAACAAAATAAATAGCTAAACAAAAAATCTAAAATGTGCAAAGAGAGAGTCAAATACACAGGTGAAAACTGGACATATGATAAACAGACCCATAGCCCAGGGGAGCCAAAAACCCAGACGTAGGTTTAGCTTTGCTTCTTCTGAAAATAGGCCTTAAAATATTTGCCATAAGATGAATTTTTTCCCCCCAAAGTGGGGGAAAAATGACCCTGCGTCTTATGGGGCGAATTCTAATGAGCGCTTCCATTATGGAAGCGTTCATTAGTACCGGAGGACCGGGAAGCGGTGAAGGATCTGTACTCACCGCTTCCTAGTCCTCCACTGTTGGCTGTGCAGGGCTGCGCACAGCGTCAGTTGCTCTGTGATGTCACGCTGTGCGCGCCAGTTCACAGAGCACAGCCGACCGCCAAATGAAAAGGATCGTGATGGTGAGGAGCGGTGGCGTCCAGGAGCAGGAGAGGTAAGTGATTATTTTTATTTTTTCATTTGAAGCAATATGGGGCTGATAAAGAGGCAATGGGGGCTTATAAAAAGGCAATGGGGCTGATAAAGAGGCAATGGGCTGATAAAGAGGCAATGGGGGCTTATAAAAAGGAAATGGGGGCTGGCAAAGAGGCAATGGGACTGATAAAAAGGCAATGGGGGCTGATAAAGAGGCAATGGGGGCTGATAAAGAGGCAATGGGGGCTTATAAAAAGGCAATGGGGGCTGATAAAGAGGCAATGGGGGTCTCATAAAAAGGCAATGGGGGCTTATAAAAAGGCAATGGGGGCTTATAAAGAGGCAATGGGGACTGATAAAGAGGCAGTGGCAGCTGATATGCGACTAAGGCTAGTCAAAAGAGGCATGGGGGGCTGATTTTTGACTGGGGTCTGATCTGAGGTCTGAATGGGGTCTTATTTATATTGGGGCTAATATCTGAGGTCTGATTGGGGGTCATTCACTTTTGGGTGTGAGCTGAGGTCTTATTGGGGCCTTATTAACATTGAGAGTCTGATTGGGGGTGTGATCTGAGGTCTGATTAACATTGGGGGACTGATTAGTGATCTTACCTGAAGTGTAATGAAAAATATTTTTTTCTTATTGTCCCCCTCTAAAACCTAGGTGCGTTTTATGGGCCGGTGCGTCTTATAGGGCAAAAAATACGGTAATAAGCATTGAACTAGCATTTTCAGGACAATCGTTCAGTTGCCACATGCATTTACATTAAACGATTATCGTGCCACGAGAATCGCTAGCACTAGTCTAAGATGTAACAGATTTATTCCAAAAAATACATTATACATTGTAAGGACATATAAACATACATGAATATTTTATTCTTATACCTCCCACACCAGATAGCAAGAGGGTAAAAAAAAATAAAAAATTATCAATAAAGATCTCCCATTTGCTTCATAATCTATTATAAATATGCATTTTATTTTCCTTAATATAACCTGCTTTCTCAATAGATCTATATAAATTCATCATATTTATCCACTCCTTCACAGTGAGCACATCAGTTCTCATCCATCTTCTGGCCACTAATAGATGAGCCAGGATAAAAGATTTGTACTAGTGATGAGTGAGCACCAAAGTATTCGGGTGTTTGGCCCAAACACGGCCGTGCACCCGAGTATAATGGAAGTCAATGGGAGACAACCAGGCACCCCCTGCTCGGAAGAGAAGAGGGTGTCTGGTTCATAAAAAAAAGTTAGGTTTACTGGTTCTCAGTCAGATAAGGCTGCCATTGTAGGGTATGCTGGCTGTTATCTGTCTCATGGATAGATGGATGGCTTATACATACCTGGCTTTTGGCATATAGCCTTTGTGTGGTTGTCTACTGTATGTTGTACATAATAGGAGTCTAAGACACATCCAGCTATCCTCTTAATGCTGTTACCAAACCTTTTTGATGGGGTTTCTATCAATTTATAACCTTTTGTTATGAACCAGACACCCTCTTCTCTTCCGAGCAGGGGGTGCCTGGGGTTCTCCCATTGACTTCCATTGTATTTGAGCACCCAAATTATTCGGCCGAGCACTCGGATCTGCCGAGCATGCTCGCTAATCACTAATTTGTACACCATTATCTCGTTATATTTTGATAAATTATGAGGAATTTCACCTAACACACAAATAAGGATTGACAAAGATGGTTTAAAACTAAAAGTATCTCCAATCATTTCAATAAGGCCCTGCCAAAATGGTTGTATCTTAGGGCTGCGCCACCACATATGAGTAATATCCACATTTTGATTTTCATACCATGGGCATACATTTGGAGTGCCGGCAGAAAATTTCTGGAGCCAATTAGGTGTCACATATAACCGATGTAAAATCATAAATTGAGTAACTCTTTGAGACGGGTTTCTCAGATAAGTACTCGCTTGCCAAAACATCATCCATTGTTCCTCGGTTAAGGGACCTATATCCTTTTCCCATGCTATTTTCCTATTAAACCTCACCTCCTTTTATATATATATATATATATATATATATACACACACACACACACAGGTGAAACTCAAAAAATTAGAATATCGTGCAAAGTTCATTTATTTCAGTAATGCAACTTAAAAGGTGAAACTAATATATGAGATAGACTCATTACATGCAAAGCGAGATATTTCAAGCCTTTATTTGTTATATTTGGATGATTATGGCTTACAGCTTATGAAACCCCAAAGTCATAATTTTGAGGCACCCTTTGCTCAGGGGGTATGGATTAATTAGCTGACTAGAGTGTGACACTTTGAGCCTAGAATATTGAACCTTTTCACAAAATTCTAATTTTAAGCTGCAGTAATGCAATTCCTTTTTATTTGCATTACTGAAATAAATGGACTTTTGCATGATATTCTATTTTTTCGAGTTTCACCTGTATATAGGGCAGACTAGATGGGCCAAAATGGTTCTTATCTGCCGACACATTCTATGTTTCTATGTTTCTATATATATATATATATAAAGTTAAAACCAATCTATTATTACCTCTCCACCCTAAAATAAAATTCATTACTTCATGTGACCAAAGTGCCATAGGTTTCTTATTTTTAACTCCTTTAAAGATTGCAGATAGTTGAAAATATATATATTAAAAAAAAAACTTTCCCCATCACCTTCTAAATTTCCTAATAACTCTTCCATAGACTTTAATTCCCCATCTTTAATATACTGTGATATATACCACAATCCTTTTGTTATCCAGTACTTAGCATCACCAACAAAAGTAGTTTCCCCCAGTGTCCTATTATACCATAAAGGAGTCATTTGTGTAATTCCCTCTAAACCCAAATATTCCTTAACCGTGACCCAAATCTCCACCAAAAACCTCACCATTGGGATTCTATATACTCCCTTATTATACAGTTGTCCTGATTCAAGTAATGCAAATATATTTGGCAATAAACCCTCACTATTACGCACCAAATGTTGTAGAAAATCCACCTGCTCCCATTTCAATATTGGCCGCCAAATAATATAGCTTCTTATCTTCCAAGCCTCCTTGATCATAGGCCCAATTAAATTTTTTCCTAACTCTCTTACCAGCCAACAATAAATTATTAAACATCTTCTCCATTTCTATAAAACAGACTTACCTAAATAAATAGGGCAATTCCTAATAATATATAGTATGTGAGGTAAGAGAATGATTTTTATCAGACCTATCCTACCTGCTTTGTTTATGGGGAGTTCATTCCATACCTTAATCCTCCCTTTCATCTTCCGAAACAGGGGCTCCAAATTCAGCTCTATAAATCTAGAAGAATCATTTGCTATTTCTGACCCCAAATATTTAAAACTATCATGAGGTCCCAATATCCTTAGCTTATTATCCCTTACCGCGACCTTATCACTCAGCAGAAGTAGAGTTTATTTACTGCAATTAATTACTATACCCGAATGTTTACCAAATTATCTCATTGTTGCCATAACATAATTTAGATCCCTGTTAGTATCGACAAGAAAAAAAAAGATCATCTGCATAAACTGATATTTTATCCTCTCTTCCCCTCACTCCAAATCCCTCAAAGCATGAATCCTGTCTGATCTTAATAATGGTTCAACAGCTAGGGCAAAAAATAAGGGAGAGAGAGCATCCCTGTCTCATACCCCTTTCAATATTAAAGCTTTCAGACAATTGGCCATTAACAAATATCCTTGCTCTCGGGCCACTATAGATGATCCTCAACCACTTTATAAATTCAGAACCTATACCAAATTGAACCAAAATCTCGCACAGAAAACCCCATTCCACACTGTCAAAGGCTTTTGTCGCGTCCAATGACAGAATAGAACGTGGACCTGTGTCATTCCCAGCCCATTGAAAATTATCGAAAATTCTAAAAAGGTTCAGGGATGTAGATCTTCCAGGGATAAATCAATTTTGGTTTTTATGCACTAAATTCGTAATTACCCCCTTCAATCTCTTCGTCAGAATTCTGGCCAGAATCTTACAGTCATTGTTCATTAGTGATATTGGGCTATATGAACCCGGGTCTAAGCTGTCCTTACCCATCTTAGGGATTAAAATGATCGTTGCTTCCCCCATTGAAATAGGTAAGCGACCCACTTGTTTTGAATATGAAAAGACCTCCATTAATCTATTCGCTCAAAACTCTCTATCTCTCTTATATAATTCTGCAGGTAATCCATCTGGGCATGTTGCTTTACCAAGTGGAGTTTCAGCTATTGCTAATAGCACCTAATTTATTGAAATAGGTCGGTCTAAATCTGCCTGTTGATTAGCACTACATTTAGGAATTTTGATATCCCTGAAAAACCAATCAGTCTGCTATAATCTATTTGAATAAAAAGTTAAGTAATGAATGAGGCTCAGGTGAGTCTGCCTCACTAATATTTCGAGATACAATGCGATTAGGGGCCCACCATGAAAGAGGGGGGGAAATATGCTCATTAATATATAACTTTTAATACGATGTGCAATAAAAATACACCACGAGGATGCATCAACATAACAAACATACAGATGAGGGGTCCAAACAAGGTACCCCAATGCTGGTAGAGAGAAAATAAGTAAGTAGATCTGCTACACCTGTGTGGGTGCACGCAGTCTTACCCGACCAACCAGATGGCTAGGATCAGCTTGACTTAGGTATTGCCTGGACCGGACGACGTCCCGTGATGGCATGTTGTCAGAGGAGGCAATGATGGAACTGTGCCCTATCTCGCCCTAACAAGAGGGGAAGGGGACTGCTCCCATACTGCCTACCTACACAGAGCACTCGCCCCGAAAAGGCCGACCCCGTCCGGATACCTGTCCCTAGTTAGGGACCTGATCACTAGCACTTTACCCGCGGTCTCACATTTTGTATGTTCTTCCTATGTGTACCACCTTCCCCTGAGGAGTCGACACGACAGAAACGTGCCACGTCGGGAGGTCTGAAGGAACGTGTATTTTCCTAGTGCTAGTGATCAGGGCCCTAACTAAGGACAGGTATCCGGACGGGGTCGCCCTTTTCTAAACTAAAATCAATACCACCTGAAAGAGAGAAAACACCGGCAGTTCATTAGAGATCTCTCTGATTTCAAAGAGAATCGCATATACTCATCCCTGAGCAATACTAGAAGGGAGGCGATACCAAGTAACTCAGAGAGATCTTCTACCGAAACTGAGCTGTCAGACTCTGATAAGGAGACAGTCCCAAAAGCGAATAAGTACCCCAATAGGGCAACTCCAGAAGAGGTAGAGCTCGGGGCTCCTACAGGGGACAGGAAAACCGTTTTTTAGGGCAGTTCAACCAATCTCTAGAATACCCGCTGCGCAGCCGCACACAACAACCCCCAACATAGTTTTGGGACCACAAGTGATTAATTTATCTTCGCGCCTCCTCAGCCAGGATGAGATTAGGACTCTGGAATTGGGTCTATCTTTTGTACCCTCTCCCAAATTTGATAGATTTACATCTGTAAAGGACATTAATCTGTTCATTCGCAAACTGAGGTGGCATAAACACTTCAAACACATGGATCGACATCAGTGCCTTGAATTAGGGATCCCCACTAAATTATTGGGGGATGTACAACTTTTACATTCCCTCAACATGGAAGAGGGGTCCATTCAGGGCAAGGGCCCCTTCACTAATCTGAAGTTGAAGAGTACAAAAATGCCACCTACTGCAAATGAACGGTCTTGCATTGACGTGTTTCACAATATGGTTACCAGGGATCTGGAAGACCTTAGAGTGTCTACACATTATTCCAACTGCGCTGAGTCTGTGACCACCGCCATCTCTACACTAGCAGATGATCCCCATATTATCATTAAACCGGCTGACAAGGGGGGGAACATAGTGGTCATGGACTCAGGGCAGTATAACAATATGTGCAGAAATCTATTATCTGATAAAGATACCTATGAAATTCTGGATAGGGACCCCACTGATGGATACAAAAGGGAATTGAAAACCATTCTGGATGACGCAAAGGCCGCTCAAATCATCACAGCGGATGAATATGCCTTTCTCTACCCAGCACATCTCTACCCACTAATCTCCTTAAGCGTTTAGAGGGTCTGACATTGGAGGAGACTTGCCTTCTCTCCAGTGTTGATGTGGAGGCTTTATATTCCTCCATACCACACCGGCTTGGCTTGACAGCTGTTGAACATTTCCTCCGATCGCGAGGTTGTCAGTATCGCGCCCACAGCCAATTTGTCCTCCGCATTCTTGAATTCACATTAACCAGAAACTTCTTCTCATTTGACGGCAGGACCTACCACCAGCTCAGGGGTACTGCGATGGGGAGCCCCTGTGCCCCGTCGTATGCAAATCTATTCCTGGGCTGGTGGGAGGAGACCCTGGTCTTTAGGGAAGACGAAGCGTTGGACATATCAGAAATTGGTCTGTGGGCGCGATATATCGATGATATTTTCATCCTCTGGAATGGTGACCAGACAGGCTTTGAGGCCTTCGTGCAGCATCTCAACCAGAATGAGATCGGTATGCACTTTACATGTGAATCGCACCCTACGAGTTTGCCCTTCCTAGACATTAGTATCACAAAGAATAACAGGGGTGAACTTGATACCTCGATCTACAGGAAGTCCAACTCCATGAATTCCCTCCTGAGATGGGAGAGTAATCACCCTCTCCCACTCAGGAGAGGGATCCCGAGGGGTCAATATCTTCGATTAAGACGTAATTGTTCAGACAAGCACGAGTTTGTCACGCAGGCAGCTGATTTGAGGAGGAGGTTCCTGTCAAGGGGATACCCTGACTACGTCCTCAGATCTGCATACCAGGCCGCCCTATATTGCTCAAGATCCTCTCTGCTAACCCCGAATCAATCCTCCACCCCCGAGACCAAAGTGTTGAGAATCATTACTAACTTTGACAGGGGGTCCAAGCAGGTCAAACACATTATACAACGTCACTGGGAGGTCCTCAAAATGGACCCTGACTTGAATGATGTACTAGGTAAACAACCCCAAATCACCTATAGAAGGGGACGCAATCTACGTGACAAACTCGTGCACAGCCATTTTTCTCCCAACGTGACACAATCCACTTGGTTGCGGTCCAAGGTTGTGGGCTGTCACAAGTGTGGCAACTGCATAGCGTGTAAATTCATACACACTACAAAATCATTTGTGAGCTCTGTGACAGGCAAACAATACTCCATCCCACATTTCATCAACTGCAGGTCCAGAGGGGTTGTATATCGCATTCAGTGCGAATGTGGGATGGAGTATATAGGGAAAACGATACGTGAATTCAGGAGGAGGATAGGGGAACATCTGGGGAATATCTCACATAAACGGGATACCCCACTATCCAAACATGTACACACAGCCCATAATGGTAGTGCCCATCTGAGATTTATGGGCATTGATCTCGTGAAGCCTCCCTTTAGGGGAGGTGACTGGGATAAGAATTTCCTCCAGGGTGAATCACGCTGGATCTTCTGTCTGAAAACCTCCGCCCCCCTGGGTCTCAATGAGAGGCTTGATTTTGGATGTTTCATTTAATATACTCTGGGGTGTTCGGAGTACTAATTCCCTTAGTGCCATAATGTTCATAGGGCATCTGGCCTAGTCTGTAGCCTTCCCTGCGATTGACCTTGTCCCATGTGTCCATGCAATAAATGTCAGTATAATCTTGCTGCGATTCTGTGTCACAGCATCATTATGGATGCGCTTGACAGCGAGCGCTCTGTATGGCTGCCTACTTATTGTTATTGTTTCCTAGGCAACCCCCCTTACCGCCTCTCCGTGACTGTGACTGGCCGTCTGCATCACTACGGCACCGGCGTCTGACGTGTTGGCGCGCGGCGCATGCGTGTGAGGTCAGACGCCGGATCGGACGATCACAGGGCGTTCCGTCCAAGGGAGGCGCGCATGGGCTCTATTTAAATCCCACAGAGGTATGTATCAGTGTGGCTGGTAGATGTTTAGGATATCCCCAAAACTAGAGGGACACTACCTTAAGTGAGGACCACCATATTCTCACACACCGACTAGCAGAGGAACATATATCCCTCTGCAGCACTGCATTCCAACACCAGGGGTGACAGTCCATAGGCTCTTACCAAAGTTGCTAGAGCCCCTTCTTTTGGCTGGAGGGTCTCTTTACCCGCGGTCTCACATTTTGTATGTTCTTCCTATGTGTACCACCTTCCCCGGAGGAGTCGACACAACAGAAACGTGCCACATCGGGAGGTCTGAAGGAACGTGTATTTTCCTAGTGCTAATGATCAGGTCCCTAACTAGGGCCAGGTATCCGGACTGGGTTGCCCTTTTTGGGGCGAGTGCTCTGTGAAGGTAGGCAGTATGGGAGCAGTCCCCTTCCCCTCTTGTTAGGGCGAGATAGGGCACAGTTCCATCATTGCCTCCTCTGACACCACGCCATCACGGGACGTCATCCGGTCCAGGCAATACCTAAGTCAAGCTGATCCTAGCCATCTGGTTGGTCTGGTAAGACTGCGTGCACCCACACAGGTGTAGCAGATCTACTTACTTATTTTCTCTCTACCAGCATTGGGATACCTTGCTTGGACCCCTCATCTGTATGTTTGTTATGTTGATGCATCCTCGTGGTGTATTTTTATTGCACATCGCATTAAAAGTTATATATTAATGATCATATTTCCCCCCTTCCCCTCTATAATCTATTTGAATCTGTGTAGAGTACAAGTTCTTACAATATTCCCTAAACACACCCATTATTTTGTCTGGTTCATTATATATGATACCCCCTTTATCTCGAATCACAGCAATATTTACAACTGTTTCCATCATTCTAACTATCCTAGACAAGAATTTACCTGGTCTCTCCTCTTCCATATTCTGTGCTTTTTCCCTAAGATAGTTATTATAATTATTAGACGCCAGTAAACCAAGCTGTTATGAGTAATCATCTTTTGCTCCTTATTTTTCAATGCTAATTTTAAATCATATTCCTTTTTTTTTTTTGCCTGTTCACGATTTCTTTTTTTTTTTGATTATTAAACTTTTTTTTTTCTTTCATTCATCTTAACCAACAATTACAAAATTAGGAGCAACAGGATACATACATTACCACCAGCCAACCACTTCCCTCCCCCCAAAAATGTCACCATAACCGGGAGGGGAAAAAAAAATGTGCATAAGACTTTTCAGTTATTCTTTGACCCATTCCATGCTGCCCAAATCCTGAGCCATTTATCATATGAACCTCTCTGCCTTTACAGAATGGCCTCGTAATTTCTGATTTTGTTGACTAAATTCAGCCACTGGTTCAAATGAGGAGGAGTAGGTGCAAACCAAGACCTAGAAATCAGGAGACGGGCCACAAACAACACCCTAATCAAAAGGCACTGCTCTGGCTTGTGGCCATTTAGAATGGAGAGATCCCCAAGGATCCATAGCTGAGGCTGGCGAGGGAGCTCCAGCTGCAGTCGCCGCACAAGAAACTCGTGTATTGCTCCCCAATAACAATCTAGAAGGGGGCAATCCCAAAACAGATGCAAGTAGTCTGAATCCGGGCTCCCACAGCGCATACAGTTGGAGCTATCTCGTAATCCACGCCTCTGAAGCCACAGCGGCGTTACATATATCCTGTGCATAATATTAAACTGAACAACTATGTGATTAAAACTTAAAGAAACCAAACCCATGTTCCTCAATACACTCTCCCAAGCCTCAAAAGATGGGTTAGGATAAGTGAGTCTCCAGGACTTTTGTCCAGGCGAGAGACAATCCGAAAACGTGCCCTAATTAAGTGTTTATAACAATAAGCTATATTAGCCTTAACGGAATTCTTTTTCCTTATTAGGCTGTGCAAAAACCTCAACATGTCTATACTTAATAGTGTTCTATCCACAATACTACAAAGTGCCCGTCGTAACTAAAGATATCTAAACCAGAATATTTCTCCTGTGTTTTCCTTCTGCACAATCTCCTCAAGAGAAAGGATCCGACCATCACCAACTACTTGCGCTATGTAGTGAATATTCTTAGACCTCCAGTACTGCTGGCAATCAAGGTCCCCCAGCACTGGAAGTCTTTGATTTTGCCATAGTGGAGTACAAACCAATGAGGATTTGATAGATAACCAGCTCCTGACCAGTTTCCAGGCCCTGGTAACAAGCTTAACAAAGCTTCCAAACTCCTGCCTCCAGCTCATTAGACATCCTGACTGTAATAGAGTGAAGAAATCAAGAAAACCAAATTGATCCACTAAGTTTTACATAAGGGGCTGACCTCCCACTCATGAAAAAAAACATAGCTGAGACGCAATAAAGTATCCCCTGAAACTCGGAAGGTTCAAACCCCCCCGTTCCAGCGGCATTGAAAAATAATCCAGTTTCAGCTTTACCCGCTTTCTTCCCCATAGCAAGTCATTGATTATCTTCTCTATCAATTTAAAGAATTTATCCTCTATCCAAACCGGGGAGTTTCGGAGAACATAAAGCAGTTGGGGAAGAACTATCATTTTCACCAAGGAGACCGTATCTCCTCTCTAGAGAGAGAGTAAACCGATGCCATATTTTCATTTTAGATCTAATCTTCATAATGGCCGGAAGTAAATTAAGCTGAACATAGCCCTGAACATTAGCAGAAACATTTATCCCCAAGTACTTCATGGAGTCCTCAACCCCCAGGTCGAGAGGTACGTTCTCCAGTAACAATTGTGTCTTATCTATGGGGAGGAGGGTAGTTTTGGACCAATTTACCTCCAGGCCCGAGAACCTGGAGTACACTTCTACAATCTCCATAACTTTTGGCAGGGTGGTATTGGTCTGTTGCAAAAAAAATAAAATATCGTCTGTATACAAGGAGATCCGATCATGATCTCCCGCAATCCCAAATCCAAGAACCCCCGGGTCCTGTCTGATCTTTATGGCCAAAGGCTCAATATAAATGTTAAATAGGAGTGGCGAGAGAGGACATCCTTGATGGGTGCCTCTCTCCAACATCAAAGAGCTAGTCAGGGTCCCGTTGATCCTAAGTTTGGCCAGGGGGGATTTGTAGAGCAAACGAACCATGGCTATAAACCTTGGGCCGAATCCCATTTTTCCCATCACCTTCCAGAGGAAGCCCCACTCAACCCTGTCCAAGGCCTTCGTGGCTTCTAATGACAGGATCGAGCGGGCGGTTCCCCCGGAAGATTGGATGTTAGCAAACAAACAATGTATATTATAATGGGTACCCCTCCCAGGCATAAACTGGGTGAATTAGTGATGTGATCACCTTGGAGAGTCTATTAGCCAGGACCTTGGAGAGCAGCTTAAAATCAGTATTAAGTAAAGAAATAGGTCTATAAGCACCCATCTCCAAAATATCCTTGTCTTTTTTTGGAATTAAAACTATCAGTGCCTCGTACATGGAGGTCGGGAGGCCTTCTCCTTGGAACCCCTTTATAAATACTTCTGAGAGATATGGGAGGACTATATCCCCATATTTCCTATAAAATTCGTACAGGAGGCCATCCAGCCCCGGGGACGAACTACCTGATATTGAGCCAAGGGCCAATTGGATCTCCTGAACTGTTATCTCCCTCTCCAGTGAGGCCCTGAGAGAGCCGGAAAAGGAAGAACATTCAGATAAGCGTCCACGAGGCTGTCCGGCACAGGAGGAGCCGCCCTGTAAACTGCTGTAAAGTATTCCTTTTTCTTAAAACCTTTTTTAACTCAAAGATCTTTTTATTTAGCAGCCCTCTCACATACGCCTTGGCAACATCCATATTTACCCCAGCTCAGTACTGCAAAAATGTTAAAATTAATGTTAGAATGGTAAGTCTACTAAATAAAAATAAAAAAATGTAAAAGTTTTTTGTAAAAGCAGCCAAAATAAAGTAAACATGTGGAAATATATTTCTGATGAAAATATTGAATAGTATTTATGTATTTATGTGAAATATTGCTGTTGAAAATAGGAAAATATGCAAATTTTTACAAATTTTCATAGATTCTTACGTTTTTTAATAAAGATACGGATATTTTAACAGTAAAATTTTACCACCTAAGTAAAGTACAATATGTGATGAGAAATAATGTCAGAATTACTTTGATGTGCGAAACCTTTACAAAGTTATTCTCTGCTAAAGTAACACGTCAGATTTCCAAAATCTGGCTTGGTCATTAACCCCCTCCCGACCGCCTAACGCAGGGATGCGTCCTGCGGGCGGTCGGGTTATTTCTCTTGTAGGAAAAAAGAGAAAATCCAGCTTCCAAACGACCAATTTAATGCTTTAATACAAAAAACGTGCTAAAATCCGGACATGTACACCAGGTCTACGCGTTTCAGATCAATAAATTCAGATCCTTACTCATGACAACATTATAGTGTAAGACACTGGCCTTAAATAAGAGGCAGGTTCAGCATGCCAGGTGGACACAATCAACACATAGCTCCACCTCAAACACTTAAAAACATATGCTAAACATGAGAAGAGAAAAGGGGAAAAAGCTGCAGAAAATACAGAGAAAGTGTACCAAGGTCAATAATGTAATATAAGATCATGTCTGCGATTTAGACCTGTTGGTACACAAGTACCCATAGTAAAAATCCAGTGTGATTCTCTATTTAAAAGAACTCTCCTGTGATCACCTCCACGTTTGGGGATTTTAACCCTTTCCACTTCTTGCACCACAAGGCTACTGGTATCACCTGCATGACAAGCCGCATAGTGTGAACTGACCGCAGAAACATTTCGGGTCAGCGCATGTGGAATATCAGAAATATGTCGGCGAATTCTGGTTTTGAGGCTGTTGAAAGTACAGTCTATGTACTGTAAGCGGCATGTCATGCAGGTGATGCAGTATACCACAAAGCTGGTGTTGCAATTGATATACTGGTTCACAGTAAAAGGTTATTTCTCTTGGACGCATCGGCGTGTCATCTCGCGAGACCCGAGATTTCCTGTGAACGCGCGCACACAGGGGTGCGCGTTCACAGGATCGGAAGGTAAACGAGCTGATCTACAGACTGCCAGCGGCAGGCTGTAGATGCGATTTTTTAAACCCCTGAAAGGTATATCAGACGCTGTTTTGTTAACAGCGTCTGATATACCTGCTACCTGGTCCTCTGGTGGTCCCTTTTGCTTGGATCGACCACCAGAGGACACAGGCAGCTCTGTAAAGTAGCACCAATCACCACACTACACTACACCCCCCCTGTCACTTATTAACCCCTTATTAACCCCTGATCACCCCATATAGACTCCCTGATCACCCCCCTGCCACCCCCCTGTCATTGATCACCCCCCTGTAAGGCTCCATTTAGACGTCTGTATGTGTTTTGCGGATCCACGGATCCGCAAAACACGGACACCTCGGATCCGCAAAACACGGACACCGGCAACGTGCTTTCCGCATTTTGCGGATCTGCACATTGCCAGAACTATATAGAAAATGCCCATTTTTTTATACAAAGTTGTCATTTTACAGAGATATTTCTCTCACCCAGCATGGGTATATGTAAAAATACACCCCAAAACACATTGCCCTACTTCTCCTGAGTACGGCGATACCACATGTGTGACACTTTTTTGCAGCCTAGGTGCGTAAAGGGGCCTAAAGTACCTTTAGGCTTTACAGGGTTGCTCACAATTTAGCCCCGCCCAAAATGCCAGAACAGTAAAAACACCCCACAAATGACCCCATTTCGGAAAGTAGACACCCCAAGGTATTCGCTGAGGGGCATATCGAGTACATGAAAGATTGAACTTTTTGTCACAAGTTAGCGGAAAGGGAGACTTTGTGAGAAAAAAAAAAAAATTTCCTCTAACTTGTGCCAAAAAAAAAAAACTTCTCTGAATCCAAATGCGTAAAAATGCCCTCCTAAAAGACACTCATTGGAATTTGGGCCCCTTTGCGCACCTAGGCTGCAAAAAAGTGTCACACATGTGGTATCACTGTACTCATGAGAAGTAGGGCAATGTGTTTTGGGGTGTATTTTTACATATACCCATGATGGGTGAGAGAAATATCTCTGTAAAATGACAACTTTGTATAAAAAAATAGGAAAAGTTGTCTTTTACAGAGATATTTATCTCACACAGTATGGGTATATGTAAAAATACACCCCAAAACGCATTGCCCTACTTCTCCTCCGCACGGCAATACCACATGTGTGACACTTTTTTGCAGCCTAGGTGCACAAAGGGGCCCAAATTCCAATGAGAATCTTTATGATTTCACAGGGCATTTTTTACGCATTTGGATTCCAAACTACTTCTCACGCTTTAGGTCCCCTAAAATGCCAGGGCTGTATAAATACCCCACAAGTGACCCCATTTTGGAAAGAAGACACCCCAAGGTATTTCGTGAGGGGCATGGCGAGTTCATGTAAAATTTTATTTTTTGTCACAAGTTAGTGGAATATGAGGCTTTGTAAGAAAATAAATATATATATCATTTACCGCAAACTTGTGCCAAAAAAAAATATTCTAGGAACTCGCCATGCCCCTCACAGAATACCTTGGGGTGTCTTCTTTCCAAAATGGGGTCACTTGTGGGGTATTTATACTGCCCTGGAATTTTAGGGGCTCTAAAGCGTGAGAAGTAGTTTGGAATCCAAATGAGTAAACAATGCCCTGTGAAATTCGGGCCCCTTTGTTCACCTAGGCTGCAAAAAATTGTCACACATGTGGTATCGCTGTACTCAGGAGAAGTAGGGCAATGTGTTTTGGGGTGTATTTTTACATATACCCATACTGTGTGTGAGAAATATCTCTGTAAAATGACAAGTTTGTATAAAAAAAATTGGAAAAGTTGTCTTTTACAGAGATATTTATCTCACCCAGCATGGGTATATGTAAAAATACACCTCAAAACACATTGCCCTACTTCTCCTGAATACAGCGATACCACATGTGTGACACTTTTTTGCAGCCTAGGTGCGCAAAGGGGCCCAAATTCCAATGAGAATCTTTACGATTTCACAGGGCATTTTTTACGCATTTGGATTCCAAACTACTTCTCACGCTTTAGGGCCCCTAAAATGCAAGGGCAGTATAAATACCCCACAAGTGACCACATTTTAGAAAGAAGACACCCCAAGGTATTCCGTGAGGGGTATGGTGAGTTCATGTAAAATTTTATTTTTTGTCACAAGTTAGTGGAATATGAGACTTTGTAAGAAAAAAAAAAATAATAATTTTCCGCTAACTTGTGACAAAAAATAAAAACTTCCATGACCTCACTATGCCCATCAGCGAATACCTTAGGGTGTCTACTTTCCGAAATGGGGTCATTTGTGGGGTATTTCTACTGTCTGGGCATTGTAGAACCTCAGGAAACATGACAGGTGCTCAGAAAGTCAAAGTGCGTAAATAAATTTTTTTGCACCATAGTTTGTACATAGTTTGTAAACGCTATAACTTTTACCCAAACCAATAAATATACACTTATTGCATTTTTTTTTATCAAAGACATGTAGAACAATAAATTTATAGAAAAATTTATATAGAAATGTAGTTATATTTAAAAAAAAATTCAACAGAAAGTGAAAAATGTCCTTTTTCGGCAAAGATTTCGGTCAATTTCGATTAATATAAAAAAAAAGTAAAAATGGCAGCAGCAATGAAATACCACCAAATGAAAGCTCTATTAGTGAGAAGAAAAGGAGGTAAAATTCATTTGGGTGGTAAGTTGCATGACCGAGCAATAAACGGTGAAAGTAGTGTAGTGCAGAATTGTAAAAAGTGGTCTGGTCATTAAGCTAGGGGAGCTGAGGTGGTTAAGGTCCAAACAGGCTTGGTCACTAAGAGGTTAAATTCCTTATTAATCTGAATTACCCCAATCTTCATCATATCATTCACAATCAAAATTTGTATAATGATATAGTAACCCTGGTCCTGATAGTGTGCCTGACACATTTTTCTGTGTCATATTTATACAGCCTTTTACTTGACTCTGTGTCCATGTCCATTTGCTAATTATTTTTCTACATTTTGTTCATTTATATTAAAATAAATCCTGTTGTGTGTGCTTGACAGAAACAATGTTGCAATTCAAGTCTGTCATAGACTTGTATTGTGCCTCAATACAAGTCAATGGGAATGACAGCATTTTTTAGACATATACTACAGTTTACGCGCAAATGCTACGCTAACAAATTTGAGATGCTTGGCAAATCATTTTGTACAAAATTATTTGGGCCCGTCTGCCAAACGTCAAGGCGATCTCAGTAAGACGGGAACCTAACACTAAATACCACATTAACTGGTGCCATACTGGCAGGGCCGCTGATAGAAATCATGGGGCCCCGTACAGCATACATGACGGGGCCCCCTTCAGCTCCACCCCCTGATCCCTCCTTCAGCCACACCCCTGGCCCCGCCCTTGGCCCCTCCCCAGACGCCGCCTTCTGTAAGCCCTGTAAGGCTTCATTCAGACGTCCGGATGCGTTTTGCGGATCCGATCCATCTATCAGTGGATCCGTAAAAATCATGCGGACGTCTGAATGGAGCTTTACAGGGGGTTGATCAATGACAGGGGGGTAATCAATGACAGGGGGGTGATCAGGGAGTCTATATGGGGTGATCACCACAGTCATTGATCACGCCCCTGTAAGGCTTCATTCAGACGTCCGGATGCATTTTGCGGATCCGATCCATCTATCAGTGGATCCGTAAAAATCATGCGGACGTCTGAATGGAGCTTTACAGGGGGTTGATCAATGACAGGGGGGTAATCAATGACAGGGGGGTGATCAGGGAGTCTATATGGGGTGATCACCACAGTCATTGATCACGCCCCTGTAAGGCTTCATTCAGACGTCCGGATGCGTTTTGCGGATCCGATCCATCTATCAGTGGATCCGTAAAAATCATGCGGACATCTGAATGGAGCTTTACAGGGGGGTGATCAATGACAGGGGGGTAATCAATGACAGGGGGGTGATCAGGGAGTCTATATGGGGTGATCAGGGGTGATCAGGGGCTAATAAGGGGTTAATAAGTGACGGGGGGGGTGTAGTGTAGTGTAGTGGTGCTTGGTGCTACTTTGCAGAGCTACCTGTGTCCTCTGGTGGTCGATCCAAACAAAGGGGACCACCAGAGGACCAGGTAGCAGGTATATTAGACGCTGTTATCAAAACAGCGTCTAATATACCTGTTAGGGGTTAAAAAAAACACATCTCCAGCCTGCCAGCGAACGATCGCCGCTGGCAGGCTGGAGATCAACTCTCTTACCTTCCGTTCCTGTGAGCGCGCGCGCCTGTGTGCGCGCGTTCACAGGAAATCCCGGCTCACGCGAGATGACGCGTATATGCGTCGCTGAGCGCAGGGCTGCCACCTCCGGAACGCGAATCTGCGTACAGCGGTCCGGAGGTGGTTAATTGGTTATGTCGAGGCTGCCCGGGCTCCCCTGCCAGCCGGGCCCGGTACAACTGGGCCAGCTGTACTGGCCTATCAGCGGCCCTGCATACTGGCCTCCATTACATTCGGGGGATGACATTTGGCAGACGGGCCCAAATAATTTTTTACAAAATGATTTGCCAAGCATCTCAAATTTATTAGCGTAGCATTTGCACCAGAATACTTTCTATTATTTTGACATTATTGTACTTTATTTGGTTTGCAGAGTGCTGTTGCATTGTATATTTATTTATTTATTTTACCTTTAGTGCTTTCAGCCATGGCAATTTTTCTTTGCAGTTTGTATAGGAGGTGTGGCTGACTCTGTTGGTCGTGCACTCCTAAATAACCTGTCTGCCCTATAGGCTGATTTTAATTAGTCTAGCTATAAAGCTGTATCCTACTCTCCCTGTATGTATTGGAGGCCATTTGGCACCAGGTAAGGTGGAATACAGAGTGGGCTCAGCATGCTAGTGGAACCTGCATTCCTTGAACAAAATGGAGGCTGGCACCAAAGAGGTATTATATAGTGTGGGTTCAGCATGCATGAGGAGCCTGCTTCCCCTGAATATAATGGAGGCCATTTTGGCACCATAAGAGGCATAATATAATGTGGGCTCGGCATGCATGTAGAACCTGCATTCCCTGAATGTAATGGAGGCCAGTAAGGCACCATTCATGTGATATTTTGTGTTAGGTTCCTATCTTACTGAGATCGCCTTGACGTTTGGCAGACGGGCCCAAATAATTTCATACAAAATGATTTGCCAAGCATCTCAAATTTATTAGCGTAGCATTTGCACCAGAATACTTTCTATTATTTTGGCATTATTGGCATTATTGGTTTGCAGAGTGCTGTTGCATATATATTTTGTTTGCCTTTGTACTTTCAGCCATGGCAACGCGCACCTGCGCACTGGATGTGCTGACTGGCCCCCAATTTTTCACTACAGTTTATGTAAACCATTGACATTGCAGCAGCGAGCAGTGCAATTAAAGCTCCTCTATCCCAATTACTTCAATTGTATGGCTCCATCCTATTCACTTGGATTGAAGTGAATGGGACGGAGGAGCTGTAATTCACTGCAATGTCAACAGTGAGCAGGTAATTAGTGAAGAAAACACAAAGCTTGTATGAGAGCGGCAATCTCTTCATACAGCTGATCTGTGTGGTTGTCGGTAGTTGGTCCCCTCCAGCAATTTGATATTGATGACCTATTCTGACCATATGTAATTAATATCGGAAAAGTGAAGAACTTCTTAAAGCAGTCAGTCAAAAATTCACTATGACAGTTTTTTTCCCCTCCAAAACTTAAGCTCTGCCTATTCTCTTATGGTAACTATGGAAAATTATTAGTTTCTCAGTGCATAGGTAGAAAGTCCTAAAGTCTCTCAGTATTAAGCTGTGTAGTAACCCTTTCCATAGTGCAGTGCAAATACTATGCAATAACAGTGCAAATGAACAGGATATATAACAATAAACCCAAAAATGCAATTCAACAATTAAAAAACAGTATAAGTGTAAACAAGTGCATAACTCATAGTGCAAGTTAACCATTCAAAGGCAAATGTCCACTAACGTCCATACTCCAAAGTATGCTTGCTCCAGGAGACTACATGAGGCAGCTTTGCACACTCACTTGTGAAAATCTAGTGGCAAGGGCAACATCCACAAGTAGTACATGGTCGTTGTCATCATTACTATCAACATCACCAGCTATTGCTTCTCCTATTCCAATTCCTGCTCCGCTCCATTGACAGTCATCCATACTGGAATGTGTGGGCAGGAATCAATAATATGCACCCATTAATCCACTTCTGAACTCCCACCTGGCCCAGTAGCTCTCGATGCAGTTGCTGTCATACTAGTTAGTGGATTCTATTGTCTTTAGGCAACTAATTGCATGTCTCAAGGGAGGATGCCTAGTTGCCATTATTTCTCAAAAAATGTAATCCCTCCCTTGCACTCGCATGTAGCAAAGAACATGTGTCGCTCCTTGGAATTGTGACAATGCAGCATGGTGTACGCCACCATCAACATGTGGAGCAGCAATAATGGCCAAGGACAGTAGATGTCTTTCAGGGCCCACTAGAAAGATCTATGTTTTGCAAGGCAGCAGTGACGATGCACCACTGCAATGAGACCAGGTGCTTCTGACACCTCCACGGTTGTGCAGGTCTGGTTCTCACACCAGGTGTTTAACCATTTCCTCCATAACCTCCTCAATGGACATTTTCCTGTCCCGGACAGAAACAAGGCAAAACTTTGCTTCTAGTCCCTATATATTTTTTCACATGTGTAAGCTGAAACACTTAAAAGCCTGGGTTAGGGAAGCCATAGTGGATCTGTTGCTAATCTGAATCAAGCAGGACATTTTATGCTGGATGGCACCCTACCAACTACAACTGGACAATGTAGTTAGCAAGAATAGCAGAAACATTGTGGCTGCACTGTCAAAAATTTGGTGGTGCAAATCTTTTAAAAATGTATTGTGATTTACAGAAGGCTTTGACTATATCCAGGAGAGTGTCTGTGCATTTCCTATGTAGCCAAGAACCGTTGCACCTTTTGATCTGCGTTATCCCAACTCACTGGAATTTCACCTTGTACTGTATATGCCTGACTGTCTGTAGCAGCGTAAAGCATCAATGATTACACCATGCACCACCACAGCAGGGAGCATGTGTTATTTTGAGGTCAGGCAGTGGCAGCTCAACAGGAATTCATGTCACCTACTCAGCCCTTCCAAGAGGGCAGTATCAAGTATGTCATCCCCCTGATATTTATACTGGAGCACACTGATTCAACAAAGGAGGGTGGAATAAGAATAGCTTTCACATCTTGCTGGCTGCCATATGACACCTGGGGGACTGCACATGCAGGAGGAAATGGAGATGGATAAGAAACTAGGACGTGAGGGATGAGAGAATGAAGAAGAACTAGTGGTGAAGGAGGATATGGAGTTTTCACAGGCACAGTTGGGGCTGACATTTATTGTGGCAGATATAATGATGATGCAGGTCATGACCAGTCATTATAACTGGGTCCTTACAGGAGCATTATAACTACTGGGGGCAATACTGGTGTCATTATAACTACTGGGGACACTATAGGGAACATTATACCTGATGTGACTGAAAGAAGCTGTCATGGAGAAGATGGTAAAAAAGAATGTCTACCTCTGAGGAGATGTCACCTGTGAGGCACTGGATCTAATAGTAGTACTGTATGCTTGGAAGTGTCCATCCAACAAGTCAACTATGTCTTCAGTGCTAGGGCATGTGTGTGGGCAGCGTGGTTATTTAAAGAATTTGGCACATATGCATTTGGGCTTGGGCTCGGATCTTTTGAGATACTAACGATGCCCCTGCATATGCCTCCAAAAATGGATGCTTATGGACTATTATCATTTTAAAAAGCATGAAAAATTTGACAGTACAGTGTGTTTTTAAACCTGCTTTTTGTTACCACCATCTAAGGTCTGTTTATCCATTTCTGTATACAGTATGTCTAATGCTATCTTGGTGTCAAATAGCTCCAAAAGGATTGGATACAGTTCCAGGAGACCTCAGAGTGTCATACAATTTTTCAGGGAAACTGGGCACTTTCGATTCGGACCAAATTTATTCGGATCAAATCGAATCTGACAAATCAACAGAATTCGACCCGAAACAAATTCCAGGATATTCACGCATCTCTAGTTATGATCTCTAGCTACCTGAAAGGTTAAAAAACAAACTTTGGCAGCCAGATTAAGACAGATCTTTAGTTTAGATCTCACATGTGGTCCTTTTAATTCTGAAGTAGTGCACCTGTATAGGCATATGCAGGCACAGTGCCCAAGCACAAATATGTACGGCAGTGCCCACACTGTATTTGTTCACAGGGTTTTATTGCATATGTGAGTTTTTATCCTCTGCAGGGAAACAATATGGGCAGGCTCTATTATCTCTTATGCAAAAGTAGTCCTTTATTAATGGTTTCTAATCCAGTCAAAGAAGATCATAGGCATCACATCACAAAACCTGAACTTTTAAACCTCAGACATCAGACAAAAAAGCACTGCTTCATATTGTATACAGAGTTCATTTTCACAAACACTCTTACAGAAACGCCCCAGGCATAGTTTGTACCTTACCTGAATCCAGCCTTTTGTTGACCTAGGTAGTGGAATAGTACTGTTCTCCAGGTGTAAAATTATTTTGCAGACATATGTTTGTTGAACCCCACCTCAAAAAGAACGGTATGTACAAATATACTTTTTCCATATATACAGTGTTTTATACGCAATGTTATAGTTTGCTGAATGAGGTCATCCAAAATGGTGCATGACTGTGCTCCGTGTGAAGAAATAATGAAATGGAAATGTATAATCATATGACTCTGGAAATGTGTTCACTAGGGATGAGCGAATCGATTTGGAACTGCTTGGAACCGAACCCGGCTTCGGGAAATGTTTTTTTACAAGTTCATTTATGAAGTTATTGCGTGAAGTCTCGCGAGACTTCGTGAAGCAATAACTTTGGCTCATCGGAGCCAATACATTCTAATACTGTACGGAGCTCCTGCTCCATACAGTATTAGAATGAAGTTTTATGAAAATCGACTTCGGATGTTTCATCCCAAGTCGATTCGCTCATCCCTAGTGTTCACAAACATACTTAAAGTGGAAACAACCATTAACCTCATAAAGTGGATCTTTCACCATGATTCTGCACTATTGTCTGCAGCAATACATAAGGAGTCCAGATCACCATTTTTTTTTTCCTACTGTCCCCCATTACTTCGCTGTCAGCGCTCAAAGCTGCACTGAAATACACAGTCAGGATTGCTGTGCTGGGCTAACATAATGGAAAGGAGTCATGTGCGCATACACGGCAGTCCTGACAATTTATTTGGATGTAGCTCTGACAACAGGGGGCAGTATGATAATAAAAAATTGTGATCTGGACTCCATAACTGTACTACATACTAATGTTTTACTGTAGATAACAGTAATGTCTACCTCTGAGGAGATGTCACCTGTGAGGCACTGGATCTAATAGTAGTACTGTATGCTTGGAAGTGTCCATCCAACAAGTCAACTATGTCTGACAGATGTCAACTATGTCATGGTGACAGATTCCCTTAAGGGACTCAGCCAATTATTGCTTTTGTGGTTTCGCTTTTTCTCCCGGCCTTCCAAGAGCTATAACCTTTTTTAATCAAATATATCTTTATTGAATTTAAGCAAGATAAACCATTGTCACAAGTCAGCATAAATTGAAAAGATACATTTGCTCTAAAAACAACATAATGACATGTGACTGCAGATTTCTAAGCCGTATTAAGAGAACATAGGTGAAAATTGAAACATGAACTATTAACAAAGTTCTGGAATAGAAGTGATTGGACAAGGTATGAGATACTAGACTCTGCTCTTGGGTGTAGTGAGAAATTAAGTCTTGGGTGCATGGTGTGATCAAAAAGCTCTTGAATGTTGGTGCATTAATTGAGTCAGGTAGAACAGGAAGAGGGTTTTGAGCATGAAAGCTTTTCCAGAGACTCCATACCTTTTGGAATTTGCTATGTTTGTGTAGTTCCCAGCTCAAGAGTTCCTTTATTCTACATATTGTATCAATTTTAAATGTTGGGTGGTTGTTGGGACCGCCAATGGAGGAGTAATATCAATTTTGCTGCAGTGATTAAATGCTTTAAAAGGTTTTGGTTTTTAGGCATAGGCTGGGTTCACACGGGCGTTGCGGGAAAAGATTTGGGTGCGTTGCGGGAAAAAGATTTTTCCACATAAAATGGTTATAAGGGAAAATAATAGCATTCTTAATACAGAATGCTAAGTAAATTAGGGATGGAGGGGTTAAAAAAATAATAATTTAAATTAAACTCACCTCATCCACTTGTTCGTGCAGCCCGGCTCGTCTTCTTTCTTCTTATTTGAGGACCTGGGAGGAAAAAGACCTTTGGTGACATCACTGCGCTCATCACATGGTCCATCACCATGGTGATGGACCATGTGATAGACCATGTGATGGGAAAGAAGAAGAAAGAAAACGAGTCGGGCTGTGCGAACAAGTGGATGAGGTGAGTTTAATTATTTATTCTTTAACCCCTCTATCCCTAAATTACTTAGCATTCTGTATTAGGAATGCAATTATTTTCCCTTATAACCATGTTATAAGGGAAAATAATAAAGATCGGGTCCCCATCCTGATCGTCACCTAGCAATTATGCGTGAAAATCGCACCGCATCCGCACTTGCTTGCGGATGCTTGCGATTTTCACGCAGCCCCATTTACTTCTATGGGGCCTGGATTGCGTGAAAAACGCACAATTTTTCGCAAAACACACAAGTGATGCGTGAAAATCAATGGGTCCGTATTTAGTGCGGGTGCAATGCGAAATTCTCGCCCGTGTGAAAGGGGCCTTATAGTCACTGGAGGGCAACCAAAGGAATATAAGAGCAGGGGTCAGTGTGACCGACCGGCCAGTGACTTTTTTAGCATATGGATGCAATAATTTTCCAGGACGGCAGAGCCACTATAAATGGGATAAAGATCCCAGGTGCATATTACATCCTCAGCAAATGTTTTGAATAGTCGTGTACATCCTATGTAAGAATTCTGGGGTCCTGTACTACCTAGTCCTAGTATTATAGGAGTATTTTATATGTTCACACATTTAGAGAAACCGTGAATTTAGGGAAAGTTATATTAAGTTCTCTCTCCCAGGAAAGGAGAAAGCTAGGTTTGGCTGGTGCTTTGCTATTGAGTTAGACCCATGTAAATTTTAGAGAGTAGGCCTTTTGGAAGGGATGGTAGCAGGAAGATATTGTTCTAGCCATGATGGTTCGGCAACTGTTAAATGTTCTGAGAGAAATTGCTTACAAGTGGAAAAGGAGGGTATTTAGAATTTTTTTTAATACTTTGTGTGTTTTTTAAAAACATTTTTTTACTTATTTACTTAAAGTCGCGGCCAAAAGTTTTGAGAATTACATAAATATTGGAAATTGGAAAAGTTGCTGCTTAAGTTTTTATAATAGCAATTTGCATATACTCCAGAACGTTATGAAGAGTGATCAGATGAATTGCATAGTTCTTCTTTGCCATGAAAATTAACTTAATCCCAAAAAAACCTTTCCACTGCATTTCATTGCTGTCATTAAAGGACCTGCTGAGATCATTTCAGTAATCGTCTTGTTAACTCAGGTGAGAATGTTGACGAGCACAAGGCTGGAGATCATTATGTCAGGCTGATTGGGTTAAAATGGCAGACTTGACATGTTAAAAGGAGGGTGATGCTTGAAATCATTGTTCTTCCATTGGTAACCATGGTGACCTGCAAAGAAACGCGTGCAGCCATCATTGCGTTGCATAAAAATGGCTTCACAGGCAAGGATAATGTGGCTACTAAGATTGCACCTCAATCAACAATTTATAGGATCATCAAGAACTTCAAGGAAAGAGGTTCAATTCTTGTTAAGAAGGCTTCAGGGCGTCCGAAAAAGTCCAGCAAGCGCCAGGATCGTCTCCTAAAGAGGATTCAGCTGCAGGATCGGAGTGCCACCAGTGCAGAGCTTGCTCAGGAATGGCAGCAGGCAGGTGTGAGCGCATCTGCACGCACAGTGAGGCGAAGACTTTTGGAAGATGGCCTGGTGTCAAGAAGGGCAGCAAAGAAGCCACTTCTCTCCAAAAAAAACAT
This sequence comes from Bufo bufo, assembly GCF_905171765.1. Classification (NCBI taxonomy): domain Eukaryota; kingdom Metazoa; phylum Chordata; class Amphibia; order Anura; family Bufonidae; genus Bufo; species Bufo bufo. The sequence goes on from NC_053392.1 coordinate 238,072,127, forward strand.
CAGGGACAGATTGATCTTCTGCAGAAAGTATGGTGAATGGACTGCTGAGGACTGGGGCAAAGTCATATTCTCCGATGAAGCCTCTTTCCGATTGTTTGGGGCATCTGGAAAAAGGCTTGTCCGGAGAAGAAAAGGTGAGCGCTACCATCAGTCCTGTGTCATGCCAACAGTAAAGCATCCTGAGACCATTCATGTATGGGGTTGCTTCTCATCCAAGGGAGTGGGCTTACTCACAATTTTGCCCAAAAACACAGCCATGAATAAAGAATGGTACCAAAACACGCTCCAACAGCAACTTCTTCCAACAATACAACAACAGTTTGGTGAAGAACAATGCATTTTCCAGCACGATGGAGCACCGTGCCATAAGGCAAAAGTGATAACTAAGTGGCTCAGGGACCAAATTGTTGACATTTTGGGTCCATGGCCTGGAAACTCCCCAGATCTTAATCCCATTGAGAACTTGTGGTCAATCCTCAAGAAGCAGGTGGACAAACAAAAACCAACTAATTCTGACAAACTCCAAGAAGTGATTATGAAAGAAAGGGTTGCTATCAGTCAGGAATTGGCCCAGAAGTTGATTGAGAGCATGCCCAGTCTAATTGCAGAGGTCCTGAAATAGAAGGGCCAACACTGCAAATACTGACTCTTTGCATAAATGTCATGTAATTGTCGATAAAAGCCTTTGAAACGTATGAAGTGCGTGTAATTATATTTCACTACATCACAGAAGCAACTGAAACAAAGATCTAAAAGCAGTTTAGCAGCAAACTTTGTGAAAACTAATATTTTTGTCATTCTCAAAACTTTTGGCCACGACTGTATTTACTGTACTGATCGCTTGTCCCATAGAATGCTATTACAGTCTATGGAATTTTTACAGGCTGCCTCTCAGGCTGTGCCTTAGGCTTGTGAGTGTGCTCCCGTCTTCTCTCTAACTACACAGATACCATGAACACTATTAACAGCAGTATCTAAGGAGTTAAATGATCGAGATCAGAGTTATCTTCATTCCCGGTCATTGCTGGTGAGTGTCAGCTATTTTATACACCAGGCATCCACAGTGTATGGAGTAAGCTTAGCATGTTAGCCCGCTCCATTCTTCTCATTAATGATTATGATGTACGGTACTTCAGATTGCGTTAAGGGGTTAATAATGTCATATAGTAATAAAACCAGCATATTTACATTGTTTCTAAGCCTCGTTTATAATGTACTAGAGACAAAACTATTTTAGGCCAACACCTCTATATTTTCCAAACAGTGTTGTTTTGCAGGAAACGGTTTTAAAAAGAAAACAAATAAAGTAAAGAATGTTTAAAAAAAAAAAAAAAAAGACATTCCCATGCAAGACACATATTGAGATGTGCACCTATTAATACATTTTGCGCATCTAAGGGTATATTCACACTTGCGTTGTTTGATTCCGGCATGTCATTTTTTCTGACTGATCAGGCATTTTGTAGACCTGATCAGTCTAAAAATGCCTGATCAGTCAGAAAAATGCATTGCAATACCGGATCTGTTTTTCTGGTGTCATTCGGCAAAACAGATCCGGTATTTTTTTCACATTTTTAAAGGTCTGTTCATGTGCAGACCGGAATACAGGATCTGTCAATGCGGCACGAATACATTCCTACGGAAAAAATGCTGGATCCGGCATTCAGAAAAGTGTTCTGTTTTTTGGCTGGCGATAAAACTGCGGCATGCTGCAGTATTATCTCCATCCTGAAAAGTCAAAAAGACTGAACTGAAGACATCCTGATGCATCCTGAACAGATTGCTCTCCATTCAGAATGCATTAGGATAAAACTGATCAGTTCTTTTCCGGTATTGAGCCCCCAGGACGGAACTCAATACTGGAAAAGAAAAACACTAGTGTGAGAGTACCCTTACACCATCTCACTCCAACTAGTGGCTCCCTTGCAGTTGGGAAACTACAACTCCTAGTCATTTAAATGGTACATTAGTTATTACACTGCTGTGCATCTGGTCCTGTATCAGCCTATAAACTAGGTTTTAGTTCATCATTACGCAAAAAAATGTATTTAGGGTATTTATGGTACCTCGTGATAAAAGTTAGGTTTACTCTTCACATGGTGATTTACTTTATGCCTAACAGGCAGCCATGACTTTATTTTGTCTCTCTTTTAATAATAATTTCTATTTGTCGCACCCACTTTCCATTCTGTGGGTAATGTATTCAAAATTAAAGAGATCACTTCACGATTGTTATTTCTATTGTTTCTGCTTTTATTTTTCTGTTGTACATCAAGAAATACATTCCTGAGACTAGTTTTACATCTCAAGGTCCCGTGCGTGGACTACATTTATTGTGTTTCGTAGCGAATATCCTCGCAATGTGGGATGCAACACGTCTCTTAATAAAAATTAAAGTTTAAAAAAAATTAAAGAGATGACTTAAAATATGCTGTAGCTTACTGTATTTAGATTTAGTGCTTCAAGTTTCTATAGACTTTCTCTACCCATGCATGTATAATTACCCAAGGTGTATTTCATTATATATGAAATTCTTGGAGAAATGAGACATACTTTATCCGTTAGTGCAATTATCTTTTTGAACATGATCTTCTAAACATGTCATCATAGTGAATTGTACTATATAGACACTTGCTGAACAAGTTATTTTAGGTCTCTGGGTCCATAGATTACCTTGTCTGGATAGCTTGCCTTGCTAATATGTCTACTATTTCAGTCTTCAATCTCAGCACCTTCAATTGATGCTGATGGATAGCTCTGTAGATAGTCCTCTTTGTATACCCAGCACCATGTACTGTGACCTGCACTTATCCTTCTTCAGTTACTTAGAGGATATCTCAACTACTGTAAATACACTTGACACAAATGTCCCTTAACCATATGGAATGCATTGTGATCATATTCTGTTCTGCAAAGTGTTTAAGATTAAAATACTGTTAAAGACAGAAATCCAACAGACAAAAAAACTGGAGAGAATTGGAACTGCATCATTGCATTTTTCATTGCTATAATTGCTCTAATTTTGCTCTAATTTGCTCTAATTTACTTTATTCATTAATGTGAGTGTACTTTCTGTTGCTCACTATGGACTCTATTCTTTATTGAGTATAGTACTTACCTTAAGCTTCAACTGTATCTACATTTTGAATGTTTTTGAAACAAAATAAATGTTTTATTTAATTTGTCTAAAAATAAGAGTGTAAGTACTTAGTCTTCAAGTGTATCTAAACTTCACATGTCAGTATTTTGTAATCCGCATCCGTTCCGCAAATTTGCTGAACGGAATGTGGACCCATTCATTTCAATGGCCCCGCAAAAATGCGGACAGCACTCAGTGTGCTGTCCGCATCCGTTGCCCCGTTCCGTTCTGTCATGCGGATCCGCAAAAAAAATAGAGCTTGTCCTACGATTGTCCGCAAAATGCGGTCCGTGGTCACATTGTAGTCAATGGGTCCGCAAAAATGCGGGTGACATGAGGAATGCATCAATATGTCATCCGCATGTCATCCGCAATTGCGAATCAGTTTACAGGAAAAAGAAAGACATTTTTTTTAGTAACCTACCAACATATATTCCTCCTTACGTTTTTTGGGGTAAAAACGGAACAGATGCGGATGTACAATTGGTAAAATGAAAGGTTTTTGCGGAAACACGGATCCGCAAAAAAACGGAATAAAAATCTGGAAAAGAAAAATACTGACGTGTGAATGGACCCTATAGCTGTTACAAATGCCCTAAAAATTGATTTTGTCATATATTTTATTAATTGATTTTATTGTTTTACTAGCAAAACAGGACCCTGAAGTTTGTGCCTTTTCATAGCGCTTTTCACTGCATTGCATACAGAATCCGTTATGTTATGTTCAGTGAGCACTGTAATGACTGTGCCCTCCTCTGAATCCTCTGCCATAGAACCCTGCACCAATGTGCTATTCCAGGTTTTGTTGGAGTGACGACAAGTAGCAGTAGTGATAATGCTCCGCTAAGCCTGGAATAGCAAGTCCAGAATTGTCTCGTCTCCCCCCCCAAAAAAGAAAAACAGAATAAAAAGTGATCAAAACGTACACAAAAATGGTTCCAATTAAACTACAGCTTGTCTCATTTTTGCAGCAAAAAAACATGCTCCCACAAAGCTTATTCAAAGGAAAAGTTAAAATACTAAAGCTGTTAAAGGGCTTCTGTCACCCCACTAAACTCATTTTTTTTTTTTTGGGTACTTATAATCCGTATCCTGCGATATAGCTATACATTATTTTATTCATCATTTTCGTTCTGTAGATATGCCAAAAAATTTACTTTTATAATATGCTACTTACCTCTGAGATAAGGAGGCTTGCCTCCTCAGTGCGCCTGCGCCGATGACGTCACCGAAAGAGAAGACTTCATCGGCGAGCCTCCTTATCTCAGAGCGCCTGCGCCGAATGAACACAGGCGCGCGATTTTTGTAATGCTGACAGGGCCGGCCGGTGGAGGAGATCGCGGCTGGCCCTGTCAATCAACAAGAAGAGGGGGCGTTTTTTTGCGGCTGCTACCAGCAAGTAGACGCCCTACTTGCTGGTAGACAGGTAATTAGCATATTATAAAAGTAAATTTTTGGGCATATCTACAGAACGAAAATGATTAATAAAATAATGTATAGCTATATCGCAGGATAGGGATTATAAGTACCCAAAAAAAAAAAAAAGAGTTTAGTGGGGTGACAGAAGCCCTTTAAAGTGTTATTATTATGTGACGTTAGTAAAAGATAAAAACCTATATATATTTGATATCACTATAATTGTAACCAGCCACAGAATAAATAAACGTACGCTGGAAAATTTGTAACACTAAAATCAATGCCGCAATTTATTATTTATTTTTCCAACCATCCCAGAAAGAGTTAAGAAAAAGTAATCAATACGTTATATCTATCCCACAATAGTTCCACTGAAAAATCGTAAACTCAGAGAACTACTTTAAAAGTCAAACAGCTAAACTTATCAATCAAAACAGTTTTTCCTAAAGCTAAAGCCCTGCACTGCAGAATTCTGGCTTCAGTAAGTTGCAAAACTGGGCACTGGGACTTTTTGGGCTTATGTGCTCAATAATTTATCATTTTTACACCACTCATTCCAGTTTTGAAAAGTGGATTGTAAATGGGCAAGGTTAGCTTGTCAAGCTAATTTAAAGGCTATGGACACCTTCGGGGCAATTTTTTTTAGATTGCATTTTACAAATTTTGGGCAAAAAGTCATTTTTTACTATTGGTTTAGAATAAAAATTTTCAGCCATTTTTTTTAGATACAGTCAAATACCAGGAAGTCAAATCAGTACAAGGGAGCAACAAGAGCGATTCCAAACACAAGCCGGAAGTCAGTACCAAGAGATCAAGACAAGCAACAGGGGTTGAACAAAAGCGAGGGCAAACGAGCAGAAGCCGAGGTCAGGATGCAGGAACACAATGCCAGGAATACAGGAGCGTATTAAGACCTTAATCACAGGCAACCTGTGGCCAGCAGGCTGCCTGTTTAAATAGGCCTGGCTGGTGAGTCACATAACGTGGCCAGCGTCACGGCAGCCCAAATCAGTCGAGCACCGATCATCATTATCGGCGCTCGGCTCCCCTGCTGCTTCCCTGCTGCTATGGAGACGAGGACACAGGCTACATCCTTGCCCCTCTCCTTGTGCAGGTTGCCGGTGGTGCTATACACATGACAGCTGCCCCAGCACACTCAGCTCTGCTATATCTCTATATATCTATCTACTGTATAGTAATACTTAGAGATATATAGATATAGCAGAGCTGAGTGTGTAGGGGCAGCTGTCATGTGTATAGATGTAGCAGAGCTGAGTGTGCTGGGGCAGCTGTCATGTGTATTAGGCTACTTTCACACTAGCGTTCGGGTGTCCGCTCGTGCGCACCGTTTGAAGGGGCTCACGAGCGGCCCCGAACGCATCCGTCTGGCCCCAATGCATTCTCAGTGGAGGCGGATCCACTGAGAATGCATCCGCCTGCCAGCGTTCAGCCTCCGCTCCGCTCAGTGAGCGGACACCTGAACGCTGCTTGCAGCGTTCGGGTGTCCGCCTGGCCGTGCGGAGGCGAGCAGATCCGTCCACACTTACAATGTAAGTCAATGGGGACGGATCCGCTTGAAGATGACACTATATGGCTCAATCTTCAAGCGGATCCGTTCCCCATTGACTTTCAATGTAAAGTCTGAACGGATCCGCTCAGACAGCTTTCACACTTAGAAAATTTTCTAAGTTTTAATGCAGACGCATCCGTTCTGAACGGATGCGAACGTCTGCATTATCGGAGCGGATCCGTCTGATGAAACATCAGACGGATCCGCTCCGAACGCAAGTGTGAAAGTAGCCTTAGATGTAGCAGAGCTGGGTGTGCAGGGGCAGCTGTCATGTGTATAGATGTAGCAGAGCTGAGTGTGCTGGGGCAGCTGTCATGTGTATAGATGTAGCAGAGCTGAGTGTGCTGGGGCAGCTGTCATGTGTATTAGATGTAGCAGAGCTGGGTGTGCTGGGGCAGCTATCATATATAGAGATATAGCAGAGCTGACTGTGCTGGGGCAGCTATCATATATAGAGATATAGCAGAGCTGACTGTGCTGGGGCAGCTGTCATATAGAGATATAGCAGTGCTGGGTGTGTTGGAATAGCTGTCATGTGTATAGATGTACATTGACTATAACAGCTATAACAGAGTCTACAGTAGAAGTCTCATATCTTTTCAGTCAGTGGCTATGCAGCTCTTATAGCTGTGTGGGTAAGAGCTTTGCCTCTGATACAGAAGGTCGTGGGTTTGAATCCCAGCAGACACAGATGACTATGCCTGGGATTTGTTGGATTCGAATCTCGTAAATGAGAAGCGTGCAAGTAGTAAGGGCGGCGCTGCCATCCTGTATGTCGTTACGTTATGTGGTGTTTGTGGCAGTCGCTACACTAGCCAAGGAGCCTCCTCGCTGTTGGCACAGTCCGGCCCTGGCGCCCCTGTTGCCATGGCACCCTGTGCGGCTGCACAGCTCACACACCCCACAGGATGCCCCTGGCAGAGCATGACCCACAACAAAAGGTACCGAACGGTTTCCTATCTAACCATGTCCCTGCCTGAACTAGGTGTGAAAAATAAATATGGACCAACCGGTCACGTAGAGATCTACCCTGTCTAAAGGTGATACTCGGATGTGGTAGATGTACATCATTCAAAAGGATTGGCCAGTATTTATCAATAATTGATATACCTGCTTCCACAAAATACAGATTGAGGGGTGCCATATACCCTCTTCCACCAAATACTGATTGAGGGCAGCGATAAATATGAATGAATGAAATTAATCCAAATGAAATTGCAATAATTTGCAATGCACATATTGTGCATGTGTTCATTGCGTTATACAGGAGTGGCCTACATTTTTCAAACTTTGTTGAGGCTGGGAGCAAGTTTAGTAAACGTGAGGAATAAAGTTCTGATAACATCACTGTTTTTGATAAAATTTCGCATGCAGGGCAGAACAATAGCTTTATATGGAGATAGACTGTTGTCAAATATTCGCGATTGCGAATATTGTTACGCAATACATACAACTTTACATTTTATCAGTTCTGAGTAGATATCACTTATTGGTGCACTAAGTATTGTTGTGACATCACTATGTCCGTAGCATGTATGTATGTACGAACAGCAGAGAAATATCTCTCACATGCACATTTCACATCAAGTTTCCTGCCACATACTATATGCCACACACACACACACCCACAAAGTCTATAGATTAGAGTTTGTGTCCTGTTGGTCAGGAGAAGCTTTCTTTGTCTGACCGCCAGTATTTGCTGGTTCATTTAGTGTTACCCAGGGTGCACCATGTGGAGGTGAACCAGCTTTACACCCCATACCATACCGTCACTTCACTAGACAGGTACATCACTGCTCAGCTGGCCAATATCCAATTGCTCAGACCCCACACATACAATCGCAATACAATCCGATCTTATAACGGTAATATTAAATCTGATATTTCCCCTTCTAAGGGCTCTTTCACACTTGCGTTCTTTTCTTCCGGCATAGAGTTCCGTCGTCGGGGCTCTATGCCGGAAGAATCCTGATCAGGATTATACCCATGCATCAGGATGTCTTCAGTTCCGGAACGGAACGTTTTTTGGCCGGAGAAAATACCGCAGCATGCTGCGCTTTTTGCTCCGGTCAAAAATCCGGAACACTTGCCGCAAGGCCGGATCCGGAATTAATGCCCATTGAAAGGCATTAATCCGGATCCGGCCTTAAGCTAAACGTCGTTTCGGCGCATTACCGGATCCGACGTTTAGCTTTTTCTGAATGGTTACTATGGCACCCAGGACGCTATGGATGACGCATGGATGACGTGATCGCATGGATCATGTGATCCATGCGCATGGGGCGCTCTGATGTCATTCTGGAGCACCCCGGGAGCCGCACGGACTGTAAGTATACTGCTCCCCCGCTCCCCACTACTACTATGGCAGCCAGGACTTTAATAGCGTCCTGGGTGCCATAGTAACACTGAACGCATTTTGAAGACGGATCCGTCTTCAAATGCTTTCAGTTCACTTGCGTTGTTACGGATCCGGCGGGCACCTCCGGCAAATGGAGAGCACGACGGATCCGGACAACGCAAGTGTGAAAGAGCCCTAAGACAAATAATTTTCGCTGTGTTGTTGAGGACATTATTTTCAATACTTGTAGTTAAAAATTTGGGATTATATGCTTGCATCTTTATCCTGCAGTGCATGTTGGAGCGGGGATATGATGGGACCCGGGTCCAGGATGATAAAAAAAAGATTGTCCGTGATATAAAGAAGGAGCTACGGAGTAAGACCTCATGCACACGACCGTTGTGTGCATCCATGTCCGTTGTTCCATTTTCCGTGATTTTCTGCGGACTTATTGACTTTCAATGGGTCCGTTGAAAACTCGGAAAATGCACCGTTGTTCATCCGCGTCCGTGATCCGTGTTTCCTGTCCGTCAAAAAAATATGACCTGTCCTATTTTTTTGATGGACAACGGTTCAATGGGTCAGTGAAAAAACACGGATGCACACAAGATTGTCATCCACGTCTGTGATCCATGTCAGTAGGCTACTTTCGCACAGACGGATCCGCAGATCCGTCTGCATAGAGCTTTTTCAGATCTGAGTTTTCACATCGTGAAAACTCAGATCCGACAGTATATTCTAACACAGAGGCGTTCCCATGGTGATGGGGATGCTTCAAGTTAGAATATACTAAGAACTGTGTACATAACTGCCCCATACTGGCCACCAATGAATTTAATACAGGGGGCTGTGATACGCACAATTAACCCCTCAGGTGCCGCACCTGAGGGGTTTATTGTGCGTATCATAGCCCCTTGTAAGAGATGGGGTGCTGCCAGGCAGCAGGGGGCAGACCCCCTTCCCTCCCCTGTATTAAATTCATTGGTGGCCAGTGCGGCCCCCCCTCCCTCCCTCCCCTGTATTAAATTCATTGGTGGCCAGTGCGGCCCCCCCTCCCTCCCTCGTATTAAATTCATTGGTGGCCAGTGCGGCCCCCCTCCCTCCCTCCCCTGTATTTAATTCATTGGTGGCCAGTGTGGCCCCCCTCCCTCCATCCCTCCCCTGTATAAAATTAATTGGTGGCCAGTGCGGCCTCCCCTCCCCCCCTAATTAAAATCACCCCCCCCCATCAGGTCTGTGCTATAAGCAATGCGCCGCACAGACCTGTCACTTACCAGTAGGAGGAGCACCTGGCCGGTCACAGACAGCGTAGGTAGGTTTAATGCTTCTAAAATTGCTAAGTAACCATGGCAGCCAGGACTGCAGTAGCGTCCTGGTTTCCATGGTAACCGATCGGAGCCCAGGCGATTAAACTTGGACTCCGATCGGAACTCTCCGCTGCCACCAATGATGAAGGGGGGTGATTTTAATTAGGGGGGGAGGGGAGGCCGCACTGGCCACCAATGAATTTAATACAGGGGAGGGAGGGGGGGCCGCACTGGCCACCAATGAATTTAATACAGGGGAGGGAGGGAGGGGGGCCGCACTTGCCACCAATGAATTGAATACTGGGGAGGGAGGGGGGCCGCACTGGCCACCAATGAATTTAAAACTGGGGAGGGAGGGGGGTCTGCCCCCTGCTGCCTTGCAGCACCTGATCTCTTACAGGGGGCTATGATACGCACAATTAACCCCTCAGGTGCGGCACCTCAGGGGTTAATTGTGCTGATCACAGCCCCCTGTAAGAAATCGGGTGCTGCCAGGCAGCAGGGGGCAGTCATGTACACAGTTCTTAGTATATTCTAACTTGAAGCGTCCCCATCACTATGGGAACGCCTCTGTGTTAGAATATACTGTCGGATCTGAGTTTTGACAATCTAACTCAAATCCGATGGTATATTCTAACATAGAGGCGTTCCCATGGTGATGGGCACGCTTCAAGTTAAAATATACCATTAGATTGGAGAAAACGCTGATCCGATGGTATATTAATAGGGACTCCTGACTTTACATTGAAAGTCAATGGGACGGATCCGTTTGCAATTGCACCATATTGTGTCAACGTCAAACGGATCCATCCCCATTGACTTGCATTGTAAGTCAGGACGGATCCGTTTGGCTCCGCACGGCCAGGCGGACACCAAAACGACTTTTTCCTTCATGTCTAGTGATCCTCCAAAAATCAAGGAAGACACACAGAAACAAAAACGGATCACGGAACAACGGAACCCCGTTTTGCGGACCGTGAAAAAATACTGTCGTGTGCATGAGGTCTAAGTGTAGGGGGAGGCATACTGAGCTGGCCATAATCAAGCACTGATCCGATCTGAAGAGGAGGCACATTAGGTGGATCAGTGAGATCCGTGACAGAATCTGCCCAGGTACAATGCTTACATTACTTTTGTTTCTCTCGCCAACACGATGTAATGTATATATACTGTTATGCAAATCAGTATTTCCTCCCTTTACAAATGATTACTTAGTGCTTGGTGTGACATGTAGCAAATCAGTCGGTTACATCATATATCTCTACCTCGCTGTGAATGTATATATATATATATTCTTTTTATGCATGCAGCGAGGTATAGATGTATGATATAATCGTCTGATTTCATACATTTCACACACACATAAATATATATACATGTGTGTGTGTGTATACAGTGTTTCCCTAACTGTCTTATACACGGAACTGTCAGCCCTAAGGTTCTTCTCACAGCAAGTTATCACAAGCACCAGCATATCAGCCCCAGCTCTAAGGCCCAGACTCTCTGCCTGGGGTACTCTTTATGCAACTGGTGCAGATGCAGCTAATCAGGCAGCAGTTTAGATCTCTTGTCAGAAGTGGACTGCGGATTGGGGAACCCGCCCAACTCTTCCCCAATCCAAAACTCCAGGCCCTATATCCCGGCTATTCTACACAACCACCTCAGGAAAGCTTGAGCTTTCCACTACACAATGGGTATTCCCTGGAGCGTAAGCTGCTTATGACAGGATTCTGGGGGAAAAGTACCTGCCATCAATTACTCTACCTGTCACTGTCTCACAGTACATAAACTGCAATAATCATTCTGTATTACAGTAAAAGGCCCCATCCATCATTACATTAGATACATCCCCCACTTAATTTGCATTTGTTATGAGTTCTGACTTGTTTGTCTCAATTCCGAACATTGTGTGATGACAGGTGTTCTCGTTCCCTCCGTCCGCCGCAGGCGTTCCGCAGACGATCTGCAGGTGGTGGTGGTCTCCGAGGAGGAGGAGGACTAATAGCAGGCTGGACCCTCCCAGCATGCAGATGCACCACCGCCACCTGATATTGGCAAAATGGTGGAGGTGTAGGCTGAAGAAGCCGGACCTTCCCAGGACCCGGTTTCTCCCCCACCATGTCCTGATGAGGAGGATGTCACCAGCCCCCACCAGAAGGGTAAATATAATTCTGTATCCATAACATGTATATTGAATATTTCAAGGTGTGTAGTAAGCATTTTGACCAATTAGGTGTTTCCCAGAATTAGGTAACACTTGGCTGTGAAAATGAAAAATTATAAATTTTTTCCAGGAAAAGTTGCTTTACACCAAAAATTTTCACTTTCACAAGGGGTAGTAGGACAAAATTAATTTCCCCCCCGAATACGTCAACACCCCATATGTGATCAAAAAATGATGTATGGGCGCACAGCAGGGCTCTAGAGTCAAACAGCAATATATGGATTTGGCTGACCTGATTTGGTAGACATTTATTTTAGGTACCATATCGCATTAAATAAATTCCTGTGGTCCCAAGAAATTAAAACCCCACCAAGTGACCCCTTTTCCGAAACAGCACCTCCGTACGAACATTTTTTGTGTTGTAAAGGGTAATTGTCAGCAAACAGGTATATCACAGAAGGCAGAAACAATAGTGAAAGCATTTCAAAGCACACATTTGTAAACATGTAAAATTACTAGCAGTCCACAAATTTTTCACTTTCACAAGGGGTAACATTACAAAATGCACCTTAGTTTAGGTTCCCCATTTTCTCCCCATTCAGGAAACACCCCATATATACAGTATGTACTCTCTTGAACTATAAATAATTAACCAACTATATAATCATTATAAATATCATAAACTAACAAATTGAGATGTAAATCGGAAGTGCTTTAACAAATAATCCACACAATGCACTAATTGCCTCTTAATCTGAATTGCAAGTAAATTTCATCCTTTTTATGTGTATTCCTAACAGTACAAATAGAATTGATAAAAAAAAATAATAAGGCTGCCGCAACAGAAGCACCTGAAATCAATGAAGGAGCTCCGTGAGCAGCAGAGGAAGAAGCAGCTGATGTTTTCAAAGAAGGTGGAGCAGCACCGTCAGAGAATCCAGGAGCTGCTGGACCTTCATGAGAAACTTAAGGCATTGCCATAGAGGCATATTTCTTGCCAAAAATTTTTATAAATATGTTGTTAAGTTATAACGTGTGCTTTTGTTAATTAACAAAATGTTATGTTTTAGTGTAATATTAACAGATAAGGTTGCAGTAAGGCCCCTTTAGTCCAGGGCAAACTCATCAGGATCAGGACATACAGCATCAGCAGGTACATGGTAACGGTGGAGTAAAAGGCCTACACATAACTTATCAGGATCAGGGCAGACAGCAGCAGCAGGTACATGGTAACGGTGGAGTATAAGGCCTACACATAACTCATCGGGATCAGGACAGACAGCAGCAGGTATAGGTAATGGTGTAGTATAAGGCCTACAAATAACTCAGCATGATCAGGACAGACAGGGTCTTTCTTTGCAGCAGGAATGTCTTCCCAGGAATAGGCCCCCACCAGACCAGGCAACGCAACAAATAAACATAGACACCTCTGACAGCAGCAGGTTCTTCGTCTAGAGCATCAATGTGCTCCCAGGCATACAAAATGCAATATTTTCCTTAGAATTTTTATTTTCAAAGGTATTTTAACTTTGTAAAGCACACAATAAATTAGTACAAATTTTGCTCCACACGCCGCACGCGCCAGTCTGCTCTCAGTTTCCATATCAATGTCGTTTGTCCCTATCTGTAGCTGAGGTAATGCAGCAAAACCGCAGACAAATGCTGCACTACCCAAATGCACTATATAGAAAGTATATTATTGGTATATAACACCCCTGCTTCAATCACTTTTTTGGGGGGCAACTGGTAAATCACACCAGTAGAAATTATTTGTTCCAATAGCGTTTAGCACTCTGTGTAGCTGCAGTATCGCAGCAGAACCGCACACAACTGCTGCACAATACAAATGCACTATAATATACTTCTATGTTACAAAGTATATTATAAGTATATTACACCCCCCAGTAAGTCATGCCTATCAATAGCAGACCTATACCAGTCCTTAAAAGGACTTTTGTGGCCCTATTAGCTAGCGTTTGGTGTCCCTAACAGTCTGTCCCTGCTCCACACAGCAACCTCTCCCTACACTGGCAAAAGACTGAATGTAAAATGGCGGCCAGATCAGGTTTATTTATAAGGTAGGGGTATGTCCATGTGCTGAAACGTCTCAATTGGCTGTCCTATCCCACCTGATGGATGTGTCATGGGTCAAAGTTCGGTTCTATGCAAAAAGATATGATGCGTGCGAATATCTTCATATGTTCGCATGTTAGGCGAATCGCGAACAAGCAAAGTTCGCTGCAAAACAACCGCCAGGCGATCCGCAACGCCATCTCTAGTCTTCAACACAGTGAAAGCCAGAAATCCCTCCAGAGAAGGAAAACCAAGCAAAGGGGTGTCCCCATTATAGAGATCACCAGATCCACCATATTAAGCAGCCCGTATTTAAATATCCAGATCTTTTACAAGCCTTAAGGAGATGATGGGGAAAACCTAAGCCAGTTATCCATCCACAGACAGCTGTTTATTTAATCTGAAGAAGGGGAGATATCCCCTATAGATATCCACCACTGATATACTTTTTCACTTCTTCATCAATCCAGTCACCCAATTTAAAGTGGTTATGTGACCTATTATTCAACGCATCACATGCGGTGCCATCCCTTCTCTTTCAGTCTTATCTGTCAAGAAAGTGAGCAACAGAATAGTGCTTTAAGAAGAGATAAAGCAAAGTTGGTTAAATATAAAAATCTCACAGATCCATACTAATTGACAGTATATACTAACAGGACTGCCACAGACCATCTTGTATGACTAAATTCAAGTCAAAGTGAGGGACAGCACAGTGAAAAGTCGTGAGTTTCACCACCATTTTTGCTCATTAGCATATATTCTAGGCACCAAGCTTAGCAAGAAATATACCTTTGGAGCAAGTTTTATGGCTGGACCAATTTCTGTGAATTATACTATAGGTTATCTATAACAGCTATAGTTGTGTTCAAAATAATAGCAGTGTGTTTAAAAAAGTGAATAAAGCTCAAAATCCTTCTAATAGCTTTTTTGTCCATACACACAAATGCATGGTGAACACTACACATTCTATTCCAAATCAAAACATGAAGAAAAATATATCAAATTTGTGTTGTTCCTCTAAAAAAATTGTTCAAAAAAATAGTGTTTGTATTCTTCTTTACAAACTCAAACATTCACTATATAAACTGAAAAATATTTGAAGATTTTGCTTTCTTTTGAATCACTTACCTAATATTTAGTTGTATAACCACTGTTTCTGAGAACTGCTGTACATCTGTGTTGCATGGAGTCAACCAACTTCTGGCCCCTGTGAACAGGTATTCCAGCCCAGGATGATTAGACTACATTCCACAGTTCATGTCTATTTCTTGGTTTTGCCTCAGAAACTGCATTTTTGATGTCACCCCACAAGTTTTCTATTGGATTAATATCGGGGGATTGAGCTAACCACTCCATAATGTCAATCTTGTTGGTCTGGAACCAAGATGATGCACGTTTACTGGTGTTCCATCCTGATCTGTAATTGTCCTGATGAAGGGGGTGCTTCGCCCTTGAAACGCGTTGACTGCAAAAATAAGAAGATCCTTATAGTCACCTGCAAGACGTATCTGTATGCTGGCAGCGACAAAGGAGTGGTTCCCTTTTCTCTTGTTTTCTCTTCTTCAATAAAACAGTGCCAAGCATATTGCATGCCATGGTGCCCCATTCAGGTTATCACTTATATTTACCCCTTCTGGCCCACAATCAAAACTTACTGCACACTACAACTGTAACTTTCTGTTTTGTGTTGTTCTGCACAGTAGATGTCTTCCTGTAGGAAGTAATCTGTGCTAGATTGCCTTTGCATTGACCAAAGCAAGTGTCTCAAGAGATCTTGTAATCCCCACTTTGCAGCTTGAGAAGATCTTAAGAATATGGGCAATTCAAAATAAGACAGAAAAAAGAATGGTAAACAGCACTACAAATCCCACTTTGGAACAATTTATACCAATACTCCAGGTACCCAGCGTATAAGTCCAGACGGTGGTGCACGCGGAAGGAGATCCGAGCCAACGGTCCCTTCAAGCAACAGAATAGTAAAAATATCTGCAGCACTCTTCAGTTTGTGCAAAAAATCACAGATTTTTTTATTCCATAAGCAGCATACAATGCGACGTTTTGACTTAAAAAATTGCTTGATAAAGACTTGTTTAAGTAGAAACGTCACATTGTATGCTGCTTATGGAATATAAAAAGCGGAAATTTTTTGCACAAACTGAAGAGTGCTGTGGATATTTTTACCTTTCCAATTTAAAATAAGGTAATTTTTCCCTTTTATCATATTTCCAGTGATTTTTTTTCCTGCCGCTTGAGAATGGGTAACTTACAACCTGTAAAATAGGACAAAAACAGTCACAAAGAGAAGTTTATTTCCATTGATAGCTCTGTTATTCTCAGTTTGCATTACAAACAAATGGTCAAATGGTTTTTAATAGGGAATATCTTTAAAGGTCACTCAACTTTCAACATACATCTGCATAAATTAATAGTACAGGTGAATATAATAAACTGTGTAACAAAATTTTATCAGAGAAGAATGCCTCTTTTTCCATCTAGCTACTCATTCTTTCCAACCCCTGCCCTCTCCATAAGGCCCCCATTATACATTAGTCAATTATTAGCTAAACCTTTTGTTTTTGGCTGTGCTGGCTGGGTCCAATGTGTATGAGGAGAGCCCAACTCTTCCTCAACATCATCAGACAATAGAGAATCCGGTGAGGTGCATTGAATTTTAACACCTGATCCTTTCATTCTCCTGGGAGTTAAGCCACTGCAGCCATTTTCTCTACTCTTCCCATTGAAAACAAAAATACGCTGAAATGAAGCATGTACAGTCAGGTCCATAAATATTGGGGCATTGACAAAATTCAAAATTTTTTTGATCTATACACCACCACAATGGATTTGAAATGAAACAAACAAGATGTGCTTTAACTGCAGACTGTCAGCTTTAATTTGAGGGTATTTACATCCAAATGAGGTGAACGGTGTAGGAATTACAACAGTTTGTATATGTGCCTCCCACTTGTTAAGGGATCAAAAGTAATGGGACAGAATAATAATCATAAATCAAACTTTCACTTTTTAATACTTGGTTGCAAATCCTTTGCAGTCAATTACAGCCTGAAGTCTGGAACACATAGACATCACCAGACACTGGGTTTCATCCCTGGTGATGCTCTGCCAGGCCTCTACTGCAACTGTCTTCAGTTCCTGCTTGTTCTTGGGGCATTTTCCATTCAGTTTTGTCTTCAGCAAGTGAAATGCATGCTCAATCGAATTCAGGTCAGGTGATTGACTTGGCCATTGCATAACATTCCACTTCTTTCCCTTAAAAAACTCTTTGGTTGCTTTTGCAGTATGCTTTGGGTCATTGTCCATCTGCACTATGAAGTGCCGTCCAATGAGTTCTGAAGCATTTGGCTGAATATGAGCAGATAATATAGCCTGAAACACTTCAGAATTCATCCTGCTGCTTTTGTCAGCAGTCACATCATCAATAAATACAAGAGAACCAGTTCTATTGGCAGCCATACATGTCCACACCATGACACTACCACCACCATGCTTTACTGATGAGGTGGTATGCTTAGGATCATGAGCAGTTCCTTTCCTTCTCCATACTCTTCTCTTCCCATCACTCTGGTAGAAGTTGATCTTGGTCTCATCTGTCCATAGGATGTTGTTCCAGAACTGTGAAGGCTTTTTTAGATGTCGTTTGGCAAACTCTAATCTGGCCTTCCTGTTTTTGAGGCTCACCAATGGTTTACATCTTGTGGTGAACCCTCTGTATTCCTTCTGGTGAAGTCTTCTCTTGATTCTTGACTTTGACACACATACACCTACCTCCTGGAGAGTGTTCTTGATCTGGCCAACTGTTGTAAAGGGTGTTTTCTTCACCAGGGAAATAATTCTTCAGTCATCCACCACAGTTGTTTTCCGCGGTCTTCCGAGTCTTTTGGTGTTGCTGAGCTCATCGGTGCATTCCTTCTTTTTAAGAATGTTCCAAACAGTTGTTTTGGCCATGCCTAATGTTTTTGCAATCTCTCTGAAGGGTTGGTTTTGTTTTTTCACCCTAATGATGGCTTGCTTCACTGATAGTGACTGCTCTTTGGATCTCATCTTGAGAGTTTACAGCAACAGATTCCAAATGCAAATAGCACACTTGAAATGAACTCTGGACCTTTTATCTGCTCATTGTAATTGGGATAATGAGGGAATAACACACACCTGGCCAAGGAACAGCTGAGAAGCCAATTGTCCCATTACTTTTGGTCCCTTGACAAGTGGGAGGCACATATGCAAACTGTTGTAATTCCTACACCGTTCACCTGATTTAGATGTAAATACCCTCAAATTAAAGCTGACAGTCTGCAGTTAAAGCAGATCCATTGTGGTAGTGTATAGAGCCAAATATGTTAGAATTGTGTCGATGTCCCAATATTTATGGACCTGGCTCTATTTGTATGGGGGAGTTGGGAAAGATAGCTTTTGAAGGTGTATGGGCACATTGAGTGAGCTGATAGACTGTAAAAATTAGTTACATACTTACCGGTAAATGTATATTAGAAAAAGATAAAACCTAGATCTTGTCACTCTTTACAAAACATCACGCATACATTCACCACTTTTTGACTGCCTGTGAATCCTGAAAATGAAGGGGTACCTTCAAAGTTGCTGCCATTTACCAGTTGTGGAGGGAACTACAGCATGACCAAACTCCCAGGATTGGTGGTGGACATCCCAGCCATCTGACCCCAACCAATCAGATTGTGATGTCATATCCTAGTGATATACCATCAATTTTGTGATGGAATAAACCTTTTTCAGGTGCAGTGACACAAAGGTGAAAAACATCTGTATGACTGCCATTTTTTCGTCACATGACCATTTTCAGAACCATCATAGTCTATTGTGTATTCACATAGCCGTTTTTTTAACGGCTCCAGTCTGTTTTAATGGACAGCCAGCCCCCATATAATGCAAGGGGGCCAATTTTAATGACCATTTTTCAGAAAGGCATCCATGAAAAAATGTGCAAGTAGCCTTATTGTATAAAAACTGTTAGCCCTAGGATGACATATCTGAAATGAACAGGACAGGTGGTCTCATTTTGTTTGAGTCAAATCCTGGATAAGTACACTACTGTACTTTGCTTTTTAGAAACTTCGCTTCCTGGGAAGAGAAAAAGGTTGCTTGCCAACAGAACAATTATACACCTTGGAAAGAATCCACAAATATGAAGAGGTGCCGCCCTAAATACCAGTCTCCCAAGGTATTAGTAATGGGTGACGCTCTTGGGTGGCAAACATCGAATACATAGATGAAATCTTCATTTTCATGCCTTGATGACTCAACAACGGACGGCACATCATAAACGATCAATGCAGGTTTGTTAAAGAACGTCTCCTACTTACCTAAGCACTCACTTAGAGTTGCTTGTTCTGTGCTCTATCTTTAGCCGACATGATAGACGAGATCAAACTTCCTGGAACTTTATAGCACTCTTAACAGTAAACAGTATACAAATCAGAAATTGAGTTTGTAAGATGGTTGTTTTACAGTTACAGAGAAAAATATTGGTGTAACCAAGGCTGTAAAACTGTGCTGAGGAAGAGCTAAGAAAGACGTGAAACAATGTACTGGCTCTTTTATTGAAGATGGCGATGTCTCTGTAGATCTACTCGGTAAGTAGTCGTATATTTCTCCTCTTTCGATCCTTACAGACAGATAATGAAAGGACAGATTATTTACATGTGCACTCGATTCCTAGTCAAACCTTGTTTTATTACATGCTTTGCTAGTTGTTGTGTCAATGACTTGTTTAATACTGTAGTAAGTAGTAGTACTAATGCACATACACACTAAAAAACTTACCGCAACATTTATGTGCAGATTTTCTACTTTTATGGGTTGGTTGTAGATGAGTCAGAACGGTATTAGTTTTACCCTATTCATGCACTTGTGTAATCCTGTTCAGCATATGCAAATACAGTAAATCCATTTTTGGCACCCAATGGTGCTTTCTCTAACAAAGGATTTTATTTAACTCTCAGAGTACTTGAGTACCTGAGCAATACACATTTCCAACTGTGATTGTAGTTAATCCAATCTCAACCCCCAAGTCCAGATTGGTGGACTTGGGGGTTGTAAATTGGTGAGTTGTTTGAAGGGGTCTTCACAATGGCGAAGTGCTTTAGGTATCATTTACCTGCATATGATATGAGAAGAGAAAATGTTCATTGGATGTCTCTTTCCGTAACAAAATAATATAAGGTGAAATAATATTGAACGTTTGGGTCATTCACTGTTTAGGGCCGCTATTTTTTTTACTTAGGGTTAGTTAAAGGGGTTTTCTGGGATTATTTAACTGATGACCTCTGGATAGGTTATCAATATCTTATTGGGGGGATCTGACACCCGGGACTCCCGCTGATCAGTACTACCGCCAAGGCCTTCTCCAGATACCAAGCAAAGCCGCAATACAATGTTCAGTCCTGTGTTTGGTGAGCAGAGAGAAGGCTGCGGGCTACTGCAAGAGCCAGTGGCTTCTCAAATAGCTGATCGGCAGGGGTCCCGGGTGTTGGACCCCAACCAATCTGATACAAAAAAATTTGGGAAAACCCTTTTTCTACTTTTGTAATATTTATGACCTATCCCCAGGATAAGACATCAATATCAGATCGGCAGAGGACCAACTGCCAGCACTGCTGATCAGCTGTTTGAATAGAACATAGTGGTCATACGAGTGCTGTGTTCTCTTCACTGCTTACCTACTCGCCGTCGACACTGCGGCGAGCAGTGTAATAACTCCCCTGTCCCCATTCACTTCTATGGGTCAGTTCTGTCCTATTCAATTCAATAGTAAGGAGTAGTAATGAGCGGTAGGGGTTATATTCGAATTCGTGATATTTGACGAATATTTTGTAGAGTATTCGTCATATATTCGCAAATATTCGAAAAAAAACTAATATATAGCAATATATTGAATATAAATACCCCTGTTATAACGGAAAGCTATAACGGAATCCAGAACCCAGATGTTAACCCACCCTTACCCTTTTGCTAGTCAGTGTAAGGCTACTTTCACACTTGCATTTTTGCCTTATCTGGCAGGAATTAGCAAAAACTCTTCTGTTACTGATAATAAAACCATCTGCATCTGTTATGAACGGATCCGGTTGTATTTAATTTAACATAGCAAGGACATTGAAAGTCAATGGGGGACGGATCTGTTTTCTATTGTGTCAGAGAAAATGGATCCGTCCCCATTGACTTGCATTGTGGGTCATGCCCAATCCGTTTCGCCCCACATCCCATGACGGAAAGAAAAGTTCAGCTTGCTGCAGTTTGCTTTCCGGTATGGAAACACAACCAAATGGAACAGAATGCATTTTGGTGTACTCCGTTCTGTTCAGTTACGTTTTGTTCCCATTGACAATGAATGGGGACAAAACGGAAGCGTTTTCTCCGGTATTGAGATCCTATGACAGATATCAATACCAAAAAGAGTAATGCTACATTGATCATCCGCAGTGTCCACCTCAGGTGTTTAATATACTTTCCCACAGACACTGCCTCTTCTGCACTTACTTCTCTGTGTTGCCGCCTCCATGCACCAGCTTTGTCATTCTGCTGTAGCCTTGTGTTCCCTGTTAGGACACATATCAGTGGCCGCATGGGCTTAGGAAGCTTGTCACAACTATGTGCCTGGGGTAAGATCTGGCTGTCATTGCTTTATACAGAACCAGAGAAGGAACATCAGTGCGCTGCTCATGTCGGGGGAGGGGATGTCAGTTCATCATTCAGTTTGGGGTTGGGGCCATCAGTTCACTACTCGAGTCAGTGATGGGTACAGTGGTATGACTATTAGTGCACTGCTTATAGCAGGGCCACAGTCGTTGGTGCACCACCACAGTAGTGAGGGTTCATGAGCTGGTGGCGCATGTTTGTTATGAAAGAAGGTCCACCTCCTGGTTTGGGGCCCAATCTGAATATGTAAGACACCCGTATTATAAATGACACATGGTAGGTAGGGGGCGCTGTTAAGGATTTTGCATTGGGGCCCAGGAACTTCATGTTATGCCTCTGAATTTAAGGTTGGTAAAACAAAGGATTTATAAAGTGCATTTTATGATTGTCTATCTACAGTAATGTATAGATAAACTGTAAAACAGTGTTGAAAGGTGATCATAGACCTAACAAGCTTTAGTTACCTGTTCAACACTTAACCAATTACATTTTTTCAGGACGCCTTCACACTGGGCAGATTCTGTTGAGTGAAAATCTGTTCCATTCAAGTAAATGAAGTCACTGCCACCAAAACCACCAGTCAAGTGTTCATGCAAGCTTTTCTTACAGATTAGTTTAGAAAAGTACAGAACAGTACCATACATATTTATTATGCTGTGTATAACGTACAATACATATGTGTATAAGGTACTCACTATTGCTTACAGAATAATATTTGAAAACCGATTGAGATTACTCACATTTCCTTATGCAACTGAGAATTTATCAGCAACATTTATTTATTTTAACCATATTGATAGATCATTCCTGGCAGCACATTCATTGCATCTAGGAACATTGCATTTCCAGGAACATGAGTGTGTCATGATCCAATCCGCTTTCATGTGTAAAAATTTCCCAACCTGGCTAGTTGCTATTAATAATGTAGATCATGGATACGGAAGGGCTGAATATGTAAAATTTGCATTGTGGATTGCAGAAGTATTTGGTTTACATAAAATATAATTCACACATCATTTAATTGGACTATGCAATAAAATGAGTTTCAAGTGGGTGCCCAGGAGTAGAATATTAATGGAAAATGTAAAAGTATTGCATATTATTAAACTACTTATTCTATGCCTATTATATGTAGTCATGATAGACTATAAGGAACTGAATGTGTGTGGGACTGTTGTGTTTGATTGGTCTAAGGGCTTGCTGCTTATTTTACCCATTTTGTGATCTGGTTCGCAGAACAGTCACACCAAAATTGGGACTGATGGCAATCACTATTATACACCTACTTCTTGACAACTTATTTTTCTCGGGACTGTGCCATCAACCAGAGTAAGACTTGAGATGAGTTTACCTTAAATATGACCCAGTTATGGGAATAAGAAACCTACACAAACAAGAATGTGTTTCACAACAAACACTAAATTATATGACTCATTCAAGATCATTACAACTAAAGCCAAAAACTCAAGTCCTCATTATACGCCTGTATCTTCTGAATTTCTCAACAATGTTAAGATTGGATTCACATATAGCACAGAAGTTAGCTGCATTTTTAGTTTTTTGGCCATTTGTCAGTGGAAAAAATACAATACCCAGCCAGATATTTTATGCTAGTAATTAGAATATTGTGCAAAAGTTCATTTATTTCAGTAATGCAACTTAAAATTTGAATATTGTGAAAAGGTTCAATATTCTAGGCTTAAAGTGTCACACTCTAGTCAGCTAATTAATCCATACCACCTGAGCAAAGGGTGCCTCAAAATTGTGAGTTTGTGGTTTCATAAACTGTAAGCCATAATCATTCAAATTATAACAAATAAAGGCTTGAAATATCTCGCTTTGCATGTAATGAGTCTATCTCATATGTTAGTTTCACCTTTTAAGTTGCATTACTGAAATAAATGAACTTTGCACGATATTCAATTTTTTCGAGTTTCACCTGTATATACATTAGTGCAGGTATACTAAGAATGGCTTAACATAGCCTTACTATAAAGTCAATTGGCACAAAATGTGCCAAAATTATTATGAGGGAAAACCTCATAATAAAGTTGCCGTATCTCACAGTAGTCCGTGCTCCAGAAATGTAAGTATATGCCAGAAATTAGCTAGTGTAGAATTGAACAATGATTTACACCTGATTCTAGTATAAATGATAGTAAATCTGTCTGGAGGCTGGAGGACACTCCCCCTCTTACTAATCCCCACCAAGGTGGCAAGAAAGTTTACAAATTATGGCAAAAAAAATTTACACCACAAATGTAGCATAAACCATAGGCTAATCTCTGACAAAATGCTATGAAAAACAAAGTTCTCAGGGATCATTTTGACAACTTTTTATTTGCCAATGGCATCTTTCCCAAACAATTCACATAGGGTAGGTAACTGACATTAAAACTTAACATTTAATGTATAAATTGCTAAAAGTATGAGCCCAAAATTAAGAATATCAATAACATACAAACAAATATTCAGCCTTCCGACAAAAGATGTAACCTACAGTCAACCAGGTACACATGGGAAAATGCAGACTGTAATAAGCATACCAAGATATAAGATGTGTTACAAGAATACAACAAGAGAGCACCCGGGTATATTAGGAAAACCTTCAGGTCATATTTGCAGCCACCAAATACTTACTAGAAGTGCACAAATAGTCCCACAACATGGACAGTGATATACCAGAGGGGGAATAAAGGCAAAAATTCCCACAAAAATATGTATTTTAATCAGGGGCCATTTTTTTCTGTCTTAAAGGGAAACTCTCAAAAATGTGCCCTGCTGGAGCCTAGAAGATTTTTATTTCCTATCGGTTTGATGTATACAAATGTGCAGCACTCCACGTTTTTGTATCCTGCAGCGTCCATTAAAAAAATGCATACGTTAACGTAATTTGTTTTTCTACCATGGAACTGTATGGTGAATGGACGCCACCGTGTGGCATCAGCCTGAGGCATCTGTTAACGCATACATTTTCGGTATGCACTAAATGGATGCCAAAAATAGGATGTGAATCCAGCCTAGTGTCAGAATAAGCACCAGTACACAGTGGAGCAGCGTGGTGAAGAGGGAAGGCCGCCATGTACTGACAGAGGGCTACCTGGTCCTGGTGGTCAGGGATGAGGACTGTTTCCCAAGGATCATTTTTCTACTAGGAAATACAGGGCACAGTATAATACACTAGAATCTATATACTATAAAGATATTAGCCCTACCCCAGAATAATAGTACAATTAGGTGGTCATTTATTTTATCGAAATACTTCTATGTTAGGCGTATTTCTGACACAGATTGTGGCACAAAGGTCCTTTCTGCATATTTTTCCAGATCATGCCAGGTCTAAAAAATAATGGCGTGGGCAGGTAAAGGGATACAGTTATGGCCATCCAGTTATTGGATACCACCGCCATACATTGACTGGATAACACCTCTGTACAGTAACCGGATAACACCGCCATACCGTAACCGGATAAAAGGGTGTAAGAGGGCACATTACAGGGAATGACTAGGGGCACTGCACAGGGTGTGTTAAGAGGGCACAATGCAAGGTATAAGGGGGCACAGCATGGGGTGAGGGGCACAGTACAGGGTGGGGGGCACAGTCACAAGACGGTTCATGCGGTTCATACGCCACCATAATTAGAGGCAGAGGAGTGAGACAGGGGTGTGATTATGTGGCTAGAGATAAAAAATTTAACTGTCGGCCAGTACAGGCCCCAAAAATTAGGCAATAGGCATTCACCTGACAGCAAAGAAATTTGGATTCTGTGGCTGGAGGTACATTAGGTGGTCACAGGATAAAAATGTAACTGTCGGCCAATACATGCCCCAAAAATTAGCCAATAGGCATTCACCTAACAGCAAAGAACTTTGGATTCTGTGGCTGGAGGTACATTATGCGTTCACAGGATAAAAAAGTAACTGTTGGCCAGTACAGGCCCCAAAAATTAGGCATTCACCTGACAAAAAAGGCCTTTTATGCAGCAGTATATACATAAGGCAAGGACCATTCTTTGTTCTGGGTGGTGGCGGATATGTGTGGGCTGGCATGAGTAAATTAAATTACACATGATCATCACAGGTGTTGAATTTCTCTGACATCAATGCCTCATTCATTTTTAAATGAGCTAGGCGAGTGCGCTTATCGGTCATGATCCCCCCTGCTGCGCTGAACGTCCTTTCGGACAGGACACTCGACGAGGGGCAAGCCAAGAGTTCCATGGCAAATTGTGCCAGCTCTGGCCAAAGGTCAAGCCTGCACACCCAGTAGTCAAGGTGTAACAGTCCTACGGCTTACCTGAGTCAGAGGACAGCTGGCTGGAGGTAGGAGTGGAGCCCAGTGGCAAGGACCGCAGGCAGGTAGTAGGTGCAGGAAGTCTGGCAGAGGCGTAGTCAGTAGGCAGGCGGTGGGTCAGGGCAGGCGGCAGTAAGCGTGGTCAGACAATCCGGACGGCAACGGTGGTAGCAGTTCAGTAGGTAGGGACAAGCAGAAGAGTAGTCGGTAGTCAATTACTGGTCAGCAGTGGACTTCCAGTAGTAGCAAGAGCAGCAGATGAGGAGAAGCTTGATCAAGGCTCAGGAGCTTAATAATCAGCAAACTGGAGTGCAAGGGGCTGGACTTATATAGGGAAGTACCAGGTGTGGAGAATCAAGGGTGATGAGCAAGGCTTGGCAAGACTGAGGTTAACTAATAGGCTTCAGGAAGGAATGTCCAGAGAGGACAGTAGACTAGTAAGCAGGGCTACCGCCTGGGATGTGGCTGGTCACGGGTTCGAATCCCGACACAAGGGGTTCCTCGCATCTCAAAGCGTACACATCGGTCGTTAACCCGATGTAGTCGTATACCTGTCGGTCTAGGCATTCCCTGAAGCTGGATCCAGAGGGCAGCTGTCGATGGGCTCTTTGCAAGAATGATCTCATATCCAAAGTGACCAACACATCTTCAAACCGCTCTCATTTTGCAGGCGCGGTAGAATTGGTACCCACACCTGTTTCGCTGTGGATGGAAATTCCTCTGCCAGTGCCCGCAACAGCAGAATGCAGCATCTCTCGCAGCAAGGCCTGGAAATGCTGTATTCTGGCAGCCCTCTGTGATGCAGGTAACATGTCTGCCATTTTGTGTTTGTACCGGGGGTCTAAGTACGTGCCACCAAGTACAGGTGCTTGAACTTTATGCTTTTTATACGGGGGTCCCTCTTCAAACACTAGAGCATGAAGGCCCCCATTTGCACTAGATTGGAAGCGGTGTAGCGCCCTGGCTCCTGCTTATCCCCCAGGAGAATGTCGTCCTCTGTCTCCTCCCCGCAGCCAGGAATCCCCAAAAAGTTTAAAGTCTGCTCTTCTTGCTCCTCCTCCTCCCCGCAGCCACCATCCTCCTCTGACTCCTCTTCACACTCCTGCTGACTTGTCTCAGATGGAGTAGCCCCCCTGGGAATTCATTCAGTATTGTGACTTCCGCATCTTCCAGCTCCTGCTCCTTGACTTGATGACTATGCTTGATCAATGACACGACGCAATGCACACCCCAGAAAGGAGTCAGGTACAATGTCACTGATGGCGCCCTGGCTGGGACTGACCAGTTTGGTGATCTCATCAAATGGCCACAGAAGTCTGCTTGTATCGCGCATGAGCAGCCACTGGCGCGGTAAAAAGAAACCAAGCTCTCAAGAACCTGTCCTGCCGCAGGGTTTGTACAGGTAGTCATTAACAGCACATTTCTGCTGGAGCAGCCTATCAAGCATATACAAGGTGGAGTTCCAGCGTGTCGGGCAGTCATAAATCAACTGTCTTACGGGCAAGTGGTGTCGCTGCTGAACATCAGCAAGGCGAGCCATGGCCTTGTAAGATCTTCTAAAATGGGCAGAGTTTTTCCTGGCCTGCCGCAAGACGTCCTGGACCCGAGGTATTTGGCAGCGAATCGCTGCAGGACTAAGTTCAGGACGTGTGCCATGCACGGCACGTGTGTCATTTTGCCATGTTTCAGCACGCTCAGCAGATTGCCACCGTTGTCGCACACCACTTTATCAACTGTCAAATTGAGTGGGGTAAGCCACTGATCGACCTGTGACCGCAGAGATGAAAGTAGTGCAGAATCGGAGTAGCTCTTGGTTTCCAGGCACAACAGCAGCACCACAACATGGCAACGTCTCACCTGGCACGTCGAATAGGTTCTGGGGAGCTTGGGGGGTGCAGTGGAAGAGGCGTTAGCAGTGGAAAAGAAGGAGTCAGCCGAGGAGGAGACGGAGGATGGAGTAGGAGGAGGAGAAGAAGAGGCAGGCCTGCATGCAATCCGTGGCGGTAACACCAAATCCACATGGGTGCCACGGGTTGCATGCTTGACGGCCGTCAGAAGGTTCACCCAGTGGGCAGTAAAAGATATGTACTTTCCCTGCCCGTGTTTGCTATACCACGTGTCTGTGGTCAGATGTATCTTGGCACTGACACTGTGTGCCAGAGATATATTAATTTGCCACTGGACGTGGCCATATAGTTCAGGAATGCCCTTCTGGGAGAAATATTTCCTTCCGGGGACCTTTCATTGCGGTGTGTCAATGGCCACTAATTTTCTCTGAAGGCCTCTGAGTCCACCAATTTATATGGCAGTAGTTGGCAGGCCAGCAGTTCAGCGGTCAGCCGCTGGGCAAGAGGATTATCCGGCGTCATCAATGATAAATGATTGACTCATCATTTTTTTACACTCGAACATTTGGGCCATGGAAGCCTGCCTTGTGCCAGATGAACACGTCGACGGCATGGTGGAAGGTAGAGTGGTGGACAAATGGGAGGAGAGAGGAGAAGAAGAAGAGGCAGGACGTGGAACACCGGGAGTGTGGCTTTGTGGGTTCTGACGGCGTTGCTCCCACTGCGCTCGGTGATGGGAGGCCAGGTGCCTTCTTAAGGCGGTCGTCCTTAGGTGAGTGTTGGGCTTACCGCAACTTATGCGTTGACAGTACAGGCTGCAGATGGCAACACTATTGTCAACAGCTGACACGTTAAAAAAAAGCCCACACTGCAGAGCCATGTGCCGACGTCCTGGAAGCCCAAGATGTGACCATGCATGGTGGATGGCTCGCTCGCTCCAGATACATTTCAGTCTGCTTTTTGCCTCCTGTGCACTGCGAGTTCTGCCTGCCTCTCCTTCTTCTCTTCCCTATCTGCTGCTCCGGCTCTCCCTCTGATCTCCCCTCCTCTTCCTCTCTTGTGGGCACCCACGTGACGTCCATCGACACATCATCATCGTCACCTTCACCACCACTGACATTAGAGATCTCGGAGTAGGCAGCAACATCGGGGACCACCCTCCTTGGGCTGATCTGGGTACTGTCATCAGACCGCTGGGTGGCGGCCGTTGATACCTCCTCTTCCTCATCCGATGCCAAGATTGGCTCTGCATCGGTAAGGTCTGGGAATGGATGGGAAAATAATTCCTCTGACTCAAGTGGAGGGGCTATGGTGGTGGTGGTGTTTTTGGTGGTGCACATAGCAGAGAGTGAGGAGGGTGCAGATACAGAGGATGAGGAGGGTGCAGAAGCGATAGGCTGAGTGAGCCAGTCAACCAACTCTGGTGCGTCCTTAGACATAATCGCAGGCACCTTCTCTAACTTCCCCCTTAGGCTCCGGCCTGGTGCACCTGCCCGACCCCTACCACCCCTGCGGAACGGCTTGCCTCCTCCTCTGCTTGTCATTTTCAAAATGACCCTGTGCCAAAGTCCCTAGAGAAGAGCAGTATTTGTGGAAGCAGGTATATTGCAGGCCTCAATCAGTATTTTGTGGAAGCAGGTATATAGAACCCCTTAATCATTTTTTTTTGTAGAAGTAGGTATATCGCACCCCTCGATCAGTATTTTGTGGAAACATGTATATAGAACCCTTTAAAGGGAACCAGTCATCTGGAAAATGCATATTAAACCACCAGCAGTACCTTATTAGAGCCTGTACTATGATTATAAAGGTGTCTGTGTCTTTTCTGTGCAATGCAGCAAAAGTCTGTAAAAAGACTTTTATTCAATGGGCCACGATATGTAAACGATAGTCTTGAAGTCAAGGGTGCAGCGGCTTTCTCGCCTAAAGTCAATCGCGCCCCATCCCCTTTACGTCCCCATAGTGTTTGATTGATAAGATGCCCGATTCCTTCACTGATGTTTGCTTGAATGTATTCTCGCGCATGCGCAGGCTCTCGTGTGCAAGTTCCTGAGCATTGAGCTTTTGAACAATACCTCATAGTGGAATGGAACAATGCGCAGGCGTTGGTATTGCAGGGACACAGCGCAGGCACAAGACTGCATTCAAGCATCCAGTAGTGAAGGAAACCCTATCAATCAAACGCTATGGGGAGGTAAAGGGGGTGGGGTGTGCTTGACTTGAGGCGAGAAAGCCACTGCCCC
Organism: Bufo bufo; assembly: GCF_905171765.1. Lineage (NCBI taxonomy): Eukaryota > Metazoa > Chordata > Amphibia > Anura > Bufonidae > Bufo > Bufo bufo. The sequence continues at coordinate 238,102,210 of NC_053392.1, forward strand.
CCTGACTTCAAGGCTATCGTTTACATAGTGTGGCCCGTTAAATAGAAGTATTTTTTTAGACTTTTGCCACCTTGCACAGAAAAGACACAGAGACTTTTATAATCATGCTATAGGCTGCAATAAGGTACTGCTGGCGGTTTAATATGCATTTTCTAGGTGACAGGTTCCCTTTAATCAATATTTGGTGGAAGCAGGTATATCGCACCCCTCAATCAGTATTTTGTGGAAGCAGGTACAGTAAGGAATAGAAGTATTTGAACCCTGCGATTTTGCAAGTTCTCCCACTTAGAAATCATGAAGGGGTCTGAAATTCACATTGTAGGTGCATTCCCACACTGAGAGACAGAATAAAAATAAGAAATCAGGAAATAATGTATGATTTTTAAAGAATTTATTAAACGTCTATGAGGGACAGTGTCAAAAGCCTTTGCAAAATTCAGAAACACTACATCCACAGCCGCCCCTCTGTCCAGGCTACTACTCATCTCCTCATTAAAAAAAAAATCAGGTTAGTCTGACAACATCTGTCCTTGGTAAATAGTGAAGAACGAACATCGTCCGGGACCGATCAAATGTTCATGGACCGCAAGTTTGCGGTGGGCCCCATTCACTTTAATGGCAGGCGAACCTGAAAAACCGTCAGCTCATATTTGCAGCCACCAAATACTTACAAGAAGTGCACAAATCGTCCCATAACATGGACAGTCACATACCAGAGGGGGATCAATGGCAAAAATTCCCACAAAAAATATGTATTTTAATCAGGGGCCATTTTTATGCATCTTAAAGGGAAACTCTCAAAAATGTGCACTGCTGGAGCCTAGAAATTTTTTATTTTAGGCCACGGGAGTAGAGGCCCCAAACATTAGGCATTCACCGGACAGAAAACATCAAGTGATTATGTGGCTGGAGGTATATTAGACGGTCATTAGATATCAATTTTACTGCAGGGCAGTGGAGTACAGGCCCCAAACATTATTCATTCAATGTACAGAAAAGAACAATCTTTATCTTCTTCTCATTATCTGTCGCTAGTAGAGGCCTAAGCATGGCAGACAGGTTCCCCCAGAAGTATCCTGCTGGATGAGCAGCCAATACCGCACTTGCATCAATCTTGACAGGATTCGGCTCCAGGTTTAGAGGAATTGTTTTTTTTGGAATGCTTTCTCCGTCGCAACACCACGTCGTTGAATAAACAGAAGACCTATGAAAAAAATTATTCCATATATAGTATAAAATTTGGTGTCTCCATGATCAATCTTCAGCATGGGGGTCCCACACGGGATCTACACACTTTCAAAATAAAGTGGGGCAAATAGATGACGAATGATCGGGACGCTCCATGATCTTCCCAGGAGCTGCTTTTGGGAGCCACGGTTCATTTCTGAGACGCCTGTGTGGGAATCCGAAGACCATCTCCATCTCCGTGCACCACAGGATGTCCTCCTTAGTGATGGCCAGTTCGCATTGTTTGCCCGCGAACATATGCGGGCTGCCATCTTTTTTCACAAGTCCGGCGAGGCACGGGTAAGCCCTTACCTGTGCCTGTGCGTGAGCCGGTCTGAAAACAAGTGCGGTCAGCGGGAGCAGACAGTTCTGAGAACAGCCACCGGGGGCCTTCATCGGGCTGTTCTCAGAACTGCCTGCTCCCGGTGACCGCATTTGTTTTCAGACCGGCTCGCGGCACAGGCACAGGTAAGGGCTACTTTCACACTAGTGTTTTTCTTTTCCGGAGCTGAGTTCCGTCCTAGGGGCTCAAATCCAGAAAAGAACTGATCAGTTTTATCCTAATGCATTCTGAATGGAGAGTAATCCGTTCAGGATGCATCAGGATGTCTTCAGTTCAGTCTTTTTGACTGATCAGGCTTTTCAGAAAACCGTAGCATGTTGTATTTTTACCTCCGGCCAAAAATCCTGAACACTTTGACTGAACGCCGGATCCGGTCTTTTTCCCATTGACTTGCATTAACGCCGGATCCGGCGCTGTGTGTTCAGTCAAACTGGATCCGGTTTTTGTATGTTAAACCCGAAAAATTTGAAAAAAAAGATAAAGTCCATAAATGGCGGATCCGTTTTTTCCAATGCATTTTTTCATTGTGATCAAAATCCTGATCAGGATTCAAATGTAATCCGTTTACACACGTTTTTCCGGATCCGGCGGGCAGTTCCGGTGTCAGAATTGAACGCCGGATTTAAACAACGCTAGTGTGAAAGTAGCCTTACCTGTGCCTCGCCGGACTTGTGAAAAAAGATGGCAGCCCGCATATGTTCGCTGGCGAACAATGCGAACTGGTCATCACTGGTCCTCCTCCTCCTGTGTTAGGAAAAATTAAATTTGTATTATAAAATGTATTTTATTATTAAATTTATTAAATATAATAAGGATGCCCTCCTTTCCATTCTATGATGACTGGGAACCCCTGACGAAGAGACTGGGCCCTGGTTGGTTTGAATCGTGATTACATTTGCAACTCTTCCGGGGCTCCAAGCGATCTTAAAGCTTTGTCTCATTTTCATTGTCTGTCGCTGGTAGAGGCCTAAGCATGCCAGGCAGGTTCCCCCAGAAGTATCTTGCTGGATGAGCAGTCGCACTTGCATCAATCTTGACAGGATTCGGCTCCAGGTGGAGAGTAATTTTTTTTTTAATGCTTTCTCCATAGCAACATCATGTCGTTGAATAAACAGAAGACTGACCAATTCTCTCCTGTTTTACGCAACATTTAATTTTTATTATTAAATTTATAGAATATTTTAACATTGATTTTATTTAACCAAAACTTGATTAAAATTATAAGAAAGTATACTTAAATTTGCCAAAAGTGGCCTAATAACTCAAGTATGAACTCTGCCTTATAGGTCGATGTTAGTGTCAAGAAAAAGTGCAGTCCTTTTACACCCTTGTCAGCTGATTCCACATAGATGTCTACAGAACCTGTTCTATTACACGCTTATACAAGTAGAGCCCCCCTGATAGAGTGGAGAGGGTGTCAGCAGTAAGTTTGTGTTGACGCTACTGATTAATTTGCCCTTCCTCTGATCTGTCAGAACAATAACCCACAAAAAACTGATCCTGCCTTCACCCGGTCAGCATTTGCTCAGTATTGCTAATGCCAATAAAAACAGAAGTGGATCTAAAACAGAGATGACAAGTGAATGGAATATTCGCATGTCTTCTGTGTTTTGTACCCACTCCTGCTTTTGTCTACCAAATCATAAGCCAATTCTGATGGGACCACCCAGGCCTTACAGCTGCTACACAGACAGGATTTGTTGTGAGTCTCATTTTTCCTTCCTTCTGACAGATCAGAAGAAGGGTCAAATAAATGATGATGTCAGCCAGGCCGAAAGGCAAAATAGTGGACCAGTCATGAAGTGGGGAGGGTGTGAACAGCATGAGAAGTCCACAGAGTTTCCCTATGACATAGTGGTGAGGTGGAAGCAGCATGAGGAGACCACACAGTGGCCCAATGACAAAGTCTGGAGGTGGCGGCAGCATCAGGAGGTCACAGAGTAGCACAATGACAGTGTGGAGGTGGCAGCAGTATGAGGAGGCCACCGAGTGGCACAATTACAGAGTATGTAGTTGGAAGCAGTATGTGGAGACCAGCTAGTGGCCAGGTTACATAGTGTGGAGATGGCAGTATCAGGAGGCCAGAGTGGCAAGGTGACATAGTGTGGACATGGCAGCACCAGGAGGCCACAGAGTGGCAAGGTGACATAGTGTGGTGGTGGGTGGCAATACTAGTACTCGCTGAAAATGGTGGGTGAAAGAAGGAGCACTTGGCATCAGATGTTTGGCATCAGGCGGGTAACAGCATCAGAAAAGTAGCTAAGGCAGATAGCCAGAAGAAAACAGTCTCTTTTGTCAAAATGTTGGTGTGGCACCATGGATGATCTATGCATCAGGCATTTGTGTGTTGAAATCCTGGCTGATCCACGCCTGATTCATCTTGATGCAGTGTCCCACTATGTGCTATATGTAGGCACTTTTAACTCTTGCTAATAATGCGATTAGTTACCACGAAGCGTGAGGAAATTCGCATTCGTTCAGAATCAAATTTTTCCTGAAACAAATTCAACTTGGTCAGCTTCGATTCGCTCATCTCTAATCACAACATTTGCAATTAGTTGTTCCAATGTTGTTTGTCCCTCTGTGTAGCTGCGGTATCTCAGCAGAACCGCACAATACCAATGCACTATACATAAAGTATATAACACCCCTGCTTCAATCAGTTTTTTTGGGGGGCAACTGGTAAATCACACCAGTAGAAATTATTTGTTCCAATAGCGTTTGTCACTCTGTGTAGATGCGGTAACGCAGCAAAACCACAGACAAATGCTGCACTACCTAAATGCACTATATAGATAGTATATTATTGGTATATAACACCCCTGCTTCAATAAAAAAAAATTGGGAGCAACTGGTAAATCGCACCAGTAGAAATTATTTGTTCCAATAGTGTTTGTCACTCTGTGTAGATTCGGTAATGCAGCAAAACTGCAAACAAATGCTGCACAATCTAAATGCACTATATAGAAAGTATATAATTGGTATATAACACCCCTGCCTCAATCAGTTATTTTGGGGGGCAACTGGTAAATCACACCAGTAGAAATTATTAGTTCCAATAGCGTTTGGCATTCTGTGTAGCTGCAGTATCGCAGCAGAACCGCACACAACTGCTGCACAATACAAATGCACTATAATATACTTTACATCTTAGAAAGTATAAGTATATTACACCCCTCAGTATGTCACACCTATCGATAGCACACCTATACCAGTCCTTAAAAGGACTTTTGTGGCCCTATTAGCTAGCGTTTGGTGTCCCTAACAGCCTGTCCCTGCTCCACACAGCAACCTCTCCCTACACTGGCAAAACACTGAATGTAAAATGGGGCCAGATCGGGTTTATTTATAAGGTAGGGGGTATGTCCATGTGCTGAAACGTCTCAATTGGCTGTCCTGTACTACCTGATGGATGTGTCATGGGTCAAAGTTCTTCACAATGTAAAAGAATATGGCGGGCGTGAATATCGCCATATGTTCGCCCAAAAGGGAATGAGCAAAGTTTGCCGCGAAACGACAGCCGGGCGAACCGCAAGGCCATCTCTATTGGTAAACCCATGTTGGTTATCACTTATAATATTATTTACAGTCACATAGTCCTGTATATAGTCCTTCAAATATTTTTCCCACAACAGATGTTAAACTAGCTGGTCTATAATTACCTCTCTATTTGGTTACACAGTTGAGCTTCTATCTCTTCTGTGATGTTAGGGTGTCTATAGATTACACCAAGTGTTATTTTTTTCTGTGTTTATATCCCTTTGAAATTCCACCCATAAGGTTTCTCACCATCGTCACCATCCTCACCCACAATTGCCTCTTTCACACTTGTCTTCAGATCACTCCTCACATACAGGCACACGCCACCACCTTTTCTATTGACCCTGTCTTTCCTAAATAGTGTAAAACCCTCAATATTTACAGCCCAGTCATGCGAAGAGTCCAACCATGTCTCAGCCCCACCAACTACATCTATGTGTTCTTCTAGTACCATAGCCTCCAGCTCCCCCATTTTGCTAGCTAGACTTCTGGCATTTGTGAAAATACATTTTAAATTACTATTAGGCTACTTTCACACTGGCGTTTTGAATTCCGTTTCAAGGATCTCACAAACGGTTCAAAACAGATCAGTTCCGCCCCAATGCATTCTGAATGGATAAGGATCCGTTCAGAATGCATCAGTTTGCCTCCGTTCAGCTTCAATTCCGCTCTGGATGCGGACACCAAAACACTGCTTGCAGCGTTTTGGTGTCCACCTGGCGATGCGGAGCCAAACGGATCCGTCCTGACTTACAATGTGAGTCAATGGGGATGGATCCGTTTTCACTGACACAATATGGTGCAGTTGAAAACGGATCCGTCCCCCATTGACTTTCAATGTAAGTCAGGATCCGTTTTTGACTTAGACTTTTTTTTAAAAGAATAATGCAGACAGATCTGTTCTGAACGGAAACAAGCGTTTGCATTATAGGTGCGGATCCGTCTGTGCAAATACAAGACGGATCCGTACCTAACGCAGGTGTGAAAGTAGCCTTACCTGTAAAGTAAATATCAGGGCTTTTTGGGTTACCTTGGTTGATGTTTGTACGTAACAGGTTCTTGTTACCAGCAGTTCCATTTTTCCTCTGTGTTTAGTTCGGCCCAGTCTTCTTCCTACTTTTGTCACTAACCCCAGCCCCCACTAAATCCCCACTGTCCCCTCCTATATCCCACTCTCTATCTACACTATCTTCTCCTTTCATTTACCTGTCATTTTCTAGTTGAAACAAAATAGCTGTAAAAACAAGCCAATAAAGCATTGCTGTGGTACTGATGAGTGGAATGACAAAAATGATGCATGTTCATGGCTGTATTAGAGCAGAAATCTCTACAACAGTCCCATTCATTTGATTGAGACTTGCAGAAATTTGCTAGAACTTTTCCTATGGAAAACCATTATCATGGCACTGTAGTGTTTGCAATTATTTCTATGCTGTGTTTTATTGTTATAGTGTCACAATATTCTTTTATCCTAGATGTGCCCTGATGTGTTAATGTCACATCCTCACTTATGCTCTATTCTGATGATTACACAATAAACGCTGTCTTCATTTATGAGCTGTGTTCTATTCTATCACAATGATGTATATTCTTTATCCTAGGCTATGTTTTACTGTGTTGATGTCATTATAGTGTTAAGGATTATTCTGGGTCTCTTAGGTCAAACTGGCCTTCTGCACTGCTATAGGATGTTATGATGGGCTCTCAGTAACCCCAACAACCCCATTTGAAGCTGACTTTAGACCCACTCACTTTTCTCTAGGGGTATATATCTTATTGGGTGATTCACAAGTCTTGAATTTGACTCGGTTGATGTTATGTCCTATATGCAGCTCCTGTCCTATATTGACTCAGGGGTATATACATGAGGGCAGGGAGTTGCGGGGTTAACTGTACCCTGTGTGCCTCCATGTAGAGTTTGTAGTGATACATGTGTGTGAGCATGATTAAGCACAAATGTGTACTGCGTGTTCTGAAATAACAGTATTATTTGAGTACTATATAGTGATATTATTTAGGCATGGCATGAGATTTCTTTTCAGTCCTGTTGGTATTATTAATTGGGCATTATTCAAGTGTCTTTAGCTGCCACTTGAGATGACCAAAATTCTGCTATGAATTGGCCTGAAAATTCTGGGGTCTGCTAGGACTAATATACCCAACTCCTTTCAAGCTCTTTAATGCCTGTATAGGGGCAATAGCAGAGGCAGCAGCACAATATGGAGAATGATGGAAAAGGCAGGAGATGTAATGGAGAATGATGGAAAAGGCAGGAGATGTAATGGAGAATGATGGAAAAGGCAGGAGATGTAGTGCTGCATAGGGGTAGTAGTAGTGGCAGCACAGTATGAAATATAATGTAGAATGAAGGAAATGTGGGGCTGTGTAGAGGCAGTAGTAGTAGCGGGAGTAGAACAATATGGAACATGATGGTTAAGGCAGGAGATGTGGGGTTGTGTAAAGGCAATAGTAGTAGCGGCAGTAGAACAATATGGAACATGATGGTCAAGGCAGGAGATGTGGGGTTGTGTAAAGGCAATAGTAGTAGCGGCAGTAGAACAATATGGAACATGATGGTCAAGGAAGGAGATGTGGGGTTGTGTAAAGGCAATAGTAGTAGCGACAGTAGAACAATATGGAACATGATGGTCAAGGCAGGAGATGTGAGGTTGTGTAGGGATAGTGGCAGGTGAATTGAACAAAGTCCACTACAATATACAGTCGGTACCTGTGATGCACACCAATATTGTGAATGATTTGATGTGATTGTGAATTATGTGATGAAGATTGTGGTGACTCACATTAATAATAAATTGATTTGCATAGATTTAAATGCTGCTGGCAATTTTAAATATCATGGTTGCAGCCTGAGACAGCCTGTTTGTGACAGTATACTTTAAAGAGGTTTTCCAAGATTTTCCTATCCTCAGGATAGGTCATCATTATCTGATCAGTGGGGGTCCGACACCCGGGACCCCTGTCGATCAGCTGATTGCTAACCAAGCACAGCTCTGTATATTGTAGAGCAACTGTGCTTGGTATCGTGCTCAGTCACCCTTAGCCTGGTTCTGTTCAAAATCTGGCTTTGGGGATATTTGGAGATGCTTAGTGCGAGGGAGAAGAGCCTATTCTTGCGTAAGCAATTCTGGTAAATCTATATCTTGTATAGATCTGGCCTTAATAAATTAAAAATATATGAGTTATGTAAAATGGATGAAATATGAGGCCAGATCTCTCTCGGACCATGTACCTCTCTCCCTTGAGTTATGCATGGATCATGGGCGGGGTATGGTAAGACGAGCGGGGTTTGGTAATGGATAATCATGAGTTAATACAACAGGAAATTGTGCGGTTTTGGGAAATTAATTATAAATTAGTGGAGACCCAAGTACTATGGGAAGCATTTAAGGGGGATCTTTGTTAGTAACATCTCTAATTTAAGACAAGGGTATAGTATTAAGGAGAAGGCTTCAAAAGAAGCATCGATTTCAGCTATAAATGAATTTTCTAGAAATAAGATAGAAGAAAATAGAACGCCAATGCAGAATGCAAGTCAAGCATATACCAACTTTTTGCTTGATAAGGCCAAGCAGAGGTTATTCTTTTTCAGGGTCAGAAATACTTCACTGAATCAGGTAGTCCGGGTAAACTACTGTCGAGGGTGATTTCCAATCAAGATAAAAAAAACAGATAAGTAATATTCGCTTGATGGATGGTAGAGTTGTTGCGGATCAAGATTGTATAAAGGGGACTTTTTTTTAAACATTTCTTAGATCTATATAAAGCAGATAGTAACATCACGGATGAAATGATGGACTCTTATCTGGACGCGATTTCTTTTCCAGTCCTTACAGACATTGAAAGGGAATCACTCGAGGTAGATTTTTACCTACAGGAAGTAGAGGCTGTAATTAAATCATGTTCTGGTAACTCCTCCCCAGGGTCAGATGATTTTCCAAATAAATTTTACTGTAAATATAGGGAAGTTATCCTCCCTAATTTATTGAGGGTATTCACTGACTCATTGGAGGATGGGATTTTACCGGTATCAATGACAGAAGCTGTAATAATTTTAATATTGAAGAAGGGTAAAGATCCCTTGGACTTGGGGTCATATAGACATATATCCTTACTGAATACTGATGTAAAGTTTCTTTCAAGGATTCTGACTACAAGGCTTTCCAGGGTTATTCCTTCGATTATACACCCAGATCAGAACAGGTTTATTTCAAACAAGGGTACCCATTATAATCTTCATTAGTTACATGCAAATTTGCAGTCTCCCGCTCCATCCTGTCTTTGGATGCTGCTACGGACTTTGACAGGTGGAGTGGAGATTCATCTGGAAGGTATTGGTTAGGATGGGTTTTGGACATAGATTTATAGACATGATCAAATTGCTGTATAGTTCACCGTTGGCGAGATTGAATATTAATGGGAGTTTGAAAACGAGTTTTGCTTTGAATAGGGCTACTCACCAGGGCTGCCCTCTTTCCCCACTGTTATTTGATATTTATATTGAGCCCCTAGCCCTGGCCATTAGGCAGGACTCCAATATACGAGGGTTTGGAACAATGGGGGTGGAGAACCGCATTTCTTTATATGCAGATGATGTCTTATTTTTTATGGAGCATACTAATACAACACTTCTAAGACTCATCCAAATGGTTAACTCTTTTGGTAAGGTCTCAGGCTTAGATATCAACTGGTCAAAAACCACTCTTGTGCCATTGGATACTTTTTTATTCTCTGCTGAGGGAACTCGGAGTATGTTGAATGTTTCAGACTCTTTTCAATATTTGGGTATGACTGTGTCTCCCAAGATTGAGGATTATCTTCAGCTTAATTTGATTTCATTATTAACTAAGCTGAGGTCTAAAATTGGGATATGGCTCTGACTTCCTTTATCTAGAGCTGATAGTCTCCCTGGTTAAGATGGTGATTTTGCCCCAACTCCTTTATATTCTTAGGAATTCACCTATTTGGATAGAAGATATGTTTTTTAAGCTTATCGAGAGAATTATTAATGATTTGTTGTGGGGAAGAAAGCAGGTAAGGATTAGACTGGAATACTTATACAAGCTGTTGGAAGAGGGAGGATTGAATCATCACTATTTCAAGCACTATTTTATAGCTGGCCAATTATGGCTTTATCGTGAATAGGAGAAAAGTGTATTGTGTACTACCTTGATGAGGAGATCCCCCTATAGCAACTTATTCACACTGTTGAAATCAGGGCAATTGACTAATGCGCAACAGGAATATAGAGAAGCTAAAAAGCTACTATCTAAGGCAGGCATGTCCAAACTGCGGCCCTCCAGCTGTTGCTAAACTACAACTCCCAGCATGCCCTAATAGCTGTAAGCTATTCAGGCATGCTGGGAGTTGTAGTTTAGCAGCAGCTGGAGGGCCGCAGTTTGGACATGCCTGATCTAAGGCTTGGGTTACTATTAGAAGATGGCAGGGAATAAAAGGATCTCTTCAGTGTACCCCCCTTTGTGGCATAATCTTCATTTTCAGACCTTAGATAAATTAGCCGAGGACCAGTTTTGGCCCAAATTATTTTTCTTTTTTATGTTGCATAAGTGGTGAAGAATGGAGAGATTCTTCCATTATCAGTCTTAACACAAGGGGAGAATATGGATGGTTTGTCCTGGTTTAGATATTTTCAGTTAGGTTCGGCACTTACTAGTATAAAGAACAAATCACTTTTGGAGATTGATACCTCTACTTTTTTAAATGATTTGATATGGAATTTAGATCAGAAGTTTAAGTTTTCACATTTTTATAAATTATTACTATTTATTAAGATGCAATCACAAGGGCAAAGGGCTTTGGGAGTTGACAGCCCAAGGATCCAAGTGGAGGGGTAGGGAAATATATTTTCGAGTTTGAACTTAACGTCTCACAATTTTGATCACGTATTGGTACAATTTAATATTTTGCATATATTATATGTTACGCCCTTGTGGCTTAATAAAGTTGAGTTAAGAGATAGTTCCAAGTGTCCACGGCATGATTTTCTTGGGGCTTATCATTCACATATGCTCTGGTACTGTCCAGAATTAAAACGGTTTTGGATTGAAATCAAAAATTTTGTTGCTAATGAGTTAAGACCCGATTCCTTTTACGGTTGAGTGTTGGATATTGAGTGATCTCTCCAAGGTAAATTGCCATAAATATAAAAAGATTCTCCTGAATAGAATACTGTTCTTGGCGAGACTTTCGATCTCCCGAGTTTGGTTCTCACGAAATGTTCCAAATTTGAAAAATTGGATATATTTGGTCAATAGGGTTAAACGCTATGAGTATTTCTTGTATAAGCAAAGAAATAGTCAGTAGAAATGGATTAAGAAATGGATTAAGAAATGGGAAGTTTGGAGGTTTTAACCTGTTCCCTCCCCCAATTCTCCATGACATTTATTTTCTTCTCCTAATTTTTCTTTTTTCCCTTCCTTTTTTTATTCTCTGTGTTGGAATGAGAGAGGGTCCTAAGACGCATCACAAAGGTAGATTTTATATTGTATTATTGTATGAAAACGATATATTTTTGGTACTTTAATAAACATTTTTGAAAACAAAAATTCTATGGGGCTGAGCTGCGCCTAGGCCACGTGACCAATGAATGTGTCATCAATTGCCTAGAAAAGGCAGAAAGAAGGCCGTGCCGCTCACAGGATATCAGGATACTGATGACCTATTTCTGGATAGGTCATCAGTATAAAAATCTTGGAAAACCCCTTTAAATACTGCACACTAACACAAAAAGTCTAATAAATCGCTGACAAAATCAGCATCTCCAAGGCAGCCTGATGAAGTTGCATAATATTACACACTGACTCCTGTCTCTAAAATGTATTTCTCTATGAAATAATTATATCTCTCACTAGCTATTGTTTTTCACTTCACTGTGAAATAACCTGTCTGACCCTAAAGTAGCTGTATTGTGTGTTTTAAGATCTCTTTCCTCTATATATATAACAGATGTACTATTCCTCCAATGTACAAGCCCAGAAAAACATGGCAGATTCTGGCAATACAATGCCTATGGCATGTCCACTAACATCACAGCTATAGTCCCTCATGATTGGCTGAGGCTGACTGTAAAGCATTATGGGTAAGTCTAGGCTCATGTGACCCTTCTTCATTTTCTCATCTTCCCTGAATTCTGATATGTAAAACAGCAGAAGTAATTTTAAGCAATTTGTTTGGGGTGAATTCCAAAACATTTGCATTCGCTAGAAACTGAATTTGCATTTTGCTAGAAACTGAAGTTTTTGGGAAATTCATAAAGATTTTGATCTGCTTTGAACTGATTTGCTTATCTCTAGCTGTAGCTGTATTTTAGGTATACAATATGTGGACATCTTTTAGTCATGCAGTATGGAAGCATTTTTAGCTTATGTGTGAAGTAGGATTACATTGCTTGGTGTGCAATATGAGGGTGTTGTATGACAACATTTTTGACGTATAGTATGGTGGAATTGTTTAGGAATTTAGTATGATAGCATTGCTTAGGTGCATTTTAAGAGTATGTGCACAGAGCAGTGTGCATATGGATTGCACATGGATTTTCATGCAGTGGAGTTACAGCATAATACAGTAATAGCTAAGTAGATAAGAGTTTCAAAATCTCATGGACAAGGTGTGGAAATTTTCTGTGCGATATTTGAACAATGGTGCGGATTTTGAAATCTACAGCATGTCAACTGTTAATGCAGATTTTCAGTGCAGGTTTCATCCCTTACAATGCAAAGAGCGAGATCTGGAGCAAATGAAAATTCATGTCAAAATCTGCAACTAACACACCCAGATTTGGTGCAGAAATGTAGCAAAAAACGCATGAAAGTCCATGCTGAAAATTCACATAAACTACACTACTGTGTGCATGAATCCTTATGTTGACTCTCAGGACGCTCATAACAGCACAGCACTATTGTGAAAGCTTCAGCTGTGGGCTAATAGAGGACAAACGGGATTCTCCTTAACAGCCATTTTGCTAGATTAAATTTTGGCAATAGAGCTCCTTAAGTCTTGTCAAATGCTCAATGTTTTTTTTGTCTGAGAAGGTTTAGAACAGAGGGTTGTTGCAGACTTCCAAAATATAAATCCTGGATATTAGTATTTTGTTTAGCTGAAAATCAATGCATACACCTCCTCCAGCATGCACGTTTCTCTGAAGAAGTGGCGTGATACATAAACAGAGAAATGATGGATAAATAGGTAATAAAAAATAACACTGGAGGTTACAAATGTGTGACTGGTTTTCCACTGCTTTATTTATCATTTTAAGGATTTTGCAGGCAAGCTGAGGGCTTGAGTTAAGTAAGTAAAGCTCAGTATTTGAAAAGTCTGTGTACTTTGGAAATTGTTTTTTGCCAATTTTCCTATAATATTATGCATGTAGCTGCCTCAGTTGAATTTATTTCAGAAGCAGAAAGGAATTGTTACATCAAAGAAATGTTACATACAGAAAAATTATAGCCCATAACAAAATCCATGATATGGAATTCTTTATAGTTCTTCTCTGTCTGGCATTTCTATAACATGTTTATGAACAACTGGTTTGGACAAAGTATAAAGTGTCACAAATTGGCCAAAGCGCTTAACCACGAAGTTTATTATACCTTTACCTTAATAATAGTAGGTTCATTCTGACAAGGACTAAATCAGTATATTATATATTCACATATACCATACATAGATGTGTCCTTTCTTACCGTTCCACTTGGCTCAAGACGTCCCATAATGAGGGGCATGAAATGACCACCTTTGAAAGAAAGACTTCTGCTACTCTAACAATTCTTGAAAAAATATTTTTGAGTTTTAAAGGGGTTACTTTCAGGATAAAAAATGCCAGCGTGCCAGTATCTGTGATATTTCAGCTGGTGGTCATGGAGGTGCAATAAAAAATTCTAAAATTATAACTTAGCTTTATGCAATAGGCACTTTCTTTAGTTAATTTACATTGCTAAATTCCTAAATGTCAGCTGAACTTCATTGAAATACCTGCTCACGGATATTTGTTAGGTTCCGTCCCAGTAGTCCAGTGACAAAATGCTAGGCCATAATTTGACCTGACTTTCACTGCTGAGCAACAGTTAAAAAAAGCCATGAAGTGTGATAAAGTCTACAAGCTCTACCTCATAGACCCATTTATAGATGGGCTAATTCCTTAGGCTACTTTCACACCATCATTTTGGCTTTCCATTTCTGAGATACGTCATAGGCTCTCACAAGTGGTCCAAAATGGATCAGTTTTGCTCTAATGCATTCTGAATGGAAAAGAATCCGCTCAGAATGCATCAGCTTGCTTCCATTCAGTCACCATTCTGCTCTGGAGGCGGACACCAAAACGCCGCCTGCAGCGTTTTTCTGTCCACTTGACGAAACTGAGCCAAATGGATCCGTCCTGGCACACAATGTAAGTCAATGGGGACGGATCTGTTTTCTCTGACACAATCGAAAACGGATCCGTCCCCCATTGACTTTAAATGGTGTTCAAGACAGATCCGCCATGGCTATAGAAGACATAATACAACTGGATCCGTTCATGACGGATGCATGCGGTTGTATTATTGCAACGGAAGCGTTTTTTCATTCTCAGGATCGGTGGGTGTCGGAGAGGTGAGACCCTACACAAATCATAAAGTGCTGACATTTCCTAGTGATATGCCATCACTTTATAAGGTGGGTATTCCACTTTAAGGTTATTAGCACATAATGAAGAATTTCATGCTGCTTCAGCAGTTCAGAGCATTGTAAAGCACAACATTACCATGGACTGTGTCACCTTATAAGATCCAGCCATACTGGCATTGTCTTGTACTCTTTAAAAGATTAATACAATGTAATATTAACACTGTGGGTCATTACACAGTGTGAAGTGATGCACAAAAGATGTTGCCATGGGGTCATCACCTTGTCCTCTTTCAGTGTCCCATTATGTCTTTTTACTTCTACATATCTTCTGCAGATATAGATGACAGTAGCTATTACGGTAGTTTGATTCCTTTTATATGACCATAACAAAACGAAAAAATATTAAAGGTAGCTTAGAGAAATATACAAGGGTCAGATCAAAGCAGAAGAGTCTCCTGTGTCCCTGCAGCCACTGTACTGTTTCACCAGTGTTGTGCTTGACTTAACACAGGTTGACTATGATTTTCTAGTTCTTTTGCTGAAAATGTCAGTTTGTCTACCATATTAAAATCACAAATGCTCTGTAACTTGAATAAGTGATTAATGGATATATTTATACCTTGTATAAATGAATCAGTATTTTTTAAGTAGAGAAACTACCACAAGCGTTTTTTGAGTTTCAGGCTTGATTCCAGTAAAAGCAAATTAAAGTGTTCCAACTTGACAGCTCAAAGAGTTCAGAGAATGACTAATGAGGTAGTTGGGTTGTCCAATGGTAGGGAACAACAAAAACAAAACAGTGTGGGATTAATTTAGGGGTAAACATACTTAAAGAATATTAATGTCATGAATATGAATGATTACGGTATGTTTAAAGATAATAGCTACTTTCATGGCATTTTAAACGTATATATGAACTGTGGAAAAAATGTCCCCTTTCATATTGCACATCTAATAGTTAAATCCATACTGTGCAATACATTTAGAAATAAAAATACTGTGGTGTCCTCCATGACCACCTCTGTTACAAGGAAACTCCCACATGGTTTTCTTTCTAATTTTCAAGTATCAACCACCATCCTGTTAGTAGTTAATCATCTAGTTTGGCCATTGAAGTTTTGGGGCTTGGTACCCATCTGCATGCCTGGTGCAAACACTGAAATATAATACTTACAGTGCCAAATGAACATGTTCTTTCCAGCAAAAATGTTTAACATGACATTGTTTCATTTGTTCAGCTGTAGATTCGGTCGATAGAAATGGTGCTATATGTATTCTACTGACAAATGGACTAGTTTAAATATTAGGTTTACAGGCTATGGACGCCTTTGACTTGGAAAGAAAAAATATTTTATACATCTTGGGGTAGATGGATCACGAGGAGAATTTTTAAAGTCAGTTTTGAAGGAGTCTGCATTGCTATAATTTATTCCAAATGTATCAAATGTCACATGATGATCTATTTGGTGCATCCTTAAGTCTAACATTTTTGTCTTCAGACTTTTTAAAAATTAGCAGGTGATATATCTGGCTTAAATCAGCTTGACAGGTCCACTTTCTCACACCCTGTTCAAAACTGTGGTTAGTCGTGTAAAAATGCAAAACGTTGCAAATGTTTTTCGCTAATAAACCCAAAAAGTTGCAAAGCCCTATTTTGGTAGGACCTGCAACTACTATCAGCGCAACCTCTACTCCTTGCTACTTGTTACACATGCACTGTCTCTGCATGCTGGTAGCTGTCAATCTCCATCACCACTCTGACCAGGGGTGCCAAAACACTTGTATATATAGACTAATCTCCTTCCCTACAGGAGGAGTTGTTCATCGAGGAGCTACAGTCCTCACACAAGACATAACTGCCATATGCTCTACTTGATACAAGCATACCTGTTATCAGTGACAGACTTTTTTTTAAATGAAAACAGTACAATAATATATGAAGTGTCATAATAACATGGGTGCTTGAGTAACACTGTTCTACACCCTGTATACATCTAAATAAAAAAGTCACATGGCTTCACACTTTTGCAGTAATATGAACAGACTATAAAGGCTAAGAAGCAGCGTGTTACACATTGTCTAGCCAATAAGAAAGTACTGATGTCCACTATGGATTCTTAACCTAGCCCTCTGTACGCATAACTGTAAAAATATCACTCAGATATATTAATATATACATTCACTTAAAGATGCAGTAAGATAATATAATCACATGACATAAAACTGAGCATTGCCTCACAGTGTGGTAATAACACAAAGAAACATATCTGACAAATTTACACGGGTGAGCCCACTGCACACCTTACATGTGCTTTCATTCGTATGTACACCCTGGGTGATCTGCTCTCCTTGGATGCTTCAAATTTTCTCCACACTCTGATCTGCCATGTACAACCTCCTCTTGTCCACTGCTTCTATGCGTCATGCTGGCAGATTCTGCCAGCTGTCAGCTTAGTGAAGGAATTACACACATTGTGCAGAAGAAAATTAGTAAGAAATTTTTAATGAAAAGGATTTGGAAAGTTGCTTCATTTTTCACTTACATAGAAAATGAATAATGAGAAAATTCAGTGCAAAACTGTCCATAGCCTTTAAAGATTAAACATGTTCTATTTTAATTTAATTTGTTTCATAGCTTAAGGGTTGTTATCTCTAGTGTTAATACGAAACAATAAGCAATCTGCCCGCTCTATGTTCATGAAGACTTCTCCATTATTTTAGAAAACTTCACAGTAGCTCATTGGGTATGGATCTTCAGAGTATAACAGAGCTCTCTTTTTATTTCTCTTGCTGTTTTAAAGCCCTGATCATGCAGAGTTTATTTGCTCTTTTGATTAAATAATATTCCCTTTGGCATTCCTGTGGGCTTTGGCTTAAAACTAAGCTCATTAACCCTTTACCACTTATCAGCATATTGGGCTTCACACCATGTAATGTCCAAGTGTCCACTTACAGTGCACGACCAGATGCAAATATTTAATTTTTGTGCATGTGTACTGTACAGATGTGTAGATGTATATGCATTTGCTAGATGTTGGAAGTTTTATTTCTGTTTACTCTGGGCAATACGTTTATTGATAATTTCATAAATTGCTGCCACATAGTCATATAATAAAATACACTGCTAAACATCATAGTAGATGTGACTCCGACATACTGTAGACATCCAGTTCAAACCATTTTAAAGCTATATTAAAAGAAAATCTTAAAATATTTTATTTAAGTAGAAGAAATAAAAAGCTGAAACAAGTGATAGAAATGCTGAAATGATTTTATTAAAATAACTATAAAATACGCAGATTTCACATAATGCAGAGGATTCCAAACAGTCAAGAGCTTTCAGTTTCAAAATGTTAGTGCATCATCATAAACCTTGTTAACTATTCTTCTATTCAGTAGCTTCCATCAAGCTCCGGTTTGAAGCAAGTTTACAATTAGCGGGCACTAGTTTTTTCTTGCACAGATAATCATTTGCACCATTTAGAATTTCAATGTAATTTCTGGAATTGAACAAATGCACTAGTAATGATAATTGCAAAAATCCTAAAATACTATATGTTAGAAACATATATGTTGATAGCAAAAGACATGTGACTAGTATTCAAAAGAAAAACAGTTCTACGCATAATTATCAAAATGAATGTATAAATATTGTTGTCCAGTAATCACCTTTAACTGATACCATCTGATGAGGTCAGAATCACCATTAGCCTTCTTGCCAGTTTTTATGTTCCTTCTATAGATAATTTTTTACTGCCAGATGCAAAGTGAAGCAAAAAAAATGCTATTCTTCGGGTGCAATCAAATAGAGGCAAATGTTCAAAGCATCAATTCTTACATATAGAGCAAAGAAAGAAATCCATGTAACACTCACCAATCTTGTTTGAGCTAAAACCTTTATTTCAACATTTTGAAAAAAAAGACAACGGAGTGGCTATACATTCAAAGGCAACAGATGCTTTACATGACTTTAGCAACGGTCAAGGTCCTAATGTTAGGCTACTTTCACACTTGCGTTTGGTGCGGATCCGTCATGGATCTGCAACAAACGCATCTGTTCAGATAATACAACCGTCTGCATCCATTCAGAACGGATCCGTTTGTATTATCTTAAACACCATTGAAAGTCAATGGAGGACGGATCCGTTTTCTATTGTGCGAGATTCTGAGAACAGTGAGCCCTTAGCTATAACCTAGCCCACTTTCCCTACCTACTTGCAGTATAAGCACTACTTGGCAGAACTGCAGCTGGATGACGGTCCCTACTCTATAGAAGTGCAGAGACGGTCAAACACTAACAGACAAACACCAAAGCAGTCGTACAGAAATGGCTCAGAACCAGACGGGCTACGCAGTACCAAACGAGAGACAGAGGGTGGTCAGAAGACAAGCCAAGGTCAGAAGCACAAAGGAATCAGTATGCAAATGCAGGAACAGGGAACACGGAAACTAGCTAGTGAGCAAACAAGACTATTACTGGCACTGGTGTATGGCTGGGAAGGGATTTACAGAGCATTGCAACCTGGTACTTAGGATGCAGTTGGGTTACCAAGGGGCATGGCTCAGCCGCACGTCTCTCCTGGCATGGTCGCTTTGAGGCTAAGGATCACACCCTGGAGCCGGACAGATAAGTTTACAGTTACATTGGCAGTCGGGGCCTTAGGCCTCTTGCACACAAACTTATTTTTTACCGTTTACGTTCCGTTTTTTGCGTTCCGTATACGGAACCATTCATTTCAATGGGTCCGCAAAAAAAAACCAAAATGTACTCCGTATGTATTCCGTTTCCGTATTTCCATTCAAAGATAGAACATGTCCTATTATTGTCTGCATAACGGACAAGGATAGTACTGTTCTATTAGGGGCCAGATGTTCTATTCCGCCAAAAATGGAATGCACACGGATGTCATCCGTATTTTTTGCGGATCCGTTTTTTGCGGAACGCAAAACACTGAAAAAAAAAAGCCATACAGCCGTGTACAATAGGCCTTATAATGGTCCCCAGGCTTGCCATGGACATAAAAGTTATACAATACATTTTACAGTACGTACCACAAGATACAATGCATTTTAAAAAGTAAAAAAATGCATTGATGACATTAAAAAAGCTGCATCCTGAGGGCCAAAATTGCCTTTGCCTTAAGGGGGTTAAAGAGGTTGTCTGAGATAATTAAAAATATCGGACAAGTCCTAAAATGGCTTAAAACACAGGACGATCCACAAAAAAGTAGCCCTTCTCCAGCGATAGTATGACAAGATGAACGAGCAAGTGAATACATTATTATAATACAATTCAGACTCTGAATACAACGTTTAGCTGGTGGTTTTGCTCCTGGGTACTTGTCGGGAAAGGTCTCTTGCGTTTCCTTAATCTATCTGTTCCAGGGAGAACTCCATCTTTCTGATGCAATAGGCCACTTTTATCAAACTGAATAATAAATCAGTCTTAGTTGCCCATAGCAACCAATCAGAGCTCAGCTTTCAGTTCCTAAAGGGCTCTGAAAAAATGAAAGCTGACCTCCGATTGGTTTCTATTTACAACTAAAACAAATTTACTATTAGACAGCTCCTTTTCATTGTCCACCCTGTACAAACCATGCTATACTCACCCTTACTCCACCACTTTCTCTGTGGTGCTGGTCCAGTTCTCTCTCCTGCCGGTGTTTATTTACAAATAGCAGTGGTGATGTATAAAGACATTGCACATGACCGCTGCCACCAATCAATGTCCTCATTGGTCTACTTTTAAGTACAGTGATTGGCTGCAGAGGGCATGTGCCATGTCCTGGCACATCATTGTGCATGTCACCGACAGTGACATACAGGTATATGGAATGTCACCACTGCAGCCAGTCACTGTCCTCAGTGGTAGACTGCCGAGGAGCTGAGGACAGTGATTGCCTGCAGTGGTACCACTGTTGTTTGTAAAGAAACATCAGAAGAAGAACCGGACTACATATGTATAACATGTTTTTTTTTTTACTTTAGCTATTTTTTATTATCTTGGACAACACCTTTAAGGTAAATATATTTGATATTTCTGTAGTCAGTTTTAAAGACCTGTTTTTCTAAAAGTAATGTGGTGTATTGTAAAATGTAACATATTTCTGAAACCTAAACATCCAAAATATTCCTTAAAACATAAATCTGAGTATGCGTTTTAAAGAGGACTCCAAGTGACACGTATATTGCCAATAAATGGATAAGTAATAATAATAATAATCTTTATTTATATAGCGCCAACATATTCCGCAGCGCTTTACAATCAGGGGGTTCAAGCACAAGCAGAGTCATAAATACAATCAGGGGGTTCAAGTACAAGCAGAGTCATAAATACAATCAGGGGGTTCAAGTACAAGCAGAGTCATAAATACAATCAGGGGGTTCAAGTACAAGCAGAGTCATAAATAACATAGCAGCAAAGTCAACAATTAAAACAAGTGAATGAGGGCCCTGCTCGCAAGAGCTTACAATCTATGAGGAGACAGGGGTGACACAGAAGGTGCTTGATTTGTATAATGGCCCAAACATCTTAACACGACAGGGGAGTAGATATGAAGCTACATGAGCCAGTCACCAGCCGATATACTGTATCTGTAAAAATATATTGGGTTATTAATGGGTTAAAATGCTGTAATATTTTCTGTTTCTTACCAAGGACTATGCCTTAAAATAAGATTTCCAGCTATGTATTACAATTAGTGCTGTTTAGTTTATTTCAATAATTGGTAACTAGCACTAGAGGAATATATTAAGTCAAAAAGCAAATAAGAATCTCTTTTTACAAATGAACAGATAATGACTATAATGACTGTGTTAGTTGTGAAAATAATGCTACATACTGACATTTACAACAAAGAAGAAAAATATGAAATAGCAGAACAACCATTATTTAATACAAGTTCCTGAAAATGAAATAAGATCATTCAGCTTTCAGCTTTCCGAAAGGCAGAGAATTTCTGGCTGTTCACCTATTTTTGCAATAACAATCTTTTTTTAGTTCAAATGAAAACCATAATGGATTAACAATTGGGTTTGGAGAATGGACATCTTTCCATTCTGAAAATAAAAACATCAAATCTGAATGATGCAAATAATTAAAATATCCACTACATGTGGCATTCTCCTCTCTTTCATATCCACTCCTGTTTTTTGGCAAAAAAAAAAAATCAAAAACTGCCACAAAAACTGTATGAGCCCAACCTAAAAGGAATTTAGTTTTTTTTTTTGGGGACATTAAAGGAGTTGTGCAGACAGTTTATATTTATGACCTATCTTCAGCATAGGTCCTCAATATCTGATCGGCCAATCAGCTGTTTGAAGAGGAGGTGGCGCGCCATGTGAGCACTTCTTTCTCTGATTGCATTGCCCGTCATCTCAGAAGTGTGGTGTAATCACAAGTACTTGGGCCTTTCGCTTAAATGGAGCGAGTACTTATAATTACACTACACCACCGCTGCAAGGGAGACGACGTGTAGTGTAATGAAGAGGAAGCAGCACTTGCATGGCGTACCGCCTCCTCTTCAAACAGCTGATTGGTGGGAATACCAGGAGTCGGACTCCCGCTGATCAGATATTGATACAAACTGCCTGCACAACCCCTTTAACTCCTTTAGGGCTCATGCACACGGCCGTTGTGCAGCCATTCCGTGCATTGGGGACCGCAATTTGCTGTCCCTAATGCACAGGCAACATTCGTGCGGCGGCCAGTGTATTGCGGACCCGCTGTGTGCATGAGCCCTTAGGCTGAGTATGAGGTGTTTGATGTTTGAAGTTCAGCATTTGATGCAGTTTTTTGAGCAAAAGCCAGAAGTACATCAAGCAGGAAGGAGAAGTATACATTCTTCCTCTATATTTCCTATTGATTTTGAATCTACTTCTGTCTTTGGCTAAGAAACTGCATTAAAACAGATTCATTTTTATTCCAGCCATACTGTTTTCTAGGGGAAACATTGATCTAAACACAAATCTTCAGTTTTCTTTTACAAAAATGAAAAAGAAAATATTTCACAATTTTAAAATAATGATGATAACATTCAAAATAAAAATGAGCAATTCATCTTCTCTTGATGATCATAGAAACAGAAAGTATTGGTAATAGCAGCTGAATGTAATAAAATATTATGCAGAGATGAAGCATATCTACCTCTAGGACTTATTTTATCTTGGGCTTTGGAAAAGAGTACCCCCCAAATTAAAAATATTTAGGCAAAAGTTTATATTTCAATGTTTACATGATAAAACACAAAAAAGTGACATGTAAATGACAAATTAAACATGGTTGGCTTGCAAACTACTATATGTTCCTACATTTATTAATATGTTGTATTTATTAGAATAAGTTGGAACAACAGCTATATCTATATGATAGAATTTTTGCTGGGATATTGACAATTCCCCCTCCAAAAAAATAAATAAAAAATAGTTCTATTAAATATTCACAAAATTGTATCTGTTTATTCACTTTTATAATGTCTCATAGTAAAAGACAATAAAAATGTTTTAAAAAATCTGGTCTGAAGCTGTTGTGTTACAGAAAATGGGTAGCACGTGGCATTTTTTTCTGGTACAATCATAGACACCATTACAGAACCTGGCAGACCCATAATAAGTCAATGATGAATCCATTAAATTCATCTGTTTTCCATTAAATTTCATTTTTCTGCTGCTATGACAGAAAATAGAACTACAGTACACAACACAAACGTCGACTCAGCCTAAAGACATGCATTCTGTGCACTCCACAATGATCTAAAACCACTACAAAACTGCAGCAGTCACTAGTGTAATGTGAATGGCAATACATTAAGTCATTTCAACTAAAACTGAATATCTGGCCTCTACATCACTGTATGGCACCTGAAACACTGCCATGAGAGTGGCCATTGGCTATGTCACTACTACAGTGATAGATAAGGCCAATCCCTTGGTATGGTAAAGAAACAAATCATTTCTGCACGAGCTTTTATGGCTAAAATAAGCAACCATTTTCCTGCATTAGGGGCACAATAATAACCAAAGTCAAAATCTGCTATGCATAGTTGAACAGCATTTAAATGGAACGGTTCCAAGAGACTGATGCAGCTTTCAAGGTTCTTGAAGTTTTTGAAATTCAACAAGAGACTGTATGTACTTAATGCACTTTAAGCTTTAGCAGGGAATCAAATCAAAGCTATTTGTTAACATCAAAAAATTATCTCAATGCAATCTCTAATACAGGATACCGAAGAATTAAAATAGTGTCGTATTAATAATATGCATTACCTAGACAGGTGCACAATTGTTCTTCAATATTATCGGTTAGATGCAAAAATGTAGTAAGCCAAGTTTCACTTTGATTAGCGTCAAGAAAAGCAGGAAAACAGAGTACGACTTGCTTACTAGGATTGCCAATTTTAGCTGTTTTTCACAAGTTTTTGGAAATGCATCTCTTTAAACAAACATACCAATAAATGAATACAAGTAGGAACAATTTATACCAACCTCTCTCTCTCTCTCTCTCTATATATATATATACATATAAAAGTTATCCCCTACAGCACACCTAATATAATGCTCTTTGGCTATTTTTATATTACAAATTTCAAAGACTTTCTTCACATAATTCTTATTTAATTGCTTTAGCTAATATATTAAACATAAGATACACTTTCTTCTTCAGATTCTGCGATACATACTACAGTGAGGAACTCATTTTTTATCACATTAATATATTATAATAATATAGAAGTCCAGCAGAAATATAGAAACTTTAGCTCAATCAGAATATATATATATACATCACATTTTATTTTACTATTTTATCCAAGTTTGTTTTTGATGGTAAGAACTAATTATTCTGTTACAAATTAATATAACATTTACAATACCTTCCAGTACTTCAAATATCTCCAGTTTTTAGAAACATCTTAAATCATTTAGAGGCACATTTAAAATTTGTACAAACCAACTAGTATTTTATGACTAGTGGTCAATTAACTCTGTTATAAGCCATTAACACAATATTACACCTATGATAATAACACTAAACTCTCCCTTTTATGCAGTTTTATGCACTTCTTATTTGCTCCATTGTGAGAGCAAAGGATAAAATGTAACCTAAACTATGCACATCTGAAAAGTGCTGTTAAAGAGTTAGGCCTCTTTCACACGACCGTTATTTTTTCCGTTTAAGGGCAGTTTTTTGCGTTCCGTATACAGAACCATTCATTTAAATGGTTCCGCAAAAAAAAACTGTATGTACTCTGTATGCATTCCATTTCCGTATTTCCGCTTTTCCGTTCTGTTGAAAGATAGAATATGTCCTATTATTGCCCACAAGTCACGTTCCGTGGCTCCATTCGCCAATGGGTCAGCAAAAAAACGGAACACATACGGAAATGCATCCGTATGTCTTCCGTATCCGTTCCGTTTTTTGCGGAACCATCTATTGAAAATGTTATGCCCAGCCCAATTTTTTCTATGTAATTACTGTAAACTGTATATGCCATACGGAAAAACAGAACGGAAGCAGAAACACAACGGACAAAAAAACCAGAACAACAGATCCGTGAAAAACGGACCGCAAAACACTGAAAAAGCCAGATGGTCGTGTGAAAGAGGCCTTAAGGTGTGCCTGCTATACCCATGTGTCACACTGTGAGGTGCTACACTCAGTTTTTGCCAACCAACTGAATGGGTCAACTGGGTGAGGCAGTGCCAAGGTAGGGGGCGAGGCTACTTTTTTTCAACAATTTACCACTTCGGCCCTCTTGGTATTGCTGGTTCAAGATGGTATTCTGCCGTCTCCAAACTGTGATTCTTTGGTGCACCCATGCCTTAACTCTTGAAGAACAGAGAGATGCAACTAAGGCTACTTTCACACTGCTGTTCAGAGCGGGTCCGTCTGATGTCTGCTCAGACGGATCCGCTCCTATAATGCAGACGTTTGTATCCGTTCAGAACGGATCCGTCTGCATTATAACTTAGAAAAAATTCTAAGTGTGAAAGTAGCTTCAGACGGATCCGTCCAGACTTTACATTGAAAGTCAATGGGGGACGGATCCGTTTGAAGATTGAGCCATATTGTGTCATCTTCAAACGGATCCGTCCCCATTGACTTACATTGTAAGTCTGGACGGATCCGCTTGCCTCCGCACGGCCAGGCGGACACCCGAACGCTGCAAGCGGAGCCAGACTGAGGCATTCTGAGCGGATCCGCGTCCACTCAGAATGCATTAGGGCTGGACGGATGCGTTCGGGGCCGCTTGTGAGCCCCTTCAAACGGAGCTCACGAGCGGACACCCGAACGCAGGTGTGAAAGTAGCCTAACAGGGGGTATACACTTATCTGGAAAGTCAATGGGTTACACACACTAATAATTTGAAAGTGCCACATCGTTGCTTTGCAGGATAGTTAATACCGCCACGTGGCTTAAAGCCAGGTAAGTGTAAAACTGCTTTATATGTGTAGGGAGACATTGGATATGAATTGTATACTTCTAGCTGGGAAAAAACACAATTGAGAGTTTTATGGATACGAGATGAAAAGGAAACCCGAGTGTGTTACAAACATTGCAAATTTCTTTGAAAGTTATTATTTCTGTAATGCAAGTCATTTGCATAAAAAGAGCTCATAAGTATTAGGTCTCATGCACACGACCGTATGTATTTTGGGTCCACAAAAAACGGATCCGCAAAAGATTCAGATGACATCCGTGTGCATTCTGTATTTTGCGGAACGGAACAGCTGGCCCCTACTAGAACAGTACTATCCTTGTCCGTGATGCGGACAATATCAGGACATGTTCTATGTCTATTTTTTGGAGGAACAGAAATACGGACATACGGAAACGGAATGCACACAGAGCAACTTCTGTTTTTTTTGTGGACACATTGAAATGAATGGTTCTGCATACGGTCCGCAAAAAAAAAAGGAACAGACACGGAAAGAAAATTTCATGTGCATGAGCCCTAAAGCAGTTTTTTTAATATATGACCCTTTATTAGTAGGCACAGATGTTATATACCAAGTATTGAAGGGTTACTTTCACAACCATTTTGTTTTATTGTTCCAATGTGCATCTAAAATGAATAATGAATCAACTTTCCAAAGTTGCATCCAATTTTGTTTCTGTGGCTGCTATACAGACTTATGCGCCTCCAAGGTAACAGACCTCAAACAAGCTCTGTGTAGTCGGAACCGGAAGACACAGGCCCTGATTTATTAAAACCGTTGTAAAGGAAAACTGGTTTAGGTGCCCATCGCAACCAGGTTCCACTTTTCATTCTTTTTGGAAAATGAAAGGTGGAATCGGGTTTCTATGGGCAACTAAACCAGTTTTCCTTCACAACAATTTTGATAACTCTCCTTCTATCTACCCTTTACTTTTTTGTATCCTGTCAGTTGTAAGTCAGTAGTGGACAGAGGGGAGTATTAGTGACAACACAGAGTTTGTAGTCTGTTACCATGGAAGCACATACGAGTGCATAGGAGCTGTGCACATAAAACAGAAAGTGAGTTATAAGTAAGGCTATTCACAACGCTGCTTCATTTTTCAGTTTAGGCAAATTGGTCAATAGAATTGTCCTTTAAATGATAACACAAACTAATGATTAACTATCTTGGTTTGTGCTCCTCAAACAGAAAACTGAATGTGTAGTAGCAGTGAAAACAATACTTTGGCTATGTGTTGAATCACTTGATAATTACTATACTGACCTACAATATTAGTGTTTTATGCTGTATTATCCCCCTGTGGTAACTATAGGTAATAGTATGGCCCATACAGCTATGACTATCATTCAAATCAATAATCTCTACATTTATTTGACATACAGTATTTAAACAAATCTGCAGATGACAGTTATCATTAAATATTGATCACTACAATTATAAATCCTGTTTTGTATGGCATTTAGGAAAATACTTCTGCATGCTTACATTGATAGTAAAATGACTATTCCATTAACCCTTTCCTAACGAGGCGATTTTCCATTTTTGAATTTTCGTTTTTTGCTCCCTGTCTTCCCAGGGCCATCATTTTTTATTATTTTCTCCATTCACATAGTCATATGAGGGCTTTTTTTTTGTGGGACAAGTTGTATTTTCTAATGCCAACATTTAATATTGCATAGGATGTAGTGGGAAGTGGGAAGAAAATTCCAAATGGGGTGGAATTGGAAAAAAATGCAATTCTGCCACAATTTTACAGTTTTTTTTTTTTACGGTGTTCACGTACCACATAACTATACGTTTTTCTTGCATTCTGATACTGAAAAAAAAACTTGAAAAACGTTTTATTTTTTTCGTTGTCATTTCTGACCCCTATAACTTTTTTGTAGTTATGCGTGCGGAGTCGGGTTAGGGCCCATTTTTTTCCCGGGGCGATCTGTACTTTTCATTTATACCATTCTGACCATATTGACTTTTTGTTCACTTTTTGTTGAATTTTTTTGTGGGCCAAAAACGGAAAATCAACATTTTGACACTTTTTTTCATTTCGCCTTTTTCTGTATCGGATAAATATTTTTAGGTTTCGATAGTATGGGCGATTTCACATGCGGCAATACTTATAATGTGTTCTTTTTTTTCTTGTTGGGGAAAGGGGTGATTAGAGTTTTTATATTTTTAAAAACTTTTTTTCCCCACTTTTTTATAGAACACATAAGAAAGAAGCAATCATTGGATTGCTTCTCTCAAATTAGCATTGGAGTCTAAGATGATTTTACTCTGTTTCTATGGAGCCCTGCCACAGGCAGGGGCTCCATACAAGCTACTATGCAGCAGCCTCCTGTCAGCATCTGAGAGGTTAAACGACCGTGATCGGCATTACTGCCAGTCGCAGAAATTAGCCATGGGTGTCTGCTGTATAAAACAGCAGACACCCATTGCTATGGGGCCCTCTCCGTTAAGGAGACATATCATTACATCACATGTCAGGAAGGGGTTAAAGAGGCGCTCTGTGATTTTTTTTCTGGGCATAAAATGGTAACTTACCACCAATATTTAGCAGTGTAATTTTTCCTACCTCAGTTTCATCCATGTTTTTCAAACTGGGTAATTATGAGAAATTGTGTCATGCAATGCCAGTCTGACCATTAGTCATGATATGTGTAGACTCCATAAGGGTTTTTATTAAAAAATATATGTCAACTTTTGGCGCAGATTTTGTCATAAAGGTGTTCTGTGCCTTTTTCCCCATTTATGCCTCTTACTCTACTTTTCTTGAGTTCGGAAAAAAGGGGGCGTATAGTGGGCGGGGAATAGGGCGGGCCGGCAGACTCGTCTCATTTATAATTTTCTACACCTGTTTTTGGAGTACAAAATTACTTTAATCTATCACTGTAGAGCTGGTGTTGATTTAATCTTGTTGATCAGCCACCGGATCATGCGTCTAAGTTATGTGGAGGCGTATGAAGCTGCAGCGGACAGGGACTAAGACCAGCGTCTAAATCGCAGGTCTTAGTGAATGTCCCCCTATAAGTCCCCACTGCATGGCTGACTTCCTGTGAACTAAAGGTTTACATTAGCATCTATGAAGTACCGTCTGGTGGCTCTCAGACACCTCCTCTACCCACCGAGTTACAGCCTCCTTGCTCTTCTGTATGCCCATCATACAGAGAGTCATGCTGAATATCTCATTCCTGCCATATGTAAGAGACTATCAGTACAGTGATACAACAGGTGAGCTGATATAATGCAGTTATAACACTCCCCTGCATCACTGTCTATGCTATCTGTGTGTGCTGTGTGCAGGAGCTCCAGTGTATTTGTATGATATTCAGCTTCACACTTTTCTCCCCTGCTGTTAGGTAAGCAGGAGGCACTTACCAAGTGAAACAGTACATGAGAGAAACCTATCACAAGCAGGAGGCAGGGGAGACCAGCTGAAGCAGCATCATGCAAGAATACACTGAAACTTTGCAATGTGCGATAAGGGACAGAGGTGTTATGTCACTGACCTACATCACTTGCTGCCCTTATGACTCAGAGCACACAGTAAGTGAAGTCTGATGAAGCTCTGCCGCATCTGGCTCTGAAAAAGCTGTTAAATTATTAAAATGAGTCAAGGTTGCACTGTATAGGGGAAAATAAATTGCTTCTTTAACAAAGGAATATGGGACCATACAATAGTTAGGACAGGAATAAATATATTTTTATTGCTAGCTTTACACATTTACCACTTCATATCTTTAAACTCATATTCTGTGATGATCATGCCAAGGACTGGGCTGTACAGGGATTACAGGCACTTCTGACAATGTCAATGACTTTGCAGCATGGCACAAGTATGCCTTCAGGTATGGTGGAAAATATCCTTCCAATAAATAGAACTGAATAAGAAATGG
Organism: Bufo bufo; assembly: GCF_905171765.1. Lineage (NCBI taxonomy): Eukaryota > Metazoa > Chordata > Amphibia > Anura > Bufonidae > Bufo > Bufo bufo. Next base: position 238,132,291 of record NC_053392.1, read on the forward strand.
CATTTAGTGCTCAGGGGACCCAAGGCTGGCCAGATGCCTCTCCAACCACCCATATTTGGTTGCATTTCTTTTCACTAGATCATAAAATACAAAGGCATCTCGTGCTAAAAATGATTACTTACCAAGTGAAACAGTACATGAGAAAAACACTCGGTAAGCAGCATGGCTCAGGGGCCTACAGTATTTACTGAACCCTTTCAAACACCATTTGCTCCTAATAATACTGATGCCTGATTGCCTGTAGACATTGTACACAAACCTAGAAATCTCACCACCATTTTCTTGAGATCTGTTTCTTTGGAAAAGAAAAGAAAACTTTCATTACCGTACCACATAGTAGCTGATTTGCACAGAGAATCCCAGTCCTATATTAGTGAAGCCAAAAGGATAAGCCAATCTGATATGGATCAGCACAGATCGGATGGGATTATTAACAGACATTTAAATATGCAACATCGTAACCTCACCATGTGTTTCTTCGGTCTGCACATGGGATGAGTGAATTTGTCCTTGTCTCTATGACTGTAGTCATTTTCCTCATAATTAAGGAACATATATAGAGATGAGTGAATCGATCCGAATTTCAGGATAAATTCGATTCGCCTCTAAGCCGAATTTCCTCGTGCTTCGTGTCAATTTAACCTGAAATAGTGTAAAAAAAATGAAATAGCTCATACTTACCTCCTCCATTTGCTCGCAACGGGCCGCCAGCCTCCATATTGATTGAAGATCGCGGCCGAAATCCCGTGCGTGGTGACGTCGTGAACAAATGGAGGCGGTACGTTTTATGGAATTTTATTTTTAATGTTCATTTTACACTGTTTTTACACTCAGATGCCGCGATCATGTATGAACGCAGCATCTGAGGGGTAAAGAACATTTTTTTTTTTTAATTCGGCGAATTAGCCGAATTGAACTTTTCAAAAATTTGCTCATCTCTATTAATATAGTAAGTTTTTTGTGGGTACAACCTGGGGCATCATGAAATGCCTTTGACTGGTTTTTATTAAAAAATGAATTCTGTTAATGTTTCCTCGCTATATTAGCATACTTGGAAATGCATCCTGTTCTTCTGATTGATAGCTTCTGCCTGTATGGTCTGCCTTTTGACATTGATTAAAAACCTTGGGGGAGATTTATCAAATTGGTGGCCCATAGCAAGCTATCAGATTCCACCTTTCATTTTCCAATGGAGCTGTGAAAAATTAAAGGTGGAATCTGACTGGTTGCTATGGGCAACTAAGCCCGTTCTACTTTATACCACTTTAAATAAAACTCCCCCATTGTTTTTTCCTACAAGTTTAATGCTATTGTATAAGGTTTTGACGCTGCCAGTTATATTGGAAATCATATATTTTGCCCACTACCCCTTTCCTCAAGCTAAATTTACTAACAACTTGTATTTATATTGTTTCAGAGAATTACATTTACATTATCAAATAAGTTTGTTTTCTCCAGGTACACTGATGCTTGTTCCAAGTCTGCAATACGAATATAAAACACTTTAGGGGGAATATCTTAAGACTGGTCTGTCCAGTGTCAGTCTTAATAAGAAAATTTGCTGGCATACAATGCACCAAAATTAAGCGGTACATTTTGGCACAACCACGGTGGTCCGTCCGCTAGAAAATGAAATCTACGCCAGCAAGGAGCTGGCGTAGATTACAAATATGATCTGCACCATTTTTGTTGGGGAACATATTGCTAAATGTGTCCTAACCACGGCTTGTCCCCTTCTAGCCACTTTTTGTAAAACTGGCAAGGGCGCAGGAAAAAGAAGTAAACGTTGGACATGTGGGTGCAGAATAATGATACATCTGGTCTAGAATAATGATACATATCCCCTTTTATTATTTATTATATTATTTGACAGCATAGTATAAAAACTTGTCATATGGTATGTACAAAACTTGCATGTACTGAGAAAGGGACTAGGTTAAAGTGTAGCTCTGCCAGGGATGACACTGGCTGTTTGTCAGGGTATGTAAAATCTATGTATTTGTCATATAGCTTTATTTTTGCTATATCATTTGAATTTTAATTTTCACTCTGTTTTTGCCTTGAAACAAATAACAATCAGGCTAGGTGTTGCTGAATGTTTTTATGGCTTGTGTGCGTGCCCAGGACGGCTTGCATATTGAAAGAATGCTCTCAGCTCAATAATACATGGTTATCCAAACAGCTCAATTAACATATGAATGCCTAATTCTTGCTCTGATTATTCATGTATCATTAGCCTTGAGATAGTATGTAGGTGCTGAAGAGTAATTCACCCAAAATCCATACATAGAAGGACACCATTATGCTTTTATTGTATTTATGAGCTCTCTCAATAGCAGCTTACTGACAGTTTCCTATACTGAACACTGAGTATAGATGGAAATAAAAAATAGTTTAAAACAGAAAAAAATGCCTCAAAGACAATACCTTACACAAAGATGCAACATTTCACATTTGCAGACTACATTGCCCAGTAATGGACAAATCCCAGGAGCCACGTCGGCAATGTGCCTAGAAATTTGTTGCTGGCAACTAACTTTTAGTTTTTTTCCTCTAGATGCTTATGAAAGTTCTTATTGACTGGCTACTAAAAAAACAAATTAAACAGGCTTGTAAAGACTACTGTAATATGTAGTCTGTATAACTCAATTTTCCAGTTCAGATGAGATAGTCACATTAAGACCATATACAGAGTGTGCCTCTTCTATAATAACTCGGTTGTCATATTTATTTCTGGACAACTTATCAGAAAAAATCACGGACGACTAAAATTTTAAAGACACAATGGAAAACCATATTGAATATTATCGATTATAAGTAGAGATGAGCGAAATTTTCAGAAATTCGATTTGCCAGTTTGCTGAATTTTTCGGGAAAAATTCGATTTGATCCGAATATATTCACAGCGAATTACGCTAAAAAACATCTGAGAGCCTTTATAGGGTTTGTAGAACACTCTGCCTTGCAGTAACACGCATAGGGAGTCTGCTTTGGTAGTGAAATAATACTGTAAGTCCGTATGACATGCAGATGACAGGCGTCGCTCTAAGAATCACTGCACACTTCACTTAATAGGGCAGTCACTGGGCCAAAACTGACCAAATAACTAAAGTTTGAACTCAGCCTTACAGGTCGATGTTAGCGTCAAGCAGAAGCGCACTCCTTTTATACAGTTGCCAGCTGATTCCACATCGATGTCAACAGAACCGGTTTTATTAAACGCATATACAAGTAGAGCCCCCCGACAGAGAGGAGAGGGTGTCAGCAGTAAGTTTGTGTTGACATCACTGATTAATTTGCCCTTCCTCTGTTCCGTTCTAACAATAACCCACAAAAAATAGATCCTGTCTGTGGAGCATACGCCTTTACTCGGTCAGCATTTGGTCAGTAATCCATCAGCATGCTAAAGCTAAAAAAAACAGGAGTGGATCCAAAACAGAGATGAGACGTGAAGGGAATATTCGCATGTCTTCAGTGTTTTGTACCCACTCCTGCTTTTGGCTGCCAAATCATAAGCCAATTCTGATGGGACCATACAGGCCTTACTGATGCTACACAGACAGAATCCGTTGTGCGTCTCATTTTTCCTTCCTTCTGACAGATCAGAAGAAAGGTCAAATAAATGATGATGTCAGCCAGGCTGAAAGCCAAAATAGTGGACCAGTCATGAAGTGGGGAGGGTGGGAATAGCATGAGAAGTCCACAGAGTGGACTTATGACACAGTAGTGAGGTGGAAGCAGCATGAGGAGACCACAGAGTAGCCCAATGACATAGTGTGGAGGTGGCAGCAGCAGCATCAGGAGGAGGCCACAGAGTGGCATAATGACAGTCTTTAGTTGGCAGCAGCATGAGGAGACCACAAAGTGGCCCAATGACAGGGTCTGGAGGTGGAAGCAGTATGAGGAGGCCACCAAGTGACACAATGATAGAGTCTAGAAGTGGTAGCAGTATGAGGAGGCCACAGAGTGGCACAATGACAGAGTCTTTAGTTGGCAGCAGCATGAGGAGACCACAGAGTGGCCCAATGACAGGGTCTGGAGGTGGAAGCAGTATGAGGAGGCCACCGAGTGGCACAATGACATAGTGTGGAGATGGCAGCAGCATGAGGATACCACAGAGTGACAAGGTGACATAGTGTGGAGATGGCAGCAGCATGAGGAGACCACAGACCGACACAATGACAGAGACTGGAGGTGGCGGCAGCATGAGTAGGCCACAGAGTGACACAATGACAGAGTCTGGAGGTGGCAGCAGCAGAAGCATTAGGAGTAGACCACAGAGCGGCACAATGACAGAGTCTGGAGGTGGCTGCAGCATCAGGAGGCCACAGAGTGGCAAGCTGACTTACTGTGGAGGTTAGTGGCAATACCAGTACCCACTGAAGATGGTGGGTGAAAGAAGGAGCCCTTGGCATCAGATGTGTGGCATCAGGCGGGTAACAGCATCAGCTTAGTAGCTGAGGCAGGTAGCCAGAAGAAATCGGTCTCTTTTTTCAAATTGTTGGTGTGGCACCATGGATGATCTAGTCTGATGCATCAGGCATTGGTGTGTGGAAATCCTGGCTGATCCACACCTGATTCATATTGATGCAGTGTCGCACTATGTTCTATATGTGGGCACTTTAAACTGTTGCTAAATGTCATTTCAAATGTACTGTGGTCAAAGACTATTCCGATGCCAATAGACTCAGTGCCTCAAGAGGAATCCTTGATAACCCAGCTAGATATGGTTGACACCTTTCAATACTTGGGTATGACGATATCTCCCAAGGTGGAAGACTCAGTACATCTTAACCTGACCCCATTGATAACCAAAATAAGAGCAAAAATAGGGATTTGGCTAAGACTTCCCTTATCTAGAGCGGACCGAGTTTCATTGGTTAAAATGGTAATTCTACCCCAATTCCTCTATGTTCTTAGGAATTTACCTATTTGGATAGAGGAAAAATATTTCAAATTAATGGAAAGAATAATCAACGATTTGATTTGGGGAAGAAAACGTGTGAGACTCAAATTGGAATACTTTTATAAGCCTTTGGACCATGGGGGTTTAAACCTCCCATGTTTCAAAGGCTATTTCATTGCCGCCCAGTTATGGACGTGCAGTGAGTGGCCAAACAACACTTTCTTAAGTAGCCTAGTAAGAAGCTCTCCACATAATAATATATTTACGCTTTTGGAATCGGGGTTGTTAACTAATAGGGACCGGGGGCATAAAGGGACTATAAAACCATTAATGAAAATGTGGACTGTTACTAGAGAATGGTTGGGAGTAAAAGGATCACTCACATTCACGCCTCTTTGGCACAACACTCACTTACAGATATTAGATGGTATAGCACAGGCTCAATTCTGGCAAAAGAATGGGATTCTTTTCCTGGCACAGGTTGTTAATAATGGAGAAATTGTGCCGTTTGTGGAATTATCACATAGTATAGAGAATTTGTCATGGTTTAGGTATTTTCAGCTTCGTTCGGCACTTGCTAGTTTAGATGATAAATCACTTTTAGAAATAGATAATTCCTCCCCGCTTAATGAGAGGTTTGAGAAGGCACCAGTAAGAATGAAGATTTCCAATATATATAAATTATTAATTAATTCACGGTTTTCCAAGACACAATCACCAGGGCAAAAGGCTTGGGTGAGGGAGTGCCCAAATATACAAAGTGTAGGGTGGGGGACTATTTTTACTAACCCAGGTGTACTATCCCACAACTTTTATCACGTCCTAATACAGTTCAATATTTATCATAGATTATACGTTACCCCAACTTGGCTTAATAGGTGTGGATTAAAAGATTCCTCCAACTGTCCTCGATGTGACACTGCCGGTGCGGATTACATACATATGATCTGGGCATGCCCAGAACTTGGGGCATACTGGAGTGGTATTAACAAGGTTCTTATATACAGACTAAAAACACAGATTCCTCTTGAGCCACAATTGTTTTTGCTGAATGATCTCTCGATACTAGCTAGTCATAAACCCCAAAAGATTCTAATAGGCAGAATATTACTATTGGCCAGGGTCCTGATTAGACGGAGTTGGTTTGCACGACAGGCCCCAGAAGTAAACAAATAGATAAATCTGGTGAATAAGGTGAAAAATTATGAGCGGATTCTCTATAAGCAGAGGGGTGGAATTGAGAAATGGGTTAAGATATGGGACGGTTGGTAATTCTGACAGGACTGTACAACTGTAATTTATCCTAATTGTTATTATTATTTATTTATTTTTATTTATAATATATTTTTTTTGCCCCCTTTTTCTCTCCTCCCTTCTCCTTATTTATTCAAGGGGGGCTGGGTGTGGAGGCGGGGGTGCATGCATCAGGCTCGGGAGGGGGTATCAAGGGGGGGGGGAAAGAATAGGAGGGTTTGAAAAATGTATACCAATTTCCAATTACATTTTTGTGTACTGTTTGTATAATAATAAAGATGTTAAATAAAAAATAAAAAAAGGTATCGCCACATCCGTGACAACCTGGTCTATAAAAATATCACATTATCTAACCTGTCAGATGAATGTTGTAAATAACAAAAAATAAAAACTGCCAAAACAAAAAAAAAATGTACTGTGGTATCGTGCTATAATTCCCTTTAACAGGCTGGCAGTGTCATTTACCTTTATTCGCCCCTAGGTGGTGCTTGCACCACTTATATATACATATAGCTGGGGGGTGTCAAGTCAGTGTGTGTGTTGAGCACACCATTTTTTTTCCCACCGAAATAAGTCAGAAAAGATTTTACCACATAAGTGCAGCGCTTAACGCTGAATACAATTTATTTTCCACCTAAATAATTCACAAAAGATTTTACCACATATAACTGCAGTGCTGAACGCTGAATACAATTTATTTTTCCACCAAAATAATTCAGAAAAGATTTTACCGCACATTAGTGCAGCGCTGAATGCTGAATAAAATGTAGTTTTCCATCAAAATACTTCAATAATAATTTTACCACATATGACGGAGCACGGAGATTGAAAGGGTCTTCGGATTCCCCCGCACTATATGGACGTCCCAGAAATGAACAGCTGCTCTCAACAGCAGCTCCTAGGAACGTCATGGAGCTATCCGATCATCCGACATCTATTCGCTCCTCTGAAGGATTATTTTGAAAGTGTGTAGAAGCCACACAGGGCCCCCACGCTGCAAATTTATCATGGAGACATCATGGAGATTTAACCGCATATAACCGCAGCGCTGACCGCTGAATAAATTTTGTTTTTCAACAGAAATACTTCATTAAAGATTTTACTACATATAACCGCCACTGACTGACTGTTACCACAGGTACTTCTGTGAACTCCTGCACCACTACTTCCCGGGTTGGTAGGCTGCTGCAAAGCAGGTACTCTACCACGGGCACGTTTGGCTCCCGACCTCCCACTGCTGCCACCCTGCTGAATCCCAGCCATGCTTTCAACACATATGACCGCCAACGTGAACTGAGAATGTATTTTTCTCTCTGCACTGAAATAGGCCACTAAATGATTTATACACATATAACCGCCACCGACGTGAACTGAGAATGTATTTTTCTGTTTGCACTGAAATAGGCCACTAAATGCTTTCAACACATATAACCGCCGCCGAAGTGAACTGAGAATGTATTTTTTTTAGTTTCTACTGAAATAGGCCACTAAAAGCTTTCAACACATATAACCGCCGCTGACGTGAACCGAGAATGTATTTTTCTGTTTGTACTGAAATAGGCCACTAAATGCTTTTATCACATATAACCGCCGCCGACATGAACTGAGAATGTATTTTTCTGTTTGTACTGAAATACAAAATAACACATATAACCACCACACTGACTGACTGATTAAAATAATTTTCCAAAGTTTTTTTTCCCAAAGTTGTAAAACTCAAACAAAAATTCTAAAAATGTGGTATCGCTCTAATCTGACACACACATATTATATATACACACACACATATAACATACACACACACATTATATATATGCAGTACATACACATATATTATATGTGTACACACATACACATGTCTTCTGGGTAGCAGTTCTGCTGTTTTAGACATACAGCCTCTTATAAAGCCGCAGAACCCACACCCGTTTGGGGTTTACTTGTGCGCGCCTTCTGCCTGCCCTCTGACTCTTTGGTTACTGCAGCTCTCTGGGGTAGACCCACTCGGAGAAAGAACTCATCCTAGCTGTTTCTTGTAGGCTGCTTTCCAGCTTGAAAACATTATTTTGATCAAAACATTATTTTGATTTGTCTTGCTCCGCACCACATCGCAGACAGAAAAACGCTGCTTGCAGCGTTTTTCTGTCCGCGATGGGGACGCAACCAAACGGAACGGAATACATTCTGGTGCATTCCGTTTCGTTCAGTTCAGTTTTGTCCCCATTGACAATGAATGGGGACAAAACTGAAGCATTTTATTCCGATATTGAGATCTTATGACGGATCTCAATAGTGGAATTGAAAACGCTAATGTGAAAGTAGCCTTATCTGTCTGGACTTGATTAGGGAAAGTGCACGATGCTGCACATAGCAGAGACGAATGTTTTTTGGATGACATCACGTTTATTATGTGATGATGCTGTCAATTTCTCTCTTTCTTATCAGATGTTCCTAAACTCTATACTCTGGAAACAGGGACAAATCCTTTTGGGGGTCAACTTCTAGCTCAGCTATGTTTTAGCTGCTTTGATTTTCCATTCTATCCCTTGCTGTATATGGTCTGTCTATACAGCCGGTGACTCCCATAGTCAACAGACCACACAATGCGAAGTGATCTAGCAGCGCACATTAGGATTCCCAATTTCCCTTTTCTAGTAAGCAATACAATGCGTTGTGCATTTCCTATGAGAGAGCAGTGTGAGGGAGCAGGGCCTGGATAGATGTATGGTGCATCAGACAGACTTTGCCCCTTGTATGATGACTTGTGTATAAGAGCTCAGGTTATTAATTAACCAGGACTAACAATCTGGTATTTCTTCATCCACTGGATGGAAAGCAGTAAAGGCAGATTTTGGCCGGGGACTTTATTACGGCTCAGGACCCATGGGAATGCACCCATGACTGGAATGTAATGCTTCTACATGCAGGACAAAAACAAACCAGGCAGCAGTCACTCTCAATGGAAAAGTACCAGTGCTTGTCTATCATATTGTACTCGGGGACAGGATCAGAAACGGCTTAGATCTGCTGCAATAGGATCATGAGCACGAAGGGCGTTTAACCAGCCAGACACTAACGTGTGACAGGGCGATCATACAGCAAGCATGCCAAATACTCAGCCTGTGCCGCCCCATTACTTCTAGAAAATACATGGATCCTAAATATAGCCCGGCCCCTACCCACACCGACGGGTTACATGTAGCATTGCATAATAATCACTGTACATGTCTCATACTGACGGGTTACATGTAGCATTGTATAATAATCACTGTACATGTCTCATACCGACGGGTTACATGTAGCATTGTATAATAATCACTGTACATGTCTCATACCGACGGGTTACATGTAGCATTGCATAATAATCACTGTACATGTCTCATACCGACGGATTACATGTAGCATTGCATAATAATCACTGTACATGTCTCATACTGACGGGTTACATGTAGCATTGTATAATAATCACTGTACATGTCTCATACCGACGGGATACATGTAGCATTGCATAATAATCACTGTACATGTCTCATACCGACGGGTTACATGTAGCATTGTATAATAATCACTGTACATGTCTCATACTGACGGGTTACATGTAGCATTGTATAATAATCACTGTACATGTCTCATACCGACGTGTTACATGTAGCATTGTATAATAATCACTGTACATGTCTCATACCGACGGGTTACATGTAGCATTGCATAATAATCACTGTACATGTCTCATACCGACGGATTACATGTAGCATTGCATAATAATCACTGTACATGTCTCATACTGACGGGTTATATGTAGCATTGTATAATAATCACTATACATGTCTCATACCGACGAGTTACATGTAGCATTGTATAATAATCACTGTACATGTCTCATACCGACGGGTTACATGTAGCATTGTATAATAATCACTGTACATGTCTCATACCGACGGGTTACATGTAGCATTTATAATAATCACTGTACATGTCTCATACCGACGGGTTATATGTAGCATTGTATAATAATCACTGTACATGTCTCATACTGACGGGTTATATGTAGCATTGTATAATAATCACTGTACATGTCTCATACCGACGGGTCACATGTAGCATTGCATAATAATCACTATACATGTCTCATACTGACGAGTTACATGTAGCATTGTATACTAATCACTGTACATGTCTCATACCGACGGGTTACATGTAGCATTGCATACTAATCACTGTACATGTCTCATACCGACGGGTTACATGTAGCATTGTATAATAATCACTGTACATGTCTCATACCGACGGGTCACATGTAGCATTGCATAATAATCACTATACATGTCTCATACCGACGGGTTATATGTAGCATTGTATAATAATCACTGTACATGTCTCATACCGACGGGTTACATGTAGCATTGTATAATAATCACTGTACATGTCTCATACCGACGGGTTACATGTAGCATTGCATACTAATCACTGTACATGTCTCATACCGACGGGTTACATGTAGCATTGTATAATAATCACTGTACATGTCTCATACCGACGGGTCACATGTAGCATTGCATAATAATCACTGTACATGTCTCATACCGACGGGTTATATGTAGCATTGTATAATAATCACTGTACATGTCTCATACCGACGGGTTACATGTAGCATTGTATAATAATCACTGTACATGTCTCATACCGACGGGTTACATGTAGCATTGCATACTAATCACTGTACATGTCTCATACCGACGGGTTACATGTAGCATTGTATAATAATCACTATACATGTCTCATACCGACGGGTTACATGTAGCATTGCATACTAATCACTGTACATGTCTCATACCGACGGGTTACATGTAACATTGTATAATAATCACTGTACATGTCTCATACCGACGGGTTACATGTAGCATTGTATAATAATCACTGTACATGTCTCATACTGACGGGTTACATGTAACATTGTATAATAATCACTGTACATGTCTCATACTGACGGGTTACATGTAGCATTGCATAATAATCACTGAACATGTCTCATACCGACGGGTTACATGTAGCATTGTATAATAATCACTGTACATGTCTCATACCGACGGGTTATATGTAGCATTGCATAATAATCACTGTACATGTCTCATACCGACGGGTTACATGTAGCATTGTATAATAATCACTATACATGTCTCATACCGACGGGTTATATGTAGCATTGTATAATAATCACTGTACATGTCTCATACTGACGGGTTATATGTAGCATTGCATAATAATCACTGTACATGTCTCATACCGACGGGTTACATGTAGCATTGTATAATAATCACTGTACATGTCTCATACCGACGGGTTACATGTAGCATTGTATAATAATCACTGTACATGTCTCATACCGACGTGTTACATGTAGCATTGCATAATAATCACTGTACATGTCTCATACCGACGGGTTATATGTAGCATTGCATAATAATCACTGTACATGTCTCATACTGACGGGTTATATGTAGCATTGTATAATAATCACTGTACATGTCTCATACTGACGGGTTATATGTAGCATTGCATAATAATCACTGTACATGTCTCATACTGACGGGTTACATGTAGCATTGTATAATAATCACTGTACATGTCTCATACTGACGGGTTACATGTAGCATTGTATAATAATCACTGTACATGTCTCATACCGACGGGTTACATGTAGCATTGTATAATAATCACTGTACATGTCTCATACCGACGGGTTATATGTAGCATTGCATAATAATCACTGTACATGTCTCATACCGACGGGTTACATGTAGCATTGTATAATAATCACTATACATGTCTCATACCGACGGGTTATATGTAGCATTGTATAATAATCACTGTACATGTCTCATACTGACGGGTTATATGTAGCATTGCATAATAATCACTGTACATGTCTCATACCGACGGGTTACATGTAGCATTGTATAATAATCACTGTACATGTCTCATACCGACGGGTTACATGTAGCATTGTATAATAATCACTGTACATGTCTCATACCGACGTGTTACATGTAGCATTGCATAATAATCACTGTACATGTCTCATACCGACGGGTTATATGTAGCATTGCATACTAATCACTGTACATGTCTCATACTGACGGGTTATATGTAGCATTGTATAATAATCACTGTACATGTCTCATACTGACGGGTTATATGTAGCATTGCATAATAATCACTGTACATGTCTCATACTGACGGGTTACATGTAGCATTGTATAATAATCACTGTACATGTCTCATACTGACGGGTTACATGTAGCATTGTATAATAATCACTGTACATGTCTCATACCGACGGGTTACATGTAGCATTGTATAATAATCACTGTACATGTCTCATACCGACGGGTCACATGTAGCATTGCATAATAATCACTATACATGTCTCATACTGACGGGTTACATGTAACATTGTATAATAATCACTATACATGTCTCATACCGACGGGTTACATGTAGCATTGTATAATAATCACTGTACATGTCTCATACTGACGGGTTACATGTAACATTGTATAATAATCACTATACATGTCTCATACTGACGGGTTACATGTAACATTGTATAATTATCACTGTACATGTCTCATACCGACGGGTTACATGTAGCATTGTATAATAATCACTGTACATGTCTCATACCGACTGGTCACATGTAGCATTGTATAATAATCACTGTACATGTCTCATACCGACGGGTTACATGTAGCATTGTATAATAATCACTATACATGTCTCATACCGACGGGTTATATGTAGCATTGCATACTAATCACTGTACATGTCTCATACTGACGGGTTATATGTAGCATTGCATAATAATCACTGTACATGTCTCATACCGACGGGTTACATGTAGCATTGTATAATAATCACTGTACATGTCTCATACCGACGTGTTACATGTAGCATTGCATACTAATCACTGTACATGTCTCATACCGACGGGTTATATGTAGCATTGCATACTAATCACTGTACATGTCTCATACTGACGGGTTATATGTAGCATTGTATAATAATCACTGTACATGTCTCATACTGACGGGTTATATGTAGCATTGCATAATAATCACTGTACATGTCTCATACTGACGGGTTACATGTAGCATTGTATAATAATCACTGTACATGTCTCATACTGACGGGTTACATGTAGCATTGTATAATAATCACTGTACATGTCTCATACTGACGGGTTACATGTAGCATTGTATAATAATCACTGTACATGTCTCATACCGACGGGTCACATGTAGCATTGCATAATAATCACTATACATGTCTCATACTGACGGGTTACATGTAACATTGTATAATAATCACTATACATGTCTCATACCGACGGGTTACATGTAGCATTGTATAATAATCACTGTACATGTCTCATACCGACGGGTTACATGTAACATTGTATAATAATCACTATACATGTCTCATACTGACGGGTTACATGTAACATTGTATAATAATCACTGTACATGTCTCATACCGACGGGTTACATGTAACATTGTATAATAATCACTGTACATGTCTCATACCGACTGGTCACATGTAGCATTGTATAATAATCACTGTACATGTCTCATACCGACTGGTCACATGTAGCATTGTATAATAATCACTGTACATGTCTCATACCGACGGGTTACATGTAGCATTGCATAATAATCACTGTACATGTCTCATACCGACGGGTTACATGTAGCATTGTATAATAATCACTGTACATGTCTCATACCGACGGGTCACATGTAGCATTGCATAATAATGCTGTGCGTGAAATTGGCACCTGACCAGTGAGTGTTAATATGCCCAATAGTTAGCACAGGGTGGATCTTCCCTCTTGGTGTGCATTTCTTTCTGAAGGTTTTGATGAATTAGGTCACCTGGCAAAGACAAGGTTAAATATTCTGACACTTCAGGTTTTTTTCAGCTGCTGGAGCAATATCTTGACGTGCCGGATGCCTAAACACCCACTGGATTTCAATCCATTAACAACTTGGGCCCATAGTGCCCGGTTGTTAAAAAGTAGGTCACCAAAAAAAAAAAAGAGAGAGACAGGAGATAGGCCAAAAACATCACAACACGCAGACTACCTGAGTGTACACCGAGGCCTAGCCGCCATATGTGTCTCCAACTCACCGGTGTAGGAGGGCTGACGTGTGGTAGGCACTGACAGGGCTCTTTGGGACTGCACCAGAATAGATTCACCTTACGTCCTGTGGATAACATCAGAGGACTAAAGGTGGATTTCGGGGGGAACTGGCCAACCATCTAATCTCTATAGGGGTATCCTAACTTTTCCATGATGACAGAAAGAAGGATCGGGCATGTTGGACTCAGCTCTGCTACGTTTGACACCCCCCCCCCATTCCTGCTACTGCTGTGCATATCCAGTCACCTGTAACACGACACAGGTCATGAATTACACGCAGCGATCATTTCCCCAGCACCTTTATTGCCGAACTACACGTAGCTAGAAGAGCATGGGAAGGAATATTTGACATTTCCGATGAGAGCAGAAAATGGTCTGGACTGCAAGAGTTAAAATAGAACTAAAAGCGACCGCAGCAGAAAGCATGAAAGGATCCGAAATGATGCGACTTCCTTGGTGGAGGTTTTTGTCTCCTTTAAGGCTGCACCACTTTCTCTATTTCACACAGACGCATGTAGCAGAGCAGAGTTTGTCAGATGTAGCAGAGCAGACTTGGAGCCCCAAAGAGTTACAGCCCCAACATCAGCTCTGCTGCATGCGCCTTTCTGTGGGAACTGTGACAACCTTGAGGAGTTAAAGCCATTGTGTCAGGGACTAAAGAGACACAGGCTGCGGCATCCATCTGATTAGCCGGCCTGTAATCCTGGTTCCGGCTACTGATGGAAGAGTTGTGACTTGTCAGTATGCCACTCTCACTTGGTGCCCGCAGGAAGCCACCTATAAGGCTGTCAGCTGCCCCACAGACCCCACCCCAGGCACCCACACATGCCACCTAAACTTGTGTCCCCCATGCCAGGTAGACAGAGATGTGCTGCTGTCACTAATGCCAGGCTCAGACACAACACAACACACAAGACAGTAAAGAAGGTGCACAGCCTGCGGGCTCATACCATACCCCTTCCAGTCCAGGGACCAGCCCTAGTGCTGCAGAACGAGGGCTCCGGCTGCATAGGCACTGCCACCCTGCCCGGGACGTGTGTAGGGGGGATAAGGAGGCTTTTATTAGGGAGCTGTGTGCAGTGAGTGTGTGGAGCGCGGTCTAGCAGCGCAGTCTCTCTTATGTCACAGAATAGCAAATTAGTTCTCAGAATTTCGGGGCCGGGCTTCGAAGTTGAAAGCCTACGTCACGGCCAAAGACATACCACGTGACTCCCCCAGCCGGGCGAAACCAAGTCACTCAGGGGGGTCCGGGGAGCCCTATATGCTGAAAGCCCGATTAAGAGCCGGAAAAAAGATGAACCCCTATGAAGGGCCTTTTTTTCTGGCTGGGCAGCGTGCCCGGAGGAACCCCAAGTGCCCGCAGACGGCGACGATAGGCAGAAGGACAGTGAAAGGGGCTGGCTGGGAGACTCTCCGTCCTCCCCTGCCTTCTTATAATGGTAGGATCAGAAGCTCAAATTCCGAGAATTGAGCCCTGTTGATTCTTAGAACTGGGGGTTCTTAGAAGTGGTGATGCAAGGATTTTCTAGGAAAGCCCTACCAGGTGATTGCTTCTCTTTCATTCTGTTTTTATGACTTGCTGGGGCTGGAGGCTGCTGGCTCCTCTGCTCTCTTGTGATTTCTCCTGCTGTGTTGCTGCTCACTTTGCTCGGGAGCTGACAGTGTGCCCGTGCTGCTCTCCCTGGCATGGTGTGGCATTAGTCGCTGCTGCCCTCCCTGTCTCTGTCTGGCTTCCCTGCTCCATACGTGTGTGTGTGTGTGTGCAGGAGACTGTCTGGAGGGTGGCAGTGCCCCTTCCCTCACAGGGGGCAGCAGCAGCGATAACAGGGTGGATTTATGGAGCTGCTGGCTGGCAGGGAGGGCGCAGTCTGGCTGCCCAAAAAACTCTCCAGGAGGATTAAGAGGATTTCTGGCTAACGGTGCCCGTTTTGAGGGGATTAGGGCCGGCGGACGTTCCCTCTCGCGCTCCTCTCCATTGCTCAGTGTTTACTATGAAGGAACTTGGCACAGGGGGGCGCCTCGTAAATCACCCTCGCCCAGTGAACTTGTGCTGGCGCCGCTCCACACGCTACTCCCGGAGACCACCGCACGGAGCAGCCTGGGGGGGTCCTGAGGCGCGCGGCTGGTGCCCATGGCTGTGCCCTGACAGGGCGCCCCGTTCTAGGCAGGAATTCCCTGGGTGACTTTGTTATTATTATTATTATTTCTTTTTGGTTGACTCTCCTAAATGCACGGGACCCCCACCCAGGGGGTGCCCACCCGTGCCCTCTTTAGCTGTAGTACATTGGGCGCCCTGCAGGTTACAGGACATTTTGTATTCCATGATGCCAGTAGTCGCTTCCTTCAGCGCAGGAACGCCGTCCACACAAGTGGTAAATAACAGATGTCTGCGCGCGGTGTCTGGCGCGGGAGCGCCCCCTGCCGCTCGCTATCAGAACGTCGCTCTTTGATAAAATTCCCCAGCGACGCGCTAAATTTAGAGAAAACGCTGCTGACACTGAGGGGGAAGCGGCGGAGCCGTACTTACCTCACCGCCTAAATGGCCTTTCATACCGCTCCTTGGAAGCCTTGCCAAGGGGCTAAATAATACACGCTCCCCCCCCCCGTGGCTTGACTGGAGGTTAACTGGAGGTTTCGCATTCCTCCGCACTGGCTGAAGGGCAGCAATGGATTTTTAGGCGATGTGTGTGAGGGAAAATATCATGGCGCTCCATCGCTCATGTCTTCCCTCAGACTGTAGATATAGATATCTCATGTAACGACCATTGTAGTCGCCACTTGTCCGGTGCCGCAGAGCTGCGTTTGTCCTTTGGTATGGCAGGGTGTTATTTGTGGCGACTAAACTCCATTGCCTTGGCTTCAATGAGAAATGTCAGGAGTGTTGTGCCCGGTGAAGGTCTGGGGCACTGGGGTGAAGGTGGGCACGCTATTTCTGCACTGATAATTATGTACTGGCCAGGCACCTGCAATTTAGGGGAAGCCTGTGTAAAATATAAAGCCTTCATCCATAGATGCAGCTCTTGGGTGGCACAAGCCACGGAAAAAGGGACAAAATACAGGTTCCATAATAGAAACATGTTCCTTGGCCGGGGGCTGGTGCCGTATTTGGGAGGGCAGGAATGTCACAGATACAAAGGAGGTGTCTCTAACCAAGGCATTCCGCGCCAGGTCCAAGCCAGAGACCTGTCATTTCATGGCCGGGGGGAGGACTTGTTGAGTCAGGATTCAGAAAAACTCCATAAAATTATTTTATTTAAGCAAGAAAAGGGCAAAACAGCAGAACAAACGTGTGAGTGTTTATCCAAACACAACTTTTCTGAGGGACAGAAGAGCGCCTGCCAGAGTGTGGAGAGAGAGCGCGCACTGCCACCTAGTGGCCGCCGGCTGTATCCCTCAGGGCTCTTCACGTTTTTCATGAAAGGATGCAAAAGTGTAAGGCCGGGTTCACATGAAATAATTTTTTTTTGTCATCCGTTTAAGGTATACATTGGAAAAAAAAGCGTAGCCTGCATAATATCCCGCATAAAAAAGTATATGTTTAAGGTATCCTTTTCTTTACAGTGGAACTGTATGGTGAACAGATGCCGCTGCATGGCATCAGTCTGAGGCATACGGTTTTTGTATACAATCGAGCAGATGGCAAAAAACGGGATGTGACCCCCAGCCTAAAGCTGTGTGTTTGTATTACGTTTGATTAGGAGAGTAAAAGTGGAAGGCCAGGTTCACATTACGCGTTTGTATTACATTTAACATCTACGACAAACGGATGGAGACAGTGGCCTGCGTCACCCAAGGGTTGCATTGTAAGGCTACTTTCACACTTGCGTTTGGTGCGGATCCGTCATGGATCTGCACAGATGGATCAGTTCAGATAATGCAACCGTCTGCATCCGCTCAGAACGGATCCGTTTGTATTATCTGTAACCTAGCCAAGTACGGATCCGTCTTGAACACCATTGAAAGTCAATGGAGGACGGATCCGTTTTTGATTGTGCCAGATTGTGTCAGAGAAAACGGATCCGTCCTGACCCACAATGTAAGTCAATGGCGACGGATCCGTTTTGGCTCAGTTTCGTCAGACGGACAACAAAACGCTGCAAGCGGCGTTTTGGTGTCTGCCTCCAGAGCGGAATGGAGATGGAACGAAGGCAAACTGATGCATTCTGAGCGGATCCTTTTCCATTCAGAATGCATTAGGGCAAAACTGATCCGTTTTGGACCGCTTGGGAGAGCCCTGAACGGATCTCACAAAAGGAAACCAAAACGAGTGTGAAAGTAGCCTAAAAACAATATACGTTTTTTTACTGTACTCTGCAGGATGGAAATGCGTAGTGTACCACACTTTTGCATCCTTTTTCCCCCTAATGTATATGTTACACCTAGGGCAAACACGTGATGTGAACACAGCCCAATACACTACGCTGTCCTATTCTGCAGAGTCCTGCAAAGAAATGCCCCTGTGGGGTATCCGTTTATTATGTACGTCATGTGTATGTGTTAAACGCGATGTGAACGCTGTCATGCCTGGACATGACTACAGACCTTCTGTTTCCGCCATGTCGTATATAAAAATATACAAAACATTGTACACTTAGTATCTGAAATAAAACGAGTTTTCTTTGGGTGTTACGTTTATTAGACTTTTCATGCCTGTAAACCAAGAGGGCATTTATGTCTTGGACGCAGCTTCTGTGACTGATATACAGCCCACGAGAGGTGGGGTGAGCTGGAGTTGGCACCATGCCTATGGGCTCACCCTCAGACACCACAGCAGGTTCTGATCATGACGGCGTTGGGCTCCATGAGGGCTTCACTTCTGTGTGTGCCCGAGCTCCATGCCCCACATTGCTGCTGTGGTAGCTACGGACTGCTATGCCAGCTCTTCTGGCAGGACGTTTGCAACGTGAAGCCTCCATGACAGAGCAGAGCTGGCCTTCTCATCTGTTACATACCTTTTTTTTTTTTTGCAATGACGATTTTTATCTTTTGCCAGGGCACACGACGGCTGGTGTGATTAACCAGTTGAGTGCTGCGCCTTCTTGTGTCGCTGCTCTCCTCTGATACTGTTACAAGCTGTTGGTTAAATAAGGAATGAGTAACATTGCAGGGAGCGCTCGCTGCCAGTCACAAATCCCAGGCGGCCTTTTAAATTATTAATCCATTGAACTTGAAAGTGATTCTCTGCTGGAAAGCAAACTGGGCAAATTGCCCCTCATAACAGTTTTTCCTATGAGGAACAGATTAAAACCACTTTTTTTAATAGGAGAGCATGAGTTATCCCTTGAGACATTGAAGCAGCAGAATTGCTCCTGTGGCAGAGCAGGGGTGCACTGATAACATCTGGAAATGATGTATATTACTATTTTCTGGAATATATGCTGGCATAGCGTTATGTCACATGTGGCTTCAACAGGTCGAATGGATTGTGGCCGTGACATTACAGGGCATGGCAGCCGTTCTTCTCTGCCCCAAGGTTTGATAGATGCCACTATACCAATGCTATGTCCTTGGGTCTTGTTCCTGCTCCTTCATCATCCCCCTGCTTTTATATACAGACCTCTTGGGCCTCTATAGTAACAGTTGGAAAAACATATACATAGGTCTGGCTTGCAAATTGCATACGAGCAACAGTTATGCTGATGGTGCTGTAGATTTAGAAGTTTCCAACCTCCCAATACTACTATGAGAAGTACAGTATTTGTCAGCTACAGTTTCTGGGAGGATATGTCACAAAAGCCAAGGTAAAATCTGCCTCTAAGTGAATAGACAGTAGAATAAGAAAACGTTTCCACTTGTAACAATTATACTACTGATGCTATAGGAAAACGTATTGTATTGTGGTGGCGGTACATCCGACATGCCACATACAGTACTGTTTGATTTACTAACGAGGGCCGTAGCCAATGGACAGTTTGTGGGATCAGCTCAACTGCAGGCAGAACCTGAGTAGGATAGAAAATCCACGTTCTTTATCGCCATCTGGTGGCGGATTGTGGAACTCTTGCTTTGGTGACCACAAGCTAGCCTAGGAGCTGAAGCACGATTTGCATTGGAATATAGAGCCCCATTTTTATGCTTGAGCCCAAATAACGCAATGCTTTATCCATTTCACTAATCCTGCACCCTTCCTGAGGCCAAATGACTTTAATCTGTGTGGAAATACAATTCACATTCAATTAAAGGGGTGCTTTCAATGCCTGGTCTGATGTTCATTGTTTATAGGTGTTGTTCCTTGGACCCTGACTTCCAAGTTTTGGATTTTGACAAGTAAAATGTGTTTTGTGTTAGGGAAGCCTACGAGGGAGTGCATACTGTATGGCCATGTCCCAGACTAGCTTTTCAGGAAGGTTAAATGTACTAGAGTTCACTGGGTGAAGAAATCCCAGTCTGAGTCAAATATTTCCCAGAATGAGACGGCTGCAGTGTCCACCCCTATCCCTCTGTGTACAGGAAAGCAATGTACAGCAGGTAGTGTGGTGATAACATAGGATGTGTCTGTTAATATTCTACTTGCAATCCTATGTATGTAAGAGGCTGTTCAGCTCTCACTGTAGAAGGTAATGTCTTATATGGATATTACTTGGATATTTTAATGGCATACTATTAAATTGGATACTTCTGATCAGGTAGTCTAGGCAAAGAACTGGACATGTTTGTCCATATAGTAGAGCCTGGTATAGTAGGACATCAGTGGTTCCAGATCGTATTGATAAGGATTTATGACTTTTGGCCTGCCGGTGAGTCTATTTTTTTTTCCTCTTAATGTAATCCAACAATCGGTGGTTTTCTTCATTTTTGGACTGTTCTTTCTCTGTGGATGGAAATGTACAAAACAGGTAGAGAAACCACTGGGCGAGGGAAATACCTAGTTTCAGGGTTCCTTGGAATAGGAAGAGGAAATGACTCCTATATTAACCGTTTGGTAGCTGTTAAGTTATCTGTTGGGCCAGCTGTTTTGTCCGTTCATCCATTCTGAAATCTTCCTCTTTCATTTATGGAAATATCAGTTACATTTTACTTAAGTATTTCATTGCTTTGCTTATATTCATATAGGGTCCAGATTTTGGTCTCTGTCTCCATAGGGGCTCACAATATAATCTCCCTCTATCATCATAGTCACTTAGCCATCAGAAGTCATGTGTTAAATTGTGAGAAGAAACCAAGGTACCTAGGAAATTAACATAAAGACTCCATCCAGATTCTCTTTACTGTAACATAGGACTCATTATATGGAAACCTGAGGACCAACTGGAGTGCTGACATGTCCTGGCACACTTTCCATGCTGTAACTAAGGCTACATGCACACAACTGTATGTGTTTTGCTGTACGCAAATTGCGGATCCGCAAAAAAAAAAAACAATGGCATTCGTATGCCATCCGTTTATTTTTTTTTGCGGATCCATTGTAACAATGCCTAAAACGGACAAGAATAGGACATGTTCTATTTTTTTTTGTGGGGCTACGGAACGGATATGCTGATGCAGACAGCACACGGTGTTGAAATTAATGAGTCTGGATCCTATCCGCAAAAAAACAAAAACGGAATTGACGCAAACAAACAACATTCGTGGGCATGTAGCCTAAGTCATAGCTTCTTAGTAGATGGAATCACAGCAGTCGTCTAACATGTAAAATCTAACATCACTGTAGTATATGATATGACAATATCATCAATATGACATCTATCTGACATGCATACTCATATATATATATATATATTTTTTTTTTTCAGTAGTCAAAGAAGAGTTTGGATTTTGAATTGAAACTTTGGGTAAGTACTTGTGTGTTTCATCTTCATTGTATGTACAAGTCACTGGTTGGTTAGCACCTGCATGTTACTCCACTTTCATAAGTGGCGAAAATGAAGTGGTCCATAAATAACACAAACCACCAAAAGTGGAAGTTGAAACTTGTTTGAAATGTTATTCACGGTAGCTAACAGCAGTTATAGACAAGTATTGAAGTATTGGGTCTTCTTTGCTTTAGGATAGGGGCAACAATGACATCTGCAACTGACAGCTGCATCCAGTTCACACGGCACGCTAATGATGTCCTCTTGAATCTTAATCGTCTTCGAAGTAGAGACATCCTGACAGATGTGATCATCGTTGTAAATCGGGAACACTTTCGAGCTCACAAGACGGTCCTGATGGCTTGCAGGTTAGTGCAGATGGGTGGCATTTCTGATGAATTTTCTATGTTTTATTATAGTCGATACTAGATGTTATACCATCTAGTATTGACTATAATTTTCATTTTTGCCCATGTATCTTATTTGACCTTTTTTGTAGAAATGTAAATGAGTTTTATTTTTTATTATAATTTTTTCTTTCAGTGGGTTATTCTATGCCATCTTCACCGACCAGATGAAGTGCAACATGAACATCATCAACCTTGATCCGGAAATCAGTGCAGAGGGCTTTAGGGTCCTTTTGGATTTCATGTACACTTCTCGACTTAGCTTAAGAGACAGCAGCATTATGGCAGTCATGAGCACTGCACTTTACCTACAGATGGAGCATGTCGTGGATACCTGTCAGAGGTTCCTCAAGTCCAGGTAGAGTTTTGTTATTTCCATCAGTAAATGTTTTTACCCTGCTTATTTGTTCCATGCACTACAATGATCTTGTTTTCTCTTCTGTAGATAATGGTTAACTTATTTTGGGCTATAAGTATAATTTTTTTGTCTTTGTTTTTTGACAGTGAAGATATTGTGAGTTCTGTGAAACCATCTAGAGGAGAAGATTTTCTACAAGGCAGGTCAATGTTGCCTCCTGATGTTATGGCCTACAGAAACTGTGAGATATCAGAAAATACTGTACCTCTTCGTAATACAGCTATCTGTGATGGAAGGTCCTATATACCCAATTTATACAATGGCTCTCCATCCTCAATACCCTCTGTATGGTCACATACCAGTCCATGGGTTTCTGTTTCCCAGAGGAGAGGTAAGAGATGTTCAGATGGCTGACATCCAAAGATCAAATAGATATCCTAAGGAAAGTGTGTTACCTGGTGAAAATTCAAGGACTGTGCTAGGAGATTACAGGAAAGCAGTCACAGACTTGTCTGTCAATGTGTGCCACACCAACATCTACTCTCCTAAGGAGGCTTCATTGGAAGACCCCCGTAGTGACTCTCAATACAATGTGCTTGCAATCTCCCGGTCTGCTGGTCCATCCATAAGAAGCAGCCCATTCTATAATTGTGACAAAGGGAAAGAGGAGGAAAGAACATCCTCAGAGGATGAAATAGCGCACTTTAAACCTACAAACTCTCCAGTAAACCGCAAAGGTCTTGTTAGCCCTCAAAGTCCACAGAAGTCAGACTGCCAACCTAACTCTCCAACAGAGTCCAGCAGCAGTAAAAATGCTCGAATTTCACAAGGATCCAGCTCTCCTATGTCAAAATCTACAGACCCAAAAGCTTGTAACTGGAAAAAGTATAATTGCTGAATTCTCTGAACCAGAGTGACAAGGAAGCGTGCGCCAACCAAAGTGAAATGGTCAACCTGTCTCCACCATTTTACACTTCTCAGACATGTCAACAGCAAGTTAAATCAGAAAATATGGACATACAAACGTCATCTAAACTTAATGTGAGCCCTGAAGACACAGCCATTCACCAGGCTAGCAAGCTGAACAGCCTGGTAAACAGGTAAGCACTGAAAAGCTAACAAAATAAAAAGTTTCCCTTAGTTATACGCAGTTCAATTAAATCTCACGATTTCGCTTGTAGAAAATGGTTCATTTTTTTTTACCCTTCCTTATGATCATAAAACAACACATGAGTAACTTGTTTGTTCTATTCTCAGGAGTATGGAGGGGTCACCTTTGAGCAGTGAAGGACATTCGCCTCTTTACATCCATACACCCAAGTTCAACATGTTTTCTTCACAATCCCCTCCAGAATTGTGTCCACACACCCCGGGTTCAAACTTTGGAGAAGAGATAGTTGAGACCCAGTCAGAGTTTTCAGACTCAAGCTGTGGTAAGTTCACATTTGAAAACCAAAAACTCAGCTATCATTTAGAACGCATATTACTTAAGCTGTAAGTTGCTAAGTACTACTGCAATGAACCAATATCATGTATTTCTTAGCAGTTATTTAGGTAGGTTTTACATATTATGCAGAACCATTTGATACCATGTGGCTCTCACCTTATCACAGGCATGTGTACACAATGGAAGCTATTTCATAGGAAGCTAAATAGCGTTCGAGAAAACTGAAGTATTTAGAGAAAAAAATCCATGCAGATCGTTCCTTGCTGGGACATAAACCCATGACTAGTTGCTAGAAGGCAACATTAGTGAACATAATTTATTTCCTATAATCTCTTACCTGTTTTTGTTTTCTGCACAGAAAATGGCACTTTCTTTTGTAATGAATGTGACTCTCGTTTCTCTGAAGAGGGCTCTTTGAAAAGACACACTCTGCAGATGCACAGCGATAAGCCCTATAAGTGTGACCGCTGTCAAGCTTCATTCCGCTACAAAGGAAACCTTGCCAGCCATAAGACCGTGCACACCGGTGAGTTGCTGAATTATTCCGAGTTGTCAAGCATTGGATGTAAAGGTATTTTAAATTCTAGTGGCGTTGGTAACGCATTAAAAAATGGTTCACTCCCTCTCTTATGTACACTTGGAAAAATTATTGAAGTGGTCTATTGTTGAACTTCCTTCCGTATAGCCCAACTAAGGACTACTTTCACACTATCGTCGGGGCTCCGCTTGTGAGCATCCGTTTGAAGGGTCTCACAAGCGGCCCCGAACGCATCCGTCTAGCTACCAATGCATTCTGAGTGGATGCGGATCCGCTCAGAATGCATCAGTCTGGCAGCGTTCAGCCTCCGCTCCGCTCAGCAAGCGGACACCCGAACGCTGCTTGCAGCGTTCGGGTGTCCGCCTGGCCGTGCGGATGCAAACGGATCCGTCCCCATTGACTTACATTGTAAGTCTGGACGGATCCGTTTGAAGATGACACAATATGGCTCAATCTTCAAAACGGATCCATCCCCATTGACTTTCAATGTAAAGTCTGGACGGATCCGTCTGAACAACTTTCAGACTTTTTCTAAACTATAATGCAGACTGATCCATTCTGAACGGATCCAAACGTCTGCATTATAGGAGAGGATCCGTCTGAGCAGACACCAGACGAATCCTCTCTGAACGCTAGGTCTGAAAGTAGCCTTAGTTACCATTTTCGAAAGTGTTAATTTATATTGAGGGTCATTTACACACGCCAGTTTAAGTAAAAACATGTTTTTAAATGAGTCAGGCTCTGTTTCTCCTTTCCGTAGCCCGCCTCCTACCGTCCACCTTTTGGAAGAGTGATGAGGGTGTTAGGGGGGGAGGAGCTAAATAGTCAAATATTTCTCGCCCAATTCCTTGGGGGACACAGGAAACCTTGGTATAGCTCATCTCCATAGGAGGCGTGACACTAAGTGAAAGACTGTTAAGCCCCTCCTCCAGCAGCTATACCCTCAGCCTGGAGCGAGCCCGACTACCAGTTTTTTGCTTAGTGTCAAGGAGGCAAGACACTCTCTGCACTGGCAGAGCTGTCTTTGCTAAAGATTTTTATTTTTCTCTTTTATTATTTTCAACTTTTTTTCCTTTTTTCAACAGGGACAACAGAGTCGCATTAGACCTCTCTGTTTTCCCGGGGGTTGAGCTGCGCCAGTGCCGGCTATCCGCACTGCTGCCTCCCCCACAGAAGAAAAGGAGGACCAGGGTTAGCCCAGCTCCCCTGCATCCGCCAGCACAAGGGTCGCCACCTCTGCAAGCCCCTCTCCAGCTCCCTGCCACTTCGGTGCCAGTGGCTGAAGGGGCGTCCTGGCTGGATGACAGAGGGTGAAAACGTCGATGGTGAGGTGGCTGTGCAGCCGTTCTACCCCCTCCCCCCCCCCCCCCCCGTTAGGGCCTGATCTGCTGTCCCCTCTGCCGAGCCTTCATGTCAGTTACAAGTTACAGCTCTCTTAGCTGTGAGTCCTGCGCTCCTTTGTGTGTGGGCAAAAGGCGAGCGATGCTCGTGGGGGAGGGTTACAGCGCAGTTTTACCTCAGGTGCGGCGGCCGTGGGCCGCTTTTCGTTATCAGCTGCTGGATAGCAGGCACACGTGTACTGCCGGCTGTGTTCAACTGTCGGCTGATATTCTGACAGCGCACGCTCTTGTCCGGCCACTGGTGTGCGTTCGCCTCCCGCTTATATGGAAGTGAACGGGGGACATTATTCTGTGGGGTTTCGGCGCATGTAATATTTTGAATCACGCGCGCGCGCGAGAAGTCTTATCGGTGGGCGGAGCTTCGTTCCGTTCCACTGTACATGTTAGGCTTCAGTCAAGGGGCGGAATGTCTTTCTTCCCGCCCTCACTAGCCCCGCTCCTCTTCGTGCCTGCCTGCTCTCAGGACAGATTACCTCAGGGCTCTGAGGACCGCTTGCTGTTGCCGCTGCTGTTGCCGCTGCTGTTGCCGCTGCTGTTGCCGCCTGCTCCCACTGTGACCTGGTAGGACTGTTGACCCCTTCCAGCACTGCAGCCCTCTGGCCTGGACGTTTTTTGTATATTACTTCCAGCCAACATGTCTGACCCCTCAGTGCCTGCTGGTCCTTGGTATCATACCTGCACCGCATGTAAGGCACCCCTCAAGGGCAGCCTGACCCGCATTGCTCGGCTTGCAAAGCCCCATTACAGGGTCCGCCATCTGCTGTGTCACCCCCTGGCCTCTTGGATCCCCCTGACTAGGCTAGATCCCTTTCCCAGGCTGTGGTCAGTCTCACTAATGTTGTGGGCCGCCTTGCAGATACATTGCCCTTACCGCAGCTGGATAATTCCCCTGCTGGGCCCTCCGGGTCCGCTACCTTAGCTGACCCGTCTGAGTCTCTCTCTCCAGGCGACACCTCCAGAGTCCGTCAACTCCAGAAGCGGTCCAGGGCGGAGCACCTATCATCCTCGGATGCTTCGGTATCACCCCCAAGGGTGCGCCCTCAGTCGGGTCCTTCCTCATTACAGGATATGCCCTCTGAAGGGGAACTAGCCGATTCTGATTGGGATATGGACTCGGCCTTGCCTTCAAAGCTGGCTTCTGCTGTGGGCCATCTTATTAACAATATCCGTGATACCTTTAAGATTCACGATGACCCTCCTAATTCTGAAAAGGCCAGTGTTTCCTTTTTTCGCCAAAAACAGGCGTCTGCGGTTTTTCCCCTCCACGCTGACTTCTCGTCGGTGGTTTCTAAGGCCTGGGCCCGTCCTGATGCCCGTTTTACCCCGCCTAAGAAGTTGGATATCTGTTATCCATTCCCGGCGGATTGCATTACAAACTGGGCGTCACCACCTAAAGTCGACCCCCCTGTGGCCCGTTTGTCCAAAAGCACGGCTATTCCCGTTGCAGATGGTTCTTCCTTACAATCCACGGAAGATCGCCGGATAGAGGCCATTACAAAGGGTATCTTTGCAGCCTCCGGTTCCGCCCTCAGGCCGGTCTTTGCCTCCGCTTGGGCTGGAAAAGCGGTTTCAGAATGGGCGTCTCAGCTGGATCAGGAGTTTGAATCCGACGTCCCTATTCAGGACCTCCGGGCTCTGGCCCAACTTATCGTTCAAGCCGGAAAATTTGTCTGTGAGGCATCTCTGGATGCGGGGGCTCTTATAGCCCGTTCATCTGCCCTGGCCGTTTCGGCTAGAAGGGAGCTTTGGTTAAAGGTTTGGACGGCGGACGCCACGTCAAAGCGGTCTCTTACTGGCCTTCCTTCACTGGTTCTCGATTGTTCGGGGGCCCGCTTGGATGAAATCATCTCTGAAGCCACGGGAGGGAAGAGTACACATCTTCCCCAATCCAGGACTAGGAGCACCACTCGAGGCCGTCCCACCTTTTCTCGCTTCAGGTCTTCCCGCAGAGCTCCCACACCTCGCACCACTTCAGGTCCATCCTCTAACCCTGTCCCAAGACAGACGTAAGAAGCCTTTTTTTCGGACCCAGCCCTCCTGGCGCAAGTCACACGCCTGCTCGTCCTCCCCGCGACCAAGCAGAACCCTACCTGAAGGTGCGCCCCCCACACCACCCGGGTGGGGGGACGTCTCCTCCTGTTCAGGGACTTCTGGCAGACGCACGTCCTCCGACGCCTGGCTCTCGAGTGGTGTCTTCCGGGTACAAACTCGAGTTTGCGTCCCTCCCCCCAGTTCGGTTCTTTCGCTCCCGGGTTTCCTCGAGATCCCCAAAGGGCGGCCGATTTCTTACTGCCACTCGTACCCTTCTGGACAAGGGGGTCATCGCTCCGGTTCCTATGGAGGAAAGATTCAAAGGGTTCTATTCGAACCTTTTTGTGGTCCCCAAAAAGGAAGGCTCGGTTCGTCCCATTCTGGATTTAAAACGGTTAAACCGTTTCCTTCGTCTTCAGCGGTTCCGGATGGAGTCTCTCAGGTCGGTGGTGGCCTCTCTGGAAAAAGGGGAGTTCCTGGCCCTCTATCGACATCCAGGACGCCTACCTTCATATTCCAATCGCTCGGTGTCATCAGTGCTTTCTGCGCTTTGGCAGTGGGGTCCGACCACTACCAGTTCGTTGCCCTCCCCTTCGGGCTGGCGACAGCCCCTCGCGTTTCACAAAGGTCCTAGCCCCTGTCCTCGCCTTACTTCGTTCCAGGGAGTTTTTCTTCTTCCATATTTGGACGATCTCCTTATCAAGGCACCC
Source organism: Bufo bufo (assembly GCF_905171765.1). Taxonomy (NCBI): domain Eukaryota; kingdom Metazoa; phylum Chordata; class Amphibia; order Anura; family Bufonidae; genus Bufo; species Bufo bufo. The sequence continues at coordinate 238,161,333 of NC_053392.1, forward strand.
TCTCTGTCACTGACATCTGCCAGTGTGGACCTCTCGCTACAAACCTACGCCGGTTCGGTTGGATTATCAATCTTCCCAAATCCGCTCTTGTTCCATCAGCAACTGATCTTTCTAGGGATGCTGCTGGATACAGATGCAGCGGAGGTTCGGCTTCCGTCAGAGAAGCGCCAGCTCACTCATCGGTCGGTTCAGAGCCTTCTGAACCACCGCCGTCCTTCCTTCCGTTCAGCATGCGGGTCTTGGGACAGATGGTAGCCTGTTTCGAAGCAATCCCCTACGCGCAGTATCACTCCCGCACCTTTCAGACTGCCATTCTGTCCGCATGGGACAAGTCCCAGGAAAGTCTGGATCAGCACTTTCCCCATCCCCCCCCAGGTTCGCTCCTCTCTACTCTGGTGGTTACGGACCCCTCTCCAAGGGAAGTCCTTCCTACCGATAACTTGGTTGGTGATTACCACCGATGCCAGTCTGCGGGGTTGGGGGGGGGGTGTTTCCTCCTCGGTCCGTACAAGGCACTTGGTCTCCATCGGAGTCCAAACTGCCGATCAACGTTCTGGAGCTGAGGGCGATTCTCCTCTCACTCCGGCATTGGACTTCGCTGCATCAGGGTCACCCTGTTCGTGTCGCAATCGACAATGCCACGGCTGTGGCATACATAAATCATCAGGGGGCACTCGCAGCGCGGCAGCAATGAGGGAGGTATGTCTCTAATCCTTCGCTGGGCGGAAGTTCATGTTCCAGCCATTTCGGCCATTTACATCCCGGGGGTGGACAATTGGGCGGCGGATTTCCTCAGCCGACGACGATCGACCCGGGGCGAGTGGTCCTCTGCACCCCGACGTCTTCGAGTCTCTTTGCCTCCGTTGGGGTCCTCCGGACGTGGATCTCATGGCCTCCAGATTCAACCACAAGCTCCCCACCTTCATGGCAGAACCAAGGATCCGGACGCTTACGGCGCGGACGCGCTTGTCCTTCCCTGGACGGAGTTCTCTCTCCTCTACGTTTTTCCGCCCCTGCCTCTTCTTCCACGAGTCCTTCGGAAGATCGCGGCGGAGGGCACGCCTGCGATCCTAATAGCCCCGGATTGGCCTCGTCGTCCTTGGTACGCCGACCTTATGTTGCTCTGGCAGACGCCCCCTTGCCTCTGCCTCTAAGAGAAGACCTCCTCTCTCAAGGGCCGATCTTCCACCAGCATTTAGGGTCGCTACGTTTAGCGGCGTGGCTATTGAGAACCGCGGTCCTAACGCGGCGGGGGTTTTCTGCTGACGTGGTTCCGTACCATGATTCGTGCGCGTAACCGGCATCGTCCAGGATTTATTACCGAACCTGGCGGGCCTATTTGAACTTCTGCGAGACCTTAGATGTTCATCCCCTTCGGTTTTCTCTCCCCACGATTTTATCCTTCTTGCAGTCTGGTCTGGACTTGGGTTTGGGTCTCAGTACCCTAAAGGGTCAGATCTCAGCGCTTTCGATCCTTTTCAGCGACCTCTGGCTCCGCTCGGTCCAGTTAAGACTTTTCTGCAGGGGGTTGCTCACTATGCTCCCCCGTATCGCGCTCCCGTTCCATCTTGGGATCTTAATGTTGTGCTGACGGCTCTCCAATCTTCTCCTTTCGAGCCTTTGCGCAGGGTTTCCCTTCGCTTGTTGTCTTGCAAAGTTTTTTTCCTCGTAGCCATCACGTCTCTTCGGCGTGTGTCTGAATTGGCGGCACTTTCTTGCGTAGAACCCCTCTTGGTTTTTCACCAGGACAAGGTGGTTCTCCGCCCGGTTCCGGATTTCCTTCCGAAGGTGGTGTCCGCTTTTCACCTGAATGAAGATATTATCCTTCCTTCTCTGTGCCCGTCCCCGTCTCATCCTCGGGAACGGGATCTTCACCGTCTGGATGTTGTTAGGGCTCTGAGGATCTACTTGGATGTAACTAGACCCTTTCGGCGCTCGGATTCTCTATTTGTGGTTCCGGAGGGTCCGCGCAGGGGGGCTGGCGGCATCTAAAGTGGTTATTGCCCGCTTCATCAAGATGGCTATTGCTGAGGCTTACAGTGCTAAGGGCAGGGAACCGCCCTTTGGTGTTACCGCTCATTCTACCAGAGCGGTCGGGGCTTCCTGGGCTCAGCGAAATCGAGCTTCGGCTGAACAATTGTGTAAGGCGGCCACCTGGTCTTCTTTGCACACTTTCACCAAGTTCTACAAGGTGAACACTTATGCATCGGCGGATGATGCTTTGGGCCGCCTGGTCTTGCAGGCGGCGGTGCCTTAATGCCTATGGTGCTTTAATTCACTTTGGGTTGTGGTCCCTCCCTATTTGTGGACTGCTTTTGAACGTCCCAAGGTTTCCTGTGTCCCCCAAGGAATTGGGCGAGAAAACGAGATTTTTGTATAACTTACCAGTAAAATCTCTTTCTCGCTCTTCCTTGGGGGACACAGCACCCACCAATTGTTTTGGTTGCCCTGACGGGAGTTTTGACTTGTTGGTGTTAATTTGGTTGATCCTTGCCTTTGTTTTAACTACTTGGGCACATAACTGGTAGTCGCTCGCTCCAGGCTGAGGGTATAGCTGCTGGAGGAGGGGCTTAACAGTCTTTCACTTAGTGTCACGCCTCCTATGGAGATGAGCTATACCCAAGGTTTCCTGTGTCCCCCAAGGAAGAGCGAGAAAGAGATTTTACTGGTAAGTTATACAAAAATCTCGTTTTTGTCGCAAAAGGCACTTGCAGCAAAAAATTTATAAATGGGCCTACAATTTTAGTACATGACCCCTATTATCTTTTAATGTTAATCTGTCATGTATTTATTTAATCCCCAGGTGAAAAACCATATCGGTGTAGTATTTGTGGCGCACAATTCAATCGACCTGCAAACCTAAAGACCCATACAAGAATTCATTCTGGAGAAAAGCCGTATAAGTGTGAGACATGTGGTGCCCGCTTTGTACAGGTACATGTCAATTACAAAGCTAGTCTTGACCACACAGACATACATTAAACCAAATGTTTTTTATGTGTGTATATATATATATATATATTACACATTACATATATTTTATGTAATACCTGCAGCCTGCCTTCTGAAAAAGAAGATTTATACTAGCCTGCTCCATGCTGCTTCAGCCCTCCACTGTCTACATCTTCCGGTTTTTGTACTGTTTACACCCGGCTGGCCATAGAAATGGAAACATACACTTCTCCAGCTAAGGGTACTTTCACACTTGCGGCAGAAAATTCCGGCAGGCAGTTCCATCGCCGGAACTGCCTGCTGGATCCGTAAATCCGGACGCAAACTGATGTCATTTGTCAGATCCATATGACAAATGCATTGAAATATCCGTCTCTTCGGTGTCATCCCGAAAAACGGATCCGCTATTAAAAAATCCGGATCCGTTTTGCCGAAACACTTAATGCCTAATACACTTCAATGTAACGTAAATTAATGCCGGATCCGGCATTCCGGCAAGTGATCAGTATTTTTGGCCGGAGAGAAAACTTCAGCATGCTGCGGTATTTTCTCCATCCAAAAACCGTACAGTGACTGAACTGAAGACATCCTGATGCACACTGAACGGAATGCTCTCCATTCAGAATGCATTAGAATAAAACTGATCAGTTTTTTTCCGGTATTGAGCTCCTGTGACGGAACTCAATATCGGAAAACAAAAACACTAGTGTGAAAGTACCCTAATGCTTGTGGTCACATTACCGCTGAAGCCAGTCATTGGCCGGAGAGGTGTATGTGACCATGCCCATAGCCAGCTGGATGTAAACTGTGCGGGGACTGGAAGATGGAGACAGCAGAGGACTGGGATGTTGTGGAGCAGGTAACTATGAATTTTCTTTTTTGGGAGGCAGGCTGTGGGCATTGCATAAAATATAATCATTTCTGGAAAACCCCATTAAAGGCCATATACTTTTGCTTCATTGCAGTGTTGGAATAGCCTTTAATAAAGAAATGTTCTATTGTTTTGGGTCTACAGCTCTTATGTCTCTCCATGGTTAAAGAAGTGTTTGTTTGTTTTTTGGTAGCCTATCTTCAGGATAGATCATCAATACCTGATATGTGGAGGTCTGACTCCCGGCACTCCCACCAATTTCTGGTCCGTTAAGTGCTGCAGCCATTCTTCTAGACCAATTAAGTCACATTCATAGGTCACATGACCGATTCAAGTAAATAGGCCTGGGCTGCAATACCAAGCAAAGCTATTATACAGTGTACAGTGCTGTGATTGGTGCGCTGTGAGAAGGCCGCAGCACAGCACCGGGAGTTGGACCCCCACTGATCAGATTTTGAAGATGTACCCAAGGATAGGTCATCAATATTGTACTCCTGGAAAAACCCCTTTGAAGACTGAAAACAAACACTTTATGTAGTGCTCTCCACAGACATGGGTTATTCCCAGCTGCTTCTCTTCTTGCTTGCCCGTCTGTAATAGTAACTTGCATAGAGAGGATGGTCCTTAACATCATTGAAGACCTTTCCTGGCCTCTGCTAGAAGAGGTTTATGTATTTACTGACACGTGTTGTAGTAAATGTCAGAAGACATAGCTGTAGATACTTTTTAATCATTATGACCATTCAACAAACCTATTTTATGTTTGTTTATATCAGAATCCATGCTTTCAATTAAATGATTAGCATTTTGTATCTTTAGGTTGCTCATCTCCGTGCGCATGTATTAATACATACTGGAGAAAAACCGTACCCATGCGAGATCTGTGGAACCAGGTTCAGACACTTGCAGACATTAAAGAGCCACCTGCGCATTCACACTGGAGAGAAACCCTATCATGTAGGTCCACCATGTAAAAATGTGTATTACAAATCCTTATGCTAGTTGATTTGGATTAGGTTGTATATTTCACATGATGCTTTAGTCAAATAAGAAATTTACTTTCTGAAGAATTTATGCACATCCAAATACGTGTGATATCCAATTTATATATAATGGATTCTTCAGCTGCAGACATTCTGCCACATACAGTATATGCTATGTGTGAAGATAGTAGCAATTTGAAGGAAATATACTCCAGCACGGTTCCAATGGTACTGCTACTGCTGTTTGGAGAATTGAACAATAAAGTGCAACTACAAACACATTGGAACCGTCCTGGAGTATATTTCCTTCAAATTGCTACAATCAGTATATAGACTGACTCGACCAACTCCGTGCATGGGGCTACAAAAATTGGAAGGTGAGCTGGAAAACAACCCTGGCTTTTCTACATGTGTGAAGTAGGGATCGACCGATTATCGGTTTTACCAATATTATCAGCCGATATTGAGGATTTTGAACGTTATCGGTATCGGCATCTATTTTGCCGATATTCCGATAACGTATGGGGAACACAGATCACGCTGCTCTCAGCGCTCTCTGTGTTCCCTCCGCAGCACAGGGGAGAAGGAAGCAGTGTCTCCTCCCTCTGTGCTGCCGCTGCCGCCAATGAGAGGAGAGAAGACAAGAGGAGGGGAGGGGCTGTGGCCACTGCGCCACCAATGATGTTGACTTACTCATTCATTCAAATTAAACAGGAGGCGGGAGCTGGCTGCAGAATCACATAGCCGGCTCCCGACCTCTATGAGCGGTAGCTGCGATCTGCGGTAGTTAACCCCTTAGGTGCCGCGGATCGCAGCTACCGCTCATAGAGGTCGGGAGCCGGCAATGTGATTCTGCAGCCAGCTCCCGCCTCCTGTATATGAATAAATGAGAGATTTATGTTCATTGATGGCGCAGTGCGCCCCCCAAGCCCCGCAGTATCAATCATTGGTGGCACAGGTGGCGAAGCCCTGGCTGCCATGTTCAGCTTCATGCTGCCGTGTGCACAAAGCACAGAGCAGCAGGGACAGTGTGAGCTCCTATTCACCCTGATAGAGATCTATCAGGGTGAATAGGACAAGGGTTCTAGTCCCTAAGGGGGCTAAAAGTTAGTAAAAAAAAAAAACACCAAAATATTAAGTATAAATAAAAAAGAAAGATTAAAAAAAAAAAAAAATACACATTAACAATAAAAATAGTAATTTTCAGCAGATTTGTGTAGGATTTTAAAAAAAATAATGAAATTTCACAGAATATCGGTATAAATTATCGGCTGTCGGCCTGACAGTTCACAAATTATCGGTATCGGCCCTAAAAAATGAATATCGGTCGATCCCTAGTGTGAAGATACCCTGATAAATAGTGGTTTCAGTAAAATCATGGCATGTTATTTCGTTGCTTAGCAATGTAAATAGACAGAAATGTTGGTGTAGGCATACAGTAAATACATAGACATTTGTTCCAGACTGTGTAGACGCATAAGATATGAACTGGTTGCTGAGAATGTTTAAAATATAAGATGATAACTTATACTTCCTTTTAAAAATTTTGACATCAATTTCTTCTCTCATTTCCTTTCTAGTGCGAAAAATGCAATCTCCATTTTCGTCACAAGAGCCAACTGCGACTTCATCTGCGTCAAAAGCATGGTGCAATCACCAACACAAAAGTCCAGTACCGTGTGTCTCAAGCAGAGCTCCCCGCTGATCTCCCAAAATCATGCTGAACTTTGCCCAGTGATACTGGAGTGCCTCTATTTGACCTTTTAAGCGCATATGGGCAAAACAAAACGGGTTTAGCTTTTTTTTTTTGTTCCTGGTCATGTGAAATGTGCGCCCTTAATTGTAAATATATATACATTTTTTTTTTCTAAATCTGTGTGGCATAGTGACCATGCGCTCTTTATTATTTCAACGTTGTAATTCTCAGCCTGAGAGAATCAAAATTTTGAGGAAAAGACTGAATGAACAGTTTAATTGGGCATGCAAAGCCTGTTGCACCTTGCTGTGTGGACCCAGCCAACAATGCACTGGCACTCCCACGTGGAGTGAAATATAGCTTTTGAAGCACCAGCTGTGTAAGAATGCTAGTATGTTTAGTTTGGGAGTGAGTTCCTAATAATAACATTGAAGGTTAGCATATGTTAAGAATCCAGTTTTAGACCCACCATACTTTGGTAGGTAGTTCATCAGCCTGGGATGCACATGTCCCTTGAGATTTTCCGGTTTGTATGTCTGCGGTAAGGCATTATGGCAGTTATTATTTTCCCTTGTTAATATTTGCCAAGATGCCCCATGGGAAGCACCTTTCTTCTATTTTAAGATTTTCTCTTTGGTGGCTAACAGTGTCTAGCTTAGTAGAAGGATATTATCAACAGCCATGTTTTAGTGACTGTAAAAAAAAGCCAGGTACAAAATGGGGGAATCCACAATCTGTTGGGAAGTCAAATAATTTACCAATCCTCTTACCAATCTTTCCAAACTAGCATGCCATCTGGCATTCTTTGGATGCAGCAAAACACAAGCACTTGAAAAAAGCACCTTGCCACCTCTAGTTTCTATATTAGTACTTGTGACCTTAATAATAATCTATATTTGGCACCTTATAAAATACATTAGGATATAGTTACATATATATATATATGTATAAATGCACCCTACGAAGGGGTTGTATTCAAAGTGGTCAGTGTTTAGCCATGTACATAAGAGGGACTGAATGAATTAGTGTCAGTGCCAGGTGCTAGATGTTTGACATACTTATGTGAGGGACACTTAAGTCTATGTAAATCTCTTGGCTGCTACAGGACCTAGCAATGCACCAAGCTGTGGTCAAACGCAAGACTGTCATGGTAGAATCAACTGACTGTTGTTCTTCGAATGGGAAATGATAAACTGCTCCATTCTGGGTAGAGTTCAGCCCTAGCCCGCCTTAGTCCCCTTCTTTACAGAGCAATAAGGCATTCTTGAGTCATTTGGCCAGTGGTAGCCTTGCTTTTAAGATTAGGCTGATATGACCCTAAAAGGTACCTTTTTTGCTACAGCTGCAATATTATACCAGCACTAGAAGGCACCTCATTCAGATATTTTTCTAGTCGCTAGTCTTGCACCCTTGAAAAATTTAAAAAGTATTTAATTTTATGGTATGCAAACTGTGCACTCTAAAGGCGAAAAATAGAACAAAGAATTTATTGTGTTTGCTTTTTAAGAGAGGGCTTTAACTTTTGTTATAGTTTTAACCAAAGGAAAAGGAATTTATGTCAGAGTTATAAAAAAAAAATATATATATATATATATATATATATATATATATAGAAATAAAACTATACCTATATTATGAAGAGTAAAAAAAAAAAGTTTAAAAAAAAAAAGCGCTATAAAGAAATTCTGAAATACGGCATACATTTAGATTGTATCTGCGGGCAGAATCCAATCTGAAATTTGTTTTATTGTGATAGAGCACTTACAAGATATTTTAATGTATTGCACCAGTGTATGTGAAAAGTTATTTTGTCTAAACGCAACAGTCTGTTTGTTTTTTTTTGTTTTTTTGCAAGTGAAGGTTTACAGTAAGTTTAAAAACTCAGACACCCTGTCGAAGGATTGTGTAACTTTTGTTCTTATTGTATCTTTGTAAATATGTATATTTTGTCTTTGGTGCCTTTTAACCTCTTTGGCGCCAGGGGGAACAGCAATGCATTGCCAGTCCCACTGGCATTAAAGGGGTTAATGAATGTTTTGAACCCAATCCCTTTTTAAAGGTACATCCTAAAGCTAGTCACTAATCTTTAGGAAAGGTCAGTCAATATTTTATTATATATATATATTTTTTGTCCTCCTTATGTTGAATTCACGACGCTTTGTCATGCTTGTGTTAATAATAAACTGCCGGGAGACAGGGTTTGGGCTGTTTCTAAAACTGCGTTATTGCAATGTAAACGATAGCTGTACAAGTAGAAAGAAATAAAATCCTCTACAGCAAGAAAAATAATCGGATCATCTCTATTTATTTATTTTTTACACGATTGTGAATATACTGACAAAATAGAATTTTAAACCACTAAAGGGGTCATTTATCAAAACCAGTATTTGTACACCTGTCTTTATACCCCCCCTTGCGATGCCGGAAGATGCACTTAATTTACGACGAGGTGCACGCCTTTCCATAAATTAAGTGCATCATCCAGCAGGCCGCGCACCTATATTGAAATCTACGCCATCCCGTATCCAGTGAGGACTTCAGTCAAGATTTACGCTAGAAAACTGGCATAAATGATAAATGCCCCAGGACCGATTGTCCTGCCCACACTCCACCCCCACCGCAACTCCTTTTTGGAAAGTGTCAAGGGTGGTGTACAAACACCACGTGCACCTAGATTTAGGTACGATGGTGTTTAAAAACTTACAAACCCAGGGTTTCTGCTTTTTTTTTTTATGCTGAAAAAATGCTGTGGGGGGGGAAGATACATTTCTCCCTGTTAGTAACTAGCAGTTCAGGTTCTTGGCTCACCAATCAGTTTTTATACCCAGTTTTAGATGTATCATAACCTCATGTAACCTGCATTGTATACTTCGGCTACATTTACAAAATGTATCAAACCACATCAGTCAGTTGTTTTTCTGGCTTTAAAACTTGCTTCACAAGTAGGATTGCTATTTACGTTATTAAAATTATTGTATATTCTGTCATTTAGAAAAATCCTGCGATTAAAAAAAACCACATTTGATTGTGGCTGCAATGCCATATATATATATATATATATATATAGATATATATACAAAGTTAGATAACAAACAACTAGCGATGAGTGAATTTCCAAAAATTTGTTTCGGGTCTAATTCCTTCAACGGTCAGATTCAATTCAGTCCAGATAAATCATCAACTTCAAGCAATTTTAATTGACAAATTCATTCTCTTTCCAAAAGTGTACTACAAAATGTTGCATGTAAATGTGCTAGTAACCATATTTATGCACTTGATGAAGACTATGAGCAATTTCAGAACCCGGTCTCTTGCGATCTAATGAATATTTATCAGTTTATAGCTTTTTTTGGAGTCCGCTTGGTCTGATATTGACTTTAACCACTTAAGGACCACAGGTTTATACCCCCCTAGTGACCAGGTCCTTTTTTACAAATCGGCACTTCACAACTTTAGCGGTTTATTGCAACTTACCACCCAAATGAATTTTACCTCCTTTTCTTCTCACTAATAGAGCTTTCATTTGGTGGTATTTCATTGCGGCTGACCATTTTTACTTTTTTTGTTATTAATCGAAATTTACCGATTTTTTTGCAAAAAAATGACATTTTTCACTTTCAGTTGTAAAATTTTGCAAAAAAAAACGACATTCATATATAATTTTTTTTCTAAATTTATTGTTCTACATGACTTTGATAAAAAAAAAATGTTTGGGTAAAAAAAAATGGTTTGGGTAAAAGCTATAGCGTTTACAAACTATGGTACAAAAATGTGAATTTCCGCTTTTTGAAGCAGCTCTGACTTTCTGAGCACCTGTCATGTTTCCTGAGGTTCTACAATGGCCAGACAGTACAAACACCCCACAAATGACCCCATTTCGGAAAGTAGACACCCTAAGGTATTCGCTGATGGGCATAGTGAGTTCATAGAACTTTTTATTTTTTGTCACAAGTTAGCGGAAAATGATGATTTTTTTTATTTATTTTTTTTCCTTATAAAGTCTCATATTCCACTAACTTGTGACAAAAAATAAAAACTTCTATGAACTCACTATGCCCATCACGAAATACCTTGGGGTGTCTTCTTTCCAAAATAGGGTCACTTGTGGGGTAGTTATACTGCCCTGGCATTCTAGGGGCCCTTATGTGTGGTAAGTAGTTTGAAATCAAAATCTGTAAAAAATGGCCGGTGAAATCCTAAAGGTGCTCTTTGGAATGTGGGCCCCTTTGCCCACCTAGGCTGCAAAAAAGTGTCACACATCTGGTATCGCCGTACTCAGGAGAAGTTGGGCAATGTGTTTTGGGGTGTCTTTTTACATATACCCATGCTGGGTGAGAGAAATATCTCGGCAAAAGACAACTTTTCCCATTTTTTTATACAAAGTTGGCATTTGACCGAGATATTTCTCTCACCCAGCATGGGTATATGTAAAATGACACCCCAAAACACATTCTCCAACTTCTCCTGAGTACGGCGATACCAGATGTGTGACACCTTTTTGCAGCCTAGATGCGCAAAGGGGCCTACATTCCTTTTAGGAGGGCATTTTTAGACATTTGGATCCCAGACTTCTTCTCACGCTTTAGGGCCCCTAAAATGCCAGGGCAGTATAAACACCCCACATGTGACCCCATTTTGGAAAGAAGACACCCCAAGGTATTCAATGAGGGGCATGGCGAGTTCATAGAAATTTATTTTTTTTGCCACAAGTTAGCGGAAATAGTTTTTTTTTTTTTTTCTCACAAAGTCTCCCTTTCCGCTAACTTGGGACAAAAATTTCAATCTTTCATGGACTCAATATGCCCCTCAGCGAATACCTTGGGTGTCTTCTTTCCAAAATGGGGTCACATGTGGGGTATTTATACTGCCCTGGCATTTTAGGGGCCCTAAAGCGTGAGAAGAAGTCTGGAATATAAATGTCTAAAAAAATGTACGCATTTGGATTCCGTGAGGGGTATGGTGAGTTCATGTGAGATTTTATTTTTTGACACAAGTTAGTGGAATATGAGACTTTGTAAGAAAAAAAATTAAAAAAAAATTTCAGCTAACTTGGGCCAAAAAAATTTCTGAATGGAGCCTTACAGGGGGGTGATCAATGACAGGGGGGTGATCAGGGAGTCTATATGGGGTGATCACCCCCCTGTCATTGATCACCCCCCTGTAAGGCTCCATTCAGACATCCGTATGTTTTTTACGGATCCACGGATACATGGATCGGATCCGCAAAACACATACGGACATCTGAATGGAGACTTACAGGGGGTGATCAATGACAGGGGGGTGATCAGGGAGTCTATATGGGGTGATCACCCCCCTGTCATTGATCACCCCCCCCTGTAAGGCTCCATTCAGACGTCTGTATGTTTTTTACGGATCCACGGATACATGGATCGGATTCGCAAAACACATACGGACATCTGAATGGAGCCTTACAGGGGGGTGATCAATGACAGGGGGGTGATCAATGACAGGGGGGTGATCAGGGAGTCTATATTGGGGTGATCACCCCCCTGTCATTGATCACCCCCCTGTAAGGCTCCATTCAGATGTCCGTATGTGTTTTGCGGATCCGATCCATGTATCAGTGGATCCGTAAAAATCATACGGACGTCTGAATGGAGCCTTACAGGGGGGTGATCAATGACAGGGGGGTGATCAGGGAGTCTATATGGGGTGATCACCCCCGTCATTGATCACCCCCATGTAAGGCTCCATTCAGACGTCCGTATGTGTTTTGCGGATCCGATCCATGTATCAGTGGATCCGTAAAAATCATGCGGACGTCTGAATGGAGCCTTACAGGGGGGTGATCAATGACAGGGGGGTGATCAGGGAGTCTATATGGGGTGATTACCCCCGTCATTGATCACCCCCCTGTAAGGCTCCATTCAGACGTCCGTATGTGTTTTGCGGATCCGATCCATATATCAGTGGATCCGGAAAAATCATACGGACGTCTGAATGGACCCTTACAAGGGGGTGATCAATGACAGGGGGGTGATCAGGGAGTCTATATGGGGTGATCAGGGGTGAATAAGGGGTTAATAAGTGACAGGGGGGAAGGGGTGTAGTGTAGTGGTGCTTGGTGCTACATATTACTGAGCTGCCTGTGTCCTCTGGTGGTCGATCCAAACAAAACGGACCACCAGAGGACCAGGTAGCAGGTATATTAGACGCTGTTATCAAAACAGCGTCTAATATACCTGTTAGGGGTTAAAAAAATTGCATCTCCAGCCTGCCAGCAAACGATCGCCGCTGGCAGGCTGGAGATCCACTCGCTTACCTTCCTTTCCTGTGAACGCGCGCGCCTGTGTGCGCGCGTTCACAGGAAATCTCGGCTCACGCGAGATGACGCCAATCGGCGTTAGTGTAACCTGGGAGAGCCGCCGCAATGACGGCGTTAGGTGTGCGGCAAGAGGTTAAACAGCCAGCCATGCAGCCTCTGAAAAAATAGCAGAATGGAGCTGAATGCTGTATAGAGAGTGTATCTTTATCTATCAGACATAAATAGATATGCCATCAATATCTTAAGTGGGAAAACCATTTCAATATTAGGACAGAGCTTCTGTCTGTAGGTTACCAAGAAGAGGTAGAGGATGTAGTGAAAAAACACTTGACTGCAGGGTCAGACTACACAGTTTAAGATTTAAGAAAAACAAGCAGTAATCTGTGGTCCTCAAGACCAAGACCCAAAGACCAAAACACCTATTGCACTTTCAGTTTAGACTCCATGCTTAAAAGATAGACCTTTTTCATATAAACTGATTCATGATATAATCTGGCTATTCAACACATTCTTTAAAATTATGTTGAAGGCTCTTTCTAAAGGTGAGTCAAAATCCTGCGACAAGAAACCTAATACAATGAAAACTGTGAGACAACCACCCAAAATTGCATTGAAAAGGGTGACTTCTCAAAGCAAATAGCACTAAGCATGATATATGGTGAACTGTCACAGGTGATCTGGTCCAAATACAAGAGTGGTCTTAAAGAGGTGCTCGTTTGGAGAGGTTTCATTGTCCTCATAGCAGAATCATTGCATTTAGCCTGTTAGAGGTGAAGTGATAAAATAAATGTAATTAGCATTTTATGATAGAATATATTTTTAAATTTTATTGTAAAGTTTACCTTTAGTTTTAGTGAGAAGCTAACTTTCGATAGTATATCTTCTTTAGAGTAAACTGACCCTGAGTTATTTTTCTCTTATCTGTTTACATACCGATGATTATGGGTTCCCTTAAGGACCAGGTCCTCTCAACAAACAAGTTCAGGGTGCACCCACAGAGTCTGTACCTTGCAACAGATTGTAATCAGCAGGCATTTACATTAGGCTGAAAGGTAAACTTTTGAACTCCTTCCAAAACAGACAAAGTCCATGTACTGTAGATTGTCCTCACACGACACATGTAAACCATATAGTCACTTTCTTAGATGACTGGATCAATAAACGCCAAGATTTTCTTACTTGAAAAAAAGGGAGAAAATGTTCTTGTAAATGGTAACTTCACTGCAAAGAATTGTAAAAATCCTTTCTATATTGGTAGTAGCCATCTTGTGTCTTGAATCAACATTGTAAAAAAAAAGAGGGTATTGCAAAATTTTGCAGCAAAGCAATTTCTGTATGAAGAGATATTATTCCATTAATTAACTCTACTTCAATATGAGTACAGCCACAAGGTCAGGTTTCCTAATGCAGTCTTGGAAGCCAAAATCAGGAGTGGATCATGGAGAGAAATTATAAAGGACAGATGTGACTTCTCTTTTGAATTCACTGCTGATTTTGCCTTCCAAAGCTGCATCAGGAAACTTGACCGTGTGGCCGTACCCTCTTTGTTGGCTATTTTATTGTATACAAGACTTATAGATATTGGCATATGTAAGGGGTAGCTTTCTTTCAGGGGATCATCCTCACAGATACGGCTTCAGGACACCAGGTTTCAGGTCCAAACAGTGCATTTATTGTGGCACAGCAGCAAAAACAAAACAATAAACACTCGCCAGTCCAGGCTCTAACTAAACACAATATTTCTGACTCACCTAAGTCACCGTTCACACCCTGTGATCACATGCGGCTTTCCCAGCCAACGTCCCACAGCCTCCTGGCTGTACAGAGCACAGTACCCCCACTGTCTCCAATCCAGTGTCTCTTGTGGAGGATTGGGGCTCAATAGTCCGCCTGACTATGGCCCTGCGACCTTCCCAGGCGTCGCTTTGTCCCCCAACTCCAGGCTATCTCCCAGCCTTGTGGTCCCTCAGCCTTGCCCAGCTGAGACCACACTGACAGAGCCTCCAGGCCTCTGTCCACAGGTAACACACTCCCCAGAGTGAGACACACCCAAGATCTAGTAGCAGGATTAAATAGGATCCCTGAACATGAGCATGCCTCAAGTCCCGGACTGGAACCTGGGGAACAGGCACCCACCCAACACATTGCCTGTTCCCAGTAAAAGCCCGCCCTGAACCAGCTACACTATATACATGGTGTCCCCCAACTATTTTGGTGGACACCTGAACTAGGGCTTTTACTCCACCAAGACCGGGCCCCTTGGTGACATGCTCCCGGTGCACAGAAACACCCCTTTTATCCTGCTTCCCCGTGACTTTACTGCACACCTCAATGTTCACATTGCCACACATATTATAGAATCAGCTAATATATCTGATTATAGTCGATGGCTATCCATGCAGCCTCTCAAAAGAAGAGGAGCTGCCAGGAAATGTAATGACCCATCGCTTTCTATATCTGCTGGCACATAGTTCTGGTGACTGGCTGAGGTCACAGTGATCGGACCCCTGGTGATCAGACATTAGTGATATACCACCAATGTCAATGATGAGGCTAACTAGTAATGGCCAATAAGGGACACCTTTTGATATAGAGATCACTAGGCTGCCTCAGGTATAGGAAATTATACAGTATATTATTTAGTTTTATTTAGATTTTGCATTGACCTGTGGCTCCATTGATCTTTGCCTCATTTTTCCTCCTACTTTTGTAAAAAAAATATATATGTTTAGTAAAATGTGTATTGTGTTTCAGTATTATGAGGAGATAGGGGTATTTATCAAACCTTTTGTGCCAATATTGTGGCATAAAAGTCCACAATTTATGGTGCATGCCATGTTTGCACCTTTTGACACTTCTTTGCACTTTTGAAAAGTGGCAGGGCATATCAGGAATGGCGGGACCTACTGCAGCCCGACATTTACTATCATTTATGACAGAAAGTGGGGTAAATGATAATTCATATCAGCTCATAGCTGGTGTAGACTTGAACTTCTGGCATACAGACTGCCTAGAAATGCGCCAAATTTATTAAGAGGCCTGCATGTTAATAAATTAGGTGCATTCAGTGTCGGCAGACTCTATACTCAGATTAGTGATTTCAATGCAAGTCTTAGTATATCTGCCACATCATTTATTGGACAAAAGGCTGAAGTCTATTGGATGTTTTGATACATACATTATATAAACATCCGTTCCCCACAGTTAGTATGTGAGAAAACCATATCTATAGTATCACTCTGATGCATGACACATATCACTATTCTTATTATCAGCAAAGGATCATTGACATTTCAGTATTGGTAAAATTCCAAGTTGTGTAGCTTGAATAGAAGGCACAATACTGTACCTCTTAAAGAGACAGTACACCCAAAATGAGAGTAAAAAATGAATAGACAGAAGTCAGGTATCATTAGATGAGAGATTTTGTTTCTCCATACAATGTGAATCTCTCATTATGCATCTCAGTTTCGGGGAATTGCTTCTTTCATGAGACTGTTGGAGATGATCGAGTACAGAGATTGGCTGTCTTCGGCAGTTTCATAGAGAATTAATGGACTGGCAGTGCGATGCTCAAATTATCGCTCCATTAATAGGGGCACAGGACCACTGGTCTTATGATTGTTGAATTCTCAACGATCTGGTACTTATCCCCTGTCTTGCAACAAATAAAGGAATATTCTTCAATGGCTTAGTCAAGCATGTAACTGAGCACACTTTTCACTTATTGAAGGCAGAAAGACACTCAAACAAGCAACAACTTAAAGCAGCTGCAGTAAATATCAGGAAAAGCATGTCAAGGGAGGATACTCAGCATCTGGTTGTGTCCATAGGTTTTAGACTTTAGGCAGTCACTGTAATGTATATGCATGCAGGTATTAAAAATAATCCTTATGTTTATTATTATTACAGTTTGTACAATTACTTTCAAACCTGTGAAAATGGAGGGGCTAGGAACGAGCCGTCCCATTGAAGTGAATGGGACAGCTTCTTGTAATTACACCTGCTCGCCCGCTGCTATGTCGATGGCGAGCAGATTAAATATAAAGGGAAGGTTGCGCTGGCTTAGTGCCCGATCTTCTCTTCAACCAGCTGATTGGCAGGGGTGCCGGATGTTGGACCCCTGCAGATCTAATATTGATGACTTCAATAGTAAAATCCCAGAGAACCCCTTTAATGCAATCATTTTGATAATCTCTTGAATCAAAGTTGAAAGAATGCACTTTAATCACATCTATATTTTAAATCCATTGTAATGGAATGCTGAAGTTAAAGCTAACCACCCATTTTTAGGGGGAAAAAATAAAAACTTAAACCTGAACCATACACTTCAAATGTGGTGTGACTATACATGTAGTAAGTTAACAGTTGGTAAAAGGGATATTGCAGTTTTTATTTGTTTATATAATAGGAAATCATACAATTTTCTAATATCCGTGTTATTAACATACCTTTCTTATATCAGGCAGATATCACGTCTGATATGGCAGGTAACAGACGTGTGGCGCAGAGGGGAGGGAAGAGGAGTACCCTTCCATTAGGGAGAGGGAGGAGTGGTGACCCCTAACTTACCTAGCACTGGCACCTGGCTGCCCTGATGTCCCTAGACGGGCTGCTAACCCGTACACCGATCACGTGCCTCGTCCCTGGCTCACCCTAAAATAAGCCCTAAGTAGTGAGTAGGGCAGTGGGTGCACTAGTCCTCCCCACTGACACTTAGGGTAACAACAGGGAAAGGGCAAACACCACAAACAATCCCCAAAGGGAGACAACAAACAGGAGTGAACTGGAGATCCAACAGCTCCAGTTCCAACAGCACAGCAACTACAACTCCACCAGAGGTCAGAATAGAAGATCTGGAAAGAAGGTCTATATCTGGCAACAATGGAAGCAGAAAGGGAGAATATATAGTAGCTGGGAGTGGCTGACAGAGAACAGCTGAAAAGAAAAGCTACAGATTCCTAAATGGGACAAAAAGGATCCCAAACCTAAGCAGGAAAACCTGGACCGGAATCCATTCTCTTGAAACCAAGCGAGTAGCCACCCGCTACGACCTTCTGACCCCAGGCACAACAGGGTCAGCCATAGGTCATGACACCCTCGTGAAAGCAGATGACCACACTATGCACAGTAGAATGTTATAGCCCCTGGATCAGCCCAGTGTAATATATCCATGGCCTAACTGAAACATGGCATCAGTCATGTGACAACCTTCATATCATGTGACCTCTAGGTATTCAGTAACCAGCGGTGTTACGTGTCATATATGTGCTAGATGAGCACACAGGACACATCCATGGCATCACTATGGTCTAAAGGGCTAATGGTGGAATAATGATCTTTACTGTGGTTATAACAATGATTACTGTACATCACTGTGTGTATTCATGTGGCTGCCTGTATATAGGTGATTTGCAAAATGGCTGCCTGTCTCTAAGAGGAACTGCAGGGAACAGAAACAATATTAGAACTGCTTCTACACAGACCCTGACAGACATGATGAGGTGCTGCTGCACATTGTAATACTGTATATACTGTACATGTTCTGCTCCTTAATACACTACTATTAACCTGTTAGATACTTTGGCATTTAACCAAAATTCAGAAGTCACATGACGTGTGATGTTCACATAACTGACACAATTTTTAGTCCTATTCAGCTCTCCTTTGAATGCATTTTACAGGACTAAAATATGCAATATCATTTTGTTTAGCTTTAGAGAGAGGCTACTATGTGGAAGTAATAAAGGTCTGCATAAAATTTTAAAAGGATGTATGTTAGAAGATTGTTTGCCATCCTATTCTTTTAACAAATAAATGTACGGTAATCATTAAAAATGGAATACCTAAAGGGAATCTGTCATGTTGAATATGGTGTTTGAGTTGCAGGCAGCATATTATGTCATAGGATGATCTGAGCAAATTAATATATCGTTTTGTAGGAAAATATTTAGTAAAACTTGTCATTTATACATTTAAATTCCTGCTTTTTCTGGGCTTTGAGGCCAAGAAGGTTATCCTATCAGTGACTGACATCCTTCCCTCTATGACTGTTGTGGGGATTCACTCTGGTAGACAGGACAAGCGGGTGCAGTATAGAGGCAAAGACACGTTTGTAACTCAGAAACTGCAGTGTTTATTCACACTAGTTGCAGGTTCACAGTTCATTTTCAGTATTGGTGTTAGTACACACCCAAAACAGTTCATACAGAAAAACATTCACCTTTGATCCTCAGTGTTTAATCTACACCCGGCTGAATGCTCAGCCTCAGAAAGTCCACCTGCTCGCCCGGCACACTGTCTTCAGCTTTCAGCCCACACACAGGCTTCAGATCTCAGCAGAGTTTCACACAGCTCCAGTGTCAGAGAGGAGTTATTCACCCACCTTACACTGCTGGCTGTTTTTTATAGGCCTGTCAAAACCTGGCCTGGACCGTGGGGAGTAGACACCCACCCAGCACTTTGACTACTCCCCGTAAGAGCCGTCCCGGATCAGCTATTTACAGCCATACTAGATAGCAAGGTGTCAAACAGCAACTGCTGCTGACACAGAAAACTGGCTCTTACTCTGAGGCCAGGAACCTAGGTGACACATACCTACAGTCAGGTCCATAAATATTGGGACATCGACACAATTCAATTTTTTTTGGCTCTATACACCTCTACAATGGATTTGAAATGAAACAAACAAGATGTGCTTTAACTGCAGACTGTCAGCTTTAATTTGAGGGTATTTACATCCAAATCAGGTGAACGGCTTAGGAATTACAGTTGTTTGCATATGTGCCTCCCACTTGTTAAGGAACCAAAAGTAATTGGACAATTGGCTTCTCAGCTGTTCCATGGCCAGGTGTGTGTTATTCCCTCATTATCCCAATTATAATGAGCAGATAAAAGGTCCAGAGTTCATTCCAAGTGTGCTATTTGCATTTGGAATCTGTTGCTGTCAATTCTCAAGATGAGATCCAAAGAGCTGTCACTATCAGTGAAGTAAGCCATCATTAAGCTGAAAAAACAAAACAAACCTATCAGAGAGATAGCAAAAACATTAGGCGTGGCCAAAACAACAGTTTGGAACATTCTTAAAAAGAAGGCACGCAGCGGTGAGCTCAGCAACACCAAAAGACCTGGACGACCACAGAAAACAACTGTGGTGGATGACCGAAGCATTCTTTCCCTGGTGAAGAAAACACCCTTCACAACAGTCGGCCGGATTAAGAACACTCTCCAGGAGGTAGGTGTATGTGTGTCAAAGTCAACAATCAAGAGAAGACTTCACCAGAGTGAATACAGAGGGTTCACCACAAGATGTAAACCATTGGTGAGCTTCAAAAACAGGAAGGCCAGATTAGAGTTTGCCAAATGACATCTAAAAAAGCCTTCATAGTTCAGGAACAACATCCTATGGACAGATGAGACCTAGACCAACTTGTACCAGAGTGATGGGAAGAGAAGAGTATAGAGAAGGAAAGGAACTGCTCAGGATCCTAAGCATACCACCTCATCAGTGAAGCATGGTGGTGGTAGTGTCATGTTGTGGGCATGTATGGCTGCCAATGGAACTGGTTCTCTTATATTTATTGATGATGTGACTGCTGACAAAAGCAGCAGGATGAATTCTGAAGTGTTTCGGGCAATATTATCTGCTCATATTCAGCCAAATGCTTCAGAACTCATTGGACGGTGCTTTACAGTGCAGATGGACAATGACCCAAAGCATACTGCAAAAGCAACCAACGAGTTTTTTAAGGGAAAGAAGTGGAATGTTATGCAATGGCCAAGTCAATCACCTGACCTGAGTCCGATTGAGCATGCATTTCACTTGCTGAAGACAAAACTGAAGGGAAAATGCCCCAAGAACAAGCAGGAACTGAAGACAGTTGCAGTAGAGGCCTGGCAGAGCATCACCAGGGATGCAACCAGGCGTCTGGCGATGTCTATGCGTTCCAGACTTCAGGCTGTAATTGACTGCAAAGGATTTGCAACCAAGTATTAAAAAGTGAAAGTTTGATTTATGATTATTATTCTGTCCCATTACTTTTGGTTCCTTAACAAGTGGGAGGCACATATGCAAACTGTTGTAATTCCTACATCATTTACCTGATTTGAATGTAAATACCCTCAAATTAAAGCTGACAGTCTGCAGTTAAAGCACATCTTGTTCGTTTCATTTCAAATCCATTGTGGTGGTGTATAGAGCCAAAAATTTTTGAATTGTGTTGATGTCCCAATATTTATAGACCTGACTGTATCATCTACAATGATTCTTTGTACCTTCTTACACTGTGTATACAGACTTCACAGCACAGAATGAGCAGGAATTTACATGTATAAAGTACAATTTCTACAGAATCTTTTCCCACAAAACTATATATCAATCTGCTTAGCTGTTCCTGCTCTATAACATGCTGCATGTAGCTTACCTTGCATTTTCATGGTGATAGGTTCCCTTTAAGGGCAGTTGTAATGTGGTCAGACAGTAGAAGCTAAATGACAACCTACTAATAAAATACAAAATTAGGAAAATGTGGACAAGAATGTGGGTATGCTTCATGTATTCAAACTAGCACACATTCTAACACTGCTGCAGATCTTCTTCCCTTGTTCCCCTTATTTCTGCTGAGACTAAGTTAGGTGCACACTTGCACCTAGATTCTGGTATTCTTTTACACCATAGGAACAGAATACCCGAATTGCCAAAAACAGTATATGCCAGACCCTTGCTGGCGTCCTGCTGGATCCCATTCATAATTAGAAGTCTGTTGGGTTCCGACATAAGTACATGCAGTGGTATTTTCATCCTTAATCTTTGCCAGAATCTGTGATGGAGCCTTCTGATGGAACCTCCTCCGAAGATGTGCACATAGCCTAAGTCAGCCAATCAGGTTATGGAATTTGCCTTGCATGGAAAGGAACATTCCCAAGTTTCTCATGCCACGGGCAGCTAATCTAAAAGATACATCTACAGATTCATATTCCCCTTTCCCTAAGATTTTCCCATTTTAAAAATGCATCCTCCCAGATGTCTATAAAAAAAAACTTAAAGGGGTTGGCTGTTTACCTAAAATATATATTTCCTTAGACTCAGCATAAACATATGTAAATACCTTTACCTTCCTTTCAATTCTGCTGCAGTTCCATTTTCTCTCCCTGCTATTCTGGCCGTAAACAAACAAATCTCCTCTTGACATGCACCACAGCACTTCCATTTGATGTCTTCTCTTCGAGGGTCACATGTCCCACCTTTACATGGCTCTCTTCAAGCCCTCGTCAATCAGTTTCTATTGCTTATGCGCCAAATCCAAGAACCAGGGTACGTGCCATCAGTCCACATTGTCCCCATTCATTGTTTTTTTACTGCATGTCCTGCTGATATATCAAGTGACTACACATAGACACAATCTATGTGGTTGAGATATCTGTGGTGTGGGGAGAAAGGGGGACAAGGCATGCTGGGATATATTGCATCCACTTTCAAGATGCTCAGAGACAGAATCCATTCAGGAGAGTTGACATGAAAACATATACGGGGACAACAGTAAAGGAAATGTAGGTGTTAGGACGGGAAAAACAGATGGGGGACATTTAGTAAACATGGCCTTTAAAGTGGCAGGGCAGTAGTGAGTTCAAAAATAAAGCAGCCAAGCCTTTTAAGGTCAAAAACTTCAAAGTCAGCTAAGGTCAGTAATTCTCAGTTTTCAGTACTCATGGCCAAATTCTTGACAGTATGCCCATAATTTTTACATTTAGATAATTCCGTAGATGTGATATCACTTAAAACAGGATCAATTCATAAGGACATGAAAAGGAAATTCTATATCAGCAGGGACTTGGCACTCACAAAAAGCCATGCAATGAATATATCTTTATCAGACCAAATTGCTAACCCCGCAGGAAACATAATGCTGAAAAGAAAATTAAATAATCTGTGTGCTGTGTCTGGTTTCAGTTTTCTATGTCTCCCCCCCCACTCATAACGCATTGTGATTTATTTCTTTATTTTTGCTACCTTCCTATAACAACATTTTGCTTCAAATGTATCATTAGTTAAAAGCATAAATGGCACACGTTGCTCTTTATTAATTGAAAAGTAATATTTGTTTCATTGTACAGACACAGTAGAGTGCAAAATTTAGAGGCGCTAAATCAGCACATTGTTATGAAACCTAATAGAGATCAAGGTGAAAATGGATAAAAGATCTGAAAGGTAAACCCCCTATTCACAGGAAATACTTGATAAAATGCGTATAGAATTTCCATATCCTACACTGATACTATAAGCATAGGTCTGAATTTACATTTTTGGAGTGCTAATTCATTTCCCATATTGCCATTTTGTCTCTTTACCATTACAGCCACCCTGGTTACTCCTCCTTTATGTACTATCCTACATTCAGTATGTATATATTCAGCTGTCAACTTTCACAGACTTGTCTACTTTACAATCCCTTTTTGATAAAACAAAAATAATAATTGGGTTGTATAATGATTTTTAGTCCCCCTAAGGGGACATGATTGTTTGATCGCTTATAACATAGACTGCAATATTCTAGTAAGGGGTTTATATGGCCTTCCAGTAGGGAGTTTACACTGCCATAGGAAACGATCAGTACTTCCTAATTTTGTACTCAAACTAATTACTTGGGTCAAGTTACCATCATACTGCTCACTTACTAACTTTCAGAAGTTAAACTGTAGTATTTAAGAGCAATTTCAAATGATGTTATTTAGACCAGTGCTTCTCAAAGTATGAGACAGGTCTCAATGGTGAAGCATACCCCAGTCGTTGGGGAGGCAGTTTTGGCAGAAGTAATTATTTACTACACAGACCTCTCTATGGTTGCACTTATCGTTGGATTAGCAATATAACTGATTCTTTGTGCTTATTTTAATGTAATAAAAGTTGAGCTGGTTTCAAACACAAAAAATTTCCATGAACTATGACCAATACCATATTTTGCCTGGTGAGGCCTCGGTAGAAATAAATTAAAAATGACTGTTGTACAGTTCATTAGTCAGGCCGGACTGGAGCGCAGCGGTTGGGGAGGACGCGCATGAAGAGGCCGGGCGGTGAGGGACTGGTGAGGAAAGGGTTAGTTGTTTGTGGGGGGCGGTGTAAGAGGAAAGGCGGGAGTTGCCAGGGGCGGCGGGGGCGTGGCCGGAGCGGAGAAGGAGGCGGAAGTGAGGTCAGTGCGGCCAGGGGATCCAAACGAGCAGGACGTACCTCAGGATGTCGGCGCCAGGAATGTCGGTGGAGGAGATGCTGGAGAGGTTGCGGCGAGAGGCGGAGGTGAGGGGGCCTGGCTGGCTGCAGGAACAGGTGGGCGCCTGCATTGTATCGCCTGCTCCGGTGGCTACCCCCATTGCTAGGGCTGCCCGGCTGCGGCGGAGCATACCGCCGGCACGCCTAAGCCCTGAAATCACCCCCCGGGCCCGGTGCCGGATAGGGAGCCCCCCTGTGGACCCTCGGCGGCGGAGAGCGGCCGCTCAGCCTCCTGCGAGCCGCTCTCGCCGTGGGAGGAATCCCGATTCTCGGCGGGGCCCTGTGAGGAGCGGGACGCCCCTTCCCCCGTTCCCTGCAGCATTGGACGCGGATGCGGGACCAGGAACGGTGGACCGGCCCAGTCCTTCCTTGAGCGGGCGGTCCACTCGGCATTCAGAAAGGATCCGGGGTCCTCGGGCTGCTCTGAGGGGAGAGGAATACCAGGGCAGGCCCAGAGAAGATTCTAGCAGTGTGGAGGAAGATCCCCTTGCGGCGGTGGGTGCTGCGGTCTCGTCCCGGCGTCCAGCCAGCGTGGTGCAGAGGGTCGTGCAGATGGTCCAGGAAGAGCAGCCGTCGACATCCAGGAGCTTTGATGGTGAAGTGGCGTTACGGCGGGAGTCAGGATCTACGGCAGCGGGAGTCACAGCGCCCGTGGTGCCTGGTGAGATTGGTTGGGGATCTGTTTTAGCTCAGGGTTTCCCGGGGGGGGGGTGGGAACATGGGCGAATTTGGTAAAGGTTTGGGGCAGTTTTTGGGGGGATTGGCGGGTTGGTTGTCAGGGATGGGTGCCGGTGCTGGGTCTCCATTGCCGGGGTGGGGAGTGGTGCCGGGGCTAGGGTCAGGTACGCAGGTTGTTACGGCAGGGGCAGGGTCGGTGTCGGTCGAGACACAGGTGGGGGGGGAGGAGGAGGTGCAGAGGTTGGATGATAGGGCTCGGGGTGAGGTGTACGTGTGCTTTGAGGGGCCGCTGGGGGCTCATTTAAAGCAGGAAGTGAGAGAAAAGATCTGGAAGGGAGAGTATGTGGAGATATTCTCGCTGCTCCCATTGGAAAGGTTTAACCTGGATAGGGGTAAGAAGGATGAGGGGAAAAAGGAGGATGAGGATAAGCGTAGGCATCGATTGATTCCACGTACCTTTGCTAATTGGCTACAGGCGTTTGCCATATTAGCAAGTGTCATTGGGGAACGGGCGCCAGAATGTTGTTCGGCGCTGTTTTGTTACCAGGACGCTATTGGGGAGGCTTATAGGGTGTATGGGGGTGTGGGCTGGCTCCGTTATGACGAGCAGTTCCGGCAGCGTAAGGCGGTGAGGCCTGATATCCGGTGGGATCATAAGGATATTGGGTTGTGGTTGAGGGTGACGGCGCCTCCTAGGGCTGGGCAGTCCTTTCGTGGGGAGTCCGGGGGGTCATCCCCTGGGGCGTTGGCAGCGGCGAAAGGGTTGTGCTTCCTTTTTAATGAAGGAAATTGCAGATTTGGGGCCAAGTGCAAATTTAAGCACGAGTGCACGGGGTGTGGGGGAGCCCATGGAGCTAACCGTTGCTTCAAAGGGGGTAAGAATAGGGGGGGTGATGGTGCTGGAAAAGGGACGGACGCCGGTGCGGGTGGAAGAGATGCAGGAGTTCCTAGATAGATATCCGGATCGGGTTGCGGCCGGGTTGTTGGGGGATGGTTTTAGGTGTGGCTTTCGTATTCCATCAGTGGTTACGGCGGGGCCTACGGTTCTTAAGAATCTTAGGTCTGCGCTTGTTCATGCGGGTGTTGTGGCGGAAAAGTTAAAGAAGGAGGTGGAGTTGGGGCGGATGGCGGGTCCATTCAAGGAGCCGCCGATTCTGGGATTGAGGGTGTCCCCGTTAGGTGTGGTGCCTAAGAAGGAGCCGAATAAATTTCGGCTCATTCATCATTTGTCTTATCCAAAAGGTGCGTCGGTCAATGATGGTATAGATCCTGAACTTTGTTCGGTGGTATATACCTCCTTTGATGCGGCTGTAAGATGGGTGAGGCGGTTGGGGCAGGGGACGTTGATGGCTAAGGTGGATGTAGAGGCGGCCTTTCGATTGCTTCCGGTGCACGTGGAGAGCATGGGTTTGTTGGGTTGTTTTTGGGATGGCGAATATTTTGTGGATAGGTGTTTGCCGATGGGGTGCTCTCTGTCATGTGCATATTTTGAGACCTTTAGCTCATTTTTGGAATGGGTAGTGGTGGATGTTTCAGGTTGTTCATCCATTATCCATTATTTAGACGATTTTTTGTGTTTAGGGCCGGCGAATTCGCGGGTGTGTTCTTTGTTGCTGCACACGGTGCAGTCGGTTTTTGCGCGTTTTGGGGTACCATTGGCGCGGGAGAAAACGTTGGGGCCGGTGACAGAGTTGTGTTTTTTGGGGATTGTTATAGATACTGAGCGGATGCAGTGCAGGCTTCCGCAGGATAAGTTGGTGGATTTGCGTTTGGAAATTGATAGGGCCTTGGTTAGGGAGAAGATTAGGTTGAGGGATTTGCAGTCATTGTTGGGTAAGTTAAATTTTGCTTGTCAAATTATGCCAATGGGTAGAATTTTTTGTAGGCGACTGGCTGCTGCTACGGCGGGGGTGTTAGCGCCGTATCATTTTATCAGGTTACGCAAGGAGTTAAAAGTGGATTTAAGGGTGTGGGCGGAGTTTTTGGGTCAGTACAATGGCAGGTCTTTAGTGATGGCGGAGTTGTGTGATAGTGTGGAGTTCGAGCTGTACACTGACGCGTCGGGGGGTGTGGGTTTTGGGGCTTATTGCCAAGGACAATGGTGTGCGGGAGTATGGCCGGATTCGTGGGTAAGTCGGGGTTGGGTGAGGAACATGGTGTTGCTGGAACTTTTTCCCATTGTGATGACGGTGGTATTGTGGGGTGAGAAGTTTGAAAACAGGAAGGTGCGTTTTCATTGTGACAATTTGAGGGTGGTTCAGGCTATCAACAGTTTGTCCGCATCTTCCCCGCCGGTGGTTAGGCTGTTACAGTTTTTGGTATTACGATGTTTGTCAATTAACATGTGGTTGGTGGCAGAACATGTGGCTGGAGTGTCTAATTCAGTGGCGGATTCTCTTTCTTGTTTACAGTGGGAGCGGTTCCGGCTTCTTGCGCCAGAAGCGGAGCTGGAAGGTCTGGAGTGTCCGCCGTGGCTGTGGGGGATCCTGGAGGAGAAGTGATGGGGATGTTGAGGGATTCGTTGAGCCCGGGTACTTGGAGGGAGTATGGTAAGGCGTGGGCGACCTGGGAAACTTGGAACGGATCCTGGGGGGCTGGTGTTGGGGATGGTGATGTGAGGTTGTTGATGTTGTTAGGACAGTTGAAGGGCGAAGGGTGGTCGGTGTCTAAGGTGAATCATTTGATTGCGGGGGTAGCGTTTGGCTTTAAGTTGCGGGGGTTGCCGGACTTGACTAAGGGTTTTTTGGTTAGGCAGGTGTTGAAAGGGTGGCGTAGGGGGGCAGGCAGGGTGCCGGATTATCGGAGGCCGGTGTCTTTTGAGTTGCTTGTGCAAATGGGTGATAAGTTGAGTTGTGTTTGTAGTTCTGGGTGGGAGTTAGTGCTGTTTAGGGCTGCATTTGCTTTGGCGTTTTTCGGTGCTTTTCGCTTGGGGGAGTTGGTGTGTGACAGTGTGAGTAGAGCGGGGGGACTTAGGAGTGCAGATGTTGAGTTAGCGGGGGATAGGGTGTATGTCCGGATTCGGAGGTCAAAAACTGATCAGGAGGGCAGGGGGCAGCGCTTTACGTTGTTCCCGGTACCAGGTTGTAGTATGTGTCCGGTGCGGTGTGCAGGGTCTTATGGGGCGGGGCTACAGCGTAATGAGGTTCCTTTCCTTAAGCATGAGGACGGCTCCTTTTTGTCTAGGTTTCAGTTCCTGGCGGTTTTTAAAAAATGTTTGAAGCTTTTGGGTGTGCCGGTCAAGGAGTATTCTGGTCATTCGTTCAGAATTGGTGCTGCAACTGAGGCAGCCAGGTGGGGCGCCAGTGAGAAGGTGATTAGGAGGATTGGGCGGTGGGAGTCGGTGCGTTTCAAATCATATGTGAGGCCTGCATTATTGTAGTGGTACGGTTAGTGATAGGTTGGTTTTAATTTGTTCCTTTTGTGTTCACAGGTCGGAGGGTGGCGGCTTTGGTATGGATTCTGGGGCACTCCTATGTGTTCTGGGGTGCGATCAGAGCAGATGTGAGGCCGAGTGGGCGACAGTTGGGTTTTAGTCCGGAGTGCGCTACGGTCAGGTGGTTAGGGGTTAGAGGTATGTTGTGGGGTGGAGTTTTGCGGGAGGTACATCATTTTGTGCGATTGGATCGTCCTCCGGATGTGTTAGTGTTACATGTGGGGGGGAATGATTTGGGTAAGCGTCCTTTTAGGGAATTGGTCCGTGATGTCAAGTTTGACTTGCTCAGGATTTGGGCGTTGTTTCCAGGGATCATAACTGTTTGGTCAGACATTGTGCCGCGGAAGGTGTGGAGGGGTGCGAGGTCGGTGGAGAGCCTTAATAAGGCTCGGATTAAGGTGAACAGAGCAGTTGGCCGGTTTATGGCAAGGAATGGCGGTGTTGTGATGCGGCATGAGGTGTTAGAGAAAGGTGAGGGTGCATTTTGGAGAGCAGATGGAGTGCACCTGAATGCGGTGGGTACGGATTTGTGGGCTCTGGGGCTCCAGAGTGGTGTTGAAATTGCTTTGCGTGTGTGGAGGGACGCGCAGGGTTGAGGTGGTCAAGCTGCGCGTTCTTGGAGGCGGGGGAGGTCCTTGAAGTGGAGGAATATGGTGGTACCTGAGGATGGGAGGGCCCCGCGGGAGGGGCTGGACTCTCATTGAGGAGCTGGTAGGAACTAATTACGCGTTCCATCAGTTGCTGCCTCCGAGCTGGGTTCAACGGCTGGGGGCAAGATGGAGACGCAGGTGTTCCAGCGTTTATGGAGTTATTGGGGCTTCTAGGACCTCCCTCGTCATGTGTTAACTTATGTTATTTATTTTGTATGTATTCAATAAACGGCTGCTGTGGCCGATTAAATCCAAGCAGTGGTGTGGTGTGTTTATTTCCTGGGTTAGGATGTGGGGTGGGGGTAGGATGATGGTTGAGCTAGTGGGACCGAGCAAATAGCCAGTGCCCTCTTCATGAGTAAATGAAAATAAGCACACAACTAGTGTAGGTGAAGCAGGTCCTTACTAGTGATGAGCAAGCATGCTCGGCCGAGTACTGGTTCAGCTCGAGCATCGCTATGCTCGGCACGTGGTGGTACTCGGCCGAATACCACGTGTGTTTAGTGCATTGCTCGAGTCTCCGCCCCGCACGTTTGGCGCCTCCTGAAGCATCCAATCGGCGTTCAGGTAAGTAATTCCCTCCAGTGTAATCCCATAGCCATGTTAGCTATAAGCCTTACACTGGTTAGCTGGCCGGAACACGTGGTAATAGTTTATATAGGAGCCGAGGTCCCGCGCTCAGATCATTCAGCGTCAGGGAGAGCAGACAGTAGGCAGGGACATGTAGCGGTTTGCTGAAATTACAACGATTGAACTCCCAAAAAGATCTTGAAAGACAAAACGGTCCTCTTCAGGACTAAAGTGTGTGTTTGACAGCAGTGCAGCATTTTTTTTTTTTTGAAAAAGGGTTAAATTCAGCAGTGTTAAAGACAGGTGTCTGCAGGAAGGGACAGATAGTGCAGGGCTGGAAAATCGCTGTGTTCAGTACCAAAAAGCTTTCAAAAGAAAGAAATATTACATATCAGTGAGATCTACAGTACACCATCAGAAAGCAGGGTGTTTAGCAGAAATTCTAAAAAGGGGCTTATTCACTAGAGTGTGCCTGCTAGTGAGATACACACCGCTCCATCATAGAAATGTATTTTTCTGGGGAAATTAACCTAATTTGTGCCACATCTGTGTGCGCGCTCAATCCACAAACGTTATATGCAGTATTCCAGCCTAGAATCATTTCTATTTGGGACAAATTTCACTAGTTTGGGTCACTTCTCTGCGTGAATTTAGCCCGCAACTATATATACAGTTAGTCACCAGAGAATTATTTCTATTTGTGACAAATTTTACTAGTTTTGGTGAATTCTGTGCGTGAATGTAGGCCACAACCATATATACAGTTAGTCACCAGAGAATTATTTCTATTTGTGCCAAATTTTACTAGTTTTGGTGAATTCTGTGCGTGAATTTAGGCCGCAACCATATATACAGTTATTCACCAGATAATTATTTATATTTGTGACAAGTTTCACTGGTTTTGGTCACATCTGTGCGTAAATTTAGGCCGCAACCGTTATATACAATAATTCAGCATATATTTATTTCTATTTGTAACAAATTTCACTAGTTTTGGTCACATCTGTGCGTGAATTTTGGCCACAACCATATATACAGCTAGTCACCAGAGAATTATTTCTATTTGTGACAAATATCACTAGTTTTGGTCACATCTTTGCGTGAATTTAGGCCTCAACCGTTATATACAGTAATTCAGCATATATTTATTTCTATTTGGGACAAATTTTACTAGTTTTGGTCACATCTGTGCGTGAATTTAGGCCACAACCATATATACAGTTAGACAGCATGGATTTATTTCTATTTGTGACAAGTTTCACTGGTTTTTGTCACATCTGTGCGTGAATTTAGGCCGCAACCGTTATATACAGTAATTCAGCATAGATTTATTTCTATTTGTGACAAATTTTGCTACTTTTGGTCAAATCTGTGCATGAATTTAGGCCGCAACCATATATATAGTTATTCACTAGAGAATTATTTATATTTGTGACAAATTTCACTAGTTTGGGTGACTTCTGTGCGTGAATTTTGTCCGCAACTATATATACAGTTAGTCAACAGAAAATTATTTCTATTTGTGACAAATTTCACTAGTGTTGGTCACATCTGTGCGTGAATTTATGCCACAACCATATATACAGTTAGTCAGCATAGATTTATTTCTATTTGTGACGAATTTTACTGGTTTTGGTCACATCTGTGCGTGAATTTAGGCCGCAACCGTTATATACAATAATTCATCAGAGAATTATTTATATTTGTAACAAATTTCACTGGTTTAGGTCACATTTGTGTCTGCATTTAGGCTGCAACCATGTATACAGTCGTGGCCAAAAGTTTTGAGAATGACACAAATATTAGTTTTCACAAAGTTTGCTGCTAAACTGCTTTTAGATCTTTGTTTCAGTTGTTTCTGTGATGTAGTGAAATATAATTACACGCACTTCATACGTTTCAAAGGCTTTTATCGACAATTACATGACATTTATGCAAAGAGTCAGTATTTGCAGTGTTGGCCCTTCTTTTTCAGGACCTCTGCAATTCGTCTGGGCATGTTCTCAATCAACTTCTGGGCCAATTCCTGACTGATAGCAACCCATTCTTTCATAATCACTTCTTGGAGTTTGTCAGAATTAGTCGGTTTTTGTTTTTCCACCCGCCTCTTGAGGATTGACCACAAGTTCTCAATGGGATTAAGATCTGGGGAGTTTCCAGGCCATGGACCCAAAATGTCAACGTTTTGGTCCCCGAGCCACTTAGTTATCACTTTTGCCTTATGGCACGGTGGCTCTATCGTGCTGGAAAATGCATTGTTCTTCACCAAACTGTTGTTGGATTGTTGGATGAAGTTGCTGTTGGAGGGTGTTTTGGTACCATTCTTTATTCATGGCTGTGTTTTTGGGCAAAATTGTGAGTGAGCCCACTCCCTTGGATAAGAAGCAACCCTACACATGAATGATCTCAGGATGCTTTACTGTTGGCATGACACAGGACTGATGGTAGCGCTCACCTTTTCTTCTCCGGACAAGCCTTTTTCCAGATGCCCCAAACAATCGGAAAGAGGCTTCATCGGAGAATATGACTTTGCCCCAGTCCTCAGCAGGCCATTCAACATACTTTCTGCAGAAGATCAATCTGTCCCTGATGTTTTTTTTGGAGAGCAGTGGCTTCTTTGCTGCCCTTCTTGACACCAGGCCATCTTCCAAAAGTCTTCGCCTCACTGTGCGTGCAGATGCGCTCACACCTGCCTGCTGCCATACCTGAGCAAGCTCTGCACTCGTGGCACTCCGATCCCGCAGCTGAATCCTCTTTAGGAGACGATCCTGGCGCTTGCTGGACTTTCTTGGACACCCTGAAGCCTTCTTAACAAGAATTCAACCTCTTTCCTTGAAGTTCTTGATGATCCTATAAATTGTTGATTGAGGTGCAATCTTAGTAGCCACAATATCCTTGCCTGTGAAGCCATTTTTATGCAATGCAATGATGGCTGCACGCATTTCTTTGCAGGTCACCATGGTTAACAATGGAAGAACAATGATTTCATGCCTTCTTTTAACATGTCAAGTCTGCCATTTTAACCCAATCAGCCTGACATAATGATCTCCAGCCTTGTGCTCGTCAACATTCTCACCTGAGTTAACAAGACGATTACTGAAATGATCTCAGCAGGTCCTTTAATGACAGCAATGAAATGCAGTGGAAAGGTTTTTTTGGGATTAAGTTAATTTTCATAGCAAAGAAGGACTATGCAATTCATCTGATCACTCTTCATAACATTCTGGAGTATATGCAAATTGCTATTATAAAAAATTAAGCAGCAACTTTTCCAATTTCCAATATTTATGTAATTCTCAAAACTTTTGGCCACGACTGTACAATAAGAAGAAATTTTGCTGGTGGCAAATTTAACAAGGTTTTCCAACATCTGTACAATGAAACTTTTAATATGAAGAAGGCGAGCACTAAGGGACGTGGAAGTAGGCGTGTTGCTGACGGTTCAGGCAGAGGCCGTGGCCCTGGGCGAAATTAAACTGCCAGCTGCCGGTGAAATTGGCAAAAAGAAAAAAAACACTGTACCCAATTTTGGTCACATCTGTGCGTGAATTTAGGCCTCAACCGTTATATATAGTAATTCAGCATAGATTTATTTCTATTTGGGACAAATTTCACTAGTTTTGGTCACATCTGTGCGTGAATTTAGGCCACAACCATATATACAGTTAGTCAACAGAGAATTATTTCTATTTGTGACAAATTTCACTAGTTTTGGTCAAATCTGTGCGTGAATTTAGGCCACAACCATATATACAGTTAGTCAGCATGGATTTCTTTATATTTGTGACAAGTTTCACTGGTTTTGGTCACATCTGTGCGTGAATTTAGGCCGCAACCGTTATATACAATAATTCTGCTTATATTTATTTCTATTTGTGACAAATTTCACTACTTTTGGTCATATCCCTGCGTGAATTTAGGCCGCAACCATATATACAGTTATTCACCAGATAATTATTTCTATTTGTGACAAGTTTCACTGGTTTTGGTCACATCTGTGCGTGAATTTAGGCCGCAACCGTTATATACAATAATTCTGCTTATATTTATTTCTATTTGTGACAAATTTCACTACTTTTGGTCATATCCCTGCGTGAATTTAGGCCGCAACCATATATACAGTTATTCACCAGATAATTATTTCTATTTGTGACAAGTTTCACTGGTTTTGGTCACATCTGTGCGTGAATTTAGGCCACAACCATATATACAGTTAGTCAACAGAGAATTATTTCTATTTGTGACAAATTTCACTAGTTTTGGTCACATCTGTGCATGAATTTAGGCCAAAACCATATATACAGTTAGTCACCAGAGAATTATTTCTATTTGTGACAAATTTCACTACTTTTGGTCACATCCCTGCGTGAATTTAGGCCGCAACCATATATACAGTTATTCACCAGATAATTATTTTTATTTGTGACAAGTTTCACTGGTTTTGGTCACATCTGTGCGTGAATCTAGGCCGCAACCGTTATATACAATAATTCAGCATATATATTTTTTTCTATTTGTAACAAATTTCACTACTTTTGGTCACATCTGTGCATGAATTTAGGCCACAACCATATATACAGTTAGTCACCAGAGAATTATTTCTATTTGTGACCAATTTCACTAGTTTGGGTGACTTCTGTGCGTGAATTTAGTCCGCAACTATATATACAGTTAGTCAACAGTGAATTATTTCTATTTGTGACAAATTTCACTACTTTTGGTCCTATCCCTGCGTGAATTTAGGCCGCAACCATATATACAGTTATTCACCAGATAATTATTTCTATTTGTGACAAGTTTCACTAGTTTGGGTGACTTCTGTGCGTGAATTTAGTCCGCAACTATATATACAGTTAGTCAACAGAGAATTATTTCTATTTGTGACAAATTTAACTACTTTTGGTCATATCCCTGCGTGAATTTAGGCCGCAACCATATATACAGTTATTCACCAGATAATTATTTCTATTTGTGACAAGTTTCACTGGTTTTGGTCACATCTGTGCGTGAATTTAGTCCGCAACTATATACACCCTGTACAGAATTATTAGGCAAATGAGTATTTTGACCACATCATCCTCTTTATGCATGTTGTCTTACTCCAAGCTGTATAGGCTCGAAAGCCTACTACCAATTAAGCATATTAGGTGATGTGCATCTCTGTAATGAGAAGGGGTGTGGTCTAATCACACCAACACCCTATATCAGGTGTGCATAATTATTAGGCAACTTCCTTTCCTTTGGCAAAATGGGTCAAAAGAAGGACTTGACAGGCTCAGAAAAGTCAAAAATAGTGAGATATCTTGCAGAGGGATGCAGCACTCTTAAAATTGCAAAGCTTCTGAAGCGTGATCATCGAACAATCAAGCGTTTCATTCAAAATAGTCAACAGGGTCGCAAGAAGCGTGTGGAAAAACCAAGGCGCAAAATAACTGCCCATGAACTGAGAAAATTCAAGCGTGCAGCTGCCAAGATGCCACTTGCCACCAGTTTGGCCATATTTCAGAGCTGCAACATCACTGGAGTGCCCAAAAGCACAAGGTGTGCAATACTCAGAGACATGGCCAAGGTAAGAAAGGCTGAAAGACGACCACCACTGAACAAGACACACAAGCTGAAAGTCAAGACTGGGCCAAGAAATATCTCAAGACTGATTTTTCTAAGGTTTTATGGACTGATGAAATGAGAGTGAGTCTTGATGGGCCAGATGGATGGGCCCGTGGCTGGATTGGTAAAGGGCAGAGAGCTCCAGTCCGACTCAGACGCCAGCAAGGTGGAGGTGGAGTACTGGTTTGGGCTGGTATCATCAAAGATGAGCTTGTGGGGCCTTTTCGGGTTGAGGATGGAGTCAAGCTCAACTCCCAGTCCTACTGCCAGTTTCTGGAAGACACCTTCTTCAAGCAGTGGTACAGGAAGAAGTCTGCATCCTTCAAGAAAAACATGATTTTCATGCAGGACAATGCTCCATCACACGCGTCCAAGTACTCCACAGCGTGGCTGGCAAGAAAGGGTATAAAAGAAGAAAATCTAATGACATGGCCTCCTTGTTCACCTGATCTGAACCCCATTGAGAACCTGTGGTCATCATCAAATGTGAGATTTACAAGGAGGGAAAACAGTACACCTCTCTGAACAGTGTCTGGGAGGCTGTGGTTGCTGCTGCACGCAATGTTGATGGTGAACAGATCAAAACACTGACAGAATCCATGGATGGCAGGCTTTTGAGTGTCCTTGCAAAGAAAGGTGGCTATATTGGTCACTGATTTGTTTTTGTTTTGTTTTTGAATGTCAGAAATGTATATTTGTGAATGTTGAGATGTTATATTGGTTTCACTGGTAAAAATAAATAATTGAAATGGGTATATATTAGTTTTTTGTTAAGTTGCCTAATAACAGTAATAGTCACCTGCACACACAGATATCCCCCTAAAATAGCTAAAACTAAAAACAAACTAAAAACTACTTCCAAAAATATTCAGCTTTGATATTAATGAGTTTTTTGGGTTCATTGAGAACATGGTTGTTGTTCAATAATAAAATGAATCCTCAAAAATACAACTTGCCTAATAATTCTGCACTCCCTGTATACAGTTAGTCAACAGAGAATTATTTCTATTTGTGACAAATTTCACTACTTTTGGTCATATCCCTGCGTGAATTTAGGCCGCAACCATATATACAGTTATTCACCAGATAATTATTTCTATTTGTGACAAGTTTCACTGGTTTTGGTCACATCTGTGCGTGAATTTAGGCCACAACCATATATACAGTTAGTCAACAGAGAATAATTTCTATTTGTGACAAATTTCACTAGTTTGGGTGACTTCAGTGCGTGAATTTAGTCGGCAACTATATATACAGTAAGTCAACAGAGAATTATTTCTATTTGTGACAAATTTCACTACTTTTGGTCACATCTGTGCGTGAATTTAGGCCGCAACCATATATACAGTTAGTCACCAGATAATTATTTCTATTTGTGACAAGTTTCACTGGTTTTGGTCACATCTGTGCGTGAATTTAGGCCGCAACCATATATACAGTTAGTCAACAGAGAATAATTTATCTTTGTGACAAATTTCACTCGTTTTGGTCACATCTTTGCGTGAATTTAGGCCACATTCATATATACAGTTAGTCAGCATGGATTTATTTCTATTTGTGGCAAGTTTCACTGGTTTTGGTCACATCTGTGCGTGAATTTAGCCCGCAACTATATATACAGTTAGTCAACAGAGAATTATTTCTATTTGTGACAAATTTCACTACTTTTGGTCACATCTGTGCGTGAATTTAGGCCACAACCATATATACAGTTATTCACCAGAGAATTATTTTTATTTGTGACAAGTTTCACTGGTTTTGGTCACATCTGTGCGTGAATTTAGGCCTCAACCGTTATATACAGTAATTAAGCATAGATTTACTGGATGCGCTGGAGCACGAGATTTAGGATTACACAGAGCGCTCAACACCGTACCTCTGATAAGCCGAGGAGTCACGTGAGACGTCAATTAGGAGACTCCATACCACGTGGGACGCCTCGTTGGGTAGAGCGGCACGAGAGGCAAGAAGACTGTCTAGCGTGTGGTAAAGTATACCTGCCACTGTCATTGATATTTGGGTATCCTGTTGGGACAGATAGATACATCCACGTATGTTGGGACATTGTATAGTGCTTACGTAGCACTGCCAGAAAGAGGCAGGAAGTGTCTGTTTTTTCATCCAGACATATCGGAGCCTACCGCTTGGCTATATATACAGGGAGTGCAGAATTATTAGGCAAATGAGTATTTTGACCACATCATCCTCTTTATGCATGTTGTCTTACTCCAAGCTGTATAGGCTCGAAAGCCTACTACCAATTAAGCATATTAGGTGATGTGCATCTCTGTAATGAGAAGGGGTGTGGTCTAATGACATCAACACCCTATATTAGGTGTGCATAATTATTAGGCAACTTCCTTTCCTTTGGCAAAATTGGTCAAAAGAAGGACTTGACAGGCTTAGAAAAGTCAAAAATAGTGAGATATCTTGCAGAGGGATGCAGCACTCTTAAAATTGCAAAGCTTCTGAAGCGTGATCATCGAACAATCAAGCGTTTCATTCAAAATAGTCAACAGGGTCGCAAGAAGCGTGTGGAAAAACCAAGGCGCAAAATAACTGCCCATGAACTGAGAAAATTCAAGCGTGCAGCTGCCAAGATGCCACTTGCCACCAGTTTGGCCATATTTCAGAGCTGCAACATCACTGGAGTGCCCAAAAGCACAAGGTGTGCAATACTCAGAGACATGGCCAAGGTAAGAAAGGCTGAAAGACGACCACCACTGAACAAGACACACAAGCTGAAAGTCAAGACTGGGCCAAGAAATATCTCAAGACTGATTTTTCTAAGGTTTTATGGACTGATGAAATGAGAGTGAGTCTTGATGGGCCAGATGGATGGGCCCGTGGCTGGATTGGTAAAGGGCAGAGAGCTCCAGTCCGACTCAGACGCCAGCAAGGTGGAGGTGGAGTACTGGTTTGGGCTGGTATCATCAAAGATGAGCTTGTGGGGCCTTTTCGGGTTGAGGATGGAGTCAAGCTCAACTCCCAGTCCTACTGCCAGTTTCTGGAAGACACCTTCTTCAAGCAGTGGTACAGGAAGAAGTCTGCATCCTTCAAGAAAAACATGATTTTCATGCAGGACAATGCTCCATCACATTCGTCCAAGTACTCCACAGCGTGGCTGGCAAGAAAGGGTATAAAAGAAGAAAATCTAATGACATGGCCTCCTTGTTCACCTGATCTGAACCCCATTGAGAACCTGTGGTCATCATCAAATGTGAGATTTACAAGGAGGGAAAACAGTACACCTCTCTGAACAGTGTCTGGGAGGCTGTGGTTGCTGCTGCACGCAATGTTGATGGTGAACAGATCAAAACACTGACAGAATCCATGGATGGCAGGCTTTTGAGTGTCCTTGCAAAGAAAGGTGGCTATATTGGTCACTGATTTGTTTTTGTTTTGTTTTTGAATGTCAGAAATGTATATTTGTGAATGTTGAGATGTTATATTGGTTTCACTGGTAAAAATAAATAATTGAAATGGGTATATATTTGTTTTTTGTTAAGTTGCCTAATAATTATGCACAGTAATAGTCACCTGCACACACAGATATCCCCCTAAAATAGCTAAAACTAAAAACAAACTAAAAACTACTTCCAAAAATATTCAGCTTTGATATTAATGAGTTTTTTTTGGGTTCATTGAGAACATGGTTGTTGTTCAATAATAAAATTAATCCTCAAAAATACAACTTGCCTAATAATTCTGCACTCCCTGTATGGGATTGTGACTTACGCATTATTATTATCCCTTGCCTATATTTGCGGTCATCATATGGTATAGCGGCTGTACCGGGACTCCTATCACTCGGTGTCCAGATGTTCATCTGGGATATGGTTTTATTGCTTATTTGATTTTATTGCTTATTTGATTTTATTCATATAATTTTTTTATTGATTGGTTTATCGTATTAAATACCTGGCTCACCCGCCTAGTGCTGTCTATCATTTCCTGGATTCGGAGTGCCCCTCATCCCTCTTTTTTCATAGATTTTTTCTATTTGGGACAAATTTCACTACTTTTGGTCACATCTGTGCGTGAATTTAGGCCACAACCGTTCTGTACAGTAATTCATCAGAGAATTATTTATATTTGTGACAAATTTCACTACTTTTGGTCACATCTGTGCTTGAATTTAGGCCGCAACCATATATATAGTTATTCACTAGAGAATTATTTATATTTGTGACAAATTTCACTAGTTTGGGTGACTTCTGTGCGTGAATTTAGTCCGCAACTATATATACAGTTAGTCACCAGAGAATTATTTCTATTTGTGACAAGTTTCACTGGTTTTGGTCACATATGTGCGTGAATTTAGGACGCAAAAGTTATATACAGTAATTCAGCATAGATTTATTTATTTCTATTTGGGACAAATTTCACTGGTTTTGGTCACATCTGTGCGTGAATTTAGGCCGCAAACGTTATATGCAATAATTCATCAGAGAATTATTTATATTTGTGACAAATTTCACTGGTTTAGGTCACATCTGTGTCTGCATTTAGGCTGCAACCATATATACAGTAATCCAGCAGAGAAGAAATTTTGCTGGTGGCAAATTTAACAAAGTTGTCTAACATCTATACAATAAAACTTTTATGTCTGTGAAGGTTCTCATTTATCCAGGTCATGGTATATCTGTAAAGAATAAATCAAGGCAACTGGACGTACTGTAGATTTCTTGAAAACGTCTCACTCGTTCTTCCAACAAGCTTTCTCAATTCTGAGTGAGTAAAACTTTTAATATGAAGATGGCGAGTACTAAGGGACGGGAAAGTGGGTGTGTTGCTGACGGTTCAGGCAGAGGCCGGGGCTCTGGGCGCAATGAAACTGTGCCAGCAGCCGGTCAAACTGGAAAAAAGAAAAAAAACACTGTACCCACTTTCATTTCACAGTTAACTTGGCGTCGCAGGACTACACTGTCCGAGTCGGACCAGTGCGACCAGGTGGTCGTTTGGATGACTGAAGATTATTCTTCCACCCCCTCTTCCACCAAGACCAGTTTCATTAGCAAAGAGTCTGGTCCACAAAATCCTCACCCTCATCCTCCTTTCTCCCACCATGTAGAGTCAGGAGTCGGACAAACCGTTGATAACACACTCGGTCATTCCCAGGACCTATTTTCACCACCTTCACTAGATTTGGCCCTCACGCCAAGCACGCTTGAAGAGGCACAGATTTTGTGCCCTGATTCACAACCTCTTGACCTATCACGGGGTCAAGAAGATGAGGGTGGTGAACGTCAATTATTTGTTCACGAGGTGGATGAGGATGAGACACAGTTGTCAATCACTGAGGTTGTGCTTAATTTAAGTCAGGAGGATGAGGAAGTGTAAGAGGAGGTGGTGGACGATGAGGTCACTGACCCAACTTGGGAAGGTGAAAAGCTGATCGATGAAAGCAGTACAGACAGGGAGTGATCTTTAGCACTGCAACAAGCTGTAAGAGGCAGTGGGGTGGCAAAAGGGAGAAGTCGGCCCACACCAAACAGGCCCGCAACCGTTACACTGAGCACCCACATGCGTAAGTCTCCCTTGCCAAGGGGTAGGTGTTCCGCAATATGTCGCTTTTTTGCTGAAAGTGTAGATGACAAAAGAGTGGCAGTTTGCAACCTGTGGCGTACCAAAATGAGCAGGGGCGCGAACACCAGCAACCTCACCACCACCAGCATGCTCCGCCACATGGCATCCAAGCACCCTAATCAGTGGGCTGAACAACTGGGTCCACAATCTGGGTCTGCCGGCCACCCCACTGCCTCCTCCTCCCCTGTGTTAAGCACTGCTGGCCAATTTCCTGTCAAAGGCGCAGGTCTGGATGCCCCCTGCTCTGTACCTGGGCCTTCGCATGCACCATCAGCAAATACATCCACTTCCCTGTCCCAGCACAGCATCCAATTGTCCTTACCCCAGGCATTTGAACACAAGTGGAAATACCCAGCCACCCACCCACTGACCATAGCTCTAAATGCGCAACTTTCAAAATTACTGGCCCTTGAAATGTTGCCATATAGGCTTGTGGAGACTGAGGCCTTCAGCAGCCTGATGTCGGCGGCCGTCCCTCGGTACACGGTCCCCAGCCGCCATTATTTTTCAAGGTGTGCCGTGCCTGCCTTACACCTGACCAATGCAGTTACTGGGAAGCTCGACTTCACCACGGACACATGGACAAGTGCTGGTGGCCAGGGACGCTACATTTCCCTGACCGCACACTGGGTGAATGTTGTGGAGGCCGGGAGTGAGTCGTACCCTGGGATGGCACAGGTGCTACCCACGCCCATGATTGCAGGCCCTACGTCCATCAGGGTCTCCGCCAGCAGCTATGTTACTGGCTCCAACCCCCACTTCTCCTTCTCCTCTTTCGCCTCTACCTCCACCACTTCTACCTCCAGCAGTCAGCCATCAGTCGATAGCTGGAAGCAGTGTAGCACTGCTGTGGGGAAAC
Source organism: Bufo bufo (assembly GCF_905171765.1). Lineage (NCBI taxonomy): Eukaryota > Metazoa > Chordata > Amphibia > Anura > Bufonidae > Bufo > Bufo bufo. Next base: position 238,202,770 of record NC_053392.1, read on the forward strand.
GTCAACAGGCCGTGCTGAAACTGATCTGCCTAGGTGACAAACAGCACACCGCTGCAGAGCTGTGGCAGGGTATAAGGGACCAGACTGAGCTGTGGCTGTTGCCACTCTACCTACAACCAGGCATGGTTGTACCGGACAATAGTCGTAACTTGGTGGTGGCTTTGGAGCTCGGAAACCTGATGCACGTGCCATGCCTAGCGCACGTATTAAACTTAGTGGTTCAGCGCTTTATTAAAACATACCCAAATTTGACATAGCTACTAGTAAAGCATATACGTATATAGGTGAACAGGGCACTCAAGGATAGCTGCGACCGTGTATTTAAGGCAAAGATGAGCTTTATTGATAATATAAATATATTTGATGCATATAACAATCAAGAATGCAGTAGAATAAATAGGTTATTAACAAATAAATATAATGAATATTCGACAGAGCAAAGGCTATTATTCGATTAATCAGCAAATATTCAATAGTCCAATATTGTAAATCTTGGATCCAATGATTGTGAACATCCAAAGACTTGTTTGCAATAAGTCTATTCGTTTTTTACTTTCATATTGAGACAACAGTCATATGCTTTGCAGTTATTCAAATAGTCGCGGCGGCGTCCCGCCAAAGCGACGTGAATGGCAGCAACTCACTGCTGAAAAGCTTGCAAGCGAATTAAGTCCATTACCTTTGTATCGACCAAGTGTTCGTCCGAAATAATCACAAAAGCCTTCAAGTGTACTTACTCCCAGGATCTGCCTTTAGATATTTGTAGCAGTATTCAATCAGGAGATTAAAGCCGGCTCTCTGTTCGGTTATGGTCGATTTAATGGTAAGGTAGGTTTTTCAGTACAAAGATGGGGTGTAGCACCAGACGCGTTTCGGGGTCCAACCCCTTCCTCAGTCTTGGACCCCGAAACGCGTCTGGTGCTACACCCCATCTTTGTACTGAAAAACCTACCTTACCATTAAATCGACCATAACCGAACAGAGAGCCGGCTTTAATCTCCTGATTGAATACTGCTACAAATATCTAAAGGCAGATCCTGGGAGTAAGTACACTTGAAGGCTTTTGTGATTATTTCGGACGAACACTTGGTCGATACAAAGGTAATGGACTTAATTCGCTTGCAAGCTTTTCAGCAGTGAGTTGCTGCCATTCACGTCGCTTTGGCGGGACGCCGCCGCGACTATTTGAATAACTGCAAAGCATATGACTGTTGTCTCAATATGAAAGTAAAAAACGAATAGACTTATTGCAAACAAGTCTTTGGATGTTCACAATCATTGGATCCAAGATTTACAATATTGGACTATTGAATATTTGCTGATTAATCGAATAATAGCCTTTGCTCTGTCGAATATTCATTATATTTATTTGTTAATAACCTATTTATTCTACTGCATTCTTGATTGTTATATGCATCAAATATATTTATATTATCAATAAAGCTCATCTTTGCCTTAAATACACGGTCGCAGCTATCCTTGAGTGCCCTGTTCACCTATATACGTATATGCTTTTCTAAATTGAGTGAGTGGCCTCAATTTACAGGAGCACCTGGTGGCGTTTGAGTGTTCTTAGTGCGACATCTTACTCAATTTTACAGCTACTAGTAAAGCCGCGCCGCGTGAGTGCCCATTTGGGCTTTGGGCTCTTACTCATGTTTCCCCAGTATCTTAGGGTGGAAGTGTAGTAGCTGTGGGGTTTGACTTTTCATCCCAACAGCTCCACCCCCCCTACCACGTCTACACGTCACTGACGCTGCGCCTGATCTCGGCAGTCCTGGCGCCGTCCGGCCACATGCGCTTGCGCACTGGAGCTGAGAGCCGTACCTCCGTTAACCCGATCATGTGATTTGGCGTGGTCGCGTGGGCCGGCGTCGCTCCGTGGGCACGCACAGGGGCCGGCTCTCCTCCCCTTCTTTTAAATACAGTGCGCCATACGGCGCCTATCAGACCTATGTCAGTGCCCACGACCCTGGACATCTCCTACATGCCTCTCCGAGAGTATTGTGAATACCATCCTTCACTCACCATTATTGTAGGCTGTGTGGGATCTTTTTCCTAACGGGTTGCCCGTGTGTTTATATATTTCTTGCAGGTGATACTGTGGAACAATGCCATACGCCTCACTGCTGTAGTACTCTGTCTTGCCCTATTTTGCGGGGTTGTGCCATAAGCCATAAGCTCCCCCCCCCCCCCCCCCCCACAATTAGTATTTGGTTAATACTAAGCCCTGTGTCCCCTGATGATTCATGGGGCCTTTCTTGGACCTCCAATGTTTTATACGGTCTGCTCACCTGTAGGCCCTCACTACAATGTTTTATGGAGTTCGCTCACCTTCAGGCCCTCACCTCCAATGTTTTCCAGGGTCAGCTCACCAGCAGGCACTCAACCATAATGTTTAAGAGGGTCAGCTCAGCAGCAGGCCCTCATCCGTAATGTTTTGGAGGGTAACCAGCAGGCCCTTGATTATGATGCCCTCCTTTATGTGTAATAAAAGGTGCATTGGAGTGCCGGTTTCTTGTAATTTTTGGCAGCCCTTTCTTTCACTTACTGCATAGGCTGTATGAGTGTAGGAGTCCCACTACCTGAACAATTGTACCACCATGTGAATGAGGCCCTCCTTTAGGTGAAATACAGGCTGTATCGGAGTGCTTCTTCTTTGTAATTTTTGGCAGCACTCACACTGTATATACAATTGAATCTACAGGAAAGAAAGTTTCCTAACAATTTTTCCTCTAAAAAGGATTTTTTGTGGGGGCGGGGTTTTGGGCATTTTTTTGTCAGTCTGTAAAAGTGGCGTACAACTTGGAAAACATGGTTCCCAGCAGCGACATTGTTGTCCAAGATGCTCCATATATGGTCCCCCTGCTGATCGATTTCAGAGGTGTTTCCATCACTTTCAGACCTTTTCCTATGGTCCAGCCACCCTCCCCTCATCCGAGCAGGGGGTGCCTGGTTGTCTCCCATTGACTTACATTATACTCGGGTGCTCGGTGGAGCGCATGAATATCGTGATGTGTTTGGACCGAACACCCGAACACTTTGGTGCTTGCTCATCACTAGTCCTTACATATAAAGATCAGAGAAAGCAGATGGAAGATGAAAGTCGCTCTTTTTTTTTTTTCCCCTATCGTGAGAAGAATACTTCAAGTCAATTTTGTTTGAATCTTTATTGGCACCAAATGTATCAAATGTTGCACATTGTTTGTTAAATTTGCTATATCCTTGAACCTTAGCACTTCTTTCTAGAAATGTTACTTTTCTGCACTACCCTACTGGGGTGAGTTTTCAGCTTTTTTTTGCAACTTTTTAAAAAGTTCCCTTAATAAATATGGAGTGAATCTAAATAACATAGCTAACCACATCCACTTTACCACACACTTTTCAAAACTCGTACGAACGCTCATTAGTAATAATCTGCTGGAACATTGGGCAGTGTAAGGGGGTCCTTAGAGAGAGTTACAGTATGGGAGCACTATCTCCTGTTTTCTCCATGTGTATTCTATTGGAGAATCATGGCAGCAAATCTCCACCCACTAGCCCAGGAACAACTGTAAATTACTGATAGAGCCTGAAAGAGAAAAATTGCTGAAAAACAGGATACAAGTCATATAATGGTCAGATACATACAGTCAGGTCCATAAATATTGGGACATCAACACAATTGTAACATTTTTGGCTCTATACGCCACCACAATGGATTTGAAATGAAACAAACAAAATGTGCTTTAGCTGCAGACTGTCAGCTTTAATTTGAGGGTATTTACATCGAAATCAGGTGAACGGTGTAGGAATTACAACAGTTGGCATATGTGCCTCTCACTTGTTAAGGGACCAAAAGTAATGGGACAATTGTCTTCTCAGCTGTTCCATGGCCAGGTGTGTGTTATTCCCTCATTATCCCAATTACAATGAACAGATAAAAGGTCCAGAGTTCATTTCAAGTGTGCTATTTGCATTTGGAATCTGTTGCTGTCAACTCTCAAGATGAGATCCAAAGAGCTGTTACTATCAGTGAAGCAAGCCATTATTAGGCTGAAAAAACAAAACAAACCCATCAGAGAGATAGCAAAAACATTAGGCGTGGCCAAAACAACTGTTTGGAACATTCTTTAAAAAAAAGGAACGCAACGGTGAGCTCAGCAACACCAAAAGACCCGGAAGACCACAGAAAACAACTTGACCGAAGAAGTCTTTCCCTGGTGAAGAAAACACCCTTCACAACAGTTGGCCAGATCAAGAACACTCTCCAGGAGGTAGGTGTGTGTCTGTCCAAGTCAACAATCAAGAGAAGACTTCACCAGAGTGAATACAGAGAGTTTACCACAAGATGTAAACCATTGGTGAGCCTCAAAAACAGGAAGGCCAGATTAGGGTTTGCCAAACGACATCTAAAAAAGCCTTCACAGTTCTGGAACAACATCCTATGGACAGATGAGACCAAGATCAACTTGTACCAAAGTGATGGTAAGAGAAGAGTATGGAAAAGGAAAGTGTCATGCCCCGCTCTGACGAGGTGCGGAGGTCGGCCAGGATAGCAGCACGAGTTTAGTGTTTGCTTTAGAGCTGTGCTGGATCCGCCTCTCATCAGGTGCACTGGGTGGAGTCATTAGTTTAAATAGCACACCATTCAAGTGCTCTGAGCGGATTATAGGAATCATTGTGGTCTTGGAAGCTAGGAAGGAAGGTTGTCTGTTCCAGCTCAGAAAGATAAGTGTGATTTCAAGTTTGGTTGTTTTCTATCATCTCTCCCATCCAGGTTCTGTGCGAGCAGGCTGCTCCTATTTCCCCTCTTCACCATCTTAGGGAATTTAGGGTATTTCAGCCCAGGCACGGGGACACATCATACCTACCATTAAGGTCTGCATGTGGGCTGAGCAGTGCAGGTAAAGAGGTCAGGGATTAGCTAGGAGGTGACCCTTCCCCTGTCTCTCGCCCAGAGCCTGGTTGGTGGGTTATCTGTGAGTCTGAGTGCACGCCCGCCGTGACATTATAATCCGCCATACTGTGACTGACATTACTCAGCGGTTTTGTGATGGCATCAATTGAAGCATTAGTTGACCGCATGCAGGGGCTATCCCTAGAGGTTGTGGAGCTATGGGGTTCGGTCACACGGTGTCAGAATGCTCTGGCAGCTGGTGCAGGTCAAATTTGTGTGGAGCCTAAAGTGGCTCTTCCTGATCGATTTTCAGGAGGTACGGATGACTTTATTCGTTTTAGAGAATCCTGCAAATTGTACTTTCGGCTGCGTCCATTGTCATCAGGTGATGAGAGTCAGAGGATAGGTATAGTTATTTCTCTGCTTAAAGGGGACGCGCAATCCTGGGCCTTTTCTCTGCCACCTGATTCTCGGGCCCTCCGGTCTGTGGAGGAATTTTTTAGGCTCTGGGATTAATCTACGATGACCCAGATCGGGTCTCGATGGCAGAGTCAAGATTTCGTAATTTGTTTCAGGGGGAACTTACTGCAGAGGCTTACTGTGTTGAGTTTAGGAGGTGGGCTACTGAATCAGAGTGGAATGATCCGTTACGTAGTCAGTTTTGTCAGGGGTTATCTGAAAGATTGAAGGATGCCCTTGCTTTTCATGAATACCCAGACTCTTTGGAGAACGCCATGTCTTTAGCAGTACGGCTAGATAGACGTATCAGATAGAGGTATAGGGCTCCCTCCGTGCAAGCTACCCCTTCTGTGAGTGGGTTCGTCTCTACTGCCTCCCCGGGTGATGTTACAGGTAACTCTGCGGTAGCGGAGGAACCCATGCAGTTGGGTCAGGTTTCTTGCCATTCTGATAGTAGAGACTTTAGGAAAGTGCACAAACTATGTTACTATTGTGGAAAGAGGGGTCATTTTATTTTTGCTTGTCCTTATGTTAAACCACAGGTGGAAGAGAAAAAGAAAAAAAAACTTCCCTGACACTTGGTAGTACGAATGGTGTGGTGGAGCAGGCAGGTATGCAAGCTCCCTGCAGTTCCCGTTTTCTCCTTCCAGCTATGGTGGCGCTAAAGTCCAAAAAAATTTTTGTTGATGTATTCCTTGATTGTGGTGCTGGGGTAAACCTAATTGACTTTCTTTTCCTTCAAAACCTAGGACTAAGTACTTGCACTTTAGAGAACGAGATTCGTGTTTTTGCAATTGATTCTTCCCCTCTTTCTCAAAGGAGCCTTACTCACATTGTTCATGGTATTCACTTAAGGGTGTGTTTTGTCATGAAGGATTTGCCAGCTCCTTTAGTTTTGAGGTTGCCATGGTTGACTAGACATAACCCAATTATAGACTGGCAAGCGAGACAAATCATTGGTTGGAGTGAGTTTTGTTCTGATAATTGTCTTGGCACATCTATCTCTGGTGTGTCCATTACGGCTTTACCTCAGTATCTCTCGGATTTTGTGGATGTCTTTTCGGAGGGTGGGGCTCAGGAATTGCCCCCTCATCGAGACTATGATTGTCCAGTTAATCTCATTTCGGGGGCTAAGTTGCCAAAGTCTCGGCTTTGCAACCTCTCTCAACCCGAAAGAGAGGTCATGCGAGAGTTTGGCAAAGGGTCATATTAGACCATCTAAGTCTCCAGTGGCAGTAGGTTTGTTCTTTGTGAAGAAAAAGGATAGATCACTGAGACCGTGTTTGGATTTCCGGGAATTGAACCGTATTACAGTCCGGGATCCATATCCCCTGCCTTTGATCTCTGATCTTTTTGATCAGATTGTTGGAGCCAAGGTGTTCTCCAAGTTGGATTTGAGAGAGGCCTACAATCTGATCAGAATCAAGGAGGGGGATGAATGGAAAACGGCCTTCAATACGCACGAGGGTCATTTTGAGAACCTGGTTATGCCTTTTGAGTTGACGAACGCGCCAGCAGTATTTCAGCGATTCGGCAATGACATTTTTCATCATTTGGTGGGGAGATTCGTAGTAGTTTACCTGGATGACATTTAAATTTATTCTCCTGATCTGAAGACCCATCAGGATCATGTGAGACAGATTTTGACGATCCTTCGGGAGAATAAATTATATGCCAAATTGGAGAAATGTTTGTTTGCGGTGCAAGAGCTTCCGTTCTTGGGATACATGCTTTCTGATTTTGGTTTTCGTATGGACCGTATGAAAAGGTCCGGGCGGTTCTGGAGTGGGACCGACCAGAGAATCAGAAAGCTTTGATGCGGTTCTTGGGGTTTACGAATTATTATAGAAAATTTATTTCGAATTATTCCACCGTAGTAAAACCTCTCACTGATATGACCAAGAAGGGCGCCGATGTCTCTGTCTGGTCGGATGAGGCATTGCAGGCCTTTTCGGCTATTAAGGAGCGTTTTGCGTCTGCTCTCATTCTGGTGCAGCCGGATGTGTCTCAGACATTCGTAGTGGAGGTTGATGCATCAGAGGTGGGGGTTGGAGCGGTGCTGTCACAGGGTTCATCTGTCAAGTGGGTCCCGTGTGCCTTTTTCTCCAAGAAGCTCTCAGTCGCCGAGAGGAATTATGATGTTGGAGATAGAGAGTTGTTGGCTATCAAGTTGGCCTTTGAGGAATGGCGTCACTGGTTGGAGGGGGCGTCTCACCCCGTTACGGTATATACAGACCATAAGAATTTGGCTTACCTGCAATCTGCCAAGCGTCTGAACCCTAGGCAGGCCAGATGGTCACTGTTTTTTACCAGGTTCAATTTTGTGGTTACCTTTCGCCCAGGGGTCAAGAACGTCAAGGCAGATGCCTTGTCTCGCAGCTTTCCTGGGGGAGGTGATTCAGAGGATGGGGTGGTGCGCCGATTTTAGCGGATGGGGTGGTGGTCTCCGCTCTGTACCCTGAATTGGAGATGGAGGTGTTGGGAACCCAGGAGGGGGCTCCTGGTTCTTGTCCCCCAGGGAGGTTGTTTGTTCCTGAGGGCCTGCGATATAAGGTGTTCAAGGAACATCACGATACTGTCCTTGCTGGACATCCTGGTGGTAAGTCCACCTGTGATCTAGTATCCCGGAGGTTCTGGTGGCCAGGGTTACGTAAGAGCATTGAGAATTTCGTGACAGCTTGTGAAACCTGCGCTCGGTCAAAGGTTGCTCATACTCGACCGGCTGGTTCACTTCTTCCATTGTCGATTCCGTCTCGTCCTTGGACGCATTTGTCTATGGACTTTATTACGGATCTGCCGAGTTCCTCTGGGAGAACAGTGATTTTGGTGGTAGTTGACCGTTTCAGTAAAATGGCTCACTTTATACAACTAACTAGTCTGCCTAACGCTAAGACTCTTGCGCAGATTTTTGTGGATAATATTGTGAAATTTCATGGTATTCCTTCGGATGTGGTCTCTGATAGGGGCACGCAGTTTGTCTCCAGGTTTTGGAGGGCGTTCTGCTCTCGGCTTGGCATTCAACTTTCATTCTCTTCGGCTTTTCATCCGCAGTCGAATGGTCAGACGGAGCGTACTAATCAAAACCTGGAGACCTACTTGAGGTGCTTTGTGGCATTCTTGTCCTTAGCAGAGTTTGCGTTGAATAACCGTAGGCAGGAGTCCACGGGTAAGTCGCCATTTTTTGGTGCATACGGTTTCCATCCTCAGTTTGGTACCTTTCTCGACTCTAGAGTTCTTCGGGGTTCCCTTCAGTACCTGGTGCACTGGAGGGGATACGGCCCTGAGGAGAGGATGTGGGTTCCGGCGTTGGATGTCAACGCCAGCCGACTGGTGAGGGCTTTTCATAGGTCCCATCCGGATAAGGTTGGTCCGGGGTGTCCGGAGGTCACCCATAGAAGGGGGGGTACTGTCATGCCCCGCTCTGACGAGGGCGGAGGTCGGCCAGGATAGCAGCCCGAGTTTAGTGTTTGTTTTGGAGCTGTGCTGGATCCGCCTCTCATCAGGTGCACTGGGTGGAGTCATTAGTTTAAATAGCACACCATTCAAGTGCTCTGAGTGGATTATAGGAATCATTGTGGTCTTGGAAGCTAGGAAGGAAGGTTGTCTGTTCCAGCTCAGAAAGATAAGTGTGATTTCAAGTTTGGTTGTTTTGTGTCATCTCTCCCATGCAGGTTCTGTGCGAGCAGGCTGCTCCTATTTCCCCTCTTCACCATCTTAGGGAATTTAGGGTATTTCAGCCCAGGCACGGGGACACATCATACCTACCATTAAGGTCTGCATGTGGGCTGAGCAGTGCAGGTAAAGAGGTCAGGGATTAGCTAGGAGGTGACCCTTCCCCTGTCTCTCGCCCAGAGCCTGGTTGGTGGGTTATCTGTGAGTCTGAGTGCACGCCCGCCGTGACAGAAAGGAACTGCTTATGATCCTAAGCATACCACCTCATAAGTGAAGCATGGTGGTGGTAGTGACATGGCGTGGGCATGTATGGCAGCCAATGGAACTGGTTCTCTTATATTTATTGATGATGTGACTGCTGACAAAAGCAGCAGGATGAATTCTGCAGTGTTTCAGGCAATATTATCTTCTCATATTCAGCCAAATGCTTCAGAAGTCGATGGACGGCTCTTCACAGTGCAGATGGACAATGACCCAAAGCATACTGCAAAAGCAACCAAAGAGTTTTTAAAGGGAAAGAAGTGGAATGTTATGCAATGGCCAAGTCAATCACCTGACCTGAATCCGATTGAGCATGCATTTCACTTGCTGAAGACAAAACTGAAGGGAAAATGCCCCAAGAACAAGCATGAACTGAAGACAGTTGCAGTAGAGGACTGGCAGAGCATCACCAGGTATGAAACCCAGCGTCTGGTGATGTCTATGCGTTCCAGACTTCAGGCTGTAATTAACTGCAAATAATTTGCAACCAAGTATTAAAAAGTAAAAGTTTGATTTATGATTATTATTCTGTCCCATTACTTTTGGTCACTTAACAAGTGGGAGGCACATATGCAAACTGTTGTAATTCCTACACCGTTCACCTGATTTGGATGTAAATACCCTCAAATTAAAGCTGACAGTCTGCAGTTAAAGCACATCTTGTTAATTTAATTTCAAATACATTGTGGTGGTGTATAGAGCCAAAAATGTTAGATTTGTGTCGATGTCCCAATATTTATGGACCTGACTGTATATCCACATGACAGCTTATTCTGAAACAATAGTTACTGTAACGTATAAAGTTCCCCACCATGAAAGTCTCATAAAAAAAATTACTAATAATAAAGAAAACGCTTTTGTAACATGATTTGCAAAATAAAGATAATTTCAAGCACTTTTTCTGTTTTTGACTACATTATGATTTAAGTAAATCCCCTTTCCTGTTAAAAGATTTATTTTGTATTCCATTTTTGCTGAGATTTTTTTTGTAGTGTGGATTATTTTGAAATCTGTCTGTATTTAGTGGACTCTTCAAATTACTGCATGTCCTAAACTCTAATATTTGTTAATCTTAATTATAATGAACAGTAATGGCTGTAATACACATTTGCCAAGGGTTGGCCAGATCATTGCTAACAAGCATTTGTAGGAACACTCGTTAGCAATGATCTGCCTGTGTAAAGGTGCTGTTGATTACTTGATGAATGAGCAAACACATCTTTTATGGCTTATGCAGTCACAAATCATTGTTTGCGGGTGGCAGATCGTGCTGTCTAATCACGCTCTACTGCTGGTAAATAATAATTTTGTGTGGGGACTAGCAATAGCATTAACGATTGTTCCTCTCGATACTGTGGAGGAGATCACTGCATGTAATAGCAGCACTCTCCTTCACTGACCAGCACACAGTTGTCAGGAAGGACGCTTCCTTCCCAACAATCAACAGCCTTCTCTGCCATTGTAATACAGCCCTAAAAAATGGACTACAGTGAATACAATGCTGTATCCTAGGTCTGGGCATTCATTAGCATGGAGTTGTTTTGTGCAAATAACTTTAAACCTTTTTGTGGTTACATAGAAAACTTCATGTTTCACTTCTGTCACCTTCGTGAGACCAAGGAATTGAAAGCAGGACAAGAAAATGGTTCTGGTATCTTCCTCTTTCGAGGATTAGATGACGCAGAACAAAATTCAAAGTGAAACTATTAAAGAAGCCTCCTGATATCATGAGGTACAGATTGATAATAAACTTGGCATCCTTAGATGAGTGCCTAATCATAAAGGCTGAGTTTAAGAACTTAACTTTCAGCCCCAAAGGGTTTTTTGTTTTTGCGTTTCTGTTTTTCACTCCCTGCCTTTCTGGTGCCATAACTTTTTTATTTTTTGCCATTTACATAGCCATATGAGGGTTTGTTTTTGCAGGAAAAGTTGCACTTTCTAATTCCACCATTTAATGTTGCATATGATGTATTGGGGAGCTGGAAAAAAATTCCAAATGTGGTAACATTGGGAAAAACACTCATCCGCAACAGTTTTATGGGTTTTGTTTTTATGGTGTTCTGTATATGGTAAAATTGACCTGTTACTTTCAGTCAGTACGATTACAGCGATACTGCCTATGTATCGTTTTTCTTGCATTTTTAAAAAATGTTCTTTTCTTTTTATCGCTTCATTCTGACGCCTATAACTTTTTTTGTAGTTATGTGTATGGAGCTGTGTGAGGGTTCATTTTTTTCGGGGTGATACCATTCTGAGGTGTATAAGACTTTTTGATTGCTTTTTATAAAAAAAAATGTTGTGTTCCGTTTCGCCGTTTGTTATATGGGAAAAATATTTTTATATTTTAATAGTGTGGGTGTTCTCGCACGGAACAATACTGATGATGTGTATTTTTTTATTGTGCACATTTTTTATTTACATTTTAGGAAAAGGGGGATGATTTGAATGTTTATTTTTTTATTTTAAACTTTTTTTTGCCCTATTTTATAGTTCCCATAGGGAACTATAAAAAGCAATCATCAGATTGCTTCTCTCATACAGTCCAATGCATTATCTTGTGGACAAATGTTCTTAGTGAGAAAATCCCTTTATTATAAATGTTTTATATGGCAATATAAAGTGAACCTTTATAATTAATGTGGCACCCGACATTATGGCCTATGCATATTGCAATTATTCCAATATAGGAGATTGTTAAGTTATGATTATTACAATATACAAAGTATTGAACATCTATGCCTTTTAAAAATATATGGACCATCCTTTTTCTTCAGATGCTTTAGATATTCAACAATTTTAGTCCAAATTCACATCACACATTATCCTGCATAAGAACTGGCCATACAGCCACTTCTCAGAGTCATTAGATCTTAGCCTGATTGCTCAACAGCATTCAGTGGTGGCTGTTTACAATCTTCCACCACATTTGATGCCATGAAAATGTGCTATATTACAGGAGGACAATCCATAGATCTCATCTAATGGCCACACTGTAAAGAGCATAGAAACAGTGCCTTGTGGTCTTTAGGACAATCCATTGATTTGAAGGAGAATTATGTGGTGACTCTGCAGGGAAACTGATCAATTGCTGTCAGGTTTCTCACAGCTGATTGCTGCAGGTCCCTGCAGGGAGCCTTTTCCTGAAATTGGGGAAATTATACTGTTCAACATTTCATATCTTGTAGGTTAAGGGTCCATTCAGACGCCCGTAGTGTTTTGCGGTCCGCAAATTGCGGATAGGGATGAGCGAACTCGAACTGTATAGTTCGGGTTCGTACCGAATTTTGGGGTGTTCGTGACACGGACCCGAACCCGAACATTTACGTAAAAGTTCGGGTTCGGTGTTCAGCGCTTTCTCGGCGCTTTTTGAAAGGCTGCCAATCAACAAGCGTCATACTACTTGCCCCAAGAGGCCATCACAGCCATGCCTACTATTGGCATGGCTGTGATTGGCCAGTGCAGCATGTGACCCAGCCTCTATTTAAGCTGGAGTCACGTAGCGCCGCACGTCACTCTGCTCTGATCAGTGTAGGGAGAGGATGCAGCTGCTGTTAGGGCGAGATTAGGCAGGGATTAACTCAGCAAAAACACTTAATGAAGTGATCGATCTACAGCTGTGAATCATTCAACTTCTGCTAGTTAATTGCTCACTGTTTTTAGGCTGCCCAGAGCATTTTTCTGTCACTTTTTTCTGGGGTGATCGGCTGCCATTTTGTGTCTTGTGGTGCGCCAGCACAAGCTGCCACCAAGTCCATTTAACCATCAATAGTAGTTTTTTTTTTTTTTGCTATATCCTACATCAGGGGCTTGGCTGTGCTTATTGTCACCCCTAGAAACTCAGGATAGAATTTTCTATATTTTATTGAGGGGTGAAATTCACTTGCTGTGGCTAGCCAAGTGTAATACTGTCTGCTGTCTGGCAAAGGATATATTTTTTTCTGGGGTGAAATTCAATTGCCAAAATAGCAATACCCTAAATCAGTGGTTTCTGCTGTTGCAGGCCAAGTGTAAATCTGTCCGTAAAAGGGTATATTACACTCAGCGTGCATCTCCAAGTGTATTTTTTTCCGTAAAAGGGTATATTACACAAAGTGTTAAATTACAATTGCTGAAAGCATAAGCCTTTAAATTTGCAAACACTATTGTGCATCTCATAGTGTATTTCTGTCCGTAAAACGGTATATTACATTCAAGGTGCGAATTCAATACATTGGGCCAAATATTTTTTTTCTTATTGTGGTGAACGGTAACAATGAGGAAAACATCTAGTAAGGGACGCGGACGTGGACATGGTCGTGGTGGTGTTAGTGGACCCTCTGGTGCTGGGAGAGGACGTGGCCGTTCTGCCACAGCCACACGTCCTAGTGAACCAACTACCTCAGGTCCCAGTAGCCGCCAGAATTTACAGCGATATTTGGTGGGGCCCAATGCCGTTCTAAGGATGGTAAGGCCTGAGCAGGTACAGGCATTAGTCAATTGGGTGGCCGACAGTGGATCCAGCATGTTCACATTATCTCCCACCCAGTCTTCTGCAGAAAGCGCACAGATGGCGCCTGAAAACCAAGCCCATAAGTCTGTCACATCACCCCCATGCATATCAGGGAAACTGTCTGAGCCTCAAGTTATGAAGCAGTCTCTTATGCTGTTTGAAGACTCTGCTGGCAGGGTTTCCCAAGGGCATCCACCTAGCCCTTCCCCAGCGGTGGAAGACATAGAATGCACTGACGCACAACCACTTATGTTTCCTGATGATGAGGACATTGGAATACCACCTCAGCACGTCTATGATGATGACGAAACACAGGTGCCAACTGCTGCGTCTTTCTGCAGTGTGCAGACTGAACAGGAGGTCAGGGAGGAAGACTGGGTGGAAGACGATGCAGGGGACGATGAGGTCATAGACTCCACATGGAATGAAGGTCGTGCCACTGACTTTCAGAGGAAGAGACAGTGGTGAGACCGAGCCAACAGCGTAGCAAAAGAGGGAGCAGGGGGCAAAAGCAGAACATCCGCCGCCAAGAGAGTTCGCCTGCTACTAACCACCGCCACCTGGGACCGAGCACCCCAAAGGCAGCTTCAAGGAGTTCCCTGGTGTGGCAGTTCTTCAAACAATGTGCTGACGACAAGACCCGAGTGGTTTGCACGCTGTGCCATCAGAGCCTGAAGCGAGGCATTAACGTTCTGAACCTTAGCACAACCCGCATGACCAGGCATCTGCATGCAAAGCATAAACTGCAGTGGAGTAAACACCTTAAAAACAAGGAACTCACTCAGGCTCCCCCTGCTACCTCTTCTGCTGCTGCCTCGGCCTCTTCCTCCGCCTCGGGAGGAACGTTGGCACCTGCCGCCCAGCAAACAGAGGATGTACCACCAACACCACCACCTCTGTCACCAAGCATCTCCACCATGTCACACGGCAGCGTTCAGCTCTCCATCTCACAAACATTTGAGAGAAAGCGTAAAATCCCACCTAGCCACCCTCAATCCCTGGCCCTGAATGCCAGCATTTCTAAACTACTGGCCTATGAAATGCTGTCATTCAGGCTGGTTGACACAGAAAGCTTCAAACAGCTCATGTCGCTTTCTGTCCCACAGTATGTTGTTCCCAGCCGCCACTACTTCTCCAAGAGAGCTGTGCCTTCCCTGCACAACCAAGTATCCGATAAAATCAAGTGTGCACTGCGCAACGCCATCTGTGGCAAGGTCCACCTAACCACAGATACATGGACCAGTAAGCACGGCCAGGGACGCTATATCTCCCTAACTGCACACTGGGTAAATGTAGTGGCGGCTGGGCCCCAGGCAGAGAGTTCTTTGGCGCACGTCCTTCCGCCGCCAAGGATCGCAGGGCAACATTCTTTGCCTCCTGTAGCCTCCTCCTCCTACTCGGCTTCCTCCTCCTCTTCTTCCACCTGCTCACCCAGTCAGCCACACACCTTCAACACCAACTTCAGCACAGCCCGGGGTAAACGTCAGCAGGCCATTATGAAACTCATATGTTTGGGGGACAGGCCCCACAGCGCGCAGGAGTTGTGGCGGGGTATTGAACAACAGACCGACGAGTTGTTGCTGCCGGTGAGCCTCAAGCCCGGCCTGGGGGTGTGCGATAATGGGCAAAATCTCGTTGCAGCTCTGGGACTAGCCGGTTTGACGCACTTCCCTTGCCTGGCGCATGTGCTGAATTTGGTGGTGCAGGAGTTCATTCACAACTACCCCGACATGTCAGAGCTGCTGCATATAGTGCGGGCCGTCTGTGCGCGCTTCCGGCGTTCACATCCTGCCGCTGCTCGCCTGTCTGCGCTACAGCGTAACTTCGGCCTTCCCGCTCGCCGCCTCATATGCGACATGCCCACCAGGTGGAACTCCACCTTGCACATGCTGGACAGACTGTGCGAGCAGCAGCAGGCCATAGTGGAGTTTCAGCTGCATCACGCACGGGTCAGTCGCACTGCGGAACAGCACCACTTCACCACCAATGACTGGGCCTCCATGCGAGACCTGTGTGCCCTGTTGCGCTGTTTCGGGTACTCCACCAACATGGCCAGTGGCGATGATGCCGTTATCAGCGTTACAATACCACTTCTATGTCTCCTTGAGAAAACACTTAGGGCGATGATGGAAGAGGAGGTGGCCCAGGAGGAGGAGGAAGAGGGTCATTTTTAGCACTTTCAGGCCAGTCTCTTAGAAGTGACTCAGAGGGAGGTTTTTTGCAACAGCAGAGGCCAGGTACAAATGTGGCCAGCCAGGGCCCACTACTGGAGCACGAGGAGGACGAGGATGAGGAGGAGGTGGAGGAGGATGAGGATGAAGCATGTTCACAGCGGGGTGGCACCCAACGCAGCTCGGGCCCATCACTGGTGCGTGGCTGGGGGGAAACGGAGGACGATGACGATACGCCTCCCACAGAGGACAGCTGGTCCTTACGTCTGGGCAGCCTGGCACACATGAGCGACTACATGCTGCAGTGCCTGCGCAACGACAGCAGAGTTGCCCACATTTTAACGTGTGCGGACTACTGGGTTGCCACCCTACTGCATCCCCGGTACAAAGACAATGTGCCCACCTTACTTCCTGCACTGGAGCGTGATAGGAAGATGCGCGAGTACAAGCGCGCGTTGGTAGACTCGCTACTGAGAGCATTACTAAATGTCACAGGGGAACAAGTGGAAGCCCAAGGCAGAGGAGGAGCAAGAGGTCGCCAACACAGCTGTGTCACGGCCAGCTCCTCTGAGGGCAGGGGTAGCATGGCAGAGATGTGGAAAAGTTTTGTCACCACGCCACAGCTAACTGCACCACCACCTGATACGGAACGTGTTAGCAGGAGGCAACATTTCACTAACATGGTGGAACAGTACGTGTGCACACCCCTCCACGTACTGACTGATGGTGCGGCCCCATTCAACTTCTGGGTCTCCAAATTGTCCACGTGGCCAGAGCTAGCCTTTTATGCCTTGGAGGTGCTGGCCTGCCCGGCGGCCAGCATTTTGTCTGAACGTGTATTCAGCACGGCAGGGTGCGTCATTACAGACAAACGCAGCCGCCTCTCCACAGCCAGACATGGATCCCACAGGACCTGTCCATCCCTTGTGCAGATTAGACATTTATAACTACCTCTCCTTAACCATATATTCTTGTACTCCAGGGCACTTCTTCATTCAATCCTCTTTTTTTAATTTTACCATTATATTGCGGGGCAACCCAAAGTTGAATGAACCTCTCCTCCGTCTGGGTGCCAGGGGCCTAAATATCGTAAACTGGCCTGTTCCAATGGTGTGTGACATGAAGCCTGATTCTTTGCTATGGGACCTCTCTCCTTTGTCTGGGTGCCGGGGCCTAAATATCTGACAGTGGCCTGTTCCAGTGGTGGGTGACATGAAGCCTGATTCTCTGCTATGACATGAAGCCTTATTCTCTGCTATGGGACCTCTCTCCTCTGTCTGGGTGCCGGGGCCTAAATATCTCACAGTGGCCTGTTCCAGTGGTGGGTGACATGAAGCCTGATTCTCTGCTATGGGACCTCTCTCCTCTGTCTGGGTGCCGGGGCCTAAATATCTCACAGTGGCCTGTTCCAGTGGTGGGTGACATGAAGCCTGATTCTCTGCTATGACATGAAGCCTGATTCTCTGCTATGGGACCTCTCTCTTTTGTCTGGGTGCCGGGGCCTAAATATCTGACAGTGGCCTGTTCCAGTGGTGGGTGACATGAAGCCTGATTCTCTGCTATGGGACCTCTCTCCAATTGATATTGGTAAATTTGTTATATATTTTTTTTAATTCATTTGCCTATCCACATTTGTTTGCAGGGGATTTACCTATATTTTGCTGCCTTTTGCAGCTCTCTAGCCCTTTCCTGGGCTATTTTACAGCCTTTCTAGTGCCAAAAAGTTCGGGTCCCCATTGACATCATAGGGGTTCGGGGCGAAGTTCGGGTCGAGTTCGGATCCCGAACCCGAACATTTTCGGGAAGTTCGGCCGAACTTCTCGAACCTGAACATCCAGGTGTTCGCTCAACTTTAATTGCGGACTGCAAAACACTGACACCGCACATCGCCGGCACTTAATAGATAACTCTTATTCTTGTCCGCAGCTGTGCACAAGAATAGGACATTGGGGGCCGAGGACCGGAAATGCGGATGTGGACAGCACACTGTGTGCTGTCCGCATCTTTTCCGGCCCCATTGAAAATGAATGGGTCCGCACCCGTTCCGCATAATTGCGGAACGGATCCGGACCCATTCAACGGATGTCTGAATGGACCCTAACATTTGTTCTCATGTTAGCTTTAGTCCATGTTGTTTTTTTATATTGGAAAATCTATACTTCCAATGTTTTGGGATTTGCCGTAACTGTAGAGTTCTAAACCTCTGGCATTAACATCAGCACAAAGCGTGCGCATCAGGAGCTTCACAGCATGGGTTATAACCCAAATGAACACATTTGGGATGAACTAGAAACAGAGATTGTCCAACTTCAGTGTCTGACTTCACAAATGGTCTTCCAGATTATTGGCAAAAATTCCCACAAACATACTCCAAAATCTTTTATTTAGCAAAAGTAGTAAAACAAAAAAATATCAATTTGGTATTACTATAAAAATACTGGCTGACAGTTAATATTTCATATATACAGACAGTGAACACAGTGAAAACTAAACCACTAAGAATTTCTAAATTGCTGTTTTTTTTTCATGAATTTTTTAAGTATCTGTTCAATCAAAATTAGGAGGAAGTGACTTTTTTGGTTTTATTTCCAGAGAAATGTTTGTCTGGGTTACACAATTCTTTGTATATACAGCAAATCCTATATGTCAGATGTCTGACCAAACATTATGCAACCTGAGCCTTACAAGTTTGCTCTTTACTTTGATTTCTAGGATTCGCTGTTACAAAATGTAAATCGTTAAACCAAACCCAATCTTCACCTTCTTTCAATTCACTGGCCTGAAGGTGACAGAAGTGAAAGATGTCATGAAGGTGACAGAAGTGAAATATGAAGTCCTTTATGTATCCACTACAGGCTGAAAAGTTATTTTGCAGAAAACAAGTTAATATTAAGTGTTGACTGTGAATTTTCAGAACAAACGTCACATTTTGTATGAGATTTATAGCGACTCCGGTTAAAAAAACCCATATTAACTGGGGAACAAACAGAACACTTACGTGGTGACATCCTGTTCATCTATTAAGCAGCAGATACATTAATTCTCAGGCTCCTCTTCTACCATCTAAGATGGCCGCGCTGCTTTTCAGACTTCATCAGATTCACTGTGAATCGGTAGCCCATTCTTCTGGTTGTCCAACCCTGCTCTTGGATTGGCCAGCAATGTTCACATGAACAGTGCTGGCCAGTCCAAGGGCAGGGTTGGACAATGGAAGTCCAACCTGGGTTGGCCAGTCCTGGAAGTGTCTTGAGCTACCAAATACAAAGGGGGGAATTTATCATAAGGGTAATATTTGAAGTCAGTTTCTTTATGCCACATTTATCAAATGTCACATGTTGTTTGATAAATTTGTCTTATCCTTAAACCTAACACTTATGTAGAAAAGCTACTCTAGTTTTCCTACTCCACCCTTCTACTGGAGTGAGATTGTGACTTTTTTGAGACTTTTTAAAAAAAGGTCTCAATCATAAATGAGTGACACTCATTAAAGGGATTCTGTCACCTCTTTTTACCCTATAGAGTTGCGGACATGCACGGCTAGATCGTCACTAGCATGTCCGCAATATACCTATCCCATAGATCTGTGTGGTTTTATTGGGTGTAAAAAATTATTTTATATATATGTAAATCAGCCTGGTAAGGAGCCCAAGGGGCTGTACTTACTCTTCTGGAGCCCAGCCACGCCCCCCTGTGAAGGAGCCCAGCACTGCTTGTATCCACAAATCTCCTCCTTGCTCAGAAAGTCAGATCGCCGTAATCTCGCGGTGCGCAGTGCCGGCATAGTGTTCCTTCCCTGTGCTGGCATCAGCCTCAGGGACGAACTGCGCATGCACGGGCTTGCGCATCGTGAGATTACGGCGATCTGACTTTGTGAGCAAGGAGGAGATTCGTGGATACAGGCGGTGCTGGGCTCCGTCACAGGGGGTCGTGGCCGGGCTCCAGAACGGTTAGTACAGCCCCTTGGGCTCCTTACCAGGCTGATTTACAGATATATAAAATCATTTTTTACACTCAATAAAACCACACAGAGCTATGGGACAGGTATATTGCGGACATGCTAGCGGCGATCTAGCCGTGCATGTCCGCAACTCTACAGGGTAAAAAGAGGTGACAGAATCCCTTTAACATAGCTAACCACAACCACTTTCCCACCCACATTACAGAGCTGGAGTGAGTGCCAGAAAAATGCAAAAAGTTCAAAAACAATTTTGAGAGTTCAAAAAGTCGCAAAAGCCCTATTTTGTGACTTTTTGATGCCCAAATTCTGGAATAAAGGCATAATAAAGCAAGGACACAGTGTGCATCAGGCAGTCTGAGAAGCAGTCATCTTCAATGGCAGAAGAGGAATCTGGGAACTGAGGGATCTGTTGTTGAATAGATAAAAAGGAGGCCATCATGTAAGCATTCTGTTCCCCAGCTAATGTAATTTTATTTTCTTGAACCGGAGGGTTGCTTTAACACTTTCCTCCACTCACCTCTTGTCAATTATTGGTTTCCTCCAATTACTGGTTTCCGGAAGAAGAACGGGGCATTTCTTGAAGGTAGAAGATGACGTGGTGAGGGGGCGGAACCGTTTGCCGGGGGTGTGGGAGGTTATTTCAGGATCAGGAGGCGTTCTTGGCCTTCAAATTAAGGCGGGCTGGGCACTGCAGGGGGGCGTCAAAGAGCTTTTTTTAATCAAAATGACAAAACGAAATAAAGTAAGAAGACCACTACAGGAAATAAGGTACTTTATTGAACATGGCAATGTTGAAAGCTCAAAATGCTAAAAGCAGGTGACAGATTCCCTTTAAATCGGTTATCTCATAACTAATGTTAAAAATGAAATTGGACATCATATAGTACATATACAATCTCTTTCTAACAAAGCTAGAACTAACCCCATGAAACCTGAGTGTTCTGCCCAGCAGGGTTATAAAATCATTAGAGCTTACTTTGCCAGAGTCATGTATTACAGAAGCGTTCAGTGTGGTTATAGCATCTAGCAGTGTTAAATTGTATTACACTGCATTGTGGGTAGTGCATTGCATCGCAAAACATTGTGGGAAAGAAAAGCCTCCAGGACACAGTATAGAGCTCTCCTATGCATGTCTGTTTCTCAAACTCCACTATCCTTGTAAAATCATATCTGGTAAGATATCTACCTCTGCTTCAGGGATATTGTGTTATGCAGAGCTATTCAGTTAGTTTGTAATTGTTACTCAGGGAGTTATAACTAGGGATGAGCGGACCCGTTCGGGTTCACTGGGTTCGGTCGAACTTCTGGTAAAAGTTCTTGGTTTTTAATAGTGGTTTTTATATATACATGTGATTTTAACTGTGTACGGTTAGTAATTTCTGTTTCACCATTGGTTATAATGTTCTTTCCTTTATTCACCCAGGACATAAATACATCTACTATAACTGGCACACATTCGACAACGGGACTCAAGTTTGGAAGAGGACTGGTCGAATAGTATACAACACGGACTTGCTATAATTGGACATTATGTTGCCTATATAAACATCAGAGGGAAAATTATTTATTATTATTTTTTAGAAATATTTTAAGTAATAATGTTGAGAGATGGAATCATCTAGATAGTTGAATACTCAGTTGATTTGATTGATGGTGGATCGGTTCATGTATACACGTCCATGAATATTGTTCATTACACCTTTTTTTTTTTTTTTTAAACGCGTGTTTCACTTTCACTGGGCACTTAACGCATGCACTTATTTTGTACTTTTGGCACTGTCTCATGTCACCTTATGTGTGTTTTCTTTGATAATCTTGATAGCAATTCATTATTATTTAACATTATTTTTTATGAATTTTTCATATATATATATATATATATATATATATATATATATATATATATATGTATGTATATACACTGCTCAAAAAAATAAAGGGAACACTTAAACAACACAATGTAACTCCAAGTCAATCACACTTCTGTGAAATCAAACTGTCCACTTAGGAAGCAACACTGAGTGACAATCAATTTCACATCCTGTTGTGCAAATGGGATAGACAACAGGTGGAAATTATAGGCAATTAGCAAGACACCCCTAATAAAGGAGTGGTTCTGCAGGTGGTGACCACAGACCACTTCTCAGTTCCTATGCTTCCTGGCTGATGTTTTGGTCACTTTTGAATGCTGGCGGTGCTTTCACTCTAGTGGTAGCATGAGACGGAGTCTACAACCCACACAAGTGGCTCAGGTAGTGCAGCTTTTCCAGGATGGCATATCAATGCGAGCTGTGGCAAGAAGGTTTGCTGTGTCTGTCAGCGTAGTGTCCAGAGCATGGAGGCGCTACCAGGAGACAGGCCAGTACATCAGGAGACGTGGAGGAGGCCGTAGGAGGGCAACAACCCAGCAGCAGGACCGCTACCTCCGCCTTTGTGCAAGGAGGAACAGGAGAAGCACTGCCAGAGCCCTGCAAAATGACCTCCAGCAGGCCACAAATGTGCATGTGTCTGCTCAAACGGTCAGAAACAGACTGCATGAGGGTGATATGAGGGCCCGACGTCCACAGGTGGGGGTTGTGCTTACAGCCCAACACCGTGCAGGACGTTTGGCATTTGCCAGAGAACACCAAGATTGGCAAATTCGCCACTGGCGCCCTGTGCTCTTCACAGATAAAAGCAGGTTCACACTGAGCACATGTGACAGAATCTTGTGACGCCGTGGAGAACGTTCTGCTACCTGCAACATCCTCCAGCATGACCGGTTTGGCATTGGGTCAGTAATGGTGTGGGGTGGCATTTCTTTGGAGGGCCGCACAGCCCTCCATGTGCTCGCCAGAGGTAGCCTGACTGCCATTAGGTATCGAGATGAGATCCTCAGACCCCTTGTGAGACCATATGCTGGTGCGGTTGGCCCTGGGTTCCTCCTAATGCAAGACAATGCTAGACCTCATGTGGCTGGAGTGTGTCAGCAGTTCCTGCAAGACGAAGGCATTGATGCTATGGACTGGCCCGCCCGTTCCCCAGACCTGAATCCAATTGAGCACATCTGGGACATCATGCCTCGCTCTATCCAGCAACGTCACGTTGCACCACAGACTGTCCAGGAGTTGGCAGATGCTTTAGTCCAGGTCTGGGAGGAGATCCCTCAGGAGACTGTCCGCCACCTCATCAGGAGCATGCACAGGCGTTGTAGGGAGGTCATACAGGCACGTGGAGGCCACACACACTACTGAGCCTCATTTTGACTTGTTTTAAGGACATTACATCAAAGTTGGATCAGCCTGTAGTGTGTTTTTCCACTTTAATTTTGAGTGTGACTCCAAATCCAGACCTCCATGGGTTGAAAAATTTGATTTCCATTTTTTAATTTTTGTGTGATTTTGTTGTTAGCACATTCAACTATGTAAAGAACAAAGAATATTTAATTAACTCAGATCTAGGATGTGTTATTTTTGTGTTCCCTTTATTTTTTTGAGCAGTGTATATATATATATATATATATATATATATATATTATAGCCCTGTGTGTATATGTTTTATTTTTAAAGGATTTTTAGAATGGTATCCATTCCCCTGGGATGAGGGGACACAAGGGTTATTGGGCGATAACATGTGTTGCAACATTACCTGAACATGTGCTCATCTGCATTACTGAGAATGATGTGGGTGGGTTCTTCTTCTGATCATGTGAGCATCCACGTGACCATGATTACACTGAAGGTCCTGCTGTTTATTTATTTATATGTCGGTGCAGACATTTTATTTGCACGACCCAATTTGACCTAATATAGGAGTTCTCGCCCCCTGGATACCAACTAGTCCCATCTTTTGAACAATTGTTCATTTGCACCCCTGAGAATGATGTGTATGTGTCCTTCCTTCGATCATGTGGTTTGGTCACATGACCGGAATCCCGGTCATGTAAGCATCCACTTGATTATGATGATACTGAAGGTACCGCAAACTTTTTCTGTGCCTGGGCAGATGCTTTACTTGCAGTGCGATCCAATTGGATCTCATATAGGATACCTCGCCCCCTGGACACTGATTGGTGGTCACTTGATTACACAGGTGGGGAGATTATCTTCAGCTGGGTGGGGGGTATAAAGGACGTTAACTTTTAGAGACATGTATCCCTTTGAAAAAGCTTGGCGAGGCGAAACGCGCATCAGGGAAACTGCTTCTTTTTCCCCTCGGGTTAGTATGGCACATCAATTTATGTCTATTTTTGCATTTATGCATTGATTATGGCTGCACCAGTAGACTGTATTGGTCACTATTTGATTGCCTGTATGGGCCAACTAATGTGGGTTCAACCTTTTACTCAGTTGGTAGTCTGAGTTGTTTTCCCTACAGTAATTCCTGGTTCTTGCCATTTTGCACTGGTCACTTTATCTAATATTGGATGCACTTTACTGGCCAAGTGGCTATCACAGTACTTATCCGCATGATTTTATATATGTGTTTATTGTGATTGTTACATTGTGTTTCAATAAAGTGATGTTTTGTTATATTACATGTGTGGTCTATGTGATTTGGTAGAGTGGCTTTTATATGTCCACGCATGAGTGATCTCCACACTGTTGGCGATATTTTGGTTTTCCAAATTTGGGAAGGCGTCAAAACATTGGGAAATGGAAAAGAGAACGCAAAGAGAAAATGCACTGGAGTATAACAATGGCTGGGTGCGGCCGGTATACTTGTCTATTCAGCACAAGGTATGGACAAGTCCTGTGAGATTAATGCCTGGTTCATTTTAATGAACGTGAGTTTGTCCAAGTTGGCTGTGGACAGGCGGCTGTGCTTATCTGTGATCACCCCTTCCCCCTGCTGTGCCAAACACGCTTTTGGACAATACACTTGCTGCAGGACAGGCCAGCACCTCAAGGCGTAAAGGGCAAGCTCAGGCCATGTGCCAAATTTGGAGACCCAGAAGTTGAATGGGGCAGACCCATCAGTCAGGACGTGTAGGCGTGTGCACACATACTGTTCCACCATGTTGCCGAAATGTTGCCTCCTGCTAAGACGTTCCATATCAGCTGGTGGTGTTGGTTGTTGTGGCATGCTGACAAAGCTTTTCCACATTTCGGCCATGCTAACTCTCCCTTCTGGGGTGCTGGTGGTGCCCCAGCTGCATTTTTCAACTTCTTCCTCCTCCTCTGCCTTCGCCTTGTGGTTCCACTGTGCCCCCGCTGTCAGGTGGGAATGCCACCAGCAGCGCGTCTACCAGCGTGCGCTTGTACTCGCGCATCTTACGATCATGCTTCAGTGACGGAATTAAGGACGGAACGTTGTCCTTGTAACGGAGATCCAGCAGCGTGGCCACCCAGTAATCAGCACTGGTTAGAATGTGGGCAACTCGGCGGTCGTTGCGCAGGCACTGCAGCATGTAGTCGCTCATGTGTGCCAGGCTGCTCAGAGGCAACGACAAGCTGTCCTCTGTGGGAGGTGTATCGTCTGTGTCCTCTGTATCCCCCCCCCCAGCCATGCTCCAGTGATGCCCATGAGCTGCTTTGGGTGCCACCCTGCTGTGAACACGGTTCCTCTTCCTCATCATCTTCCATCTCCTCATCCTCCAGAACTGTGTCCTGGCTGGACAATTGTGTACCTGGCCCCTGTTGTTGCAGGAACCCACCCTCCGAGCCACTTGTGAATGACTGGCCTGATAACCGTGAAAATGATTCCTCTTCCTCCTCCTCTTCCTCCTGTGCCACATCCTCTTCCATCATTGCCCAAAGCACATGGCACACACGTCCCGCATGGAGGCCCACTCATTGGTGGTGAAGTGGTGCTGTTCCGCAGAGCAACTCACCTGTGCGTGCTGCAGCTAAAACTCCACTATCACCTGCTGCTGCTCTAACAGTCTCTCCAGCATGTGCAAGGTGGAGTTCCACCTTGTGGGTACATCGCATATGAGGCGGTGAGCAGGAAGGCCGAAGTTACGCTGCAGCACAGACAGGCGAGCAGCAGCAGGGCAAGAACGCCGAAAGCGCTCAGACGGCCTGCACTTTCTGCAGCAGCTCTGACATATCTGGGTAATTTTTCAGGAACCTCTGCACTACCAAATTCGGCACACGCGCCAGGCAGGGCCGGGCCGACACAGAGGCTGGGGAGGCTCCAGCCTCAGGGCGTAGCCTGGGGTGGGCGGAAAAACAAATCTTTTTTTTTTTTTTTTATCACTTAATTGCTGCCGGGCGCCCTGCCCTCCCCTCCCCCGGCAGCGTGCCCTGTCTATCCCTGCAGAGCTAAACATATGGGGATCCCTCAGCTCCGCGCCCCCCCTCCCAGTATACCAGACATAGGGGCTCTGCGCCCTGCAGCTCAGTGTAGATGCGAGATCCTTCTAAGCTACAGGACCTTTGATGATGTCATGACCATGTGACCGGTCATGTGGGTGGGAGGAGCCAGGCTGTGGACTGGTAGCGCCTTTATGATCCTCATCTGCTTCTGACTTTGGCTTGAACTGTTGAACATATGAGGTTAGCACCCTAGCACTTACAATTCCGGGTACTTAGGGGTTAATGCAGGGATGATGTGTATGGCCTCATTCACACATTGCAGATTTAGTCAAATCTGCAAACAAGATGTACAGCGAGCTTGTAGCAGAGCTGTGTGTGTCTGCCTACCCAGAGCAGCTGTGTGTGGGGTGCATGTAGCAGGGCTGAGGGTGCTTCATGTGTATAATGCAGCAAAGATAGGTGTATAGTGTGAATCCAGAACAGTAGTGTGTGTGGTGTATGTAGCAGAGCTGTGTGTGTCTGCCTACCCAGAGCAGCTGTGTGTGGGGTGCATGTAGCAGGGCTGAGCGTGCTTCATGTGTATAATGCAGCAAAGATAGGTGTATAGTGTGAATCCAGAACAGTAGTGTGTGTGGTGTATGTAGCAGAGCTGTGTGTGGGGTGCATGTAGCAGAGCTGAGGGTGCTTCATGTGTATAATGCAGCAAAGATAGGTGTATAGTGTGAATCCAGAACAGTAGTGTGTGTGGTGTATGTAGCAGAGCTGTGTGTGTCTGCCTACCCAGAGCAGCTGTGTGTGGGGTGCATGTAGCAGGGCTGAGGGTGCTTCATGTGTATAATGCAGCAAAGATAGGTGTATAGTGTGAATCCAGAACAGTAGTGTGTGTGGTGTATGTAGCAGAGCTGTGTGTGGGGTGCATGTAGCAGAGCTGAGGGTGCTTCATGTGTATAATGCAGCAAAGATAGGTGTATAGTGTGAATCCAGAACAGTAGTGTGTGTGGTGTATGTAGCAGAGCTGTGTGTGGGGTGCATGTAGCAGAGCTGAGGGTGCTTCATGTGTATAATGCAGCAAAGATAGGTGTATAGTGTAAATCCAGAACAGTAGTGTGTGTGGTGTATGTAGCAGAGCTGTATGAGACAGAGGAATGTATAATGTGCACAGCGGTGCTGTGTATGTAAAATGTGCAACACAGTGATATATAATGTGCCACCCAGAGCTGTGTGTGTGTGCGCATGTAGCAGAGCTGTGTATGTAAAATGTGCAAAAACTCTGATGCTCTCAAAAAGAGCAAGCAATATAAAACATTGTAGTTTGATACCTTTTACCCCTTAAAGACCGGCCCTATTTTCATTTGTACATTAGCCATAACCTTTTTATTTTTCCATTCACAGTTATATGAGGGCTTATTTTGTGTGGGACAAGATGCATTTTTTAAATGCCGCCAATTAGTTTACCATGTCTTGTATCAGAAAGCAGGAAAAAAATATATTTGTGGGTTAAAAAAACAAAACAAAAAAAAAAACACACACAATTCCGCCAAGATTTTTGAGGTTTTCACATCACAGCGTTCACTAAAAATGCTGTCTTTATTCTGCGGCTCAATACGATACTAAACTTGTATGGTTTTTATTTCGTTTAATTACTTTAAAAAAATTACTTTTCTATATTTCGGTCTATGTGAGGGCTTTTTTTTGTTTAACGATCAGTAGTTTTCTGGGGGAAGGGGGGGGCCTATACAAAAATTTGCTGTGGGGCCCAGTCACTTCTAGTTACGCCCCTGAGCAGGAGGCTGCTGATTGGCCAGTATCAGCTAGCTGCCCTGCCATTGGTCCATCCTTTCACACCCCCTTCTCCCTGGAGCTGAACACAGCAGGAGGCAGGCGTTCTCACAGTGGATCTTGTGACCATGAAGGAGCATGTGACCAGTGACGTCACAGACCTCCTTCTAACAAATCCATTCTAGCATCTACCCAGCATGTATGGCAGGACTCTGCTGAGCAAAGACCATGTGCCCAGGTGAGGTGACCACAGAAGTGCCCTGGCATCTGTCTGCTGCTGGAAGCTCAATGTGGAGCTTTATGAATGTAAAAACTAATAGCCAAGAGGCTAAAGAAACCTTGCTTGTCTGCTTCTGACCCTAATCTTAACACATAATGTTAATTTGATTCCAATCTACTCTAACACCTAAGGCTACTTTCACACGAGCGTTCGGAGCGGATCCGTCTGCATTATTACTTAGAAAATTTTCTAAGTCAGAAAGTAGCCTGAGCGGATCCGTTCAGACTTTACATTGAAAGTCAATGGGGAACGGATCCGCTTGAAGATTGAGCCATATAGTGTCATCTTCAAGCGGATCCGTCCCCATTGACTTACATTGTAAGTCTGGACGGATCCGCTCACCTCCGCACGGCCAGGCGGACACCCGAACGCTGCAAGCAGCGTTCAGGTGTCCGCTCAGTGAGCGGAGCGGAGGCTGAACGCTGGCAGGCGGATGCATTCTCAGTGGATCCGCCTCCACTGAGAATGCATTGGGGCCAGACGGATGCGTTCGGGGCCGCTCGTGAGCCCCTTCAAACGGAGCGCACGAGCGGACACCCGAACGCTAGTGTGAAAGTAGCCTAAAGGGATTTTTTTTAAAGCCTGCTGTTTCTCTAGATGACCTTATGCTGATAGTAGTGTTAATAGAGTCTCAAAGGTCTGTAAAAATAGGGTAACTGCTTTTATAGACCCTTGAGACTCTATTACCACTGCTATCAACATAAGGTCATCTAGAGAAAGAGCAAGTTTTTTAAATTATCTTTTTCCTTTAGGTGTTAAAACATAACTTATTTGATTGCTTGAACACCTAAAGGAAATAAAAAACCTGCTGTTTCTCAAGATGACCTTATGTCGATAGCAGTGGTAATAGAGTCTGAAAGGTCTATAGAAGCAGTTACCCTATGTTTACAGACCTTTGAGGCTCTATTAACACTACTATCAACATCAGGTCATCTAGAGACACAGCAGGTTTTTAAAAAGATTTTTCCTTTAGGTGTTACAGCAATCAAATGAAAGTTATGTTTTAACACCTAAAGGAAAAACACTGTTGATAGTAGTGTTAATAGAGTCTCAAAGGTTTGTAAAAATATTGTACCTGCTTCTATAGACCTTTGAGACTCTATTACCATGACTTTTAGCATAAGATCATCTGGAGAAACATCAGGTTTTAAAAAAAAAAAATACAATTTCTTTAGGTGTTAGAGCAATCAAATGGAGGGGGA
The DNA here is from genome assembly GCF_905171765.1 of Bufo bufo. Lineage (NCBI taxonomy): Eukaryota > Metazoa > Chordata > Amphibia > Anura > Bufonidae > Bufo > Bufo bufo. The sequence goes on from NC_053392.1 coordinate 238,232,159, forward strand.
GAAATGTGACATGGGTGAGGATGGGGTTACATGATGGGCCGGAGACAATGACTGTAGTCTGTCTGTTCCATGGACGGGGAGAAATATGACATGGAGGGCTGATCTGAGGCATTGGGGCTGTGCTTGTGAGCTGGGGTCTGATGACTGGTCTGACCTCAGGTGGAATGAAAAATATTGTTTCCTATTATCCTCCTTTAAAACCTAGGTGCGTCTTATGGGACGAACCTACATTTTGGCGCATCCCCCTTCCCCCAGGTGAGCTGAAGGGGGAGGGGGGGGTCTGGGGCACCAAAATGTAGGTTCGCTTGTGTTGGTAAAAAACCTTGCACCGGCTCTGGGCGCAGGCAAGCGGGCGGGGGGGGGGGGCACTTGGGCAGCTCAGCCTTTGTTGGTGGTGGACCTTGTCCCAGCCCTGGCGCCAGGCAAGGGATGTGCGTCAAACTGGCTAGGTCCAGAGATGCTGCAAGATTTCTCCTGTTATCGCACACCACCAGGCCAGGCTTGAGGCTTAGTGGCACCAACCAGTCATTGGTCTGCTGTTCCATGCCCGTCCACAGCTCTTGCGTGGTATGGGTTTTTCTCCCCAAAAAGATGAGTTTTAAAACAGCCTTCTGTCGTTTCCCCCTGGCTGTGCTGAAGTTGGTGGTGCAGGTGTTACTCTGACCGGATGAGGAGGCGGTAGAGGAGGAAGTGGAGTAGGAGGCAACAAGAAACATCCTGCAATCCTCGGTAGCGGAAGGACAATCGCCAAACTGCTATCCGCCTCAGGCCCAACCGCCACTACATTTACCTAGTGTGCAGTTAAGGAGATATAACGTCCCTGCCCGTGGTTACTGGTCCACGTATCAGTGGTTATGTGGACCTTGTCACAGATGGCGTTGCGCAGTGCACACCTGATTTTGTCTGCCACTTAGTTGTGCAGGACAGGGATGGCTCGCCTGGAAAAGTAGTGGGGACTGGGAACCACGTACTGTGGGACAGCCACCGCCATAAGGTTTGTAAAAGTCTCAGTCTCCACCAGATGGAATGACAGCATTTCAAAGGCCAGGAATTTTGAAGTGTTTGGGGGATGGACAGCTGAACGCTTCCTTGGGACAGTGTGGAGATGCTTGGTGACGGTGGTGGAGGTGGTGGTGCTGCCACATCCTCTGTTTGTGGGGTGGCAGGTTCCACTCTCACTCCAGAGGGGGAGGAAGAGGCCGAGACTGCAGCAGAAGAGGGAGCAGGAGAAGCCTGCTCCCTCTTTTGTGGTTTTTGTGTTTTTTGAGGTGTGTACTCCACTGCAGCTTGCGCTTTGCATTTAGATGCCTGGTCATGCAGGTGGTGCTCAGGTTTAGAACATTTATGCCTCGCTTCAGGCTCCGATTGCACAGCGTGCAAACCACTCGCGTCCTGTCGTCAGCACATTGTCTGAAGAACTGCCACGCCAGGGAACTCCTTGGAGCTGGCCTTGGTGTGCCCAGTCCCTGGGTGCGGTGGGCAGCAGTAGGCGTATTGGCTAGGGGACGGTCACTCTGCTTTTTCACCCTGATCCCTCTTTTGCTGTATGGCTGGCGCTGGGTAACCACCACCTCTTTCCTCCGAACTGCACATGTCACTCGCATGACTTTGATTCCATGTGGGGTCTAGGACCTCATCATCCTCCACATCATCCTTCACCCACTCCTCACCCCTGCCCTCCTTGCCGATATGCACACTGCAGAAAGCCACAGCAGTTGGCACCTGTGTTTCGTCATCATCCGAGACGTGCTGCGGTGGTCCTCCCATGTCCACATCTTGAAACATAAGTGGTTGGGCATCAGTGCACTCAATCTCTTCCACTTCTGGGGCAGGGCTAGGTAGATGGCCTACGGAAACCCTGCCAGCAGAGTCATAAAAACGCACGGTTGCAGTGCAGGTGTACCTCACGCCAAAAATGGGTATATGTCACCCACCGATCTAACAGACGGATTAACTATTATATTTTTGCATCAGGGGTACAAAGATGGTGCATTGCACCCACAAATTATCACTGTAGGACACCCACTGAATGAATAGCCAGATGAGATTCCTAGCACTCTCCCTCACTTCAGCTGCCTGCTTCCTGTCCCTGCACTACTCAGAGCTGATGGGTGGTGCTACACATGATCCAGCTTGTATAGAGGCTGGGTCACATGATGCACTGGCCAATCACAGCCATGCCATTACTAGGCATGGCTATGAAGCTTCTAAGTGCCCACAGCTTAAAAACTTGTTGATTGGCTGTCCTGCAGCCTTTCAACAAGCTTTATTAAATGCCTAAACACCGAACTCGAACCCAAACTTTTGCTGCTTAACACTAGTTATAAGTTAACTGTTGCATACCTCCCAACTTTCTAAATGAACAAAGAGGGACGTATTGTGCGGCGCAGCAAATATGTTCCGCACTAGGCCACGCCTCTAACTCCACCCAAAACAAAACTATGAACCTAATCCCAACTAGTCCTCTTAATACCCCCACATAGTAATTATTCCCCCTTCATTTCACCAAACATTATTTATGCCCACATTGTGCTTCCTCACAGAATTTTGCCCAGATGTGCCCCTAGTAATATGCCCAGTTATGTGCCCCCTCACGGAATTATGCCCAGCTGTTCCCACAGTAATTGGACCTGTTATGCGCCCCCATTAATATGCCCAGATGTGCCCCCAGTAATATGCCCAGCTGTGCACCCAGTAATATGCCCAGTTATGTGCCCCCAGTAATATATCCAGCTGTGCCTCCAGTAATATGCCCAGCTGTGCTCCCATTAATATACCCAGCTGTGCCCCCAGTAATATGCCCTGTTATGTGCCCCCAGTAATATGCCCAGCTGTGCCCCCAGTAATATGTCCAGCTGTGCCCTCAGTAATATGTCCAGTTATGTGCCCCCAGTAATATGTCCAGCTATGTCCCCAGTAATATGCCCAATTATGTGCCCCCATTAATATGCCAACTTATTTGCCCCCATTAATATGCCTAGCTGTGCCCCCAGTAATATGCCCAGCTTTGCCCCCAGTAATATGCCCAGCTTTGCCCCAGTAATATGCCCAGCTGTGCCCCCAGTAATATGCCCAGTTATGTTCCCCCAGTAATATGCCCAGCTGTGCCCCCAGTAATATGCCCAGCAGTGCCCCCAGTAATATGTCAAGTTCTGCCCCCAGTAACATGCCCAGCTGTGCCCCCAGTAATATGCAAAGCTCTGCCCCCAGTAATATGCCCATTTATGTTCCCCCAGTAATATGCCCAGCTCTGCCCCCAGTAGTATGCCCAGCTTTGCCCCCAGTAGTATATCCAGTTATGTTCCCCTCACCGAAAGTAAAAAAAATAAACACCACATACTTTGCTTGCACCTAATCCCAACCAGTCCTCTTAATGCCCCCACATAGTAATTATTCCCCCTTCATTTCACCTAACAGTATTTATGCCCACATTGTGCTTCCTCACAGAATTTTACCTATTGAGATATCCGTGCGGTTCCATGTATTTTGGAAGAACCTTGCGAAAACTAAAAACACGGATACAGGAGCATATCAACAATATAAAAAAGGGCATGGAGACGCATAGTGTTCCAGTGCACTTTAAGAAGTGTCATGGGAAGGATCCAAAGGGACTTGGTTTGCTGGTTTGGAGAAGGTGACAACCAACTGGTGAGGGGGAGACCCAGTAGCGAATATAAACCGAAGGGAGGTGGAGTGGATATATAGGATGGATTCCCTGCAGCCCGGCGGTTTAAATGTGGATTTTGACCTGAAGCCCTGTTTAATTGAATAGAAAGGGAGAAAGCAGTGTTTTATGTACTGTGCGGTTTTAAATATACGAAAAAACTTTCTCTGGTTTAGAAAGGATAGTGGGAAAACTGAGCCTCTATATATGATATAAGGTGAAAGGTACTGGATGAAACAAATTGAAGAATTCTAGAGGTCCATTACGGATTGCGATATATGAAGGATATGTGAAGTTTTATGTGGGATATTTATATTTTATATTTTACTATATATTGTAGATTATAGTACACATGAGAAATCTTTTATAAGTAAAAATATGTGGAGAAGAAATGTTTGAAATAAAACTAGAGGCAAGGAGGGAGGGGTGTGTCTTCTGTTTTGTTTCTTGATTTTTAAATGTATAAGAAGACAAAACCCGGGTCGGGCGGTGTTGCAGACATTTGCAGACATTTGCAGACATTTGTTATCAATGCCTGTTAATTTATTCCCCTTGTGAGTAAAACAAAAATAATTTTTTTTATACGTACATTGGTGGAGCTTCACTATGAGCCCCGAAACCTTTTAATCCGCAGAAGGAATATCCGTGGTGGAGATCATCTTTTTTGTTGGAGTTCTGTGTTAGTGCTGCAGGAAAAGAGTCGTTACCATCCATTAATCTGCTGGTGACCTTCATACAGCTCCACAGATTTCTTTCTATCTGCATCTTTCTAAACAGTCTGTTGCCTTAGTCTTTTATCCAGACTCAGTCATTGTTCCACTATATGGCCTCCTCATGCTGCCATCTCCACACATGTCCCCTTGCTACTCATTTTTATCACCATGCTGCTGCTGCTGCTTAAAAGGCCTCAAACTGATCACCAGGCCCACAATCTAATTAAGGTTTTACGCACAAAACCAAAGTAAAAAATCGATTTTATAGGAAAAATTTATTGAAAACATCCTTTCCTGTATATTTACTTGTATATAAAGTGCAAGGGCTGCCAAAAAATTACAAGGAAGAGGCACTCAGATGCAACCTGTATATCACATAAAGGAGGGCCTCATTCACATTGAGTTTCGGGCCTGAAGGTGAGCTGACCCTGTAAAAGATTTGATTTGCGGGCCTGCAGGTGAGCTGACCCTGTAAAATATTTGAGTTGCGGGCCTGCAGGTGAGCTGACCCTGTAAAATATTTTAGGTTTGGGCCTGCAGATGAGCTGACCCTGTAAAAGATTTGAGTTGTGGGCCTGCAGGTGAGCGGACCCTCTAAAAAATTATATGTGAGGGTCTGCTGGTGAGTGGATCCTATAAAATATTTGAGTTACAGGCCTGTAGGTAAGCTGACCTTGTAAAAGATTTGAGTTGCGGACCTGCAGATGAGCTGACCCTGTAAAAGATTTGAGTTGCGGGCCTTCAGGTGAGAATTAGATGTGAGGGCCTGCTGGTAAGCTGACCCTGTAAAAAATTAGATGTGAGGGCCTGCTGGTGAGCGGACCCTATAAAAAAATTATATGTGAGGGCCTGCTGCTGAGCGGACCCTTTAAAAAATTAGATGTGAGGGCCTGCTGGTGAGCGGACCCTGTAAAAAATTAGATATGAGGGTCTGCTGGTGAGCGGAACCTCTAAAAAATTATATGTGAGGGCCTGCTGGTGAGCGGACCTTATAAAAAATTATATTCAAAGGCCATATATGCGAGGTCATTATATGTGACGAATAAGCAATGCATGTTGATATCACGGAAGAGGAGGAGGATGATGAGAAAAGGAAGATTCAACCATATACCCTTGTTTGTGGTGGAAGGGGTGCATGGGAATTCAGTGTATTCAGTACATTATAAACAACACATTTAAAGTGCCTTTATGTTCAGCCACTTTCCTCTGGTGGAGTCGAGAAGTTATGGTCAAACCAGGTCTTGTTCATTTTTATATGAGTCAACCTGTCAGCATTTTCAGTTGACAGGCAGTTACGCTTATCTGTTATAATGCCACCAGCAGCACTAAATACACGCTCAGACAAAACGCTGGCGGCAGGGCAGGCCAGCACCTCCAAAGAGTAGAGCGCCAGTTCGTGCCACGAGTCCAGCTTGGACACCCAGTAGTTGTAAGGCACCGAGGGATCATTGAGGACGCTGACATGGTCTGCTATGTACTCCTTCACCATCTTCCAAAATGTTTCCCTCCTTGTGACACTAGGCCGCACATTAAGGTGAGGGTGCTTGCGGGGTGTCATGAAACTATCCCAGGCTTTGGAGAGTGTTGCCTTGCCTCTGTTGGAACTGCTGTGTGTTCCCCTTGTCTCCCCTCCTCGGTTGGCCAAGGAAGTACAGACTCTGCCGCCAGCAGTATCAGATGGAAAATTTTGGAGCAATTTTCCAACAAGGATCTTCTGGTATTGCACCATTTTGCTCGTCCTCTCCACCAGAGGAATGAGAGATGAGAAGTTCTCTTTGTAGCGGGTGTTGAGAAGGGGGAACAACCAGAATCCTTGTTGTTTAAAATGCGTATAACGCGCGGGTTGCGGGAAAGGCAGCCTAACATGAAGTCCGCCAGAGTACCAACAGGCGAGGCTTCGCTGTCGTCATCAGGAGGATCACTCACAATCTCCTCATCCTCTTCCTCCTCTTCTGCCCACCCACACAGAACAGATGGAATTAAACTTCCATGGGTACTACCCTCTGTAGCTGAGGCAACCGTCTCCTGCTCCTCCTTCTCTTCAGCCCCAAATTCGCGCTGAGAAGACGAACTGAGGGTGGTCTGGCTATCATCAACCTGTATAATGTCTTCCTCCATTTCCACCTCTTCCACATGCACAGCGTCGTCCTTAATTGTGAGCAGCGAGCGTTTGAGAAAACACAGAAGTGGGATGGTGACGCTGATAATAGTCTTATCGCCGCTCACTATCTGTGTTGATTCCTCCAAGTTGCATAAAACCTCCCAGAGGTCAGACATCCATGCCCACTCGCTTGTGAATAGCGGAAGCTGACTCGAAAGGCGACGACCATGTTGCAGCTGGTATTCCACAACTGCCCTCTGCTGCTCACAAAGCCTGGCCAACATGTGGAACGTGGAGTTCCAGCGCGTGCTCACGTCGCACAACAGCTGGTAATTTCAAGCGCTGCTGCAGCGTTGACAGACCAGCTGAAGCTGGCGGTGACTTGCGGAAATGTGCACACACGCGGCGCACCTTCACCAGTAGCTCAGGCAAATTAGGGTATGTTTTTAGAAACCGCTGAACCACAAGGTTGAATACGTGGGCAAGATATGGGATGTGTCTAAGGTTGCCCAGCTCCAAAGCCGCCACCAAGTTACGGCCATTATCAGACACAACCATGCTTGGTTCTAGGTTGAGTGGCGAGAGCCACAGCTCAGTCTGGTCTCTTATCCCCTGCCACAGCTCTGCGGCGGTGTGCTGTTTGTCACCTAGGCAGATCAACTTCAGCACGGCCTGCTGCCGCTTCCCCACTGCAGTGCTACACTGCTTCCAGCTACCGACTGACTGGTGCTGCACGCGGATAATTCGGAGGTGGAAGTGGAGGAGGAGAAGTGGGGGTCGGAGCCACTAACATAGGTGGTGGCGGAAACCCTGATGGAATTGGGGCCCGCAATCCTTGGCGTCGGTAGCACCTGTGCCATCCCAGGGTACGGGTCGCTCCCGGCCTCCACAACATTTATCCAGTGTGCCGTCAGGGAAATGTAGCGTCCCTGGCCGAAAGCACTTGTCCATGTGTCCGTGGTTAAGTGGACCTTCCCTTTAACTGCGTTGGTCAGGGCACGTGTGATGTTAAGGGACACATGTTGGTGTAAGGCTGGCACGGCACACCTTGAAAAATAGTAGTGACTGGGGTCTGCGTAATGAGGGACGGCCACCGATATCAGGCTGCAGAAGGCCTCAGTGTCCACAAGTCTAAATGGCAACATTTCCAGGGCCAGTAATTTAGAAAGCTGGACATTTAGTGCTATGGCCTGTGGGTGGGAGGCATCCGGGCCTGCGTCTTGGACAGGGGATTGGTCAGCACGTAACACAGGGGAAGAGGAGGCAGTGGTGTGACCCGCAGACACAGATTGTGGACCCAGGCGTTCGGCCCACCTATTAGGGTGCTTTGATGCCATGCTGGTGGTGGTGAGGTTGCTAGTGTTCACGCCCCGACTCATTTTGGTTTGGCACAGGTTGAAAACTAGTATTCTTTTGTCGTCTGCACTTTCCTAAAAAAAGCGCCATACTGCCAAACATCTACCCCTTGGCAAGGGAGATTTACGCAAGGTGGTGCTCCGTGGAACAGTTGCGGGCCTGTTCGGTGGTGCCCACCTTCTAAGTTTTGCCACCCCACTGCCTCTTCCAGCCTGTTGCAGTGCTGCAGATCCCTTCCCCTCTGTACTGCTCTCCTCGCTCCTCTTGTTGCCAACTTCACAGGTTGGGTCAGTGACCTCATCGTGCAGCACCTCCTCTTCCACTTTCTCCCTCTGATCATCCTCCTGATTTGTTGACCTAACCTCAACCTCAGTGATTGACAACTGTGTGTCATCCTCTTCCTCAACCTCTTGAGACAGTAATTGCGGTTGAGTCATTGGCAACTGTGTATCATCATCATTCACCTCATTAAACACTAATTACCGTTCCCCAGCATCATGTTCTTGTGACTCTGGATGCTCAAGAGGTTGGGAATCAGGGCACAAGATCTCACGTCCCTCTTCAAGCGTGCTTGGCGAGAGGGCCATATCAATTAATGGCAATGCAAAGAGGTCCTCGGAAAATCCGAGTGTGGGATCACTTGTTTGGCCAGACTGTAAATGATAGGAGGAAGGAGGATCAGGGTTAGGATTTTGTGGATTTGACTCCTGGCTACTGAGACTGGACTTGGTGGAAGACAGGGTGGTCATTAAAGGGTTTCTACCACCAGAAATACTGTTATGTAGCTGACTGACATTAGCGATGCGCCGATGTCAGCACTACATAACAGTATGTTTCTAACATTAGTCCCTGCAGCCGTTTTTGTTTAAAAAAAAGCACTTTTATTATATGCTAATGAGCCTCTAGGTGCTATGTGGGCGTAAAATCAGCACCTAGAGGCTCCGTCCACTCACCCATTATGCCGCCCAGGTCCAGTGTTGTGCCCGCCCAGCTCCTCTTGATTGATGGCACGGTCCGCTGCATCGCTGCCGAAATCCTGCGCCTGCGCCGTTCACTTCTGTCTTCGGCGCAGGCGCAGTGAGTGAATGATGCGATCCTGGTGCCGGATTCCTCACTGCGCCTGTGCCGACTACGTCACAGTGAGGAAGCCGGCATCAGGAGAGCGGCCTTCACTCACTGCGCCTGCGCCGAAGACAGAAGTGAACGGCGCAGGCACAGGATTTTGGCAGCAATGCGGCGGATCCGGCAATTGCAGTGCAGATGTGTCAATTCACTGCAGACACCGTTTATAGGCAAAGTGTGGATAAATTATGGGAAACATTTATTTTTTATTGTCAGTAATATTTTTCCCAATATCTGGCCCTGACACACATAAGGTATTGCAGCACAGATGTCACAAGTCACTGCAGACACCCTCTATCAAAAAAGTATTGCAAAGTATGGAAAAAAAATTGCTGGCTAACCTATATTTTTGCCAGCCTGCCACCACACACAATAGTCCTTAAAAGGACTTTTAGGTCTTTGAAACGCTTTTCTATTAAATATATTGAGATCACACTGCTTACACTATCTGTCCCTTCCTAAGCGCAGCTCTCCCTGACTCACAATGAGCCGAACTCGCGTCATCGGGTGCTATATAGCACCCGATGACGCGTTCTGGCCAGCCAATCACTGTAATGCCAGTAGCCAACATGGCTACTGGAATTACAGTGATGGCAGTACTTACCTGCACGTTTATTGGCTGCTTAGCAGCTGCGAAACGTGCGGGTAGAATACTCGAGCATGGCGCTCGAGCAGATGCGGTACTCGGCCGAGTACCGCCATGTGCAGAGCATAGCGATGCTCGAGCCGAACAGGTATTCGGCCGAGCATGCTCGCTCAACACTATTAACTAGGTTTCAAAAGGCAGATTTGTACCTATGAATCGGGCTGACGTGTTGCATGTACACTTGGCAGCTGAAGGCATCTGTGTTGATCCCATGTTCATATGTGCCCAAATTGCTGAGAAGATTAAGTTTTAATATATGCAAATGAACCTGTAGGAGCAACAGGGGCGTTACCATTACACCTAGAGGCTCTGCTCTCTCTGCAACTGCTGCACCCTCTCCACTTTGATTGACAGGGCCAGGTGTGTTCATGTTTCACTGCTTGGCCCCGTCAATCAATATGGAAAGGGTGCGGCAGTTGCAGAGAGAGCCTAGATCCAAAGTCACTTCGCTCAAAACTTCTTTTGGAGATTCGTATGGAGATTCGTCGTCATCAGTTGTAAAGTCTTGGAAAACCCTTTTGAAATAAAACCTCTCGATTTACATTCATGAAGATAGAAGATGCATGTAGACTTTGACAGTGGTAGAGTATTCTGGACCTGGCTAGTTATCTTGCTCTTCCAAGCTTTTTGGTGTTGCTGAGCTTGCCAGCGCTTTCCTTATTTATAAGAATGTACCAAATTGTTGAACGTACCAAATTGATGATTTGGTATCTCCTAATGTTTCTGACGTCTATTAGGTTTTTTTTTTAGCCTAGTGCTGTTCTTCCTTTGTTTGACACCTCTTTGAACCACAAACTTTTTCTTAAAACCCATGAATTAAAGCTGGAAGTCTACACTTCAGTCACATCTTGATGGCTTTGTTTCAAATCCATTGTAGTTGCGTACAGAGGCTAAAATATGAAAATTGTCACAGCCAAATACATTTGGACTGCATTGTATTATTCGATTTTATCAGTTAATGGCTTCTCACTGTAAATATTTATATGTGGACTCTAGAATAAAAAGTAATTTACAAGAAAATCTCCAAACATGGATACTCTTTACCACTTTGTGTTTAGATGTCATCACGAAATATAGATTTTTGTATCATCAAGCAAGTCATATAGCATTAAATGGAAAGGTCTAACTTTGATTAAAGGGATTAGCCACTTTGTGGTCATTGTTGACCAATGTATTTGTGAGATGATTACATGGCACTTACTAATATAGTCTTTGTCATTTTTTAACTTTCATAAAGTATGCCCCATTCTTTACAAAGTATTTTCTGTTGTCCACACAGAGGTCCTGTCCATAAAATGGCAGGTGATGGAGTGTCATGTGACCAAGCAAATTACCTTCTTGTGATGTCTCCTCCATTCACACACACTGTACCTACATTCTGCACTTGTTCTGTTGGGAGTTTAGTGCAGGTGCAGTGTGTTTAAATGCAGGAGGCATCACATGGAGGTGTTTTGTCTGGTCATATGCACCTCCATCAGCATTCAGTTTATGGACAGGACCTCTGTCAGTACATATATAGTACAGTACAGTATGTACAGTACAGTACATCTATAGTACTGGTGACTATAAGAAACACAATATTTCATAAGAAAATTGTGTTTTTCTAGTTATCTTCTGCCTCTCTTTGCTAAATGAACTTTTTCTGCAATTTGTGAGAATTCTGTCTTGTGAGACCAAGATGGGCTGTCTGCTCATTGAAGGATGAGATTACAAGATTCTATAGAAATTTTAGGAGAAGTGAGGGAAAAGAGGAGGGAGCAAGTGGAGAGAGACACACATAAACATGATTCAGCAGATTCAACAGCAAATTGCAAGTGGCAATCTCACTCAAGTGCTTTATTCATATCTATACTGCTCAGTACTTCTCTATAATGCCCTATATGCTGCTTTTAAGTTTTTTTCTGAGAGATTGAGAGACAGGAAGCAGAATATCCTGTTTCCATATGTATTCTGTGGGCAGACATTATGATCAGCTAGTCTCCACTCACTAGCTCAGGGTTAACTGAAAGTTATATATGTTATGTAGCATGCAAAAAACCCAGATACAGGCCATATAATGGTAAGGCCTCCTGTATTTGTTCCGTTCCGTGCATTGGGTTCCGCAATTTGCGGTCCCCAATGCATGGGCAACCTCCGTGTAGCCGCCAGGACGGATCCAGACCCATTCAACTTGAATGGGTGGGCATCCGTACGTTCCGCAAAAAGATAGAGCAAGTTCTATATTTTTGCGGAATGGAAGTACGGAACGGAACCCCACAGAAGCACTCTGCAGAGTTCTTCTGTAGTGTTCCGTTCCATGCTTCAGTTCCGCATCTCCAGATTTGCGGACCCAGTTAAGTCAATGGGTCCGCATTCATGATGTGAAATGCACACGTAACGGTGCCTGTGTATTGCGGATCCGCATATGCGATACGCAATACGGCAGCGGGATTCCTACAGTCGTGTGCAGGAGGCCTAAGATATAGTGTTATCACCTATGATACACATATAGCAGCTTGTTCTGAAAAGTTATCTGAAAGTTCAGGTACGCTTTAACCACCTCCGGACCGCCGAACGCAGCGACGCGTCCTGGAGGTGGTTGATTAATTCCTCCTGGACGCGCATGCGCATCGCGGGCCGGCAAAAGTTCGAGGAGTATCATTGCTGGCAGGTTGCTGATTTTTAAAAAATCGAATCACAAGCCATATAACAGATCATATTAGTAAATATGATCTGTTATATGGCTTCTCTGCTCCTCTGCTGGTCCTTTTCGTCGGTTGGATCCAGCAGAGGAGCAGACTGAACTGTGAGTACCCACCAAACACTGTCCTTAGCCCCAGATCACCTTCCATCACCCCCATCATCCAAATTAACCCCTTGATCGCCCCCTGTCAATCACTTAGTGAAAGACAAAAAGTGATCAGTGTAAACTGTCACTTTTTTTCCCCACTAGTATTGGCTGTTAGGTTTTAGGATTAGTTTAGGCCCCTTGGTTAGATAGTTTAGGGATCAGTTAGCGCCCAGCCCACCGCACCGCAGTCACTTTTATTAGCTGATTAGCGTATCGCTAATCAGCATTTGTACTTTTATAGTATCTGTAAGTGATCAAAACTGATCACGGTCAGATCTATAATTGTATTAGTGTCACCTTAGCTCGCCCTCCACGCAAAACGCAGTGTTTGCCCGATCAGGCCTGATCGGTCGCCCACATGTGCGTTCACCCACGCCCGCCCCACCGCAGTGACAAAAAAATTATTTTTTTTGATCACTGAACATTCACTTTACACGCACTGCGGCGATAAAAAAATCAGTTTTGATATTTTTTATCAACCGCAGCGGCCTCCGGTACTTCGCTAGCCTCCCCTTTGTAAGACAGGCTTGCTTTTTTTCTTGGGTAGTCTCAGGGAATACCCCTAAATTTAGTTGCACAAATGTCAAACAGGGGGTATTCTTCTGAAGAGGTCTACAGGATTCTGACCCAGTCGGATGAGGAATGGGAACCCTCATCTGACGAATCTAGCGGGTCAGAATATGAACCTGTAGAAAGCAGTGGTTCTCTGACCCAAAGTTCGGACGAGGAGGTGGAGGTCCCTGATAGAACCAGGCGTACCCGGCCCCGTGTCGCTAGACCACAGGTTGCGCAGGATCCGCTTCAAGAGCAGCAGAGTGGGGCTGGCGCTGTCGGATCACGTGGTGAGGCATACACCAGCAGCGCAGCCCTTCCTGGACCTAGTACCAGCACTGCCGTACAACATGGTGAAGTAGCGAGCACCAGAAGGGCAGTTGAAGCTGGTACGGTGGCACGTGCAGTAGTTACCCCGTCGCAGCCACCGCAAAGACTGGCCCGTAGACCCCCTAGAGTCCCAGAGGTGCTGGCAAACCCTGATTGTCAGTCACCAACTTCAGCCGCACCATTAGTTCCCCCTTTCACCGCCCAGTCTGGAGTTCGGGTTGAGACGGCTCAGATCAGTACGGCCCTGGGATTTTTTGAGCTGTTCTTGACTGCGGAGCTCTTGGACTTAGTCGTGGCAGAAACAAACCGGTATGCCACACAATTTATAACCGCCAACCCCGGCAAGCTATTATGCCCAGCCTTTCCGGTGGAAACCAGTCCAAGTTTCCGAACTTAAAATTTTTCTGGGCCTTCTCCTCAACATGGGTCTAACTAAAAAGCATGAATTGCGGTCATATTGGTCCACGAACCCAATTCATCACATGCCCATGTTCTCTGCTGCTATGTCCAGGACACGATTTGAGACCATCCTGCGTTTCCTGCATTTTAGCGACAACACCACCTCCCGTCCCAGAGGCCACCCAGCTTTTGACCGGCTCCACAAAATTCGGCCCCTCATAGACCATTTCAACCAGAAATTTGCAGATTTGTATACCCCCGAGCAAAACATCTGCGTAGACGAGTCCCTAATACATTTTACCGGGCGCCTTGGCTTCAAACAATACATCCCAAGCAAGCGTGCCCGGTATGGGGTCAAATTGTATAAGCTCTGTGAAAGGGCCACAGGCTATACCCACAAATTTTGTGTCTATGAGGGAAAAGATCAGACCCTGGAGCCGGTCGGTTGCCCTGACTACCTGGGGAGCAGTGGGAAGACAGTCTGGGACTTGGTGTCACCCTTATTCGGCAAGGGGTACCATCTTTATGTGGACAATTTTTACACAAGTGTGGCCCTCTTTAGGCATTTGTTTCTAGAACAGATTGGCGCCTGTGGCACCGTGCGAACTAGTCGCGCGGGCTTCCCCCAACGGCTCGTTACCACCCGTCTTGCAAGGGGGGAGAGGGCTGCCTTGTGTAACGAAGAACTGCTTGCGGTGAAATGGAGAGACAAGCGTGACGTTTACATGCTCTCCTCCATTCACGCAGACACGACAATTTAAATTGAAAGGGCAACCCGTGTCATTGAAAAGCCCCTCTCAGTCCACGACTATAATGCGCTCATGGGAGGGGTGGACTTCAATGACCAGATGTTGGCTCCCTATTTAGTTTCCCGACGCACCAGACGCTGGTATAAGAAGGTGTCTGTATATTTAATTCAATTGGCTCTGTATAATAGTTTTGTTCTCTACAGTAAGGCTGGGAGAACACGATCCTTCCTCAAATTTCAGGAAGAGATCATCGAGAACCTCCTGTATCCAGGAGGTTCCGTGGCCCCAACCACCAGTGTAGTTAGCCGTCTACACGAGCGACATTTCCCCAGTGTCGTTCCTGGTACCTCAACCCAACCGCCACCCCGAAAAAAATGTTGTGTCTGTAGCAGGAGTGGAATAAGGCGTGACACCCGCTATTTCTGTCCTGACTGTCCTGACCACCCTGCCCTCTGCTTAGGAGAGTGTTTCCGGAAGTACCACACACAGGTACACTTAGCATAGGGATTGCATCTCACAGGACAGGCACACAGGGCTATTAGGGTCCTTTCTCTCACAGCTGCTGCAAACCTCTCCTTTCACCTGGGATAAAGTGCATAACGTACTTCGCCACATCTTTGGGCGATTTGCGCTTTGCACATTGTCCCATTGGGAAGGAGAGGTTTGTTCTTTAAAGGTAAAAAAAAATAAAAAAAAATCACCGGTAAGTATAAAAGTTAACGTTCAGTTCAATAAAGTTTATATGCTATGTTCAAAAGTTATTATAAAGTTAATAAATTTATTGCGTTGCGGCCTGGTTTTTTCTTTTTCTTTTTTGTTTTGTTTTTTTTACCTTCTAGGTGGACCAACCGATCGACCAGCTGCAGCACTGATGTGCATTCTGACAGAAGCATTGCGCTGCTGTCAGATGACACGCAAGTCGGTGTATGCGGCGCTGCAAGACGAGATTTCTCCTCTGCAGTAAAAGATACGTTTGCCGAGGCATATGAGCTGAGGAGGCGGCGGTGTTCATATACTTTGGCAAACACTTTGTATATAAAAAAAATAAAAAATCCCAGCAATGATTTATTCATTCACATCGATTGATGTGAATGGAGAAATCTGGTTTGCCAGGGCATACGAGCTAAGTGGGTATGGATGTTGGGTGGAGCTCCTATGTCCTGGCAGACGCCTTTCCCCTCCATTTTTTTTTTGGGCAGAGATTTTTTCATCCACATTGATCGATGCGAATGAAGAAATCTGTTCATTTTTTCTTTCAGCCCAGAGGCTGAATGGAAAAAAAAAATCTCATTACCCGTATGCTCAATATAAGGAGAATAGCAGAAACTCCTAATGCTGGGCATACATGTAATGATTGCGGAGACCCTCAAATGCCAGGGCAGTACAAACACCCCACAAATGACCCCATTTTGGAAAGAAGACACCCCAAGGTATTCGCTGAGGGGCATATTGAGTCCATGAAAGATTGAGATTTTTGTCCCAAGTTAGCGGAAAGGGAGACTTTGTGCGAAAAAAACAAAAAAAAAAATAAATTTCCGCTAACTTGTGCCAAAAAAAAAAAAATTCTAGGAACTCGCCATGCCCCTCATTGAATACCTTGGGGTGTCTTTCCAAAATGGGGTCACATGTGGGGTATTTATACTGCCCTGGCATTTTAGGGGCCCCAAAGCGTGAGAAGAAGTCTGGTATCCAAATGTCTAAAAATGCCCTCCTAAAAGGAATGTGGGCCCCTTTGCGCATCTAGGCTGCAAAAAAGTGTCACACATGTGGTATCGCCGTACTCGGGAGAAGTTGCGGAATGTGTTTTGGGGTGTCATTTTACATATACCCATGCTGGGTGAGAGAAATATCTTGGTCAAATGCCAACTTTGTATAAAAAAATGGGAAAAGTTGTCTTTTGTCAAGATATTTCTCTCACCCAGCATGGGTATATGTAAAATGACACCCCAAAACACATTCCCCAACTTCTCCTGAGTACGGAGATACCACATGTGTGACACTTTTTTGCAGCCTAGGTGGGCAAAGGGGCCCACATTCCAAAGAGCACCTTTCGGATTTCACCGGCCATTTTCTACAGATTTTGAATTCAAACTCCTTACCACACATTTGGGCCCCTAGAATGCCAGGGCAGTATAACTACCCCACAAGTGACCCCATTTTGGAAAGAAGACACCCCAAGGTATTCGCTGATGGGCATAGTGAGTTCATAGAACTTTTTATTTTTTGTCACAAGTTAGTGGAATATGAGACTTTGTAAGAAAAAAAAAACAAAAAAAAAAAACATAATTTTCCGCTAACTTGTGACAAAAAATAAAAACTTCCATGCGCGGGATTTCGCCGCGTCGGGAGAAAATAAAGCCGCCCAGTGCAGTGAATACTAATGAGCTGGGCGGCACTAGGAGACGGCAGTTGGGGCACGGCTGGGCACAGCACTGAATGAGGGACAGCCCCTTGGGCGCAAAGTAAGGTAATTTGCATTTTGATAAAAACACTTTTTATAAGTAACGGAAAGGCAGTAAGGGGTGATAATGGTATAGTTTAATTTATCATATTAAGACCAATAGAAGAATATATGTCACTTTATATGCTCTAACGGCCTGTCAGTGTCCCTTTAAGGGTGTTTAAGCTATAGGGGCTGAGGTGGTTAAATCAAGCAAGCAGCCAGGTAATCCCCATAGACATACATTAGATGGAAGTCCTTAGGCTGCACAAGTTTTTAGGGCCAGTCAAGTATTGTAGAACATAACAGGTAAAAAACATTTTTCCTCACTCTGACAAAACTCCCACTGAATTTCAAGCAACTGTAGCACAAAAACAATTTGTCAGCAGCTTTTGTGTTCCAATGGTGGAGCAACTTCCTGCCAGACACATCATGACATAACACTATTAGCATTTCAAGGTTGTAGACTTTCCTCTACTTGGAGCAAAAATGCAAATATTCTTTTTATTGCCCTAGTTTTGTATGTAAATACCCTGACCAAGGTAATGTAGCTTGTTGCATTCCCTCTGGCACTCAGCCCGCACGGCACATCAGTGGCGGATCCAGAGAAAATAATGTGGTGCTTATAGAACAGACTATTTTATTTAACCTATCGTACAGCTCTAACCTTATTTAAAAGGAGAGGTGGACAGTATATACTGTATGAGGCAGTGGAGAGGTGAGGTAGACAGTATATACTGTATGAGGCAGGGGCGTAGGTAAAAGCTCATGGGCCCTGGTGCAAGAGTTCAGCTTGGGCCCCCGTCCCTCAGTGCTTGTTGGCAAGGGGCAGGGGAGCACATATCCTTCCTGCTGCCTGAGGCAAACATTAAATGGGCACCCCCTCATGCCAAATTATTAACCTAACCCCTTCCCTCCAGCCAGAGGTGTAAATTGACCAGTATGCACTTTCTATAATGCCAGTGTCTTATGTGGGACAAGGGTCTTTGGGCCCCCTCAGGCTCTTGGGCCCGGTAGCGACTGCTACCTCTGCACCCCCTATAGCTACGTCCCTGGTATGAGGCAGTGGAGAGGTGAGGTGGACAGTATATACTGTATGAGGCAGTGGAGAGGTGAGGTGGACAGTATATACTGTATGAGGCAGGGCCAGTCTGATCACACTCTGCACTGAGGAGAGAGATGGCAGTACTCCCCCCGCACCGCAGAGACAACACAGGACCCCCACACCTTACCGCAGAGTACAAATGTAGACAGATGTCTTGTAATGGTTCCTGAATCATAGTATTATGCTATAACTTTAAGACCTAATTAAATGGCCTGTTAGAGGGGACCCTCTAACAGGGCACAGAATTATACTCTTTACAGGTCACTTGTACCACTGAAGAAACAGACCTGCTTTTTTTTAGTGGCTAGCAGTTATGCAGTTATAAGTTATCATCATGCAGGCAAGGTTAGGTAAAACTCACAAACCCGGTGACCAATGGACAAAGAAACATCCCCAGTTTCTAATATTTAGGGCTATTTTCTGTTGAAAAAAAAAAAAGTCTTACTGCTAGCCACTAAAAAAAAGCAGGTCTGTTTCTTCAGTGGAAATTGATCATTCCAAGAGGGTCACAAAATGTTTTTTATGTCATAGCTGTACTATTAGTCTCTTAACTTAGTCTCTGACTCACACACCCTGCTGTGCTGGCTGCAGGCGCTCACACACACGCCGGCTGCAGGCAGAAATGCTCTGTCTCCTCCCCGCACGGCGGCTGTGGGCGGTCTCTTCAGGTCCCGCGGCAGTTTATAACCCTCTCGTCCCCGCTCTTCTTCCTTCCCCTGCTACTCTGCTAGTAGCGACGTGGTGGCCAGCACTGGTTTAGTAAAGGGGAAGTAGAGCGATCGGAAGCCCTCTCTCTCACTATTGACCCGTTGCCCCCCCCTGGATCTGCCAGTGCAGCACATGTTTGTCTGCTGCCCACCTTCCCCCAGCAATGTATCTGCTAGAATTATGAATCATGTGTTACCATCTGCCAGTCTGGAAAACAAACTTGGTATTTGTAGATCATGAAAGAATCTTTCCTGTCAAATCTTTAGCACCAAATGTGATATTTCATGGTTGTGGATCCATAGGACAGATTTATTAAAGCTGTCTAAAAGAAAACCTGTCTTTTTTTGCCAAAGCAACCAATCAGAACATATCTTTGATTTCTTATTCTGATCTTCAAAATGAAAACACTGTTTTAATAAACCTCAAAACAGCCTGTAGATGTAGTACAGGGGATATACAAAAATCATAGATTGGTTTAAATGCATTTTGCTCACACTTAAAATTCATCAATGACTTGATCATAAAGTGACATTAATTTAACCCCTTCATGGCCTCAGCAGTATATCTACAGTGAAAGCCAGGCCTTTAAATATGGTGTCTGCCGACACAGCAGACACTCGAGGCTAATGTCTGCGATCGCACACAACGTCGATCGCACACATTCAATCCCTCAAATGTCATTGTCGGGGGAGTTGTTCATTCCTTGTGATAGCCTTGGTCACTCTAAAGGATCTGAGGGTATCACAGTAGTAGCTCCTATGATAGCTTACAGGTGGCAGGGTTCCATAGGAACTTAGCAAATCTCCCATAGACTGCAGTGCTAATTAATTGCAGACTATGGGACAAGCGATCTAACAATCTCTTGTTAAACTCCCCCAAGGGGACTTAAACTATATGTACAAAAAGTAAAGAAAAAAGTAAAAAGAAATGTAAAATTTGAAATCATACCTCCTTCCCCATAATAAAAATAAAAGAACAATAAAAAATTAAGATCATATGCACCGCTGCATCCCAAAATACCTGAACTATTAAAATATTAATTTAGTTATCTCTTATGATGAACACTGTAACAAAAAAAAAATCAAAATGGCCCATTCCCCCAAAAAAATTGAATAAAATAGATCAAAAAGGCATGAAACTCCAAAATGGTATCAGATAACAGTACAGATTACCCAGAAAAATAAAGATCTCACACAGCTTCGTAGTTTTTATTGTTTTATAAGTATTAAAACACCAGAAAAAACTATATAAATGTTGTATTGCTGTAATTTTACTGACCCAGTGAATGAAGGGAACAAGTCAGCTTTGCTGTCATAAACTTACCTGTCAGAGCTCCAGCAGTACGATCCTCAGGCTTGGCATGGCCGTGTCGGGAGAGAAACGCTGCTGAGCCACACCCCTTAGTGATGCAACAGTATCGTTAGCAACAGGGTGCAATGCTCTGTTTCTCCCTGCAGCTGGCATGTGCTGGAGGAGATTAGTAGTGGGTTGATTGCTCAGCTGCTCTATTCCTGTATGCTAGTGTTTCTGACTTATGGAGCACCAGGTGCTGATCCAGGGACTCAGTGCTCTATTTAAGCCCCTTCCTGGCCATACACCAGTGCCAATGAGTAAAGATGGCCGAACATGCGAACATATGCCGATGTCCGCTGGCTCCATATTCTTTTGCATTGTTCTGAACTTTGACCCATGACACATCCATCAGGTGGGACAGGACAGCCAATTGAGACGCTTCAGCACATGGACACACCCCCACCGTATCAAAGAACCCGATCTGGCAGCTATTTTACATTCAGTGGTTTGCCAGTGTAGAGAGAGGTTGCTTTTTGGAGCACAGACAGGCTGTTAGGGACACCAAACGCTATATAATAGGGGTACGAAAGTCTTTTTAAGGACGGTTATAGGGGTGCTATCGATATGTATGATATACTGAGGGGTGTCATTTACTTATAATATACTTTCTAACATAGAAAGTATATTGTAGTGCATTTGTATTGTGCAGCAGTTGTGTGCGGTTCTGCTGCAATACCGCAGCTATATAGAGGGACAAACGCTATTGGAAAAACTAATTACAATGGGTGTGATATACCTTTTGCCCCCCCAAAAAATATTGAGGGGTGTGATATACCTTCTTCCACAAAATACTGATTGAGGGCTGTGATATACCTGTTGCCCCAAATAAACAGAGTGGTGTGATATAACTTTTGTGGCAAAAAAAATAATTGAGGGGTGTGATATACCTGCTTCCACAAAATACTGATTAAGGGGTTTGATAGACCTGTTTCCACCAAATATTGATTGAGGCCTGCGATATACCTGCTTCCACAAAATATTGATTAAGGGATTTGATATACCTGCTTCCACAAAATATTGATTGAGGCCTGCCATATACCTGCTTCCACAAAATACTGATTAAGGGGTTCGATATACCTGTTTCCACCAAATATTGATTGAGGCATGCAATATACCTGCTTCCACAAATACTGCTCTTCTCTAGGGACTTAGGCACAGGGTCATTTTGAAAATGACAGGCAGAGGAAGAGGCAGGCCGTTCCACAGGGTTCGTAGGGGTCGGGCAGGGTTCGTAGGGGTCGAGCTCCACATCCTGCCTCTTCTCCTCTCTCCTCCCATTTGTCCTACACTCCACCTTCCACCGTGCCATCGTCGCATTCATCTGGCAGAAGACAGGCTTCCTTGGCCCAAATGTTCGAGTGTAAAAAGTTGATGACGCCGGATAACCCTCTTGCCCAACGGCTGACCGCTGGCTTGTTGGAACTGCTAGCCCATCAACTACTGCCATATAAACTGGTGCACTCGGAGGCCTTTAGAAAATTTGTGGCAATTGGCACACCGCAATGGAAAGTCCCCAGAAGGAAATATTTCTCTCAGAAGGGCATCCCCATTACCATGATTAGCGGCAAGTGAATATATCTCTGGCACACAGTGTCGGTGCCAAGATACATCTGACCACAGACACGTGGTCTAGCAAACACGGGCAGGGAAGGTACATAACTTTTATTGCCCACTGGGTGAACCTTCTGACGGCCGTCAAGCATGTAACCCGTGGCTCCCATGTGGATTTGGTGTTACAGCCAAGGATTGCATGCAGGCCTGCCTCTTCTTCTCCTTCTCCTACCCCATCCTCTGTCTCCTCCTCGGCTGACTCCTCATTTTCCACTGCTACCGCCTCTTCCGCTGCTCCCCCCAAGATCCCCAGAACCTGTTTGACGTCCCAGCTGAGACGTTGCCATGCTGTGCTGCGGCTGTTGTGCCTGGAAGCCAAGAGCCACACCGGTCCTGCACTGCTTTTAGCTCTGCGATCACAGGCCGATCAGTGGCTAACCCTGCTCAATTTGACAGTTGGTAAAGTGGTGTGTGACAACGGTGCCAATCTGCTGAGCACGCTGAAACATGGCAAAATGACACACGTGCTGTGGATGGCACACGTCCTGAACTTAGTCGTGCAGCGATTCGTAGCCAAATACCCCGGGGTCAAGGACGTCTTGCAGCAAGCCAGGAAAATCTCGGCCATGACTCGCCTTACAGAGGTTCAGCGGCGACACCACTTGCCCGTCAGACATCTGATTTGTGACAGCCTGACTTGCTGGAACTCCACCTTATATATGCTTGAAAGACTGCTACAGCAGCCACATGCCATTTATGTTTACCTGTATGAACTCTGCAGCAAGACAGGTTCTGGGGAGCTTGGTTTCTTTTCACCGCGCCAGTGGCTGCTCATGTGCGATGCATGCAGACTTCTGCAGCCATTTGATGAGATTACCAAACTGGTCAGTCGCAGCCAGGGTGCCATCAGTGATATCGTACCTTACGCCTTCTTTCTGGAGCGTGCATTGCAATGTGTCATTGATCAAGCTGTCGAGGAGCAGGAGCTGGAAGATGAGGAAGTCACAATGCTAAATGAATTCCCAGGGGGGGGGCTACTCCATCTGAGACAAGTCAGCAGAAGTCTGAAGAGGAGTCAGAGGAGGATGGTGGCTGGGGAAGGTGAAGGAGAAGGAGGAGCAAGAAGTGCAGGCTTTGAGGGGGAATTTAAACTTTTCGGGGATCCCTGGTGTTGTCCGTGGTTGAGGGGAGGAGACCAAGGACGACATTCTACTGGGCGATGAGCAGGAGCCAGGGCGTTCCACCGCTTCCAATTTAGTGCAAATGGGGTTCTTTATCCTCCAGTGTTTGAAGAGGGACCCCTGTATAAAAAGCATAAAGGGCAAGGACCAGTACTGGGTGGCAACGTACTTAGACCCACGGTACAAACACAAAATGGCGAACATGTTACCAGCATCACAGAGGGCTGTTAGAATGCAGCATTTCCAGGCCTTGCTGCGAGAGATGCTGTATTCTGCTTTTGCGGGTGCAGACAGAGGAATTTCCACCCACAGCGAAACAGGTGCGGGTACCAATCCTTCCATGCCTGCAAGTAGAGGGCGGTTTGAAGATGTGTTGGTCACTTTGGATATGAGATCATTCTTTCAGCCAACCCAATGACAGCCGCCCTCCGGATCCAGCCTCAGGGAACACCTAGACCGACAGGTGTCCGACTATATCGGGTTAACGGCCGATGTGGACGCTCTGAGAAGCGAGGAACTGGACTACTGGGTGTGCATGCTTGACCTGTGGCCAGAGCTGGCACAATTTGCCATGTAACTCTTGGTTTGCCCCTCGTCGAGTGTCCTGTCCAAAAGGACGTTCAACGTAGCAGGGGGGATCGTGACCGATAAGCGCACTTGCCTAGCTCACGACAGTGTGGACTACTTCACATTTCTAAAAATGAATTAGACATGGATCTCGGAGGAATTCAACACCTGTGACGACCACGTGTAATTGAATTTCCTCATGCCAGCCCACACATATCCGCCACCACAAGAACGAAGAATGTTTCTTGTCTTGTGTATATACAGCGGCATAAAAGGTATTTTCTGTCAGGTGAATGCCTAATTTTTGGGGCCTGTACTCCAGTGGCCTACAGTTAAATTTTATCCAGTGACCGCCTAATGTAACTCCAGCCACATCATCACAAGTTCTTTTCTGTCAGGTTAATTCCTAATTTTTGCGGTCTGTACTAGCCTACAGTAAAATGTTTATCCAGTGACCGCCTAATGTACCTCCAGCCACATCATCACAAGTTATTTTCTGTCAGGTTAATGCCTAATTTTTGGGGCCTGTACTGGCCTACAGTAAAATTTGTATCCAGTGAACGCCTAATGTACCTCCAGCCACATAATCACAAGTTCTTTTCTGTCAGGTTAATGCCTAATTTTTGGGGCCTGTACTCCCATGGCCTAAAATGAAAATTTTCTAGGCTCCAGCAGGGCACATTTTTAAAAGTTTCCCTTTAAGAACCATAAAAATGGCCCAGTATGTGGCTGTCCATGTTGTGGGACTATTTGTGCACTTCTACTAAGTATTTGGTAGCTGCAAATATGACCTGAAGGTTTTTCAGGTTCTCCTGCCATTAATGCCGCGAATGCGCGGTTCGCGAACATTTGATCGCGAACGCACGTTCGTGAACCGTCCGCTGATTGCCGATTTGAATTGCTCGTGATGTTGACCTCGATACGTCCTTTGACCACTCTCTGTCTAACGTGATTTGTACTGTGCATCCCGTCTGGTTTTACCTTGGCTAGTCTTTTGACCACTCTCTGTCTTTCGTTTTTGTACTGGGTTGTTCTCATGGTTCTGACCTATTTACGTACAACTCTGTCTTTTTGTCGTTTGCCTCTAGGTATTTGTCTGTCTCTGTACCTTAGTAGCTTGGGGACTGTTGACCAGTTTCGTTCTTGCTACCTAGGACTTGAGCTGCAAGTAGGTAGGGAAAGTTGGCTGTGCTCTTTATCACCTGCAGTTAGCTTGCTGAATAATCCTGACATGTAGCAGTAAACTGAGGTTTTGTTGTAGCTTTTTCTGTTTGTTTTTCCCCCTTGCCTGTGTAGATCTTGCTCAGTGTCATTTAGGCTACTTTCACACTTGCGTTGTTCTTTTCCGGCATAGAGTTCCGTCACAGGGGCTCTATACCGGAAAATAACTGATCAGTTTTATCCCCATGCATTCTGAATGGAGAGTAATCCGTTCAGTTTGCATCAGGATATCTTCAGTTCAGTCGTTTTGACTGATCAGGCAAAAGAGAAAACCGCAGCATGCTACGGTTTTCTCTCCGGCGAAAAAAACTGAAGACTTGCCTGAATGCCGGATCCGGCATTTTTTCCCATAGGAATGAATTAGCGCCGGATCCAGCATTCAGAATACCGGAATGCCGGATCCGTCGTTCCGGCATGCGCATGCGCAGATCGGTAAAAATGTGAAAAAATGTACAAGACGGATCCGTCGGTCCGCATGACAAGCGGAGAGACGGATCCGTCCTTGCAATGCATTTGTGAGACGGATCCGCACCCGGATCCGTCTCACAAATGCTTTCAGTCAGCAGCAGATCGGCGGATCCGGCGGGCAGTTCCGACGACGGAACTGCCCGCCGGATCACACTGCCGCAAGTGTGAAAGTAGCTTTAGTCTTTTCCTATCTGCTTCATCTGTTGTTTGCTGTTCCAAACTGCTGCATGTTTCTGTGTCTTGATGCTGGTATGTCACTGCCTTTTACATAGCTGTTTGTATTTGTTTCTGTGTGACTGTCAGTCTGAAAATATTACAGTGTGTCTGTATCTTTTCACTATGTATCTCTCACTATTTTCCATATCCCCCTGTATGTACTGTATGTATTGTTCTGTCTTTCTCACAAACATCACGTAGCAGAGGATGCATTCCACGGTGTGTTTCAAGAAATAGAAGCAGATCTGGATGAAGTGGGGTGCATACTTTAAAAACAGAGTCACTTCAGAGGCTGATATGTGTCAGGTTAGTTTAAGTCCATCACATACACACTAACGCTACAGGAGTTGAAAAAAAGTTACATAAACGGGATACCCCTTTAAGTTCAATGGATCACAGTTGACTTTGCTGCCTAGACATCTTTAGCCTTTCAACTCAATATTCAGCTCTCTGTCCTGCGCCCCCCTATAAACACTACCATCATGCTTTTACTCAATACTATGTTTGCTGCTATCATAAGGTACACCTACTACTGTGCTGCCCAATGGCCCCAAATACTATACTGCAGAAATTAAAGTGCCATAACTATAGTGCCATAAAATAGTGCCTCACACCATGTCTTTGACAATTATATTGCTATACACAGTGAGCAAAAATAATTGTACCATCACATAGTGCTAAAAATAACAGTGCAACATTCAATTACCTCCAAAATAATAGTGCCGTATATAAGGCCCTAGAAAAATATAGTATCGCATTCAGTGCCCTCAAAATGGCTAGCAAGGTGAAAAGCAGAGCACCGCATACCGTTGTTCACCTGTTTGTTTGCAAACTGTTGAATAATGATGATTTAAAGGGGAAAAGCCACAAAAACTGTATTAGCATATACCTGTATGCATCCAACATCCTAGGTGCTGCATGTGCCATGGATGTCACCTCCAGGAGCTTCTAACATCACTTAGGATGTCCAAACCATAAATATAGTAAAAATAAATGAAAAGTATCCAGGCACTGGTGCTGCTAATTATGACAGACTTGTTCATTCATATTTTGTACAAATAATGGGTTACTTTCTAACTACATTTAAAGAGCAAGTAAACCTTTATCTAACATTTTAATATGTTCTCCAATAATGCCCTAATAAAACTCTCTAATATACTTTATTAATGAATTTTCTATTTTTATTACACTTTTTCCTAGCTAAAGTGCACCATTCACTGGTGCGCTTAAAGGTCTGTTCTCTGTACACCGCTGAGCTGCCAGTGGTGTACAGAGTACATTTTATCAATAGGCAGCAGCAGCGCTGTGATTATGGGCAGGAGTGCTGTGATTATGGGCAGGAGTGCATATTGGGCAGGAGTGCTGTTATTATGGGCAGGAGTGCTGTGATTATGGGCAGGAGTGCTGTGATTATGGGCAGGAGTGCTGTGATTATGGGCAGGAGTGCATATTGGGCAGGAGTGCTGTGATTATGGGCAGGAGTGCATATTGCTGCTCCTGCCTGTGCTCCCTGGACTATTACTAACTGCTGGCATAGCACATGGGTACCCTGTACCCATGTACTATGCCAGGATTAGCTGAGCGGAGCGGGCTCCTTCTTCTGCCTGCTCCCCTAAGCTAAGAGAACTGCATGTCAGCTCTCTTAGCTTAGCAGAGCAGGCAGAAGCAGGAGCCCGCTTCGGTCAGCTAAGGCTACTTTCACACTAACGTTAATATTTTCCGGTATCGAGATCCGTCATAGGGTCTCAATACCGGGAAAAAATGCTTCAGTTTTGTCCCCATGGGGACAAAACATAACTGAACAGAACGGAATGCTCCAAAATGCATTCCAATCTGTTTAATTGCGTTCTCATACCAGAGAGCAAACCGCAGTATGCAGCATTCTTTCAATCATGGGATGCGGAGCAAGACAGACCCACAATGCAAGTCAATGGGAACGGATCAGTTTTCTATGACACAATCTGACACAATAGAAAACAGATCCGTCACCCATTGACTTTCAAAGGAGTTTATGACGGATCCGTCTTGGGTATGTTAAAGATAATACAACTGGATCCGTTCATAACGGATGCAGATGGTTGTATTATCAGTAGCGCAAGCGTTTTTGCTGGATCCTGCAAAAACGCTAGTGTGAAAGTAGTCTAATCCTGGCATAGTACATGGGTACAGGGTACCCATGTGCTATGCCAAGAGTTAGTAATAGTCCAGGGAGCATGGGCAGGAGCAGCAAAATGACAACTCAGCGGTGTACAGAGAACAGAGTTTTAAGCGCACCAGTGAATGGTGCGCTTTAGCTAGGGAAAAGTGTAGTAAAAATAAAAAAATCATTTATAAAGTATATTAGGGATAGTTTTATTAGGACATTAGGGAGAACATATTAAAAGTTTAGATAAAGGTTTAGTTACTCAAAATAATAGTGTCAATCAGAAAATACCATTGCCTTAGTGTGGCTCAACATATAGTGCCACAACAATATTGTTACAAATAGTGTTGAGCAAATCGAACTCCACAAAATTAATAACCCCTATCTGTGGAGCTGGATCCGGGGAAGTTATGTAGAGGCGCCTGGCGAATCCACCGCGGCTTCAAAATGTAAGACAGCTTCTGAGCTGTCTTACATTTAGACCTTTTTCTATTTCTAAAACAGGCGTACAAAATGGTAAATGAGACAGGCCTACAGGCCCTTTCCCACCCACGCCACACCCTCGCAGATTGTGGCGCAGCTAACTGTTGCACCACAATCTGCTTCTGAAATACGCCTAATATAGGTGTATTTCAGCTTCATAAATGACCCCCATAGTGCCCAAATACTCAGCTCCATTCTTTGATCACCATAAGTGGGACGGTGCAGGTCAGTGCTGCTTCTGAACTGTATTCTGGCTGCTTTTCCAGAAGGACACAACATTAACTATACACCAGAGGCAGAATGTATTCAGGAGGAATGCCAAGGTCAAATCCAGAGTGGGTAGTCAGACAAGCAGGAATCAGACTAGGAGATGAAAAAAACACTGAACACAGTGCCCAAGTACTGATCCAGTAATCCCCAGTGGTCCGGTGCTCCTACCTACTAGTCAACAAGCGGGCAGCGGCGGTCGGGAGGTACGTGATAGAATAATTTCCTATGGTGTGCTAATGGACTACATGCTTTTGACTAAATGCTCAAGCTGGCCATAGGAGACATTTCTGACTGATCCTGATTATTGACAGCTGACAGTAAGAATAATTAGCTGATAATGTAGCTGATGTCACATATTCTATATTGTGGGGAAAATATGATACCTTCTCTTGTTCTTAGGCTGCTTTCACATCTGAGTTTATGCCAGGTCCGGCAGGGGATCAACAAAAACGCTTCCGTTATGATAATACAACCGGTCGCATCTGAACTAATCCGGTTGTATTATCTTTAAAATGAACAAGACGGCACTAAAACCATTTTAAGGCAATGGGCGCCGGATTAGTTTTTTTTCATGTCCGAAAAAATGGATATGGCACCATTGACTTACATTGTGTTTCATGTTGGATCCGTTTTGACCAGTATCCCATGACGCACACAAAAACACTGCAGAACGGAATCCATTCTGGTGCACTCTGTTCCGTTTTATCCCCTTTGACAGTGAATGGGGACAAAACTGAAGCGTTTTCCTCTGGTTTTGAGATCCTATGACAGATCTAAATACAGGAAAGGAAAACGCTGATGTGAAAGTAGCCTTATTCTTATGTCTTCTTTCTGCAGTTGTACCCATTGTTTTGCAGCTTATTACACCTTTCCCAGTTTTGGGTAATAATAAGTGACTATAGTGCAGTAACGTAGATATTGCCTGGGAACCACTGCTATTTGGACAGGGGAGTTGAAAATTGAGACAGAGAAACTTAGAAATGTTTATTATTTTTTCTCTATTACACACTGGCATCAGAAAGCCCAGGTGACTGTGCTATGGAATCAGAGGGGCCAGTACAACTGGTGCTTTAGTACGCAGGCCTATAGAGAAAATGTATGCAATCGAGAAAACAATTTGAAAGTCCTTCCACTACTTTACGTCTCTAGATAGAAATCTTCTTTGGCAGCCAATTCTAGAGTGAATCATGAATGAATGTAGCACTTGAGTTACTCTGCCATCTTCTGGTCAGAAGCAATAATACAGTGTTAAGCTCTGATTTACTTCTGAAGTTTATATCAAACTATCATTATGTGCATCCCTTTAGACAAGTCTTTGCAAAATTGGGAAAGCCAATGAGAAGCTTATGAGTGCTGCAAAAAAGTATAGTGTCTGGAACAAAAGCAGCTTCGCCTTTCAATTCACACCTTCACATACTGTCAGAGTTCCATCATTATTCTTTTCTTATTATTTATTTTATAGTGCAAATATCAGTGGGCACCGCCGCCAATCAGCTGTTTGAAAAGACTGCGGTGCTTGTGGGAATGCTGTGCCCTCTTCAATGTTTTCTTGCATGCCTCTAGATTGTAGCGGTGGTGCAGAGTAATTATCGCTGTTCATTATATTCATTTGAATGGGAGACTAAGGCCACTTTCCCACTCGCGTTTTGTGCGGATCGGTCATGGACGGATCCGTTCAGATAATACAGCCGTCTGCATCCGTTCTGAACGGATCCGTTTGTATCATCTTTAACATAGCCAAGGTGGATCCGTCTTGAACACCATTGAAAGTCAATGGAGGACGGATCCGTTTTCATTTGTGCCAGATTGTGTCAGTGAAAACGGATCCGTCCCTATTGACTTACATTGTGTGCCAGGATGGATCCGGTTGGCTCAGTTTCATCAGACGGACAACAAAACGTTGCAAGCAGCGTTTTGGTGTCAGTCTCCAAAGCGGAATGGAGACTGAACTGATGCAAACTGATCGGTTTTGGACCGCTTGTGAGAACCCTGAACGGATCCCACAAACGGAAAGCCAAAACGCCAGTGTGAAAGTAGACTAAGCTGTAATTACACTGCACCAGTGCTACAATGTAGACAGTGTGCAGGTAAACATTGAAGCGGATTCAGCACTTGCACAAGTGCTGCCAGCTCTTCAAACAGCCGATCTACAGGGGTCCTAAGTGTCAGACCCCCGCTGATCTGATATTGATTACCTATCGCGAGGATAGGTCATCAATATCATGACGCTAGCACAATCCCTTTAAAGGGCTATTCCAGTTATATAAAGTTATCCCCTATCCTATCTATTATATCTATGGGACTCCCACTGATCATGAAAACTGGAGCCCTATATACCAGGGGACACCCCAGAATTAAAGGGACAGCAGGTCAAGCAAGCGCACTGCCACTGCATTAATTTCTATTGGACTGACGGAAATAGCCAGGCACTGTACAGAACTGTTCATGCTTAACGTGTTGCTCCATTCATATCGGGGCCCTTGTGGAGCATAGTGTTCCCGTCTTGTGATCGGTGGAGGCTCCAATCAGACCCCACCGATCTAATAGTTATACCCTATCCTGTGGAGATAAACTGAATACCCCTTTAACCCCTTAAGGACCAAGAGATTTTCCATTTTTGTTTTTTCTTCCTGCCTTCCCGGAGTCATAACTTTTTTATTCTGTTCACATAGTCATATGAGGACTTGTGTTTTGCAGGACAAGTTGTACTTTCTAATGGCATAATTTTATTTTGCATACGATGTACACGTAGTGGGAAGCTGGTAAACAATTCCAAATGAGGTGCAATTGGAAAAAGACACAATTTCGGCCACAGTTTTATGGGTCTTGTGTTCATGGAATTCTCTGAGCAGTAAAAAGGATCTGTTACCTACATTCTACAGGTTATTAAAATGATACCACATTTATATAATTTTAATCTTAAACTTTAATCTAAATATAATCTGTGTTTTAATACTTAAAAAAATAAAAACTTTGGAAAAAATATATTTTTTCTTGGCATCACCATATTCTGACCAGCATAGCTTTTTTATACTTACATTTATGGCCTGTTTGAAGGCTCATTTTTTGCAGGGTGATTTGTAGTTTGTATTAATACCTGTGTAGATAACTTTTAGATTTTTATGCAATTTTTTTTTTTGGAAGGTAAAGGTCCAAAAAACAGCATAGAAAGATAGCTGTGTCAGACCTTGGATCCTTCGGGGAGCCCAAGCTGCCACAGCAATGGATCCCTTGATCTTGGCAAGAAGGAGCCATTCAGGTACTGGGAGCGCAGCGCTCCTGCGGTTATACTACTCTATTGACCATGGCGTCTGCGGGGTTAAATGTCTGTGATCATCAGTACCTCAGATTATGGACGTTGCCTCCAGGTGTCTGCTGTTTAAAACAATAGAAACCCAACGGCTATGGCACCTTCTCAGCTTCTTAGCGGGCGCTTTGTTTAAACCCCATACTTCTGCCATACATGTAGAACAGTCATCTTTAAGGGGTGAGGTACTGTAGGAAGGCACAAGGGGCCTACCAGAGCAAATCCCCACAGTACGTAAAACAAAAAAGTACAATATGAATTACACAAGTGACAGACTGGAACAGAGAAGACCATGTCTGGTGGGTGAAGCTTAAAGGGGTTGTCTCA
This sequence comes from Bufo bufo, assembly GCF_905171765.1. Taxonomy (NCBI): domain Eukaryota; kingdom Metazoa; phylum Chordata; class Amphibia; order Anura; family Bufonidae; genus Bufo; species Bufo bufo. The sequence goes on from NC_053392.1 coordinate 238,263,961, forward strand.
CAGCAAATGGCATTTATCATGTAGACAAAGTTAATAGAAGGCACTTATATCATGTCTGATATGGCATGTAAGAGACGTGCAGCGCAGAGGGGAGGGAAGGAGAGTACCCTTTCACTAGCGAGCGAGAGGAGTGGTGACCTGGCACCTGACTGCCCTGACGTCCCTAGATGGGCTGCTAACCCGTACTTCGATCATGTGCCTCCAGGGGAGGGCTGGCAGCCTTAGTCCTGGGGGGAAAATTCAGTCAAGTGGCCCATTTTAGCCCCGCCCATTATTAAAACCCCCTCCTACATTTAATAAGCCACTCCCAACACACATTGTACAGCTGACATTCTATAGTTGAGGCCTGTCTACACATCATACGGAGAGGGGAGGGTCTGTCCTGGCTGCACTGCCTGCTTATATAACAAGCTACAGCCAGGAAGCTCCTCCGTTCTCCTCCCTCCCCAGATCCTGCTCAAGGCTTGTGGTTCCCCCCCACCATCTGCCACCCGCCCGTGGCCTGCTGCCCCCTTTCGTCGTCCTCACCCAGCTCTGAATCCTCCGTCTGCAAATGGCAGGGGGAGGAGCCGGAGCATCTCCTCTCCTACATAGCACCACATACCTCTTACATCCAGTGATGTCACCTTTGATGTAGACGTTCTTTTTCTCATCTTCTCCATTCAGACCAGACCGCCATGATGATTTTTCTGTCATCTCCCGTCTCTGCAGAGATTGAGAAACAGACATTAGTTTCCTGCCACCCCCAATACTATACTGCAGAAACAGTCCCCCTGGAAATACTACTATCACACAGATAGTGCCCCCAATACTATACTGCAGAAATAGTACCCCTGGGAATACTACTACCACACAGATAGTGCCCCCTCAAACAATTATTGGCACACAGTGCTCTAAAAAATAACTGTGCTCAGACACTAATAGTATAAAGATAATGTCCCCCAAAAATAATTGTGCTAAGCTGATACTATGCCAGGGTGCCACCAAAGTAACAGTGCCCCCCAAAATCCAACCAATAGAAATAATTCTCTGCCAGAGCACACTTAGTAGTAATAATGCCCCTATAGTGCCCTAGTAATCATGTTCCTCATAGCCCCCCAGTAGTAGTAAAGCTCCCCATAATACCCCTAGTAGTACTAATTTTCCCTATAATATGACAGTACATGAAATACCCCCGCTTAGTGCCCGCAGTTGAGCTAATGTCCCCATAATGTATGCCAGTATAAAATACCCCTATATAGTGCCCCAGTAAATGCACTCATACTGCTCCTCTCCCCCTTCCCCATAGTGTCCCCCATAAAATGCCAGTAAAAAAATGCCCCTTAGTACCCCTAGCAGATGCCCCTATAGTGCTCCTCTCCCCCACAATGTGCCAGTAAAAAAATTCCCCTTCTTAGTGCCACCATATGCCCCAATAGTGCTCCACTCCCCCATAGTGCCCCCAAATAATGCCCCATAGTGCCGCTCTCCCCTATAGTGCCTGCCATAATGTGCCAGTAAAAAATGCCCCGTTAGTGCTACCAAATGCCATAGTGCCCCCCATAATGTTCCAATACAAAAGGCCCCTTTAGAGCCCCCACTTCCCCATAGTGCCCCCAAATAATGCCCCTATAGTAACACCAGATGCCCCATAGTGCTGCTCTCCCCTATAGTGCCCCCCAGAATGTGCCAATAATAATAAAAAAGTCCCTTTAGAGCCCCCAGATACCCCCATAGTGCTCCTCTCCCTATTGTGCCCCCCCATAATGTGCCAGCAAGAAATGCCCCCATAGTGCCAGCTCCTCCAATAGTGCCAGGTCCCCTCATAGTGCCAGCTCCCCCCCATAGTGCCATCCCCCTCATAGTGCCAGCCCCCTTATAGTGCCAGCTCCCCCATAGTGCCAGCCCCCCCATAGTGCTAGCCCCCCCATAGTGCTAGCTCCCCCATAGTGCCAGCCCCCCCTATAGTGCCAGCTCCCCCTATAGTGCCAGCTCCCCCTATAGAGCAAGCCCCCCATAGTGCCAGCTCCTCCCCCATAGTGCCAGCCCCCCCCATAGTGCCAGCCTCCTTATAGTGCCAGCCCCCCCATAGTGTCAGCCCCCCCATAGTGTCAGCCCCCCCATAGTGCCAGCTCCCCCTATAGTGCCAGCCCCCCATAGTGCCAGCCCCCCCATAGTGCCAGCTCCCCCATACTTCCAGATCCCCCATAGTTCCAGCCCCCCTATAGTGCCAGCTCCCCCTATAGTGCCCCCCATAATGCTAGCTCCCCCAAAGTGCCAGATTCCCCCCCATAGTGCCAAATCCCCCCATAGTGCCAGCCCCCTATAGTGCAAGCCCCCCTATAGTGCCAGATCCCCCCCATAGTGCCAGATCCCCCCCCATAGTGCCAGATCCCCCTATAGTGCCAGCTCCCCCTATAGTGCCCCCCATAGTGCTAGCTCCCCCAAAGTGCCAGATCCCCCCATAGTGCCAAATCCCCCCCATAGTGCCAGCCCCCCCCATAGTGCCAGCCCCCCCTATAGTGCAAGCCCCCCCTATAGTGCCAGATCCCCCCCCATAGTGCCAGATCCCCTCCTATAGTGCCAGCTCCCCCTATAGTGCCAGCTCCCCCTATAGTGCAAGCCCACCCATAGTGCCAGACCCCCCCCCCCATAGTGCCAGATCCAGCCCCCCATAGTGCCAGCCCCCCGCAAAGAAGAAAAAAAAAAACACTAATACTTACCTCCATCAGCAGCGATGCAAGCCTCTTCTGGCCTGTGTCCCTGCTGTGTGCTGCCGGGCTCAGGCGTCGCGATGATAATGACGTCATCGCGCTGCCTGAGCCGGCCTCTGATAGGCTGCAGGCATTAGTGCCTGCGGCTTATCAGAAGAACAGGGGAGGGACACGCCTCTCCCTCCCCTGCCCCACAGCACGGCCGCAATGACATCCAGGGCCGCGCCGCCTGTGGTGATCCGCGGTGCGGCCCTGAAGAATAAAAAAAAAAAAAAATAATTTTTAAGACGGGCGGCCGTTTATTTAGGGCGGCCTGGGGGGCAATTGCCTCCCTGCCCCCCGGCCCAGCCCGCCCCTGTGTGCCTCGTCCCTGGCTTACCCTGAAATAAGCCCTAGGTAGTGAATAGGGTGGTGGGAGCACTAATCCTCACCACTGACACCTAGGCAGTGGTGTGCCTAGGTGGGAGCAGGGGGTGGTCGCGGTCCACCCCGGGTGTCAGGCTGACAGCTATACAGGGGGGTGCTGCTGTGCCTGCCTGCCTCTGGGCAGGGAACTGTGAGAGAGTTCAGAAATCAGAGGCAGGTGGCAGCCTCTGACTGATAGTCTAGCGGCGCTAGCGCATCCTGCCATTGCCATTCATTGAATCATTTAATGAATGGCTCAGGCGGGATGAGCAGCAGCGCCAGGCCCAATGTCTCTGCAAGGAAGGAGAGCTGTGATTCTCTTAGGAGAAAGGACCTTTGATGACATCATCACCAGGTGACCAGTAACATATCTATATTACTGGTCACATGGCTATGAGGTAATCAAAGGTCCTTTCTCTCTACCAGGAGTGTTGCTGCAGAAGTTTGCCATAATTGTGGAGCTTTTTTTAGTGTGAAGATTACATCAGGAAAAGGTGAAAGGGGCTGTTATGCTATTATACTGTAAGCTACTGTATAGTGTGGGGTGCTGTATAGTGTGGAGTGCTGTATACTGTGGGGTGCTATACTGCTCTACTGTATACTGTGTGGTGCCGGATAAAAAATGGATGAACCTCTTCTGCGGACGCTGCCAAGGATACCATATAGATGAAGCGTGTAGTTAAAATGGCTTTAATACGTTTACGCGTTTCGGGGGTGAATTACCCCCTTCATTATGATGTCCTCTCTCTCTTTTTTTCTTTCCTATTTCATTTGTATACTGTGTGGTGCTATATATTGTGGAGTGCTATACTGCTCTACTGTATACTTTGGGGTGCTGTATACTGTGGGGTGCTGTATACTATATACTGTGGGGTGCTGTATACTGTGGGTTGCTGTATACTGTATACTGTGGGGTGCTGTATACTGTGGGGTGCTGTATACAGTGGGATACTGTATACTGTGGGGTGCTGTATACTGTGGGGTACTGTATGCTATAGGATGCTATACTGCATACTGAGGGTTTTTATACTATGTATTGCATACTGTGGGGTACTATATACTGTGGGGCACTGTATACTGTGGGTTGTTATATTATGTATTGCATACTGTGAGGTACTATATACTGTGGGGTACTATATACTGTGGGGCACTGTATACTGGGGGTGTTATATGATAGACGTTAATTCAACAAATCTGATCTAGATAAATGAAGGCTATTAGGTTCTCCAAAATAAAAACTGCCCCCCGGCCGGGGCTGATAGCCCCCAATTTACATTTATCCTATAATCTGTAATAATAATTCCACTCTATTTCATTGAAAGTCCTCCAACCACTAAACACCGGCGAGCTATCGTAGTGTATTATTATGCGTTCACTCCTGCACCAGGGATGTGGTTCTGTGCACTGTCACCACTCGTCCCTCTATTGCTTCCTTTTCATTGACTAATCTCATTGATTATATGGTTTAGGGTCAGCACAGACAATAGCCGTCCTCTAAAATCGCTTCATACGCTGCCCCCATAATGTTTGCCAGATCCCTGGGATCCTCAGGGGTAATGGGCAACGACACTATAAATGTGGCATAATTTTCTTTAATATTTACCAGAAAAAAATAAACATGGGGCACAACGCAAAAGAGGGGACGGTCGGGGCAAATGGACAGAGGAGGCCCAAGATGGGTAAATGGCCCCTGGCCAATGATATACTAAATCCGCCCCTGGTGCGCGCTCTGATAAGCCAGGGAGCGTGCTCACGCCTCTCTCACTTGTATGCTAGCCGCCGGCAGCCGCTCACCTTTCAGCCACTCCTCCTGAGCAAGAAAACGGCTGTGCTGTGAGGCCTGTGCCTTCTAGTGAAGTGACCACCTTACCAGTGTTGTGTGTGTCACAGTGTGTGTCTGCAGATACACTGCCTCCGAGCTGAGCCTGTAAAAAGCACTGTGGTGTGTGGCAGTTAGGAGTGGTGCAGACAGTCACAGTGGCACTGTGGTGTGTGGCAGTTTGGAGTGGTGCAGACAGTCACAGTGGCACTGAGGTGTGTGGCAGTTAGGAGTGGTGCAGACAGTTACAGTGGCACTGTAGTGTGTGGCAGTTGGGAGTGGTGCAGACAGTCACAGTGGCACTGTGGCAGAACAGTGTGCAGACAAGAGGCAGCAGACTAGAGAGGTATTGTTTCAGTTAAGGGCCTTGCTGCATTGTATTTTCAATAGGAGAGGGGGGGGGGGAGAGGAGTCACAAGGCTGCTGCCAGCCAGTGCCAGGGCAGAAATCTACAAGGGGCCCAAATATGGATGGCAAAGGACCAGGCCTATTAACCTGTAGGATACCAGTGCCTTACCTGTACGGCCATGCAGGACGTGACTTGAGTCCCAGCGCTGTACAGGTATGGTGGGCTGATCGGGCAGGTGCAGGAGCTGTGCCCGTCTGAGCAGCCGCACGGGTCAGGCTGTCAGAGACAGCTGAGCCCCTACTATCAGGGCAGGGTGTACCGGCATCAGTGAAAACTCCACTGAGCGGGGGGAAACGCTCGCTCTATAAAAATATAACATGATCCGCCCCGTCAGGTGAACCTGTAAAAAAAAAAAAAAAAAAAAGGCTATGGGAAACAGCAGATTTTCCCCTCACCTTCCCTTGCAAAATGTGTAATACCAAGCTTACATTGTATTTTCATGGTGACAGATTCTCTTTAATTTCTCATTTACCAGCAATTTTCTGTTTACGAGCGATAGATTTTTTTATTTTTAAACAAAATAAATATTTCAGTATATTTAAATGTAAAAATAAAGTTTCTTATGGTTTCGGCGGGGGGAAGGGGGGTGCCAATGAAAGTACCCGCCCCGGGTGCCAAATACCCTAGGCACGCCACTGCACCTAGGGTAACAACAGGGAAGGACAAAAAACACAAACACCACAAACAATCCCAGAAGGGAGACAACAAACAGGAGTGAACCGGAGATCCAACAGCTCCAGTTCCAACAGCTCCACAGCAACTCCAACTCCACCAGAGGTCAGAATAGATATATCTGGCAACTAGTGAAGCAGAAAGGGAGAATATATAGTAGCTGGGAGTGGCTGAAAGGAAAAGCTACAGATTCCTAACTGGGACAAAAAGGACTGCAAACCTAAGCAGGAAAACCTGGACCGGAATCCATTCCCACCACTAGGTCATGAGCGATCTCTTAAAACCGAGTGAGTAGCCACTCACTGCGACCTTCTGACCCCAGGCACAACAGGGTCAGTGATAGGTCGTGACACCCTCGTGACAACTTACTAATGTATTGTGATTGTCCATATTGCCTCCTTTGCTGGCTTGATGCATTTTTTTCTATCGCATTATACACTGCTCGTTTGCAGGGGTAACGGCCACCGCTCCAGCGTAGATATGAGGTAGTCGGGACAGAAGCTGCTGAACGTGCTTGCCTACAGCATGCATGATCCCACAATCTAAGTCACCAGAGAGGCCGGCGCTTTTTCCTGTAGTGTGCAAGCATGGCCACTTCTGCTGGATTACAGTGTGGTTGTAACCCCTAGATACCAGTAGTGTAAAATGAGTGAGAGAGTTCCTGCAGACCAGGCCCAAGCTCAGAGAACCTCAGTACCTAAAGCTGCAGCTGTCAAATAAGCAACTTCATAATCAGAGTTACCCCTGAGAGAAGGAGATAATTAAGTCTAGAACCTAACAGGCCGTGCAAGCGTCAGAGAGCAAGGTATTCTCTCATTTATGGCATAAGAGTCTTTGCTGTTGTGGAAAGGATTATTGCCTCCAGCACCTACCATACTATGAGATGGACTGGCCATTCATGTTTTTGATCTGCACTCCTCAGCCAGGAATTGCACAAAGGGTTACCAAGAACCTAACTGCATGTCTGAGGTCACGTTGGAGAGACTGCAACGTGTCCTTAGAAAGAGAGCCAGGGAGTAATACAACTACCATCAGTGTTGTTGCCTATACGCTGCTATTGGGAGAGGATCACACTGTGATGTATACTTTGTAACTGTGTTTTACTGCCATATGTACTCCAACTCCTATGTTTGAATCAGTAAAGAAAAACGTAGTGATAGTACTATATACAAATCTATCCAGCTCACCAACATTCATGCTGAGAAGGTACCAATTGCACACATCTGGTCCTAGACTGGGCTCCAAGTAACATTAAATAGCAAGGAAATCAGCAAATTAAGGGAAGCAAGCTTCTTTTTTATTTGTAACAAAAAGTCCATAAAAAACACAGAGACATAATATTCCACAAATCCCCATAAAAAATGCTTACGCATTACAATTGCTACATGCGTTTTTGGTCATAGCCGATTGCTATGACTAAGAATGCATGTAACATTTGAAACCCATGAGCATTTTTTTAAGGGGTTTAGTGGAATATTGACTTTGTTTTTTATGGACTTTTTGCTATGAATAAAGAAGTTTGGTTCACTTAATTTGCTGGATTTCCCTGCTGTTTAACCTCTTCAGGACACATGACGTACCGGTACGGCATGTTGTCCTGGTACTTAAGGACACATGACGTACCGGTGATCAGAACAAGGTGACCCCGCCGTGTCGGCGATCGCCGCAAACCGCAGGTCAATTCAGACCTGCGGTTTGCGGCTTTTACCTGCGGTTGCGGCGGGCGGTGCCATCGGGTCCCCATGCGGCTGTAGGGGGGACCCGATGGCATGGAAGGCAGTGCGATGCCTAAGGAAGGCATCGCGCTGCCTTCCGGTGACGAGCCTGTGAGATCCAGCCCCCTGGATCTCACAGGCCGGAAGCTGTATGAGTAATACTCACTGTATTACTCATACAGTCAATGCATTCCAATACAGAAGTATTGGAATGCATTGTAAAGGGATTAGACCCCCAAAAAGTCCCAAAGTGGGACAAAAAATAAAGTTAAAAAAAATTAAAAAATTAAGTTTCCCCCCCAAAAATTAAAAGATTTAAGTAAAAATAAACAAAAATGTCATTTCCCCCAAATAAAGTTAAAAAAATTTGGTAAAAAATAGGGGGGGAAAAAAAGTATACATATTAGGTATCGCCGCGTCCGTATCGACCGGCTCTATAAAAATATCACATGACCTAACCCCTCAGATGAACACCGTAAAAAATAAAAAATAAAAACTGTGCTAAATAAACCATTTTTTTGTCAACAGCAAGCGATCAAAAAGGCGTTTGGCCAACAAAATGGTAACCATCACCTCATCCCGCAAAAAATGAGCCCCTACCTGAGACAATCTCCCAAAAAATAAAAAAACTATTGCTCAGAATATGGAGACACTAAAACATCATTTTTTTTGTTTTAAAAAAGCTGTTATTGTTAAAAACTTACATAAATAAAAGAAAAGTATACATATATTAGGTATCGCCACGTCCGTATCGACCGGCTCTATAAAAATATCACATGACATAACCCGTCAGATGAACACTGTAAAAAATAAAAAATAAAAACTGTGCTAAATAAACAATTTTTTGTCACCTTACATCACAAAAAGTGTAATAGCAAGTGATCAAAAAGACATATGCACCCCAAAATAGTGCCAATCAAACCGGCATCTCATCCCACAAAAAATTAGACCCTACCTAAGATAATCGCCCAAAAACGGAAAAAACTATGGATCTCAGAATATGGAGACACTAAAACATGATAAAAAAAAATAAAAAATGATATTATTGTGTAAAACTTACATAAATAAAAAAAAGTATACATATTAGGTATCGCCGAGTCCGTATCGACCGGCTCTATAAAAATATCACATGACTTAACCCCTCAGAAGAATACCGTAAAAACTGTAAAATAAAAACTGTGCTAAATAAACCATTTTTTGTCACCTTACATCACAAAAAGTGTAATAGCAAGCGATCAAAAAGTCACACACACCCCAAAATAGTGCCAATCAATCCGTCATCTAATCCCGCAAAAATCATACCCTACCCAAGATAATCGCCCAAAAACTGAAAAATTATGGCTCTCAGACTATGGAAACACTAAAACATGATTTTTTTTGCTTCAAAAATGAAATCATTGTGTAAAACTTACATAAATAAAAAAAGTATACATATTAGGTATCGCAGCGTCCGTAATAACTTGCTTTATATAAATATCACATGACCTAACCCCTCAGGTGAATACCGTAATTTTTTAAAGTAAAAACGGTGTAAAAAAAGCTATTTTTTGTCATCTTACATCACAAAAAGTGTAATAGCAAGCGATCAAAAAGTCACACGCACCCCAAAATAGTGCCAATCAAACCATCATCTCAACCCACAAAAATCATACCCTACCCAAAGTAATCGCCCAAAAACTGAAAAATTATGGCTCTCAGACTATGGAAACACTAAAACATGGTTTTTTTTGCTTCAAAAATGAAATCATTGTGTAAAACTTACATAAATAAAAAAAGTATACATATTAGGTATCGCAGCGTCCGTAATAACTTTCTCTATATAAATATTACATGACCTAACCCCTCAGGTGAATACCGCTTTTTTTTAAAAGTAAAAACGGTGTAAAAAAAGCCATTTTTTGTCATCTTACATCACAAAAAGTGTAATAGCAAGCGATCAAAAAGTCACACGCACCCCAAAATAGTGCCAATCAAACCAACATCTCATCCCACAAAAATCATACCCTACCCAAGGTAATCGCCCAAAAACTGAAAAAATTATGGCTCTCAGACTATGGAAACAATAAAACATGATTTTTTTGCTTCAAAAATGAAATCATTGTGTAAAACTTACATAAATAAAAAAAAGTATACATATTAGGTATCTCAGCGTCCGTAATAACTTGCTCTATAAAAATATCACATGACCTAACCCCTCAGGTGAATACCATAATTTTTTTTAAATAAAAACGATGTAAAAAAAGCAATTTTTTGTCATCTTACATCACAAAAAGTGTAATAGCAAGCGATCAAAAAGTCACACGCACCCCAAAATAGTGCCAATCAAACCATCATCTCATCCCACAAAAATCATACCCTACCCAAGGTAATCGCCCAAAAACTGAAAAAATTATGGCTCTCAGACTATGGAAACAATAAAACATGATTTTTTTTGCTTCAAAAATGAAATCATTGTGTAAAACTTACATAAATAAAAAAAAAAGTATACATATTAGGTATCTCAGCGTCCGTAATAACTTGCTCTATAAAAATATCACATGACCTAACCCCTCAGGTGAATACCGTAAAAAAATAAAAATAAAAACGGTGTAAAAAAAGCTATTTCTTGTTACCTTGAAACTGAAAAAATTATGGCTCTCAGACTATGGAAACACTAAAACATGATAAAAAAAATAAAATAAGAAATCATTGTGTAAAACTTACATAAATAAAAAAAAGTATACATATTAGGTATTGCCGCATCCGTGACAACCTGGTCTATAAAAATACCACATGATCTAACCAGTCAGATGAATGTTGTAAATAACAAAAAATAAAAACTGTGCCAAAACAGCTATTTCTTGTTACCTTGCCTCACAAAAAGTGTAATATAGTATAGAGCAACCAAAAATCATATGTACCCTAAACTAGTACCAACAATACTGCCACCCTATCCTGTAGTTTCTAAAATGGGGTCACTTTTTTGGAGTTTCTACTCTAGGGGTGCATCAGGGGGGCTTCAAATGGGACATGGTGTAAAAAAAAAACAGTCCAGCAAAATCTGCCTTCCAAAAGCCGTATGGCATTCCTTTCCTTCTGCGCCCTGCCGTGTGCCCGTACAGCGGTTTACAACCACATATGGGGTGTTTCTGTAAACTACAGAATCAGGGCCATAAATATTGAGTTTTGTTTGGCTGTTAACCCTTGCTTTGTTACTGGAAAACATGGATTAAAATGGAAAATTTGTCCTGGCTTCTCGCCTAAATAAAGTGGTGACATCCATAATACATAAGGACCAGGCCGGATTTATGCCGGGCAGGACGACTTCTGACAATATTAGAAGGGCGCAGGTAATAGCGCAGATTGGGGCAGTGGAAGAAAGGAGGTGGGCCCTGGCTTCCCTAGACACTGCTAAGGCCTTCGATTCAGTGGAATGGCCCTTCCTGCTTCAGATCCTGAGAGACTTCGGATTTGGCCCTCAGTTTGTAAGTTGGATTGAAATACTGTATCAGAGACCAAAAGCAAACATACTAGTGAATGGCACCCAATCTGACTCCTTCGCGCTTCACAGGGGTACGAGGCAGGGATGTCCCCTTTCCCCGTTGCTGTTTGCTGTAGTGATAGAGCATCTGGCGCTGCGCATTAGACAGGACGAGGCCTTTCTGGGGATCTCTAGGGGGAATAGAGTAGAGAAAATAGGGCTTTATGCTGATGACTTGCTCCTGTTTATGGATGAGCCCGAGAGGACCCTCCAGAGTGCGATGGAAGTGATAGAGAGGTTTGGTACTTATTCGGGTTTGCACATAAATTGGACCAAATCTGCTATCATGCCTCTCTGGACACATGAATGGCCCGAAAGGATGCTTAACCTGCCAGTGGTGGACCAGTTTAAATACCTTGGCATCGTGATCACTAAGGATCCCCATGTATCAGTGACAAGAAATATAGACCCCATAGAATCTTTATTCATTGACAAATATAAAACATGGAAGTCGCTGCCGTTATCGGTAATGGGTAGATTGAACCTGGTCAAAATGGTATTACTGCCAAAGGGTCTTTATCTCCTGTCACACGCATGCGCCCCGATCTCTAAAAGCTTCTTTGACAGACTGCACACGATGACAGCGGCTTTTGTCTGGGGGGGAGCCAGGAGAAAGCTTTCTCTGAGAGTCCTGCAGAGGTCCAAATTTCACGGCGGAGTAGCGCTGCCAGACTTTTTTCTTTACTACCTAGCTAGCCAGCTGAAGTACGTAGCGGCTTGGGTGGGACAGGGGGAGCTGCCGGGACCGGAATACTGGCTGAAGGAATATCTTAATCTTGACACTCTGTGGCCTGTGCTGGAGACCCCTGGTCGAGTATCTGGTAGGCTTCTCCCTGCTCATAAATTAGCCAACCAGGTCTGGAGGGCGGCCAAGCTCAACTTGTATAAGGATTTGCCTGATGCTGTCCCTGTTTGGGATAACCCCATGTTTCCACACTTGGTAAATTTGGAGGGAGGGACAATCTGGAAAGGGCATGGGGTCAGGACTTTAGAAGACTTATATATAGAAGGCGTTTTGCGGTCTCTACAGCAATTGCAAGAGAAGTTTGAGATCCCTCACACACACTTCTATAGATATCTCCAGCTGAGACATGCCCTAACTGCTCAATTCAGTGATGAGAATAGGAACATATCTAAATATCCCTTGATAGGGGTGATGAGGTCACAGGGCCCCAAGGGTGTAATCTCTGTGCTATATACTCACCTGTTGGGAGAGCGCATGGCACTCCAACCTTTGGAGGTAGAGGCAAAGTGGAGAGATTCCATTATTACACTTGATGCTGAGGATTGGGAGGAAGCTCTGCTGGTGCCCACTAAGGTCTCCCCTTCGGTGAACAATAGACTAACCCAACTGTTCATACTTCATAGAAGTTACTTATCTCCTCTAAGATTACACAGAATGGGAAGATCTCCCAGCGATAGATGTCATAGATGCCAGGAGGAGAGGGCTGATTTCTGGCATTTGATTTGGGGATGCAGCTACATTCAAGCCTTCTGGGAAGGGGTTGTGGACGTCCTCTCAACAATGATCCCTGCTCAGCTAGTTATTTGCCCTAAAGTTTGTATTTTGGGAGTTTTGGATGAAGAGCAGTGGACACACCACCAGAGAGTATTTTTAGGAGAGGCCCTATTTTTGGCTAGGAAAGCTATAGCGCTAAGATGGATGGCTGATAGGCCTCCTACTGTCAATCAATGGAAAGCATTGGTTAATCATGCCATGTCTATGGAAAAAGTAGTGTATGCTCACAGAAGATGCCCACAAAAGTTTCAGAAGGTATGGGGAGAGTGGTGCTCCTCACCCTTGACCCTACAACCCATGCACATGCACTCTGTCTAAACAAGATCTACATAAAACACCAGTTCTGTTGTTATTATGCAATGATATATTCAATGCCTGCTCAGTATATTATGTACTACAATGATGTGCTTACTCGATTGTAATCGCTCCCGTCTTATGATGCTTCTCTTGCCCATATGTGATCGTCATACAAACAACAAGCTGCCTGGAACTCCCCTGTGAGGGTTGTGCCGGCGATATTTATGCCTACTGTATGCCTTTTATTAAACTTCAATAAAACGAGTTTAAAAAAAAAAATGGAAAATTTGCCTAAAAATTTAAATTCTGAAATTTCATCTCATTTTGCCAATAACTCTTGTGGAACACCTAAAGGGTTAACGACATTTGTAAAATCAGTTTTGAATACCTTGAGGTGTGTAGTTTCTTAGATGGTGTCACTTTTATGGAGTTTCTACTCTAGGGGTGCATCAAGGGAGCTTCAAATGGAACATGGTGTCAAAAAAACCAGTCCAGCAAAACCTGCCTTCCAAAAACCGTATGGCATTCCTTTCCTTCTGCGCCCTGCCGTGTGCCCGTACATCGGTTTACGACCACATATGGGGTGTTTCTGTAAACTACAGAATCAGAGCCATAAATATTGAGTTTTGTTTGACTGTTAACCCTTGCTTTGTTACTGGAAAAAATGGATTAAAATGGAAAATTTGCCCAAAAATTTACATTCTGAAATTTCATCTCCATTTGCCAATAACTCTTGTGAAACACCTAAAGGGTTAACGACATTTGTAAAATCAGTTTTGAATACCTTGAGGTGTGTAGTTTCTAGAATGGGGTCATTTTTGGGTGGTTTCTAAGTGATTTCAGACCTGAACTGGTCCCTAAAAATTGGGTTTTTGAAAATTTCGGAAAAATTTCAAGATTTGCTTCTAAACTTCTAAGCCTTCTAACATCACCAAAAAATAAAATATCATTCCCAAAATGATACAAACATGAAGTAGACATATGGGGAATGTAAAGTAATAACTATTTTTGGAGGTATTACTATGTATTATAGAAGTAGAGAAATTGAAACTTGGAAATTTGCAATTTTTTACTAATTTTTGGTAAATTTGGTATCTTTTTATAAATAAAAAAGAATTTTTTGGACTTCCTTTTACCAGTGTCATGAAGTACAATATGTGACGAAAAAACTATCTCAGAATGGCCTGGATAAGTCAAAGCGTTTTAAAGTTATCAGCACTTAAAGTGACACTGGTCAGATTTGCAAAAAATGGCCTGGTCCTTAGGGTGAAATAAGGCTGTGTCCCAAAGGGGTTAAGGATATTTATTATGTCAAAAGTGGTGGAAAGGTGTTGCAAGTCTTACGTGCGGCAAAACTTGTGACTTTTCCCCACTCATGCCACTCTTCCGAAGTGGCGAGAAAAAGGAGTGGCGTGGACACAGAAGCAGGTGGGCCAGCAGGCCCAATGGAGTTAAGCCTGTCGCATTGCCTGCCGGACGAAGCGCCAAACTTATGTAGAGGCCTGCGCCTTTACATAACTTTGATGCTTCCTCTGGCAGCACACAGGAGTGGAAAACGCCGGTCTGAATAAATGTTTCCCTTTATTTATTGCAACCTGTGGATCTGGTTATTGACTCTTCCATCCGTTCACTGGCCTTCTGCATTTGCCCTCCTGCCTTGCACCCTGCCAAACTGTTGACCATCAGGTGCAGTCTACCACCAGACAGGAGCCCCAATGCCAGAGTGTCACAAGAGAAGAAAGGGTGCGCTCTCCATTCACTACTCGGCCATAAGGAGTGCTAGAGTGAGGGCTGCCACTCTGAACTGGGAGTACTACTACCCCACTCAGGGCACAATTACCACTCCCACCGTCTCTCCGGGCCGCTGCATAGTCTCCATTTTGATTGGGACCAGGCTACTTGCCCTCATCAACTACCGCCTTTTGCAGCCCACAAGTGACAAGAGCTGACGAAATAGAATGAAATCACCCAGAAGTGTTGCTGACGTTTTCCACTATATATACACTATATGTCCCGTGCTTGCAGGATCCATGCGGTTTATTTTCAATCAAGGTTTTTGCAAGGTGGGTCCATCATGCTTCAAAATATAGAGGGTAGGGAAGGTCTACGAATGCAGGCCATGTTTTCATGGCGGTATGTACTACCTTGCTCCTACTTCAGCTGCTGTTCATTTCTAACATTACCCCTCTACATAGGTGTGGGGGAGGAGAAAGAGCAGATCAGGAACCACCTATTCAAAGGTCTGATAAGCCTTAGGGTCTATTCACACGTCCGCAATTTCGTTCCACATTTTGCGGAACGGAATTGCGGACCCATTCATTTCTATAGGGGAGGACGATGTGCTGCCCGGATCTGGAATTGCGGACCCGCACTTCCGGGTCCACAATTCCGTTCCTGAAAAAAATAGAACATGTCCTATTCTTGTCTGCAATTGCGGACAAGAATAGGCATTTTCTATTAAGTGCCGGCGGTGTGCGGTCCGCAAAATGCGGAACGCACATCGCCGATGCTTGTGTTTTGCGGATCCGTGGATCCGTAAAACACACACAGACGTGTGAATGGACCCTTACAGTACCAATCTCCATTTTTGATCTGGACCAGGTCACTTGCTCTCATAAGCAGCTGCCTTTTGCAGCCCACAAGAAGGGGATAACAGCTTATAAAAGTAAATTTTGCACTGATGAGCATTGCTGACATCTTTCACTATATGCTATGTGTCAAGATGTGCCTAAAGGATCCATGCTGTTTGCGGTTAGGGTTTTTGCAAGTTGGGTACATATATAACAGTTCATTCTTCAGACTTGCCTGGTGTGGACATACCATTTCAGTCAGGGGCATAGCTAAAGGGTCGTAGGGGCATAGCTCATGGGCCCTGGTGCAAGAGTTCAGCTTGGGCCCCCCTTCCCTCAGTGCTTTGTGGCCAGGGGCAGGGATAAACATAGCCTTCGTGCTGCCGAAAGCAAAAAATGAAATGGCATACCCCCCCATGCCAAATTCTTGACCTAACCCCATCCTTCCAGCCAGAGGTGTAACTTGACCAGAATGTACTTTCTATAAAACTGATGTCTTCTTATGCAGCACAAGGGTCTTTGTGCCCCTTCAGGCTCCTGGGCCCGGTAGAACCGCTACCTCTTCACCTTCTATAGCTACGCCCCTGGTTTCAGTATCAGTCAGTTGCCATTTTGATTTGGTCCAGGTAAGTTCTCCTTGTCAAAAGCTGCCTTTTACAGCCCACAAGGGGGAAAAAAACAAAAGCTTACAAAATAGAAATGATCTCTCTCCCTTCCTCCTACATCTTTCACAATATACTATGTGTCTAGTGCTTGCACCATCCATGCTGTTTCATTGTGGTCAAGGTTTTTCCAGGGTGGGTACATGTTGCTTCAAAGTCCAAGGGGGGTAGGGATGGCCAATGAATCCAGGCTACAATTTCAGAGTGACAGCTACTATCTTACTCCTTCCAGGCCAGGATTTCAGAGTGGCAGCTACTGTCTTACTCCTTCCAGGCCAGGATTTCAGAGTGACAGCTACTGTCTTACTCCTTCCAGGCCAAGATTTCAGAGTGACAGCTACTATCTTACTCCTTCTAGTCCAGGATTTCAGAGTGACAGCTACTATCTTACTCCTTCCAGTCCAGGATTTCAGAGTGACAGCGGAATGGATGGGTTGGTTCCTGTGAAAGAGAAGGAGACTTACAAGCAAGTTTTTCTTCAGTTTTACTGAGGACCTTGATCAGATTAGTAACATACTCCTCTCTGATCAGGTCCAAGTCCCCTTCCTGCACTACCAGGGGGCGTCTTGCCCATGGTGTGGGGAAAGGCCTACCCATGAGTATCTCAATGCTGTTTATGTCCTACTCCGTGGAAATGTGCTATTAAGATGGAAGCACTGTGTTGGGGAATGCATAGCTTCCCCTCTTCGCAGACTAATCCTTGTCTTAGGATTTTTCTGCAATACTGGATAACACCAGTCTTACTGTTCCTGTTCAGTGGCATACCACTGAAGATCAGTAAGCATTTGCAACATCTCAGGGGTTGGAGGTGCCAGACATGGCATCTCCCAATGGTTACACAAACCTGTGAGGTTGCATTTGGCCACTCATTTCGCCACCTTATCTGCCAGCGCATAGGCCTGTGAGACATGATCCTTACCATCTGCTGCCGTGAATCCTCTCCTCTGCCAGATCATACCATGGTCCCACACTACCCCATGTGCATACCTACTCTTAGTATAAATGGTGACAGGTCTATCAGTATGTAGAATACATGCCCTAGTGAGTGCAATGAGCTCAGCTGCCTGCTTTGTTGAGTGTGGATGTCCTTGAGTAGGCCTACAACATCATGAGTGGTGTGCAAAATGGTGTAATGTCACATTGTGAAAGAAGTTGCCAACTCTACCATCATAGCACAGGCTGCAAGAAAACACAGACATGCCGGCATCCCTTGAACAGGGGTGGGCATTACCTTTGAGAAAAACACACAAGGACGCAACTTGCCTCCGTTTTTTTTTGTCAGTAGACCCGCCATGGTTTTACAATTTTGGCGTGCAAACATGTGGAAGGGCATATTATAGTCAGGGAGGCCCAGCCCTGGACTCGACATGAGTAAACATTTCAGATAATCAAATGCATTGTACATTTTCAGAAGACCATTTAATCAAATCTGGATTTTCTTCCAGAGTGGCTTGCCTCAAAACATTGTCATAATAGGAGCAATCAGGAATCCATTGTCTACAGTAGTTTATCATACCAAGGAAAGATAACATTTCTTTCTTGGTGTGCGGGGTGACCAAACCCGCAATAGACTGGACTCTTTCTGCGCTGATTCTCCTTTCACCTTTTGTGAGGACAAAGCCCTAGTATTCAACCTGCATTTTACACCATTGCATTTTCTTAAATGTAACTTTGTGACCACATCCTGACAACCATGTTAACAGTGATAAACCATCCTGAATGCTGGCCTCCGCTGACATGCTACACAGTAACAAATCATCGACATATTGCAGCAGCACAGAACCTTGGGGGGGGGGGGGGGGGGTACCATGGTTCTAACATCGCTTGGAGGACTATGCTCTACAATACAGGTGAATCAGCATATCCCTGGGGCATTTGTGCACCAGGTCAGTTGACGTCTGTCAAAGGAAAAAGCAAAAAGTAGTCTGGTTATCCTATCAACTGGGATCGAAAAGAATGCATTTTTCAGATCTATCACACTAAACCAAACAGCGTCTGCTGGAATGGCAGATAATAATTAAGTGACATCAGGTACAACAGGGGCTATATGATGTTGATGGCCCTTAAATCCTGTACAAAGCGGGCAGTACCATCTGCCTTTGTCACTGGATTCACGGGCGTGCTGTAGGGTGAAACCTTTTGTAGGAATTCTTCTATCATTGGTCTAAGCCCATCAAGTTTCTCTTTTAACAATGAGTATTGTTTCTGGAACACTGAGATGACACCTGGTTTCACAGTAGCTTTGTAAAGTGTGCAATCTATGAATCCTGTGTCATATTCATTTGAAGACCATAATGCAGGATTAATGTTATTAAGTTCTGGGTGGTCCTGTATGTTTGCAAGAATCAGTGGCACTGGTGTAGAGATTGGAATGAGATCTGAGTGTACTCTTATGCCCTGATTCTTTGCTGATACCTGCAAGTCAAGCTTAATGAACAAATCTCTCCCTAACAGGCTGACTGGGCAATCTAGTATAATGCTAAATACATGATCTGTGATGTATTCCCTGTCCATGGTCTCGAGTGGTAGTCAGTCAGTTTTGAAAGGTTTTGTCAAAACCCCATTAATTCACATAGAAGGCTCACACTTCCTTCCTCCCACTCTGTCATCTAAGTCCACCCCTTTTAGTCGGACGCTGTGGTCCTCCTTTTGTCCGTCAGTAATGTGCCAGCTGCCCATAAGAACAGAGCTCAGATGTTAAGCACAACACTTAACATGTAACACGTAACTGCAAACATTGAAACAAACAGATCTGACAATACAGACATGAACACACAAAGGGCCCATAAAAACTTTTCATTGACTTCAATAAATAAAAAATGTACAGCTTGATCAATGCTGTTGGTACCAATAAAATCCAAAAACTTCCAAGAACAATAAAATAAAATTCTCAATGCGCATATTATTCACATTTTCATGTACTCATTTTCACAAACAACTCATAACCACGCCCTTACACATAAAAACTGAATTGCACACACGGCTCTGCTAAAAACATCAGTCTTCGTACATTTTCAACTCCACTTACAATTCAAAGCCACACCCATTCACATTCCACTGAATCATGTATCTTTCAATCCAGTCACACAATTTCTTTGTTACATTCCAAAACTTGTAGCGCAGACAAACACAGCTTTCCTGGAAACAGATATCCACACCACACCCAGAATTGCTAATGGTCTGTCACTGTTTGCGCTGCTTTTTCCAATATCTTCTGGTCTTCATTCTGTGATTAATCAACTCTTATAAGAAGACAATATACATGTTATAATCATACAGTAATTTTGTTAAAACCCAAATTCTTATATGCCATGTGGTTTTAGTTTAGTGTTGCACACATCGTCACTTACTCTATATAATTCCCCTTCCCCTATTTCCTTTGCCTTGCGTCTCTTATCTCAGGTCAGGAATATTTAGGCAGGGGAAGTAAAGCAATCCATCACAGGATGTTCAACTGTCCTAAATGTTCCTCAAACTTTTACTCATATCTGAATAAGGACTTAGATTGGACACTTCCAATTGGCATCATAGCATAATCACTGTGGGAACTTTCTTAACTAGGGGATTTGCAAACATCATTGGATCTAATCCAATGCTGGAGCCCTGTCTGGAAGATCTATAGATAACATACATTAGTATCTTCACAGTCTGCAGATGCATTACCAATTACCAGCCCCCTCCCCCCCCAACCCCCATATGGAGGGGAGTTGAATTCCTCAGTGGGGTTTCAGTAAGAGCACAGGGGGGGGGGGGATGTGAGGGGTGTAGCAAAATACAGATGGGAGGGGTTCTTTTTGAGAGCACATTGCAAAGAGAAAACAGGAAAAGTTCTTGTGGAATTACAAGTCACATTTTGGAATTTACAGCAGATGTGGTGGGGGAAGGGATGCCACATGGCAACTTCTTTGTTCTCTATAGGATTCAAAATCCTCCATCTTGTAATAAGAAATGCTACTCATTTCTCCAACTTTCAATTTCTCTCAGTTACTTCCATGGACACTTTAAACCATAACTCAGTATACACCAGCCTATTATTATCCTTCAATCAACTTCTCTTTTCCTTCAATACACTTATCTATTAACTGACCATCTTTTACTGCTGTAATCTCTAATTCTAGGGCTATGGAATCCCTATTTAAACACACACATATCATTAGGGCAACAAAACTTAACCAGTTCATTTCTGAACATTTTAACACAAGCCCTTTCTGATTGCAGACACTGGGGCACTTTTTTCCTTGCCATCAATTAACTTCCTGACACTGCTCTGTTTTCTCATTCACCAGAACCTCCCTTCACCATCACGGGAGTTCTGATGTACACAGTCTGTAAGCTCTAACTTCACAAATTCTTACAGATTTTCATCCCTGTTGCCAGCCGGGCATAACATTCTGTTTCACATTTTAACTGTCAATTCTCACATCCTGCCAAATTGCCTACCCATGGGTTAACTAGGAAGTAATTTGTGGGACTAGACCGTGCAACATAAAGTTTACATGTTGGCAGTGATGGAAACAGAATGATTTCACGGTGGGATGTGACCGTACACTTACCACCCGGTCAACATCTCTCACACAGACAGATAATCTTATCACTTCTAAAATACTTATACTATATATACATAAGAGTTAATCCAAGCTTGTAACCTTCTGTTCCCTGAACAGATTTCTTTATAGTGCACTTTATATCTAATGATATGGACTCCCTGAGCCTCTTATAATCAACTTAGCTCCCTGAGCTTTTGCATGTGTCCCGGACACAGCAATCCACTGAAATCATAAATAGATGGTTCAACTTACTTGGGTCGAGATTTTGGTCAGTGCCCCCAGGTCTAATGAGGACAAAAATTGATGTCTTTTACCATAGACCCGAGGATGACCCTCTCGATCTCTAGACGAGCCCCCAAAGCTGTAAGGTAATATGGACTCTTTGCCTAACGTGTCCCTGACACATGATTTCGGTGATCAGCTTGAATTAAATCTTATCCGATACCGGGAGAATGAATAAGATAACACTGAACACGTGTCTAGTTCTAATCCATTCTGGTTTATTCACAGTTGGCAGACAGTTATAATAGAGGGGGTTGAGCTTCCTTGACATCCAATCATATGTTAGCATTAGTTCAACCTATAGTATGAACACACATGAGCTCTGCATTAACATAATAGATGACTCATAGTAACAGCATTTGACCAATCAGGTATAGACACATAGGCCAGTGTGCATTTGAGCCAAGATGACCATATAAGGTAAGACTGTTCAAACTTACAAACTAAGGAATGTATGGGTATCTTGAAACCGCACAGGAAGTTTCTCACATTCCAAAGGGGGAAGGGGGAAGGGAGATTTTGGAAATGCACTGGCCAAATGTAATGTAATACACGTTGCTGAAAGGACAAAATGGAGTTACTTATACCCCATCAGCAAGCAGAGGGTTAAATCACAAGGTATGTGTTTGCATAGAAATGTATCAATCTTCTGGTTCTGGGAGAGGGTTTCTTAGGTCCTAGGCAACCAGTGGGAGGGGGAGTCAGAGAGAAGTTTAGCAATGGCTGCTGCAAAGTTAGTTTTGATTGCATACAGAGCTTAGATTGACTTTCAGGCAGAATGCATGTGACAATACAGACAGTCTAGGAGATGATTAAATAACAGTTGCATGAACAGTTTCTTCAATAATCTGTGCAGAAAACTGATAAATCTTATGCTGAGATTTACTTGCTGGCTGGATTATACAGGCTTGTACATATATTCTGCTATATTCTAGTGTCCATATACATCTCACTATACATGCATAGCTAGCAAGGATCCCTTGAAAGATATTTTGCAGATCTTGTAAGATCCTTCACAGATTTTTTGACTGTTCTGCCTCTCCAATCTAAGCATTGAAAGTGTGATCTCTGTAACTTACAGTTCTGCTGAGATAGCGGTAACTATCAATCTTAGTTGAATTGGCTGACAGTGACTCGATCCAAACGACACCTTGTAGATTGTGAAGAAGTTTATTCCAAACTGTGCAGATGATACACCGATGAACAAATGGATAGGTCAAAAAAATCATGCTGTGAGCAGCTAACAGAGCAAGTAGATGAGATGAGGGGTGAAGCCAGAATGAAGAAGAGGGGAGGAGACAAGAGAGAGAGCAGAAGCTAGGGGAAGAGAGAAGGGACACACATAATGAAAAGGCAAACCATGCATGTGTAACATGATAGAGAGCCAGCGGAGGACCGGGACACAACTTCAGAAGGGGTGAGTATTTTGTTTACATGCACCACCAATTCCACCAATGATTGGGGGCTGTTGGAGGCACCATGGGGGGCTGGGGCTGATGGATGTAGCTGAGCTGAATATGCTGTTGTTCAGCCATAGTTCTAGTGGGAAAGGGAATAGACAGCTGAAGCACAGCTGTATATTTGGCGGGTCAGCATCAATGCTGGTGGAAGAGAGAAACAGATGTAGCAGAGCTGAATATGCGGCTGTTCTGACACAGTGCTGGTTGAAGAGCTACAGACAGATGTAGCAGAGCTGTATATGAAGCTTTTCAGACACAGTGCTAGTGGGGGAGTAGAATAAAGATGTAGCAGGGCTGTATAGGAAGCCATTCCGCCAAAGTGATGTTACGGGACTGGAGAAGACACATGTAGCTGAGATGTATATGCATCTATAAAGATACATAACACACCAAAAATTAGCACCAAACACATGTATATATAAACATGAAAGAGTTTTTATTTAACATACATTAATTTAACATGTATAATGTAAAAACAGCAGCAAGGAAGGGGGAAACCTTCAGTGAGGAAACAACAACCCTAGAGGAGGCTGAGGGGTCAACACACAAGGGTATAGAGATTGCAGAGAGCAGCCATACACAAGCAGGCCAATAAGACAAGAGAAGCCATCAGACATAAAAATCCTAAGTAAGGCATAAACTGACCTATGTGTGGAAAGGATAAGCAAATAACTACCCAAGAATGCGTGTGGAACCCTCAGCCGCCTCCTCCTGACATCGTTTCGCCAGTAACACCTAGCTTCTTCCAGGGATAAGAAACAATTGCACAAATTCCTCTTTTTATAGCGTCTTCCCATAATCAAATACAGTAAAATTGGTACCAGATGTGTCCTGGAACAATGCTTTCCAATCAGGCATCACATATCAGATCATGTGATTAAGAGGGCCAAACAGGCAAAAAGGTATAGGACCTGGCATTAAGCAGCGATGATGCACTGATCACAAGGGGTGCATATGACCATTGCATCAGTCTGATAGCCTTTACATGTGACCATTGCATCAGTCTGACAGCCTTTACATGTGACCATTGCATCAGTCTGACAGCCTTTACATGTGACCATTGCATCAGTCTGACAGCCTTTACATGTGACAATTGCATCAGTCTGACAGCCTTTACATGTGACCATTACATCAGTCTGGAAGCCTTTATATGTGACCATTGCATCAGTCTGACAGCCTTTACATGTGACCATTACATCAGTCTGACATCACCCAGGTCCTTAAACCATTATAAGTACCGGAGCATCATAGTTATAGTTATAAAAATGTATAAAGAAAACAAGGCTACATGGACATCGCATCATTCATAAAGGGGTAGCAGGACAACTATAGATACAGCCAATGAATACACATATAAATGTTATATACACATATGACCGCGAGTTCCAAACCATAATAAAAGTAGCACACTGAATAATAAAATTGCAAACACATAGAGCACCTATAATCAGCGTATTAGACGCCACATCACCTGATCCTAGAGGGCAAAGAGGCCACTAGTAAATAAATAAATAAATAATGAATTGTTATTAATATAGTGCAAGAGAAGTGAGAGATGTGAATAGAGTGCACCGTGAAAAATAGTGAGATAAACAGACAGATGTAGCAGAGCTGTATATGAAGCTTTTCAGACACAGTGCTAGTGGGGGAGTAGAATAAACATGTATAGGGCTGTATAGGAAGCCATTCAGCCAAAGTGATGTTAGGGGACTGGAGAAGACACATGTAGCTGAGCTGTATATGCATCTATAAAGATACATAGTGTATGGTTTATACACAACTGGAGAACAGCTTTAATGGAAACAAATCTGCATCAGTGTTGGTGGGTGGGGGTTGGTCAAGCTATTGAGCTAATGTATAATATGGAATTAAAGTTTTTGATGACAGAATGGGTTTGTAAAAGATCAGACAGAGATTGTGTGTAAAACTGCAGAAGAGCCACGTGTTACTGTACACTGAGCTCACTTCACATGGCTCTCTGATTCCCCCAGCAGGGGGAGGGGCCTCACAGACACTGCAGGCTACCAGACTGATGAGTCATACTCTTCACATGAACTAGCGCAAGGACTGAGTTCTCAGTGTGATGTCATAAGGAGGTGTGGCCAGCCTTCACTCTAGCTGCCTAAGCCTGCCTAGCCTTAGCAGCAGAAAACCAGGAAGTGAACAGCTAGCTGGCAGCAATTGAGGATGAAGTAGCAAGATGGGAATACCCCTTTAAACTTCTTCACTGTATTTGCAGCGCCAGCTACCACTTCTGCAGAAAGGCTATTCCATGCATCCACTACTCTTTCAGTAAAGTAATACTTCCTGATATTACTTTTAAACCTTTGCCCCTCTAATTTAAAACTATGTCCTCTTGTACCAGCTTTTCTTCTTTTAAATATTCTCTCCTCTTTTACCTTGTTGATTCCCTTTATGTATTTAAAAGTTTCTATCATATCCCCTCTGTCTAGTCTTTCTTCCAAGCTATACATGTTAAGGTCCTTTAACCTTTCCTGGTAAATTTTATCCTGCAATCCATGTACTAGTTTAGTAGCTCTTCTCTGAACTCTCTCCAAAGTATCAATATCCTTCTGAAGATATGGTCTCCAGTACTGCGCACAATACTCCAAATAAGGTCTCGCTAGTGCTCTGCAGAGCGGCATGAGCACCTTCCTCAAAAGCCTTACTTAAGTCTAGATAAGTGATGTCTACTGCACCTCCGCCATCTATTATTTTAGTCACCCAATCAAAAAAATCTATAAGATTAGTTTGACATGATCTCCCTGAAGTAAACCCATGCTGTTTTTCATCTTTCAATCCATGGGATTTTAGATGTTCCACAATCCTCTCCTTAAGTATGGTTTCCATTAATTTCCCCACTATTGATGTCAGGCTTACTGGCCGATAGTTGCCAGATTCATCCCTACTACCTTTCTTGTGAATGGGCACAACATTTGCTAATTTCCAATCTTCTGGGACAACTCCTGTTACCAGTGATTGGTTAATTAAATCTGTTAATGGTTTTGCTAGTACACCACTAAGCTCTTTAATAGCTTTGGGTGTATCCCATCAGGCCCCTGTGACTTATTTGTATTAATTTTAGACAGCTGACTTAAAACCTCTTCCTCTATAAAGACACATGCATCAAAAGATTCATTAGTCTTCCTCCCTAACTGAGGTCCTTTTCCTTCATTTTCCTATGTAAAAACTGAACAGAAGTATTAATTAAGACAGTCAGCTAGTTCTTTATCTTCGTCCATATTTGGTAATTCCTTGTTTTAATTTCCTTTTTTCATTTATGTATCTGAAGAATGTCTTATCACCTTTTTTCACTGACTGAGCTAATTTCTCTTCTGCCTGTGCTTTAGAAGCTCTTATAACTTGATTGGCCTCTCTCTGCCTAATCTTATAAATTTCAGTATAAAGTCAGTTTTTCTAAAATCTAAAATGTTTGTTTTTGTGTGGTGTGACTAGGTCACTGTACTTATAGTAAACCACACTGACTGGTGATCACTAGATCCCAAGCTTTCCCCTACAGTAATATCAGATACCAAATTCCCATTTGTGAATACTAAATCTAAAATGGCCTCCTTCCGGGTTGGCTCCTCAACTACTTGCTGTAGAGATAATCCCAGTAGGGAATTTAAAATATCTGTACTCCTAGCAGAACTAGCTATTTTGGTTTTCCAGTTTACATCAGGAAGATTAAAGTCTCCCATAATGATAACTTCCCCTTTCAATGTCATTTTAGCTATTTCCTCAACTAGTAGATCATCTAATTTTTTACTTGGCCAGGTGGTCTATATATCACACCTACACGAGTTACCTTATTAGCAAGCTGCAACGTAACCCAAACTGAATCTAAATTGGTCTCGCTAACTTGTATTAGATTAGATTTTATGCAATCTTTCACATACAGGGCCACCCCTCCCCCTTTCTTGCCTTCCCTGTCTTTCCTATAGAGAGAGAGCCCTGGTATTGTTATATCCCAGTCATTACTCTTATTGAACCATGTCTCAGTAACAGACACTAAATCTATATTCTCAGATGCCATTATAGACTCAAGTTCATTGATCTTATTCCCTAAACTGCGAGCATTTGTAGACAAGACTCTGAGCTTGTCATTTCTTAACCTATGTGCTACTGGCATCTTCTGGCATTGTTCAGGGGGCAGTTGGACTGCTGGATTATCACTCTTTTGCCCCCCTTTCCTAGTTTAAATGCTCCTTAGCAAATACTTTGAACTGTTCACTGAGGACATTCGTTCCGTTGAGAGAAAGATGCAAACCATCTTTCTTGTACAGTTCTTTTCTATTCCAACTAGAGCTAACATGAGACACAAAGCCAAACCCTTGGTTCAGACACCATTCACCAAGCCATACATTGAATTCCTTAATGCGCATCTGCCTGTCATGCTGAAGGTTATGCACAGGCAAAACTTCAGAGAATGAAACAGTCGATGCGACCTCCTGTATATCATTACCAAGTGTTTGAAAAGCTTCCTTCACCTTTGAAACCTCATTGCAAGCCAGATCATTTGTCCCAAGATGGACAATACACCTCCCTTTCCTGCTTTGCTTGCTTAACAATATTACGGATACGTCATCTGTCCCTGCTAGTGGTAGCACCAGGGAGACATCTCACAAAACCATTTTCCTCAAACTTCACACCTCTTATGATAGAATCGCCCACCAACAGCTGATTACTATCAGTCCTTACCTTATCCTTTTTGTCTTTGGCTGCAGTCTTGCATACTTTAGGCATAGGAGATGATTGTTTCTCACCCACTGTGCCTGAGCCATCCTCCATATTTCTCTTGCACTCTGAAAGTGCTGCAAATGAATTATGGAGAGCCACAGACTGTGCGACATGTCTTCTATCAACAACTCTAAGTCTACCTGAACCTGCAGTAACCCATCTTCCATTTCTAGGGGGCCTCTGTGGCAGTGGCATTGCAACATTCCCAGCCTGAGTTTGTTTAACAGTTAAATTACAATTCTCAAATATGCATTTCCTGCTGCATTACGGAGAGCTGTCTACAGATTAGACAGCATGTAAACCTCCGAAGAGTGGAACCTGAAATAAAAGCACAACAATTCCTGCACAGAACCAGGTCTGCCATTTTAAAGAGGGGAAAGATTTTAAACAAACAAATCTTACCTTTTTAGATTCTATCCACCTCCATATTACCTCCTGAGTATCTCCTGAATATCTCTAAGGCTTCTTTCACATCACCGTTTCTCCTTTCCGTTCTCCGGCTCCGTTGAGGATGGATTCTGCAGATAACTGAGACCTAACTGAGCGTAACGGAGCCTAAAGACCCCTTAGACTAAGTTATCTGCAGAATCCGTCCTTTCGTTCTCCTGCTCCTCAACGGAGCCGGAGAACGGAAAGGAGAAACGGTGATGTGAAAGGAGCCTAATGCACTTAGAAATGCTGCACTTTGAGAATGATGCAAGCTATAATTAGGCAAGCTAATACTATGTTGCTATATATACACTCCCACAAAAGCTCCTCCCCAACAACAAATGTAACACCTTAATGGCCTATGCTCATTTGCAATCAGGCAATAGCAAAATCTGTCTAACAAATTCCTTACCTGTTTTGAAGCAGAGTGTCTGAGTAGCTGGTAGTGAGTTTTGAATGATGATTTTCTTACTGCTTTCTGATGAGGCAGAAGTATGAAAAACAATCTTTTATCCTCCGTCCTTCCTATTTTCCAGTCAGGCTTAAAGTCAAGGGGGCAGCGGCCTCCTTGCTTCAAGTCAAAGTAACCGCGCCCCCTTCCCTGACCCATCTCCTGTGACTGACAGCCGGGTGTTCGTCAAAGCCAGCCGGCTGTCGGGCATAAGTGCTGTCAGTCACAACAAAGGGGCAGAGAAGGGGACATATTTTCTTTTTATTTTATGCAAAAACAATTTTTCATTTCCATTTTTTACATTTTCAAAATAACAAAAAAGAAAAAGGGCCTGAAGCAATAGTGTGGACACCCTGCATGGTTAGTGCCTAGTAACACACCATTTGGCAAGTATCTGAGCTTGTAAATGCTTTTTGTAGCCAGCCAAGAGTCTTTCCATTCTTGTTTGAGGGATTTTCATCCATTCTTCCTTGCTTCCAGTTCTGTGAGATTCCTGGGCCATCTTGTATGCAGTTCTCTTTTGAGGGCTATCCACAGATTTTTAATACTGTTAAGATCAGGGGACTGTGAGGGCCATTGTAAAACCTTCAGCTTGTGCCTTTGGAGGTAGTCTATTGTGGAATTTGAGGTGTGTTTAAGATCCTTATCAATTTGTAGAAGCCATGCTCTTTTCAACTTCAGCTTTCTTACAGTTTGTGTTATGTTTGCTTTCAGAATTTGCTAGAATATCATTACATCCATTCTTCCCTCTACCCATGAAATGTTCCTTGTGCCATTGGCTGCAAAACCCCAAAACATAATTGATTCGCCCCATGCTTAATGTTTGGAGAGGTGTTCTTTTTATGAAATTCTGTGCCTTTTTTTCTCCAAACATACAGTACCTTTGCTCAGTGTCGCCCGAGAGGTCTTTTTTAACCTCACTGCTCTACAGGACTTGTTTCCAAAATGCATCAGGCTTGTTTAGATGTTCCTTTGCAAACTTTTGGTGCTGAATTTTGTGATGAATATGCAGGAGAGGTTTTCTTCTGATAACTTTTCCCTGAAGGCCATATTTGTGCAGGTGTTGCTAAACAGTAGAACAATGTACCACAAATCCAGAGTCTGCTAATTCTTCTTGAAGATTCTTTGCAGTCAAGCGGGGGTTCTGATTTGCCTTTCTAGCAATTCTGCAAGCCTGTGTCTCTGAAATTTTTCTTAGTCTTCCAGATCTTCTCTTGACCGCCACTGTTCCTGTTAACAGTCATTTCTTAGGGTACTTTCACACTGGCTTTTTGGTTTCCGTTTGTGAGATCCGTTTAGGGCTCTCACAAGCGGTCCAAAATGGATCAGTTTTGTCCTAACGCATTCTGAATGGATAAGGATCCGTTCAGAATGCATCAGTTTGCCTCCATTCCGCTCTGGAGGCGGACACCAAAACGCTGCTGACGATGCGGAGGCAAATGGATCCGTCCTGACACACAATGTAAGTCAATTGGGACAATAGAAAACTGATCCGTCCCCCACTGACTTTCAATAGTGTTCAAGGTGGACCCGTTTTGGCTAGGTTACAGATAATACAAACGCATCTGTTCTGAACGGATGCATGTGGTTGTGTTATCTGAACGGAGCCGTTTGTGCAGATCCATGACGGATCCGCACAAAACGCGAGTGTGAAAGTAGCCTTAATACATTTCGAACTGAGGAAATGGAACCTGAAAACACTTTGCTATCTTTTTATAGCCTTCTCCTGCTATGTGGGCCTCCACCATTTTCATTTTCAGAGTGTTAGGCACCTACCTAGAAGAACCCATGGCTGCTGTTTTTTGGGAAAAGGTTAGAGAAGTCTGGGTATTTCTTACGCTTCAAAATATGTATCACCTGACCTTTCCTAATGATGATTGTGAACAAGCATTAACCCTAACAGGCTATTTAAGGTCTGAGACCTTGGTCAGAGTTATCTGAGTGCACAAATCTCTTTGGGTTCTCATACTTTGCATGTTACTCCTTTTCTGTTTTCACTCTAAAACTGTACAACATCAAAATAATAAACAGATATTGCTTAAAATGATGAAAAGTGTGTTTCATCTTTAACTTTATGTCTTTTAGAGATCATTTTATCTTCAACTGTTCACAGTAACAGTAATTTTGACCAGGGGTGCCTAAACCCTTTTATTCCACTGTAGGTACATGACCACAGGATCATCCATGACCACAGTTTCATGGCAGGAGCTAATATCTTGCTCTTGATGCAGATGTTCTTCATTTCTATCATTACCTTGCCACTCAGGTGTATCAATTAGTGGGCCAAGTGCACCTTGTTACGTAGAACAGAAAGGTGGTGTGGGGGGAGAGGCAGAGCAAATCTATAATTGGAAGCAAGAGCAAGAAAGGCTCACATGCCAAAAAAAAAATGTTCTTTTAAACTGTCTTTAGCCTTCTGTAATGGCTGTCCACTAGACAGAGATCATTATGAGGTCATAACCTGGGTTGGACACATACCAATCAGATTTTACTGACCTATCCTAGATCATTAATATTAAACACCTGGAAAACCCACTTAAGTACAGAACGGCAAAGTGACCCATTGCTGCTACTTTGAGGGTGCATCCAATATCACATTTTCCTTCTAGCTTGCTCCTGTGGAAATATAAATGAATAAATATTTTTTTTTTACTGAATAAAAAACAGACAAGATAATTATATATTTAAAACATATACATATTTATTTATATACATGTATGCAATTCTCTAAGGCCTCTTTCACACTTGCGTTGTCCGGATCCGGCGTGTACTCCACTTGCCGGAATTACACTCCGGATCCGGAAAAACGCAAGTGTACTGAAAGCATTTGAAGACGGAACCGTCTTCCAAATGCTTTCAGTGTTACTATGGCACCCAGGACGCTATTAAAGTCCTGGTTGCCATAGTAGTAGTGGGGAGCGGGGGAGCGGTATACTTACAGTCCGTGCGGCTCCCCGGGCGCTCCAGAATGACGTCAGAGCGCCCCATGCGCATGGATGACGTGATCCATGTGATCACATGATCCATGCGCTTGGGGCGCCCTGACGTCACTCTGGAGCGCCCGCGGAGCCGCACGGACGGTAAGTACACTGCTCCCCTGCTCCCCGCTACACTTACCATGGCTGCCAGGACTTTAGCGTCCCGGCAGCCATGGTAACCACTCTGAAAAAGCTAAATGTCGGATGCGGCAATGCGCCGAAACGACGTTTAGCTTAAGGCCGGATCCGGATCAATGCCTTTCAATGGGCATTAATTCCGGATCCGGCCTTGCGGCAAGTGTTCCGGATTTTTGGCCGGAGCAAAAAGCGCAGCATGCTGCGGTATTTTCTCCGGCCAAAAAACGTTCCGTTCCGGAACTGAAGACATCCTGATGCATCCTGAACGGATTTCTCTCCATTCAGAATGCATTAGGATAATCCTGATCAGGATTCTTCCGGCATAGAGCCCCGACGACGGAACTCTATGCCGGAAGACAACAACGCAGGTGTGAAAGAGCCCTAAGGCGAAGGCTATCCTCTCACAGTGTCATACCTCCAAAAGAAGGATATTTGGGAGCAGTGGCCAATGTGACATACATTTACTTCACCTTGATTACATTGACACATGGAATACTCAACTTTATATTGACTCTGTTAGGATCTGTATGGTATTTTATCTGATAAAGATAGTGCACCATGTTGTTCTATTTTGTCTCATATATTTTTAAAGAATTTCGTAACAGAGCCTCCAATGCAGATGTGAACACAGCCTTACCATAATAAATCAATACCTTAAAAAGAGCCCAGTCATGAACCAATATCTCACCTCCAGTGTACAGTGTCAACATATGATCCTCACTGCCACCTTTAGGAGGAGCTTCAAGTACAGTTTGCACAGCCACAGAAGGCATAGTTTACAGTGATGCTTCAAAGTTAGTGAACCCTTCAGAATTTTCTATGTTTCTGCATAAATTTGACCCAAAACAACATCAGATTTTTATAACAAATCAAATGAGTCAAAAATATTAGACTTGGTGATTTAATTATTGAGGAAAATGATCCAATATCACATGTCTGTGAGTAGCAAAAGTGTGTGAACCTTTAGGTTTAGCAGATAATTTAAAGGTTCCTGCTGCTAACATCATGGTGGCAGAGAACACAGGACACCTGCAGAGATCTTGTTGAGTCCATGACTTGAAGGCTCAGAGCTGTTTTGGCAGCACAAAGGGGACTTATATAATATAAGGCAGGTATAGTTGGCCCTTCTGTCACTGCACAATTCTTGTATTTCACAGTGAGCGAGTTGGCTGTATTATACAGATGACTCACACTAATGTTCAGGTAACTACAATCCTGAGACTTTAACCCATTTAATACTGCAGTTAGTACTGACCAAGGGATTATACAGAGGAGGGGGCTCCCTCTGTGAGCCCATGCAACTTGAATGAATTCCATTGCAGCTGGGAGCCTAACAATAGCACCCAGGTCTGCTATATATTTATGCCTATTAGGCCCTGCCTAATTGCAATCCTCTACTGGGGCTGATAAAAGGTGCAAAAAAAACTTTAGGACAAAATAAAAGTGTATACAAAAGTGTTTAAAGGGCATCTGTCACCAGATTTGTACCTGTGAAACTGGCTGACCTGTTGCATGTGGGCTTGGCAGCTAAAGGCATCTGTGTTGGTCCCATGTTCATATGTGCCCGCATTGCTGAGAAAAATTATGTTTTAATATATGCAAATGAGCCTCTAGGAAGCAAAGGGGGTCTTGTCATTACTCCTGCAACTCCACGTCCCTTGCACTTTGACTGACAGGGCCAGGCAGTGTAAATATGATCACTCCTGTCTAGTCAATAAATGTTCAGTGCGCAGCAGTTGCAGAGAGAACTGAGCCTCTAGATGTAACGGCAACGCCTCCTTTGCTCCTAAAGGCTCATTTTCATATAGTAAAACGTCATTTTTCTTAGTAATGTGGACACATATGAACTTGAGACCAACACAGATGTCTACTGTGTAAGTAAAATTTCCTTTACATGGTCCACATTTATATCGCATGGTAAAAGTAATCTAAAAAATAATGTCAAAATTGCTATTTATTTCCCATTTCTCCGATTTCTTCCATTTAAAAATACAACTCATTCTGCAAAAACAAGCCCTTATATGGCCATGTCAATTTAATGGGTTAAGGAGGACCTGCCACCACATGACATGTCTGTTTTAGTAAATAATTGTATTCCCCATGAAATGACAATTCTAGAACATTTATTCGTATGACTTTATGTTGTGGGATTTCTCAATTATTCCTACTAGAAGTTTATAAATAAATAAACAACAGGGTGTTTCCAGGGTGTGTGTCCCTGCACAATGTCCAGCCAGTGTTGTCTAGACACACATCCCTATGACAAGAGGAATGGGGAATGCCAATGATATTCATAAAATTCTAGCAGGAATAATTTGAACTAGGCCTACCTAGGTAATGGGTCCTCTCGGTTACCACAGATGAAGGACAGTGCCACTGGTGTGGAATCCATAGGCAATGGCTAATGTGATTAATCCTATAGAAACCCGACCTACTCTTAGGGCACACCCATCATCTAAACCTTTAGTCTAAATAGCTAATGTGAGTAGAAACTAGTTTGTGCTGGCAAAATCAGAAGATAGAATTCATAGTCAATCAAGCAAAAGGTAATGGCTGACATAGTTCAGAAAATACAATAATCCAAGCAGACAAGTTCAAAGGCAAGCAATAACAGTTCAAAGTGAGGGGCAATCCTAGTCAATCAGAGCACTATAGAAATTAACATAGGTATTGCTTAAAGGGGTGCCACAAAAAATGTTCTACATTTTTCAAACCTGCACCTGGATACTTTTGTAATTTCATGTAATTAAAATTTAGTATAGCACCTGCGTTATTCAATAAAATATATCTGTATAGTGCCACCTCCTGTTTATTATTTTCCTTACTTTTATGTCCACCTCATTTTGGTGGTTGCACGCATTCAGTTTTAATCTTCATTTGCCACCAGCAATATTATCTGTTAGAAGCTGTGGCAGAGCTGCAGCAGAAAGTACACGACCCCTGAGAAAGGACATACCGCTCAAGATGTCAGCCTAAAATAAATCTAACAGAACAATTAGAACAATTAATGGATCCCTGGATCCATGTGAGGTACAGGATTGGTTCTATCATTGTTAGAAAGAAATTGGCATGTACTATATGATAACTCCTTTTAAATTTAGTTTGCATAACACCTTTAAGTATCTTTCTGATAAGACATATTACAAAGTTTCTAATGGTTACTTGTACTATTGATTTATGCAAAGTTGTGTGAAGAGTTAGTAACCATTTGAACACTCTATTCACCTATTATACTTTCATAGTTACATACGTTGAGAAAGACACGTATATCATGAACTATTAGATTAGTTTTAACCCTCAACCTACGATATTAGGTAGGAATCTAGTTTGACTATTGTAGCTATAAAGAATCCTTTCCTATATAGATATCTAAATCATCTTTACTCCGCTCCTAAATTATGCCCCTGGACCTTAAACAAATCACATGCCAGTTCTTTGTACTAACCCCCAATGGCATAACAACAATTACTCTCACAGGGGTTGAAACCACGACTGAGCCTAAGGCCTCATGCACAAGACCGTTGTTGTTTTCCGTTCCGCAAAATGGGGTTCCGTTGTTCCGTGATCTGTTTCCGTTTTTGTTTCCGTTGTGTTTCCGTGTGTCTTCCGTTTTTTTTGGAGGACCCCAAGAAAAAAAGGAAGGAAAAAAAAAGTGTAAGACAGGTTTGCCATGCAAATGATAGGAATAAAACGGACGCGGAGGCGGATGACAATCGGATGTGGCTCCGCATTTTTTTGCGGTCCCATTGACTTGAATGGGTCCGCGAACCGTTTTTCGCGGACAAGAATAGGACAGGTTATATCTTTTTGACGGACTGGAACCACGGACCACGGATGCGGATGGCAAACGGTGGACTATACACATTTTCAACGGATCCATAGAAATGAATGGGTCTGCATCTGAAACGCTAAAATCGGCGGAACAGACGCGGAAACAAACAATGGTCGTGTGCATGAGGCCTAAAGAGGAGATTTTTATCCACTGGAATAAACAATGAAGCTTCCTATTGACAGCAAGCAGAGAACTGGAAATATTAAAGGAATTGATACAGAAAATAGCCTGGAAAATTGCTTTTTCAGAATAACATTTGTTTGCTGAAACCAGAAAACCCCTTTAAGAGAACATTATGAGTCTTAGGCCTCCTGCACACGACAGTTGTTTTTTGCGTCCGCCCAAAAAAACGGATGCGTCATCCGTTTTTTTGGAGGATCTGTTTTTTCTCACAGATCCCTTGTAATAAATGCCTATCCTTGTGCGCAAATGTGAAAAAAGTAGGACATGCACTATTTTTTTTGCTGAAGGGAAACACGGACAACGGACGCGGAACACAAACGGATGAACTATCAGCATCTTTTTGCTGACCCATTGAAATGAATGGGTCCCCAACCTATCGTGTGCATGAGGCCTAAGTAATAGATTGTAGGAAATAGAGCTCATCGCAAAACAATTGGTTTTGTTATGAAAAATCTGTTACTTTTAACTGCCTTCCATAGATACATACAGTATATCCGGGTGATTTATTACTGGGTTCAACTAATGGATGCTTAATCCAGACATAAATTGTAGCAATTTTTGAATGAAAAATAAATAAATAAATAGATAGATAGATAGGATAGATAGATAGATTTTGATGTTATCTTGCTGATCAATAGAATGATTATGGTGTAATGCCTTTATTTTACCACTGGATGGCAGTGCAGGACAATCAAGATACAATATGTACTAAATGTTCCTGTAAGAAAATTGCAGTTCATTAAGAAATCCATCAAATTTTTTACATCATATAAATGGCTTACATCATAGTGTCCCCTGTCTAAAATGAGAAAATTTTATTTTATCTAATAAGCATATATTAATGCATAGTGCATTTTAATTTTTGAGTTTCCTGTATTATTATGCTTATCTTCTGATTAAATATCTCATATGTCATTGATATTAGGATAATTTCTGCTTAGATCTATGTGTATTTATCTATGAGATGTCTTAGGAGTCTATTCTTAGTTGTATCTGACAATTTGGCTTTATGCACAGTCGAGTCACATTATTATGATGACCACCAGCTAATATCCAGAGCAACCGCCGTGTGCAGCAGGGACAGCAGCTAGACGGGCTGGGAGTGACTCAGTAAGGTCCTGGTAGGTATCTGTCATAGGTATCTGGAGCCATGCTGACTGCAGTGCATCCCACAGCTCCTGGAGGGTGTGTGGGGGAGGATCCATAGAGCGAATTGAGGTGGCTCCACGGATGCTGAATTGGGTTCAAGTCTGGAGAATTAGGGAGCCAGGGTGGTACTTGGAAGTCTTGGTCATGCTACAACCAGATTTATCACATTGGATCAGGCGGAATAATAAATTTGGTGCAAAGATAGACATTTGTCTGAATTTATACCAGTTATTGGTATGGCATAGTTTAAGACAGTATTTTACACTAAAATCATGATGGAATTTTGGCCCTAAATGTTGCAAAGTAAGCCACAATTCTTTCCTGCAAAGCCATATCTCTTTTCTGGTAAGTTATTCTCCCTTGTCAGGGTAGGTACAGAAAATTTCTCTAGACTTCAATGTACCAACATTTTGGTGCACTTTACATCATAATCTAGGTGCATTAAAATTAGTAAATGTGGAGCAGTGCTTTATAATGAGGCAGATTTGCCTACTGTATGGCCCTGCACTTAAGTGTATTGCAGCAAATACAAAATAGATTTTGGAAATGCTCTCATGTACCAGTTTCTTCTGGTGACAATTTCAGTAGTCAAAGATCAGCACGGAAGAACTCCGTATATGAGTGATCTATCAGGAGCAGTACCCGGGACTTGCACCCATTTTTGTCATGGAGTTAGGATATAAATAGGAGCACAGAAAAGGCTTATACAGTTCATGTGGCTTGTGGGCTACATTGTGTCCAACCTGCACCTAAACTACTAACATAGTAAGATAGTTTACTACTACTACTACTACTACTACTACTACTACTACTACTACTACTACTACTACTACTATTACAAGAAATTTAGACTAGCACATTCATATTCATAGTCACAGGTTCATATCCAGAAAGCAAACATGGTTGATACAAAAATGGCAGCACAACTTTACACATACAAACAATAGAGCTGAGAAATGGGGATCATTCTAAATTAAAGTGGTATTATACCTACTATAAATGGAAAAATGGAAGCTCTTAGCGCATCTCTTTTAGACTGAGCAACGCCCATCTGCCTGGGGCTTCTGAGCAGAGTACAAATGTAGCTGGTTCCTACACTGCCCTGAAAATGTAGGCTTAGGTAAGTCCAAGAGAGGCAGTAAATTAGTGTTAGGTACCCGTCTGCGGAAGTCACCTTGATGCCTGGTAGATGGGCTCGACACAAGTTTGATCAAAATGTGCGCTAGGAGCTTCCATTTTTCCATTTATAGTAGGTATAATACCACTTTAATTTCGAATGATCCCCTTCTCTCAACTCTAATGTTTGTATGTGTAAAGTTGTGCAGCCAATTTTTTATTAACCATAGTAAGACTGTTTGTTAGGCTGAAAAAAGACATCTGTCCATCCAGTTCAGCCTGTTATCCTGCAAGTTGATTCAGAGGAGTGCAACCCCCCTCACCCCCATGAGGTAGAAGCTAATTTTCCTCATTTAAGAATAACTCTGGATCAACAACCATTCTCCAAAAATCTAATAACTATAATCTGTAATATTATTACACTCCAGAAATACATCCAGGCCTCTCTTGAACTCTTTTAGTGAACTCACCATCACCACCTCCTCAGGCAGAGAGTTCCGTAGTCTCACTGCTCTTACCGTAAAGAATCCTCTTCTATGTTTCTGTACAAACCTTCTTTCCTCCAGACGTAGAGGATGTCCCCTCGTCACAGTCCTGGGGATAAATAGATGGGAGAGAACTCTGCACTGACCCCTGATATATTTGTCATATTTTTTCTAAACTTAATAACCCTAATGTTGATAATCTTTCAGGGTTCTGTAGTCCACCCATTCTAGTTATTACTTTAGTTGCTCTCGTCTGAACCCTCTCCAGCTCTGCTATGTCTGCCTTGTTCACATGATCCCAGAATTGTACTTAGTACTCCATGTGTGGTCTGACTAATGATTTGTAAAGTGGTAGGACTATGTTCCCGTCACGAACATCTATGCCCCTTTTGATGCAACCCATTATCTTATTCGCCTTGGCAGCAGCTACCTGACACTGGTTCCTACAGCTTAGTTTGCTGTTCAGTAAAATTCCTAGGTCCTTTTCCATGTCAGTGTTACCCAGTGTTTTACCATTTAGTATGTACTGGTGACTTGCATTATTCCTTCCCATGTGTATAACCTTACATTTTCAGTGTTAAACCTCATCTGCCACTTATCTGCCTAAGCCTCCAATCTATCCAGATCCCTCTGTAGCAGTATACTGTCCTCTTCCGTGTTAATTACTTAACACAGTTTTGTGTCATCTGCAAAAAATGATATTTTACTGTGCAAGCCTTCTACAAGATCATTAAGGCCTCTTTCACACTTGCGTTGTCCGGATCCGTCGTGTACTCCATTTGCCGGAAGTGCCCTCCGGATCCGTAACACCGCAAGAGAACTGAAAGCATTTGAAGACGGATCCGTCTTCAAAATGCATTCAGTGTTACTATGGCACCCAGGACGCTATTAAAGTCCTGGTTGCCATAGTAGTAGTGGGGAGCGGGGGAGCAGTATACTTACCGTCCGTGCGGCTCCCGGGGCGCTCCAGAATGACGTCAGGGTGCCCCATGCGCATGGATGACGTGATCCGTGCGATCACGTCATCCATGCGCGTGGGGCGCCCTGACGTCACTCTGAAGCGCCCCGGGAGCCGCACGGACGGTAAGTATACTGCTCCCCCGCTCCCCACTACACTTTACCATGGCAAACAGGACTTTAGAGTCCTGGCAGCCATGGTAACCATTCAGAAAAAGCTAAACGTCGGATCCGGTAATGCGCCGAAACGACGTTTAGCTTAAGACCGGATCTGGATTAATGCCTTTCAATGGGCATTAATTCCGGATCCGGCCTTGCGGCAAGTGTTCAGGATTTTTGACCGGAGCAAAAAGCGCAGCATGCTGCGGTATTTTCTCCGGCCAAAAAACGTTCCGTTCCGGAACTGAAGACATCCTGATGCATCCTGATGCATCCTGAACGGATTTCTCTCCATTCAGAATGCATGGGGATAATCCTGATCAGGATTCTTCCGGCATAGAGCCCTGACGACGGAACTCTATGCTGGAACAGAACAATGCAAGTGTGAAAGAGCCCTAATAAATATATTGAAGAGAATATTGCCCAATACTGACCCCTGAGGTACCTCACTAGTGACAGTGACGACAATCTGAGTGTGTACCGTTAATAACCACCCTCTGTTTTCTATTACTGAGCCAGTTACTTACCCACATACAGACGTTTTCTCCCAGTCCAAGCATTCTTATTTTATATACTAATCTTTTATGTTGTACCGTATCAAATGCTTTGGAGAAGTCAAGATATACGACATCCATTGATCAATTCTAGAACTTACCTCCTCATAGAAACTGATTAAATTAGTTTGACAAGACCGACCCCTCATGAAACCATGCTGATACGTTGATTCGCTGATTTTCATTGAGGTACTCCAAGATAGCTTCTCTTAGAAAACCTATACCCATGCCTATAGTTTCCAAGCTCTGCTTTTGATACTTTTTTGAATATTGCCACCACATTTGCTAAGCGCCAATCCTGTGGAATACTCCCTGTCAAATATCAGAAATAAGAATTTGACTACGACATTGCTTAATTCTCTTAGGATACGGGGGTGTATGCCATCTGGTTCAGGCGATTTGTCCATTTTAATCTTTTTAAGACGCCGCTGTACTTCTTCCTGGGTCAGGCAGGGCACTTTTAATTGGGAATTTACTTTTACGCTCTGCATTTCATCTGACAGTTTCTCCTCATCACGCTCTACAACTTCAGTCTCATCACTCTGTAAAGGGCCAACACTTTCAGGTTTAAACGTTTTACCATGTATATAATTGAAGAATATTTTAGGGTTAGTTTTATTCTCTTTTGCAATGAATCTCTCTGCCTTCAGCTTGGCTGCTTTTACGTGTATTTGCCTTTTACATATTCTGTTTTTGTTTTTCAATGCTTCATATGTACCATACTATTTTAGTTATCTAAATGCTTTCTGTTTCTCATGTATTGCTTTTTTTACATTTCTACATACTCTACCATCTCTTGATTCTTTATCAGCTCCTTCATATACTTGCTAGATGAGGCCGCTGTATCTAAAGCTGATGACTAAGCTGACGTGTTCTCTGATATACTGTGCAGCCCTAACGTATCAAAAACGTTTTTCTGCCATGTTAAAAGTAATAAATATGATTTTATGTTGTACTTTGTGAACTAGCTTATAGATATTTTCACTTTAACAAATATATTCAGATATAAATATGGCTAAAATAACAAAAATGTGCTTGGTGAGCTGATAGGAGGCTGCTGCGCTACTGGCTTCTCAAACAGCTAATCAGCCAAGGTCCAGAGAATAGGTCATCAGTATAAAAGTCTTGGAAAATCCCTTTAAGCGGAAAATAGATGTGATTTTACTTTGTGCAATCCTGGTGCAGTGTTCTGAACACAACCAGAGGTGTGAACAGTTCAATTCTTGACAGCCATTCAATTACACTTGAAAATAATAATAGACGATAATAGTCTGGCAGCCTCTCACCCAAGATGCTGATGTGAGCCAAAGGAGCCCAGTACCTTGACAATCAATTTTATTCTGGTGGTTGTTGGGTAGTCTCAGTGCTCAGACTTTTTGACAACAGTATTTTTTGTCATGTTTCTGCCAGATAAAAAAGTTTCTACATAAATTTTTTTTCACAATGGACCTCTATTTATATGTTAACCTTAAGGCCTCTTTCACACTTGCGTTGTCCGGATCCGGCGTGTACTCCACTTGCCGGAATTACACGCCGGATCCGGAAAAACGCAAGTGTACTGAAAGCATTTGAAGACGGAACCGTCTTCCAAATGCGTTCAGTGTTACTATGGCACCCAGGACGCTATTAAAGTCCTGGTTGCCATAGTAGTAGTGGGGAGCAGGGGAGCAGCATACTTACCGTCCGTGCGGCTCCCCGGGCGCTCCAGAATGACGTCAGAGCGCCCCATGCGCATGGATGACGTGATCCATGTGATCACATGATCCATGCGCTTGGGGCGCCCTGACGTCACTCTGGAGCGCCCGGGGAGCCGCACGGACGGTAAGTACACTGCTCCCCCGCTCCCCACTACACTTTACCATGGCTGCCAGGACTTTAGCGTCCCGGCAGCCATGGTAACCACTCTGAAAAAGCTAAATGTCGGCTCCGGCAATGCGCCGAAACGACGTTTAGCTTAAGGCCGGATCCGGATCAATGCCTTTCAATGGGCATTAATTCCGGATCCGGCCTTGCGGCAAGTGTTCCGGATTTTTGGCCGGAGCAAAAAGCGCAGCATGCTGCGGTATTTTCTCCGGCCAAAAAACGTTCCGTTCCGGAACTGAAGACATCCTGATGCATCCTGAACGGATTTCTCTCCATTCAGAATGCATTAGGATAATCCTGATCAGGATTCTTCCGGCATAGAGCCCCGACGACGGAACTCTATGCCGGAAGAAAAGAACGCAAGTGTGAAAGAGCCCTAAGACAAAAACATCACGTGAACCCAGTCTAACGAGTGGACTATAGAAATGTTTTACTTATGACTAGGGTTGAGCGAACCCAAACTGTAAATTTCGGGTTCGTACCGAACTTTACGGTGTTCGGCACCCGAACCCGAACATTTCAGTAAAAGTTTGGGTTCGGGTTCGGTGTTCGGGTAATATTAATATACCATCGGATCTGAGTTTTCTCCAATCCAATGGTATATTTTAACTTGAAGCGTCCCCATCACCATGGGAACTCCTCTATGTTAGAATATACCATCGGATTTGAGTTAGATCGTGAAAACTCAGATCCGACAGTATATTCTAACACAGAGGCGTTCCCATAGTTATGGGGACGCTTCAAGTTAGAATATACTGAGAACTGAGGACATAACGGCCCCCTGCTGCCTGGCAGCACCTGATCTCTTACAAGGGGCTGTGATCCGCACAATTAACCCCTCAGGTGCCGCACTCCCTCCTCAGTATTAAAATGATTGGTGGCCAGTGTGG
Source organism: Bufo bufo (assembly GCF_905171765.1). Taxonomy (NCBI): domain Eukaryota; kingdom Metazoa; phylum Chordata; class Amphibia; order Anura; family Bufonidae; genus Bufo; species Bufo bufo. The sequence goes on from NC_053392.1 coordinate 238,306,455, forward strand.
CCCCCCTCCCTCCCCAGTATTAAAATCATTGGTGGCCAGTGCGGCCCCCCCCTCCCTATTAAAATCATTGTGGCTAGTGCAGCCCCCCCCTATTAAAATCATTGGTGGCTAGTGCGGCCCCCCCACCCCCACCCAACCCCTATTAAAATCATTGGTGTCCAGTGCGGCCTCCCCTCTCCCCCCTAATTAAAATCATTGGTTAACAACCCCCCACCTATCATTGGTGGCAGCGGAGCGGCAGTCCTGATCGAAGTCCCAGTTTAATCGCTGCGGCTCCAATCGGTTACCATGGCAGCCAGGACGCTACTGCAGTCCTGGCTGCCATGGTTACTTAGCACTTTTAGCAGCATTATACTTACATGCGCTCCTCCTACTGTTAAGTGAAATGTCTGTTGCTTATAGCACAGACCTGTCACTTACCAGTAGGAGGAGCGCCGGCCGGCCACAGACAGCGCATGTAAGTATAATGCTGCTAAAAGTGCTAAATAACCATGGCAGCCAGGACTGCAGTAGCGTCCTGGCTGCCATGGTAACCGATCAGAGCCCCAGCAATTAAACTGGGACTCCGATCGGAACTGCCGCTCCGCTGCCACCAATGATGGAGGGGAGGGGGGTTGTTAACCTGTGGCCACTGCCACCAATGATTTTAATAGGGGGGGCGCACTAACACCAATGATTTTAATAGGGGGGTGGGGGGCCGCACTGGCCACCAATGATTTTAATACTGGGGAGGGGGGAGGGGGGGGCGCACTGGCCACCAATGATTTTAATACTGGGGAGGGAGGGGGGTCTGGCCCCTGCTGCGGCACCTGAGGGGTTAATTGTGCGGATCACAGCCCCTTGTAAGAGATCGGGTGCTGCCAGGCAGCAGGGGGCAGTTATGTACACAGTTCTTAGTATATTCTAACTTGAAGCGTCCCCATCACCATGGGAACCCCTCTGTGTTAGTATATACTGTCGGATCTGAGTTTTCACGATCGTGAAAACTCAGATCTGAAAAAGCTAATACTATTATTTTCCGTTATAACCATGTTATAACGGAAAATAATAAAGTGAAATTCGGGGCCCCATTGACTTCAATGGGGTTCGGGTTCGGGTCCAAGTTCGGATCAAGTTCGGGTCCCGAACCCGAACTTTTTTTTAAAGTTCGGCCGAACTCCCCAAACCCGAACATCTAGGTGTTCGCTCAACTCTACTTATGACCATGCCTATAAGGTAGAGGAAACACAATCTTTATTTCCCTACTAACATTTAGCAGGGAAGTAAATATCACAATATCTCTGCATAGCAGCTTATAAAATAAAATCGCACAGCTCACCAACAATGAGAGAAGTAACGTCAGGTTCACACATGTATTAATCATACGTTGTCCAATGATATTGCCTTCAATGATCTTCTGGTATGCAGTCAATCACCACTGTATTGTGTTGCTGGGGGCAACCTCCCTCCTTCATATTCTGTATCACACCCCTTGCACGATTCAATATTCCAGGATTCAACTAAGCACACACAATTAATTATACTTAGAAGAAGAATTCATAAAATCGCATAAAACATTTCCCAATCGGGAGTAGCCCAACTCGATTTTCACGCCCGCATCATCACTATTGTGTTTTCCTTTGACTGCCTTTGTGATTGAAAACTGCAATTTTGGGAGTATATTAAATTTTGCACTTAGGGCTGTGTGTTTGGTAGTACCTCCCCATTACGTGTCCCTCTTTGTTTTCCACGAGGGGTGTGATATGGAGTATGAAGGAGGTAGGTTGCTCCTAGCAATACTATACGGTGGTAATTGACTGTATACTAGAGAAATATTTGAGACATCATTGGAAAACGTATAATTATGCGTGTGAACCTGATTTTACTTCTCTCTTTGTTGGTGGGCTGCACCATTTAATTTTTTAAGCTGATATTTGAAGATGACCTACTTCTTGCAAATTTGTTGAGCTCAAAGTTGAGGACTTATAAAGTGACTTTATTTATTGTGTTTATTCTCATAGCAGTCAAGAAAGCCTGAAAGAATAGATTTTTTTACAGGGCACTGTATTTTACTGAGAATGTCTGACTTCTTTGTCGTTTCACGGCTATACAGCTTTGACCCCCTTAAGCAATCTGTTTTCTTCAGCTGCTATGGAATGTCACGTACCTTAGTTTTCATATATTGTTTGTACTTCTGCATGTTGTCAATCTATATATGACCTCTAGACAATATCACACTGATAGGACATGCTGCCATACTCATACTGAGATTTTCTTTCACGTAAAAAGATCACTACCATAAATGTCTATTAGGCCACTTTCACTCTCGCGTTTTGTCTGCATCCGTTCAGAACGGATACGTTTGTATTATCTTTAACATAGCCAAGACGGATCCGTCTAAAATCTTACAGTCCAGAAAGCCTAAAAATCTGACATGTCGCTCAAATAATCCAATGTTAGATTAAAGGTTTTCTGATGTTTAATTTTCTAAGCATTTTTTAATCTTCACAGACTGGTAGATAACTAAGGGTATGGCCATAAGCTCAAGTTTCCTGATGTAGTGTCTGAAGAAAAATCATCAGTGGATCATAAAATTAGAGAAATAATTAAAGGGAATGTGTCATGACCCACTGTATTGTTTAAATTATGTTTTTTACCTTAAACATATTTTTTAAGTATTTTTGGTGGATATTTTAAATTTTCCATGTCAATGTCCATATTTTAAAAACTCTTGCGGTTTTCACACTGGGCACTAAGGCTGATAATAAGTGTCACTTCCTGTTCTGTGCAGATTACTTTTCAGCAGTCATCTCATTATCATCACAGAATTACAGTGACAGATATCACCTACATTACGTATAAATAGATAACATGGTATCCTCCATTCACAATAGGTGATTATCAAAGCTTATGTCATAATAGAGAACAGTGAGGTCCTGTACTTCACCAGTACCACTGTGCCTACTTACTTGCCTGATCCGCCCTAAATGACGGCCCACACTAGGTGCAGGGGCTTACAGGAAGAATTGCAAGGACAAAATAATAAACGTAGTGACAGATACACATACTGGATTACCGATTATAGGGATCCAGAACCAGAACCAGAACTGAACCAAAATGAAGATAGCAGAGTCGTACAAGCCAAAGTCAATACCAGACAAATCCAATCTAAAGCCAAATCAGAAACCAGAATCGTCAGATCCAAATCTTTAGGCAGAAGGTTTATAGTCAAAAACATAGCGAGGTCCATAAATCCAGAGGTCAAATATAATATAGCAAGGTATAAGAAAGCAGACACCTTAATGACAGGCAACTGTGGCCAGCAGTTACCTGTTTAAATAGAACGCCCCATGGAGCCCAGCCTGTTACCTAGCAACAAGACAGCAGCACAGCCACCAATGGAGCGTTAGCAATAGGGAAGAGATGCTGGTGGCACTGCAAGCATGCAGAGAGCACCCGCTGGCCTGGAAGGGACCTCACCCATAGAGGCCGGACAGTTACCTGGCAATGCAAAGCCGGCACCGCAGCCCGCCAGAGAGAAAGATAGGTCAGGATGCCAGTGATGTTGCCCGCTTGCAGAGCGGTAGGTTATCTACTCTGTCCTTGTAAAGTGACCTCCGCACGGGTCACAGACCATGGCTACAAAACTGTCCCATAGCTATCCCATAGCTATCAATGAGGTCCCCTCCTGTCCGTTGTGTCTTTGGCCCATGGTGGCAGTCCTCAGCAGTACAGTTAAAACAGCAAAGGGGGAACCAACAGTCAGAATTCCCACTGATAAAAAAACAAAACAATGGCATATGTTAGCAATGTCCCTTCAAATTAGAAGGCCAACAAGTAGATATTATAATGACTGGAATATGAATACAGAACCAGTTTCTTTCTGCTACATTCTCCTATGGTATGAATAATAGATGTTTTCATAAAACTACTTTATAATTATTCTTCTGAAATCTAATATATTAAAATAGTTTTTAAATTAGTAATAATATTCACCACCCTGGTGTCTTTATTTGAGATTTGGAGCTTTCTTTGGCTATATTCGTGGAGTTACAGACCCCAGGCCAGTGTTAATTGGATCTCATAGGTTAATTGAGTCTCATACAAAAAAAAAATCCTCAGTGAAACTTTTATTTTATAATTAGATTTTATTGCATATTTATATTGCTAAAAAGGGGTTGCCCCATGGAAAATATTCGACATTTTTCAAACCAGCACCTTACTCCTAATACATTTGTAATTGCATGTAATTAAAAATATAGTATAGCCACTGAGTTTTTCACTAAAAAATGTATCGGTATAGTGCCACCTGCTGTTTGTTCTTTTGTTTGTGTCTCTCTCCATCTCAGTAACATTACTGCGGTGCACGCACATGCTCAGTTCCAAGCTTCGACTGCCACCAGCTGTATCTTCTGTTAGAAGCTATGAAAGTTACATGGTGAGAGCTCTAGCAGAAAGGACATGCCCCTCTTTTCTCCCAAGAAAGAACACACTCCTAAGCTGCCAGCCTGAAATAAATCTAGCAGAACCACTAAAACAAATGAAGGCGGAGATCTCTGGATCCATGCAAGGTACAGGGCTGGTTCTAGCTTTGTTAGGGTACTTTCACACTTGCGGCAGAAGATTCCAGCAAAACATATGCAAACTGATGGCATTTGTCAGACGGATCTGGATCCGTTTGACAAATACATTGAAGTGCCAGATCCGTCTCTCCTGTGTCATCTGGAAAAACGGATCCAGTATAAAAAAAATTGAATTTTTTTGCCGTGTCCGTTTTGCCGGAACACTTAATGACGGATCCGGCACTAATACACTTCAATGTAAATTAATGCTATCCGGCATTCCGGCAAATGTTCAGTCTTTTTGGATGGAGATAAAACTGCGGCATGCTGCGGTATTGTCGCCGTCCTGAAATGGCAAAAAAACTGAGCTGAAGACATCCTGATGCATCCTGAACGGATTGCTCCCCATTCAGAATGGACTAGCATAAAACTAATCAGTTATTTTCCGGTATAGAGCCCCTAGGACGGAACTCAATACCGGAAAACAAAAACGCTAGTGTGAAAGTACCCTTAGAAAGAGATTGTCATGTACTAGATGACATAGATTTACATTGATCATAGGATAACCCCTTTAATGATAAAAATAAATTATGAAGTGCTAGCTGTCTCCTCGGTCGCACTTTTTCCTTACTCAAAGGACTTTGCATAGTACATTGCAATGTATTGGTGGGCATTCAATTGTATAATCTGAAAATGTGTTGTGTATATCTACTGAATGCACTATTTTTAATGGTCATGCATGAGAAATTGTGAAACTTCATTCACGGCAGCCCTTTTTTTTCATTCCTTAGGGAACCTAGTTTAGGACTGCCAGTGGGATATTCTGCACGGCGCATACGGTTTGAGCAGATGCCAATTTGCAACTTACAGCTAAGTCGAGGACATTGGTTACTGCTGACACAAGGCATCAATCAACCCTCAAGAGCAGCCAACCAGCTAACATGCTCACTGCCATTTCCAAACAAGGACAAGAAAACAGTAAACACTTGAGAGAAATCTATCAATTTCAATTGTGTTATAAAAAACTGAGATTCTGCTTTCTGTATGAATTACCTTCCAGGCAAGCTATAAATCCTGTCTTATAGTAAAACAATTTTCCTTTTCAAAATATGGAAATGGGAAAAATTCTAACTATAGCGACTACATATATATGTATTGAGTGCGTAATGTAAAAATGGATATCGTGATGCTAATTTTTTTTTTTTAAAAGCAAATACAAAAACGAATGGTAGCACACCATTATTTTATGTGTATTAATCCATTTTCACTATTCGCAAGTACAGCAAAAATTCATCAAGTGCACAAGTGATAAGCAGAGGCCATCTAAGATAACTCTGTGAAAGTTAAATTTTGTATAGTGATGGATAACCCATCTCACATTTTCCATACATGATACAAGCAATTAATTATGTTATTTAGTTAGGAGACTTGCAACCCCTCATTGTTCTGCATTTATTCTGCAGAAATCTTTAAAAAAACTTTAACACCTAAAAAGTGGTCTTCATGGCTTAATTCCTGTGCTCTTCCAGTTTTATCTTTAGATGGTTGTAATGAAACTGAAAGGGAGTCTGTCACCAGAAAATGTACTATTAAAGAGACACAGTGCCTTGTTTTACTATTGAACCAGACACAATAAGGCTACTTTCACACTAGCGTTCGGGGCTCCGCTTGTGAGCTCCGTTTGAAGGGGCTCACAAGCGGCCCCGAACGCATCCGTACTGCCCTAATGCATTCTCAGTGGATGCGGATCCACTCAGAATGCATCAGTGTCTGGTTTAACTGTGAATTTTCCCTATATTCCCTTTAAATATTGATGTAGACTAGTCCATCAATATCAGATAAGTATGAAACTGACTCCTGGATCTCCCGTTAATTATTTGTAAGGGGGCTTGGCACCTTGGCATCAGGGATGGCTCCAGATGTGCACCAGTGCTGCCCATTACCAGCCATTCAGTATACAGTATGGTGATTGCCCTTTGGCTCAATTGTATCTCCTCCTGTTGTTACTACTAAGTCCTGAGGAATGTGCTGTTTCTTGCCTCCTTTTACTGTACACTTTGGATGTACCAGCATCCCTTGTGATATCCTCACTTCTGAGGAGGACATTGACTCTGGTTGAGATAGCAAGATTACAACATCGTGGATAACTGACACTCGTTTGACTACCATGAGTTGCAGATACATTGCTAGGGGTTATATACAGCACAAGACTATTATTCATTAGCCTAAGGTTTAGGTCTGTAAGGTAAGGTATATCTTGTTACTAATGCATTACATGATTTGTATCATGCCTATACATCGTTTTTTTTTTTGTAAATCTCTTTTTATTGTTTCATAGCTTATAAGCATAAGTACAAAAAATTTCGTCATTTTTTATACATAATCAGGTACAATTTTGTACATTGTTGGAAATAACACACTCCCACATATATGGTTACTTATAAGCATTTTTCCAAATAAGCATTTTTGCAAATAATTAGTAACAACTAGCTAAGGAAAGTAATGAAGGGAGGAAAAAAGGGGGGAGGGGGTGGGGTGGACCAAAGTAAGAAGAAGGAGGGGTAGAAATAATAATAAAGGGGGAACAATATCAACGGTAAGGCTTCTCAATGACCCAAAATTTAAATAACTTCTAAAAGTTGAGTGCAATATTTTTATAGAAAATGCAGGCATGACATAAACCATGTGGTATGGCTCAATTCCCGAATTTAGTCGAGTCAACTTAAAAGATATATATTCACATAAAGCCCGTTAGAAGATCTTTATGAAGGATGTTATGGTACTCCCATCTATCTCCCATCACATCAGTTACAAACTTATATGTATATAGAAGAAAGTGAAAGTGAAGAAAGTGAAAGTGAAAGAGACTCTCTCTCCAGAACTGCCTCCAGGACATATCAGACAACCGCAGAGTCAAGGGCTTCAGAATCCTTTACAGCTTGAGACTTTTTCCAAGGAAGCCAAGTCTCCAAATATTTTAATCTGCTACCATGGATCCAGCCCACCATCTCCTCCAGTCTATGAAGCTGATGCATTTTGCTGAACCACATTTTTAAATCTGGTGGTGAGGTATCCCTCCATTTTGTCGGTATCAGTAGTTTAGCTGTCGCGATCATATGAGTGGGTAGATTTGCCTTAGAAGGTTTGAAGTTAGTAGTAGGGATCCACAACAACACCAGTTCAGGAGAAAGAGTCAGGTTCAATGAGCAAATATCATTAATAGTACCCTCCACATCCTTCCAAAACTGTTTAATTAAGGGACAGGACCACCAAATATGAACCATAGATCCCACCTCTAGTTGACATCTCCAACATCGGTCAGAGGGAGAAACTCCTATAGAACTCAAGTATTCGGGGGTTTTGTACCATCTAGTAATAGTTTTATAGGAATTTTCCTGATATCGAACACAAGAGGAGAAACCCTGTGCATGGGAGAGGACATACGCAGATTCCACTTCAGAGAGTACCCTCCCTAGATCCTTCTCCCACTGACGTATAAAGTATGGTTTTTGAATGGCAAACTCAGAAAGCAGGTTATTATATGTGATTGAGAGTGACTTTTTCAGAGCAGAGGGAAGGGCGGAGAGGTTTTCTAACCAAGTGGGCTCTAAAAACGTGTGGTCTAAAGTTTTTTCATATTTCTTACATAAGTTTTTAAAATCCCAACATTGCACCAGAGAGGGGGGTTCCCAGCCTAATTTGGCATGTGCTTCTGTTAACGACAAGAATTTGTCATTGTCTAATACTTCACCTACTCTAACATCCCCCCACCTATGCCACCAACTTTTCTCTTTCCCGTCCATTCTATCAAATAAGTATGGCAGAACATTTAGAGGGAATATCTTAGATATCTTATTTACCCTCAGTGAAGACACTGACGAGTTGCGGTAGCAAACTAGCATGCTCTTTGTCAGCGTGCACATTTTCTGACAAAGCGTTAGTGGAGAGTGTGGGAGCCACAGCAGGGCACTTCTGTGTATGCCTAAGAGAGACCTCTCTATGTCAAGATATGGAGCTTGGATTTTTTCATTTGTCAGTAGCGCCCATCTAGTTAAGTGAATAGCTCTATTATATAAGGCCATATCAGGTAACGATATACCACCTCTGAATTTCTTCTGGGAAAGAAGTTGATAGGCAATTCTGGGCCGTTTGGATTTCCACAGAAAGGAGGAAAATGTTCTTCTGATTTGTGTTAGGTAGGAAGTGGGGACATGTATCGGCAAGGCTTGGAATATGTACAATAGTTGGGGCAAAACAAACGTAGCCAATAGGTTTTTCCTACCAAACCATGACATAAAAGGTACTTTTAAGGAGGATATAAAGGATTTGATCTTAGTAAGTAACGGCGTATAATTTAATCTAAACAATAAATTCAAATCTGCTGGGACATTGACCCCTAGAAATTTAATAGCAGTTGTTGACCATTTAAACGGGGAGGAATGTTTAAGTGAGTTCAAGATCTTGTTCGAGACATTAACTTGTAGGGCTTCTGATTTGGAGAAGTTTATTTTGAAGTTAGAGACTATATTGTATTGATCGAATAGGGACATTATGGCGGGGAGAGCTTTTTCAGGATTAGAAATTATGATTAGCAGGTCGTCTGCGAATGCAGCAGTCCTGTGATGATATTGGCCTATAGAAACACCTTGAATATCATCAGCTTGTCTAATTCTTAGGAGGAACATTTCCAAACATAAAATAAACAGTGTGGGTGAGAGGGGACATCCCTGTCTAGTCCCATTTCTGATGGGGAAGGCATCCGACAGGGCACCATTAACCAATACCTGAGCCATTGGGCACGAGTACAGTGAGAATATGGTTGAGACAAATACCGGGGGGAAACCAAATTTCAACAAAGTAGCACTGATAAAGTCCCAATTTACCCTGTCGAATGCCTTCTCCGCATCAGTACCCAGTAGCAACAAGGGGGAGTTTGTGACCCGAGCATTATGAATTAGGTGAATTATTCTCCAAATGTTGTGTTTCCCCTCTCTACCAGGGACGAACCCGACCTGTTCAGGGTCGATAAGTCTAGTCAGTAATGGAGAGATCCTATAGGCTAACAATTTAGACCACCACTTCAAGTCACAGTTGAGAAGGGATATAGGTCTGTAGCTCCCACATTCCTCTGGATCTTTCCCTTCTTTATGCAGAATGGTGATATGCGCCCTCAAGGCCTGGGGAGCTAGCGACATCCCCCCCAACAGTGAGTTGCAAAGATCCGTAAAACGAGGTAATAGAACCTTCTTAAACTTTTTAAAATAAATCATGGGCAACCCATCAGGTCCTGGGCTTTTTCCTATGGGTATGGAATTAAGTGTCTTCTCGACTTCCGTCACGGAGAAGGGTCTAAGAAGATGCTCGCCTTCTTCCACTGTAAGTGACGGAGCTTTAATTGATGTCAAGAACTTCTCTATTAATGAGGTTAACGTTTTTTCACCCGATACAGAATCTATATTCGGAGTTGGGAGGTTGTAAAGTTGTGAGTAGAAAGATTGAAATGCTTTAGCTATAAGTGGGGTCGATGTTACTCTCAAATTTGGTCCAGTTTTAATCGATGAGACAAAGGTTTTTTCCCTTCTCTTCTTAATTAGATAGGACATCATTCTGTTGCCTTTGTCCCCATGTTCATATATTTTACTCTTCAATAGCAATAAGGACCTTGTCCCTTTGATGTTGAGAAGGTCTTTCACTTTGCGTCTAAGTATGACCAGGGCATTTTTATGGATCTCAGAATGTGTCAGTTTGTGCAATTTTTCTTGTGTTTGAATCTGGGAAAGCAGGGACATCAGTTCCTTCGTGGATTTTTTCTTGACGTGGGATCCCAATGCTATCAATTCCCCTCTTATATAAGCCTTATGGGCTTCCCAAAGTATTGGGGTAGAGATATCTGGAGTAGCGTTTATTTTAAAATAGTTTTCTAATTTGGCTGACAGTGAGTCTATGTGTGGTTGTGACTCCAGAAGTGTGGTGTTTAACCTCCACGACCAAGCTCTATGCGGAAGTTCTTGAAGGGACAAAGACATTTTAACAGGGGCATGATCTGAGATCACTATATTCCCTATCTCCACCTCTCTCACATTAGTAATGTATGCGTCAGTCATGAAAAGGTAGTCTATCCGACTATATGAGTTGTGGACATGTGAATAATACGTAGAGTCTGACTCTGTTGGATGAACGGTCCTCCAAACATCCATCAAACGTACCTCCGCTAAAGCCATCATCAATCTCCCCATTTGTTTCCTATTGATGTTATTAGCTCTTGGTGTGACAATGTCCAGTGAAATATTTAGGTCTCCTCCTACCACTAACATACCTTCTGAGTATTCTTTAATTTTCTTAAGCGCCTTTATTAGCCAGGGAATCTGACCGGAGTTCGGAGCGTACATATTGGCTATAGTAATCCTTTCACTAAAGATGGTGCCCTGAAGGATAAGTAATCGTCCCTCTGGATCAACAAAGGATTTGGTCAATTTAAATGGAATTGATGAGCTAATTGCAATGGAGACCCCTCTAGAGGCAGAGGAGTAAGTCGCATGAAACCACTGCGCATACTTTGCTGTAGGTAATGAGGGGGTATGATCATGGCGGAAGTGAGTTTCCTGCCAAAGGACAATGTCTGCTTTTTGTTTCAGCAATAGATTGAAAATTTGTCTTCTTTTTTGTGGGATATTGAGACCATTCACATTATGTGACAGTATGTTTAGATTAGCCATAACCTACATGTGGAAGGAAGGGTTTCTGAACCATTAAGAGCCCAATAAAGGTATGGAACCGGGGGAAAAACATTTTTACAATGAACTGCAACAATGAACAATGGGTGGCAGGCAATTACCAACATTATCCATATTGTGGGTGGAAGCGTTCCACCAGAGCCAGCCCCCCCCACCCCGCCTAACGGGCAGAGAGGATGGAACCAGCCCGGAGCAACACCCCACCTCTGCATGGGAGAGAGGAAAGCCTGTAACATCAAGACAAGCTGCTATGACATAACAGCTAATTTAACACCTTATTGTACGGCGGGTGACTGCAAATAATGAATGCAATGTAAAACTGCAAAGTATGAACCTCTAACAGTGAGGAAAAATAATCTTAACTGCTTTAGGTACCTTTAAGCTAAGGTGACAAGTACTTTTAAACAAACATGTAGTAGATACTTCTCTACTATGAAGTGGTTGACTGGTATCAAAAATAATAAATTGAACATATAACCAGAAAAGATCACTATGTGTGTCGTCAGAGGATTTCCAGCCTACATACATGTGCCCACCTTGGTGACGCACCAAGGATATATGTGTAAAACTATGTGTAGAACTGGAAAAATAAAATCAAATAAAAGTTAGACTTTAACAGGAGAGTCCTTCCTTAATTCAGGTGATCTTCCTGTTCTTGGGCGATTTCGGTTTCTTGACTACCTGCCATGTTGGAATCTCAGGCAGGTCCGGTAAGCCCAGATCCTCTGGGACTGGCATCCACGACTGCACCTCCACAGGAGTGATACCCAGCTTGTCCCATGCAGCTGCTAAGTCCTGCGGCGTTCTAATGATGATCTGCTGACCAGCCTTGGATGTTGCAAGGCCAAATGGAAAGAGCCATCTCACTGGCAGCTTATGTGATCTCAAGGCATCTGTGACAGGCTTCAGAGCTCTACGTTTTGCCAAAGTGCTGGACGCCAGATCCTGGAAAAATTGTATGCGTGCTCCATTATAGGAGATGTCTTTGGCGTCTCTAGCAGCTTTTAAAATAGCGGCAGTGTCTAAAAAGTTCAGTAAACCGCATATTATATCTCTAGGGGGGCCGTTTTCAAGTGGCTTAGGCCTTAGAGCCCTGTGGGCCCTCTCAATCACAATCTGTGCGGCCTTCTCTTCCCCTATCAGCGATGCGAAAATGGCGGTAACCGCGGGTATAATTTCTCCCGGCGGGACGTCCTCTGGCACCCCTCTTATGCGGACATTCTTCCGCCTGCTCCTATTTTCCTGGTCTTCCAGGTGGAGAAGCGCCGAGGTAAGGTGGGTGCTATGATCTTGTAAAACCTTCCGCACAGCCTCCCCGTGACTAGCGATAGCTGCCTGCGTCTCCTCCAGCGCCATAACGCGGCCCCCAATCTGCTTTACCTCCGTCTTTATATCCGAAATGTCCTTATGTAAGGGCTGCAGCGCTTTGTAAAGTGTCTTCTTGAAGAAGGCTCTAGATAGAGGCAGGTCCGCAGGTTCAGGTCCCTCCGACATTGCGCAGGAACTTTCCCCATCTGAATCATCCGGCAGCGCGGCTGCTCTGGCACCCTCCGGCGCCATCTTGGCTCTGTGAGCTGGAGAGAAACTTCGTTTTTTCAAGAAGCGATCCATCTCTGACTGCGTGTGAACCGCTTTTTGGGTACTCTGTGCTGTGTCGCTCCTTTCCTTGTTTGTCTTCACCATTATAAGGGGATATAACACCCGCTATACCGAAGCTGCAGCAGTGTCTGTGAAGAGCTCTGGGATCAAACGTCCATCCCGGCTCGCGGCTAGCTCCGCCCCCCATGCCTATACATCATTAATATTCTTGCATATGTGTTGCCCTTAATTATGAGGGTTGCATTATTATTTGCGTACCGCCTGTTACTCTGTGCTACTGTATTTATTTGAAGGTAGCCTTGAATTTTTCAGGTGTGATTTGTTCATATTGGTCCTACATGTTTTCCATTTATGTGTACCCCAACATATTGTATTTTTACATCTAATGTTTCTTGTGTACCTTCTGTAGGATATAACACAATGATTTAGACTTTTTCTTGCTCCTTGATGAACCTTAACTAGTGGGGAAACAAGTCAGGACATTGTTGGGCCATTTCCAGGCTTGCGGTTTGTCCTTTTCACAGTTAAGGTAGACTAGTAGACTGGCAAATTGTAGAGGATTGACATCTTTGTTGTCAATTGGGCCACTGGAACAGTATTAACTATGGACTCCTTTTCGCTTCTTTTTTTTTTTAAACTTTAAATTTTATTGTGAAACATTATTAAATCCACAACTATCGAAAAGTACATAATGCAAATCGCGTCACTCGCAATCCACGCAGGGACCTTGAGGTACATAACGGATTATCAGTAACAATATACTTTAACCCGTAGAGGACCCGCACCATAAATGTACGGCGTAGATGTCCGTGACTTAAGGACCAGCGCCGTACATGTACGGCGCTGTGATCGGGCGGGTGCAGGAGATGCGCCCGCCCGGTCCGCGGCAGGGGTCCGGCAGTCACGGAAAGCCGGACCCCTGCTGCATGCGCCGGCATCAGTGAAATCACTGATGCCGGCACATTAACCCTTGATGTGCTGCGGTCAGTGCTGATATCACATGACATAACCCCTCAGGTAAACACCGTAAAAAAATATATATATATATATATTTTTTGTTACCTGATATCACAAGAAGTGTAATAGCAAGCGATCAAAAAATCATATGCACCCCAAAATAGTGCCAATCAAACCGTCATCTCATCCCGCAAAAATGATACCCTACCTAAGACAATTGCCCAAAAACTGAAAAAACTATGGTTCTCAGAATATGGAGACACTAAAACATGATTTTTTTTGTTTCAAAAATGATATTATTGTGTAAAACTTACATAAATAAAAAAAGGAGATATATTAGGTATCTCCGCGTCCGTAAGAACCTGCTCTATAAAAATATTACATGACCTAACCCCTCAGGTAAACATCATAAAAAATAAATTTAAAAAATGGTGTCAAAAACGCAAATTTTTGTCTCCTTACATCACAAAAAGGTTAATAGCAAGTGATCAAAAAATCATATGCACCCCAAAATAGTGCCAATCAAACGGTCATCTCATCCTGCAATAATGATACCCTACGTAAGACAATCGTCCAAAGACTGAAAAAACTATGGCTCTCAGAACATGGAGACACTAAAACATTATTTTTTTTGTTTCAAAAATGATATTATTGTGTAAAACTTACATAAATCAAAAAAAGTAGACATATTAGGTATCTCCACGGGCGTAAGAACCTTCTCTATAAAAATATCACATGACCTTACCCCTCAGATGAACACCGTAAAAAAAAACAAAAAAAAACGATGTAAAAAAAGCCATTTTTTGTCACCTTACATCACAAAAAGTGTAATAGCAAGCGATCAAAAAGTCATATCATCCCGTCATCTCATCCCCAAAAAAATGAGCCCCTATTCAAAACAGTCGCCCCCCCCAAAAAAAAATACGACTTTCAGAATGTGGAGATGAATGTTGTAAATAACAAAAATAAAAAGTGCCAAAAACAGCTATTTTTTTTTACCTTGCCTCACAAAAGTGTAATATAGAGCAACAAAAAATCATATGTACCCTAAAATAGTACCAACAAAACTGCCACCTTATCCCGTCGTTTCCAAAATGGGGTAAAGTTTTTGGAATTTCTACTCTACGGGTGCATCAGAGGGGCTTCAAATGGGACATGGGGTAATAAAAATAGTCCAGCCAAATCTGCCTCCCAAAAACCATATGGCACTCCTTTCCTTCTGCGCAATGCTGTGTGCCCGTACATCAGTTTACGACCACATTTGGGGTGTTTCTGTAATCTACAGAATCAGGGCCATACATATTGAGTTTTGTTTGGCTGTTGACCCTTGCTTTGTAACTGGAAAAAAGAATTAAAATGGAAATTCTGCCAAAAAAGTGTAATTTTTTAATTTTATCTCTATTTTCCATTAATTCTTGTGGAACACCTAAAGGGTTAACAAAGTGTGTGAAATCAGTTTTGTATACCTTGAAGGGTGCAGTTTATAAAATGGGGTCACTTTTTTGGAGTTTCTACTCTAGGGGTGCTTCAAATGTGACATGGCAGCTTAAAAATCTGCTTTTCAAAAACCATATGGTGTACCTTTCCTTCTGCGCAATACCTTGTGCCCGTACATCAGTTTATGACCACATAGGGGGTGTTTCTGTAAACTATAGAATCAGGACAATAAATATTGAGTTTTGTTTGGCTGTAAATCCTTGCTTTGTTAGTGGAAAAAAAATTGATTAAAATGGAAAATATACCAAAAAAGTGATATTCTGAAATGTCATCTCTATTTTCCATCAATTCTTGTGGAACACCTAAAGACTTAACAAAGTTTGTAAAATCTGTTTTGTATACCTTGAGGGGTGTAGTTTTTAAAATGGGGTCACTTTTTTTGGAGTTTCTACTGTAGGGGTGCATCAAGGAGTCTTCAAATGTGACATGGCAGCTTAAAATTATTCCAGTGAAATCTGCTTTCCAAAACCCATATGGCGTTCCTTTCCTTCTGTGCAATACCGTGTGCCTGTATAGCAGTTTATGACCACATATGGGGTGTTTCTGTAAACTACAGAATCAGGGCCATAAATATTGAGTTTTGTTTGGCTGTTAACCCTTGCTTTTTAACTGAAAAAAATGGATTAAAATTTAAATTTTATCTCTATTTTCCATTAATTTTTCTGGAACACCTAAAGGGTTAACAAAGTTTGTAAAATCAGTTTTGAATACCGTGAGGGGTGTAGTTTCTAAAATGGGGTAATGGGGTAGAGTAAGGTACCACCGGAGAAGTATTTTAAATGCCTTCTCCCAATGTATGGCACCCTTAGATACTTGCTTCACAATGGGGAAAGCTGAATACCAATCCTCCACAGAGTGTGTTACCCCCAACTCTTCTTCCCATTTAAGGACAAAGTGATGTTTCACAGTTATATTAGGGGATATAAAGATGCTATAGAAGAAAGAGATACCTCTAGTAGAAATCCTGGTGGATGAAAGGAAATCCTGGATTTGGGCGGGGAACTCAAATGAGGAGTTGTGTCAGGGTTAGTTAAAGCATGTCTGATCCTCAAATATTTAAAGAAATCTCTTTGGGGAATAGCAAAACAGTGAGTTATACTTTCGAAGGGAAGCAGGGATGTGCCATTGAATAGTTGGCTAATTCTAAATATACCATCTGCCACCCAGTTGTCAAGATGTAGATCAGGAATCCATACATTTAAATATAGCAAATGGAGGTTCTTTATTGTGGTTTTGGGTAGAGCCGACATATGTGGGAGGAGATTTTTCCAAGCTGTAGCCGATGCCTTTATGCTAAGGAAGGAAGCATGAGCCCTTGAAATGTTTTGAGGTTGTAAGTTAATCCTTTTCACTTCTTTTGTATTTTCTTCGGTAAACCAGTGGATTGGCATTGTAGTACAGCAGACTGGTTCTGCTATTTCTGTGTTTACTTCTTTTGGGTGCTGGTTGATGGTAAGATGGTGGCATAACTCTAGTGGGTATCCTGGGTTACCTCCTATTCCTATTCTTTCTTCTAGTATTAGGTACTAAGGCGTACCAGGGCATCACAAGAGGTTCCTGCACAGGGCATGGCTTTTCAGGGCACCTACTCCATACATCAACAGGGAATAAGAACAGGGCTCAGTAGGGCAAATCTATTTTCAGGTTGGCTACACCTTGCTTATTTTCATGAAATACCATTTATACTAGCACCACGGTACTCTTGATATGTGTTTTTCTTTTTCCATGTGTTATATTGATTGGAATATTTATGATTTTAGTAACCAAATAAAAATTCAGTTTTAGGCTTATACCTCAATGCTATTTTTTTGATTTGGGTAGTCTGTGATCATCATCAGTGATATATATTTAAAAGCGTGCACTGCAAGGTCTAGTTTAAGAGGTTATTTTGCTATATCTGTAATTGAGGCACTCTATTTGCCTCTTCCCAATTCCTTCTATTTTTTTGTATATTTCCCACAGTTGAATGTTACAGATCATCAAAAGACAACCAAAGTAAACCTAAAATGCAGTTTTTAAATGATGATTTCATTTATAAATGAAAAAATGCTGTTCAGGTCCACCTGGCCCCATGTGAAAATGCATAGCTAGTAAATCAGCCATTTAACCAAATTCAATTGACAGTTGGGCTCAGTGTCAGTAGCCATTTCCAATTGTGATTACTGCTAGACCGGTTGAATCTAACCATCGCTTACATAGAACCTGTCTGGCAATGTGAAGCAGGCTAGAAGGTCTGAAAAAGCAGCACGCGATGCCACGTTCTATAGAGATTCAAATACAGATGCAAAACAAAGTCATTGAAATCAAAAGTCATGAGAGCCCATTGAGGGGTTGGCCAGTTACCCATATTGAAGACCTGCCCTCAGGATAGCTCATCAATATCAGATGGGTGGGGGTGCTGGCAGCCGGTAGCTGTTTGAAGAGAATGCATCACTGAGCTGCCTGTTTACCTGTTTGCCATTGACATTGCAGTAATAAGCAGGTGTAATTGCAGCTCCTCCATCCCCATTCACTTCAATGGGAAGGAGCAAATGGAGTGTAACTGTTCCTTCCTATTGAAGTGAATGGGGATGGAGGAGCTGCAATTATACCTGCTCGCCACTGGGATGTTGATGGTGAGTAGTTAAAATGTGAAGAAAAGGGAGTGCTTGCATGAGTGCTCCGTTCCCTTCAAACAGCTGATCAGCGGGGGTGCCGGGAGTTGGACCCACACCTATCTGATCTGATAATAACACTATATAAAGGTCAAATAATATGACGCCACCATGACCATACCCATTTAGGTCCCAGTCATTAATAATCCCATTTAGGCCCCCACTCAGTGACTTACAGGTGACTAGAGTCACTATCTTTCCCTTTTTCCCCGGTCCTGCACACAACTTCTTTCTCAGTCCTGACCACAACTTGTTTCTTCATAATTGAATACACCTATTTAGTATTAATGGCTCTTTTTATACCCCTACTTATTAATCATCCCCATCTAGGCCCCAGTAGATATAATGCACCCCAGTAGTGCCCTATATACATATAATGCCTGTCAGTAGTCACCTCTTCACATATAGTGTCCCCACTAGTGCCCTGTTCACATATAATGTTCCTCAGTAGCAGCCTCTTTACATATAATGCACCCCAGTAGTGATCTCTTTACATATAATCCCACCCCTCCCAGTACTGGCCTTTATACATAAAGTGCCCCACAGTTTTTGCCTCTTTATATACAGTGCCCTCCTTAAATATAGTGCCCCCAGTAGTGGCCTCTTTAAATATAGTGCCTCCCAGTAGTGGCCTCTTTAAACATGGTTCCCCCCCAGAAGTGATCTTTTTAAAGAAATCCCCCCTCCCGCAGTAGTTCCCCTTTACATATAGCTTCCCCCAGTAAATAATGCACCAGCCACTCCCCTGTAGTGCCCCCAGTAGTGTTCACAAACCCCAAAAAATAAATACTCACACTCATACTTTTTTGTAGTTTCATTTGGAGAAAAATCTTTAAAAACATATTACTATAGACCCCTCTGTGCCACATAAAAAGTTGCAAAAATCATTTTGGTAGACCAATAAATAAAAAAAGTTAGGGCTGTTAAACTACTGTGGACCCTATGTTACAAAAAATCTGGTCATTAAAGCCTTTTCAGGCCTGGTCATTGAGGGATTAAAATCCCTGAGAAATGATTTGGATAATTTGATATGCCTACAAAGAAAAGTTTGAGTATAGACCTTGATAAAAAGAATCTTGATAGTTGCATTTGTAATCCTTACATTGCCGTGGCGGCTTCTTCTAGTTGTTTAGGACACCTGCTGTGTCTGGTATTAAGTGAATATCATCAGATAAAGCAAGAAGCAACTTCACGAGTTCATTATGTCTGAAGCACAATTTTGAGAAGTCATTATTTTAAAAGGGCACAGTTTTACTGCTTCCACTTATAAAGTCAATTACCTAATAAAAAAAACAAAAAAAAACAAAAACAAAACAACAGCAACATTTAGACTTGAGAGTGTGGTCAGTAAGCACCAAGTCTTCTTTGAACTGCTGTAGATTAGGAAATTGCCTATATGTGCTGCCAAGGATAAGAAACATTTTTATTGCAGCGATGTTTTGATCTAATTGTGGAATGTATAAGATCTATCTTATTTATGCCGATGTTTCATATTATTTATCTCTCTATTTACACCAAGCAAAAATATAAACGCAACACTTTTAGTGTTGCATGAGCTGAACTCAAAGATCTGAAAATTTTTCTACATACACAAAAGACCCATTACTCTCAAATATTGTTCACAAATCTGTCTAAATCTGTGTTAGTGAGCATTTCTCCTTGGCCGAGATAATCCATCCCACCTCACAGGTGTGGCATATCAAGGTGCTGATTAGACAGCATGAATATTGCACTGGTGTGCCTTAGACTGCCCACAATAAAAGGCCACTCTAAAATGTGCACAGTTATTTGCCTTACTAGGGGGGGGGGGTTAGAAAACCAGTCAGTATCTAGTGTGGCCACCATTTGCCTCACACAGTGCAACACATCTCCGTCGCATAGAGTTGATCAGGTTGTTGATTGTGGCCTGTGGAAGGTTGGTCCACTCCTCTTCAATAGCTGTGCGAAGTTGTATAATATTGGCAGAAACTGAAACACGCTGTCGTATACGCTGATCTAGAGCATCTCAAACATGCTCATTGGGTGACATGTCCGGTGAGTATGCTGGCCATGCAAGAACTGGGATGTTTTCAGCTTCCAGGAATTGTGTACAGATCCTTGCATATTATCATGCTGAGGTGATGGTCGTGGATGAATGGCACAACAATGGGCCTCAGGATCTCGTAACGGTATCTCTGTGCATTCAAAATGCCATCAATAAAATGCGCCTGTGTTCATTGTCCATAACATACACCTGCCCATACCATAACCCCACCGCCAACATGGGCCACTCGATCCACAACGTTGAAGTCAGCAAACCACTCACCCACACGACTCCACACACGCTGTCTCCCATCTGCCCTGAACAGTGAAAACTGGGACTCATCTGTGAAAAGAACGCCTCTCCAACATGTCAGACGCCATCGAATGTGAGCATTTGCCCACTCAAGTCGGTTACGATGAGAACTACGAACATGCAGATGATCTTCCATGAGACGGTTTCTGACAGTTTGTGCAGAAATGCTTTGGTTATGCATACCAATTGTTGCTGCAGCTGTCCGGGTGGCTGGTCTCAGACGATCGTGGAGGTGAACATGCTGGATGTGGATATCCTGGGGTGTTGTTATTACACGTGGTCTGCGGTTGTGAGGCTGGTTGGATGTACTGCCAAATTCTCTGAAACGCCTTTGGAGATGGCTTAGAGAAATGAACATTCATTGCACGGGCAACAGCTCTGTTAGACATTCCTGCAGTCAGCATGCCAATTGCACGCTCCCTCAAACGTTGCGACATCTGTGGCATTGTGCTGTGTGATCAAACTGCACATTTCAGAGTGGTCTTTATTTTGGGCAGTCTAAGGCACACCTGTGCAATATTCATGCTGTCTAATCAGCACCTTGATATGCCACACCTGTGAGGTGGGATGGATTATCTCGGCAATGGAGAAGTGCTCACTAACACAGATTTAGACAGATTTGTGAACAATATTTGAGAGTAATGGGTCTTTTGTGTATGTAGAAAATGTTTCAGATCTTTGAGTTCAGCTCATGCAAAATGGGAGCAAAACCGAAAGTGTTGCGTTTATATTTTTGTTCAGTGTATGTTAGTATGTGTGTATTATTGTATCTACATCATTCTCACAAAACATTTTGTGCCTTGTAAGTGCTGAATACATTTTTGTTAACGGGGGTTGTCCGCTGTTTTATCAGATCAGCAAGGGGGCCAACCCCCGCCGACCAGCTGTTTGAAGTGAAAGCAACCTCGTACGAGCCATTGACATTGCAGCGGCACGCATGTGTAATTGCAGCTCTGGCGTCATATTCACTTCAATGGGACAGTTCCCTCTTCCCTCCAAGTGAATAGGACAGACGCATCCTATTGAAGTTAATGGTGACGGCAGAGCTGGAATTACACCTGCTTGCCGCTGCAATGTCGATGGCTCGTACGAGCGCTGCGTTCACTTCAAGCCGCCTGAAGGGGAAAAGGCTGCTTTAACTTTATATCTCAGGCTGGGTAGCAGCTAGAGATATATACCTAATCTTGTTTGAAAGCTGACAATCGTAGCTTGGCTTGGACTAGGCCCATATCTCTAGCTGTCACCAAGCCCAAGTAATGAGGTTGTAAAGCAGCCTCTCTCACCACCTTGCTGCCAAAGCTCTGCTTGGGCTGAACTGTTAACTACTGTTCTCAAGGCCAAAGCAGAGATCATTCAAAACTGTTAGTGGGTTAAGAGATATTGCAGTACTCAAGCTGCTTCTGTCATTGGAGTTCACGCCTCATTGACAATGGATAGGACCACCCATTTAAAAAAAATTGAATACCAATAGACCTATTTTGCATATCATGTGACAAATATAATGGCTGGAATAGTGGAGTAAGAATATAACTCTTGGATATCCACATGGCCAAAGGTAATATGGTATCTCACACTTTTTGTAAAAATATTTACAGGTGCTCTTTAAGAATAATTAATAGTTCTACAGAAAGTATTTTTATTGTCAGGCCTAACTGAAGACTAGATGTTGGATCCAGTTGTCAATTTATTCATATATCTCCAGGAGGAGTAAAGAGGAAGGCACAATGCACTAAGAAAAGAAGATCCAAAATTGTTTTTCATGTTGAAAACAAGCATTTATTAAAGCAGACATGTTAGGAGAACTGATAGATCCTATTAAATTGTTATGTACGTCTGATCACTGTGGTATTCTCTTATATAATCTGCAGCCTGATAAAATGTTGAGCAGAGAGTAGCAGTGTCCTGTGGACCCTGGCAGCTGCCTGGCCTTGCTGGATGTTATGTTCTAAATGCTTACGTAACGGTACTTTCACATTAGCGGCAGGGGACTCCGGCATGCAGTACTTTTAGTCCGGCTGCCTCTCGCCGTGCGCTAGCGTGCCGCCGCTGGAGCTCCGCCCCCGCCCCATTATAGTCAATAGGGACGGAGCGGTAGTCCGGGGGCACACGTGAACTAGCGGCAGGACGGATCCGACAGGCTGTTCACCCGCCGGAACAGCCTGCCGGAGTCCCCTGTAGCTAGTGTGAAACTAGCCTAAGGTGGCTGAGGAGCACTATGCCTCCATAAGACTAAAATGTCCTTGTGTGATAATTTATTGCATTGAATACTTACTGTAACATTATCTTGTGAAAAAGCATGGTTTATTTCAGCTGTAGTAGGTAAAGAAGATGTCATGAGTGGCTGCAGTGGCCTCTACAATATCCTGGGAAATATCCAGGCAGGTTTCTGAAGCTTAGAATTAGGGGTGCACCGAAATTCCGGCGGCCGAAAATATCGGCCGAAAATGGGCCTAATCCATTTCGGCCGATATTGGTACATATCGGCAGAAAATATGGGGTTTGGGATTTGTGGGATTTGTCACCCGCGCCGGGCGGGCGGTTTACTTTAAGTCACTGCATCTTTATTTTACCTTACAATCGTGACGCTCCAGTAACAACTCTGCAGGCAGAGCGGAGGGCGGCGTAACGTCACTTACTCACGTGACGCGCCTGCTCCGCCTCCTTCATTCATAAAGTGGGTGGAGCAGGTACGTCACGTGAGTAAGTGACGTTACGCCGTCCTCCGCTCTGTCTGCAGAGTTGTTACTGGAGCGTCACGATTGTAAGGTAAAATAAAGATGCAGTGAGTGATTAGTCTGCTGTGAGCAGCAGGGCCGGGGCTGTTATGGGTAGGGGGATCGGTCTATGGCACTGCTATGGGGAGGGGGGATCTGTGCACTGTTATGGGGAAAGGGATCTGTGCACTGTTATGGGGAAAGGGATCTGTGCACTGTTATGGGGAAAGGGATCTGTGCACTGTTATGGGGAAAGGGATCTGTGCACTGTTATGGGGAAAGGGATCTGTGCACTGTTATGGGGAAAGGGATCTGTGCACTGTTATGGGGAAAGGGATCTGTGCACTGTTATGGGGAAAGGGATCTGTGCACTGTTATGGGGAAAGGGATCTGTGCACTGTTATGCCCATAACAGTGCACATATCCCCCCCTCCATAACAGCGCCACACACAGATGAATTTCATTCATGAAAAAGAATTATTAATAAAATCATTAAAAAAAAAGTATTTTAAAAGTATTTGGGCAAAAAGGCAGTTTCGGTTTCGGTTTTCGGTCAAGGGCATCCTGAATTTTCGGTTTCGGTTTCGGACCAGAATTTTCATTTCGGTGCACCCCTACTTAGAATGACTTGGTCTAAAAAGTGGTACCTATGTGGGACAGGGCTGTTGACAGTAAATGCCATGGTGATTTTTTTTTCTACAATGTACCTATTATTATTAACATACCCTTGCTATATTATTAACTGGGGACATTGGCTCCAATAGCCAGCATGGGACACTAACACGCAAAGGTGTAGCATTGCCTATGTGGAATATAGTTTATTTAGGGTGGAGAGGAAAACCTACCAAATGGACTGCGTAAGGAGAAGTTGAAAGTGAGAACTTGTAGTAGCCCCAAGGGGCGTATTAGTAGAACTTGCTCGTCTGGTGCTATCCCACAGAGTTTAACTTTGAAAGAGTTAAAAAAAAAGGGGTTCTCCAAGACCAGGAATGCCTGTTCACATTTACATTCCGGGTGAAGAAACTCTTTAGAATGTGAAATACATTAAATCACAACACTCTTGGAAATAATAGTAAGAGAAAGCTACTATGTGCTATTACATGCCTCGTCTTAAGTGTTTGAAATAGTGCATACTGAGATTTCCACATTTATATAGTAAATGATGCATAGAACAGTCTCATTACGTCCATAAACACCTGTACCATTTTACACCCCCGAGACTGCTCATCTAAAATGGTTTCATTTTCTATCTTTCGATTCTTTTTTCATGCAAACAATTACACCAACACAATGAACAAACACAGAGGATAATTAGAAGAATCAGAGCAGAAGATGTATCAGTCCAGCTCTGCCAATGTTCTCTGATCACTTTTATATTACAGACATTGCAGGCACCACAGAGTCACTTGCATAGAAATAAAGGTCTCCATGGGGTGACTAACTTTCAGGCACCTTGTTCCATCCACATTTTCCTCTACTGAATCAGATGATGTACAAAAGTGAAATACAAAAAAGTCTGAAAAGCTGGTAAGAAGCAATGCCATAAATAATCACAAGCTCTGTAACCGGCAATAGTAATATAATACACAGAAAATTATTTTTAATATGTTTGTTTCTTGTTTTAATGTCAGTGTCAATTAGAAACAGATCAAAGTAATACTGTAAAAATAAAAATGAGCATAAAGTGAAGCAGCCAAATCCTGCTCAGTGGGAAATAAATGGTGGGTTTTATGAGTCTATCAAACTGTTACGTTCCAATAGCAAATGGTTTCTCTCATCCTTAAAGGGCCACTGAACCTTCTATAAAATATTACCAATTCAAGGTGTGATGGCTTCTACAGGACATGCATTATATCACAATTTAGGTATAATTGGCGTTACTTCCCCATTGCTTAGTCATTTCCTGTAATATAGGTCTTCTTCAGTGCAAGTCAACAGAACTAGCAGTGAGCCATCTGTTGACTGTAGGGCAATATTTTCTGTCTCCAACTACATTTGGTAGTTTATAAGTGTGTAGGTAACATTAGTGTATCTGCTATAGAAGAAGTATCACTGCTGTGAGGCTATGGGTACTGTGGGATCTTGGTACTGAAACTTCCCTTACTAAGTGCAAATTTCCAGTTTACAACTGAGCACTTGAATGAGAGGAGCTTGCAGTTACAGAGTAGAGCTCCCTTTCATCTATCCTAAGGACTACAGGACTGCAGAAGCTATTTCAGACTGCATTACATTACTGTTACTGAACAAAACCCAGTACACCAAGTCCAATATTACAAAAACGTACCACTATACAAGGGACAGAGTACCATAACACCATGACCACATATTACTACCACTTCGGCACTTCGAGAATTCACGAAGCTGTAGAATATAGTGCTATATATTCGTAATCGCGAATATTCTAGATTTGTTTTTCATCAGTAACCTCCCTTCTTGCTTGTGGGCCAATAAAAAGGCTGCAACATCCCTAGCAACTAATAGGAAAGTTGCCTACCCCTTACCATATAAGAACCTCCCCAGCAGCCATTTTCTATAGTTTATTTTGCAGTTCTGAGAGAGAGAGCAGTGACATTGCTGTGCTCTGTGCTTTCCACACTACATTAGATAGATAGTTAGATAGCTTATATACCTGCTGCTGATTGACAGTTATTTTCCATATGAATCAGCAGCAGGTGGGCAGGGGAGTGGCTATAGCTCTGAATTAAAAAAACGCTGGACTCACTGACATCACGCTGGACTTAAATCAGCTCATTAGCATGCGGCATGCGGCATCTTTGTGTGTATATTATGAGATAACCATCTGTCACACCAGTAAGTGAATACATCTCAGGCACTTTTTAGTATTTAATGATTGTATATAATTAGTTAAATTATAATCAAATATCCACATGACAGGTTCCCTTTAAGTTAATTGCTCATATGGCACTGTAATAAAGGCCTTCTTCAGTGCCAGTCAACAGAACTAGTAATGAGCCATCTTTATGTAGGAAAATATTTCCTTTCTCCAACTACATTTGGCAGTTTATATGTGTGTAGGTAACAGTAGTGTATCTGCTATATAAGAATTGTCACTGCTGTGAGGATGTGGGTACTGTGGGATCTTTTTTTTTGAACCGGAGGGTCACTTTAAATGAATGATTGTTTGCCCAACAGCTATCATGATGAAATCTATCACAAAGGAATGGGGAAGGAGACGTATTTTCAAAAAAGTGAGTGGGGCTTTGCGGGACAGGGTGGAAAGTTGATTCATGATCCTTATTATGGGCACAGAACATTTCTCCACAAAATCGAGTGTTATGTACAAATATATGGGCCCATTTATCAAACTGGTGTAAAGTAGAACTGGCTTAGTTGCCCATAGCAACCAATCAACTGGGCAACTAAGCCAGTTATACTTTACGACAGTTAGAGCCTACAATAACCCAAAAACCGAACCTCACTCACCAACTTACTGCAACTTGTACAAAAAAAGAGCAAGGATTAAACAAGGTAAAAAAAATCTCATTTTATTTATTATAAATCACATGAACATTACAGGTGAGACTCAAAAGGGACAGAACATGGAGACTGGGCCACAAAAGGGCTCTGCAATGTGGAGAATCACAATGGGGGATAATGTGACCATATACAGCAGGTAACAGACAATAAACAGAAGCTGTGAACA
The DNA here is from genome assembly GCF_905171765.1 of Bufo bufo. NCBI lineage: Eukaryota > Metazoa > Chordata > Amphibia > Anura > Bufonidae > Bufo > Bufo bufo. The sequence goes on from NC_053392.1 coordinate 238,333,150, forward strand.
TTGGAGTAGTTGCGGGTGCAATTGCTGTCCCCTAGTGTTGAACAACTACCTAGCTCTTATTCACAGCGTCCAAGCAATGGATGCTGTAGGGTATAATTGGACGGTGCAATACTACTCATAAAGATGGCATATAACAATAACTGTAAGTCACTAGTCCCACCCTAATACAGATACCATGTTACCTACCCATGTTGCTGCTGAAAAATGGTGACACAGTTCCCCCACTGCTTCGACCTCAACACGTGTTTCGCCACGTAGGCTTCGTCAGGAGGTTCACAGCTTCTGTTTATTGTCTGTTACCTGCTGTATATGGTCACATTATCCCCCATTGTGATTCTCCACATTGCAGAGCCCTTTTGTGGCCCAGTCTCCATGTTCTGTCCCTTTTGAGTCTCACCTGTAATGTTCATGTGATTTATAATAAATAAAATTAGATTTTTTTACCTTGTTTAATCCTTGCTCTTTTTTTGTACAAAATACTTTACGACAGTTGACAGTGTACAAATAAAAGTCATTGTATGCATGCATTTCTAGGTAACAGATGACCTTAAATTACTCTAGTTATCAATAGTTTCATACTTGATTTATCCAGTCTTACACTAGGTATGTTTAATAGAGATGAGGTAGCTACTAGGGTTGATCGCTAATATCGGCACTTCGAGAATTCGCAAATATGTAGAATATAATGCTATATATTCGTAATCGTGAATATTCTAGATTTGTTTTTCATCAGTAACCTCCCTTCTTGCTTGTGGGCCAATAAGAAGGCTGCAACATCCCTAGCAACTCATAGGAGAGTTGCCTACCCCTTACTATATAAGAATCTCCCCAGCAGCCATTTTCTACGGTTTTTGCAGTTCTGAGAGAGAGAGCAGTGACATTGCTGTGGTCTGTGCATTCCACTCATTACATTAGATAGATAGTTAGATAGCATATATACAGTGGGGGAAATAATTATTTGACCCCTCACTGATTTTGTAAGTTTGTCCAATGACAAAGAAATGAAAAGTCTCAGAACAGTATCATTTCAATGGTAGGTTTATTGTAACAGTGGCAGATAGCACATCAAAAGGAAAATCGAAAAAAAAACTTTAAATAAAAGATAGCAACTGATTTGCATTTCATTGAGTGAAATAAGTATTTGAACCCCTACCAACCATTAAGAGTTCTGGCTCCCACAGAGTGGTTAGACACTTCTACTCAATTAGTCACCCTCATTAAGGACACCTGTCTTAACTAGTCACCTGTATAAAAGACACCTGTCCACAGAATCAATCAATCAAGCAGACTCCAAACTCTCCAACATGGGAAAGACCAAAGAGCTGTCCAAGGATGTCAGAGACAAAATTGTAGACCTGCACAAGGCTGGAATGGGCTACAAAACCATTAGCAAGAAGCTGGGAGAGAAGGTGACAACTGTTGGTGCGATTGTTCGAAAATGGAAGGAGCACAAAATGACCATCAATCGACCTCGCTCTGGGGCTCCACGCAAGATCTCACCTCGTGGGGTGTCAATGGTTCTGAGAAAGGTGAAAAAGCATCCTAGAACTACACGGGAGGAGTTAGTTAATGACCTCAAATTAGCAGGGACCACAGTCACCAAGAAAACCATTGGAAACACATTACACCGCAATGGATTAAAATCCTGCAGGGCTCGCAAGGTCCCCCTGCTCAGGAAGGCACATGTGCAGGCCCGTCTGAAGTTTGCCAATGAACACCTGAATGATTCAGAGAGTGACTGGGAGAAGGTGCTGTGGTCTGATGAGACCAAAATAGAGCTCTTTGGCATTAACTCAACTCGCTGTGTTTGGAGGAAGAAAAATGCTGCCTATGACCCCCAAAACACCGTCCCCACCGTCAAGCATGGGGGTGGAAACATTTTGCTTTGGGGGTGTTTTTCTGCTAAGGGCACAGGACAACTTATTTGCATAAACGGGAAAATGGACGGAGCCATGTATCGTGAAATCCTGAGCGACAACCTCCTTCCCTCTGCCAGGAAACTGAAAATGGGTCGTGGATGGGTGTTCCAGCACGACAATGACCCAAAACATACAGCAAAGGCAACAAAGGAGTGGCTCAAGAAGAAGCACATTAAGGTCATGGAGTGGCCTAGTCAGTCTCCGGACCTTAATCCAATCGAAAACCTATGGAGGGAGCTCAAGCTCAGAGTTGCACAGAGACAGCCTCGAAACCTTAGGGATTTAGAGATGATCTGCAAAGAGGAGTGGACCAACATTCCTCCTAAAATGTGCGCAAACTTGGTCATCAATTACAAGAAACGTTTGACCTCTGTGCTTGCAAACAAGGGTTTTTCCACCAAGTATTAAGTCTTTTTTTGTTAGAGGGTTCAAATACTTATTTCACTCAATGAAATGCAAATCAGTTGCTATCTTTTATTTAAAGTTATTTTTTCGATTTTCCTTTTGATGTGCTATCTGCCACTGTTACAATAAACCTACCATTGAAATGATACTGTTCTGAGACTTTTCATTTCTTTGTCATTGGACAAACTTACAAAATCAGTGAGGGGTCAAATAATTATTTCCCCCACTGTATATATATATATATATATATATATATATATACACTGCTCAAAAAAATAAAGGGAACACAAAAATAACACATCATAGATCTGAATTAATTAAATATTCTTCTGAAATACTTTGTTCTTTACATAGTTGAATGTGCTGACAACAAAATCACACAAAAATAAAAAAACGGAAATCTAATTTTTAAACCCATGGAGGTCTGGATTTGGAGTCACACTCAAAATTAAAGTGGAAAAACACACTACAGGCTGATCCAACTTTGATGTAATGTCCTTAAAACAAGTCAAAATGAGGCTCAGTAGTGTGTGTGGCCTCCATGTGCCTGTATGACCTCCCTACAACGCCTGTGCATGCTCCTGATGAGGTGGCGGACGGTCTCCTGAGGGATCTCCTCCCAGACCTGGACTAAAGCATCTGCCAACTCCTGGACAGTCTGTGGTGCAACGTGACGTTGGTGGATAGAGCAAGACATGATGTCCCAGATGTGCTCAATTGGATTCAGGTCTGGGGAACGGGCGGTCCGGTCAATAGCATCAATGCCTTTGTCTTGCAGGAACTGCTGACACACTTCAGCCACATGAGGTCTAGCATTGTCTTGCATTAGGAGGAACCCAGGGCCAACCGCACCAGCATATGGTCTCACAAGGGGTCTGAGGATCTCATCTCGGTACCTAATGGCAGTCAGGCTACCTCTGGCGAGCACATGGAGGGCTGTGCGACCCTCCAAAGAAATGCCACTCCACACCATTACTGACCCGATGCCAAACTGGTCATGCTGGAGGATGTTGCAGGCAGCAGAACGTACTCCACGGTGTCTCCAGACTCTCTCACGTCTGTCACATGTGCTCAGTGTGAACCTGCTTTCTTCTGTGAAGTGCACAGGGCGCCAGTGGCCAATTTGCCAATCTTGGTGTTCTCTGGCAAATGCCAAACGTCCTGCACGGTGTTGGGCTGTAAGCACAACCCCCACCTGGGGACGTCGGGCCCTCATATCACCCTCATGGAGTCTGTTTGTGACCGTTTGAGCAGACACATGCACATTTGTGGCCTGCTAAAGGTCATTTTGCAGGGCTCTGGCAGTGCTCCTCCTGTTCCTCCTTGCACAAAGGCGGAGGTAGCGGTCCTGCTGCTGGGTTGTTGCCATCCTACGGCCTCCTCCACGTCTCCTGATGTACTGGCCTGTCTCCTGGTAGCGCCTTTATACTCTGGACACTACGCTGACAGACACAGCAAACCTTCTTGCCACAGCTCGCATTGATGTGCCATCCTGGATAAGCTGCACTACCTGAGCCACTTGTGTGGGTTGTAGACTCCGTCTCATGCTACCACTAGAGTGAAAGCACCGCCAGCATTCAAAAGTGACCAAAACCAGCCAGGAAGCATAGGAACTGAGAAGCGGTCTGTGTTCACCACCTGCAGAACCACTCCTTTATTGGGGGGGTCTTGCTAATTGCCTATAATTTCCACCTGTTGTCTATCCCATTTGCACAACAGCATGTGAAATTGATTGTCACTCAGTGTTGCTTCCTAAGTGGACAGTTTGATTTCACAGAAGTGTAATTGACTTGGGGTTACATTGTGTTGTTTAAGTGTTCCCTTTATTTTTTTGAGCAGTGTATATATATATATATATATATATATATATATATATATATATATATATTACAGATAGTTAGTGGGAGATAGTCAGTGTATGTTAGATAGTGATATAGTGTAGCTGATAGGTTCCAGTGCAGGGTGTTAGGTAATGTGATAGGAATTACTATTTCTCTGCTGTCCATATATACATGCTACAGATATAGTGCTGTGATGTCACAACAATACTTAGTGCACCAATCAGTAATAACTACTCAGACCTGATAAAATGTGAAGTTGCACGTATTGCGCAAAAAATATGCGCATCATTAGTGCCGATTTGCGCAATCGCGAAAAATAATGACTGGAGATCACAAATTCTAGAATTCGTAAATTTTATGCGAATATTATGCGAAAATATTGCACATATGAATATTGCCTATGCTGCTGATCACTAGTAGCTACTGAATACAGATCATAAGTAGTCAGTAATCATACTGTTCTGTTTACGTCCTACAGAAGAAAAAATAAAACCCATTAAGCAATAGATCAAAGCCAGAATTAAATCTAAGCACAGTGTTTAACATTGACAGAACCAATAAGGATCTAAAATTAAACCTAAACAGACTCCATCTCATCTGTCTCAGGGATGTCGGAGGAAAAGCAAGCAATAATGATTGTTACATTAATTTAGGAGAAGTAGATGAGGTAGCTTCTGGTTCTCTTCTCCAAGGAGTAAGCTTTTATGTAGCCAAGGTCTTACCAATACAGAACTTTAAAAAAAGGAACAATTGTATCATTTTAACATTTATTACAGTCATCAGGTCATGAAAGGGACACATGGGGCTTGTCAAAAAATCAATACATTGACAGGCATAGAATGTGTTATCTCTAATAAAATGCACAACCTTGTACATTGTTCAGTAACTAGATTCTCATGCAAGGAATACACCCATTGTACAAGATATAGTGTAATTTTATATAGTGCCCATGGGTATACAGTCTGCTATATTAACGTAATACATCAGTGTACAGCATGTTTATGACCAATTGACCCCTTAGGGCTCTTCCACACGAACGGATGCCATGTGTGAAAGAGAGCCAAGCCCCGTCCCGGAGAGCAGAGACACAGGGCACGTGTGATGTTATGGGACACATGTTGGTGTAAGACGGGCACGGCACACTTAGAAAAATAGTGGTGGCTGGGGACTGTGTAACGCGGGACGGCCGCCGACAGGCTGCGGAAGGCCTCAGTGTCCACAAGCCTAAATGGCAACATTTCCAGGGCCAGTAATTTGGAAAGCTGCACATTTAATGCTATGGCCTGTGGATGGGTGGCTGGGTATTTGTGCTTGCATTCAAATGCCTGGGGTAAGGATATTTGGATGCTGCGCTGGGACACGGAAGTGGATGTGGTTGCTGATGGTGCTTGCGAAGGTCCAGGTGCATACGAAAGAGGATTGGCCAGCATGTAACACAAGGGAAGAGGAGGCAGTGGTGTGACCCACAGACACAGATTGTGGACCCAGGCATTCGTCCCACTTATTACGGTGCTTGGATGCCATGTGGCGGATCATGCTGGTGGTGGTGAGGTTGCTAGTGTTCACACCCCGACCCATTTTGGTATGGCACAGGTTGCAAACTATTATTCTTTTGTCGTCCACACTTTCCTCAAAAAAGCACCATACTGCGGAACACCTACCGCTTGGCAAGGGAGATTTCCACAAGGGGTTGCTCTGTTGGCCTGTTTGGTGTGGCCCGCCTTCTCCCTTTTGCCACCCCACTGCCTCTTCCAGCCTGTTGCGGTGCAGCAGATCCCTCCCTCTCTGTACTGCTGTCCTCGCTCGGCTTTCCACCTTGCCAGGTTGGGTCAATGACTTCATCGTCCACCACCTGCTCTTCCACTTTCTCACTCTGCTCATCCTCCTGACTTGTTGACCTGACCAATACCTCAGTGATTGACAACTGTGTCTCATCCTCTTTATCAACCTCTTGAGACAGTAATTGCCGTTGAGTTATTGGCAACTGTGTCTCATCATCATCCACCTCATTAAACAGTAATTGCCGTTCCCCACCGTCATCTTCTTGTGATTGTGGATGCTCAAGAGTTTGGGAATCAGGGCACAAGATCTGTCCCTCTTTAAGTGTGCTTGGCGAGAGGGCCAAATCAAGGAATGGCTCTGAAAAGAGCTCCTCGGAATATCCGAGTGTGGGATTGTTTGCCCAGACTCTCCATGGTGGGAGGAAGGAGGATCAGGGTGAGGATTGGGTTGAGCAGACTCTTGGCTACTGAGACTGGAATTGGTGGAAGACATGGTGGTGCATTATCTGCTGCAATCCAACCGACCATCTGGTCTGACTTCGAGAGCGTTGTCCTGTGCCGCACTGAAAACTGGGACATGAAGCTAGGTATCGTGGATGATTGTTTTCCTTGTGCTCTGGCAGCACGCACAGTTTCACCGTGCCCAAGGCCACGGCCTCTGCGTGCACCATCAGCATCACGGCCACTTCCACATCCCTTACTGCTCGCCTTCTTCATATTAAATGTTATATATGATTTAAAGTCTGTCACACATACAGTAGCGTAGGATTTGGAAGTGTATGCGCAATCAAATTTAAAAAGGTAATGGGATGGGGAAACGTCACACAGGAGATATCCCGCAGGTAATGTCAATGCTGTCACCAGCGGCTAATGAAAAATTACAGGGAATGTCACAGTTATTGGGAAACGTTATACAGCAGAGGTACCACCGGTAATGTGACTGTCCACAGCGTCTACGCAAAAAAGTACACTGTATGTCACAGATAAATTTTTGAAGTGCACACAGATGTGCCCCTAGTAATGTCACTGTCAGAAGCGGACACCGTCTATTGACAAAGTACACTGTATGTCACAGATAGTTTTTAGATGCGCACACTTTACACAGGAGATGTGGTGCAGCTAATGTCATTGTCCGCAGTGGACACCATCTACGGAAAAAGTACACTGGATATAACAGATATTTTTTGGATGCGCACAGTTTACAATGGAGATGTGGTACAGCTAATGTCACTGTCCGCAGCGGACACCGTCTACGGAAAAAGTACACTGGATATCACAGATTTTTTGGGGATGTGCACACTTTACACTGGAGATGGGGTGCAGCTAATGTCGCTGTCTGCAGCGGCCTAACTATTGTACGGTATTTAGCGCAGGATGCGCTAAAAATAGATATTGCTGCCACACACAATAGTCCTTAGAAGGACTTTTGGATCTGTAAAGTTTTAGCTATTTAGCGCAGTTTACACAAAAAAAAAGATATTGCTGCTGCCACATACAATAGTCCTTAAAAGGACTTTTGGATCTGTAAAGTTTTAGCTATTTAGCGCAGTTTACACAAAAAAAAAGATATTGCTGCTGCCACATACAATAGTCCTTAAAAGGACTTTTGGGTCTGTAAAGTTTTAGCAATTTAGCGCAGGTTGCGCTAAAAATATAGATTGCTGCTACCACACACAATAGTCCTTAAAAGGACTTTTGAGTCTCTGAAAAGTTTTGGTGGTAAAAATATTCTTAAATCATTCCCTACACTGTCTGTCCCTTCCACAGCACAGCTCTCCCTGACTAAGAATGAGCCGAACATGCGTCATCGGTTGCTATATTAATCAAAAGCAACAGCTCACGATCCAACTTCGGCTGAACGGGAAAAGGGGAGGGATCCCCACACAAAATCCAATACAATAAATCCCAGCTGCCTTACTTGCTTCCATGTTGTATCTTTATTTGTCAAACAACAAAAGTCCTCAAACGGACGCGTTTCGGCACATATTGCCTTTCTCAGCCACATTTACAAGTGACAATACATTTCATTTTATAGATATTCACTCACATCACATGTTTATGACATCATCGAACAACCAATCAATTAGACAAGTAAAACCTGGTTTAGAACATCACATGACCAAGACTTTTCACCTGCATTTTGATTGTATACGAAAACATTGTTCTATTATCATCATTTCCTCCAATCTACCCTGTTGGATTAAAGGGTCTGTCACTATCTTTTTCACTCTCATGTATTGGGACTTGGGTATGGCCTTTTTTATAGCTGGTGGATGTGCACTTTGATAATGCAAGATGCTGTTCCTATCAGTTGTTTTCCTATAGAGATCTGTATTAAAATTTTGTTGTTTGACAAATAAAGATACAACATTGAAGCAAGTAAGGCAGCTGGGATTTATTGTATTGGATCGGGTGCTATTTAGCACGCGATGACGCGTTCCGGCCAGCCAATCACTGTAATGCCAGCAGCCAACATGGCTACGGCATTACAGTGATGGCAGTACTTAACTGCACGTTTATTGGTTGAGTAGCAGCCAAGAAACTTGCGGGGGGTGGGGGGGTGTCTTGAGCATTGCGCTCGAGCACATGCGTTATTCGGCCAAATACCGCCATGTGCCGAGCATCGAGATTCTCAAGCTGAACTGGTGTTCGGCCGAGCATGTTCGATCATCACTAATTGGTACCTCAAAAGTTGTTAATTAACATTCACAATACAGTATGTCTACTTGATGTTGGCATCATTTTGTAAATTTCATTCAAGAAAACTTATTCAATTGTGAAGTAACTTTGACAGGCTTACATAATAGCCACCCATAAATTACCCCATTTTAACCACCTCCGGACCGCCGTACGCAGCGACGCGTCCTGGAGGTGGTTGATTGATTCCGACTGGACGCGCCGGCGCGTCCTCTCGCGAGACGCGAGATTTCCTGTGAACGCGCGCACACAGGCGCGCGCGCTCACAGGAACGGAAGGTAAGAGAGTGGATCTCCAGCCTGCCAGCGGCGTTTGTTCGCTGGCAGGCTGGAGATGTGATTTTTTTAACCCCTAACAGGTATATTAGACGCTGTTTTGATAACAGCGTCTAATATACCTGCTACCTGGTCCTCTGGTGGTCCCCTTTGTTTGGATCGACCACCAGAGGACACAGGTAGCTCATTAATATGTTGCACTAAGCATCACTACACTACACCCCCCCCGGTCACTTATTAACCCCTTATTCACCCTTGATCACCCTTGATCACCCCTGATCACCCCATATAGACTCCCTGATCACCCCCTGTCATTGATTACCCCCCTGTCATTGATCACCCCCCTGTAAAGCTCCATTTAGACGTCCGCATGATTTTTACGGATCCACTGATAGATGGATCGGATCCGCAAAACGCATACGGACGTTTGAATGGAGCCTTACAGGGGCGTGATCAATGACTGTGGTGATCACCCCATATAGACTCCCTGATCACCCCCGTCATTGATTACCCCCCTGTCATTGATCACCCCCCTGTAAAGCTCCATTCAGACGTCCGCATGATTTTTACGGATCCACTGATAGATGGATCGGATCCGCAAAACGCATACGGACGTCTGAATGGAGCCTTACAGGGGCGTGATCAATGACTGTGGTGATCACCCCATATAGACTCCCTGATCACCCCCCTGTCATTGATTACCCCCCTGTCATTGATCACACCCCTGTAAAGCTCCATTCAGACGTCCGCATGATTTTTACGGATCCACTGATAGATGGATCGGATCCGCAAAACGCATACGGACGTCTGAATGGAGCCTTACAGGGGCGTGATCAATGACTGTGGTGATCACCCCATATAGACTCCCTGATCACCCCCCTGTCATTGATTACCCCCCTGTCATTGATCACACCCCTGTAAAGCTCCATTCAGACGTCCGCATGATTTTTACGGATCCACTGATAGATGGATCGGATCCGCAAAACGCATACGGACGTCTGAATGGAGCCTTACAGGGGCGTGATCAATGACTGTGGTGATCACCCCATATAGACTCCCTGATCACCCCCCTGTCATTGATTACCCCCCTGTCATTGATCACACCCCTGTAAAGCTCCATTCAGACGTCTGCATGATTTTTACGGATCCACTGATAGATGGATCGGATCCGCAAAACGCATACGGACGTCTGAATGGAGCCTTATAGGGGCGTGATCAATGACTGTGGTGATCACCCCATATAGACTCCCTGATCACCCCCCTGTCATTGATTACCCCCCTGTCATTGATCACACCCCTGTAAAGCTCCATTCAGACGTCCGCATGATTTTGACGGATCCACTGATAGATGGATCGGATCCGCAAAACGCATACGGACGTCTGAATGGAGCCTTACAGGGGCGTGATTAATAACTGTGGTGATCACCCCATATAGACTCTCTGATCACCCCCCTGTCATTGATCACCCCCTGTCTGATCACCCCCTGTCATTGATCACTGTAAGGCTCCATTCAGAATTTTTTTTGGCCCAAGTTAGCGGAAATTATATATTTTTTTCTTACAAAGTCTCATATTCCACTAACTTGTGTCAAAAAATAAAATCTCACATGAACTCACCATACCCCTCACGGAATCCAAATGCGTAAAATTTTTTTGACATTTATATTCCAGACTTCTTCTCACGCTTTAGGGCCCCTAGAATGCCAGGGCAGTATAAATACCCCACATGTGACCCCATTTCGGAAAGAAGATACCCCAAGGTATTCCGTGAGGGGCATATTGAGTCCATGAAAGATTGAAATTTTTGTCCCAAGTTAGCGGAAAGGGAGACTTTGTGAGAAAAATAAATAAATAATCAATTTCTGCTAACTTGTGCCAAAAAAAAAAAAAATTCTATGAACTCGCCATGCCCCTCATTGAATACCTTGGGGTGTCTTCTTTCCAAAATGGGGTCACATGTGGGGTATTTATACTGCCCTGGCATTCTAGGGGCCCTAAAGCGTGAGAAGAAGTCTGGGATCCAAATGTCTAAAAATGCCCTCATAAAATGAATGTGGGCCCCTTTGCGCATCTAGGCTGCAAAAAAGTGTCACACATGTGGTATCGCCGTACTCAGGAGAAGTTGGGGAATGTGTTTTGGGGTGTCATTTTACATATACCCATGCTGGGTGAGATAAATATCTTGGTCAAATGCCAACTTTGTATAAAAAAATGGGAAAAGTTGTATTTTGCCGAGATATTTCTCTCACCCAGCATGAGTATATGTAAAAAGACACCCCGAAACACATTCCCCAACTTCTCCTGAATACGGCGATACCACATGTGTGACACTTTTTTGCAGCCCAGGTGGGCAAAGGGGCCCACATTCCAAAGAGCACCTTTAGGATTTCACAGGTCATTTACCTACTTACTACACATTAGGGCCCCTGGAAAATGCCAGGGCAGTATAACTACCCCACAAGTGACCCCATTTTGGAAAGAAGACACCCCAAGGTATTCTGTGAGGGGCATGGCGAGTTCCTAGAATTTTATATTTTTTGTCACAAGTTAGCGGAAAATGATGATTTTTTTATATTTTTTTTTTCCTTACAAAGTCTCATATTCTACTAACTTGTGACAAAAAATATAAAATTCTAGGAACTCGCCATGCCCCTCACAGAATACCTTGGGGTGTCTTCTTTCCAAAATGGGGTCACTTGTGGGGTAGTTATACTGCCCTGGCATTCTAGGGGCCCAAATGTGTGGTAAGAAGTTTGAAATCAAAATGTGTAAAAAATGACCGGTGAAATCCGAAAGGTGCTCTTTGGAATATGGGCCCCTTTGCCCACCTAGGCTGCAAAAAAGTGTCACACATCTGGTATCTCCGTACTCAGGAGAAGTTGGGGAATGTGTTTTGGGGTGTCATTTTACATATACCCATGCTGGGTGAGAGAAATATCTTGGCAAAAGACAACTTTTCCCATTTTTTTATACAAAGTTGGCATTTGACCAAGATATTTATCTCACCCAGTATGGGTATATGTAAAATGACACCCCAAAACACATTCCCCATCTTCTCCTGAATACGGAGATACCAGATGTGTGACACTTTTTTGCAGCCTAGGTGGGCAAAGGGGCCCACATTCCAAAGAGCACCTTTCGGATTTCACTGGCCATTTTTTACAGAATTTGATTTCAAACTCCTTACCACACATTTGGGCCCCTAGAATGCCAGGGCAGTATAACTACCCCACAAGTGACCCCATTTTGGAAAGAAGACACCCCATGCAGATGGGCATAGTGAGTTCATATAAGTTTTTATTTTTTGTCACAAGTTAGTGGAATATGAGACTTTGTAAGAAAAAAAAATCAAAAAAAAAATCATAATTTTCCGCTAACTTGTGACAAAAAATAAAAAGTTCTATGAACTCACTATGCCCATCAGCGAATACCTTAGGGTGTCTACTTTCCGAAATGGGGTCATTTGTGGGGTGTTTGTACAGTCTGGCCATTGTAGAACCTCAGGAAACATGACAGGTGCTCAGAAAGTCAGAGCTGCTTCAAAAAGCGGCTCTGACTTTCTGAATTCACATTTTTGTACCATAGTTTGTAAACGCTATAACTTTTACCCAAACCATTTTTTTTTTTTACCCACACATTTTTTTTTTATCAAAGACATGTAGAACAATAAATTTAGAGCAAAATTTTTTACATGGATGTCGTTTTTTTTGCAAAATTTTACAACTGAAAGTGAAAAATGTCATTTTTTTGCAAAAAAATCGTTAAATTTCGATTAATAACAAAAAAAGTAAAAATGTCAGCAGCAATGAAATACCACCAAATGAAAGCTCTATCAGTGAGAAGAAAAGGAGGTAAAATTCATTTGGGTGGTAAGTTGCATGACCGAGCAATAAACGGTGAAAGTAGTGTAGGTCAGAAGTGTAAAAAGTGGCCTGGTCTTTCAGGGTGTTTAAGCTATAGGGGCTGAGGTGGTTAAAAACTGCACCCTCAAACTGAATTTACTCATTTTGTTAACATTTTTACGTGTTCCACAGGAATTAAGACAAAATGTAGTTGAAATTGAACTTTTTTTTTGTAGAATTACCAATTTAATCCATTGCAGCAGGGCCTGACAATGCTGTATGCTGATCACCTTGCAGATTTAAATGATGTGGCTCTTAAATTCACCAATCTGGGTTGCATAGGGTATCAATTTGTTTTCCAGATGCAGCAGCAAAGTCTATAATGTCATATTACGTAGCAGTGTATAACATAACATTACTGAACAGTACATTACCAAAAAAATTGCAGATACCCCTGTCCACTGGGGTACTACATATGGACATACAGCAGCGATCAGGAGGGAAGGTGAGTCATTTGGGTTTTGGAGGGCACAATTTTTCAAGTGGTGTAGTGAGCATCTTAATCCAACAGGCATTTCATAGAAATTAGAAACAATTGGCTGTGAAAATTAAAAATGTAAATTTTTCCACTAAAATGGATGTCGTATATCTGGACTTCTCCAAAGCATTTCACACTGTACCACATAAAAGGTTAGTATATAAAATGAGAATGCTTGGACTGGGAGAAAACGTCTGTATGTGGGTAAGTAACTGGCTCAGTGATAGAAAACAGAGGGTGGTTATTAACGGTACACACTCAGATTGGGTCACTGTCACTAGTGGGGTACCTCAGGGGTCAGTTATGGGCCCTATTCTCTTCAATGTATTTATTAATGATCTTGTAGAAGGCTTGCACAGTAAAATATAAATTTTTGCAGATGACACTAAACTGTGTAAAGTAATTGACACAGAAGAGGGCAGTATACATCTACAGATGGATCTGGATAGATTGGAGGCTTGAGCAGATAAGTGGCAGATGAGGTTTAACACTGACAAATGTAAAGTTATGCACATGGGAAGGAATAATGCAAGTCACCCGTACATATTAAATAGTAAAACACTGGGTAACACTGACATGGAAAATGACCTAGGAATTTTAGTGAACAGCAAACTAAGCTATAGAAACCAGTGTCAGGCAGCTGCTGCCAAGGCCAATAAGATAATGGGTTGCATCAAAAGGGGCATAGCTGCCCGTGATGAGAACATAGTCCTGCCACCTTACAAATCACTAGTCAGACCACACATGGAGTACTGTGTACAGTTCTGGGCTCCTGTGAACAAGGCAGACATAGCAAAGCTGGAGAGGGTTCAGAGGAGGGCAACTAAAGTAATAACTGGAATGGGTGGACTACAATACCTTGATAGATTATCAAAATTATGGTTATTCACTTTAGAAAAAAGACGACTGAGGGGAGATCTAATAACTATGTATAAATATATCGGGGGGTCAGTACAGAGATCTTTCCCATCATCTATGTGACGAGGGGACATCCTCTGCATCTGGAGGAAAGAAGGTTTCTACACAAACATAGAGGAGGTTTCTTTATGGTAAGAGCATTGAGACTATGGAACTTTCTCTACCTGAGGAGGTGGTGATGGTGAGTTCACTAAAAGAGTTGAAGAGGGGCCTGGATGTATTTCTGGAGTGTAATAATATTACAGGTTATAGCTACTAGAGAGGGGGCGATGCAGGGAGTTATTCTGATTGCCTGATTGGAGTCGGGAAGGAATTTTTTTTCCCCTTAAGTGGGGAAAATTGGATTCTACCTCACAGGGTTTTTTATTGCCTTCCTCTGGATCAACTTGCAGGATAACAGGCCGAACTAGATGGACCAGATGTCTTTTTTCGGCCTAATAAACTATGTTATTTTGTTGCTTTAGGTCCACATTTTTAATTTTCACAAGGGAAAACAGGAGAAAAATCACCCCAAAATGTGTTACTCAATTTCTTCCAAATACAGCAACACCCTATCTGGTCATTAACTGCTATGTAGGCACACCGCACGATCCAAAAGGGAAAATTCCAATTTTTCCACAGGCATGCCATTTCAGTGCCCAATACGTTGTGCCCAATTTCAGTATTTGTGTCAATCTCTTCATAAAACCTGGAACCTGTGGCTGTACCCAGAGGTATTCTAACATAGGTTATACATTATAATGTCATACCTTACCCTTGGAGCAGGTGTTGGTGGAATTTTACCCTCCGTTTAAAATATATAAGGGAATTGTCTACACAAATTATTTTATCAGGGAGATACCTCAGCAAACTTAGTACTAAAATGGTCGAGAGCTGGCTTAATTTTAAATAGGCAGTCAAATCAGTCATTGTCAGTAATTATTATCATTATGATTAGAGATGAGCAAAGTTCTAAAGTTCTCTAAAAATCTGATTCGACTGCTTCGCCGAATTTAACAAACAAATTTGCTTTGTGATGAATTACTTCAACACTAAGCGCATTTCTTTATAAATAGTGGGTGCAATGACGACTGCATCGCCCCCTCGTCATTGAACCCCTCAGATGTTGCATTCATTGCTGATCATGGCAGTTGAGATCCATATTAAAGCATTTTACTGTTAGCAAATAAAAAAAAAATGTAAATTATACTTTCCTGATTCATTTGATTGCGAACAGGCCAAAGTGGCCATCTTGCTTGAAAATCAAGCTCAAAATCTCATGGGAGCAAGATGGCCGCGGCGGCCTCTTCGCACTCAAATGGATAAGGTAAGTATGATTTTTGAATCATTTTAACCTCCATTTCAGGAAAAATCGATTCGTTACCACGAAGCATGAGGAAGTTTGGGTTTGCGGCGAATCAAATTTTTCCTGAAGTTTAGATCGAAGTCCACTTCGTAAACTTTGATTCACTGAACGATAATTATAATTAGAGATGAGCTAATTGAAGCTGACGAAGTGGAATTTAAGGAAAAATTTGATTTGCAACGAATGCGAATTTCCTCGTGCTTCGTGGTAACGAATCACATTATTCCTACAATGGCTGCTGCACGTGTGAGGACATGGAGAAAGGATGTCTGGGAAGGTGGGATCACCCAGACTGACATGCATGCAGCCAATCAGCAGCCCTATAAATACGGTGGCCATCTGTCACGAGGGTATCGAGAACCACGCCTGACTCCATTATACCCGGGGTCAGGAAGTCGCAGCGGTTGGCTGCACGCTCTATTTAAGATAGGGCTGTTTTCCTTATGGTAGCTTTCTGGGTTTGCTTTGCAAACCCTTTTGGCTCACTCAGGGATTCGTAGCTCCTTCTCCTCAGCTGTTCCTTGTTCAGCACTCCCAAACCTCCTTAAATTCCTCTCTCACACTTCTCTGGTTGCCAGATATAGAGCTTCCTGCCTGGACATCTATTCTGACCTTCTGGAGCTGTGTTGCTGCGTTCTCTGGTAGTTGGTCCAGAACGCTACCCTCCGGATCCCTGTTGGACCTTTGTGGTCTATTGTGGTCGCCCACCTGGGTGTATGTGTTTGTCTGTTTTGTCTGTCCTCTCCCTGGTGTTTCCCTCTTAGTGACAGTGGTGCGGACTAGCGATCCCACCGGCCCGTTCACTATCTAGGGCTCATTTTAGGGAAAGCCAGGGTTTAGGCACGTGATCGCCGCACGGGTGAGGAACCCGTCTAGGGACGTCAGGGCAGTCAGGTGCCAGCCGCAAGGTGAGTTAGGGGTCACCACCTTTCCCTCTCCCTTGGGCAGGGCTTTCCCTTTTTTCCTCCCTGTGCGTGACGTCGGTCATTACATTATATCTGGCCCTTATTTTGTGTATGAAGAAAAGGGCCCACTACCCTAGGTGTGGGGAAATATCCTTATTAAAATTTAACTTTTATAAAGTATGCAATAAAATTTATACACCTAGGGATGCAACAATGTAACACATAAACAAACATATAAAGGGGTCCTTGTGAGGGTACCCCACTGCTGGTATAGCAAAAAGGAATTGGACCTGCTGCGCCTATCCAGACGCAAGCAGTCTTACCCGACCAACACGAGGGCTAGGATCAGCTCAGGTATGGAGAAGTCTCCTGGGCCAGATGGAGTCTGTGCAGGCAGAGGGAGTATTGGTTCTGTGCCCTATGTCACCCTATATACTTGGTAGGAAGGGGACTGCTCCCATACTACCTGTCTATACAGAGCACTCGCCCTAAAAAGGGCGACCCCGTCTGGATACCTGTCCCTAGTTATGGACCTGATCCCTAGCGCTGTTGAGAAAAGATGTGGAATCTTCAGACCTACCTTCGTGGCACGTTTCTGTCGTGTCGACTCCTCAGGGGAAGTTGGTACAAAAAGAAGAAAAAAACGCATATAGCATGGATGACCGCAGGTACACAATCAAGTGGACCATACAGCCAGAGATGCAAAGCAGGGCTCTATAAGCCAGAGTGAGAACCAATAAACAGACACCCCTGGTGTTGAAGTGCTGTATAGTGGCATACACAGCCGTGGGTCCAGAGAATGATCCCCACGGCCGGAGATGCCAGAGGTAGCTCTATCAGCAAAAATCAGAGCCGATGGGCAGGCACTCCCAAATGTTGAAGTGCCGTGCAGCAGAGTTATGGATGTTCCTCTGCACGTTGGTGTGTGGGGATATGGTGATCCTCACTAAAGGTAAAGTCCCACTAGTTCCGGGGTTCCTACGTTTACCTGCCACACCGGTACATACCTTTGTGGGGTTTAAATAAAGCCCACACGCGCCTCTCCTGAATGGACCGCCCTGTGATCGTCCGCGCCGGCGTCTGACGTCATGCGCACGCGCCGCACATGTATTGCGCATGCGCCGCGCCGAAAAGACGCCAGACCCCGGCGCCCGACACCACATGATAGCGGCAGTCAATCATGGTCATGAGAAGGCCGTGGGAAGGTGCGGTTGCCTAGGAGACGATGACAACAAAGCGGCAACCCTATGGAATGCCTCCTGATAGAAGCGTCCATAGCGACGCTGTGACACAGAATCGCAGCAAAGTAAAAACTGACATTTCCTGCAGGGTGCTTGTTGGACTAGAAAATGCTGCAGAGGACTGACGGAAAAGATTGAACATATGACTGAAACCCAGAAGGTAGTCTCGGTTCCTATGTCAATCATATGAAGCACCCATAATCCAGCCTTTCATTGAGGCCTAGTGGTGCGGTGGTTTTTAAGCAGAATATCCAACGGGATTCACGTTGGAGAAAAAGTTTGTCCCAGTCACCCCCTCTAATGGGGGGCTTCACTAGGTCAATGCCCAGAAACACCAAGGATGCCCTACCATTGTGTACAGTGTGTACGTGTTTGGATAGTGGGGTATCCCGTTTATGTGAGATGTCCCCCAGATGTTCTCCTATCCGTTTCCTAAACTCACGTATTGTTTTCCCTACATACTCCATCCCACACTCGCACTGAATGCGGTATATAACCCCTCGAGATTTACAGTTGATAAAGTGTGGGATGGTGTATGCATGGCCTGTCACGTGACTTACAAAAGTTTTTGTGGTCTGTACGCGTTTGCACGCAATACAGTTCCCACATTTGTGGCAACCCACAATGTTTGACCGTAGCCAAGTGGACTTAGTGCGGCTAGGTGCAAAGTGGCTGTGGACCAGTTTGTCACGTAGATTAGGCCCCCTTCTGTAAGTGATCTGAGGCTGGTCTCCCAGCACATCCTGCAAATCTGGGTCCATTTTAACCACCTCCGGACCGCCTAACGCAGGATCGCGTTCCGGAGGTGGCAGCGCTGCGCACAGTCACGCATATACGCGTCATCTCGCGAGACGCGAGATTTCCTGTGAACGCGCGCACACAGGCGCGCGCGCTCACAGGAACGGAAGGTAAGAGAGTTGATCTCCAGCCTGCCAGCGGCGATCGTTCGCTGGCAGGCTGGAGATGTGTTTTTTTTAACCCCTAACAGGTATATTAGACGCTGTTTTGATAACAGCGTCTAATATACCTGCTACCTGGTCCTCTGGTGGTCCCCTTTGTTTGGATCGACCACCAGAGGACACAGGTAGCTCAGTAAAGTAGCACCAAGCACCACTACACTACACTACACCCCCCCCCCATCACTTATTAACCCCTTATTAGCCCCTGATCACCCCTAATCACCCCTGATCACCCCATATAGACTCCCTGATCACCCCCCTGTCATTGATTACCCCCCTGTCATTGATCACCCCCCTGTAAAGCTCCATTCAGACGTCCGCATGATTTTTACGGATCCACTGATAGATGGATCGGATCCGCAAAACGCATCCGGACGTCTGAATGAAGCCTTACAGGGGCATGATCAATGACTGTGGTGATCACCCCATATAGACTCCCTGATCACCCCCCTGTCATTGATTACCCCCCTGTCATTGATTACCCCCCTGTAAAGCTCCATTCAGATGTCCGCATGATTTTTACGGATGCACTGATACATGGATCGGATCCGCAAAACGCATCCGGTCGTCTGAATGAAGCCTTACAGGGGCATGATCAATGACTGTGGTGATCACCCCCCTGTCATTGATTACCCCCCTGTAAAGCTCCATTCAGATGTCCGCATGATTTTTACGGATGCACTGATAGATGGATCGGATCCGCAAAACGCATCCGGACGTCTGAATGAAGCCTTACAGGGGCATGATCAATGACTGTGGTGATCACCCCATATAGACTCCCTGATCACCCCCCTGTCATTGATTACCCCCCTGTCATTGATTACCCCCCTGTAAAGCTCCATTCAGATGTCCGCATGATTTTTACGGATGCACTGATACATGGATCGGATCCGCAAAACGCATCCGGTCGTCTGAATGAAGCCTTACAGGGGCATGATCAATGACTGTGGTGATCACCCCCCTGTCATTGATTACCCCCCTGTAAAGCTCCATTCAGATGTCCGCATGATTTTTACGGATGCACTGATAGATGGATCGGATCCGCAAAACGCATCCGGACGTCTGAATGAAGCCTTACAGGGGCATGATCAATGACTGTGGTGATCACCCCATATAGACTCCCTGATCACCCCCCTGTCATTGATTACCCCCCTGTCATTGATTACCCCCCTGTAAAGCTCCATTCAGATGTCCGCATGATTTTTACGGATGCACTGATAGATGGATCGGATCCGCAAAACGCATCCGGACGTCTGAATGAAGCCTTACAGGGGCATGATCAATGACTGTGGTTATCACCCCATATAGACTCCCTGATCACCCCCCTGTCATTGATTACACCCCTGTCATTGATCACCCCCTGTAAAGCTCCATTCAGATGTCCGCATGATTTTTACGGATGCACTGATACATGGATCGGATCCGCAAAACGCATCCGGTCGTCTGAATGAAGCCTTACAGGGGCATGATCAATGACTGTGGTGATCACCCCCCTGTCATTGATTACCCCCCTGTAAAGCTCCATTCAGATGTCCGCATGATTTTTACGGATGCACTGATAGATGGATCCGATCCGCAAAACGCATCCGGACGTCTGAATGAAGCCTTACAGGGGCATGATCAATGACTGTGGTGATCACCCCATATAGACTCCCTGATCACCCCCCTGTCATTGATCACCCCCCTGTCATTGATTACCCCCCTGTAAAGCTCCATTCAGATGTCCGCATGATTTTTACGGATGCACTGATAGATGGATCCGATCCGCAAAACGCATCCGGACGTCTGAATGAAGCCTTACAGGGGCATGATCAATGACTGTGGTGATCACCCCATATAGACTCCCTGATCACCCCCCTGTCATTGATTACCCCCCTGTAAAGCTCCATTCAGATGTCCGCATGATTTTTACGGATGCACTGATAGATGGATCGGATCCGCAAAACGCATCCGGACGTCTGAATGAAGCCTTACACGGGCGTGATCAATGACTGTGGTTATCACCCCATATAGACTCCCTGATCACCCCCCTGTCATTGATCACCCCCCTGTCATTGATCACCCCCCTGTCATTGATCACCCCCCTGTCATTGATCACCCCCCTGTCATTTATCACCCCCCTGTCATTTAGCACCCCTCTGTAAGGCTCCATTCAGATATTTTTTTGGCCCAAGTTAGCAGAATTTTATTTTTTTTTTCTTACAAAGTCTCATATTCCACTAACTTGTGTCAAAAAATAAAATCTCACATGAACTCACCATACCCCTCACGGAATCCAAATGCGTAAAATTTTTTAGACATTTATATTCCAGACTTCTTCTCACGCTTTAGGGCCCCTAGAATGCCAGGGCAGTATAAATACCCCACATGTGACCCCATTTCGGAAAGAAGACACCCCCAGGTATTCCGTGAGGGGCATATTGAGTCCATGAAAGATTGAAATTTTTGTCCCAAGTTAGCGGAACGGGAGACTTTGTGAGAAAAAAATTAAAAATATCAATTTCCGCTAACTTGTGCCAAAAAAAAAAAATTTCTATGAACTCGCCATGCCCCTCATTGAATACCTTGGGGTGTCTTCTTTCCAAAATGGGGTCACATGTGGGGTATTTATACTGCCCTGGCATTCTAGGGGCCCCAAAGCGTGAGAAGAAGTCTGGTATCCAAATGTCTAAAAATGCCCTCCTAAAAGGAATTTGGGCACCTTTGCGCATCTAGGCTGCAAAAAAGTGTCACACATCTGGTATCGCCGTACTCAGGAGAAGTTGGGGAATGTGTTTTGGGGTGTCATTTTACATATACCCATGCTGGGTGAGAGAAATATCTTGGTCAAATGCCAACTTTGTATAAAAAAATGGGAAAAGTTGTCTTTTGCCAAGATATTTCTCTCACCCAGCATGGGTATATGTAAAATGACACCCCAAAACACATTCCCCAACTTCTCCTGAATACGGCGATACCAGATGTGTGACACTTTTTTGCAGCCTAGGTGGGCAAAGGGGCCCATATTCCAAAGAGCACCTTTAGGATTTCACAGGTCATTTACCTACTTACCACACATTAGGGCCCCTGGAAAATGCCAGGGCAGTATAACTACCCCACAAGTGACCCCATTTTGGAAAGAAGACACCCCAAGGTATTCTGTGAGGGGCATGGCGAGTTCCTAGAATTTTTTATTTTTTGTCACAAGTTAGTGGAAAATGCTTATTTTTTTTTTTTTTTTTTTTTTCATACAAAGTCTCATATTCCACTAACTTGTGACAAAAAATAAAAACTTCCATGAACTCACTTTGCCCATCAGCGAATACCTTGGGGTCTCTTCTTTCCAAAATGGGGTCACTTGTGGGGTAGTTATACTGCCCTGGCATTCTAGGGGCCCAAATGTGTGGTAAGGAGTTTGAAATCAAATTCTGTAAAAAATGACCTGTGAAATCCGAAAGGTGCTCTTTTGAATATGGGCCCCTTTGCCCACCTCGGCTGCAAAAAAGTGTCACACATCTGGTATCTCCGTAATCGGGAGAAGTTGGGGAATGTGTTTTGGGGTGTCATTTTACATATACCCATGCTGGGTGAGAGAAATATCTTGGCAAAAGACAACTTTTCCCATTTTTTTATACAAAGTTGGCATTTGACCAAGATATTTATCTCACCCAGCATGGGTATATGTAAAAAGACACCCCAAAACACATTCCTCAACTTCTCCTGAATACGGGGATACCAGATGTGTGACACTTTTTTGCAGCCTAGGTGGGCAAAGGGGCCCACATTCCAAAGAGCACCTTTCGGATTTCACAGGTCATTTACCTACTTACCACACATTTGGGCCCCTAGAATGCCAGGGCAGTATAACTACCACACAAGTGACCCCATTTTGGAAAGAAGAGACCCCAAGGTATTCGCTGATGGGCATAGTGAGTTCATGGAAGTTTTTATTTTTTGTCACAAGTTTGTGGAATATGAGACTTTGTATGAAAAAAAAAAAAAAAAAAAAAAAATCATCATTTTCCACTAACTTGTGACAAAAAATAAAAAATTCTAGGAACTCGCCATGCCCCTCACGGAATACCTTGGGGTGTCTTCTTTCCAAAATGGGGTCACTTGTGGGGTAGTTATACTGCCCTGGTATTCTAGGGGCCCAAATGTGTGGTAAGGAGTTTGAAATCAAATTCAGGAAAAAATGAGGAGTGAAATCCGAAAGGTGCTCTTTGGAATATGGGCCCCTTTGCCCACCTAGGCTGCAAAAAAGTGTCACACATCTGGTATCCCCGTACTCAGGAGAAGTTGAGGAATGTGTTTTGGGGTGTCTTTTTACATATACCCATGCTGGGTGAGATAAATATCTTGGTCAAATGACAACTTTGTATAAAAAAATGGGAAAAGTTGTCTTTTGCCAAGATATTTCTCTCACCCAGCATGGGTATATATAAAATGACACCCCAAAACACATTCCCCACCTTCTCCTGAGTACGGAGATACCAGATGTGTGACACTTTTTTGCAGCCTAGGTGGGCAAAGGGGCCCATATTCCAAAGAGCACCTTTCGGATTTCACAGGTCATTTTTTACAGAATTTGATTTCAATCTCCTTACCACACATTTGGGCCCCTAGAATGCCAGGGCAGTATAACTACCCCACAAGTGACCCCATTTTGGAAAGAAGAGACCCCAAGGTATTCGCTGATGGGCATAGTGAGTTCATAGAAGTTTTTATTTTTTGTCACAAGTTAGTGGAATATGAGACTTTGTAAGGAAAAAAAAAAAAAAAAAAAAAATCATCATTTTCCGCTAACTTGTGACAAAAAATAAAAAGTTCTATGAACTCACTATGCCCATCAGCGAATACCTTAGGGTGTGTACTTTCAGAAATGGGGTCATTTGTGGGGTGTTTGTACTGTCTGGGCATTGTAGAACCTCAGGAAACATGACAGGTGCTCAGAAAGTCAGAGCTGCTTCAAAAAGCGGAAATTCACATTTTTGTACCATAGTTTGTAAACGCTATAACTTTTACCCAAACCATTTTTTTTTTACCCAAACATTTTTTTTTTATCAAAGACATGTAGAACTATAAATTTAGAGCAAAATTTCTATATGGATGTCGTTTTTTTTTGCAAAATTTTACAACTGAAAGTGAAAAATGTCATTTTTTTGCAAAAAAATCGTTAAATTTCGATTAATAACAAAAAAAGTAAAAATGTCAGCAGCAATGAAATACCACCAAATGAAAGCTCTATTAGTGAGAAGAAAAGGAGGTAAAATTCATTTGGGTGGTAAGTTGCATGACCGAGCAATAAACGGTGAAAGTAGTGTAGGTCAGAAGTGTAAAAAGTGGCCTGGTCTTTCAGGGTGTTTAAGCACTGGGGGCTGAGGTGGTTAAGGACCTCCCAATGCCGTTGAATGATGCGCCTAACCTGTTTGGAACCTCTATCATAGTTAGTAATAATCCTCATCACTTTTTGTTGCGGGCTAGGGGATTGATTGGGAGTGAGTAAGGAGGATCTTGGTCGAGACAGAGCGGTCTGAAATGCAGACCTTAAGACATGGTCAGGGTATCCCCTTATCTGGAATCTCCTCCTCAGATCGGCTGCTTGATTGATGAAATCACGTTTGTCCGAGCAGTTCCGTCTGAGTCGCAGATATTGGCCCTTAGGAATTCCACTCCTGAGAGGGAGCGGATGATTACTCTCCCATCTCAGGAGGGAATTCGTGGAGCTGACCTTCCTGTAAATGGAGGTATCAAGTTCACCTCTATTATTTTTGGAGATTTTGATGTCCAAAAAAGGTAAATTCGTGGGGTGTGATTCGCTCGTGAAGTGCATCCCTATTTGATTTTGATTAAGGTGCAGGACGAAGGCCTCAAAACCCACTTTATCTCCATTCCAGAGAATGAAGATGTCATCTATGTATCGCGCCCACAAGCCAATTTCAAGAGTGTCCAATGCTTCATCCTCACTGAAGACTATAGTCTCCTCCCACCAGCCCAGGAATAGGTTTGCGTACGATGGGGCACACGGGCTCCCCATCGCCGTACCCCTGAGCTGGTGGTAGGTCTTACCATCGAAGGAGAAAAAGTTTCGTGTGAGGGTGAATTCGAGAATGCACAGGACAAATTGGCTGTGGGCGCGATACTGACATCCCCGTGATCGAAGGAAATGCTCCACGGCGAGAAGGCCTAAATGATGTGGTATAGAAGAATATAATGCCTCCACATCGATGCTGGATAGGAGGCATGTCTCCTCCAATGTCAGACCCTCCAAGCGTTTAAGGAGGTCAGTGGTGTCTCTGACATGGGAGGGGAGAGCCGTCACGAAGGGTGCCAATATCTGATCAATGTAAATCCCCAAATTCTGGTTAAGATTATCCACCCCCGAAACTATCGGTCTCCCCTTCAGGGGATGAACCCCCTTATGGACTTTGGGGAGGCTGTAGAATGTGGATTTACGGGGGTATGCCGGAAATAAGAAGGCATATTCATCTGCTGTAATGATATTAGAGGTCTTAGCCTCATCTAGGATGATCTTCAGTTCCCGCCTGTAACCCTCAGTGGGGTCTCTATCCAGGATTTCATACGTATCTGTATCCGCTAGGATATTCCTACACATATTCTTATATTGCCCCGAGTCCATGACCACAATGTTACCCCCCTTGTCAGCGGGTTTGATGACAATATGGGGGTCATCCGCTAGTGTAGAGATGGCAGTGGTCACAGACCCGGCGCAATTGGAATAATGCGTAGTCACTCTTAAATCCTCCAGATCCCTGGTTACCATGTTTAGAAAAACGTCGATACAGGATAATTCATTCGCAGTGGGTGGCATCTTAGTACTTTTTAATTTTAAGTTGGTAAATGGGCCAGCGCCAGAAGCCAGTCCCTCTTCAATGCTCAGGGAACACAAAAATTGTACGTCACCCAATAGGTCAGTGGGGATCCCTAGCTCAAGGCACTGGCGCCGATCCATATGCTTATAGTGCTTATGCCACCTTAACTTACGAATGAACAAATTAATATCTTTAACGGATGAAAACCTGTCGAACTTGGGGGTAGGTACAAAAGATAAGCCTAGTTCTAAGGTCTTGATCTCATCCACGCTCAGAACGCGTGAGGAGAGATTAATCACTTGTGGGCCTAGAACTAGGTTGGAGGTTTCTGTGTGCGACTGCGCAGCGGGTAGTCCTGGGTTTGATTGAACTGGCCTAAAAAACGGTTATCCTGTCCCCTATAGGCACCCCGACCCTTACCCTTTCTATAGTTGCCCCTATTATTATGTTTGATCACCTTTGGAGCTGTATCTTTATCCGAGTCAGACAGGTCAGTTTCAGTAGAAGATCTCTCTGAATTACTTATTACTACCTCTCTTCTTGAGTTGCTAAGAGATGAGTAGATCCGGTTTTCTTTGAAGTCAGAGAGATCTCTAATGAACTGCCGGTGTTTTCTCTCTTTAAGATGATATTGATACTTTTCCAATGTCAGTTGGAGCTGTTTCTCCTTGTTCTGAAACTCTATTTCCTGCGAAAAAGTCTGCACTACCTCTGTGTATTCTGTCAGTTTCTGACTCAGAGCGGCTAAGGTATTTCTCTCCTCCTCCAACAGTAGCTTCATAAGCCTAAGAGAGCTGTTGGTGGCTTCGTGCTCCCATTTAGTAAGGAAGCCTGGATGTCGTGCACGTGCTGCTGGGAGGAGAGAAATACGTAGCCCCCTGGGGACAATACTGTTTTTAATGTAGTTGTCCAGACTTTGCACCTCCCACCAAGACGTAATCTGTTCCTTGTAGACCTGAGTAAGGTCTGCAAAGGCGGTTTGAAAAGAAGGTAGATATTTCTTCTGATGAAATTGTTTATCAGAGAATATCTCTTTTGCTTCATGAAGCCAGTTCTCTGCATCAAATCCTGTCGCCAGGAAACCTGCCATATCAGTAAGAAAGTACCAGAAATTGATAGAGGCTAATAGATGTATAGGCCTCACTGATATCTCAAGAAACAATATGAAGAAAAGGGCCCACTACCCTAGGTGTGGGGAAATATCCTTATTAAAATTTAACTTTTATAAAGTATGCAATAAAATTTATACACCCAGGGATGTAACAATGTAACACATAAACAAACATATAAAGGGGTCCTTGTGAGGGTACCCCACTGCTGGTATAGCAAAAAGGAATTGGACCTGCTGCGCCTATCCAGACGCAAGCAGTCTTACCCGACCAACACGAGGGCTAGGATCAGCTCAGGTATGGAGAAGTCTCCTGGGCCAGATGGAGTCTGTGCAGGCAGAGGGAGTATTGGTTCTGTGCCCTATGTCACCCTATATACTTGGTAGGAAGGGGACTGCTCCCATACTACCTGTCTATACAGAGCACTCGCCCTAAAAAGGGCGACCCCGTCTGGATACCTGTCCCTAGTTATGGACCTGATCCCTAGCGCTGTTGAGAAAAGATGTGGAATCTTCAGACCTCCCGTGCGGAGGTCTGAAGATTCCACATCTTTTCTCAACAGCGCTAGGGATCAGGTCCATAACTAGGGACAGGTATCCAGACGGGGTCGCCCTTTTTAGGGCGAGTGCTCTGTATAGACAGGTAGTATGGGAGCAGTCCCCTTCCTACCAAGTATATAGGGTGACATAGGGCACAGAACCAATACTCCCTCTGCCTGCACAGACTCCATCTGGCCCAGGAGACTTCTCCATACCTGAGCTGATCCTAGCCCTCGTGTTGGTCGGGTAAGACTGCTTGCGTCTGGATAGGCGCAGCAGGTCCAATTCCTTTTTGCTATACCAGCAGTGGGGTACCCTCACAAGGACCCCTTTATATGTTTGTTTATGTGTTACATTGTTGCATCCCTGGGTGTATAAATTTTATTGCATACTTTATAAAAGTTAAATTTTAATAAGGATATTTCCCCACACCTAGGGTAGTGGGCCCTTTTCGTCATATTGTTTCTTGAGATATCAGTGAGGCCTATACATCTATTAGCCTCTATCAATTTCCCTTATTTTGTGTAGGTTAAAAAAAAAAAATTTTTTTACCTACTTAGAATCCAGTATGGATCAAATTGCTCCTCTGTCCAAACAATCTCATGGCCTGTCTTTGGAGGTGGCAGGATTGAAGGCGTCGGTCCTCCAGCAACAGCAGCGATTGCAACTGACCGCAAGCCCAGCGGTTGCTACTGGTAACCAGGTTGTTGCGGAACCCAAGGTCCCTCTCCCTGACAGATTTTCTGGGGGAAGGGACAAGTTTTTGACATTCCGTGAGGCCTGTAAGTTATATTTTAAACTGCGCCCTTACTCCTCTGGTAATGAAGAACAGCGGGTGGGGGTTGTTATTTCCCTGCTGCAGGGGGACCCGCAGTCCTGGGCGTTCTCTTTACCTACTGATTCCTAGGCTCTTCGGTCAGTGGATGAGTTTTTCGGAGCCTTGGGTCTCATATATGACGACCCTGACCGAGTCGCACTGGCTGAATCAAGATTACGGAGACTCTTACAAGGAGAGCGGCCGGTAGAGGAGTATTGCTCTGAATTCCGTAGGTGGGCTACGGATACCCAATGAAACGACCCGGCTCTCAGGAGTCAGTTCTGCTCTGGGTTATCTGAAAGGGTTAAGGATGCGCTTGCATTATATGAGACCCCTTTTCCCTTGATGCGGTAATGTCCCTTTCTATCCGTATAGAGAGACGCCTTAGGGACAGGTTGAAAAAACCGGAGCAATTGGTAACCCCTCCTAAGCAGCAGTTAGTCTGTACGGACTTAGACGAGCCTATGCAGCTAGGAGGAACTACTCGTCAGGTCCGTCCTCCTGAGGCTCGCCGTAGGCGTGGGGTTTGTTTTTTTTGTGGGGAGAGGGGTCATTTCATTAATGTCTGTCCTTCTTTCCTCAGAAACAAAAGACCGTCGGAAAAACTACTAACCCCAGGCTGTGTGGAGGATGTCAGCCGGGGGGTATACGTTTCCTCCATACGTACATCGCAATTTGTGTTACCAGCAGTTATTATTTTTGGTGATAAGACGGAGACTATTTCTTTCTTTCTAGACAGTGGAGCAGGGGTAAATTTGATAGATGCCCATTTTGCCCGCACTTTGGGTTTGTCTCTCTGTACGTTACAGAGACCCATTCCCATATTCGCTATTGATTCTGCTCCCCTGTCTCAGAGAAACCTCACCCACATTGTTCATAATTTACACCTTCGGGTAGGGGACCACCATAACGAGATGCTTTCAGGTTATGTTCTGGAGGGGCTTCCCACTCCGGTAGTGCTGGGTCTTCCCTGGTTGGTAGCGCACAATCCAGTAGTGGATTGGCAGGCCAGGGAGATATTGGAGTGGAGTGAGCAGTGCAGAGAAAATTGCTTAAAAAGCAATTGCTTAGTCACCTCCATAACTACCCTACCTACATTTATTTCGGATTTTGAGGATGTTTTTTCTGAAAAGGGTTGTCAGAAGTTACCACCTCATCGTCCTTATGATTGCCCGGTTAACCTTATTCCCGGCGCAAAATTACCCAAGACCAGGTTATATAATCTTTCGGGTCCAGAGAGACAAGCCATGAAAGATTATATCTCCGAGAGCTTGGCTAAGGGACACATCAGACCCTCTTCTTCACCCTTGGCGGCAGGGTTTTTCTTAGTTAAAAAGAAAGATGGGGGCCTGCGTCCTTGCTTAGATTTTCGCGAATTAAATCGGATAACCATCCGAGACCCATACCCTCTTCCTCTCATTCCTGACCTGTTTAACCAGATTGCGGGTGCTAGGTGGTTCTCCAAACTTGATCTTAGGGGGGCCTACAATCTGATTCGTATTAAGGAGGGGGATGAGTGGAAGACGGCGTTTAACACCCCTGAGGGGCATTATGAAAATCTGGTTATGCCTTTCGGTCTGACCAATGCTCCTGCCGTCTTTCAACATTTCGTTAATGACATTTTTAGTCATCTAATCGGCAGGTTTGTGGTAATATACCTAGATGATATTTTAATTTATTCGTCTGATCTGAAAACACATGAGGTGCATGTCAGACAAGTACTGCAGGTCCTACGGACGAATGAATTATATGCTAAAATTGAAAAATGTGTCTTCGCCGTTCAGGAGATACAGTTCCTGGGTTATTTTTTATCTGCTTCAGGTTTCCGTATGGATCCTAGGAAGGTCCAGGCAATTTTAGATTGGGATCTTCCTGAGAACCTCAAAGCACTACAACGGTTCTTGGGCTTCGCAAATTTCTATAGGAAATTCATTAAAAATTATTCACTTATTGTAAAACCGCTTACTGACATGACTAGGAAGGGGACTGATTTTTCTAAATGGTCTGCCGCCGCTAAAGTTGCTTTTTCCTCTCTAAAAGAGTGGTTTACGTCGGCACCTGTACTAGTCCAACCTGATGTCTCTCAGCCTTTTATTGTTGAAGTCGATGCGTCAGAGGTGGGAGTGGGGGCGTGCTGTCTCAGGGTCCGTCTCCTGGCAAATGGCGTCCTTGTGCTTTCTTTTCTAAAAAACTATCTGCAGCAGAAAAGAACTACGATATTGGCAATAGGGAACTATTAGCTATTAAACTTGCGTTTGAGGAGTGGCGTCACTTTTTAGAGGGGGCAGTCCACCCCGTCACTGTGATTACGGACCACAAAAATCTTCTGTACCTCGAATCAGCTAAGCGTCTCACCCCTAGACAGGCTAGGTGGTCGCTATTTTTTACCAGGTTTAACTTTGTGATTACCTATCGTCCTGGCGCAAAGAACACCAAGGTTGATGCACTATCTCGTTGTTTCCCTGGAGGGGGTAATGTGAGTGATCCGGTGCCCATTCTTCAAAGAGGAGTGGTTGTTTCTGCGGTACACTCTGTTTTGGAGGGGAGGGTGTTAGAGGCCCAGGGGGACGCCTCGGTCTCTTGCCCCTCAGAGAAATTGTTTGTACCGTTGAACCTACGGTTCGAATTATTAAAGGAACATCATAATTCGGCACTTGCTGGGCACCCAGGTAGTAAAGCAACCTTGGAGCTATTGTCTCGTCATTTTTGGTGGCCAAGGTTGCGTCAGGATGTATTGGATTTTGTGTCTTCTTGTTCTATCTGTGCGCTGGCAAAAGTTTCACATACTCGTCCTGCAGGGTCTCTATTACCACTCGTCATTCCCAATAGACCGTGGAGACATCTGTCAATGGATTTTATCACTGACTTACCTTTGTCTGCGGGTAAAACAGTTATTTTGGTAGTAGTGGACAGGTTTAGCAAAATGGTACACTTCATTGCGTTACCCGCACTACCTAATGCTAAGACTCTTGCTCAGGTATTCGTCAGTGAAATCGTGAAGCTTCACGGGGTCCCCTCCGATGTTGTTTCGGATCGGGGTACCCAGTTTATTTCTAAATTTTGAAAAGCTTTTTGTTCCCGTTTGGGGGTACACTTGTCCTTTTCCTCAGCTTTCCATCCTCAGTCGAATGGACAGACTGAGCGTACCAACCAAAACCTGGAGACATATCTAAGATGTTTTGTGTCTGAAAACCAAGAGTTGTGGTCATCATATTTACCGTTAGCTGAGTTTGCTATAAATAATCGTCGTCAGGAATCCACTGGCAAGTCACCATTTCTTGGTGCATATGGTTTTCATCCCCAATTCTGTACTTTCAAAGAGGGGGGGTCTTCTAGGGTTCCCGAAGAGGAACGGTTTTCGTCATCTCTTTCATCGGTATGGCAGAAGGTGCAAGCTAACTTGAAAAATATGG
Organism: Bufo bufo; assembly: GCF_905171765.1. NCBI lineage: Eukaryota > Metazoa > Chordata > Amphibia > Anura > Bufonidae > Bufo > Bufo bufo. Next base: position 238,364,506 of record NC_053392.1, read on the forward strand.
GAGGTAAATACAAATGCATGGCTGATAAAAGACGGTCGCCAGGTCCGGACCTAGGAGTGAATGACTATGTGTGGTTGTCTACTAGGAATATTAAATTGAAGGTTCCCTCTTGGAAACTGGGTCCTAGGTTTATTGGCCCTTACAAAATTGTAGCCATCATTAACCCCGTGGCTTTTCGCCTGGAGTTACCTCAGACTTTTAAAATTCATAATGTTTTTCATAAGTCGTTACTCAAAAAATATGTTCCACCTCTAGAACCGTCACCGCTGACACCCCCTCCTGTTGTCGTGGATGGTAATCTAGAATTTCAGATATCCAAAATTCTTAATTCTCGTCGGGTCCACCGCTCTCTTCAATATCTGGTGCATTGGAGAGGTTACGGTCCCGAGGAAAGAATGTGGGTTCCTGCGTCTGAGGTAAACGCCGACAGGCTAGTTCGGGTTTTTCATGCCTCTCATCCTGAGAGACCTGGTCCTGAGTGTCCGGAGGCCCCTCGTAGAGAGGGGGGTACTGTCACGAGGGTATCGAGAACCACGCCTGACTCCGTTATACCCGGGGTCAGGAAGTCGCAGCGGTTGGCTGCACGCTCTATTTAAGATAGGGCTGTTTTCCTTATGGTAGCTTTCTGGGTTTGCTTTGCAAACCCTTTTGGCTCACTCAGGGATCTGTAGCTCCTTCTCCTCAGCTGTTCCTTGTTCAGCACTCCCAAACCTCCTTAAATTCCTCTCTCACACTTCTCTGGTTGCCAGATATAGAGCTTCCTGCCTGGACATCTATTCTGACCTTCTGGAGCTGTGTTGCTGCGTTCTCTGGTAGTTGGTCCAGAACGCTACCCTCCGGATCCCTGTTGGACCTTTGTGGTCTATTGTGGTCGCCCACCTGGGTGTATGTGTTTGTCTGTTTTGTCTGTCCTCTCCCTGGTGTTTCCCTCTTAGTGACAGTGGTGCGGACTAGCGATCCCACCGGCCCGTTCACTATCTAGGGCTCATTTTAGGGAAAGCCAGGGTTTAGGCACGTGATCGCCGCACGGGTGAGGAACCCGTCTAGGGACGTCAGGGCAGTCAGGTGCCAGCCGCAAGGTGAGTTAGGGGTCACCACCTTTCCCTCTCCCTTGGGCAGGGCTTTTCCTTTTTTCCTCCCTGTGCGTGACGTCGGTCATTACACCATCTTAGAGTCAGACATTTTCCAGTGTTCTGAGTGCAGGGACAGATGTGAGAAGGCACTAGGGACAGCAACTGATAAAACCTAATTGTGAAAAAAAACAATGTAAAAACTATTTATAAGTGCAGGGAAAGGATAGGGAGGAATCATTTCACAGCTTCTTAGTGCAGGGAGAGACTTCAAAAGGCGCTAGGGACAGTGCTAGAAAAGCGATTTACAAGTGCAGGGAAAGATTATTTGGGGATCCAAATAGACATTATGTAGCTCTGTCATTCCAGCAATTTGTTCTTGTTATTGGGGTGCAAATGCTATGTTGAAAACCCTTTAGTGGCCTATTTCAGTACAAAAAGAAAAATATATTCTCAGTTCACTTCTGCAGTTATATGTGTTAAAAGCGTTTAGTGGCCTATTTCAGTGCAAAAAGAAAACTATATATGCACTTTACTGTTGCAGTTATTTGTGGTGAAAGCGTTTAGTGGCCTATTTCAGTACAGAAAGAAAAATATATATACACTTCACTGTTGCACTTATTTGTGGCAAAAGCGTTTAGTGGCATATTTCAGTACAGAAAGAAAAATATATACGCACTTCACTATTGCAATTATTTGTGGTGAAAACGTTTAGTGGACTATTTCAGTACAAAAAGAAAAATATATTCTCAGTTCACTTCTGCAGTTATATGTGTTGAAAGTGTTTAGTGGCCTATTTCAGTACAAAAAGAAAAATATATTCTCTGTTCACTTCTGCAGTTATTTGTGGTGAAAACATTTAGTGGCCTATTTCAGTACAGAACTAAAAATATATTCTCAGTTCACTTCTGCAGTTATATGCGCACTTCACTGTTGCAGTTATTTATGGTGAAAGCATTTAGTGGCCTATTTCAGTACAAAAAGAAAAATTTATACACACTTCACTGTAGCAGTTATTTGTCGTGAAAGCGTTTAGTGGCCTATTTTAGTACAAAAAGAAAAATATATTCTCAGTTCACTTCTGCAGTTATACAGTACAGACCAAAAGTTTGGACACACCTTCTCATTCAAAGAGTTTTCTTTATTTTCATGACTATGAAAATTGTAGATTCACACTGAAGGCATCAAAACTATGAATTAACACATGTGGAATTATATACATAACAAACAAGTGTGAAACAACTGAAAATATGTCATATTCTAGGTTCTTCAAAGTAGCTACCTTTTGCTTTGATTACTGCTTTGCACACTCTTGGCATTCTCTTGATGAACTTCAAGAGGTAGTCCCCTGAAATGGTTTTCACTTCACAGGTGTGCCCTGTCAGGTTTAATAAGTGGGATTTCTTGCCTTATAAATGGGGTTGGGACCATCAGTTGCATTGAGGAGAAGTCAGGTGGATACACAGCTGATTGTCCTACTGAATAGACTGTTAGAATTTGTATTATGGCAAGAAAAAAGCAGCTAAGTAAAGAAAAACGAGTGGCCATCATTACTTTAAGAAATGAAGGTCAGTCAGTCAGCCGAAAAATTGGGAAAACTTTGAAAGTAAGGGCTATTTGACCATGAAGGAGAGTGATGGGGTGCTGCGCCAGATGACCTGGCCTCCACAGTCACCGGACCTGAACCCAATCGAGATGGTTTGGGGTGAGCTGGACCGCAGAGTGAAGGCAAAAGGGCCAACAAGTGCTAAGCTTCTCTGGGAACTCCTTCAAGACTGTTGGAAGACCATTTAAGGGGACTACCTCTTGAAGCTCATCAAGAGAATGCCAATAGTGTGCAAAGCAGTAATCAAAGCAAAAGGTGGCTACTTTGAAGAACCTAGAATATGACATATTTTCAGTTGTTTCACACTTGTTTGTTATGTATATAATTCCACATGTGTTAATTCATAGTTTTGATGCCTTCATAGTCATGAAAATAAAGAAAACTCTTTGAATGAGAAGGTGTGTCCAAACTTTTGGTCTGTACTGTATGTATTGAAAGCATTTAGTGGCCTATTTCAGTACAAAAAGAAAAATATATTTTCAGTTCACTTCTGCAGTTATATGTGTTGAAAGCGTTTAGTGGCCTATTTCAGTACAAAATTAAAAATATATTCTCAGTTCACTTCTGCAGTTATATGTGGTGGAAGCGTTTAGTGACGTATTTCAGCACAAAAAGAAAAATATATACGCAGTTCACTGTTGCAGTTATTTGCGGTAAAAGCGTTTAGTGACGTATTTTAGTACTAAAAGAAAAATATATAGGCACTTCACTGTTGCAGTTATTTGTGGTGAAAGCGTTTAGTGGCCTAATTCAGTAAAAAAAGAAAAATATATACACACTTCACAGTTGCAGTGTAACGGTCACGTCCACACACACACAGGGGGAAGGATAGTGACCACTGCGCTCCACCCTCACCCCTTGCCTTGCCTACTTGCCTCACGAGTCCTGATGACAGGGGACAACTGGACGACAGTCCCTAACTTAGGATACGTGCAGGGAAGACAGACAAGACAAAATACGGAACATGAACGGACCGGGTCAGAACCAAGAGAGCTACGCAGTACAAAGGGTTAAGCAAAGAATGGTCAGGAGAAGCCGGGGTCAAATACCAGGAGAGTAGAGAAGTACAAGAGAAGTCCTAAGAGAGTAATCAGGTGGGAGCCGAGGTCACAATACCAGGACGGATGCGCAGTACAGGAGGAGCAGGCAAAGGATCGTCAGGGAACGGAATCAGGTGAGTATTCAGTAGTCCAACAAATAGCCAGGAACCTAGAAATTAACAGGCAACCTGTGGCTAGCAGTCTGCCTGTATTTATAGTGGGGAGTGAAGGTCATGTGACGTGGCCAGCGTCACATGACCGACAGACCAACCAGTTGAGCACCGAGTGATCAGCTCGGTGCTCAAGGCAGACTTAGGAGCAGGAAGCCACCGAGCAGTAAAGCCGCCCTGGGAATATGGTCAAACACAGATCCTCATTCCCAAAGCTAAGCAACAGTTCTGTGGGCAATGGGGGACCGAGTGCACCTTCGGAACCCAGTTACATGCAGTTATTTGTGGCAAATGATTTTAGTGGCCTATTTCAGTACAGAAAGAAACATATATTCACAGTTCACTGCTGCCCCATTATGTGTTGAAAGCATTTAGTGGTGTATTTCATTACAGAAACAAAAATATTTTCTCAGTTCACTTGTGCAGTTATATGTGTTGAAAGCATTGTGACACAGTGAGGGGTTGTGTCTGGCAAGACAGGTATTTTCCTCCCAGCATGTGCGGCTGGGCTGGTTTCCAGCCAGGTGAGGTCAAATACCGGACCGGAGTTTAAGTGCTGGTCCGGGTTTTGGCAGCATCTGGCTGTCCTTAAATAGGCAGCTGGGCTCAGCAGAGAGGTCTCTGTTTTTGGGATCTGAGGCTTTTTGCCGTGCTGGAGGTCTGAGAGCCGCACGCTGGGTAAACAGGCTTCCTAAAGCCTGCTGTGGACTACAGGAGGCAGAACTGCCAGCAAGGTGACTTGTGTTATATGAACTTTCCATTGTGTGTGAATTAACACCAAGGCTGCAAAGTTACGTGCTGTTTTGTGCAATTGCCTCAAGTGTGAATAAACACTGACGTTTTGAGTTATGAACTTGTATTTTGCCTCTGTACTGCGCCCGCTTAACCTATCTACCAGAGTGAAACCCCACAGCGTTTAGTAGCCTATTTCAGTACAAAAAGAAAAATATATACACACTTCACTGTTGCAGTTATTTGTAAAATAACTGTATAAAAATATATTCTCAGTTCACTTCTGAATTTATATGTGTTGAAAGCGTTTAGTGGCGTATTTCAGTAAAATAAGAAAAATATATTTGCATTTCACTTCTGTAGCTATATGTGTTGAAAGCGTTTAGTGGCGTATTTCATTACAAAAGAAAAATATATTCTCAGTTCACTTCTGCAGAAGTGCCAGGCCATGCACAGAGGAGTGGCAGAAGCCTAAATGTTTGTGGCGCAGGCAGAGATCGCAGTAGAGTAAGGGGTTGTGGCAGCAAGAGTCGCAGAGAATCACTCCTGGTGTCATCTAGCGGTCGTGTCTTCACCAGCAACCCAGCGGATCTTGATTGGTTATCCACTTCATCCCAAGTGACATCAGACACCCCCAGCCAACACTCGGTGGGTTTGTTAGAGACAACCATTAGTTGGCATGGTCCGGTAGCAGGCCCTTTGCTCAACTTTTCCTCCACTAGACGGTCAAGGAGTGATGAGGAGAGTAGCATAGGAGCTGGTGTTGCGAGCGGTCAGGCTCCTGATCCAGAGACAGTTGAGGAGGACATCAGTGACTTGCAGACAGTATTCAATGATGATGATGTACCTGATCGCACTTGGGAGCTGGGTGACGAAGGGGCTTCATTTTTCCCCTCTTTATATAATAATGTAATGTTATAAAATCTGTTGTCTCCATGATAACTCTGCAGCGTGGGGGCCCCGTCTGGCTTCTACACACTTTCAAAATAATCCTTTAGCGGGGCGAATAGATGCCGGATGACCCGGACGTTCCATGACCTTCTCGGGAGCTTCCGTAGGGAGCAGCGGAGCAGACGTCCATATAGTTCGGGGGAAATCCGAAGACCCTGCACCACAGGATGTTCTCCTTCCCATCCATGATGACTAGGAACTCGTGATTAGGGTTGAGCGAACCCGAACTGTAAAGTTCAGGTTCGTACCGAACTTTAGGATTTTTGGACCCCGGACCCGAACCCGAACATTTCCGTAAAAGTTTGGGTTCGGGTTCGGTGTTTGGCGCTTTCTTGGCGCTTTTTGAAAGGCTGCACAGCAGCCAATCAACAAGCGTCATACTACTTGCCCCAAGAGGCCATCACAGCCATGCTTACTAATGGCATGGCTGTGATTGGCCAGAGCAGCATGTGACCCAGGCTCTATATAAGCTTGAGTTACGTAGCGCTGCACGTCACTCTGCTGTTACAAGTGTAGGGAAAGGATGCTGCTGCACTTGTGATTTCAGGGAGAGAATAGGAGAGAATCTAACTCAGCGATCTACCTGGAAATAGTTGTGTGGGTGCAGGACACAATCGTTTTACCCTGCCCTGAGGCCATTGACCAAAAAAAAAAAACTTTTATATTTCTGTTAGTTAGGTGGGTGGCGGCGGCGACCATTTTATGCATGCTCAGTGCACCAGCACTGCATCTGAGCTTTTGGGACATTGCAAATCACCATTTTTTTGGGGCAAACTACAACATCTGTATTAGTCAGTGTGCAATTTAAGGTAGAAATACACCCATCATTTTCTGGGGTTTAAAAAACACTTTTTTTTTTTTTAAAAACTGTATTTTCCAGATCTGCAAGTGTTATTTTCAAGTTTAATATATACAGCTTTCATATTCTGTTAGCAAAAAAATACTTTTTTGGCAATCTACAACATCTGTATTAGTCAGTGTGTAATTTAAGGTAGAAATACACCCATCATTTTCTGGGGTTTGAAAAACACAATTTTTTTTTCAAAAAACAGTATTTTCCAGATCTGCAAGTGTTAAATTCTAGTTTAATATATACAGCTTTCATATTCTGTTAGCAAAAAAAGACTTTTTTGGCAATCTAAAACATCTGTATTACTCAGTGTGCAATTTAAGGTAGAAATACACCCATCAGTTTCTGGGGTTTGAAAAACACACTTTATTTTTTTTCTTTCACAAAACAGTATTTTCCAGATCTGCAAGTGTTAAATTCAAGTTTAATATATACAGCTTTCATATTCTGTTAGAAAAAAAAAGACTTTTTTGCAATCTACAACATCTGTATTAGTCAGTGTGCAATTTAAGGTAGAAATACACCCATCATTTTCGGTGGTTTGAAAAACATCCTTTTTAAAAAAAAAAAAACTGCATTTTCCGGATCTGCAAGTATTAATTTCAAGTTTAATATATACAGCTTTCATATTCTGTTACCAAAAAAATACTTTTTTGGCAATCTACAACATGTGTATTAGTCAGTGTGCAATTTAAGGTAGAAACACACCCATCATTTTCTGGGGTTTGAAAAACACACTTTTTTTTTCAAAAAACTGTATTTTCCAGATCTACAAGTGTTAAATTCAAGTTTAATATATACAGCTTTCATATTCTGTTAGCAAAAAAAAAGACTTTTTGGCAATCTACAACATCTGTATTGGTCAGTGTGCAATTTAAGGTAGAAATACACCCATCATTTTCTGGGGTTTGAAAAACACACTTTTTTTTCAAAAAACAGTATTTTCCAGATCTGCAAGTGTTAAATTCAAGTTTAATATATACAGCTTTCATATTCTGTTAGCAAAAAAAGACTTTTTTGCAATCTACAACATCTGTATTAGTCAGTGTGCAATTTAAGGTAGAAATACACCCATCATTTTCTGGGGTTTGAAAAACACACTTTACAAAAAAAAAAAAAAAAACTGTATTTTCCAGATCTGCAAGTGTTAAATTCAAGTTTAATATATACACCTTTCATATTCTGTTAGCAAGAAAACACAATTTTGGCAATCTATAACATCTTGATTAGTCAGTGTGCAATTTAAAGTAGAAATACACCCATCATTTTCTGGGGTTTGAAAAACACACTTTTTTTTCAAAAAACTGTATTTTCCACATCTGCAAGTGTTAAATTCTAGTTTAATATATACAGCTTTCATGTTCTGTTAGCAAAAAAACACAATTTTGGCAATCTATAACATCTTGATTAGTTAGTGTGCAATTTAAGCTAGAAATAAGCCCATCATTTTCTGGGGTTTGAAAAACACGCTTTTTTTTGTCAAAAAACACTATTTTCAGGCCTTGCAGCATCAGCACGTGAAATTACAGGCTTATATACTGCTGTCAAATTCAGTTGTTAAACAAACACTCGTTTGGGCACAAAAAAAATTGTTGGCAGCCTTTGATGCAGATGTCATTGTGAGATACATCCTTAATATATTTGGGTTACATTCAGAGATTTTAAATACCGCCATTTGGTGCACAAATATTGAATTCGGGCCTACACTGGTTCAGGCCCTGTGAGATACACCCTCTACATTCAGGGGTTTGAATCAGGGATTTGAAATACAGCCATTTGAAAAACAGCCATTTTGTGCAAAGATATATTTACTTCAGGCCTACAGTGGTTCAGACTGTGTGAGATACTCTCTCTACATACAGGGGTTTGATTCAGGGAATTGAAATACAGCCATTTGAAATACAGCCATTTTGTGCAAAGATATATTTACTTCAGGCCTACACTGATTCAGACCGTGTGAGATACTCCCTCTACATAAAGGGTTTTGAATCAGGCATTTGAAATACAGCCATTTTAAATACAGCCATTTTGTGCAAAGATATATTTACTTCAGGCCTACAGTGGTTCAGACCGTGTGAGATACTCCCTCAACATACAGGGGTTTGATTCAGGGATTTGAAATACAGCCATTTTAAATACAGCCATTTTGTGCAAAGATATATTTACTTCAGGCCTACAGTGGTTCAGACCGTGTGAGATACTCCCTCAACATACAGGGGTTTGATTCAGGGATTTGAAATACAGCCATTTTAAATACAGCCATTTTGTGCAAAGATATATTTACTTCAGGCCTACAGTGGTTCAGACCGTGTGAGATACCCCCTCTACATACAGGGTTTTGAATCAGGCATTTGAAATACAGCCATTTGAAATACAGCCATTTTGTGCAAAGATATATTTACTTTAGGCCTACAGTGGTTCAGACCGTGTGAGATACTCCCTCTACATACAGGGGTTTGCTTAAGGCATTTGAAATACAGCCATTTGAAATACAGCCCTTTTGTGCAAAGATATATTTACTTCAGGCCTACAGTGGTTCAGACTGTGTGAGATACTCCCTCTGCAGCCAGCCAGAACCGCAGGGGCGACACATGAGGTGCACGGTGGGCCGATGAGAGAAATAATAGTACAGTTCATCGGTTTACTCACGGTTAGCAGAAAGCCTCCCTGGGCCAGCAGCACAGTGTTGAGGAAGACAGCACAAAATCCTCCGGGGCACCAGCCTAGATGGAGGTTGAGGTGTCCTTGATGGCAGAGGTGTTTAGGGTGCTTATGGTGGCTGGGTCCCTTGGTGGTATTTGTCGTGACGCCAGTACCGTTAATGGTGGTACAACCGGTTGTAATTAAATTAAAGAATGAAGTAGACAGTGGTAGGATACAACTCACAACTTTTACTGAAGTTGGTTCCAGTTGCGGCATATACATCCAGACAAAATACAGTCTTTTGTTCTTTAGAGGAATTCTTTTAATCCACTGTTAATAGGTTTGGCTGTTTTTTTTTTACTTAGCTTCAAGGTCCTTTCTAAACCAGTGTAATTTGGTGAGGTTGCCTGTAATACTTATTGGTATGCTTAGTCCTATTTTTTCTGTATCTTCCAAGCCCTTGAACAGGTAGCTAATCTGTATTCTTCAATGTATGGTGAGGCTGCCTGTAGCTAGATTGTCCTCCACCATGTGCAAAGGTGCCCAGTAAGCCTTAGGTAGTGGCTGTTATCACCGATGTCTCTCTTTTAGCTTGGTTTTCTTCCAGGGACGCAAATACTATCCTCTGGTTGTAGGATGTAGGAACTAATAGAATCACAGGAGGAAAACACTCTCCTGCGCCTCATACCTTGGCTCTACCTCATTGCTGCATCAGACTTCACCCACTACTCTGTGGCGTGTAGCCTCAGCTTTACAACTGACTCTACTCCTCTCTACACTCCTCTCCATTCTCTACCCTCTCCACCACACTAGGCCTGACTAAAGTATTTTTATGTAGTAAGTGCTATCCCCATCTAGTGGTGGGATGTATAAATTACACCAGACCAGCCTATGAACAGGGATACAACAGGTGTTGTAATACAAAATGACATGCAATATGATAATGCCGTTTCACAGTAATTTTGCAGTTCCCACGTGTCCTGAGTGGGACGCTGCACCTCTACATACAGGGGTTTGATTCAGGGATTTGAAATACAGCCATTTGAAATACAGCCATTTTGTGCAAAGAAATCTTTAATTCAGGCCTACATTGATTTAGGGCGTGTGAGATCCCCCCTATACATACAGGGGTTTGATTCAGCCATTTGAAATACAGGCATTTGAGATACAGCCATTTAAAATACAGCCATTTTGTGCAAAGAAATCTTTAATTCAGGCCTACACTGATTCAGGGCGTGTGAGATCCCCCCTATACATACAGGGGTTTGATTCAGCCATTTAAAATACAGCCATTTTGTGCAAATAAATCTTTAATTGAGGCCTAGTCTGGTTCAGGCCATGTGAGATACACCCTTTACATACTGTCGTTCTTTTCTACTATTAATTAAACACCAATTTAGGGCAAAATCCTAAATTCAAAAAACATGAGGAGAGCGTCAAATAAGGGACGTGGCCCAGGTCACGGTGCTGCTGATGGAGCTCCTGTTGCAGGGAGAGGACGTGGTCGATCTGTGCCAGCTACATGCACAAGTGAAACCCCTTCCTCAGTTGCGAGTAGGCGACAAAACCTGCAGCGGTATTTGGTCGGGCCTAATGCTGCTCTACGAATGGTGAGGCCTGAACAAGTACAGGCGATAGTAGATTGGGTTGCTGACAGTGGATCCAGTTCCTTCACATTGTCTCCCACCTAGTCTCCTGCTGAAAGACCACAGTTGGCACCTGCAGCCGATGTCCATCAGTCTTTCACCTCACCCCCTTGCAAATCAGCTAAGCAGTCTGAGCCCCAAGTCATGCAGCAGTCTCTTCTGCTTTTTGATGACTCTGTTAGCAGGGTTTCCTAGGACCATCCACCTAGCCCTGCCCCAGAAGTGGAAGAGATTGAGTGCATCAATTCCCAACCACTTATTTTTCAAGATGAGTACATGGGAGGACCATCGCAGCACGTCTCGAATGATGACGAAACACAGGTGTCAACTGCTGGGGCTTTCGAAAGTGTGCAGACCGACAAGGAAGTCAGGCATGAAGACTGGGTGGAAGATGATGTGGATGACGAGGAGGTCCTCGACCCCACATGGAATCAAGGTCATGCGAGTGACCGATGTAGTTCGGTGGAAGAGGCGGTGGTCGCACAGAGCCACCAGCACAGCAGAAGAGGGAGCAGGGTGCAAAAGTGGAGCCCTGTCCTCTAGACAGTACGCCTCCTACTGACCACCGCAGCAAGGGACCGAGCACACCAAAGCCAGCTCCAAGGAGTTCCCTAGCGTGGCAGTTCTTCAGACAATGTGCTGAGGACAAGACACGAGTGGTTTGTACACTGTGCAATCAGAGCCTGAAGCGAGGCATAAATGTTCTCAACCTGAGCACAACCTGCATGAGCAGGCATTTAAGTGCAAAGCACGAGCTGCAGTGGAGTAGACACCTCAAAAATCAAGAAAGGTCTCTGGCTCCTCCTGCTTCCTCTTCTGCTGCAGTCGCAGCCTCTTCATCCACCTCTGGAGTGACAGTGCCACCTGGCACCCCACAAACAGAGGATCTGCCAGCAACACCAACACCTGGGTCACCAAGCATCTCCACAATGTCCCACGGAAGCGTTCAGCTCTCCATATCCCAAACGCTGGAGAGGAAGAGGAAGTAATACCTACCCAAACCGCGATCTCTAGCCCTGAATGCCAGCATTTCTAAATTACTTGCCTTTGAAATGCTGTCATTCCGTCTGGTGGAGACGGATACTTTTAAAGGCTTTATGGCGGTGGCTGTCCCACAGTACGTCGTGCCCAGCCGCCACTACTTTTCAAGGCGAGCCATCCCTTCCCTTCACAACCAAGTAGGGGACAAAATCAGGTGTGCACTGCGCAACGCCATCTGTGGCCAGGTGCACCTGACTACGGATACGTGGACCAGTAAGCACGGTCAGGGCTGTTATATCTCCATAACTGCACACTGGGTAAATGCAGTGGTGGCTGGGCCTGAGGCGGATAGGAGTTTGGCGCATGTCCTTCCACCACCGAGGATTGCAGGGCGCTTCAGTTTGCCTCCTGTTGCTTCCTCCTCCTCCTACTCTGCTTCCTCATTCTCTACCAGCTCTTCATCCGGTCAGCGTAACACCTTCACCACCAACTTCAGCACAGCCAGGGGTAGCAGGCAGTTTTAAAACTTATCTGTTTGGGGGATAAACCCCACACCGCGCAGGAGCTGTGGACGGGCCTTGAACAACAGACCGATGAGTGGTTTGTGCCAGTCAGCCTCAAGCCCGGCCTGGTGGTGTGCGATAATGGGCAAAATCTCGTAGCAGCTCTGGGACATGTCAGAGCTGCTGCATAAAGTGTGGGCCGTCTGTGTGCGCTTTCAGCGTTCTCACCCTGCTGCTGCTGCCTGTCAGCGCTGCAGCGTAACTTCAGCCTTCCCGCTCACCGACTCATATGTGACGTGCCCACAAGGTGGACCTCCACCTTGCACATGCTGGCCAGACTGCGAGCAGCAGCAGGCGATAGTGGAGTTTCAGCTGCAGCACGCACGGGTGAGTCGCTCTGCGGAACAGCACCACTTCACCACCAATGACTGGGCCTCCATGCGAGACCTGTGTTCCTTGTTGCACTGTTTCGAGTACTCCACCAACATGGCCAGTGCCGATAACGCCGTTGTCAGCGTTACTATCCCACTTCTATGCCTCCTTGAAAAAACGCTCCTGGTTATGATGGAAGAGGATGTGGCACAGGAGGAGGAGGAGGAGGAAGAAGGATCATTTCGTAGGGTTTCCGGCCAGTCATTCCCAAGTGGCTCCGAGGGTGGGTTCCTGCACACACAAACCCAAGGTACACAATTGTCCAGCCAGGGCACAGTTCTGGAGTATGAGGAGGTGGAGGAGGAGGAGATGGAGGAGGAGGAACCATGTTCACAGCAGGGTGGCACCCAGACCAGCTCATGGCCATCACTGGTGCGTGGATGGGGGGATACAGAGGACACAGACGATACACCTCCCACAGAGGACAGCTTTTCGTTGCCTCTGGGCAGCCTGGCACACATGAGCGATTACATGCTGCAGTGTGTCCGCAACGACCACCGAGTTGCCCACATTCTACAAGGACAACATAGCATCCTTAATTCCGTCACTGGAGCGTGATCGTAAGATGCGCGAGTACAAGCGAACACTGGTAGATGCGCTGCTGGTGGCATTCCCACCTGACAGCGGGGGCACAGTGGAAGCACAAGGCGAAGGCAGAGGACGAGGAAGAGGTCGCCAACGCAGCTGGGGCACCGCCAGCACCTCAGAAGGCAGGGTTAGCATGGCTGAAATGTTGAAAAGCTTTGTCAGCACGCCACAATAACCAGCACCACCAGCTGATATGGAACGTCTTAGCAGGAGGCAGCATTTCACCAACATGGTGGAGCAGTATGTGTGCACACGCCTACACGTACTGAATGATGGGTCTGCCCCCTTCAACTTCTGGGTCTCCGAATTGGGCACATGGCCTGAGCTTGCCCTTTACGCCTTGGAGGTGCTGGCCTGCCCTGCAGCCAGTGTGTTATCTGAACGTGTGTTTAGCACGGCAGGGGGCGTCATCACAGACAAGCGCAGCCGCCTGTCCACAGCCAATGTGGACAAGCTCATGTTCATTAAAATGAACTAGGCATGGATCCCTCAGGACTTGTCCGTACCTTGTGCAGAATAGACATGTATACCGGCACTAAGCAGCCATTGTTATACTGCAGCGCAGTTGCTCATGTTTGTATTTTGGATATTTCACACTCTTTTGGAGTGTACCTTAATTTTACCAAATTAAATTAAACCCAAAAACCTGTGATGGCTATCTCGTCCTCCTCCACCGCCGCTTCCACCTACTCCGCTGCGTCCACCGCCTCCTCAAACTCCTACTCCATATGGAACTCCACCTCATAAATCCATATATTTTTTTTTTGGACGTGTTTTATTTTATATCATTCCACTAGTTTGTCATTTACATTTTAGGGTAAAATTCACCAATTTTTGGGTGTATAGTACCACTGCTATACCTAGTAGACAGGTTAAACAAAGAAAAAAAATTGTCATTTACTTTTTCGGGTTAAGTTAACCAATTTTTGGGTGTATAGTACCACTGCTATACCTAGTAGGCCGGTAAAAAAAAAATTGTCATTTACATTATAGGGTGAAATTCACCGATTTTGGTGTGTATAGTATGACTGCAATACCTAGTGGAACGGTAAAAAAAATGAAAAAAAATTGTCAGTTACATTTTCTGGCGAAATAAACAAATTTCTGGGTGTATAGTACCACTGCTATACCTAGTAGACAGGTTAAAAAAAAATTGTCAGTTATATATTGTGGTGAAATTCACCAATTTTTGGGTGTGATGTACCACTCCTATACCTAGTAGACCGAAAAAAAATTAAAAATTGTCAGTTACATTTTTTGGTGAAATTCACAAATTTTTGGGTGTAATATACCCTCCTCTACCTAGTTGACAGCTTGATAAATTTCAATAATTTTTCTGTTACATTCTTGGGTTGACATTATACAATTTTAGACGTGAATAAACACCTGCTATGCATAGGTGACAGGGAATAAAATTTTAGAAATTATTCAGTAATTAATGTGCACCACATCCTTACAATCAATGCTTAAACTTTGAAAGTTGTCACACTTTTATACTTTAATAATTTCTCCCATATTTCAACTCTAATTTTAAATTTGAAAAAATTGATCCTCCCTTAAATTTGGTCTCTTTTTCTCACACTCCCTCTCCGGCCTGGAACCCTGATTCCCCGCCACCCGTAATCACCATGGTAGGCGCATAAAAGAACATCGAAAGTTGATAGAGCAGATATCAAATTGGATCGTGAACATCACGGGGACGTGCGACATGGTGGGGCAGTAAGTGTGCACACGCCTACACAAACTGACTGACAGGGGTTAGCCCCTGCAACTTCTGCGTCTCCAAATTGGGCACATGGCCTGAGCTTGCCCTTTACCCCTTGGAGCTGCTGGCCTGCTCTGCAGCCAGTGTATTGTCTGAACGTGTTTAGCATGACTGGAGGGGGTTATCACAGGTTATATTTCCCAATGTTTTGGGGTGTACCCTAATTTTAAAAATAAAATTTAAAACAAAAAAACAGTGTAGGCTACCTCCTCCTCCAACGCCGCTTCCACCGACACCGCCACATCCACCGCCTCCTCAACCTCCTACTCCATATGGACCTGGTCCTCCTAGATCAAGATTATTATTTTTTTATTTTTACGTATCTTATGTTATTTAAAGTCATTTCCCTATCCACATTTGTTTGCAGAGCACTTGCCATGCTCTTAATCACATTTTGACGCCATTTGCAGCCCTCTAGCCCTTTCCATGACATTTTTACAGCCATTTTAGTGCTCAAAAGTTCGGGTCCCCATTGACTTCAATGGGGTTCGGGGTCAAGTTCGGGTGCCGAACTCGAAGTTTTTTCCGAAGTTCGGCCGAACCCCTCTGTGACAAACTGCCATTTGCCACTGGGCATTGTAGAGGACTGATGGCTAGCCTCCTGCCCTACGACTATGGCCCCGGGACATATTACCCTTCAAGAACAGAACTATGCTGCATGTCTGGACTGTTCTTAGGACCGAACGCGGTCAGCGGTGTATACTAAAGAATCTATGGAACTGTTTTGGGCAGGAAATTGTGCTTGCGGTCGGTCATAAAGGACTTCCACTTAACTTTTGATCCGCTGGAGGGATTTGTGTGATTTTTGGAAGTGTTTATGTTTGATGTATGCTGAGTTTAAATATGTAATTTTTATGGAGATGGAATGTATGGTTTTAAAGTTACAGTGTATGTTTAAAAACTGTATTTTTACTGTCTGTGATAGTTATGTTAATCCATAATTATATCCCAGACAGAAGGGAGGATTTTGTGTATTCGGGTGGGGATTCCTCTCCTATTGTTCCCACATGTGTATTGGTGATCTCCCTTTGTCCTGGGAGATAATTGAATTGCACTTCGGGTGTCTCCAGGGAAGAGAGGAGGAAACCATGATGCATTGTGGGGACCAGCATAAATACGGGCGGGTAGCCCTCAATAAAGAGTTCAGCTCAGTTCCTGTTTTTCTAACCCTTCAAAACACAGCCTTGTCTCGTTATTGGAGGGAATTGCTGTGTCACGCTGGGGATTGCTATGCTCTGCATATTCCCTGGAGGAGAGATCTTTCCCACACGGTCCTGAATGCTGGAGGTTCGTTCAGGGTGGAAGGAAGACGGCGCGGTTCCAGTTAAGCTACGGCGGTTGTGGAGTCTGCGGTGCTTGTGGTGTCCAGTGCGGTGCTTGTGGTCCTCGGCGCAAGCTAGGAAGCGTCCATTAACGGAAGCGGATCCGTTACACCCTCGAACCCGAACATCCAGGTGTCCGCTCAACTCTATTTATTTCCACCCAGTGTTGCATAAATTTTTCACCAAGATCTTGCATTGATGATGGTAGAGTCTAACTGCTGCGCAAAGGCTTCTCCAGCACATCCCAAAGATTCTCAGTGGGGTTAAGGTCCGGACACTGTGGTGGCGATACCTAATATGTATATTATTTTTTTATGTTTTTATGTATTTCACTTTAGCACAATAATAGCAGTTTTGAAACAAAAAAATTATGTTTTAGTGTCTCCATGTTCAGAGAGCTATAGTTTTTTTTATATTTTTTGGGCAATTGTCTTATGTAGGGGCTAATTTTTTGCAGGATGAGGTGATGGTTTTATTGATGCCATTTTGTGGGACATACGCCTTTTTGATCGCTTGGTGTTGCACTTTTTGTGATGTAAGATGACAAAAATGGCTTTTTTGTTACACCATTTTTATTATAATTATTTTTATGGTGTTTATCAGACAGGGTGGATCATGTGTTATATTTATAGAGCAGGTCATTACGGATGTGGCGATACCTAATATGTGTTTTTTTTTTTCAGTTTTTTATTATAAAATAAGTGGAAAGTGGCGTTTTTTTTTCTTTTTCTACTTTATTAATTTTATTACTTTATAAATTTTTATTAAAAACACTTTTTTAAACTTTTTTTTCTTTACTTTATTTCTGATGTTCACTTTTGGGGGTCTGATCCCCTATGCAATGCATTACAATACATCTGTATTGTAATGCATTGCCTGTTCGTGTACTACTGGATCTCCTCAGCACCCATAGAAGGCAGGTCCCGATGCTGTCCAAGGCATTGGGCAGCCTCTGCACGGCATCAGGCTGCCTTCTGACACATCGAGTCCCCTCCACAGCAGCGTGGGGACTCGATGCACTCCCCTTACCCGACACAAACTCCTTCTAAGTTGCATTCAGCCTGGACCACGGCATAGAAGGGGTTAATCCGCCGGCATCGGCTTTTATAGCGATGCCGGCGAATACAGCAGGGGCCCGGCTACCAGGGACTGCCGGGCCCCTGCAGTGATCGCACGCACCGCTCCGGTGCCCGCCCGATCACCATGACAAACTATTACGTCAAATTGCGGAAACGCAGTGGCTTCCATGACGTAATAGTACATCATGTGTCGGGAAAGGGTTAAGGACTATAGTTGTATCTGGCAGAAATAAAATTATTAGTGCAACCTGCACTAAATTGCGTGGAAATGTTAGAGACCCAAAAGTCCTTTTAAGGACTATAGTTGTATCTGGCTGCAATATCTATTATTAGCGTATTAGCGCTAACCTGCGCTAAATTGCGTGCAATTGTTAGTGCCACTTCTAATAGTGACACTACCTATGCTACATCTTTTATTTTACATTTGCGCAGCCTAAATATCTGACATTCAGCGCAATTGTTTGGCCGCTGGTGACAGCGACATTACCAGTGCTACATCTCCTGTATAATGTTTGCGCATCCTAAATATCAGTGACATTCATTCAGTGTAATTTTTTATTAGGCAGTGGTGACAGCGACATTACTTCCGCTATACCTCCTTTATAATGTTTGTGCATCCTGAATATTAGTGACATTCATTCAGTGTAATTTTCTATTAGCCGCTGGTGACAGTGACATTACTTGCGCTATACCTCCTTTATAACGTTTGTGCATCCTAAATATTAGTGACATTTATTCAGTGAAATTTTTTATTAGCCGCTGGTGACAGCGACATTACTTGCGCTAGACCTCCTGTATAACGTTTGCGCATCCTAAATATCAGTGACATTCATTCAGTGTAATTTTTTATTAGCCGCTGGTGACAGTGACATTACTTGCGCTATACCTCCTGTATAACGTTTGCACATCCTAAAACTATCTGTGACATTCTGTGTACTTTATTTGCCCATATACTTATAAAACCTGCACTACTGTACGTGTGGACATGTGGTCGAAGTCAGACCAGTGCTACCAGGTGGTCGGTTGGATTGCAGCAGATAATGCCTCCAGTCGGTAAAGCACCACCCTGTCTTCCACAAAGTCCAGTCTCAGTAGCCAAGAGTCTTGTCAACAGAATCCTCACCCTGATACTCCTTCCTCCCACCATAGAGAGTCTTGGCAAACAAGTGATCCCACACTCGGATATTTAGAGGAGCTCTTTTCATCACCATTCCTTGATTTGGGCCTCTTGACAAGACCGTTTGAAGAGGGACATGAGGAGATCTTGCGCCTGATTCCCAAACTCTTGAGCATCCACAGTCACAAGAAGATGACGGTGGGGAATGGCAATTAGTGTTTCACGAGGTGGATGATGATGATGAGACACAGTTGCCAATAAGTCAACCGCAATTAGTGTCTCAAGAGATTCATGATGAGGATGAGACACAGTTGTCAATAACTGAGGTTGTTGTTAGGTCAACAAGTCAGGAGGATAACTAGAGTGAGGAAGTGGAAGAGGAGGTGGTGGACGATGAAGTCACTGACCCAACCTGGGAAGGTGGCAAGCCAAGCGAAGACAGCGGTACAGAGGGGGAGGGATCCGCAGCACCGCAACAGGCTGGAAGAGGCAGTGGGGTGGAAAAAGAGAGAAGGCAGGCCACACCAAACAGGCCCGCAACTTTTCCCCGGAGCACCTCCTTGCAGCAATCTACCTTGCCAAGGGGTAGGTGTTCCGCAGTATGGCGCTTTTTTGGGAAAAGTGTGGACGATAAAAGAATTGTCATTTGCAACCTGTGCCGTACCAAAATGAGCAGGGGCGTGAACACTAGCAACCTCACCACCACCAGCATGATCCCCCACATGGCATCAAATAACCCTAATAGGTGGGCTGAACGCCTGGGTCCAGTGTCTGCGGGTCACACCACTACCTCCTCTTCCCCTGTGTTACGTGCTGGCCAATCCCCTGTCCAAGACGCAGGCCTGGATGCCTCCCGCCATGCACCTTGACCTTCGCAATCACCATCAGCTAGCACATCCACTTCTGTGTCCCACCGCAGTGTACAGATGTCTATACCCCAGGCCTTTGAACGAAAGCGCAAACACCCAGCCACCCACCCACAGGACATAGCACTAAATGTGTACCTTTCCAAATTGCTGGCCCTGGAAATTTTGCCATTTAGGCTTGTGGACACTAAGGCTTTCTGCGTTACTCTGTCCCCAGCCTTACACCAGCATGTGTCCCTTAACATCACCTGTGCCCTAACCAACGCAGTTATTGGGAAGGTTCACTTAACGACTGACACATGAACAAGTGCTTTTGGCCAGGGATTTCTCTGACGGCACACTGGGTGAATGTTGTGGAGGCTGGTAGCGAGTCATAACCTGGGATGGCACAGGTGCTACCGACGCCAAGGATTGCGGGCCCTACTTCCATCAGGGTTTCCGCCACCACCTGCATTAGTGGCTGCAACCCCCTTCTCCTCCTCCGCCTTCTCCTCCACTTCCTCCTCTGAATTATCATCTTGCAGCACCAGTCAGTAACTGCAGTGGGAAAGCGGCAACAGGCAGTGCTTTGACTGATCTGCTTAGGTGACAAACAACACACCGCCGCAGAGCTGTGGCATGGGATAAAGGTCCAGACTGAGCTGTGGCTCTCACCACTCAACCTAGAACCAGGCATGGTTGTGTCTGATAATGTCCGTAACTTGGTGGCAGTTTTGGAGCTCGGCAAGCTCACACACATATCATGAATAGCCCACGTGTTCAACCTAGTGGTTCAGTGTTTCTCAAAACCTACCCCAATTTGCCTGAGCTACTGGTGAAGGTGCGCCGCGTGTGCGTCCATTTCCGCAAGTCATCAACAGCTTCCGTTGGTCTGGCAACGCTGCAGCAGCGCTTGCAATTGCCAGCTCACTGACTGTTGTCACAAGGAGGGAAAAATTTTGGAAGATGTGAAGGAGTACGTAGCAGACTGTGTCAGCGTCCTCAGTGATCTGTCTGTGCCTTACAACTATTGGGTGTCCAAGCTGGACACGTGGCACGAACTGGCGCTCTACTCCTTGGAGTTGCTGGAATGCCTCGCCGCCAGCGTTTTGTCAGAGTGGGTATTTAGTGCTGCTGGGGGTATAATCAGGGCCGGCGCCACCTGTAAAGCGTTGGCGCAAGTTTTTTTTTTTTAAGTACGGCGGCGGGCCCTCCCCCGCACTGCCCAGAGAGAATGAGAGTGACAAGGGAGGGGGAGGGGGGAATGAGAGTGACAAGGGAGGGGGGGAGGAAATGATGAGAGTGACAAGGCAGTGGGGGGAAGAATGAGAGTGACAAGGGAGGGGGGGATGAGAGTGACAAAGGAGGGGAGAGAATGAGAGTGACAAGGGGGGGAGAAATGATGAGAGTGACAAGGGAGTGGGGGGAGAATGAGAGTGACAAGGGGGGGGGGGAGAGTGACAAGGGAGGGGGGGGAATGATGAGAGTGACAAGGGGGGGAATGAGAGTGACAAGGGAGGGCGAGAATGATGAGAGTGACAAGGGAGTAGGGGGAAGAATGAGAGTGACAAGGGAGGGGGGGATGAGAGTGACAAAGGAGGGGGGGGATGAGAGTGACAAGGGAGGGAGGAAATGAGAGTGACATAGGAATGAATAAGTCTGCAATTCCGTTCCGCAAAATGCAGAACGAAATTGCGGACGTGTGAATGGAGCCTAATAGGACACTATAGTCCCAGAACCAGTACAGTTTAATGTAGTGGTACTGGTGTCTATAGCCTGTTCCCGCAGAAAAGACGCTGTGCAGTACTGGTGGTAAAGGAGCACTATAGTGCCAGGAAAACAAATTCATTTTCCTGGCACTATATAGTTGTTAGGAGTGGGGCACCCTCGTGCCCCCCTCCCACTGGGCTGAAGGTTTTAAAACCCCTTCAGCCACTTACCTTTCTCCAGCGCCGGCACTGGGAACTCTTCTCCCCGATCCTCCTCTCTTCTGCAAATGCGCATGCGCACGCATTCAAAACTATGTTCCGCGTCTTCCCACTGTAATTTTCACAGTCAGAATCGCGGAAGCACCTCTAGCGGCTGTCAGGGAGACAGCTACAAGAAGCTTGATTAACCCTAAGGGAAACATAGCAGTTCTTTTCATTTAAATGCTGAGAAAGGGGTGGAACATATGTGATGTCATGATATGGGCAGATCATCTGATAAAGGGGGGGGGGGGGGGGGCGGCGTCAATTTTTATCTTGCCTAGGGCGGCAAAAATCCTTGCACCGGCCCTGGGTATAATAACTTATAAGCGTATATGCCTGTCAACTGAAAATGCTGACTGGTTGACTCTTATAAAAATGAACAAGGCCTGGATTGCCCCTGACTTTTCTACTCCACAGGGGGGAAAGCGGCTGAACATAAAGGCACTCTAAACGTGGCTTTTATGGTGTATTGAATACACTGTATTCCCTTGCACCCCTTCCACCACTAAAAAGGGTATATGGTTCAATCTCCCTTTTCTCGTCCTCCTCCTCCATCATATCAACATGTTTATTAGGCTTCCCTCGCTTCTAATGTTTTAGGGGGTCAGCTCAGCAGCAGGTTCTCACCCATAATGTTTTAGAGGGTCACCAGCAGGCTCTCGGCCATAATGTTTTTGAGGGTCACCAGCAGGCCCTCGCCCATAATGTTTTAGAGGGTCACCACCAGGCCCTCGCCCATAATGTTTTAGAGGGTCACCAGCAGGCTTTCAACCATAATATTTTTGTGGGTCACCAGCAGGTCCTCGCCCCTAATGTTTTAGATAGTCAGATCAGCAGCAGGAACTCGTCCCTAATGTTTTAGAGGGTCAGCTCAGCAGCAGACCCTCACCCCTAATGTTTTAGATGGTCAGATCAGCAGTAGGCACTCGCCCCTAATGTTTTAGAGGGTCAGCTCAGCAGCACACCCTCACCCCTAATGTTTTTGTAATTTTTGGCAGCCCTTTCACTTAGTGCATAGGCTTTATGAGTGTAGGAGTCTACCCGAACAATTGGACCACAATGTGAATGAGGCCCTCCTTTATGTGATATACAGGTTGTATTGGAGTGCCTCTTCCTTGTAATTTTTTGCAGCACTTGCACTTTATATACAAGTAAATATACAGGAAAGAAAGTTTCCTAACAATTTTTCCTCTAAAATTGATATTATCTTTTTGTGCGTATTATTGTCTGTAAAAGTGGCGTACTACTTGGACAACATCGTTCCCAGCAGCGACCTGGGAGTCCAAGATGCATCCAGACATCCTCTCCATGCTGTTCCCGAACCATTTCAGTGGTGTTTTTGTCAATTTCTGACCTTTTCCTGTGAACCAGACACCCTCCCCTCTTCAGAGCAAGGGTGCCTGGTTTAATGCTCTGGTTCTCCCATTGACTTCCATTGTGCTTTGGTGCTCTGTAGAGCACCCGAGCATCCCAAGGTGTTCTACTTGAGCACTTTGGTGCCCGACCAACACTAGTTACCACCCCTCTGTACCCTTACTGCAGACTGCTAGCAATTTCATAACTTTTAGTAGATATAATAAAGAAATGGGCAACATAGAATCATAAAAATAGATGTTCCAGAATCATTATTACACTGGGAATGCATGTAGATATTAAAACAGGCATGTCAGGAGTGGTGAAAGGTCCTCTTTAAGAGAACCACTGAACACATCCCAAGCATTTGTACACAAGGCATATGGACACAGGAAATATAAAAACAAATACTTTCTTAAACAAATGGTACAAGACACAAACATAAAAGTAGGGAACAGTGCAGACCTAGTCTCACCCGACCACTGTTCCTACCTTCTTGGAAAAATCTGGCCTAAACAACAGCCCCCCAACTTGTCGACAGTCCCTGTGCTGCTAAGTGCAATGACCTAGTCCACACACAAGGACCTATTGACACAGTTGGAACCCAAGCAGACCAAACAGACATGAATCAAGGTCACAAGTAACCCAGATCAAAGACACAGAATGAGGATTGGAATCAGGTTTAAGGCATAAACCAGAACCTCAAACAATAATTGCCTAATAATTAGATTTTTATTGGATTAATTTATCACAAGAGTTAAACATAAATTGCTATTCGGAATTAGTGACTTTTAAAAATACCTTTATTTTGTTATAGTGCGGGTATAGGTATGTTCATACCAAAAAAGGTGTACTACAATTTCAAAAGGATTTATATATAAATTTCTTTTGACAGGGGAGTAGTGACCCCTGGTAAACACATATGCTAGTGACACAGAAAAAACTGTCAATCGATTCAGGCGGATCGAGGATCAAATTGAAAAATAGTACACGGTCTGAGGAGGGCAGGGCAGACAAGATGCTTACCCTAAAAGCCCTAAAAACTGCTCAGCCCAGGGTAACCCCCTGATGGTGGAGGTTCCCTGTCCCCGAACCTAGGACTGTCAAATCCCTAGATTAACCCTGACCAGGGAAAGATAATGGAAATACAGTGACAGTATCAAAAAATAAATGTATATATACCGGAGGGGACCGGTGGTTCAGATGACCAGGGTCACCACCCCTCCTCTCCGGAATTCAAAAATAAATACAAACAAGTGGGTGGCAGGGGGTCCAGATGCTCTGGGGATCACCATTCCACTCCAATACACAGTACGCACGTTTTAAAATATGCCCATCTTATAACACAGACCTCAACGCGTTTCACCTGTATACAAACAGGCTCATCAGGAGGTGGGTAAACATTTGGACAAAGTCCAGCAAAGATGTAGATGTGACCAATGATACAAAAATGACAATATAATAAAACCGATACTTAGCTATAGATGGTCAATGGAGGGAGCGTAGATATAGTATTACCAAGGGCAAGATAACTACATCAACACGTGATACATAGTGCTGGTGCTGGCCAAAACTCCCCCAGTAGCCTGCTTTGGGCCCAGAACCCATGTGGATCAGGATACATACTGGAACTATGGCATTGGTCAGAACAGAAAATAACTAAAGACAACAGGTTGATCATATGATTTAGGGCTCATGCACACAACCATTGCCTGTTTTTCAGTCTGCAAATTGCAGATCTGCAAAACACGGAGACCGGCATGTATGTTCTTTCACTTTATAGAACCCAACGATAACCCTGGCTAAGCTCCAAAGATTCTTTGTGCAGATGGAACAAAGTTCCAGAAGGTCAACCATCACCACAGCACTCCACCTGTTACAATAGTGCCATTGTACTGTGTGCTCAGGTATTGGCTTCTTGTGGGTTTGAATTTGAGCCATTGTTTCTGGGGCAGTTCATGTTGCCACTCTTCCGTGTGTCCTGGACTCGGTTACTTGTGGGTGTGAAGTGGTGCCAATGTGTTTGCATTTCTACTCAGTTCAGTATTGTATAAATTAATGTTCCTTGGTCTTGTGTGTGCAACTGTTTGACTAATGAGTTTGTTAAGTCTGCCATATACAGTAGTTCCTGAGTTTGTGTCCTGCCCCTGGCATTGTAACATTGATTCTGTTGGATCTTTGCACATTCTGTCTTTGTCTGAATTCTGTAAAGTCTGTTAGATCTGTTCTTTGTCTGTTGGCCACCTAACTTTATATTTTGTTCAATATCTGTATTCTAATGAATTACCAAGTTTTAGTTCTTGTCTGATCTGCCTTGCAAAGTTTCAGAATCTGGACCTTTTGTGTCTGAACTGAACTGCCTGTTCCATCTTGCTAAGTTTTTGCACTTCTATCTACTATATCTGAACTGTGTCCTGAAGTTTGTTCCATGGATTCTGCATGTTCTTTGCCTGTTTGTCCTCAGTCTGGTTCTTCCTAGTTCTGTAAATGATCTTGCATGTGCTTCTGGTGCCACACAGTGGTGATTCTGACCTTTTGTGTCAGCTGCCAACTACACTGGGACTATTCAAAGAGGAAATTACTTGGTGGCTTTCCTGCAGAGAAGTCCAGATCCCTGTAGGGGTTAAAGATTGAATACCAGGGTACCGCCAAGATATCAACCTCAGGTCTAGCCCAAAATCAACCCCGTTAGTTGGTACAGTGGTTGTCAACCATTGTCCGTAACACCACCAGGCTGTAATCACTGCCAAAGGTGTTTAAACTAAGTAAAGGGTATCACTTATGTCAATACAATATTTTCCGTTTTTCATTTTCAATAAATAAATTAGCAAATATTTCAAGCATTCTGTTTTCACTTTGTCATTATGGGGTACTGAGTGCAGAATGATGAGGAAAAGCTTGATTTTTGTAATTTTATTTTAGCACAAAGCCACAACATAACAAAATGTGCAAAAGGTGAACGGGTCTGAAGACTTTTAGAATGCACTGTATATATAAAGAGAGCTATAACCCTAACCCTAACTTCACTGCAATCTATTGAAAGTTAATGATAATGATAACTGCAGCAGTACTACAGATATGTAGATCACAGTGGTGCACCACAAGTCCTAGTAAGGACCAAACGCAGCAGCACAAAGAAGCACAAAACCCTCTCTGCACTCTGTTCCTGACAGGAATGGTGGCATGCTTTGATTGGCTGTAAACATGGAGGTGATTGGTAAATAGCATCAATCGCCTCCTTTTTCAGCCACCTACAGTCCCCTCACTGTCTCTCTTAGGTGTCATTTGGGGAATTACTGTGCTTTTTTACTCAGAAATCCTGCCCCAAATCAATATAAACTAACCTATATATCACTGAGCCCAAATTCTCACCCTCTATCATATCCTGCTCTCAGATAAGGCACCTGAAATCGGCTGATAGATTGACGTTAAGTATGAGAAGGGGACCCCAAACACTGCTCTTGCACAGGTTTGTTAAGACCCAAAGATGACATGAGTATATTGTTATATATGACCAATTTTCATTAAAAATACCTTGATAATTTATCACTGTTAGTTTAGTTCAGTTACACTGGGCAATCACATTATGATTGAGAAGGAATGTACAAATCATGATAGCTGTTAAAGCCATGGCAAAAGTACAGTGGCCGATGTAGAGCTCCATTACCTTCCTGCAGAAATAAGTTCTGCCATACAACCAGTTCTATGCGTCTGGTTTGGCATTACAGATGCCAGTTTCGTTTTTTAATGCCTAAACCTTTAGGGGGTCATTTACTAAATGATATATACCTTTGCAGTGTGGTGCAAAGGTTATTCATGCCGCAATCTGCAACTTTTCCTCGCTCACGCCAGGTCTAAAAAATGGGGCGTGGTGTGGGTGTGGCCATCAGAAAGAAAATGTTCTAAATCTTCGCCAGCAAGGAAGCTGGAGGAGATTTAGACAGGGCATGGTTGTGCCGAACTTATGTAGAGGCCGGCACCTCTACATAACTTCGGCAGATCCGCCACTTGCGCAGGGTTATTAAGACTGGCATATAAAACGTTGGTCCTAATAAATGACCCCCTTAATGTTTAATGACTTCATTCTTACATCTCTTCACAAAATACTCATTTATAAATTCTGAGAGCAGGATTACTGTTGGGATTCTGGGTGCTGTGTTTTGGTGGCAGTGGTTGCCACATGGTGCTGCGCCAGATTAGAGTAGGTCTCACATGAAAGAGGCAACCTTGACATGGTGAGTGGGCCTATGCACTTCAAAATGGATACGAATGGCCTTATTACATTAAGTGGACTATGCCGTTGTATACTAATAACTAGTAATTATGTTGAAGAGCAATGTAAATTGTGCTGAGAAGCAACAGATCAATGCAGAGCTTGTGGATGTGTAACTCATTTTTTTCTCTTTTTGGAATTTTATTAGTGTCTTGCCTATCTTTCATGGTATCAGCACTTCTCCTATTGGTCCCAGGTGTTTTTAATAGCAGGAGACTGCATATAGGTTGAAGGCTACTTGGTCTCAGTTTAAGTTCTGAGACCACATGCACAGGTGAGCCCTAGACACCTGTTTCCATGGTGCAGTATTGCATGGTTGCTGCTGTGGCTCTTACGCTAGGCTTGTGGTTTGGTGGGGTCCAGTGCCAAGAGAGCTCAGTCTGGCGGCAGGGATGCTGTTGGGCTGCTTGGTCTCGCTATCTGTAGTTGCTGAATTTTGGCGGTGGTGGCTGACACGTGGTTCTTCACCAAATTACAGTAAGTCCCACTCCAAAGAGCCAACCTTGGACGTGGTGAGTGGGCTTATGCATTTTAATCAAAATGTATACAAATGGCCTTGTGTACAATAAGTGGACCATGACGTAGTATACTAGTAACTAGTAATGATCCTGAAGAGTAATGTAAATTGGGATGAGAAACAACAGATCAATGCATCCATATTTTTTTTCTCTTTTTGGAACTCATTTATACATTTTTCACTCAAAAACAAAAATTTTAAGAAGATTATACAATTTGTCAAGAATATTCTTCTAGGTTCATGTCATTATGGAAACCAGTCACTTTCAGATCTGTATGTTCCTTGTATGTTTTAGGACTGCTGCCCTCTTTTTAACAATGCACATGTGACCCCTGAACAGCAGGCTTACTAGAATATTCATGAGGCTGACTTCTGCATGGATGTTGCTCACCACACTGAAATCATTCAGTGCATGATATCAACAGTGGCGTACACTTTTGCTTCAATATCAGGGTCAATTTTGGGATGTTGGTCACTGAGAATGGCTCACTAGTGACGACTCCCATAGGATATGTCACTTTCCTGCAACTTGGAGCTCTGCAGGATTAGAGGAGATTCACCTAAAGTACATGGTGACTTGAGCATGATGAACAGAATAAATAAATATGACACATTGCACAATTACAAACCTTCCTGCAATACATACCGCATACAGAAGAGTACTCTGTCTCAGGAGCACATTATATTTATTTAGCCATTAGGAGTGTACTAAAAGCAAACAGTGGATAACAAGCCCTTAGTAGGAAATGAAATCATGACCTTATCAGCAGGGGATCATTAAATGGAGAAGGTGTATCGGTTGCTATGTTAAGTGCATACCCCAGGAGTAGTGATAAAGGTATGCGTGCTATTGGACTTCAAAAGAAGTGCAGCATAAGGAGAACGCTGGTGGACAGGATTTGGTGTATAGGATTTATGGTGGATGACCAGGTGTGAGCTATGGCTACTTCAGCTACACAGTTAAAACAATTTCTCTAATCTTAAAATTATACAGCAGTGTAGCCTATGTTAGTTTTATTTATTTTTTATGTGTCTGCCCCCTTTGACCTAAACAGAAGTATAACCCTGAAACAAATCTGTGCTGAGATGAAAAGACATAATTGTAGACTGTGTTCACATGCTGCAGATATGCTGCAGAAATTCCCGAGATTCATTTAAATAGGGTTTGCTAATCACAAGTACAGATGCAGAAACAGCCCCATTCAGATGTATGGAAAAAGATTTTTAGTTTCAGAAATGTCTGCAAATTTGCCTCATGTAAACAGCTATCAGCTATCTATTAAACAGGTTAAAACAGCACGGTGTATCCCAAAGGTTAGATGATGTATGTCCCTGCGAGATAAGACTTGATCAATGGTCCTTATCAGTATACGCCATACAAAGGACAGCTCTTTGGCCTCCACTGCCTTGCCCTCCCTAGTGGGCACAGATGCCGTGCTACTCACCAGGCTGCTGCCTCCATGCTTCTGCCTAGTGCTCTAGCCCCTGTCCCCATAGGGTGCAACTACAGTCACCTCCAGTCTCTTAAAGGGCTAGTGCATGGTCTTCCAAATCTTCCCTTAGCTAATGGCTAGGGGTCCCTAAGTATATAAGGCAAAGGGTTTCTGAGCTTTAGGTTCCCGGTGACCAGCAGAAGTTTTTAAATATAGTGCTTCTGTGATTCTCCTGCGTTCTACCACAGTTTATCCTGTGTTTAAGTTAATCCTGTCTCTCTGTCTATGTTTGTGTTACTGTCAAGTACCCAACCTGCATGCCCTGCCTGAGTCTTCACTACCATCCAGCCTGTTGGTTTGTCCTGTGACTTCATTTATCTACACTACCAGTGTGCAATCTTGATTTAGTAATCTGCATTAAAGTCTTATTGACTGTCGAGCCTTCTCCTGTGGTTTTCCTGTGGTTTTGGTGTGGTTTTCATTATCTTGAGCTCACAGTGCTTTCACCGAATACCCTGACCCTAGTGGGTCAACTGGCACTACAACGGGACTATTCCTGGAAGTAGCAGTTTGGTTGTTTCCCTAAAGCAAAGGCCAACTCCATGTATAGGTTGAAGGGTGAATACCAGGGGGGTGCAGGAATAATGCTCTTAGAGTTAACCAAAAGTAAAACTGGTTAGTTGATACAGTGGGTCCACACTCACGATCTGTAACCCAACGCAACATTTCAGCTGCTTATTGAGCCCCACCACTTGAAAATGGCCCAGTAAATGTCATAAATATTGTGCTGGGTGAATAAACTTCACTTTTGATTCAATCTGGTGGTGCTGCAACTTTGTATGGAGCCTATCTATTTATCCATCTAAAAAAGGACAAAACATATAAGCAAATAGCGGGTGCAGAAATTCCCCAATGGACTGGTACAAAAAGATCCACACAATCTATCCATCTATCTATCTATCTATCTATCTATCTATCTATCTATCTATCTATCTATCTATCTAATCATATCTATCTATCTATCTATCTATCTATCTATCTATCTATCTATCTATCTATCAATCTATCTATCTATCTACACTGCTCAAAAAAATAAAGGGAACACAAAAATAACACATCCTAGATCTGAGTTAATTAAATATTCTTCTGAAATACTTTGTTCTTTACATAGTTGAATGTGCTGACAACAAAATCACACAAAAATAAAAAAATGGAAATCTAATTTTTCAACCCTTGGAGGTCTGGATTTGGAGTCACACTCAAAATGAAAGTGGAAAAACACACTACAGGCTGATCCAACTTTGATGTAATGTCCTTAAAACAAGTCAAAATGAGGCTCAGTAGTGTTTGTGGCCTCCCTGTGCCTGTATGACCTCCCTACAACGCCTTTGCATGCTCCTGATGAGGTGGCGGACGGTCACCTGAGGGATCTCCTCCCAGACCTAGACTAAAGCATCTGCCAACTCCTAGACAGTCTGTGGTGCAATGTGACGTTGGTGGATAGAGCGAGACATGATGTCCCAGATGTGCTCAATTGGATTCAGGTCTGGGGAACGGGCGGGCCAGTCCATAGCATCAATGCCTTTATCTTGCAGGAACTGCTGACACACTCCAGCCACATGAGGTCTAGCATTGTCTTGCATTAGGAGGAACCCAGGGCCAACCGCACCAGCATATGGTCTCACAAGGGGTCTGAGGATCTCATCTCGGTACCTAATGGCAGTCAGGCTACCTCTGGCGAGCACATGGAGGGCTGTGCGGCCCTCCAAAGAAATGCCACCCCACACCATTACTGACTCAATGCCAAACCGGTCATGCTGGAGGATGTTGCAGGCAGCAGAACGTTCTCCACGGCGTCTCCAGATTCTGTCACGTCTGTCACATGTGCTCAGTGTGAACCTGCTTTCATCTGTGAAGAGCACAGGGCGCCAGTGGCGAATTTGCCAATCTTGGTGTTCTCTGGCAAATGCCAAACATCCTGCATGGTGTTGGGCTGTAAGCACAACCCCCACCTGTGGACGTCGGGCCCTCATATCACCCTCATGGAGTCTGTTTCTGACCGTTTGAGCAGACACATGCACATTTGTGGCCTGCTGGAGGTCATTTTGCAGGGCTCTGGCAGTGCTCCTCCTGTTCCTCCTTGCACAAAGGCGGAGGTAGCGGTCCTGCTGCTGGGTTGTTGCCCTCCTACGGCCTCCTCCACGTCTCCTGATGTACTGGCCTGTCTCCTGGTAGCGCCTCCATGCTCTGGACACTACGCTGACAGACACAGCAAACCTTCTTGCCACAGCTCGCATTGATGTGCCATCCTGGATAAGCTGCACTACCTGAGCCACTTGTGTGGGTTGTAGACTCCGTCTCATGCTACCACTAGAGTGAAAGCACCGCCAGCATTCAAAAGTGACCAAAACATCAGCCAGGAAGCATAGGAACTGAGAAGTGGTCTGTGTTCACCACCTGCAGAACCACTCCTTTATTGGGGGTGTCTTGCTAATTGCCTATAATTTCCACCTGTTGTCTATCCCATTTGCACAACAGCATGTGAAATTGATTGTCACTCAGTGTTGCTTCCTAAGTGGACAGTTTGATTTCACAGAAGTGTGATTGACTTGTAGTTACATTGTGTTGTTTAAGTGTTCCCTTTATTTTTTTGAGCAGTGTATCTATCTATCTATCTATCTATCTATCTATCTATCTATCTATCTATCTATCTATCATGTTGGTATCTATCTAGTATCTACTGAAGAAGGTAGTAAGCCACTTGTATAGTCAAACAAACATAAATGTTTAGTTAGCACTCAACCGAGCAGTGCTTGATTTGTGTTTTGGGCCTGAATGTAAAGACTATGCATTTATTTATTGCAACAGATTAGAGAACAAGCAAAGTCCCATTTAAAATGGACTTCTGTGTCAGTGTCTGACTGCATTTGATCCCATTTGGCCTACTGCGACTTCCCAAACTATCTATCTAGTATCTATCTATTATTTATTTTATTTTTTGCTTACTTATGAAGTGCAAAGATATTCCACAGCACGTTAGAGACATTGTCATCATTTGCTGTCCCATTGGGGCATGCAATAAAAATTCCCTATTAGTATGTCTTTTGGAGTGTGGGGGAAACCAGAGTACCCAGAGGAAACCCACGCAAACAAGGGGAGAACATATAAACTTCATGCAGATTTTGTCTTTGGTCAAACTTAAACCAAAGATCCCAACATTACAAGGCGCCACTGCAAACCACTAAGTCTATCTATCTATCTATCTATCTATCTATCTATCTATCTATCTATCAATCATCACAACTATCTATTATCTATCTATCTATCTATCTATTTATCTGTCTGTCTATCTATCTATCTATCTATCTATCTATCTATCTATCTATCTATCATCTATCTATCATGTACTATCTATCTATCTATCTATCTATCTATCTATCTATCTATCTATCTATCTATCTATCTATCGTCATATCTATCTATCTATGTATCTTCTTCCTTTATAGATACATACACTTTTTTGTTAATGAGTATTATGCTCCAGATTGTTCTCTAAACTAATGCTGCAAAGTATACCAGTTTGTTTTTGTGAATGATGTTATATTGGTATTTAATCTCTTTCCATCGTCTCAATTTTTCTGTATAATACAAGATGAAATGGGCAAATAACAGCTAACTGGGTATATTTTTATATTAACCCTAATAAAACTTATGATAAATGTTTAGAACATAAAAAATATACGAAAAATTACATAACACTGTTAAATGCTTACTTCATCGGTTTTTCTACAGGGTGTTTTCGGAGATCTGTGATGCTGGTACTTGTGTGATATTAGATACACATTACTTAAAAAAACTAATCTAAAAAGCCTTTTAAATCATTCAGCTCTTACTGTACCATAAAAATGATGTCCACATATCCTTCATAGGTAATGTCCCCAAGGAAAATTAATAATTAGGTTGCCACCAGAAATGACAGGAAAAAACAACATGACACACTGTTGATTCACAGAAGAACAGGACAGTGACACAGGCATTTATTGAGTTAAATAACTTGTAGAAACCATTAATGTTCAAAAGATATAGAAAGGTTACGCAAACTGTGTACACATTACACTACAGAGAGAAAGAAAATCACAAAAAAACCCTTTCAGGTTCTTTTTCATCTGGGTGGTTCTAGTGATTTATCTACTTTGGTTAATGGTGCGTAAAAGTGGTGGTTATCTCAGAGAAGAGGGGGAGGAGGGAGCTCTTCCTTCACTGACGTCAGAGGGAGAATTTAAAAGGGGGCTATGGAGATCCCAGGAGCAGAAGCAGAAGAAGTCGACACAGCAGGTTCTCCTAGCCCTGTCTCTGCAATCAGTCTAGAGAAGTTTCTGAAGACATGCAGTCCTGCCGAGTGCGCTGTGCCCTGACCCTGCTTTCCCTGGCCTTGGCTGTGAGCTCCATGTCAGCTGCACCTACAGACCCGAGACTTCGCCAGTTCCTGCAGAAATCACTTGCAGCAGCAGGAAAACAGGTAAGGAAGGAATCTTCGCCTTCTCTGACTTTCCATAGTACTAATATTTACCTTGCCTTGAACTTTTCATTTTCAAATCTGGAAACAAACTTTACTGTCAGATATGTGTATGGATGTCTATTTATGCACATTCATAATGCACACTAATATTGCAACATAACAGGCATAAATATGTGCTCTGCTCGATAATTATAACTGCTCAGAAATGACATGTAGTATTATGACAGATTAATTGCATTGATAATTTGCTGCACTTAAATGTTTTCTAGAGAAAAATACATGGAATGTATTAGCCTTAGCGTGCTACAATGCCATGTGCAATGCTAAACTAATAGTCAGGTAGAATTGAATTCATTGTCTAAGAAAACTCTATGTTGAACCTGAGCTGCTGAATCAATAGAGCTGTCCGAGGTACTGAGCATACTGCACTGTCCAATATGCTGATGTGATAGCACTATCACAATTGTCACTTTTGTAGCTCTCCCGCTATTCGATTTCCTTACAGTGGTTGACATCTGTGTTTTATATCAGTCAGAAATGTTTTTGCTGCATGTTTTATAGCAATATAATTGCATAACCTGCAATCACTGTCCTATAGTTCTTTAGGGTAGTACCAAAAAACAATAGTAAATAACACAATAGTGCCCCAGTCCCAGAAAATATAGAAAGCAAGTACTTAATGTACTAAAACAGTAGGGAATGTATGACGGCGAGGTGGACAGAGAAATAGTTTCAGCACCTTGGAAAGCTCTTGCCATTCAGACTGCAGGCAGTATATTATAGCATTCATCATCTTACTATAGAACATATTGCTTATTTGTGAACATGTTCCTATAAGACCTGAAAAGGTGAGACATAAGGTCATTGATGCGTCATAGTCCTTGCAGAAATACAGTTACGTTTTTATGTCTGCAGCTTAATATTTCTTGGCTTTTTTTATAGGAGTTGGCCAAATACTTCTTGGCAGAATTGCTATCAGAACCATCACAGACAGAGAATGACGCCTTGGAATCGGACGACCTGCCCAGAGGAGCTGAGCAAGATGAAGTAAGATTGGAACTTGAAAGGTCCGCAAACTCCAGTCCAGCTCTGGCACCCCGAGAACGCAAAGCTGGTTGCAAGAACTTCTTCTGGAAAACCTTCACATCTTGTTAGCCTCCTCCGATCTCTCCCTAGCATTTTGGTCCTTTATTTTCCTAACTCCCGAAACAAAGCCTTTACCACAGGATCCGAAGACTGTAAATACCACACACAGTTATGGTGAATACTAATGTTAATTTGGAGTTGTTTAATAAAACTTTTAGTTGAAATTGTAAATTATTTTGCTTGGGTCGTGATTTCTCGATAGTTCTTATATGCACTTTTCAATTCTCACAGATGTACTATTTTTAATTATTTGTTGCAATAAAGCGTGTTTCAAAGTATTCAGTTTATCTTTTGTCAATCTTTTGTTATTCCTGTGTTAATACTAAATATCAGAGGGTAGAGCAGGAAAAGATAAATGCCATGTTATCTGTAGGTAGAAGAGGTTAACTCCTTCATAACAGAGATGTGTGCACGAGTGTTGGACTGAACATCTTTCAGACTTGGACGATTCAGTAAAGAAGAAGGCAGCAGTAATCAGTTTACATTGTTTAAGACTGTAGTCCCTTTAATCTTCTCCATTATCGCTAACATTAACGCTACAATTCAAATGATACCCAGTTATCTCTTTCATGAAGCATCCTCAGGCAAAAAAAAAAGACTATAATGCTATAATTATTCTGCATAATATGTGGCTTGAACTTCTCTTAATTTTACTTGTTCATTCATTGAATATAAACATTGCTATTTAAAATGAAATGACTTTGTCGAACCCTTTAGCAATCAGCTCCATTCCGGCAATATATATCTGTTTGCTGCCGTAAGACAGCTGGAAGCAGTTGGGCTACTTTGTAATCTCCTAATTCTCAAGTCATCAATTCTATAAACTGATATAGCAGAACATTTAAAGGGGTTGTTTATTAATTTTTATATCAATCTATGCATAAAATAAAAAATAAGTAAGGACTTATTCACATTTGTGTATCCGTTTTGCGGATTCAAATATTCGGACCGTGTTGCATCTGAGTAGTCACACATTTCCCCCAAATTTTCGTGCTGTGATGAATGGCAGTTTTTTTTCTCACTGCGATACACTTCAGATTAAACTGACATTGTTCTCTAGCATTTTCCTCCATTTACTTGAACAGGAAAGCCACAATTCCAATAAGACCACAAGCACATCACTGGTTTTCCATAGACGTAGTTTCAGGATTATTTCCGAACCCTTTTTATAAGCCACAAAAATGCATTTGTGTTTTTTCTAAGACATCTACACCATTGTCTACCTGTTTAGGACATATCAACACTTTAGATGGGACCTTCTGCTCAGAAATCCCCTCTTTCAGCCAAAGATGGAAATGGATGCAAAGAGTATCTCTCACTCAGGTAGGAGCCATGGATTACGTGCAGCTTCCCCTGGTGAATTGCCTGAACAAACCCTTTCATGACCCTACATGTTGGAGGCAGCTCCTAGTGCTACAAGTGCCTCTGCATAGTGAACAAATCATATTTTACAGCTTGATCCTGATAAACCCTTGCCATGGGTGGTAATTATACATAAATAGTGCCTTCATGACTTATTGCCACCCTTTGCCTGCATGTTTAAAAATGCATATGCATCAAGTGAACAGCAAGCTTATTTCTGCTTCTGAAAGTAGGCTCAAGCTGCAGTGAAGTAATATAATATGAAATAAGTATAAAATGTGCAGCAAATGCTTCACAGCTTTACTGCATAGAGCTGCTATGATGCTGATATAATACCGTACTACAGGATTGTGGTCCCATATCGGAAGCGTTATCATGTAATAACCAACGCTGTTGCATTACAGTATTCTAGCAGCTCTATATTGCGTTTGGTCACTCTATAGGGGTCATATCTTAACTCTATAAGTACTGTGGTATTTTTGGTTCAGGCAAAATTAGCAATTTTTGGTAGTCATTGATATAACGGCTATTACAGATTTTTTTTTAGGCTATTCACACAATTTTTCTGTTTTCTTTCATGAAAGTTGTGCGTACAATGGAACAGAATAGATCTTTTGTTCAGAGCTGTCATCAAGGACTCTGATATACATACCTTTTGAGTATGTTTTTACCTGAAAAAGAACTGGGTACATTTGCAAAATATGTTTTTTTTTTTAACACATCAGTAAAAGAATGTGACAAAAGTGCTTTTTCCACAAGTTCCTTGATGATAGCGCTGAACAAAGCGTCTGTTCCAATGGGTGCTGCTCTACTGACCTCTGGTACCAACATGAGCTCACCGACCAGGATCCAGGGCTGCAGTCCAAGGAAACATCACATGCGCTCTGACAAGTGTTGTGCTTTATTACAGAACACAAGTGGGTGAGTGCATTGACACTCTCAGTATCATTAACCTGTTTTACGTTACTGTCCTACCCATGAAGCACGCCTCTCTTTTTCTTTTTTATATGGCTCCATGACAGTTGTGGCTTTAATTTTGTACCATTTCATAGAAATTTTTCTTTTTTAGCCTTCATAGACAAAAGATGTTTTTATATTTTTACTACTTTAAGTGGTCACTCGATCCTACAGCAGCTAGGCATTCCTGTAAGGCTTTCAACTGTGTATATTAGCAGCCTCTAAAGCTGAATACTAGAGTTAGAAAAATAGCTGCCATTGCACTCCATTAGAGCAGTAACCTACGTTTTATGACTGCAGTGGGGTGCGTTATATTTCAGTGTAGGTGGGTGTAAAAGTGGTGGGGGATATGGATGCGGGCTGCCAAAGAAAGCCATCATTCTTCTGCAGAGGTATATATTACATGTGTTTGAAGAAAAAAGTGGCAAAACAGTATGGTTTATTCATGGTCAACAGTTCCTTTATTATTGCAGTAGTTTTTTTTTCAATGTGTTTATAGTGTTTATTAGAAATTAGCTGCTACTTCTTTCTCTGTTGATCCTCCTGAATAGATTCTACAATATCTACCATTTTTTGTAATGCCTGTGGTCTGTGACCACTGGCATCTCGGCTCTTCTGGCAGTCACAGCCGCCAGAGTACTAACCTCTCCCACTGTGAATGGGAAAATGGGAGTAAATGATGATAAATCTGTTGGGCTGATGACACCACCCATACCTCCCTACTTTTCTAAAAGTGTCAAGGGGAACATAAAAACCTCATTTGCACAATAATATTTGCTGAAGTGCCATTTAAAAAGTTACAAACGCAAAGGTTGCAACTTTTTTTTATCCCTATTGTCTGGTGTTGGGCCTTCATAAATGACTCCCATTGTCTGTATTTTGTCTAATGATGCTGTGTTTCTGCTAAGGCTACTTTCACACTAGCGTTTTTGCTGGATCCGGCAGGGTTCAGCAAAAATGCTTCCATTACTGATAATACAACCGTCTGCATCCGTTATGAATAGATCCGGTTGTATTTTCTTTAACATTGCCAAGACGGATCATTCATTAACTCCATTGAAAGTCAATGGAGGACGGATCAATTTTCTATTGTGGCAGATTGTGTCAGAGAAAACGGATCCGTCCCCATTGACTTGCATTGGGGTTCATGCTCCGCATCCCAAAACGGAAAGCAAATTACAACATGCTGTGGTTTTCTCTCTGCTCTGGGAACGCAACTAAATGGAACGGAATGCATTTTGGAGCTTTCCGTTCTGTTCAGTTCAGTTTTGTAACCATTGACAATGAATGGGGACAAAACTGAAGCGTTGCTTTCCGGTATTGAGCCCCTATGACGGATCTCAATACCGGAAAACTACAACGCTAGTGTGAAAGTACACTAAGTCATGGCATGAATCCTTTCAGATAGTAAATGTTACTTTAACCCCTTAAGGACTCAGCCCTATTTCACCTTAAGGACTTGGCCATTTTTTGCAAATCTGACCAGTGTCACTTTAAGTGCTCATAACTTTAAAACGCATTGACTTATCCAGGCCGTTCTGAGATTGTTTTTTCGTCACATATTGTACTTCATGACACTGCTAAAATTGGGTCAAAAAAGTAAATTTTTTTTGCATAAAAAATACCATATTTACCCAAAATTTAGAAAAATTAGCAAATTTCAAACTTTCAGTTTCTCTACTTCAGTAATACATAGTAATACCCCCAAAAATTGTGATTACTTTACATTCCCCATATGTCTACTTCATGTTTGTAGCATTTTGGGATTGATATTTTATTTTTTGGGGATGTTACAAGGCTTAGAAGTTTAGAAGCAAATCTTGAAATTTTTCAGAAATTTACAAAAACCCAATTTTTAGGGACCACTACAGGTCTGAAGTCACTTTGCGAGGCTTACATAATAGAAACCGCCCAAAAATGACCCCATTCTATAAACTACACCCCTCAAGGTATTCAAAACTGATTTTACAAACTTCGTTAACACTTTAGGTGTTGCACAAGAGTTATTGGCAAATGGGGATGAAATTTGCGAATTTCTTTTTTTTGCCTAATTTTCCATTTTAACCCATTTTTCCACTAACAAAGCAAGGGTTAACAGCCAAACAAGACTGTATCTTTATTGCCCTGACTCTGCCGTTTACAGAAACACCCCATATGTGACCGTAAACTACTGTACGGGCACACAGCGGGGCGCAGAGTGAAAGGTGCGCCGTATGGTTTTTGGAAGCCAGATTTTGCTGGACTGTTTTTTTGACACCATGTCCCATTTGAAGCCCCCCTGATGCACCCCTAGAGTAGAAACTCCATAAAAGTGACCCCATCTAAGAAACTACACCCCTCAAGGTATTCAAAACAGATTTTACAAACTTTGTTAACCCTTTAGGTGTTGCACAAGATTTAATGGAAAATAGAGATACAATTTCAAAATTTCACTTTTTTGGCAGATTTTCCATTTTAATATTTTTTTTCCAGTTACAAAGCAAGGGTTAACAGCCAAACAAAACTCATTATTTATGGCCCTGATTCTGTAGTTTACAGAAACACCCCATATGTGGTCGTAAACCGCTGTACGGGCACACGGCAGAGTGCAG
Organism: Bufo bufo; assembly: GCF_905171765.1. Lineage (NCBI taxonomy): Eukaryota > Metazoa > Chordata > Amphibia > Anura > Bufonidae > Bufo > Bufo bufo. Next base: position 238,403,967 of record NC_053392.1, read on the forward strand.
AAGGAAAGGAATGCCATACGGTTTTTGGAAGGCAGATTTTGCTGGACTTTTTTTTTTGACACCATGTCCCATTTGAAGCCCCCCTGATGCACCCCTAGAGTAGAAACTCCAAAAAAGTGACCCCATTTTAGAAACTACGGGATAGGGTGGCAGTTTTGTTGGTACTAGTTTAGGGTACATATGATTTTTGGTTGCTCTATATTACACTTTTTTGTGCGGCAAGGTAACAAGAAATAGATTTTTTGGCACTTTTTTTTTTTGTTATTTACAACATTCATCTGACAGGTTAGATCATGTGGTAATTTTATAGAGCAGGTTGTCACGGACGCGGCGATACCTAATATGTATACAATTTTTTTTATTTATGTAAGTTTTACACAATGATTTCATTTTTAAAACAAAAAAAATGTTTTAGTGTCTCCATAGTCTAAGAGCCATAGTTTTTTCAGTTTTTGGGCGATTATCTTAAGTAGGGTCTCATTTTTTGCGGGATGAGATGACGGTTTGAGTGGCACTATTTTGGGGTGCATATGACTTTTTGATCACTTGCTATTACACTTTTTGTGACGTAAGATGACAAAAAATAGCTTTTTTTACACCGTTTTTATTTTTATTTTTTTACGGTGGTCACCTGAGGGGTTAGGTCATGTGATATTTTTATAGAGCCGGTCGATACGGACGCGGCAATACCTAATATGTATACTTTTTATTTATTTATTTAAGTTTTACACAATGATTTCATTTTTGAAACCAAAAGAATCATGTTTTAGTGTTTCCATAGTCTAAGAGCCATAGTTTTTTCAGTTTTTGGGCGATTATCTTGGGTAGGGTATGATTTTTGCGGGATGAGATGACGGTTTGATTGGTACTATTTTGGCGTACATGCGACTTTTTTGATCACTTTTATTACCTTTTTTGGGAAGTAAGGTGGGCAAAATTTCAATTTCCTAATAGTTTTTATTTTTTTATTTTTATGGCGTTCACCGTGCGGGGAAAGTAACATGACCGTTTTATAGATCAGGTCGTTACGGACGCGGCGATACCAAACATGTGTAGGGAATTTAATTTTTTTCATTTTTAATCAGTGATAAATGTGTTTTGGGATTTTTACTTTTTTTTCACTTTTTTTCACTTTTTTTTTGACCCAGACCCACTTGGTTCTTGAAGATCCAGTGGGTCTGATGTCTGTATAATACAGTACAGTACAATATATATTGTACAGTACTGTATTTTACTTACACTTTGTCTGAACAGATCTCTGCCTTTAGCACAGATCTGTTCAGCACCATGGACAGCAGGATGCCTGAGAGGCGTCCTGTTGCCATGGGAACCTTCCCCGTCTGCTCAGAACTTCGCAGACGGGGAAGGGTAAGGAGGGGATCTCTCGGGGGGCTGTCTGGGGGCTCTCTCCCTCTCCATCGGGGGGCTGCAAAGGCACAGCAGCCCCCCGATGGGAGAGGGAGGGAGCTCCCTCTTACTGTTAACTTTTTCCATACAGCGGTCTGTACGGACCGCTGTATGGAAAGGGTTAAACGGCTGACATCGCATCATCGATGTCAGCCGTTTATACCAGGGTGCCAGCAATGTGCTGGCACCCTGGTATCCCCACTAGAGACCAACGATTATACAAAGGGAGGCGGGCGGGGGATCGCGATCCCGCCTGCCGCACCGCCCGCCTCCCGCACCGCCCCCACCGCCCACAACTCCCCCCCTGCACCACCCGCCGGCAAAAAATCATGCAGGGGTGCAGGGGGGGGTGTGAAATATATATTTTAGGGACACTAAAGCTTCTGATCCCCGCGGTCAGGGCCCGCGGGGATCAGAAACTGCACAAAGCGCAGCAAACCGCAGGTCTGAATTGACCTGCGGTTTTCTGCGATCGCCGATGCGGGGGGGTCAAATGACCCCCCCCTGCATTGTTACGGGATGCCGGCTGAATGATTTCAGCCGAAATCCCGTTCCGATTAACCCCTCGGGCGCCGGAATACAGATTTCAAGTTATGACGTACCGGTACGTCATGGGTCCTTAAGGACTCGGGATCCATGCCGTACCGATACGTCCTAAGTCCTTAAGGGGTTAAGGGCTGTCCAGTTTTAGACCTAGATGTGGGGATAGGTGAATGCAACTCATGGCACACCCATCCTAGAGTAGACGATACCTGAACACAGGGAGCAGATAAGTTTTAGGCAACTGAGGCCTACTGGCGTGTCATACAGCAAGAGGAGAACTGAAAAGGTGCCCTTGTGGCAGCACATGGCAAAACATCTATATCCACAGAATGAAGTACAGAATACAGCTGCCAGTAGCTAAGTCTGAAAGCCCGGTAAAAAAAACAAAGATGTTTGAATGAACACACTAAAATCAATGTATACATGTACTGTCTGTCAGGAACATGACAGCACATGTCAATTATTCACTGATGTGAGGATAAGGCAACATTCATGTTCAATAAAATGGTTAATCTGTCCGTTTTTCATGACCTTTTTTCATGAATGCATTTCTAAAAATCAGCCATTAAAAGCAGCCCCCTTGAATTGTAAGAGGGCTGTCAGGCCAAGAAAATGGACAAAATAGGACATTTCCTATTTTTTTGACTGCCAGTATTCACATTTCGGTTAAAAAATGGACAGGTGAATATACCTGCAGACTGTCATTGTTCTGCAAATTGTAGTCTGATGGTCTTTAAAAAAGTATTTTTGATTCAGTGAAATCTCTTGCAGATGAACACTCAAGATTACATTAGAATGGTCACTAGGTATAATACTGTATAGGATGGGTCTTTTGTGGAATTTCCACTGTATATCACTACTTATCACCTGATAGCTGGATGCAGATTGAGTCTTCCCTTAGCCTATAGAGCAGGTGGAAGACATGAGCCCCGCCAGTACCTGCACTGCTGCAAGCATATATGTTTCTTTGTCACAAACACTGCCTGTATTAAGAGTAGAACAGACTGTACCACATTTGGGTATTTCTATGTATGACTAAGAAGGCTGTCAGAATTGTTCAGCTCAGATACTGCCTCTACCTTATCTCTAGGGTGTTCAGCTTTCACGTACTTGTGTTGTCATCATTTTGAGATGTTGTAAAAGCTAGCACCTCAGCTAAAAGTCCTTTAAGGGCTGTGATGAAAGCGGTTGTTCAGGGGTTAATACACGCATTCTTGCCAGATTGTGGAGAATGCTCAGGTGCAGTGTAGTGATGAACTGCTCAGCATGATACTGCACAGATGGAAGCAGAAAGGGCTTAGTCCACCTCAGTATCCAGCATTGTCAGTAGATCTCAAGTCAATACAATAGATTGCCTTTGGGATGTGTTGACAGGGAAATTCAAAGCATGGGTATGAAACAGACACGTCTGCAGCAACTACATGATGCTCTCAACATGGACCAGAATTCCAGTGATGAGCGAATCGATTCTAAAGCTCTAAACATATCGAATTTGACCGGAATGTTGTAAAAATTTGAGTTGCATCCAAATCGGAATTTTTGGTGGTTCGATTCAGGCAAATTTTAGGTAGAGAGAGAAAGAAGGAGAAAGAGAGACATTCATAAAAAATGAAAGATGGCATCTGATTGGTTGCTGTGGGCAACACTACTTTACACCAGTAGTGTTATACAGAAATGTTCAGGTCAATTGGAACACTTTTGATTTGGGTAGAAATTCAGAACAGACTGTACCACATTTGGGTATTTCTATGTATGACTAAGAAGACAGGTAAAAACCATTTCTGACCTCTGTCAGGATTGTTCAGCTCAGATACTGCCTCTACCTTATCTCTAGGGTGTTCAGCTTTCACGTACTTGTGTTGTCATCATTTTGAGATGTTGTAAAAGCTAGCACCTCAGCTAAAAGTCCTTTAAGGGCTGTGATGAAAGCGGTTGTTCAGGGGTTAATACACATTCATAAAAAATGAAAGGTGGCACCTGATTGGTTGCTGTGGGCAACAAAGCCAGCTCTACTTTACACCAGTTTGATAAATCTTTTTCAGAGTGTCAAACAGAAATGTTCAGGTCAATTGGAACACTTTTGATTTGGGTAGAAATTCAGTTTGGATGGGAATTGAATAAAACCAATTCAGCCAAACTGAACTCAAATCACATTTTGAGTGATTCTCTCTTCTCTATTATTAGTACATGTATTAAAATCCATGCCATGAAGAAATCAGGTTGTTCTGACCACCTTATGCAAGTTTCATTCCAGTCACTAAGTGAACTACAAGAACATTTAGACTAGAACCTTTAGAATCACAGGTGCATATCCATGAAGCAAACATAATTACAAAAAACAAAATGGCTGCACACCATTATACATACAAACAATAGAGCTAAGAAATGGGGGTCATTCTAAATAAAAGTGGTACAATACCGACTATAAATGAGTTAATGGAAGCTCTTAGCGCACATATTTGATCAAACGTGTGTCGGGCCCATCTACCAGTCGTCAAGGTGGCTTCCGCAGACCACTTTTATTTAGAATAATCCCCATTTCTTAGCTCTATTGTTTGTATGTATAATGGTGTGCAGCCATTTTGTTTTTTATAGTCGCTAAGTGAAGGCGGACACATGGGTTCACATCACGGTTTCATTTTCTGTTCTTCTGATCCATTAGAAAATTATAAAAAAATTGATCCTGTATTTTAAGCTTCTTTTATGCATCCATTTTAGCCATTTCCATTTGAGATCTGTTATTTTACACTGAAAAAGTCCTACTTTTTTTCCCCCATCTAAAATAACGGATGGAAATGGCTAAAACGGATGCAAAATGTGCATAACTGAACATAACATGTGCTTAAAATACAGGATCTGTTTGTTTTTGTTGTTTTCTTTTCTTCGGATCAGAAGAATGGAAAACAAAATAGTGATGCGAACCCAGCCTAAGGGCTCATGCACACAAATGTTTCGTTTTTTTCACATCTGATTGGCATTTTTTGCGGGTCAGATGCATATCCATTAACTTCAATTGGGCCGCAAAAGATACAGACTGCACAAAAAATAGATCATGTCCTGTTCTTGTATTGACTGTTCTATAGAGGGCAGGACGTTCTGTTCTACAAAATGTCGAACGTACACTGCCGGTATCCGTGTTTTGCTGATCTGCAATTTGCAGACTGCAAAAACAGATACGGCCATGTGCATGATCCCTAAGCGTGTATTTGTATCCTGTACTGGGCTGAGAGAGTGCTCAAGTGTCTTATGATACCTCAGCTCCAGCTCTAATGGCCAGGATTGGTGAAGCTTCTGATCTTGATGTTTAACCCCTTAGATTCTGCAGTAAAAAATGAGGACAACAGGAAATTCACACAGCATTTTTCATGTTTTTTCCCCTGTAGTGATGTCTATAGGAAAGTGCTTATGTTTTAGGCTATTTTCACACTGGCGTTTTGGCTTTCCGTTTGTGAGATCCGTTCAGGTCTCTCACAAGCAGTCCAAAACGGATCAGTTTTGCCCTAATGCATTCTGAATGGAAAAGGATCCACTCAGAATGCATCAGTTTGCCTCCGTTATGTCTCCATTCTGCTTTGGAGGCGGACACCAAAACGCTGCTTCTGATGAAACTGAGCCAAATGGAGCCGTTCTAACACACAATGTAAGTCAATGGGAACGGTAATGTTTTCTATGACACAATCTGACACAATATAAAACGGATCCGTCTTGGCTATGTTAAAGATAATACAAACGGATCCATTCTGAACGGATGCAGACGGTTGTATGATCGGAACGGATCCGTCTGTGCTGCAAACGCGAGTGTGAAATACCAAGAGCATGCTGCAATAAAAAAAAAATATCAATCCAAAAACACATCTCAATGTTGTCCTGCATTTACTATTTCCCATAGACTTCAATGCAACATCTGGAGCTGGCATTGTTTATTTAAAAAAGAAATGCTGTAAAAAACAACAGCCATGAAAAAAACTAAAGATGTATATCTCCTTCCGGACCTAAATATACAGCTAAAGCCTAGTCTTTAACCACTTCACATCTGGGCCATTTGCCCCCTTCCTGACCAGGCTTAATTTTGCAAATCTGACATATCTCACTTTATGTGGTAATAACTTTGGAACACTTTTACTTATCCAAGCCATTCTGAGACTGTTTTCTCGTGACACATTGTACTTCATGCTAGTCATAAATTTTAGTCAATATATTTCACCTTTATTTATGAAAAAATTCCAAATTTACCAAAATTTTTTTTAAAAATTCAATTTTCTAAATTTCAATTTCTCTGCTTTTAACCACCTCCGGACCGCTGTACGCACAGACGCATCCTGGAGGTGGTTGATTCATTCCTCCTGGACGCGCCGGCGCGTCCTCTCGCGAGACGCGAGATTTCCTGTGAACGCGTGCACACAGACGCGCGCGCTCACAGGAACGGAAGGTAAGAGAGTGGATCTCCAGCCTGCCAGCGGCGATCGTTCGCTGGCAGGCTGGAGATGTGATTTTTTTAACCCCTAACAGGTATATTAGACGCTGTTTTGATAACAGCGTCTAATATACCTGCTACCTGGTCCTCTGGTGGTCCCCTTTGTTTGGATCGACCACCAGAGGACACAGGTAGCTCAGTAATATGTTGCACCAAGCACCACTACACTACACCCCCCCCCTGTCACTTATTAACCCCTTATTCACCCTTGATCACCCCTGATCACCCCATATAGACTCCCTGATCACCCCCCTGTCATTGATTACCCCCCTGTCATTGATTACCCCCCTGTAAAGCTCTATTCAGACGTCCGCATGATTTTTACGGATCCACTGATAGATGGATCGGATCTGCAAAACGCATACGGACGTCTGAATGGAGCCTTACAGGGGCGTGATCAATGACTGTGGTGATCACCCCATATAGACTCCCTGATCACCCCCCTGTCATTGATTACCCCCCTGTAAAGCTCCATTCAGACGTCCGCATGATTTTTACGGATCCACTGATAGATGGATCGGATCCGCAAAACGCATACGGACGTCTGAATGGAGCCTTACAGGGGTGTGATCAATGACTGTGGTGATCACCCCATATAGACTCCCTGATCACCCCCCTGTCATTGATTACCCCCCTGTCATTGATCACCCCCCTGTAAAGCTCCATTCAGACGTCTGCATGATTTTTACGGATCCACTGATAGATGGATCGGATCCGCAAAATGCATACGGACGTCTGAATGGAGCCTTACAGGGGCGTGATCAATGACTGTGGTGATCACCCCATATAGACTCCCTGATCACCCCCCTGTCATTGATTACCCCCCTGTCATTGATCACCCCCCTGTAAAGCTCCATTCAGACGTCCGCATGATTTTTACGGATCCACTGATAGATGGATCGGATCCGCAAAACGCATACAGACGTCTGAATGGAGCCTTACAGGGGCGTGATCAATGACTGTGGTGATCACCCCATATAGACTCCCTGATCACCCCCCTGTCATTGATTACCCCCCTGTCATTGATCACCCCCCTGTAAAGCTCCATTCAGACGTCCGCATGATTTTTACGGATCCACTGATAGATGGATCGGATCCGCAAAACACATACAGGAGTCTCCCTGGAGCCTTCCAGGGGGGGTGATCACCCCATATAGACTCCCTGATCACCCCCCTGTCATTGATCACCCCCCCTGTCATTGATCACCCCCCCTGTCATTGATCACCCCGCCTGTCAGTTATCACCCCCCTGTCAGGCTGCATTCAGATGTCCGTATGATTTTTACGGATCCACGGATACATGGATCGGATCCGCAAAACACATACGGACATCTGAATGGAGCCTTATAGGGGGGTGATCAATTACAGGGGGGTGATCACTTCATATAGACTCCCTGATCACCCCCCTGTCATTGATCACCCCCCTGTCATTGATCACCCCCCTGTGAGGCTCCATTCAGACATTTTTTTTGGCCCAAGTTAGCGGAAATTTTTTTTTTTTTCTTACAAAGTCTCATATTCCACTAACTTGTGTCAAAAAATAAAATCTCACATAAACTCACCATACCCCTCACGGAATCCAAATGCGTAAAATTTTTTAGAGATTTATATTCCAGACTTCTTCTCACGCTTTAGGGCCCCTAGAATGCCAGGGCAGTATAAATACCCCACATGTGACCCCATTTCGGAAAGAAGACACCCCAAGGTATTCCGTGAGGGGCATATTGAGTCCATGAAAGATTGAAATTTTTGTCCCAAGTTAGCGGAAAGGGAGACTTTGTGAGAAAAAAATTAATAAAATCAATTTCCGCTAACTTGTGCCAAAAAAAATAAAATTCTATGAACTCGCCATGCCCCTCATTGAATACCTTGGGGTGTCTTCTTTCCAAAATGGGGTCACATGTGGGGTATTTATACTTCCCTGGCATTCTAGGGGCCCTAAAGCGTGAGAAGAAGTCTGGGATCCAAATGTCTAAAAATGCCCTCATAAAAGGAATGTGGGCCCCTTTGCGCATCTAGGCTGCAAAAAAGTGTCACACATCTAGTATCGCCGTAGAGAAGTTGGGCAATGTGTTTTGTGGTTTCATTTTACATATACCCATGCTGGGTGAGATAAATATCTTGGTCAAATGCCAACTTTGTATAAAAAAATGGGAAAAGTTGTCTTTTGCCGAGATATTTCTCTCACCCAGCATGAGTATATGTAAAAAGACACCCCAAAACACATTGCCCAACTTCTCCTGAATACGGCGATACCACATGTGTGACACTTTTTTGCAGCCTAGGTGGGCAAAGGGGCCCACATTCCAAAGAGCACCTTTCGGATTTCACAGGTCATTTACCTACTTACCACACATTAGGGCCCCTGGAAAATGCCAGGGCAGTATAACTACCCCACAAGTTACCCCATTTTGGAAAGAAGACACCCCAAGGTATTCCGTCAGGGGCATGGCGAGTTCCTAGAATTTTATATTTTTTGTCACAAGTTAGCGGAAAATGATGATTTTTTTTTTTCCTTACAAAGTCTCATATTCCACTAACTTGTGACAAAAAATAAAAACTTCCATGAACTCACTATGCCCATCACGAAATACCTGGGGGTGTCTTCTTTCCAAAATGGGGTCACTTGTGGGGTAGTTATACTGCCCTGGCATTCTAGGGGCCCAAATGTGTGGTAAAAAGTTTGAAATCAAAATGTGTAAAAAATGACCAGTGAAATCCGAAAGGTGCTCTTTGGAATATGGGCCCCTTTGCCCACCTAGGCTGAAAAAAAGTGTCACACATGTGGTATCTCCGTACTCAGGAGAAGTTGGGGAATGTGTTTTGGGGTGTCATTTTACATATACCCATGCTGGGTGAGAGAAACATCTTGGCAAAAGACAACTTTTCCCATTTTTTTATACAAAGTTGGCATTTGACCAAGATATTTCTCTCACCCAGCATGGGTATATGTAAAATGACACCCCAAAACACATTCCCCAACTTCTCCTGAGTACGGAGATGCCACATGTGTGACACTTTTTTGCAGCCTAGGTGGGCAAAGGGGCCCACATTCCAAAGAGCACCTTTCGGATTTTACAGGGCATTTTTTACAGAATTTGATTTCAAACTCCTTACCACACATTTTGGCCCCTAGAATGCCAGGGCAGTATAACTACCCCACAAGTGACCCCATTTTGGAAAAAAGACACCCCAAGGTATTCGCTGATGGGCATAGTGAGTTCATGGAAGTTTTTATTTTTTGTCACAAGTTAGTGGAATATGAGACTTTGTAAGAAAAAATAAAAAAATCATCATTTTCCGCTAACTTGTGACAAAAAATAAAAAGTTCTATGAACTTACTATGCCCATCAGCGAATACCTTAGGGTGTCTACTTTCCGAAATGGGGTCATTTGTGGGGTGTTTGTACTGTCTGGGCATTGTAGAACCTCAGGAAACATGACAGGTGCTCAGAAAGTGAGAGCTGCTTCAAAAAGCGGAAATTCACATTTTTGTACCATAGTTTTTTTTTTTACCCAAACATTTTTTTTTAATCAAAGACATGTAGAACAATAAATTTAGAGCAAAATTTATATATGGATGTCGTTTTTTTTGCAAAATTTTACAACTGAAAGTGAAAAATGTCATTTTTTTGCAAAAAAATCGTTAAATTTCGATTTATAACAAAAAAAGTAAAAATGTCAGCAGCAATGAAATACGACCAAATGAAAGCTCTATTAGTGAGAAGAAAAGGAGGTAAAATTCATTTGGGTGGTAAGTTGCATGACCGAGCAATAAACGGTGAAAGTAGTGTAGGTCAGAAGTGTAAAAAGTGGCCTGGTCTTTCAGGGTGTTTAAGCAATAGGGGCTGAGGTGGTAAAAACAGAAAGTGATACCTCATAAAATATTTATTACTTAACATTCCCCACATGTCTACTTTATGTTGGCATCATTTTAGAAATGTCTCTTTTTTTTTTTTTGGGACGTTAGAAGGCTTAGAAGTTTAGAAGCAATTCTTAAAATTTTTAAGAAAATTGCCAAAACCCACTTTTTAAGGACTAGATCAGGTCTGAAGTCACTTTGTGAGGCTTACATAGTGGATACCACCATAAATGACCCCATTGTAGAAACTACACCCCTGAAGTTAATTAAAACCGATTTTACAAACTTTGTTAACCCTTTAGGCGTTCCACAAGAATTAAAGGAAAATGGAGATCAAATTTTGAAATTTTACTTTTGTGGCAGACTTTCCATTTTAATCCAATTTTTTCTTTAACACATAGATGGTTAACAGCCAAACAAAACTCAATATTTATTACCCAGATTCTGCGGTTTACAGAAACACCCCACATGTGGTCAAAAACTGCTGTATGGGCACACGGCAGGGCGCAAAAGAAAAGGAGCGCCACATGGTTTTTAGATGCCATGTCCCATTTGAAGCCCCCCTGATGCACCCTTACAGTAGAGACTCCCAAGAAGTGACCCCATTTTGTAAACTAGGGGATAAGGTGCCAGTTTTATTCGTACTATTTTTGGGTACATATGATTTTTTGATCATTCATTATAGAAACATAGAACATAGAATGTGTCGGCAGATAAGAACCATTTGGCCCATCTAGTCTGCCCAATATACTGAATACTATGAATAGCCCTTGGCCCTATCTTATTTGAAGGATGGCCTTATGCCTATCCCATGCATGCTTAAACTCCTTCACTGTATTTGCAGCTACCACTTCTGCAGGAAGGCTATTCCATGCATCTACTACTCTTTTAGTAAAGTAATACTTCCTGATATTACTTTTAAACCTTTGCCCCTCTAATTCAAAATTATGTCCTCTTGTAGCAGTTTTTCTTCTTTTAAAAATTCTCTCCTCTTTTACCTTGTTGATTCCCTTTATGTATTTAAACGATTCTATCATATCCCCTCTGTCTCGTCTTTCTTCCAAGCTATACATGTTAAGGTCCTTTAATATTTCCTGGTAAGTTTTATCCTGCAATCCATGTACTAATTTAGTAGCTCTTCTCTGAACTCTCTCCAAAGTATCAATATCCTTTTGGAGATATGGTCTCCAGTATAGAGATGTCCCAAACTATTCGCCGGCGAACAGTTCCCGGCGAACATCGCTTGTTCGCGTTTGCCGCAGCGGGTGAACATATGCGATGTTCGGTTCGCCCCCTATACGTCATCATTGAGCAAACTTTGACCCTGTACCTCACAGTCAGCAGACACATTTCAGCCAATCAGCAGCATACCCTCCCTCCCAGACCCTCCCACCTCCTATCAAAAAGCAGGAAGCTGCATTCATTCGGAAGCTGCAGTGTTAGTAAAAGCAGGAAGAGTGCTGCTGCTGCTACTGATTTAATAGGGAAATCGTTAGCTAGGCCAGTGTTCTGTGTCCACTCCAGTCCTCAAAGACTCATCTGATCTGCTGTCAGGACAGCGTCCTGACAGCACCCCAAAAAGCCCTTTTTAGGGCTAGTACATCAGCCTGCTTTTTTTTTCTTTTTTCTCTGTAATATAATTGCAGTTGCCTGCCAGCGTGTGTGTCAGGCCCACAGCGTGTACTGTGCCCACTACTCATATCTGGTGTCACAGTAGCTTGCATTTAAAACAGTAAAACAATTTTTTCACTGTAATATAATTGCAGTTGCCTGCAAGCGTGTGTTTCAGGCCCACAGCGTGTACTGTGCCTACTACTGCCAGTGCCCAGTGTCACCACTCATATCTGGTGTCACAGTAGCTTGCATTTAAAACAGTAAAACAATTTTTTCACTGTAATATAATTGCAGTTGCCTGCAAGCGTGTGTTTCAGGCCCACAGCGTGTACTGTGCCCACTACTGCCAGTGCCCAGTGCCACCACTCATATCTGGTGTCACAGTAGCTTGCATTTAAAACAGTAAAAAAAAATTTCACTGTAATATAATTGCAGTTGCCTGCAAGCGTGTGTTTCAGGCCCACAGCGCGTACTGTGCCCGCTACTGCCAGTGCCCAGTGCCACCACTCATTTCTGGCGTCACAGTAGCTTGCATTTAAAACAATAAAACAATTTTTTCACTGTAATATAATTGCAGTTGCCTGCAAGCATGTGTTTCAGGCCCACAGCGTGTACTGTGCCCACTACTCATATCTGGTGTCACAGTAGCTTGCATTTAAAACAGTAAAACAATTTTTTCACTGTAATATAATTGCAGTTGCCTGCAAGCCTGTGTTTCAGGCCCACAGTGTGTACTGTGCCCACTACTGCCAGTGCCCAGTGCCACCACTCATATCTGGTGTCACAGTAGCTTGCATTTAAAAGAATAAAACAATTTTTTCACTGTAATATATTTGCAGTTGCCTGCCAGCGTGTGTGTCAGGCCCACAGCGTGTACTGTGCCCACTACTGCCAGTGCCCAGTGCCGCCACTCATATCTGGTGTCACAGAAGCTTGCATTTAAAACAGTAAAACAATTTTTTCACTGTAATATAATTGCAGTTGCCTGCAAGCGTGTGTTTCAGGCCCACAGCGCGTACTGTACCGACTACTGCCAGTGCACAGTGCCACCATTCATATCTGGTGTCACAGTAGCTTGCATTTAAAACAATAAAACAATTTTTTCACTGTAATATAATTGCAGTTGCCTGCAAGCCTGTGTTTCAGGCCCACAGTGTGTACTGTGCCCACTACTCATATTTGGTGTCACAGTAGCTTGCATTTAAAATAGTAAAACAATTTTTTCACTGTAATATAATTGTGTACTGTGTGCCTGCAAGCGTGTGTTTCAGGCCCACAGCGTGTACTGTGCCCACTACTGCCAGTGCCCAGTGTCACCACTTATATCTGGTGTCACAGTAGCTTGCATTTAAAACAATAAAACAATTTTTTCACTGTAATAGAATTGCAGTTGCCTGCAAGTGTGTGTTTCAGGCCTACAGCGTGTACTGTGCCCACTACTGCCAGTGCCCACCACTCATATCTGGTGTCACAGTAGCTTGCACGCATAGTACCACTAATCGGAAAAAAAATGACAGGCAGAGGCAGGCCACCCCGCAGGGGCCGTCGTGGTCGTGGTGCTGTGATTTCCTTTGGCCCTTGAATAATGCCCAGTGTTCAGAGGCCACGTACCCTGAACTCGAAAAGTTCTGAGGACATAGTTGACTGGCTAACACAGGACACCCAATCTTCTACAGCTTCCGCTCGGAACCTTGACGCACCATCCTCCTCCAGCTCAGCTTCGGGCACCTCTCAAGTTACCACTCGCCCGCCTACCGCCACCACTAACACTAGCACCACAGCTGCTTCTCTTGATCTGCCAGAGGAGTTATTTACACATCAGTTGGAAGAAATGAGTGATGCGCAACCAATATTGCCAGAGGATGTAGATAACAGGGATATGTCTCAGTCAGGCAGCATTACACACATGGATGTACGGTGTGATGATGATGATGTACCCGCTGCTGCTTCCTTTGCTGAGTTGTCAGATACAAGTGAAGCGGTTGATGATGACGATGTGTCCGTGGATGTCACGTGGGTGCCTGCTCGAAGAGAAGAAGAACAGGGGGAAAGTTCAGATGGGGAGACAGGCAGTTCCAAAACAATTTAAAAAGTATGCTTTACACAGTGTATAAGGGTGATGTCACAGCACAACGGGAATCTACCAGGGTAAGAGGTGAAAGTAATCCTCCTCTTCCCACAACCACGCCGGCAAGGACAGGACGCTTTACAGACGTGTTGTTGATGGAGGACATGCAGAGCTTTTTAAGTCCTACGCATCGCCACAGCCCTTCGGGGTCCACCCTCAGAGAACGACTCGACCGGCAGGTATCAGACTACCTTGCCTTAACTGCAGATATTGACACTCTGAGGAGCGATGAACCCCTTGACTACTGGGTGTGCAGGCTTGACCTGGGCCTGAGCTATGCCAATTTGCGATAGAACTTCTGGCCTGCCCCGCTTCAAGTGTCCTGTCAGAAAGGACCTTCAGCGCAGCAGGAGGTATTGTCACTAAGAAGAAAAGTCGCCTAAGTCAAAAAAGTCTAGATTACCTCACCTTTATTAAGATGAATGAGGCATGGATCCTGAAGGGACTGACAGTGGGGGATGCATTTGACTAAAAAAGGCCTGATGAGATGCCTTGGGCTAAAAATGGTCCACACGCTGCTGTATTTAATCTCTGCATGCCGGATGACTTGCGTGACTTCTCCGCCACCAACTAGGGTTCAAGCCGCATTGTTTTAGTGTACTTTCTGCCTGAAAAACATCAATTTTAGCTGCAACAATACCTAATTTATCAGGCATGTGTACATGCTTAATTTTTCTGGCCTCTGGTGCTGCACTGTGGCTGCAAAAAAAAAAAAAAGGCACATACATGTGTCAATTCCCCTTCATGATCGTTACCTTGTTGTGGTGAAGGGGCTTGCGTATCACAATAAAGCAATCACCTCTTTGAGTGTGTTGGCAATGGCAATGTTGGCACACCCCAGATGATAAGGTCGTTGCTTCATTGTGAACAGACCAAAAGCGATCGGCTGGATAATTTTGCATAGAAAAAACATTAATTTTCTTTGTGATCATCTAAGGTGATCATTAAAGCCTACTAGGCCAACAATGTGCCCACACTGCAGAATCATTGTTTTCTGGGTCACTTAACTGTCACTGAACTACCTCAGCATGACCATAGGCTTTGAAAAACCGCCATCGCCTGCAATCTCCCAAATGTACGCACGAGCACAGTCATCACTACACCAAGATTGACGCATAGAGGAATAAAATTTATGTCATGAGTGTGTCAACTATTGACAACTCTTTGCGGTTATCTAAACTCTATTCGATACCTGTCCCCTGATAGGGGACGTAACAGGGATTAAACTGATAGGAATAGTACTACTTAACATACCACTCATATCGGGTGGCACAGTACATTGCACAGGGCACGCGCAGTGCCCCAAATTGGAAGTAAGAGGACCAACCAAGCATCTTTTTCCATCTCCCGGTTCCTAAAATCTATTCCATACACGTCCCCTGATAGGGGGCGTAACAGGGATTAAACTGATAGGAATAGTACTATTTAACATACCACTCATATCGGGTAGCACAGTACATTGCACGGCGCACGCGCAGTGCCCCAAATTGAAAGCAAGAGGACCGACCAAGCATCTTTTTCCATCTCCTGGTTCCTAAAATCTATTCCATACACCACACCGGCCCATGATAGGGGACAAAACAGAGATTAAACTGGTAAGAACAGATTTTTTTAATAAAAAAAAAAGTGGACAGCCTCTGCGGAGCTGGGTATTTTTTTACCGCGTTACTGAACGCTCATGCACAATGGCTGTAGGCTCATGCGTCCTTTTGCGGAGGTGACAAACCTGGTCAGTCAAACCCAAGGCATCATCGACCTCATCCCATATGTGTTTTTTCTGGAGCGTGCCCTGCGAAGAGTGCTGGATCAGGCCGTAGATGAGCATGAAGAGGAAGAGTTGTGGTCACCATCACCACCAGAAGCAGCCTTGTCATCGTCGATTGCTGGACCTGCGGCAACGCAGAGAGAGGAGTCTGAAGAAGAGGATTCAGAGGAGGAAGGTGGCTTTGAGGAGGTGGAAGACCAACCACTGCAGGCGTCCCAGGGGGCTTGTTGTCACCTTTCGGGGACCCTTGGTGTTGTACGTGGCTGGGTGGAGGAAGATACCTTCAATGACGTCAGTAAGGACAAGGAACGGGACATGGCTAGCTTGGTATCCAACCTTGTGCAAATGGGGAGTTTGCGGTTGTGCAAATCGACTGTTTGCGGTTGTTTGCGGTGCGTTAAACGGGGAGTTTGGTCTGTCAGAGTTTGGTCTGTCACTGTGAAGCGGGCGTAACCCTTACACTACCTGATCGATACGACATCATACCTGATCGTATATACACACTGGATGTTTTAAAGCACGTTATTCGAAACAATTTAGGAATGTTAGGTGATTTATGCCCTTTATGGATTAAAACCCGACTCTGCGTCAACTACGTAATTTTCCATGGGAGTTTTGCCATGGATCCCCCTCCGGCATGCCACAGTCCAGGTGTTAGTCCCCTTGAAACAACTTTTCCATCACTATTGTGGCCAGAAAGAGTCCCTGTGGGTTTTAAAATTCGCCTGCCTATTGAAGTCTTTGGCGGTTCGCCCGGTTCGCCCGTTCGCGATCATTTGCGGAAATTGAAGTCTATTGAAGTCTATGGCGGTTCGCCCGGTAAGCCCTTTCGCGAACATTTGCGGAAATTCGCGTTCGCCGTTCGCGAACGAAAAATTTTATGTTCGTGACATCTCTACTCCAGTACTGAGCACAATACTCCAAATGAGGTCTCACTAGTGCTCTGTAGAGCAGCATGATCACCTCCATCTTTCTACTGGTAATGCCTCTCCCTATACACCCAAGCATTCTGCTAGCATTTTCTGCTGCTCTATGACATTGTCTGCCTACCTTTAAGTCTTCTGAAATAATGACCCCTAAATCCCTTTCCTCAGATACTGAGGTTAGGACTGTATCACTGATTTTATATTCTGCTCTTGGGTTTTTACGCCCCAGGTGCATTATCTTGCACTTATCAACATTAAATTTTAGTTGCCAGATTTTTGACCATTCCTCTAGTTTTCCCAAATCCTTTTCCATTTGGTGTATCCCTTCAGGAACATCAACCCTGTTACAAATCTTTGTGTCATCAGCAAAAAGACACACCTTACCATCGAGGCCTTCGCTGATAAAGATATTAAACAATATGGGTCCCAGAACAGATCCCTGAGGTACCCCACTAGTAACAAGACCATGGTCTGAATATACTCCATTGACTACAACCCTCTGTTGTCTTTCCCTCAGCCACTGCCTAATCCATTCAAGAATATGGGAGTCCAAGCCCAAAGACTCTAATTTATTGATTAGCCTTCTATGTGGGACAGTATCAAAAGTTTTACTAAAGTCTAGATAAGCGATGTCTACTACACCTCCGCCATCTATTATTTTAGTCACCCAATAAAAAAAATCAATAGGATTAGTTTGACATGATCTCTCTGAAGTAAACCCATGCTGTTTTTCATCTTTCAATCCATGGGATTTTAGATGTTCCACAATTCTCTCCTTAAGTATGGTTTCAATTAATTTCCCCAGTATTGATGTCAGGCTTACTGGCCTATAGTGGCCCGATTCCTCCCTACTACCTTTCTTGTAAATGGGCACAACATTTGCTAATTTCCAATCTTCTGGGACGACACCTGTTACCAGTGATTGATTAAATAAATCTATTAATGGTTTTGCTAGTTCACCGCTAAGCTCTTTTAATAGCTTTGGGTGTATCCCATCAGGCCCCTGTGAATTATTTGTATTAATTATTTGTATTAATTTTAGACAGCTGACTTAGAACCTCTTCCTCTGTAAAGACACATGCATCAAAAGATTCATTAGTCTTCCTTACTAACTGAGGTCCTTTTCCTTAATTTTCCTTTGTAAAAACTAAACAGAAGTATTCATTGAGGCAGTCAGCTAGTTCTTTATCTTCTTCCATATACCTTCCTTCTTTTGTTTTTAATTTGTTAATTCCTTGTTTTAGTTTCCTTTTTTCATTTATGTATCTGAAGAATGTCTTATCGCCTTTTTTCACTGACTGAGCTAATTTGTCTTCTGCCTGTGCTTTAGAAGCTCTTATAACTTGTTTGGCCTCTCTCTGTCTAATCTTAGAAATTTGCCTGTCATCATCGTTATAATTACTATATGCTATCTTTTTGTTTTTAATGATTTTGGCCACTTCTGCTGAGTACCACAGTGGTCTCTTCCTTTTTTTGCTTTTACTGACAAGCCTAATGCAATTATCTGTTGCCTTCAATAGTGCCACTTTTAAGTAGTCCCATTTCTCCTGGACTCCATTGAAACTGTTCCAATATGATAGGGATTCCTATACCACTAATCTAATTTTAGAAAACTCAGTTTTTCTAAAATCTAAAACTTTTGTTTTTGTGTGGTGTGACTTATTCACTGTACTTATATTAAACCACACTGACTGGTGATCACTAGATCCCAAGCTTTCCCCTACAGTAATTAATTATAACACTTTATGGGGCAAGGTGACCAAAAAATTGGTTGTTTTAGCACAGTTTTTATTTATTTATTTTTACAGCGTTCACCTGAGGGGTTCGGTCAAGTGACATTTTTATAGAGCAGATCGTTACGGACATGGCGATACCTAATATGTATACTTTTTCTTATTAATTTAAGTTTTACACATTAATAGCATTTTTGAAACAAAAAAAATATGTTTTAATGTGTCCATGTTCTGAGAGCTATAGTTTTTTTTATTTTTTGAGTGATTTTCCTATGTAGGGGCTCATTTTTGCAGGATGAAGTGATGGTTTTATTGGTACCATTTTGTGGGACATATGCCTTTTTGATCACTTGGTGTTGCACTTTTTGCGATGTAAGGTGACAAAAATGGCTTTTTTTCACACAGTTTTTTTTTTTTACGGTGTTTATCGCACTGGGTCGATCATGTGATATATTTATAGAGCCGACCGTCACGGACACGGCAATACCAAATATGTCTATTTTTTTCTATTTTTAACATTTTTTTTTTATTCCTTACATGGGTCATACTAGACCTCTGGGGGACATTTACCTCACTTTTTTTTTTCACTGTTGATTTCTCCTATAACTGTGGCTGACATAGTAGCCCCAGTTACAGGAGAAATGCACCCCCCAGAGAGGCTGTACAGCAGCAATACAGTGCTGTACAGCCTCAGTGCAGGGCTGATCGAGGTCTCTAAAAGACCTCACAGCTCTTGCACTCACCCGGCTCCGGCGGTCACAAGACCACCGGGCCAGAACAGGAAGCGCATAAAGCTTCCTGCTCTGTATACACAGCGCTCGGTGAGCGCTGTGTATACAGCGATCTAGAAGGCAGGGACACCTGGGCACTGTCCCTGCCTTCTCTAAGGGTTACCCTGCTGTCACTGACAGCATGCAACCCGATCAGCAGCTGTACGATTAGCGTGCAGCTGCGATCTCTGAATGGACGTTTTAAAACGTCCATTCAGAGATAACCACCTCCCGGACGTTTATATTCAATGGGCGGACGGGAGGTGGTTAAAGATGGCTCTCACTTGCAAGCTCAGCAGTCTCCAAAACCACCAGATTTTTAACAGCAGACGCTCAGGGATAATGTCTGCAATCAGCAATAATGCCAATCCTAAACATTTAACCCCTCAGATGCCTGAGAGAGCTTAGACAGTTTCCCCACCTAGGCCGCCTTCCCCTGGCTGAGATCAGGGAAGATGATCCATACTAGTAATAGTCCTGAGCCGGTAGAAGGCTTTCAGGTGGATTACTTGTAATGCTGGCCTGCAGGTCGCAGCACTGCAGTGAAATATGCCGAATCCTGTATTCTGCTAAGCTGCAATCTATTGATTGAATGGTATATTCAGCTAGGCTGATTTAAATAGAGTAAAAAAATATAAAAGTTTAAATCACCCCCCTTTAAAATAATTAACAATAAAAAAAAATAAACATCATGGGCATCGCTGAGTCTGAAAACACCCATACTATTAAAATATAAAAAGATTATTCCCATATGGTATAATAAAAACAAAATATCTAAATTACCGATTTGCCATTTTTCCCATTACTTCACCTCTCCCAATTTTTTAAAAAAAAAAATGATTAAAAACACGTACATACTCCAAAATAGTATCAATGAAAGCTACAGATTGTCCCACAAACTATGACGCAGCTCCATAGACATAACAATAAAAAAGTTATGGGGGTCAGAATATGGCAATGAAAAGAAATAATAAATTTTTTCAAAAGTTTTTAAAAAAAAATTTCAGTATTAAAACAAAAGAAAAACTATATAAATATGGTATCGTTGTAATCATACGCATAGGGAGTGCCGTAAAAACAAACCCCATAAAACTACAGTATAGTGGAAAGGTGTTGTTTCCAATTCCACCCCATTTGGAATTTTTTTCCAGCTTCCCACTCATCGTATGCAATATTAAATGGTGCCATTAGAAAGTTGTGTCCTGCAAAAAAGAAGCCTAGGGCTATGTGAACAGAAAAATAAGAAAGTTATGGCTCCAGGAAGGCAGAAAGTGAAAAAGGAAAACACAAAAACAGGAAATTGCAAGGATCTGAACGTGTTAAATGGGTTGTATGAGACCCTGAAACAATGCAGCTTTCCACATGAAACAGTGCCATTCTTGTCGATAGTCTGTAACTGGTATTGCAGCTCAGCCACAATCAACTAAATAGAATTAAGCTGCAATATGGAAGCAAGCCTCCTTGTTACACTAATCTCATAGAGCCCCTTTAAAGTTGGTGACATTTCTAAAGAGTACTCAGATAAGGTAGGACCAACTTGGTTATACCTCTTTTGTAAATATGCAATTTGCCATAGCGGTTTTAAGCTGTACCACTGATTATAAGATTTATCCCATCTACATCATTACTGTCTGGTTACTGGACTGTGCTCTGTATTCAGCCAGCAGGAGGGATTTTACAAGCTGGGATTTTGTTAGAAACGGTTTGCATGTTTTCTAGTCGAAACACAGTAATTACTCCAAAGCCCCTGGAGGTATTTTATATGAAGTGCCTATAAGAGACCATGGATGGATGACTTACAAGGAAATAATGTTTATAGAAATACAAAAGTATGAGTAGATAATAGAGGAGAAGAATACCAGGAGGGGAAATAACACTGAGAGTATCATGGGAAAGGAATGGATTTAAGTATAATTGAATAAAAATGTGTGCATACATAGCAACATAGTTTGTATGGCTGAAAAAATACATCTTTCCATCCAGTTCAGCCTGTCAGCAATCTACATTGGAACCCAAAACATAACGAGATTGTCTAAATATGCTAAACTGAGTCTCCAAAGCAGGCTTTACCCTTACTTAGTCCCTGCCTGATCTGGCGTACAGATGAGGGGCCCCAAAAGGATGGCCCCTAGTAGCTCATACAGTATGGCCAAAGATTATTCTCGAGACAGTTTCTTTAAATATCCAATGATGTTGACAGTCATGTCTCAGTGAGATTCAGCCTAGAGGATGAATGTTCCACAGATGGGAAATGAGTGTTAAACCAGTTGCCTAGGGCCTAGGCAGTATAAAGGCACATGATTGGTTCTGCCCTGTTTTAGTAGTAGAGAGGCAGTTAAATTGTTTCGGTCCCAATGCTGAACTTGCCAGCTACTTACAGTTTGTGTTGCAGAGAACTGATCACCATTCCTTACTGAAGGACAGGAAAATAAAGTCATTATCTTTGCCATGTCTCAAGATTCCCATTCCAGCTCTGGCAATTTAGAACTGAATTATCGTGACCTGTGAGAAGGTGTAGAATGTCTAAAGGAAATATGTGATAATAAGTTATATAAATATTTGTTTTATATATATTATATATATATATATATTATATTTTATATATATATATATATATATATATATATATATATATACCGTATTTTTTGCTTTATAAGACGCACCCGATGATAAGACACACCCCAGATTTTTAAAATATGAAAATATATTTTTCATCAGACCTCAGATCAGACCCCAATAAATATCAGGACATCACATCAGACCCCATATCAGCCCTCCATGACAGACCCCCAAACAGACCTCAGAACAGCCCTTTTGTTTTAGACCCCCATCAGACCTCAGATAAGCACTTTTGCTTTAGACCCCCATCAGACCTCAGATCAACCCTTTTATTTTAGACCCCCATCAGACCCCCATATCAGCCCTCCATGTCAGGCCACAACAGACCTCAGAACAGCCCTTTTCATTCAGACCCCCATCAGACCCCCATATCAGCCCTCCATGTCAGACCCCCAACAGACCTCAGAACAGCCCTTTTCTTTTAGACACCCATCAGACCTCAGATAAGCGATTTTCTTTCATACCCCCATCAGACTAAAATAAAAAACTTCCTTACGTCTCCTGCGCCGCAGCTCCGCAACGGGTATGGTGTCGTGCTCCACTGTCTTCTCCAGCCCACACTGCACTGTCACCTGACTGCGTGCAGCGTCAGGTCATAGTGTGCGCACTACGTCCTGATGCTGTACAGGGTCAGGACAGTGGAGTGCGGGCCCTAGCAAGAAGACCAGGGAGGGTGAGTATTGGAAGCGCTTGCAGCGCTTCTTCACCCCTCCCGGCACCTAATGCATACTAGTAAGCCCTTCCAAAATGGAAGCTCTCACTAGTATTCACTTTATAAGACAAACGACCATTTTCCCCTACTTTTGGTGGAAAAAAGGTTCTTCTTATAAAGCGAAAAATACTGTATATATATATATATACATATATTATAATATATATAATATATATATATATATATATATATATATCTACATAGAAACAATAAAATACCAAAACAAAGGGAAACATGAAATGCACATCCACATACTATACATTGATCTATCATTGCTTCTCTGCACAGTCCACATCGCTGCTCAGTGTAATTAATAGTATATAGTGCCATAATCTATATACTGTAGAAGAGGCATTCGCATGTCAGAATATTGCTCTGCTACTTTTCCTCATTTCATGGTGAGCACACTCCACCCATTTGTTCCAGATGTTTTTAAATAGCAGTAAACTGCAAAAGAGTTTATTCCTACTTGGTTTCATTTAGTTTCTGAGACCACATGGAGAGATTTGTTTTTGTGATCTGTGTACATGGGGCAGTGCTACATTGTTGCTTTGGTGCTGTGCCTGCAGGTTGGTGTGGCTTAGCATGGCAGCAGGGATTGTTTTTGGGCTGCTGGTTGTGCTGCCTGCAGGTGAGGTGGTGGCCATGTGGGCTGTGCTAATTTAGAGTAGGGACCCACTGAAAAGAGGTCACCTTGACGGGGTCAGTGGGCCTATGCATTTTGATAAAAAATTATACAAAGTATATAGTTTATAAATTATGCTGAGCTGCAATAGATCATTGCATAGCCTGTGAATGTGTGATCCATACTTTTTTCTTTGTTAGAATATAGAAAAAATAATCACATCTACTCTTATTTTATGTAATGTTAACCGCCGACGTATATATAGTCATACAGCCGCTGGGACTTTAAATATGCACCAGTGAGCACCATAGCCGCCGAGTGCCTGCTATTTTAAACAACGGGTACCTGGGGCTAATGTAAGTGATCAACAATAACGTAGATGATCACAGCATCTGTATGGATAAAAAACGATAGTGTGCACTCCCAGCAGTGCACCAGCTCCCCCTAACAAGGAACAGTGGAGCTGGATGTAGTGTGTGGCCACCTCGGTCCTCATGATTGACATGAGGCTGCCGCATATTAGTTCCTATAGAGCCCGTGCCTGTGGTAGGGCTCCATAGGAACTTAGTGTAAAGACTCATGCACATGAGTGTAATGGCTCATTGCCCGTGCTGCAGATCGCAAATAGCAGTATACAATGCACGTGCACTTGTCGTGTGCACTCTGTTTGCAAATGTGGACACATTGACTTAAATAGGTCTGTGATCCACAACATATGGCTAAAGATGTTTTTGCAGTGTGGAGGAACAGACCTGAAAGCCCACAGAAGTGCTTCATAGTGCTTTCATGGTCTTCCAATCCGAACCTCCGCTCAGCAAAAGATGAAGAAGTCCTACCTTCAGTCATATCTTGCAGATTGTGCACCCATCAGAGTACACAGAGTTGTGGTCTGCTATATGGGCACTGAGCCCTTACGCTCATGTACATGAGCCCTAATTCTAATAGACTCAAATGATAATGCATTGAGGTCTAGGAGAAAAGCAATCTAGTGATTGTTTCCTATAGTTCCTTAGTAGAACTATTAAAAAATGTAAAAAAAAGAAAGAAAAGTTTTTAAAAATATATATATATAAAAATTCTAATTGCCCCCCTTTCCCCAAAATAAAAATAAAAATACATAAACAATTTAAAAAATGTCTGATTTGCCATTTTTAGGTCGCTTCACCTCCCATAAAAAATATAATAAAAAGTGATTAAAAAGTCATACCTACTCCAATATGGTATCAGTGAAAAGTACAAATTGCCTCAGAAGAAATGAACCCTCATACAGATCAGTAAACATAAAAGTAAAAGAGTTCTGGTGGTCAGAATATGGTGATGCCAAGAATTTTTATTTCTTTTTTTCGAACGTTTATATTTTTTTCAATATTAAAATGCAAAAAAAAAACAGATACATATGTGGTATCATTGTAATCATGGTATCATGAAAATAAATAGTCAGTTTTACCACATAAAAATTGCTGTAAAAAACAAAACTCAGAAATGTGGCGGAATTGTGTTTTTTTCTGAATTCCACCCCACTTGGAATTTCTTTCCTGCTTCCCATTACATTGTATGCAACAATAAATGGTGCCATTAGAAAGTATAACTTGCCCTGCAAAAAACAAGCCCTCATACAGCTATGTGAATGGAAAAATAAAAAAGTTAAGGCTTTGGGAAGGCTGGATCATGAAAGGCTTAAAAGGTACGTTTAAAATTGATTCAGTGATGGAAATAAAGCTTCCACATAATTCCTATTTAATATATACTATAATCTGTGTGTTTCAGTGTATATATACCATACTATAGATGAATGTCTCAAACACGATGACCTATGTATTATATCCCTGCTACTCACATTCTTGTCAGCGATTAATCAGTTGCAACAAAGGTTTAAGTACCACTGTAATTATACTTATGTTTCCTGCTTGGCAGATGTATAAAATCTCATTACCAGAATTTATTATTTTGTTTCAGCACATAAACCACTAAAACAGCAACATTCTGCAATATTTACAATGATTTACTGTTTATTATACTTGCATTACATTTAGAGTAGGATTTAACCATTATTAAATGGCAATTTCACAAACTCAGGAACATATTTTACCTATCGACTTCCCCTTGACCCTAGTGCTTCTAGTGAGTAAGCAGCCATACAATCTATTTCATTAAAAGGGCATATAGTAGTGTATAGAAGTACTATCTATGCTCTCTGCATTTTAGATTTTTCTTGTTAACAGTACAAGAGTTATTTTATTTCTCCAGATGTCCAGCAAGGGCACATTCCTCTCTGATTAGACAATCCTTTTAAGGACAGTTCAACATTGATAGAGGTAAATATCATAGTGTATTATTTAATCTGTGTATATATGTGTCACTTTCATAAACACTTTGGTTAAGAAGAGGTACAAAGCGTTCATGTCAGTTTTTAGCTGAGTCACAAAAGGGCAGAGCCCACCAGCAATACTTCACCCCAAGAAACTCATGAAAGGAACAAAAACCTTAGAGATAATGAGTATTCCAAATTATTATCTGCTTGCACAAAGTAGGTTCAGTTTTTATCCGAATGGCTTGTTTGTGAAGGCAATTAAATGGGTTATGCCATGATTGATGAAAAACAAGAAAAGAAAATCAGACATCATGTTGTACATGACAGTCTCGTTCTAGTAAAGCTAGAACCAGCCTTGTACCTCACATGGATCCAGAGGTCTCCCCATCCATTACAATAATTGCTCTGCAAGATTTATTTCAGGCTGGCAGCTCCGGGGGTGTGTCCTTTATCACTGCTGCAGCGCTTATTGAGCGATATGCACTTATCTGAGGAGAAGGCAGAAGCAGTGATAAACCGGTTCACTAACAGCCGTGGAACTTGACTTGCTCCTGTTAGACGGAAGGACCAGAAACTGTAATCCAGTGACGGGCAGTGCTCCTGGCATAAACACAGCTGATCGCACAATCAGCTGTGCTTCTGTCCAGCAGAATGAGGGCTGCGGGCTGTGCTCCCCTGTCCTAAAGTAACCAGACTGAAATGTCTTTGACATTTAGCTGCCTCTAAAGATTAAAAAGTGCCTAAACTTTGGGATAACTTTTCAGAATAATCTGCCATGTATGTATACATGAGTAATTACAGTATATCTGACTATTGTATGACTTTCTATCTGGCATATTTTAGCAGTTTACTCCTTTACAGGCTTCATCTTTAATTTTCAGTTGTCCCTGAGCTGGTAGGTGAAGACTAGCTGCTTATCTGACTGCCCATACAATACACATGGAGACAATAGATTTTACTCCCACTTTCTTACTCAGAGTCAGTCAGAGGCAACATATAGGACATTACATAGAAGTACTGAGCAGTATAGATATGAATAAATCAGTTAGGGTGAGATAGAAGACACTTTTAGCTGCTGAATCTTTCTTGTACTGTCTGGTCTCTGTACATTTCCCACCACCTCCTTCCGATACCTGATCCCTCAGTGAACATGCAACCTATCTTCGCCTCACAAGATGGAGTTCTCATAAATTTTAGAGAGAAAGTCATTAAAGAAAAAGAAGAAAACGGTGGGGGGAGGATCGGGATAGCTAATAACTCTAGAAAAATATATATTACAAAGCAATCTTAAATACACTTGTCACAAAATTACCTGTCCGGCCCCCAGCAAAAAATATTCAGCATCGGCACGACCGGGAAAGCCAAACTACAAAGCCAAACCTCCTGGTGACGCCACAGCATCCATTGCAACAGGATACATTGCTCTGTTTCTCCCCACACTCAGTGGGCATGTGCTGGAGGAAACTAGTAGTGGGTTGATTAGCTAAGCTGCTCTATTCCGGTGTGCTGTGTTTTGACTAATGGAGCGCCAAATCATTACCAATCAGGTTCTGATCCTGGGACTTGGTGCTCTATTTAAACGCCTTCCTGGCCAGATACCATTGCCAGTGATAGGTTTTCACTCCCTAGCTGTGCTCCCAGTTCTGTTCCATGTGCGTTTGGATTTCTTATATGATTAAAGGGGTTGTCCGGGTTCAGAGCTGAACCGGGACATACCCTTATTTTCACCCCGGCAGCATTCCTGAGCCTAGCATCGGAGCATCTCATGCTCCGATGCGCTCCCGTGCCCTGCGCTAAATCGCGCAGGGCACGGACTCTTTTGTTTACAATAACACACTGCCGGGTGGTAACTTCCGCCCGGCAGTGTGTTCGGTGACGTCACCGGCTCTGAGGGGCGGGCTTTAGCTCTGCCCTAGCCGTTTTACTGGCTAGGGCAGAGCTAAATCCCGCCCATCAGTGCCGGTGACGTCAACGGGGTTCCTGTCAGCCCCATGGAGAGCCCCGGTACGTCACCAGAACTCCTAAAAATGCCTTTGCCCTGCGCAATTTAGCGCAGGGCAAAGGAGAGCATCGGAGCATGAACTGCTCTGATGCTCATGTCAGGGGGGCTGCCAGGGTGAAAATGGAGGGATGTCCGGGTTCAGCTCTGAACCTGGACAACCCCTTTAACCTCAGCTTGCCTTTGACCACTCTGTCTCATTATTTGGTACCGTGTTTCCCGCCTGGTTCTGACTTCGGCTTGGCTATTCTGACTACCCTCTGTCATCAGTCATCAGTGTTACCCAGTGTTTTACCATTTAGTATGCACTGGTGACTTGCATTATTCCTTCCCATCTGCATAACCTTACATTTGTCAGTGTTAAACCTCATCTGCCACTTCTCTGCCCAAGCTAACAATCTATCCAGATGCATCTACAGCCATATACAGTCCTCTTCCATGTCAATTAATTTACACAGTTTACTGTCATCTGCAAAAATTTATATTTTACTGTACAAGCTTTCTACAAGATCATTAATAAATATATTGAAGAGAAAAGGACCCAATACTAACCCCTGTGGTACCCCACTAGTGACCCAATCTCACTGTGTACCATTAACAACCACCCTCTGTTTTCTATCACTGAGCCAGTTACATTTTATATACTAACCATTTATGTGGTACAGTTTCAAATGTTTTGGAGAAGTCCAGATATATGACATCCATTGATTCGCCACGTTCAAGCCTACAACTTACCTCCTCATAGAAACTGAGAAAATCCCTCATGAAGCCAAGCTGATATGGCGTTATTTGCTTATTTTCATTGAGGTACTCCAAGATAGCTTCTCTTAAAAAACCTTAAAAACTGTTTACCCACGACAGATGTTAAACTTACTGGCCTATTGTATCCGGGCTCTGTTTTTGGACCCTTTTTAAATATATTGGCAGCACATTTGCTATGCGCCAATCCTGTGGAACGCTCCCCGTCATTATAGAGTCCTTAAATATCAGAAATAAGGGTCTGGCTATGACATTACTTAATTCTCTTAGGATACGGGGGTGTATGCCATCTGGTTCCGGCGATTTGTCTATTTGAGTCTTTTTAAGACGCCGCTGTACTTCTTCCTAGGTCAGACAGGGCACTTTTAATGGGGAATTTACTTTTACATTCTGCATTTCATCAGACAGTTTATTTTCTTCTGTGAATAAAGTGGAGAAAAACATATAATAGCTTTCCTTTCTCCTCATCGCTCTCTGCAACTCCCCCCTCATTAGGGCTGACACCTTCAGATTTATACTTTTTACCATTTATATAATTGAAGAACATTTTAGGGTTAGTTTTACTTTCTTTGGCAATTAAACTCTCGGTCTCTGGGTTGGCTGCTTTTATTTGTCATATTCTATTTTTTTCCTTATAATTTTTCGATGCTTCCTCGCCTCCCTCCTGTTTTAGTGATTTGAATGTTTTCTTTTTGTCATTTATTGCTTTCTTTACAATTCTATTTATCCACATTGTTTTTTTCTTGTTCCTTAACCTTTTATTCCCATAAGGTATGTACCTCTCACAATTACCGTATTTTTCGCTTTATAAGATGCACCTGATTATAAGACACACCTAGGTTTTTGAGGAGGAAAATAAGAAAAAAACATTTTTAACCAAAAGGTGTGCTTTTGGGGGAATTTGAACTAATGGTGGTCTGAGGATGACATTGTTATGGGGGACCTGTGGATGACGCACTGTTATGGGGGATCTGTGGATGACAATGTTATGGAGGATCTGTGGCTGATGTACTGTTATGGGGAATCTGTGGCTGACGCAATGTTATGGGGTATCTGTGGCTGAAGCATTGTTATGGGGGATCTGTGGCTAACGCACTGTTATGGGGGATCTGTGGCTGACACTGTTATGGGGGATCTGTAGATGACAATGTTATGGAGGATCTGTGGCTGATGCACTGTTATGGGGAATCTGTGGCTGATGCAATATTATGGGGATCTGTGGCTGACACTGTTATGGGGGATCTGTGGCTGACGCACTGTTATGAGGGATCTGTGAATAACACACTGTTATGGGGGATCTGTGGCTGACGCACTATTATGGGTGACCAGTCGCTGACACATTGTTATAGGGGATCTGTGGATGTCACACTGTTATGGGAATCTGTGGATGACACAATTTTATGGGGGATCTGTGGATGATGCACTGTTATGGGGGATGTGTGCTGTGACACATAGGGCCATGAGGGGGACCAGCATAAGATGCTATATGTGTGGATGACACACATATAGCATCTTATGCTGTTCCCCCTCATGGCCCTATGTTTCACAGCATTACTTTATTAATATGTGTCCCATTACACTCTGCACACAGCAGTCTCTTTGTATGTAAAGTCTATTTCTTTAATGCTGAAGCAATCGCTCTCCTTTGATAAACTAGCCTAATCGCCTGAAACAGTACTCACTCTATGAATGCAGCGGTCCGGCCGACGTGTGACGTCACTCAGTCAGTCACACTCCTCCCACTTCATTAATGAAGCAGGAGCAGGAGCGTGACTGACCGGACCACTGCATTCATAGAGTGAGTACTGTTTCAGGCGATTAGGCTAGTTTATCAAAGGAGAGCGATTGCTTCAGCATTAAAGAAATAGACTTTACATACAAAGAGACTGCTGTGTGCGGGCCTGGTGTAATACAGTGACTGCACAGGGCCCGGCTGCGAGTTGCCAGCCTTCAGCCCCTCCTCCCACCCCGCATAACTGTAACTAATGTATCGCCGGCCACGCTGTGCAGCATACCGGCCTGCGATACATCAGTGTCAGCCATGTAAATATGACACCATCGCTTTATAAGATGCACTGCCCTTTTCCACACACTTTTGGGGGGAGGGGAAGTGCGTCTTATAAAGCGAAAAATACGATAGCTTGTAGGATGGTTTTAAAAATATCCCATTTTGTGGCTGTATTTTTATTTTTGAGGATTTTGTCCCAGTTAGTTAGGCCTATGGCCTCTCTTAGTTGGCTAAATTTTGCTTTTTTGAAGTTTGTTTCTCCCTGAAGAAACACACTTTCGAATGACAATTGTAAGGTTATTACTTTATGGTACTATTTCCCAGGTGTCCCCCAACCTGCACATCTGTTGTTCTGTCAGGTCTATTGGTTGATGCTAAGTGCAGTGTGGCCGTCCCTCTAGTCGGGTCCAGAACCAGTTGGGAAAGGAAATTGCCTTTGGTTATTGCCAACAACCTGTTTCCTTTATGAGATGTACAGGTTTCAGTTTCCCAGTCTATATCTGGGTAGTTAAAATTCCCCATAATGACGACCTCATTATGATTTGCCGCTTCGTCTATTTAGTTTAGAAGTAGATTTTCTGTGGTATATTAGGTGGCTTATAATAAACTCCTATTAGTATTTTATTATTGTTTTTTCCTCCACAGTGACACGGAGTGTGGGCTTTAGACAGGACTTTACATAAAGGCAGACCGCTCCCCCTCTCCGGTTTTGACGATCCTTTCTAAACAGACTGTAACCTTGTACATTAACCGCCCAGTCATAGCTATCATCCAGCCATGTCTCAGTTATTCCCACTATGTCATAGTCCTCCTCACACATCACTAATTCCAGTTCCCCAGTTTTATTAGTCAGGCTTCTGGCATTAGTATACATACAATTAAGAGGTTTATGTATATTTTTTACCCTACACCTTTCCTTCTGAACTGTTCTAGTCCCTCCTTCCATTCCTCCCCCAGTTTCATTACCCTATCTTCCCCTCCTATAATGTAATTACCCTCCCCCCAGTCCCTAACAACCAATACCCCTAGCGCTTGCTGGCTCCTGTTTACACACTTGGCTGCAGGTGTCGCAGTGGCACTGCACCAACCGTTGCCAAACTGTGGACTGTAAATTTGTATATGTATGACACCGCGCTCTCCCTAGCCACTGCCAGACCACTATCACACAGTGGAGGCGTCACAGAGACTAATTCCAATAAGTAACAAACAGTGAGTAGTTACCTGTTCCTTAGTGCTTACCCAGTGACTATTCATTCCTTCTTCATGTGATCTATCGTAGTGCTGGGTATTGGGCTAAGGTAACTAGATTGTGGCGTGATGCCATTTGTATAAATTGTACCTTCCTACTCCGTATTTTTTATTCTAAGAATTCCGGAGTGCACGCTACCTACAGAGCACTACATTATTCAAATGCGCTATTTGCATTTGAATAATGTAGTGCTCTGTAGGTAGCATGTACTCCAGAATTCTTAAAATAAAATATATGGAGTAGGAAGGTCTAATTGTGCACAGGAGTGAAAGGGTTAAGGTTAAAGAGAGTAGTAAACAAAGATAACTGGGCACTCTCAGGATATCTGAACCACTTGACATTTTATTTGCATATAATATCAATAGGTATATTAGGTGGCAATAACACAACGGCGGTAAATAATTTCACAAATAGCTAAAAAACATACCCATAGTCCCCAACATGCAGTAACTAAATAGGTCATAAAACAAATGGGATACAATAATCTAAAATATCTAAAATTCGAGGAATAAAATGGAATGATCGATTCAACTTCTAAACATGAATGGAATCAAATCGTATAAATGTTCGTAAACTATTCATATGGGAAAAAGTCTTGATTCTATTGGTAGCGATAAACCACTGACTAATAATCGCGTCCAATTCGATGTGTTGGCAGTGGTATACGAAAGCTCTAATGTCCCAATGCGCAATCGGTGAACAGAGCGAAGCGGCGTCCCGCTAATTGCATGAACCAGCGGCGTCCCACTGGAATATTAGCAGAGAAAGTTTTTAAATGTAGCCGAATATAAATTGAACGGTCTTACCATCTCACTTGATAAGTCGACAACGTTGCTTTGTACTGTGGTCCTCTGGATATGTAGACCAATAATAAACGAGCAAAATTCGTCCTAAATTCGCACACTGGCAAAACTGTTTGGCTCGTGTAGTCAGACCTTCACCATGGAATCAGGACTTACAGGTTGCTTCTCGAATATACTATTCATGTGGCGGACGATTTCTCTTTGCGACAATCCGGTAGCTTTCCAAGTGGTCCAGAATTTGGGGTCCTGTCTAAGCTAGACGCGTTTCGGGGTATCGCATTACCCCTCCCCAGCTACTGAGGAAGAGGTAATGCGATACCCCGAAAAAGCATCAGTGGTTTATCGCTACCAATAGAATCGAGACTTTTTCCCATACGAATAGTTTACGAACATTTATACGATTTGATTCCATTCATATTTAGAAGTTGAATCGATCATTCCATTTTATTCCTCGAATTTTAGATATTTTAGATTATTGTATCCCATTTGTTTTATGACCTATTTAGCTACTGCATGTTGGGGACTATGGGTATGTTTTTTAGCTATTTGTGAAATTATTTACCGCTGTTGTGTTTTTGCCACCTAATATACCTATTGATATTATATGCAAATAAAATTTCAAGTGGTTCAGATATCCTGAGAGTGCCCAATTATCTTTGTTTGCTCGGTTTTATTTTTGAGTGGACTGGGTGAGTCCACTTGACTGAGTGCACCTCTAGGGTTAGTAGTTATTCCTGTGCGCCACATCTACTATTTTTTGCATTAAAGAGAGGAGTGTATAAATACTAGGTACCAGGCAGCATTACCGTATTCCTTTTCCTGACGAAGTACAGCGTATGGTCTGAAAGACGTAGATAGGAATTTTGGTACCCACTACTCACCGTAGTCTGCATAGTGACGTCACTATTCGCTTGTGTTAAGCGCGAGGTACAATTTATACAAACGGCATCACGCCACTGGCCAGGGCGTGAGCCACAATCTAGTTACCTTAGCCCAATACCCAGCACTACGATAGATCACATGAAGAAGGAAGGAATAGTCATGGAGTAAGCACTACGGAACAGGTAACTACTGACTGTTTGTTACTTATTGGCAATAGTGTCTGTGATGCCTCCACTGTGTGATAGCGGGCTGGCAGTGGCTAGGGAGAGCGCAGTGTCATACATTTACAAATGTATTCTCCCCAATGTACTATTTACTGACATTATTATGTTAACAAACTTTAGCTATGCTTCTTTCTCTATGAAAATTAATCCAAATGACTCTAACTTTGCCCTAACCACTAGAAAGAACAGGTACCAATGCATAGAAAATCCTAGGTTTTTTGTCTTGTAAAAATTGTCCAATCACAGCTGTTAAATTAAGTAATTCATTAAATACATTGACAAACACAACTGGTTATGTCAAAATATAAAGGAAGGTGAACATCCTCTGCTTGATAACAATAGATAGTAAAGTGTTCATTGTTCAATCCAGACATAGACAATGATTATCACTGAATTGAAGTCCTGACTAAATTGATCAAATGTCACTCTTTTGAGTCATAAGGCAGACTATGACCCAATATTCTACTTTTAAAGAAATAGCTTGAGTAAATGCTGATTACATTAGCTACATGTTATCTTACAGACAGATCTTGATTTGAATATAAAGCCCTCTGATTGATATTGAATTTTTGTTGAATCACACAGAAGTGACCTATGCAGATCATCTACATAAACAATGGTGGCAAAGAGCTGACTTGGAAACTCAGATAACATCAATGCACTGGATTTGTGAATAGATTTGGTGACAGAGGACGTGTGTTGATAATATTCTTTCAGAATGGTTTATATTGGAGTCAATAAGAGACATTTTTATGCATTTCAAAAACATGGTCCCAGATGAGATACTGGGAAAAATGATTTATTTAACACTTTCAGAATAAAGAAGTGATTGATCAGGACTCAATCTCATGATACTCTTATGGAAAGCATAAGAACAGAGACAAGTTTTTCACGTGCTGTTAAGATGCCTTTCATATAGAGGACATTTGCTGTTTTAGTAGCACATGGTTGGCATAGTGCATGTTTAACATAAAAAAATATAATGGGTTGTCCATTATGTGACTACAGGCTACTGTGAGAAGTCAGTATTTATTGGTGCATGGGCAGTGGGAACAGTTTGAAATCTGAAAGCTACTAGTTATATTTCAAATATGCAGGGGAGATGTATTAAAAATCTTAGTAAATACTAAGAATACACAAGGATACTGGTTATATTTGTCCAATAAATATTGCATGCCATGTGCCAAATTTCTTATGTTTTTACATTTGTTAATAGCAATAAAAGTGACGTAGCTAAGAAAAGTAGTAGATGGGCTACATTTATTAATGCTGCATTCGCTTTCTGGTGCAAAATACATTTTTCAAATGAGGAGATGAGGCGGCATAGAGAAGTGGAATTTGTGTAACATATCTAGCAAATTATGCCAAATTTGACATTTTCATAACTGTTTGACGAATGAGTGGCATTTATTAATGTGTTAAGTAGAGATGAGCAAAGTTCAAAAATTTTATTCGCTCGCTTTGCCGAATTTCTCAAAAAATTTGCTTTGTTACGAATTACAGATACAACCGAGCTAAACTATGGTTAACTCATTAAGTAAAGAATGGCAAGAAAAAGATGAGTAACTTTTTCAGTGGATTTCAATGGCTTTTGTCATGAGATAACTAACATAATACTGTGCCATGTGTTATCAGAGTCAAGTTTAGCTCGGCTACATCTGTAATTCATTACAAAGCAAGTTAAATCAGGTCTATCCTGGCCTGCAGTTAAACTGCAGGGCGAATGTATTTCTGTGCATCACTGTGCATTGCAGCAACATGCATAGCTAGTTATTTCTGGTAGCAAGCCAACAGCCCTAGCTAACCTCTAGCTAAACCAAAAGAAAAGCATACAGCAGCGTTCAGTAAAGCAAATAAAAAAAAAAAAACACTGTACGTCCCTGCAGGAGCTGTGTTCCAATAAAGTAGTGAAGAAAATAAAGGTTCTTTCAATCCATGTTGTGGCAGTGCAAACACATGCATTTTAATCCATTCTGTTAGCTGTAGAATGAATGTGCTTCACCATTAGGCTTAGTTCACACTTCACTTAGTTGGTCAGTTATTCGCATCAGTTATTGTCAGCCCAAAGTAGGTGTGGGTCAAAACCACAGAACAAATGCAGATCTATTCATGATACCTAATCTTAGAGTAGGTTTGGCTCCTGAATTTAGCTTATGATAAGTGCTGGAAATAGCTGACCATCGGCGTGGAGTTAACCATGTAGTAGCCCAATATTCAAGTAGTGTGGTAAGGCTGTGTTCACATCACTGTTTATTTTTCTATTCTTCTGATCCATCAGAACAGCCCAAAAAAGTGGATACTGAACATCCGCCTTCAAACCATCAGTATTTGGTCAACATTTGATCAGTATTTGTAAGGCAAAAACTGGAGTGGGTCCAAAACAGAGATAAAATATGATGTTAATATTTGCATTTGTTCTGTGTTTTGGAACCACTCCTGCTTTTGGCTTCAAAATCATGATCAAATTCTGATGCAAAATACTGACTCTGTGATAGTGGCCTTATTGACGCTCAAAAGACATGACCTGTTTTCTATTGTTTTTCTGTTCTTCTGACGGATCAGAAGAATGGAAAAATAAACAGTGATGTCAGCATGGCCAAACAGGGACATTGATGGCCCTGTAACAGACTGCTGAGGGTGGTAACAGCAAGAAGAGTTACAATAGTGGCCCAGAAACAGAGTGGGAAGGGTGGCAACACCATGAAGAGTCACAATAGTGTCCCTGGAGCAGAGTGGGGAGAAGAGGGCAGCAGCTGTGGCAGTAACAGCACAAGATGGTGGCAAATCACAGTAGGAGCAGATAAAGTCAGTAAAAACAATAGGCGGGTGAAAGCATCAGAATAGTGGTGTCTGAGAATCCTTGCTGATTCATACCTAATTCATCTTTATAAAGGTTAATCTCACAACACTATGCCACCCGCAGCACTAAACACCCGCTCTGATGCCACACTACTGGCCCGAACAGGAAAGCTTGTCCAGGGTTAACTCGGCAAGTTGTGGCCACAATTCAAGTTTGGCTGCCCAGTAGTCCAGAGGATCTTGGATCTGGGGTAACAGGGTGCAGTCCAAGTATGCCACCACCTGCTAGTTCAGGTTCTGCTCCATGTTCTGCTGGTGCTTGGTGGTTTCTTCAGTAGGCGGCTAAAGGAAACTGATCTTTAGAGTAGTCATAGCAGTGGAGCGTGAGCTCAGAGGGTCCCCCCGGTTAGACTTTCATGAGGATGGGTGATGGCGCACCATAGGCAGTGTCCAACCGACTGCAAAGGATGTCTCGATAGTAGTTGAGTTTTTCTTCCTTCTTAGAAGGTGTAAAAAAGGCCCCCATTTTGGACTGGTAACGAGGTTCTAACTTTGTGGAGAACCAGTAGTCATCCCTCTGCCGAATGGTGATAATGTGGCTGTCACTACGCAAGCAACTGAGCATGCATATGGCCATATGTGCAAGGGAATCGGAGGGACTTCCTGCCTCCATCTCCCCTTGCATGTTCTCGTCTTTTCATGTTGTTCCTTGCCTTAGCAATGTGCTCCTGCGGTTTGGTGTGCTGACTAACCCCCTTTTTTGGTTTTTCTTTGCAGTCTGTACTGGAGGTGTGGCTGCCTCCCCAGTAATGCACTCCTGACCACCCTGTCTGCCTTACAGGCCGATTTTAATTAGTGTCAGTACATAGTCAGGCCTGCTCCACTTCACTCACTGAAGCCATTGCACCAGGAGTGAGATAGTTTGTGGACTCTCACTGCAACCCTTGGTATCCATTGGCGGCGGTGATGCTGTGGAGTGGGCCTGCTGTGTAACCTACACTCCCTGAAGTGTATGGTAGCCGTCATGGCGCCTAACAGGTAGAATTTAGCGTAGGAACCCGTCTAATAGAGATTGCCTTGACGTTCGGCAGACGGGCTCAGATTATTTTGTACAAAACGATTTGCCAAGTATCTCTCACTTATAGTGTAAGCACTTGTAATTTTTATGCAATTTTGTACTTTATATTGCAGTGAATTGTCGCATTGCATGTTCTCGTCTTTTCATGTTGGGGTCATCTGCATAGTCTTTGTCGTTACCCAATAGCTCCTCCTGCTCCTCTCCTGTCACTTGGGCAGATAAACTACCTAGTTGTGTTTAGAAATCCTAGTTTAGGTCCTCCTCATGCTCCTTTTATGCCAGTTCAACCACAACAGGGCTCCAGTGACCATGAGATGTAGATGCCAAATCTTATGTCCCCATGCCAGTCAGATTTATTAACATCCCCTCCAGAACATCAAGGAGTGGAATGATGTCATTCATCCCATAGTCCTGGTGAATGACAAAAAAAAGTGGCCTCCCAAAAGGACCTGAGAAAATGGCCACTGTCTAACGTCAAAGTTACACCAGGAAGTAGTCCTGTTCGTCTGCATCATCAAGAAATCAAGACACAGGTTTCCGCTGCTCATTCAGTCAGTCCAACATGTGGAGCATGGAGTTCCACTGCTGGATGACAGTGGCAGCTCTAGTCTGTTGCTGCGGCTGCTGATCCCCACCACCCCTTCTTCTGCTGCTACTTGTGCTAGCTACGGTAATATTTTTGCCACCGCTCATTCCTTTTGAGGGCCCAGGCAACTGTCTGTTGACCACAGTGTACAGTAACTGAGTGTCACAAGCAGACAGCTGAGAAGCTCTGACAGGAGCCGTTCAGATCCTCCCCCTTGAGTTTCTTTGTTTTGGTTTCTGTTCCTCACCTCGTTAGGCTATCTCAGCTGTCATGCAGTCAGACTCATTACCTCCCTTTATATTCTCCCCCATGAGGTAGTTGGGTGTGGCTGATACTACTTCCTGGATTGAGTGTGCATGCTGTCTTTAGCTCCCAGCTCCCAGCTCCCAGCTACCAGTTCGCAGTTCACAGTCGTATGCAGATAAGTGCTGTTTTAGTATTTATGATTTTCTGTTGTCTGGATCCAGGTGACCCTGACTCCCTCCGTGTCTGTGTAGGGAGCCGGTGGTCGTGTCCCCTCACTATTGTAGGGCCTTCAGGTTAAGATAGCCGAGGTACGTGGATATGCGCCCATTCACCTTTAGAGTGGTCGCATAGGCTGAGCATTAAGGGAGAGCGGCAGGTTGATTGCAGGGGTCTCCCTTTATGTTCCTTAGTTGTGGATCCAGTTAGTCATCGTTTGTTATTTGTATCATATTGTTTCCTGTACACCATCCGTGACATTATCAGCCACCGAAACCGTCTCAAGCATGGATCCGGTTTCACTTTTGGCTGAACGCTTCCAGGGTCTTTCATTGGAGGTAGCTGATCTCCGTAAGACTTTTTCTCAGTTTCAAGTGACCGGTTCAGCTTGCGTTCATGGAGTTTGTGCTGAGCCTAAGATTTTGCTCCCGGATACGTTTTCCGGGGGTAGTGAGAATTTTGTACGTTTTAGAGAGGCTTGCAAACTCCATTTTCGCCTTCTTCCCCACTCTTCCGGTGATGAAGAACGAAGGGTGGGCATCATTATATCGCTGCTCAGGGGTAATGCTCAGTCCTGGGCCTTTTCGCTGCCGGAGGGGGCACAACCCCTCCGTTCAGTGGATGAATTCTTTTTAGCCCTGGGTCAGATATATGATGATCCGGATCGTATTGCTCTGGCTGAGTCTAGACTACGTCTGTTATGCCAGGGTAAACAATCCGCAGAGATATACTGCTCAGAATTTCGGAGATGGGCAGCAGATACGGGTTGGAATGATGCTGCACTCCGAAGTCAATTTTGCTATGGTCTTTCTGAGGGATTGAAAGATGCATTTGCCTTTCATGAAAGACCTACCTCCTTGAATTCTGCTATGTCTCAGGCTGTTCGTATTGACAGGCGTCTTAGAGAAAGAGGAGAGATCTCTCCTTCTTGTCATGCTCAGTCCCGGGACAGTGCACCGGTGTCATTCTGTGCACAGGGGTCTCAGTCGCTGTCAGCCCCTTCTGAGCAGGAGCCCATGCAGCTGGGGTTGATTGCCTCTGACAATAGAGGATTCAGCCCGCAGGGCAGGGTTTGCTTTTGTTGTGGAGGTATAAATCATCTGGCAAATGTTTGTCCCTCTAGGAGATTCAGGCAGTTTTTTGGGAGTAATAAAGAGACAAAAAGGAAGAAATCTTTTAAGAATATTCCGTCTGTTACTATTGGCAGGGTTGAGGCGGAAATTGAAGAATTGTCTTTTGCTTGTAGTTCCCGTTTTGTCCTGACTGCTAGGGTGGCGCTAGAGAGCAAGAGCATTTTTTGTGAGATTTTTGTGGATAGTGGAGCAGCTGTTAACCTCATTGATAACCAATTTGCAATAACTCATGGTTTCCAGGTATGCACTTTGCGAAAAAATATTCCTGTTTTTTCTATTGATTCAGCTCCACTTTCTCAGAAATCATTAAAGGGCATAGTTCACAATATCCGTTTAATTGTGAATGATACTCATGTTGAGGATGTGTCATGTTTCGTCCTTAGCGGTTTGCCTACTCCTCTAGTGTTGGGGCTACCCTGGCTCACTAAACATAACCCCACCATTGATTGGCAAGCGAGGCAAATAAATGGTTGGAGTAACTTTTGCAGAGAGAATTGCCTCATAACATCTATTTCTGAGGTTTCTACTAAAACTGTACCACCTTTTTCTCTCTGAATTTTTGGATGTTTTCTCTGAGAGTGGAGTTCAGGATTTGCCTCCGCACAGGGAGTATGATTGCCCTATTGATCTCATCCCAGGTGCCAAGCTGCCTAAATCTCTGTTATACAATCTTTCCCAACCTGAGAGGGTCGCGATGCGTGCTTATATCTCTGAGAGTCTGAGAAAAGGACACATACGACCCTCAAAGTCACCTGTTGCCGCTGGTTTTTTCTTTGTTAAGAAAAAAGATGGTTCTTTAAGACCTTGTCTGGATTTCAGGGAGCTGAACAGTATCACTATTCGTGATCCGTATCCGCTTCCTTTAATCCCAGATTTGTTTAACCAGGTTGTTGGGGCGAAAGTCTTTTCCAAATTAGACCTAAGAGGGGCATACAACCTGGTTAGGGTCAGAGAAGGAGACGAATGGAAGACGGCTTTCAATACCCCTGAGGGCCATTTTGAGAATTTAGTTATGCCTTTTGGTTTGATGAATGCCCCAGCCGTTTTTCAGCATTTCGTCAACAGCATTTTTTATCATTTAATGGGAAAATTTGTATTAGTGTATTTGGATGACATTTTGATTTTTTCTCCTGATTTCAAAACTCATAAGGAACACTTATGTCAGGTCTTACTCATCCTGCGGGAGAATAAATTATACGCGAAACTGGAAAAATGTGTGTTTGCGGTTCCAGAGATCCAATTTCTGGGGTTTCTTGTCTCCGCTTCTGGTTTTCGCATGGACCCCGAGAAGGTCCGCGCTGTGCTTGAGTGGGAGCTTCCTGAGAATCAGAAGGCGCTGATGCGTTTTTTGGGTTTTGCTAATTATTACAGGAAATGTATTTTTAATTATTCCTCTGTTGTTAAACCACTCACGGATATGACCAGAAAGGGGGTAGATTTTTCTTCCTGGTCAGTAGAGGCGCGTAAGGCCTTTTCTGATATCAAGGAGAGTTTTGCTTCCGCTCCCATCCTAGTACAACCTGATGTTTCCTTACCCTTCATAGTTGAGGTTGATGCTTCTGAGGTAGGGGTGGGGGCGGTCTTGTCTCAGGGTTCCTCTCCTGCCAAATGGCAACCGTGTGCCTTTTTCTCAAAGAAGCTCTCCTCCGCAGAGAGAAATTATGATGTGGGAGATAGGGAATTGTTGGCCATCAAGTTGGCTTTTGAGGAATGGCGCCATTGGCTAGAGGGAGCCAGACACCCTATTACCGTGTTTACTGACCATAAAAATCTGGCCTACTTGGAGTCAGCCAAGCGTCTGAACCCGAGACAGGCCAGATGGTCTTTTCAAGGTTTAATTTTGTTGTTACGTTCCGCCCTGGGGTTAAGAATGTGAAGGCAGATGCCCTGTCACGTTGTTTCCCGGGAGGTGGGAATTTTGAAGACCCGGGTCCCATTTTAGCTGAAGGTGTGGTGGTCTCTGCTCTTTTTCCTGAATTGGAGGCAGAGGTGCAGGCAGCCCAGTCAGAAGCTCCTGATCTTTGTCCTCCTGGGAGGTTGTTTGTGCCTCTCGCTTTGAGACACAAGATTTTTAAAGAACACCATGATACGGTCCTTGCTGGGCACTCGGGGACAAGAGCCACACTGGATCTCATTGCTCGGAGATTCTGGTGGCCTGCGCTTCGTAAGTCGGTTGAGGGTTTTGTGGCAGCTTGCGAGACTTGCGCTCGTGCCAAGGTCCCTCACTCACGGCCATCAGGTCCTCTCCTTCCTTTGCCCATTCCTTCCCGTCCTTGGACACATCTGTCCATGGACTTCATAACGGACTTGCCTCGTTCCTCGGGGAAGTCTGTGATTCTGGTGGTGGTGGACCGTTTTAGCAAAATGGTGCACTTTATCCCTTTTCCCGGTTTGCCTAATGCTAAGACGCTGGCGCAGGCATTTGTTGACCACATTGTCAAATTGCATGGGATTCCTTCTGACATAGTCTCTGATAGGGGCACGCAGTTTGTTTCCAGATTCTGGAAGGCTTTCTGTTCTCGCTTGGGGGTTCGCTTGTCATTCTCTTCTGCTTTCCATCCGCAGTCGAATGGCCAGACGGAGCGTGTCAATCAGAATTTGGAGACATATCTGCGCTGTTTTGTGGCGGAGAATCAGGAGGATTGGTGTTCGTTGTTGTCCCTTGCTGAGTTTGCCTTAAATAACCGTCGTCAGGAGTCCTCTGATAAGTCACCATTTTTTGGTGCATATGGGTTTCATCCGCAGTTTGGGACTTTCTCTGGAGAGGGCTCTTCTGGTTTGCCTGATGAGGACAGATTCTCCTCGTCTTTGTCATCTATTTGGCAAAATATTCAGGATAATCTAAAGAATATGAGCGAGAGATATAAGCGTGTGGCGGATAAGAGACGTATGCCTGGTCCGGACCTGAATGTTGGTGATTTGGTGTGGCTGTCTACCAAGAATATCAAATTGAAGGTTCCCTCCTGGAAGTTGGGTCCTAGGTTTATTGGGCCTTACAAGATCCTGTCTGTCATCAATCCTGTTGCCTACCGTCTTGATCTTCCTCAGACTTGGAAGATCCATAATGTTTTCCATAAGTCCTTATTGAAACCTTATGTTCAACCTATTGTACCCTCACCTTTGCCTCCTCCTCCGATTATGGTTGATGGGAATCTTGAATTTCAGGTCTCTAGGATTGTGGATTCTCGTCTTGTCCGCGGTTCCCTCCAGTACCTCGTTCATTGGGAGGGCTATGGTCCTGAGGAGAGGATGTGGCTCCCAGTGACGGACATTAAGGCCTCTCGCCTCATCAGGGCTTTCCATAGGTCCCATCCTGAGAAGGTGGGCCCTGAGTGTCCGGAGTCCACTCCTAGAGGGAGGGGTACTGTCACAAGCAGACAGCTGAGAAGCTCTGACAGGAGCCGTTCAGATCCTCCCCCTTGAGTTTCTTTGTTTTGGTTTCTGTTCCTCACCTCGTTAGGCTATCTCAGCTGTCATGCAGTCAGACTCATTACCTCCCTTTATATTCTCCCCCATGAGGTAGTTGGGTGTGGCTGATACTACTTCCTGGATTGAGTGTGCATGCTGTCTTTAGCTCCCAGCTCCCAGCTACCAGTTCGCAGTTCACAGTCGTATGCAGATAAGTGCTGTTTTAGTATTTATGATTTTCTGTTGTCTGGATCCAGGTGACCCTGACTCCCTCCGTGTCTGTGTAGGGAGCCGGTGGTCGTGTCCCCTCACTATTGTAGGGCCTTCAGGTTAAGATAGCCGAGGTACGTGGATATGCGCCCATTCACCTTTAGAGTGGTCGCATAGGCTGAGCATTAAGGGAGAGCGGCAGGTTGATTGCAGGGGTCTCCCTTTATGTTCCTTAGTTGTGGATCCAGTTAGTCATCGTTTGTTATTTGTATCATATTGTTTCCTGTACACCATCCGTGACACTGAGTCAGTAATGTAACTATGTCACTAAGTATGAGTGGCTTAGCAGGTGAACTAGATAAACACACCTATATATTATTCCACCTGTTGACACTGAGTGTGATGCACAGTACGTGTATGTATGACAGAACAGATTAATTATTAATGGTGCAGCAAGTGTACTAGTTAAACACACCTATATATTAGACTGCCTGCAGACAATGAGTCTGACGCACAGTAAGTCTATGTATAACAGAACTGATTAAGTATAAATGGAACAGCAGATTAACTAGATAAACGTGCCTATATATTATACCGCCTATTTACAATAAGTCTGATGCACAGTAAGTCAATGTATAACAGAACAGATTAAGTATAAATGGCTTAGCAGGTGAACAAAATAAATGCACCTATATTTTAGACCGCCTGTTGACACTGAGTGTGATGCACAGTACGTGTATGTATGACAGAACAGATTAAGTATTAATGGTGCAGTAAGTGTACTAGTTAAACACACCTATATATTAGACTGCCTGCAGACAATGAGTCTGACGCACAGTAATTCTATGTATAACAGAACAGATTAAGTATAAATGGAACAGCAGATTAACTAGATAAACGTGCCTATATATTATACCGCCTATTTACAATAAGTCTGATGCACAATAAGTCTATGTATAACAGAACAGATTAAGAATGAATGGAGCAGCAGGTAAACAAGATGCACAGGGAAATTACACTGAGCCTGCACTGTCTAAAAACTCTCCCTTTGATCTCCTTA
The DNA here is from genome assembly GCF_905171765.1 of Bufo bufo. Lineage (NCBI taxonomy): Eukaryota > Metazoa > Chordata > Amphibia > Anura > Bufonidae > Bufo > Bufo bufo. The sequence continues at coordinate 238,448,116 of NC_053392.1, forward strand.
CTCTGTTCATGCAGTGTCCATATCCAATATTCTACAATTAAAAGCTTTCTAACATGCTATCCCTATGCTAAGTTCACAGTGAAATGGTGCTGACTGCGCTGGTTGAGGCTTTAATAGGGTGTTGACATCACATGGGATGGCTATCTGCTGATTGGCTGGCTGCACAGGATTATGGGTTATATTGTGTTCCCGAGCTTCTTACTTACACTTTGTAACACCTGTAGCCGCCATTTTAGGAAAAAAATTATTTGCTAACCCGAAGCGCTAGGAAATTAAAATTTTACACTAGTGTTAACTATTGTGTCATTAAAAAAGTTGCAAATTATAGGGCACTTTTTGAACTTCTCTCCACTTTTCTGAAGTGGCAATAAACGGAGTGGGACTTAGTCATAGGGCTGAGCCTCTCCGTACCCACTGGATTTATTATAACTGGCACAAGTTATAGCTCAAGTCCATACTAGTCCCTGTATGCTATACATTTGTGTTTCTGGCAGAGATGCACCTAATGAATTAAAGGGAATTTGTCACCAGTTTTTTTGCTGCCCTCACTTTTAAATCCTAACAGCTCGAGCACATGCCAATGAGTTCCCATATTCATGAGTTCATGGCTCTCTCCACCCACCTGCCTCTGACTGACAGTTTTTTTCCATAATTATCAGCAGCAAGTGGACAGGGAAATCCATAAACTCATGAATATCAGGACTCATCATTATGCACTGGAGCTGTTCAATACAATATTTTGGCAAAATGGCTGTGTCAATTAAAGAAAGTGACCCAGCATTTTGCTAAGGGGATCTGTCACTAGTTTATGTTGACCTTAGCTAGGACACGAACAAACTGGGGCCAGATTCTCTTTAAGAGACATTTGCCTCTAAATAAATTAGGCACACCATACTCTGGCGCATGGGGCACCAAGACTGGTGTATGGGAACACCTGTCTTGATAAATCTCCTCTATTCTTATGAAAGAGAAATAATGGTAGGCACTCCACTTTTTTTGAACCCAGGACAGTAGTAGGGTAGAAGTATAATGTAGAAAATACCACGGCACACGATTATGATGCAAACATTTTTTGCCTTTTATTTGTACATCCAGTTACATTGATATAGGCAAAGCCAACGTTTCTGTCCTACCAGGACCTTGATCACGGCCAATGGGCGTTCTGTTTTTATTAACTCATAAAATGATGCATTATACCACGGTATTGCTAAATGTCCCCCACTGTCCATAAGTAGTAATAAAAGTATGCTAGAAAATGAATGCAGAACTGTTTGTACAGTTAGTGAAGTGAAAATACAACTATATATTAGAGTAGAGGGTGCATAATCCATGGCTACGGTTCTATCCCTGCTGGACAGAAACTCAGCTTATCTAGTAGATTTGTGATCAGCTGCACATTAGCCACATTTCCCAATGTTCTCAGCCCAGGAACACAAGATCAAAGCTCTCTGGTCTCACTCTTTGGGCAGCTGTTTCCTGCTTGCTGCCAAGCAAGCAGGAAACTATTTGGTGATGGGTTGATCTTCTGGTTAATTGTATCTTGTGGCCTGGCTCCCTTTCTGAGCTCTTCTCTAGGATCACTGCCTCTATAGACCTGGCAGTAGGGAAGTTCCCTGTATAGAATAACTGCAGTAACATCTGTGATGCATTCCTGCTCCTGATGGAGTGGCAGGGATGAGGGGGTGCAGAGGAGAGTAGAGCTCATCATGTATCATGAACTCAGTCAAATAGCGTAATAGGAGTCATATTCATTCATTGGAAAGGGTCTACTACCCATTAGTAGACTAGGCAGTCAATCTGGAGATAGTCCTCATTACACTGCCAGCTAGTGGTCCTTGATAGTGATGGACGAACATTGGCCGGGACATTTCGTGAACCCGATCACGCATTCAAATGCATCAAATGCTCGCGAACCGCACGTTCACGGCGGTCCCCATTCACTTTAATGGTGCACAAATAGTCCCACAACATGTACAATAGAAGTGCACAAATAGTCCCACAACATGTACAGTGACATACCAGAGGGGGATCAATAGCAAAAATTCCCACAAAAAACAATGTATTTTAGCCAGGGGCCATTTTTATGCATCTGAAAGGGAAACTCTCAAAAATGTGCCCTGCTGGAGCCTAGAAAATTCTTATTTTAAGCCACGGGAGTATGGGCCCCAAAAATTAGGCATTCACCTGACAGAAAAGAACAAGTGATTTTGTGGCTGGAGGTATATTAGACGGTCAGTGGATAACAATGTTACTGCAGGCCAGTGGAGTACAAGCCCCAAACATTAGGCATTCACTGGACAGAAAAGAACAAGTGATTATGTGGCTGGAGGTACATTAAGCGGTCACTAAATAACAATTTTACTGTAGGCCAGTGGAGTATGGGCCCCAAAAATTATGCATTCATTGGACAGAAAAGAACAAGTGATTATGTGGCTGGAGGTACATTAGACGGTCAGTGGATATTTTAGTGCAGGCCAATGGACTACAGGCCCCAAACATTAGGCATTCACCTGACAGAAAAGAACAAGTGATTATGTGGCTGGAGGTACATTAGGCGGTCACTTAATAACAATTTTACTGTAGGCCAGTGGAGTACAGGCTCCAAAAATTAGGCATTCACCTGACAGAAAAGAACAAGTGATTATGTGGCTGTAGGTACATTAGGCGTTCACTGGATAACTATTTTACTGTAGGCCAGTACAGGCCACAAAAATTAGGCATTCACCTGACAGGCCCCAAAAATTAGGCATTCACCTGTAGAAGCAGGTACATCACACCCCTCAATTAATTTTTTGGTGGAAACAGGTATATAGAACCCCTGAATCAATATTTGGTGGAAGCAGGTATATAGCACCCCTTAATCAGTATTTTGTGGAACCCGGTGTATCGCAGACCTCAATCAATATTTGGTAGAAGCAGGTATATCGCGCCCCTCAATCAGTATTTTGTGGAAACAGGTATATAGAACCCCTTAATTAGTATTTTGTGGAAGTAGGTATATCGCACCCATCAATCAGTATTTTGGGGAAGCAGGTATATCAAACCCCTCAATCAGTATTTTGTGGAAGCAGGTATATCGCACCCTTCAATCAGTATTTTGTGGAATCTGGTGTATCGCAGGCCTCAATCAATATTTGGTGGAAGCAGGTATATCGCACCCCTCACTCAGTATTTTGTGGAAGCAGGTAAATTGAACCCCTAATCAGTATTTTGTACAAGCAGGTATAGCCCACCCCTCAATCAGTATTTTGTGGAAACAGGTATATAGAACACCTGAATCAATATTTGGTGGAAGCAGGTATATAGCACCCCTTAATCAGTATTTTGTTGAACCCGGTGTATCGCAGGCCTCAATCAATATTTGGTAGAAGCAGGTATATCGCGCCCCTCAATCAGTATTTTGTGGAAACAGTTATATAGAACCCCTGAATCAATATTTGGTGGAAGCAGGTATATCGCACCCCTCACTCAGTATTTTGTGGAAGCAGGTAAATTGAACCCCTAATCAGCATTTTGTACAAGCAGGTATAGCCCACCCCTCAATCAGTATTTTGTGGAAACAGGTATATAGAACACCTGAATCAATATTTGGTGGAAGCAGGTATATAGCACCCCTTAATCAGTATTTTGTGGAACCCGGTGTATCGCAGGCCTCAATCAATATTTGGTAGAAGCAGGTATATCGTACCCCTCAATCAGTATTTTTTGGAAGCAGGTATATCAAACCCCTTAATCAGTATTTTGTGAAAGCAGGTATATCGCACCCCTAAATAAAAAAAATTTGGGGGGGAAACAGGTATATCCGTACCGTTGCAAATAATTGTTCCAATAATGCTTGTTCCTCTATATACCTGCGGTATCGCAGCAGACCGCACTCAACTGCTGCACAATAAAAATGCACTATAATATACTTTCTATGTTAGAAAGTATATTATAGGTATATCACACCCCTCAATCAGTTTTTTTGGGGGAAACAGGTATATCACACCAGATGCAATTAGTTATTCCAATAGCGTTTGTCCCTCTATAGGGCTGCGGTATCGCAGCAGAACCACACACAACTGCTACACAATACAAATGCTCTATAATATACTTTCTATGTTAGAAAGTATTTTATAAGTATATCACACCCCTCAGTATATCACACCTATCGATAGCACACCTATACCAGTCCTTAAAATGACTTTTGTGGCCCTATTAGTTAGCGTTTGGTGTCCCTAACAGTCTGTTCCTGCTCCACACAGCAACCTCTCCCTACACTGGCAAAACACTGAATGTAAAATGGCTGCCAGATCGGGTTCTGTTATAGGGTGGGGTGTGTCCATGTGCTGAAACATCTCAATTGGCTGTCCTGTCCCACCTGATGGATGTGTCATGGGTCAAAGTTCGGCGCAATGCAAAATAATATGGCGCATGCAAACATCGCCATATGTTCGCATGTTCGGCGGATTGCGAACGAGCAAAGTTTGCCTTGAAACGACCGCCGGGTGAACTGCAAGGCCATCTCTAGTCCTTGACAATTAAAGCAATGAAAGTCAACTCATGCCTATTCCATCTGTCTCCTATCTACTAGAGCATAGATGGCCAACCTGAGGCTCTCCAGCTGTTGCAAAACTACAACTTCCAGCATGCCCAGACTGCCTACAGCTATCAGCCCACAGCAGGGCATGGTGGGAGTACTAGTTTTACAACAGCTGGATAGCCGCAGGTTGGCCATCCCTGTAACTTGAGCTACAGCCAATATGAGATGTTATGGGACAGCACAATAAATATACAGCATAGTGACCAGGGGTACCTCTATAATTCACAGTGCCCCCACCACCTAGGTAATACAATTAAAACATCAGCAATAATTAAAGGTATGTATAATAGCACCATATATCAGATTTACAACATTATGGCAAAAAGTCACCATATTGTTATTTCCCACAAAAAGGTACATAGTTCTTGCACCTGATTGGGCCCCATAGTTAGTGCTATGGCTGCTATGGCTATAGTCACACCCATGATAGTGATGATACTAAACAGAGGCTGTGCCCATGCCATCACCCAGAGGAGGGCAGTAAGGGTTGACATCAGAGATAACTCCTCTTTAACCCCTAAGAAGCATCTTTCAATGCTTGTGGGACTTAAAGAGGACCTTTCACCTATTCTTACTCTATGAACTAAGTATACAGCCATGTGGAGCGGCGCCCGGGGATCTCACTGCACTTACTATTATCCCCAGGCGCCGCTCCGTTCTCCTGCTATGCCCTCCGGTATCTCCGTTCCCTAAGTTATGGTAGGCGGAGTCTGCCCTAGCGCTGGCCAATCGCATTGCAGAGCTCACAGCCTGGGAGAAAATAACCTCACAGGCTGTGAGCTCTGCGCTGCGATTGGCCAGCGCTAGGGCAGACTCCGCCTACCATAACTTAGGGACTGGTATCTCCGCCTACTATAACTTAGGGAACGGAGATACCGGAGGGCATAGCGGCAGAACGGAGCGGCGCCTGGGGATAATAGTAAGTGCAGTGAGATCCCCGGGCGCCGCTCCACATGGCTGTATACTTAGTTCATAGGGTAAGAATAGGTGAAAGGTCCTCTTTAAGTAAACAGAGAAAATAGAGGGAGCTTCCTTTGTTCTTCCAGCATCAAAACATACAAAGAGCCCTAAAATATGTGTGTAAGGGTACTTTCACTCTAGCGTTATTCTTTTCCGGCATAGAGTTCCGTCACAGAGGCTCTATACCGGAAAAGAACTGATCAGGCATATCCCCATGCATTCTGAATGGAGAGTAATCCGTTCAGGATGCATCAGGATGTCTTCAGTTCAGTCATTTTGACTGATCAGGCAAAAGAGAAAACCGTAGCATGCTACGGTTTTATCTCCAGTGAAAAAAACTAAAGACTTGCCTGAATGCCGGATCTGGCATTTTTTTCCATAGGAATGTATTAGTGCCGGATCCGGCATTCAAAATACCGGAATGCCGGATCTGTCCTTCCGGCCTGCGCATGCGCAGACCTTTAAAAATGAGGGGGAAAAAAATACCGGATCCATTTTGCCTGATGACACCGGAAAAACGGATCCGGTATTGCAATGCATTTTTCTGACTGATCAGGCATTTTTCAGACAGTTCAGGCAACGGAACTGCCTGCCGGAATCAAACAACGCAAGTGTGAAAGTACCCTAAATGGGGGGAAAAAAAAGTTATAGCTGTTAGTATGCTGTGAGGCAAAAGTTATATTGCTGCCTCTTGAATTAGAACAATGTGACAATACGGCTTTCAGACGAAAAAGGTTGTGTACCTCTGCTGCTTTAGAGTATATTTCATTAATGTTTGGGAATGTATTCGATAAGCCTCTAGGTATTAATGGTAGTGAATACCACTGTATATACGCATAGATTGGTAAAGAAAATATTAACAAGAAAAAGTTGGCATAAAAGGTGAAGCCACTTGATAGTAATTTTGTCACATTAACTGTAAAGCAGAACAGGAGAACAACATCACATTTAGATTATCCTGCCCTAGATGAAGACATAATGTGGCCTCTATACAGTATTTACTGCAGGATGCTTAATAATTCCATGCGCCCTGCCAATGCTTTGATTTTTTGTATTAATTGAGGATAAGAGAAATAGGGTCGCTCACCAGAGACTGCTAACGATGCTCATTATTGCTTACACATTGCAAGGAGGTAGATATTGCGTCACTCACTCTGCAGGCAAAGTCATGGGGTCATTTGTGATAAGTGCCCTGTGGAAGTACTTAGTTACACAGCAAGAGAGGTGATTGTGATCATGTCAGTTCACGTATTCATTCATTTCATATTAGAACCCCCATCAACTAGATTAGAAACATTATTCGCTTTCTACTTGAGATAATAAAAGATAGACCCCTTAATGAATATAAATACTTCAGTGCATGTCCTGTCAGCCTGCTGCTGAGCCCTTTACAAGCACCTCGTATCATTTATGTGTTCATTATTCTTAATTGTTGTTTTTTGGTCCTTTGCACAATATTTTGTTCCCTATTTCTTCTGCTTTGCATAAAAAGATACCAATGAAGTCAACAGCAGCTTCTATTTATAAGGTGCATGTCTACATGAGCACTTTATACATAATCTGGATGTGGTTGTTTATTGTAGGTTTAAAGTATGGCCCATATTTGAGAAAATGACAAAAAGTATGGGTTATTCAAATTTTACTCCCAAACATGAAATAATGAGTTTGGATCTGTTACAATAGATTTCATTTCAGTATCCCATGGGCACTAGGCACAGGAGCTATATAGTGTTAATATAGTGGGACCGCGCTGCTCCTTGTTCACACAAGGCGTTTTTCCAGGAATGCAGGTAATCACTTTCTCTGGCTCAAGACAGACACCCTTCAGTTGGATAGTGGTGTGCTTCAAGCTCAGCAAATCTATGCTGGATCGTTAAAGGCTTTTCTGCAAGATGTCATAAATCACACAATAGTGAGAGTATCTCCGGCACAGTAAAAACTTTCTGTTTTATTATACTCACAGAAGTAAAAAGGTTATTCAGCATATCAATATGATAGTATTCTTTCCGCACAGCCCGACCCGGGTTTCACATAAAGCTTCATCAGGGGCGAGAATCTGGATAATGTAGAGGGATCACAGGAAGATGTTCCTTTCTATCCCTAGTCGACCCTCAGGACCCTACGATAACCCTGAGAAGATCTTCTCAGGGCTAAACAGGGATCGCAATTCCAGGGTTAGGTTCCGGACGGGGGCCCAACTAGTGGGATACCCCGTGGTTAGACCTAAGGGTTATCGTAGGGTCCTGAGGGTCGACTAGGGATAGAAAGGAACATCTTCCTGTGATCCCTCTACATTGTGCTGACTCTCAACCACCGAAGTGGACCACCCTGACCAGAAACATCGAAACGGAGGTGTCCGGCGTATCCACCACCTGTAGGGTAGGACACTGGGTTTCAGTGGTGCCGCCGTGCACCCTATGATTTGGGTGTAACTGTGCATGTCTTGTTGCACGATTTCCTTGACACTCATATCAATATATGTTTTCTGTTGTTTTGTTGTGTGTCGTTGTGCATCATGTATTTGCTGTGAAATACCTGTCTGCATTATATGTTTGTAATTTGCACATAAGGTGTTAGCATACACCAGTGCTGATACCTTATCTGTTGTGCGCTGTGGGTATCAGTACATACTAGCTCCTGTTACCCCTAGTGTTCCACATTTTCTGAGCAAGTGTGGACACAGTTGCTACCATTCTCTCACAGTCCCCTTTAACCTTGGGAAAGTGGAAAACGGTATTGTGTATTCAGCTCCTTTGCGCACATGTGGTGCCGGCACACATCGATTGCCGCCGCCTTGTTCTATTGTGCATTTGGGTACTGGTACATACCAGCTCTTGTTACCTCCTGTGTCCGACACTGCGTGAATAAGTGTGGACACAGTTGTTATCGTTTTCATAAGGCCCCCCTCCTTTGATTGTGGGGCATCGAAAACGATTTTGTGTATTCTGCTTATTGTTATTTTGAGGGATATATCTCATCTATTTTATATATTAAAAAGTAAGAGTTAAGTATTAAATAATCCAGATCACTAATTACCGATTTCTATATACTGAATAACTCACATTCAGGGTTTCAAAAAGTAAACTCTAAATAACCATAGCTGTATTTTCGCACATTTGAAAAATGTACTATACTGTAGGATAACTGGGAAAAGTGCAAACATGTAAGAACAAGTAAAACATTGCAGGACTTACGGAAGCTCAGGACTCCTGTGGCAGGATTACAAATCATTAGCACAGGAATAAGAGGCTCATTCCATGCTGATGAGAGGAGAGTACATCCTATAAACAAAACTAGCAGTGTGCCCTCCATGTACAAAGCCTGCTGAGTGCCCACTATAAACAACACAGCCAAGTGATCACCATAAACAGAGTGCTACCCAAATAAACACATTGCCCCCCACAACAGCACTAATAAGACAGTATAACCAGTTGGGAAGTGGTTACCCTGGGCACCAAACTAAACGGGGTCGCTTGGTCGCTAGGGCACTATCAAGACAATACCCAGGCTCTAAATGCTGAACAATAACTGCACTGATAATGCAAAACCTGCATCATTAGTGTAGTTTGTAGGCTTAGAAAAAAAAGCTAAAGGACCTGTGGCGACATAGTCACAGATCCTATACCTTCTAAGAATAAAGTAGTTCCCTCCAAGGTTGAGAGTAGAATGAGATGGTTTAAAGTAGGTCGTCCCTCTGCAGTCAGTAATGCAGCCTGTTCTGTGTAGAGCAAGCTATTATGTGGTGGGGAAAAGTAATCTAGGCTTAATTGTGAACCCTAACCCCAGCCCTAAACCCAAACCCTAACCCCTAGACTTAAACCCTAACCCTAGTCCCAAACCCCAACTCTAGTCCTAGTTCTAACCCCCAACCCTAAACCCTGGCCTTAAATGTAGCATTCAGGCTAAAGGGAGTGCTTATGTGCTTTACCTATGTAGCCCAGAGCCACATGACCTTTGGCAACATCTCACCAGTGACATCACCCCTCCTGTCCTGCAAGTCTTTATGAGAGGTGAGACATATGGGGGCAATACTGATGCTTGGGGATAGGTGATCAGGGGCCAAACCTGCAACCAACATGGGAGGAGTTGTCATGAGACAATTCTGCAGCCAGTAACAAAATGTTTCTAGTACTACTCAAAGTAATAGTAGTAATGCTCCATATTAACTCAACAACAACCACTTAGTGCAGGGCTTTAATCCAGATTGCAATTTAGCAGGAGTAGGTTGGGTCTCCGAGGAGAAGGCGAAAGTGGTTTATTACCACTTATGCCTTCTCCTTTGCTTGGTGCAAAGTACTGAATGAGCGCTATTCAGTTAATGCTAGCTGCTTCCGGGACCAGGTGATCTCAACATGGCATTGCTAGTAACCAGATGAGAAAAAAAATGGGCCAATGGGGTGAATGCCATAAAATAATTTTCACATCTGAAAAATCCCTTGCAATTTAAGTGCCATCACTCCTATGCTCCCCATTGGTGTCTGTTTACTGCTGTCAACTACTTCCCACATTACCACTGCAGCCAATCAATGGCCTCAGCAATACACCTAGGGGGAGATTTATCATTGACCAGCATTTTACACCAGTCTATAATATCCCCTGTGCTGCCAGAAGATGTGCTTAATTTATGACGAGGTATTGAGTGCAGATTTATGGAAGAAAACTTGAAGTTTTTTTGTTTTTTACCACAAGGCTACAGCATAAAATGTGAAAAAAGTGAAAAGGTCTGAATATTTTCTGAACACATTCTATATATGAAGAGAAATAATGTCACTGGACCAATCCTGAAGACTTCTGGCTAAAACTATGATATTTTGAGCAACACAACAAGTACAAAAAACAAATAAAGAAACTGTTGTTACCTCAATCTGAAGCACAGCAGGGATTTCATTAGCCCTTGCAACAACAATGAATTATTTGTTAGGTACCTGGTGAGTATATATACGTTACACTTGCAGAGAAAAATCTCAATAAAACAAATACAATATAATCACTTTATATGCACAGAAGTGTATGTTTGCTGTACAGGCAAGTAGCTACATGGGGTGCAGAGGTAGCAGCACTCAGGCCCAAAGACCCCTCTGACACTAGTATTCAAAATGGCACATGGTACATGGGGAGAACTGTTTGCATTGGGTCCCAGAAGCTTCAAGATATGCCTCTGGTTCTATATTGTACATTTTTATTGAGAGCAAGACTTTAAAAAGATAAAATGGAAATACTGCATGTGTTTCTTTAAGCAGTTGACCCAGATAATGGATTGATTCACTGTTTGATTTGATTCACAAACTTAAATGATAACTGTCATATTTTTTTTTATTTGCTAGTTTATTAGAACTAGGCATGTATACCTGAGTTAGTCTGTCAATGATTGCCAAAAGATCTGTAATTACCTTATAACAACTTTCATTAATGTCCCCTGTCCCTTTCCACTGCTCCCTTAAAAGACCGTTGCTATGGCTTATCTGTCTCTGGCTAGGAAGACAGAGGGGCGGTCCTTCACACTGCATGCCTGCATTAGGCTTCAGAGTGAGGAGGCGTGTCTCTCAGTAATCCAATCTGATTGGCTGGCAGGAAGCTGCTGGCTACAGCAAGTTTGTATCTGACCTGAGGGAATGCAGTTTTGGCCTCAGAGAACTGGCAGAGGAGCCATCTTGAGAAGATCCTCATAATGTAGGATTCAAAACAGCCGTAACTAAGGGGAAAACTCAAGCAAAACAGTGGTAAGTGAAGAAACTAAAGATTGCTTTATGCATAATGCTGCTGCAGCAGTAACATATGATAAAATTGATTTTTTTTTATGAAAATATGACAGTTTTCCTTTAAAGGGTAACTGTCATATATTTTTTTATTTTATTTGCTAGTTTATAAGAGCTAGGCATGTATACCTGAGTTAGTCTGTCAATGATTGTCAAAAGATCTGTAATTACCTTATAATAGCAGCTTTCATTAATGTACTCTGTACCTTTCCACTGCTCCCTTAAAAGATGGTTACTAGGGCTTGTCTGTCTCACAACTTAATGTAAACAGAAGACAGAGGGGCGGTCCTTCACACTGCATTGCTTCATTAGGCTTTAGAGTGAGAAGGCGTGTCTCTCAGTAATTCAATCTGATTGGCTGGCAGGGAGCTGCTGGCTACAGCAAGTGTGTATGGGAAGTGAGGGAAAGCAGTTTTGGCCTCAGAGAACTGGCAGAGGAGCCATCTTGAAAAGGTCCTCATATTGTATATGTTTAAACAGCCGTAACTAAGGGAAAAACTCAAGGAAAACAGTGGTATGTGAAGAAACTAAAGATTGCTTTATGCATAATGCTGCTGCAGCAGTAACATATGCAAAATTTGATTTTTTTATGAAAACATGACAGTTACCCTTTAAATGCCGCCATCTTTGATGACCATCAGTAAGGTCACGCTGGTAAAATGTATTATCTCTAATCACCACTGATTTCTGGAATGAAAAAGCTCTATAGAACAGTTAAAGAGACCGTGTAATTAGAAAATGACCGATTCATTTACCATTTCACTATTTGAAAAATTATCACAATGTTTCTACTCTGGCTACAGAGCCTCATAATAGAATGACACTTCCTGTTATGTAGGGATTTTTTTCAGTAGTCATCTCATTATTATCACAGGCAGGATGAAAGTTAACACATATATATAGATAACACAGAAAACACCATTCCCAATAGATGATAGGGACAGCTCACATCCTTCCCCTCTCTGCACAATGTCCTCTCACAGGTCACAGGGCATGCACACAAAATTCCCCCATAGACGTCAATCAGTCACGTACAAAAAGCAGTTTTCTATTTGCTGTAAAACACATCTCAGAATGCTGTTAGCAGATGGCTACCCTCATAATCATGTACAGAAAATAGAATAGGGCGCCCTTCACATATGTCAGTTGTGTCCACTAGCTACTTCAGGCTGGGAGCCGGACGCAACTAATATACATGCACTGCACTTCAGTGCACAGATCTGACCTCTATACACTGATAGCGCTTGACAGGAAAATGCTGCATAAAGTGTTTTTCTGACAGGTGCTATTTGACATTCAGTCTCAGCAGTGATTTGCCAGATGAATATGAACTATCCCATAGAAAACTATGGAATCAGTTCTGGCTTCAGTTTCCCTCTGGCGTTTTTTTGCATCTCGCTAGTGGAGAACTGAGCTAGACTGGTGGATATTTGTGAAGCTGGCCTAAAAAAAATAAAAAAAACAGAAAATGCACACAAAATGCAAAAAGAATATTAATCAGTATCTGGTTTTAATTAGTAAAACAATTTATTAATGTAAAAATTTAAAATCAGACATCATATAATACATGACAATTAGAGATGAGTGAATTTTTCAAAAATTCGATTCAGCCAGTTCGCCGAATTTTTCAGAAAAATTATCTTCGATCCGAATTTATTCACAGCGAATCAAGTTAAAAAACGGCTATTTCCTGGCTGCTGAGAGCCTTTATAGTGGTGTAGAACACTGTGCCTTGCAGTAACACGCATAGAAAGTCTGCTTTGGTAGTGAAATAATACTGTGAGTCCGTATGACATGCAGATGACAGGCGTCGCTGTTAGAATTACTGCACACTTCACTTATTAGGACATTCATGGGGCTAAAACTGACCAAATAACTCAAGTATGAACTCAGCCTTACAGGTCGATTTTAGTGCCAAGAAGAAGCGCACTCCTTTTACACCGTCGCCAGCTGGTTCCGCATAGATGTTATCAGAACCTGTTCTATTAAACGCGTATACAAGTAGAGCAACCCCAGACAGAGTCACTGATTAATTTGCCCTTCCTCTGATCCGTCAGAACAATAAGCCCAAAAAAACGGATCCTGTCTGGGGAGCATACGCCTTCACTCGGTCAGCATTTGCTCAATAATCCATCAGTATTGCTAATGCCAAAAAAACAGGAGTGGATGTAAAACAGAGATGACACGTGAATGGAATATTTGCATGTCTTCTGTGTTTTGTACCCACTCCTGCTTTTGTCTACCAAATCACAAGCCAATTCTGATGGGACCATACAGGCCTTACAAATGCTACACTGACAGTATCCATTGTGAGTCTCATTTTTCCTTCTTTCTGACAGATTACAAGAACGGTCAAATAAATGGTGATGTCAACTGGACCAAAAAGGCAAGACAGTGGCCCAGTCATGGAGTGGGGAGGGTGGGAACAGCATGAGAAGTCCACAGAGTGGACCTATGACATAGTGGTGAGGTGGAAGCAGCATGAGGAGACCACAGAGTGGCCCAATAACAGGGTCTGGATTTGGCAGCAGTATGAGAAGGCCACAGAGTAGCACAATGACAGAGTCTGGAGTTGGCAGCAGTATGATGAGGCCAGCAAGTGGCACAATGACAGAGTCTGGAGGTGGCAGCAGCATCAGGGGATTGTCATTGTTTTCATGTACTTTTTGTATATTTGTTATTTCATAATATATATTTTCATCACACTTCCAGACATCACACGACCTCACACGACATCAATCGGTCCATACAGCAAAAGGAATTTTTCAGTCAAACATTTTTACCGGAAAAAAAAACACTTTGAAAGTGTGGCACAATGACAGAGTCTGTAGATGGCAGCAGTATGAGGAGACCACAGAGTGGCAAGGTGACATAACGTAGAGATGGCAGCAGCAGCATGATACCACAGAGTGGCAAGGTGACATAGTGTGGAGATTGCAGCAGCATGAGGAGAACACAGAGTGGCAAGGTGACATAGTGTGGAGATGGCAGAAGCAGCAGCAGCATCAGGAAACCACAAAGTGCCAAGGTGACATATTTTAGAGGTGGCGGCAGCATCATGAGGCCACAGAGTGGCAAGGTGAAATAGTGTGGAGATGGCATCAGCATGAGGAGGCCGCAGAGTGGCAAGTAGTGTTTTATCGTGAATATTGTCACTTCAAGAATTCGCGAATGTTTAGAATATAGTGCTTCTCTATATTCGTAATGACGAATATTCTTATTTTTTTTTAACACAGTGCACATCAGGTGATCATCCCTCCCTTCTTCTAGCTTGTGGGCGAATGAGCCAATGAGAAGGCATTGTCACAGCTTAGCAACATCCCTAGCAACCAATAGAAAAGTTGCCTACCCCTTACTATATAAAAACCTCCCCAGCAGCTATTTTCTAAAGTTAATTGTAGTTATGAAAGCGACAGCAGTGTCATTGCTGTGCTCTGTGCCTTGTTGTATTACATTAGACAGTTAACTTATTGTGGTAATGTAAACAGTGCTGGAAGGTGTGTTTTCCCACTTCAGGTACCTCAGATGGGTGAGACAGATAAAATCCAGAGAGTGGCAGTAGTCTCAGCAAAGCATAGTTTGCTGAGACCTTTTTGTATACATTTTCTGGGCTGGATTTTACTTGGACTGGTGGCTAGGCTTAGTAGACGGAGTTGCCAGTCCACACCCTTCCAGTACGGGTTTTCCTTTCTACCTGAGGTGATCGCAGGTGAGGCCTGCTGTAATCAGGCTGGCATAAAGCGCCTCAGAGTAGGTCAGTCTGGGGAGAGATACAGAGACCCAGAGCAGAGGCTCTGTGCGTGGTCTCAGCTCGCCAGGCTGAGAGACCCCGGGGCACTGTGACAGCCCGAAGTTTAGGGAATTCCGGGATTCAAGGGTCACAAGGCCGGAGTTGGGAGGACTGTTGGGCCACACTTCCCCATACAGGTACGGGATTGATTACAGTCGGAGAGGCTGGGGAACTACAGGCTGAGAAAAAGCTGCATATGGGGCCACGTTAACAGGTGTAGTGAGAGCCCAGCCGGGCAGGTATTTGTTTTGATGTATGTGGGAACCTCACCACACCCAGTGATTATTAACTGGTCTGTGCCATGTATGAAAAATGTTCCAATAAATGGAATGTTTGTCCCCGAAAGCTGCGGTGGATGACGATTCTTGTGAGAATGACCCCCCAAGTACAGCGATCTCTTGCATTATATATATAATTTAAGTAGTTAGGGGGACATATTTAGTGTAGGTTAGATTGATCTATAGTGTAGCTGATAGGTTCCAGTGCAGGTTGTTAGGCAGTGTAATTGGTTCTGTTGTCCATACATACATGCTACAGACATAGTGCTGTGATGCCACAAGTTGCACGTATTTCGAAAAAACATGCGCATCATTAATTGCAGAAAATTTGCAAGCGCAAATATATTGGAGCACTCTATCTGCATATAAAGCTATTCTAATGTTCTGCCGTGCCAACCATTTTCTCCAGTATCAGGAAACTTACACCAGCTTGAAAAATGTAGCATAAGTGACCCACGCCGGTATTTTGCACGCATTACGTGAATAATACATAGCGAAATATCGTGAATTCGAATATTGCCCCTGCCGCTCATCACTAGTGGCAAGGTGACATAGTTTGGAGGTGGCGGCAGCATCAGGAGGCCACAGAGTGGCAAGGTGACATAGTGTGGAGATGGCAGCAGCATGAGGAGACCACAGAGTGGCAAGGTGACATAGTATGGAGATGGCAGCAGCAGGATACCACAGAGTGGCAAGGTGACATAGTGTGGAGAGGGCAGGAGCATGAGGAGGCCACAGAGTGGCAGGGTGACATAATGTGGAGATGGCAGCAGCAGCATCAGGAGACCACAGAGTGGCAAGGTGACATAGTGTGGTTATGGCAGCAGCATGAGCAGGCCATAGAGTGTCAAGGTGACATAGTTTCGAGATGGCAGCAGCAGCTGTATTAGGAGACCACAAACTGACCCGGTAACAGAGTGGGGTGGTGGGTGGCAATACCAGTACTCACTGACAAAGGTGTGTACAAGAAGGAGCACTTGGCATCAGATGTGTGGCATATGGCCGGTTGCAGCTTCAGAGTAGTAGCTGAGGCAGGTAGTCAGAAGAAATCGGTCTCTTTTATCAAAGTGTTGTTGTGGCACCATGTATCATCTAGTCTGATGCATCAGGAATTGGTGGTTGGAAATCCTGGCTGATCTACGCCTGATTCATCTTGACAAAGGTCAGTCTCTCCACATTTTGGGTTGACAGGCGAGTTCTCCCTGGGGTAACTATGGCCCCCGCCACACTAAACACCCTCTCTGATGCCACACTACTGGCCGGGCAGGACAGCTTTTCCAGGGCAAATTCTGCTAGTTGCGGCCACAAATCTAGTTTGGCTACCCAGTAGTCCAGCGGATCTTCAATGTGAGGTGGCAGGGTGCTGTCCAAGTATGCCACCACCTGCTGGTTCAGGTCCTGCTCCAGGTGTACCTGCTGCTGGTGAGTAGCTTCTTCACTATGCGGGTAAAGAAAGCTACTCATCAGTGACTGTAGACTCAGGCTGCTGCTGATGGAGCTGGTACTGCTCCTGCCACCCCACCCCACCCCTTCCCAGCAGCCTTGGCAGTGAAACGTGAGCGCAGAGGGCCCCCCCGGTCAGACTTGTGAGAGGATGGACGATGGCGCAGAAAGGCAGCGGCCAACTGCTGACTTTTACCACATATAACTGCAGCGCTGAACGTTGTATGAAATTTGTTTTTCCACCAAAATAATTCATAAAAGATTTTAATGCATATAAGTGCAGTGCTTAACGCTGAATATACAATTTTTTTTCCCCACCAAAATAATTCACTAAACATTTTAACATATATAAGAGAAGCGCTGAACGCTGAAATTTTTTTTTCCACCAAAATACTTCAATAAAGACTTTACCACATACAGTATAATGGAGCACGGAGATGAAAAGGGTCTTCGGATTCCCCCTGCACTATACGGACGTCTCAGAAATGAACCGCTGCTCCCGACAGCAGCTCCAGCAGCTCCAGTCATGGAGCGTCCTGGTCATCCGGCATCTATTTGCTCCGCTAAAGGATTATTTTGAAAGTGTGTAGAAACCATATGGGGCCCCCACGATGCAGATTCATTATAGAGACATCATGGACATTTAACCGCATATAACCGCAGCGCTGAACGCTGAACACATTTTTTTTTCCGACCAAAATACTTCAATAAAGATTTTACCACATATAACCACCGCAATGACTGACTGCTACCGCCATTACTTCCATGAACCCCTGCTACTTCCCGGGTAGGTAGGCTCCTGCGAAGCAGGTGCTCTACCCCGGGCACGTTTGGCTCCCGACCTCCCACTGCTGCCACCCTGCTGAATCCCAGCCATGTTTTTAACACATATAACCGCCAACATGAACTGAGAATGTATTTTTCTGTTCGTACTGAAATAGGCCACTAAATGCTTTCAACACATCTAACTGCCGCCGACATGAACTGAGAATGTATTTTTCTGTTTGTACTGAAATAGGCCGCTAAACGCTTTCAACACATATAACCGACGCCAACGTGAACTGAGAATGTATTTTTCTTTTTGTACTGAAATACAAAATAATACATATAAACGCCGCACTGACTGACTGCTACAGCCGCTACTTCCGTGAACCCCTGCAAAACTACTGGACAAGTTAGGCTGCTGCGAAGCAGGTGCTCTACCCCGGGCAGGTTTGGCTCCCGACCTCCCACTGCTACCTGCCTGCTGACTCCCAGCCATGCTTTCAACACATATAACTGCTGACGTGAACTGAGCATATATTTTTCTTGTTGGACTGAAATAGGCCACTATACACTTCAACTGCAGAAATGCACTGAGAATATATTTTCTTTTTTTACTGTAATACGCCTCTATACGCTTTCACCAGAAATAACTGCAACAGTGCAGTGTGTATATATTTTTCTTATTTTACTGAAATACGCCCCTATACGCTTTCACCAGAAATAACTGCAACAGTGCAGTGCGTATATATATATATATTTTTTTATCAAATACGCCCCTCATGGCGAACTTCGCCCGTTCGCTGTACGCAAGGAAAGTAGAAAGTATATTATAGTACATTTTTTTTGTGCAGCAGTTATGTGCAGTTCTGCTGCGATACTGCAGCTACACAGATTGCCAAACGCTATTGGAACAAATAATTTCTACTGGTGTGATATACCAGTTGCCCCCAAAAAAAACAGATTGAAGCATGGGTGTTATATACCAATTATATACTTTCTATGTAGTGCCTTTGGGTAGTGCAGCATTGGTTTGCAGTTTTGCTGCATTACCTCAGCTACAGATAGTGACAAACGACATTGGAACAAATAATTTCTACTGTTGTGATATACCAGTCCCCCCCCCCCCCCAAAAAAAAAACTGATTGAAGCAGGGGTGTTATATACCAATTATATACTTTCTATATAGTGCATTTGGGTAGTGCAGCATTTGTTTGCAGTTTAGCTGTGTTACCTCAGCTATAGATAGTGACAAACGACATTGGAACAAATAAATTCTACTGGTGTGATATACCAGTAGCCCCCCCAAAAAAGTAATTGAAGCAGGGGTGTTATATACCAATTATATACTTTCTATATACTTACCTACTCTCTGGAATACTCTGCCCGGAATACTAGGTCAATACACAACTTCTCCACCTTCAAACGTGCCTTAAAAACACATCTTTTCAGGCAGGCTTATCAAGCTACCTAAACTGACTATTCTCAGACTAAACCTCCCCCCACCAACTCCTCTGGCCTAAACTCGATCCTCTAGTAGTCCCAAACCCAAAGCAGATCGGCCGGCACCACTCCTGTCAGTTCAATAATGGCTCAAATCCTACTTATCACAATCAACTACCTTATGTGTCACCCCCAATTCCTCATAGATTGTAAGCTCTTGCGAGCAGGGCCCTGACTCCTAGTGTTTCAGTTGCATATTATCCAGTTATTTTTGTTTTTGTTTTGTATATGAATAGTGATGTCGCGAACATAAAATTTTCAGTTCGCGAACAGCGAACGAGAACTTCCGCAAATGTTCGCGAACTGGCGAACCGGGCGAACCGCCATAGACTTCAATAGACAGGCGAATTTTAAAACCCACAGGGACTCTTTCTGGCCACAATAGTGATGAGAAAGTTGTTTCAAGGGGTCTAACACCTGGACTGTGGCATGCCGGAGGGGGATCTATGGCAAAACTCCCATGGAAAATTACGTAGTGGACGCAGAGTCGGGTTTTAATCCATAAAGGGCATAAATCAACTAACATTCCTAAATTGTTTGGAATAACGTGCTTTAAAACATCCAGTGTGTGTATACGATCAGGTATGATGTTGTATCGATCAGGTAGTGTAAGGGTTACGCCCGCATCACAGACATTGACAGACCAAACTCCCCTTTTAATGCACCGCAAACAGTTCATTTGCACAACCGCAAACTCCCCATTTGCACAAGGTTGGATACCAAGCTAGCCACGTCCCGGTGATGTCATTGAAGGTTTCTTCCTCCACCCAGCCACGTACAACACCAAGGGTCCCCGAAAGGTCAATTGAATTGATTTTTCGAACGGGGAGATGGTTAAAAAAACGCTGGCTCCCTCCCCTTTGTTTTTATCCACGGTGACTGCGTCGTGCAATTTACTGTCACACCCGATATGAGTGGTATTTTCTGTAGTACTATTCTCATCAGTTTAATCCCTCTAACGTCCCCAATCTGGGTGCCATTTATTGAATAGATTTTTCGAACGGGGAGATGGTATCAGTGGTTGGCACTGGCAGTGGGCACACTACAGTCAGTAGAAGCGGGCCTGACACACACTGGCAGCAGGCAAGCAACTGAAATTACACTAAAGTGTAAAAATTAAATGCCTTATTTATCGGCAAGCTACTGTGCCACCCGGTATGAGTGGTTGGCACTGGCAGTGGGCACACTACAGTCAGTGGAAGAGGGCCTGACACACACTGGCAGCAGGCAAGCAACTGAATTTAGACTACTGTCTAAAAATTAAATGCCTTATTTATCGGCAAGCTACTGTGCCACCCGGTATCAGTGGTTGGCACTGGCAGTGGGCACACTACAGTCAGTGGAAGCGGGCCTGACACACACTGGCAGCAGGCAAGCAACTGAATTTAGACTACTGTCTAAAAATTAAATGCCTTATTTATCGGCAAGCTACTGTGCCACCCGGTATCAGTGGTTGGCACTGGCAGTGGGCACACTACAGTCAGTTGAAGTCGGCCTGACACACACTAGCAGCAGGCAAGCAGCTGAAATTACACTAAAGTGTAAAAATTAAATGCCTTTTTTATGCAAAGTCCTGTGCCAGCCGGTATGAGTGGTGGGCACTGGCAGTGGGCACACTACAGTCAGTGGAAGTCAGCCTGACACACACTGGCAGGCAACTAACCTTAGATTAAAGTGTAAAAATTAAGTGCCTATTTTTTAAGCAAAGTCCTGTGCCACTCGGTATGACAGGGGTGGGCACTGGCAGTGGGCACACTACAGTCAGTTGAAGTCGGCCTGACACACACTAGCAGCAGGCAAGCAGCTGAAATTACATTAAAGTGTAAAAATTAAATGCCTTTTTTAAGCAAAGTCCTGTGCCAGCCGGTATGAGTGGTGGGCACTGGCAGTGGGCACACTACAGTCAGTGGAAGTCAGCCTGACACACACTGGCAGGCAACTAAACTTAGATTAAAGTGTAAAAATTAAGTGCCTATTTTTTAAGCAAAGTCCTGTGCCACTCGGTATGACAGGGGTGGGCACTGGCAGTGGGCACACTACAGTCAGTTGAAGTCGGCCTGACACACACTAGCAGCAGGCAAGCAGCTGAAATTACATTAAAGTGTAAAAATTAAATGCCTTTTTTAAGCAAAGTCCTGTGCCAGCCGGTATGAGTGGTGGGCACTGGCAGTGGGCACACTACAGTCAGTGGAAGTCAGCCTGACACACACTGGCAGGCAACTAACCTTAGATTAAAGTGTAAAAATTAAGTGCCTATTTTTTAAGCAAAGTCCTGTGCCACTCGGGATGACAGGGGTGGGCACTGGCAGTGGGCACACTACAGTCAGTTGAAGTCGGCCTGACACACACTGGCAGGCAACTAACCTTAGATTAAAGTGTAAAAATGAAGTGCCTTTTTTTTAAGCAAAGTCCTGTGCCACACGGGATGACAGGGGTGGGCACTGGCAGTGGGCACACTACAGTCAGTTGAAGTCGGCCTGACACACACTAGCAGCAGGCAAGCAGCTGAAATTACACTAAAGTGTAAAAATTAAATGCCTTTTTTATGCAAAGTCCTGTGCCAGCCGGTATGAGTGGTGGGCACTGGCAGTGGGCACACTACAGTCAGTGGAAGTCAGCCTGACACACACTGGCAGGCAACTAACCTTAGATTAAAGTGTAAAAATTAAGTGCCTATTTTTTAAGCAAAGTCCTGTGCCACTCGGTATGACAGGGGTGGGCACTGGCAGTGGGCACACTACAGTCAGTTGAAGTCGGCCTGACACACACTAGCAGCAGGCAAGCAGCTGAAATTACATTAAAGTGTAAAAATTAAATGCCTTTTTTAAGCAAAGTCCTGTGCCAGCCGGTATGAGTGGTGGGCACTGGCAGTGGGCACACTACAGTCAGTGGAAGTCAGCCTGACACACACTGGCAGGCAACTAACCTTAGATTAAAGTGTAAAAATTAAGTGCCTATTTTTTAAGCAAAGTCCTGTGCCACTCGGGATGACAGGGGTGGGCACTGGCAGTGGGCACACTACAGTCAGTTGAAGTCGGCCTGACACACACTGGCAGGCAACTAACCTTAGATTAAAGTGTAAAAATGAAGTGCCTTTTTTTTAAGCAAAGTCCTGTGCCAGCCGGTATGAGTGGTGGGCACTGGCAGTGGGCACACTACAGTCAGTGGAAGTCAGCCTGACACACACTGGCAGGCAACTAACCTTAGATTAAAGTGTAAAAATTAAGTGCCTATTTTTTAAGCAAAGTCCTGTGCCACTCGGGATGACAGGGGTGGGCACTGGCAGTGGGCACACTACAGTCAGTTGAAGTCGGCCTGACACACACTGGCAGGCAACTAACCTTAGATTAAAGTGTAAAAATGAAGTGCCTTTTTTTTAAGCAAAGTCCTGTGCCACACGGGATGACAGGGGTGGGCACTGGCAGTGGGCACACTACAGTCAGTTGAAGTCGGCCTGACACACACTAGCAGCAGGCAAGCAGCTGAAATTACACTAAAGTGTAAAAATTAAATGCCTTTTTTATGCAAAGTCCTGTGCCAGCCGGTATGAGTGGTGGGCACTGGCAGTGGGCACACTACAGTCAGTGGAAGTCAGCCTGACACACACTGGCAGGCAACTAACCTTAGATTAAAGTGTAAAAATTAAGTGCCTTTTTTTAAGCAAAGTCCTGTGCCACACGGAATGACAGGGGTGAGCACTGGCAGTGGGCACACTACAGTCTGTGGGCCTGCAGCTCCTCACACACAGGCAGGCCAGGCAACTGCAATATGTATATAAAGGAAAAAAAAAAAGCAGACTAATGTTGCAGCCCTAAAAAGGGCTTTTTGGGGTGCTGTCAGGACGCTGCCCTTACAGCAGAGATCAGATGAGTCTTTCAGGACTGGAGTGGACACTGAATTCACTAGCCTAGCTATCGATTTCCCAATTAAATCAGCAGCAGTTACAGTCTCCCTCCTCTCACTAAGACTGCAGCTTCAGAATGAATCTAAAATGGATGCTGTGCAGGAGGTGGGAGGGTCTGGGAGGGAGGGTATGCTGCTGATTGGCTGGAATGTGTCTGCTGACTGTGAGGTACAGGGTCAAAGTTTGCTCAATGATGATGTATAGGGGGCGGACCGAACATCGCATGTGTTCGCCCGGCAGAGGCGAACGCGAACAAGCTATGTTCGCCGGGAACTGTTCGCCGTCGGATAGTTCGGGCCATCTCTATATATGAACCCTATGAACTTGTAAAGCGCTGCGGAATATTGTGGTGCTATATAAATAAATGTTATTATTAATATTCTATATAGTGCATTTGGGTAGTGCAGCATTGGTTTGCGGTTTAGCTGCATTACCTCAGCTACAGATAGTGACAAACGACATTGGAATAAAATAAATTCTACTGGTGTGATATACCAGTAGCCCGCCAAAAAAGTGATTGAAACAGGGGTGTTATATACCAATTATATACTTTCTATATAGTGCATTTAGGTAGTGCAGCATTTGTTTGTGGTTTTCATGCGTTACCTCAGCTACAGATAGTGACAAACGCTATTGGAGCAAATAATTTCTACTGGGGTGATATACCAGTTGCCCCCCAAAAAAAGTTAAAATAAAAGTGGGCTACAGTAAAATTGTTATTCAGTGACCGCATAATGTTCCTTGAGCCACATAATTACAATTTCTTTTATGACAGGTGAATGCCTAATTTTTAAAGCCCGTACTCCTGTGGCCTAAAATAACATTTTTCTAGGCTCCAGCAGGGCACATTTAAGAGAATTTCCCTTTAAAACGCATAAAAATGTCCCCTGATTTTTTGTTGGAATTTTTGTCATTGATCCCCCTATAGTATGTCACTGTCCATGTTGTGGGACTATTTGTGCACTTCTACTAAGTATTTGGTGGCTGCAAATATGAGCTGAAGGTTTTTCATGTTCGCCTGCCATTAAAGTGAATGGGGCCCACCGCAAAATTGCGTTTCGCGAACATTTGATCGCGTTCGCAAACCGTCCCAGCCGATGTTCGTCCATCACTAATACTGAATAAGATACTAAGATATAAGCCACTTAAGGCTTTCCAACATAACACCTGCAGCCCAATAACAAAAAGCTGGAATGACAGAGCTGTCTAATGACTATTTGGATCCCCAAATAATCTTTCTCTGCACTTGTAAATCACTTTCCTATCAATGTCCCTAGCGCCTTCTGACATCTCTCCCTGCACTAAAATGCTGTGAAATGATTCCTCCCTATCCTTTCCCTGCACTTATAAATGCTTTTTTCATTTTTTTTTTAAACAGAGATTTTTCCAATAGCTGTCCCTAGCGCCTTCACACATCTGTCCCTAAACTCTGGAAAAGGGCAGAATCTAAAATGGCTGCTGTATTTATAGGGCTTGGACCTCACAGGGCTGTCTGACTGCTGATTGGCTGCATGCAGGCAGGTCAATCTGGGTGATTGCGTCTTCCCAGAGTTCCATGCCCCATGTCCTCAGTCCTCACACATGTAGCCACCATTTTAGGAAATATGCGATTCGTTACCACAAAGCGCGAGGAAATTCTCATTCATTGCAAATCTGATTCCACTTCGTCAGCTTCGATTAGCTCATCTTTAATGACAATCTCTTTCTAACAAAGATAGAACCAGCCATGTACCTCACATGGATCCAGAGATCTCCCCAGACATATCTCTGCTAGATTTATATCAACCTGACTGCTCAAGGGGAGCGTCTTTTCTGCTGTCTTACTTATGCTTTCCCTATCACAGCTCTTAAGGCAGTTGAAGGATGAAACTGAGCATGTGCGGCCATCTCAGTAAGCAGGACAAAGAAATAAGGGGGGGGAAAAAACAGCAGGTAGCGCTATATACATTTGATTGAATAACTCATTGGCTATGCAAATTTTTTTATTACATGCAATTACAAAATAATTCAGATCCAGGTGCTGGTTTGAAAACTGTAGAATATTTTTCATGGGACAACACCTTTAAAGGGTTTCTATCACTTCGTATGACATAATTAGCTCTCAGACACTAGCGATCCGCTAGTGTCTGCTCTGGCCAACCATCCTAATATAAGAGCTTTTTGGGCAGCCGTTTTGCTAAAAAAATAACTTTTATAAATATGCTAATGAGCCTCTAGGTGCTATGTGGGCGTCATTAGCACCTAGAGGCTCCGTCTACCTTCATACACAGCCACCGCCCAGCGCGTCCCTCCAGCCCGCCCATCTCCTGCTGAATGCGATCCTCCGTGTGACGCAACGGACGAATTCTCGCGCATGCGCCGTGCGCGGCTGTATTCGGCGCATGCGCAGAGAATGTCTGACGCTTCCCTGCTCAGACATCTCCACTGCGCCTGCGCCGATGACGTCATAGTGCTCCAAGGAACAGGCGCAGTGGAGATGTCTGAGCAGGGAAGCGGTCAGACATTCTCTGCGCATGCGCCGAATACAGCCGCGCACGGCGCATGCGCGAGAATTCGTCCGTTGCGTCACATGGAGGATCGCATTCATCAGGAGATGGGCGGGCTGGAGGGACGCGCTGGGCGGTGGCTGTGTATGAAGGTAGACGGAGCCTCTAGGTGCTAATGACGCCCACATAGCACCTAGAGGCTCATTAGCATATTTATAAAAGTTATTTTTTTAGCAAAACGGCTGCCCAAAAAGCTCTTATATTAGGATGGTTGGCCAGAGCAGACACTAGCGGATCGCTAGTGTCTGAGAGCTAATTATGGCATACGAAGTGATAGAAACCCTTTAAACTTATCTACTCCACTGAAAATGTTCTATTACTAGAAACAGTAAAAGTGGAAAATACAGATGCACATAGACTGATACACACATACTTGCCAATCCCAAGCATTGCCCAAATGATAAATCCCCAATGAAAGTGACAGCAGCAATGTCCATATATACAGGGTGAGTCAAAAGTCTCAGGACACCCTTTTATTTCTGAAACAAAAGGGAAAATGAAATATCTGAACACCCCAGTAAGTAATGGGAGAGGGGACCTATCTTTTAAGCTATGTCGGGAACATGGCTGCCATCTTGAAAGCTACTATATTGAATCAAGGGGAAATTATTCCAATGGAAAGGGGGTCATGTAGCAAATCAAAGACCAGAATCTTCTCAGAAATGAATTACCACAATCAGATTTACAATATCTCTTGTAGTTCAAAAGTTATCAACAACGAAAGTTCAAAACTTCAATGTTCTGTGTTCAGCACCATGGACAACATATTGAACACATCAAATAGTTGTTCATCACAGGGAACTTTCCTGGTTATGGTTGCAACTTTCTATTTTAATAACTTTTGAACCACAAGAGATATTGCAAATCTTATTGCAGCAATCGATTTCTGAGAAAATTCGGTCATTGGAAATTTTTTTCCTTGATCCAATATGGTGGCTTTCACGATTGTAGCCACGTTCCAGACATACAGTAGCCTTAAAGATAGGTCTCCTCACCCATTACTTGCTGGAGTATTCAGATATCTAATTTTCCCTTTTGTTTCTGAAAGAAAAGGGTGTCCTGAGACTTTTGACTCACCCTGTATATCAGCATAAGCCACATTGCTGTTTCTTCTCAAGGGAGCCATATATCCTAAGTATTTCATATATGTTATATATGAAATAATGTATGTTATGTATAAAATAATATATGAAATATATTGCATAGTGCCATAAAGTACCCGGATAAATACAAAACATTGGCACAGGAGCCTTGAAAAGTCCAATGATGACAGGGTTTGTCACAGGATTGCAACCTTTCTGGTACTTTCAAGTACTTTCATAAGCAAAGACATTTCTTAGGGATTCAAAAAAGGCAGTGTAATCTGCCAGCAGCAGGTTATAGAGCAGGAGGAGCTGAGCAGCAGACTATATAGTTGTATTGGAAAAGATTCAGTATAGCTTATATTTCATTCATTTAAATTCTTGCTTTGAAGGCGGATTGACAGATATCAATCTTCTCCCATAAAATACTGAATCTTCTCCCATAAAACTATATATCAATCTGCTCAGTTACAACAGTCCTACTCTATAACATGTTGCCTTCAGATTAGACTTCATGTTCAGGTTGACAACGTTCCCTTAAAGGATATTGATGAAATCAAGTTAATAGCGTGTCTATGGGACTGCATACTGCTTGAGGTCATCCAATCAATTCCTTCTACTTGTACAAAAATGTGTACCATGTATAAACTTTTCAGTATAATATTTTGGTGGATTCATATTTGAATACTCCATGGCCAATTTGTACAGTCATCTGAGAATATTTTTGCATAATTTTTCAACCAGTTTGTGACAATAAAAGCAATCCATGACAAATGTACTGGCAGTCTTCTCTCTTTACTTAAACTAATTGCTGAGTGCTGTGGAAATGTTTGTGTCGGTTTGAGGTAATTACATTGAACACACATTATAACTAATAAATATTGACTTTATTTGGCATTGCATGTGAGTCAAGCTTCCTTCCTGGTTAAATGGAATACAATAAACCCACTAATCCAATTAGAAAAGTAAAAATGAATTGCTATTTTGTAAGTTTGTGTCTCTTAGTTAACAATTAATCCTAATGAAGACAAGCTCCCTTTAAAAGGTGTTCAGAAATGCTGTAAATGGAAGAGAGCACTTACGATTTAATGAGGCTTTAAAATATTAGCAAATAACCTGGAAAGTGCTTAATTTACAGAAGCTCTCTAAAATGGACAAAGCGGAGTGAGGGACTAAATAATTACGTACGATCCAAAAACTATATTTAATCTTAAGAGGAAATTTTACTTATGTCAACTATACCAGTTTAGTTTTAACCCCCTTAACGTATAATCACGTACATGTATGCGATTGGCATTAATGGGATGTATAGAGGCAAGCTCACAAGCTGAGATCTCTCCATACATGGCAATAACTGGAATTGGTGATGTCAGTTCCAGTAATTTAACCCCTCAAATGCCACTGTCAATAGCAACCAGGGATAGGCAGAGGAAGGGGACTCATTCAACCATCTGTACTCTGAGCATCTGCCAAAAAAGCATGGGGCTCTGATCTGTTGGCATGACAAACTGGGGCCTTGTGAAGTTTCCCAAGCCTGTCATAGCTAACTTCCTGAAAAGCCATGCACATAGACTGCAGCAGTAGTCTATTGTAGTATTTGAGGCAAGCAATCAGAAGATTGCAGCAGGTTAAAGTCCCCTAAAGGGAATAAAAATGACAATTTAAAAAATAAAAACACAAAAATATAAAAAATTCTAATCAAATCCTATTTGCCCCACAAACAACAATCCTTCATACAGCTATGTATACACAGATATAAAAAGAAAAGTTATGGGTGCCATAAAATGATGATGCAAAGAAAACCTTTTTTTCAATTTTTTTTTTATTAGAGATGAGCTAATTCATTATAAAACAATCGCATTTGTCTCGAATCCCACTAAAATTCATCCGCCAAATGACTCTGAAGCTATTCATTTTGAGCTCCCAGCACCATTTTACTGTGAATATTTGTAACACCTGTAGACACGGACAGTGAGCCAGAACCTAGAGCCTGCCTCCCCTCCCTAGGTAGCAAGACCACAACTGGTCGACAGTCCCTACTACTTACATGCAGAGACAAACACTAAGAGACAAACTAACACAAAAGTAGGGTCATACGTAAATGGGTCAGAACCAGACAAGCTATACAGTACCAAACAAGAGACAGAGAGTGGTCAGAAGACGAGCCAAGATCAGAACCAGATGGACAATGCAGTACCAAATGAGAGACAGAGTGGTCAGAAGACAAGTCGGGGTCAGAGGAACGAGCAATCCGATACACACAGGAACCAGTAACGCAGCTAGTGTGTCAGAGACTATCACTGGCACTGGTATATGGCCAGAAAGGGGTTTAAATAGAGCACTAAGGATCAGAACCTGATAAGTCATGACTCAGCACTCCATTAGTCAGAACACTAGCACACAGGATGGAATAGAGTGGCTAAGCAATCAGCCCACTGTTAGTCTTCTCCAGAACATGCCCACTGTGGGGAGTGAGCACACTGCTTCCTGTTTCTAAGGATGCTCACCAGGGGGCATTTTTTAGCAGTGTGTCTGAAGCTGGAGACCTCGCTGCTGGAGCCCAGAGAAGTGAGTTTGTGACAATATTGGATGGAAAACCACAAGGGAAGAAGTAGATGGGGGATAAGATGACACAGGAAAGAAGTGGTGGGAAGGCTTGAACTGATTGGCTTAGAGTGTGAAAGACAACCACATCATCCTAAGGGGGGCAGAAGGCAGGGCCATATCCATGTTGAATGAGAAGATCCACTATACTGTGTTCATCTTCTGACCTGGAAGGATGTACGTGGCAGTGTCTGACAAAAAGCAATTGCAGACAGAAGCCACTAATGTAAGGTAATTGATAGGGACACTATCAGGAGAAAATAGAGATATATAATTGTATAGATTGTAGGGAATTTGATCAATGAGAGCTTTGAGGAAGTTATGGGCTGTTTACACTGTGCCCAATGCAGCTGGGCCAGCTCAGTGTGGCAGCTAGTTCTGTATGACAAAACCCTCTGCAAGAAAATGAAACTTTTTCTGTAAACAGACACAGCAGTTTTTTTCAATATATAAAGTTTCTACAGTTTGTAGGCTTATAGCTATTACCAACATACTCCCAAAAAGCATTCCGCCGCAAACACTGAGCAATTGTGCATATTTTGTTTCTGTGCATTATGCCCTTTTTATTAAATGCATTGCATGACAGCAAAAGCATGTTACAGTTTTTATACCCATGTTATTGAACACATAGGGGGACATTTATCAAATTAGATACATCAGTTTTGTGTTCTAAAAGACTCTTAAGTCATGGCAACTGTGACATTTTCTGCAACATTTTATCAAAGTTGCGACATTTCGTGATTGTTGAACCTTTTCACAGTGGTCTATGTTTAAGAGCTAATAGTGAGATTAGACTCATTTGCTATGAGATTATGGATCATATACTTTGTGCAACTTTCGCAAAAGTCAAAAGTTATGCCAGACAACCCCCTTGTGTACTTTTACACCTAAAGGTGTAAACCACATTGCACGCATGTGAGAGATATTATTAAGTTGCATTGTTTCATATATTTGGTGCAGGAACAAAGGAAAGAGATTTAAAACCGGCATAAAACAACCTCAAATGATAATTGACCCCTCCCCCATAGTTCAAAGACATTTTACCACAAACATTTCATTGTTATATCCATGTTAGTGGACACATTACTGCATCAGACTGGGTAGTTAAAAACATTTTACTACAAAAATTGCAGTTTAAACTGTGCTATTGAAGCCATAGTTCCAAAACATTTTACCACAAACAATGCATTGTTATATTTTTGTTAGTGGATGCATTAATTCACTAGACCATATAGTTCAAAGACATTTTACTGCAAAAATTGCATTGCCATACACATGATATTGAACGCATAGTACAAAAAACATTTTACTGCAAGCATTGAATTGTTATATCAGTGTTAGTAGGTACAAACCGGATTCCAAAAAAGTTGGCACACTAAACAAATTGTGAATAAAAACTGAATGCAATGTGGAGATGGCAAATGTCAATATTTTATTTGTAATAGAACGTAGATGACAGATCAAACGTTTAATCCGAGTAAATGTATCATTTTTAAGGAAAAATACGTTGATTCCAATTTTCACGGTGTCAACAAATCCCAAAAAAGTTGGGACAAGTAGCAATGAGAGGCTGGAAAAAGTAAATTTGAGCATAACGAAGAGCTGGAAGACCAATGAACACTAATTAGGTCAATTGGCAACATGATTGGGTATAAAAAGAGCTTCTCAGAGTGGCAGTGTCTCTGAGAAGCCAAGATGGGTAGAGGATCACCAATTCCCACAATGTTGCGCAGAAAGATAGTGGAGCAATATCAGAAAGGTGTTACCCAGCGAAAAATTGCAAAGACTTTGCATCTATCATCATCAACTGTGCATAACATCATCCGTAAGGGTCAAGGCCGTAAAACCATACTGGATGCCCGTGATCTCCGGGCCCTTAAACGACACTGCACCACAAACAGGAATGCTACTGTAAAGGAAATCACAGAATGGGCTCAGGAATACTTCCAGAAACCATTGTCAGTGAACACAATCCACCGTGCCATCCGCCGTTGCCAGCTGAAACTCTACAGTGCAAAGAAGAAGCCATTTCTAAGCAAGATCCACAAGCTCAGGCGTTTTCACTGGGCCAGGGATCATTTAAAATGGAGTGTGGCAAAATGGAAGACTGTTCTGTGGTCAGACGAGTCACGATTCGAAGTTCTTTTTGGAAATCTGGGACGCCATGTCATCCGGACCAAAGAGGACAAGGACAACCCAAGTTGTTATCAACGCTCAGTTCAGAAGCCTGCATCTCTGATGGTATGGGGTTGCATGAGTGCGTGTGGCATGGGCAGCTTGCATGTCTAGAAAGGCACCATCAATGCAGAAAAATATATTCAGGTTCTAGAACAACATATGCTCCCATCCAGAGGTCATCTCTTTCATCTCTCCCATCCAGAGGTCATCTCTGCATTTTTCAACAAGATAATGCCAGACCACATTCTGCATCAATCACAACATCATGGCTGCGTAGGAGAAGGATCCGGGTACTGAAATGGCCAGTCTGCAGTCCAGATCTTTCACCTATAGAGAACATTTGGCGCATCATAAAGAGGAAGGTGCAACAAAGAAGGCCCAAGACGATTGAACAGTTAGAGGCCTGTATTAGACAAGAATGGGAGAGCATTCCTATTTCTAAACTTGAGAAACTGGTCTCCTCGGTCCCCAGACGTCTGTTGAGTGTTGTAAGAAGAAGGGGAGATGGCACACAGTGGTGAAAATGGACTTGTCCCAACTTTTTGGGGATTTGTTGACACCATGAAATTCTGATTCAACATATTTTTCCCTTAAAATGGTACATTTTCTCAGTTTAAACTTTTGTTCCGTGATTTATGTTCTATTCTGAATAAAATATTAGAAGTTGGCACCTCCACATCATTGCATTCAGTTTTTATTCACGATTTGTATAGTGTCCCAACTTTTTTGGAATCCGGTTTGTACACTACTACATCAGATTGTGTAGTTCAAATACATTTCATTGCAAAAATTGCATTGTAATACCTATGATAATGAATGCATAGTTCAAATACATTTCACCAGAAATATTGCATTGTTAGATCCATGTTAATGGGCACATTGCTGCTTCTGTAGTTCAAAGACATTTCACTACAGAAATGGAGGGAATACCCAGGTAAGTATAAAAAAATGTACTTTATTCATATAATGCTTTTATAGGCCATAAAGGCCCTTTCTTCAGAATTGACCCTAATTGTGGCGATAACCATACTCACCATATGACATACTCACAGTATGTCATGTCAATTTTAGTGCACAGTGAACACTGTAACAACAAAGTTTTTTTTTCCATTCTTCCAATAAATGCTATGGTAAATTAAACTGTGCCATTAAAAATACAACTTGTCCCCAAAAAATAAGCCCTCATGTGGTTATATTAACAGAAAATTCAAAAAGTTGTGGCTTTTGAAAGGTAAAAATGAAGAAAAATTGACCATCTGTAAAGGGTTAAAAATAACCTGTCACTTCTCGACATGTAGTAACTACTTGCATTCCTCATGTAATAACAATTCTGGAGCATCTATTCTTATGACACTATGATGTGCCATTCTTTTATTATTCTTACTAGAAGATATGAATGAATTAGTAATAGTTTGCAATGAAGGTTCACAGAGGTGTTACTAGTTGGGGGCGTGCCCGTTCACAGTCTGACATTGGCAGCACTGATTGGATATAGCTGGATTGTGCAGGGTAACACCCATCTGAACCTTCATTGCAATTGCTAGTAATTCATTCATAACTTGTTATATTGCTTACATTAGAGAGTTTAAATTTTTTTATTTTAGCAGCTTCTCCGAATTTTGACAAGAGGCAGTCCGCTCCTCTTGTCAGTCCGAGTGGAATGACCTGCCAAAGGACTTGCACTGAACGTGATGATGTCACTGCGCATTCCCAGTGTGATCAAGTGGTGACGATGTCCTCACGCTTAGCACGGGTCCTTCTGCAGGTCTTTTCCACTCAAGAGAGGAGCGGACTGACTCTGCGCGAACAAGTGGATGAGGTGAGTGAATTAGAGACAACTCTAGCCACTATTTTAGGAAAAATTCTTTGTTACCATGAAGCACGAGGAAATTTGACTAATCAAATTTGTCCTAAACTTCGGATCGAATTCCGCTTCGGATGCTTTGATTCGCTCAACACTAATATTCATAATTATCCTGGTGAATTTGTAAGATAGCTGAGGTGGGAGGATCTTGAAACATGCAATGTTAGGTGGGACTTTTCTGAATATGCTGTGTCAATAGACAATTTTGTGTTAAAAAACTGGATTTCTATATATTAGCTTCTTCTTCTTGAAGAAATACATAAGCTTAAACAATTTCAACTGGCCCAAACTGCGTGATGTGGGCTGTTGTGACACTACTGTATACATGTGCTTCTCTGTAGTAAATTTGGTCACTCAAAATCCTCTGTATTCATCTCTGTCATACTCAGGATTCTCATATCTCTCATCTGTAAGTCTCTGTCATTCTCCTCACTGTTTCACCCCCTTCCTCCACGTGTTTGTCGTTTGCCACGTGTTCATATTGGATACTTGACTACCTCACAGAATGCCCACAGTTTGCTAAATCTGAGGGTTGTGTCTCTGACAAGCTGTTCTGCAGTATGGGGGCACCACAGGGAACTGTGCTGGCACCGTTCCTCTGACCCTCTACATTGCAGACTTCTCCATCAACTCCACAGGCTGCCACCTACAGAAGTTCTCTGATGACTCTGCCATAGTTGGCCTTATCACAGGTAAGGACGACTCAGAGTACAGACAAGGGACACAGGATTTTGTGGACTGGTGTCAGTGGAACCAGCTCCAGCTCAACGCGGCAAAACCAAGGAGCTGGTGGTGGATTTCCGCAGACACAGGCCCTCTGCTTTGGTTCCAATGAACATACAGGGAACAGACATTGAGGTGGTGGACTCTTATAAGTACCTGGGTGTTCACCTGAACAACAAACTGGACTGGAGCCATAACACTGATGCTCAAAAAGGGTCAGGGCAGACTTTATCAGTTGAGGAGACTGAGGTTCTTTGGAGTGCAGGGAATGCTCCTAAAGACCTTCTTTGACTCAGTGGCGGTATCAGCTATATTCTATGGTGTGGTTTGTTGGGGGAGCAGCTTATCTGTGGCTGAGAGACAGAGATTAAATAAGCTCATTAAGAAGGCCAGCTCTGTCCTAGGTTGGTCCTAGCATCCTAGGTGCACAAAGGAACGTTATTGTAGGTCCTTTCTCCCAGCAGCAATTAGGATTTTCAACCACCACTGTTCCCAAAAACCCAGTAGTGAATTTTTTAAGTAAATTCTGTTATTTTTATTTTTTTGTATTTTTACTCTTTAATTTCAAATTACTCTTATTTTTCCTCCTGTTGTGAATCTGATTGCTGCTGTTATGCCAAAATGTTCCCACTGAGGGACAATAAAGGGATTTTCTTCTCTTCATCTTTTCTTCTTCTCTTCATCTTTTCTTCTTCTTGCTCTCACACATTCTCACCCATGGCACTGAACCCCATGTGATTGTTAAGTTGAGACCTAATCCATTGTCTAATAAAGTGCTAAGGCCAGTGTCTTCCCAAGCCTTA
Organism: Bufo bufo; assembly: GCF_905171765.1. Taxonomy (NCBI): domain Eukaryota; kingdom Metazoa; phylum Chordata; class Amphibia; order Anura; family Bufonidae; genus Bufo; species Bufo bufo. The sequence goes on from NC_053392.1 coordinate 238,482,894, forward strand.
CTCTACATATATACAGGTGTGTACACAGTCATTTTCACAACAACCAACATTGTTATCCACATAATAAAGTAACCCCCAATAGCATATGTGAATCTCTACCCTCTTAGAGGATGATCTAATGTGAAGAAAATAAACATTCATAGGCTGAGACTTCCCTGAAGACCCAAGTCTTCTCAGGGTGATCGTTTGCTACAATGTATCCAGGCACACTTCTGAGCTAAATGCCTGGCCTGCAGACAGATACATTTCATCTACACTGATACACTGTAGCAAGATATATGGACAGAAGAGTTTTCTAAGGGCTCTTTCACACTTGCATTGTCCGGATCCGGCGTGTACTCCATTTGCCGGAATTACACGCCGGATCCGGAAAAACGCAAGTGAACTGAAAGCATTTGAAGACGGATCCGTCTTCAAAATGCATTCAGTGTTACTATGGCACCCGGGACACTATTAAAGTCCTGGTTGCCATAGTAGTAGTGGGGAGCAGGGGAGCAGTATACTTACAGAGCGTCATCCATGAGCGTGGGGCGCCCTGACGTCACTCTGGAGCGCCCGGGGAGCCGCACGCACAGTAAGTATACTGCTCCCCCGCTCCCCACTACACTTTACCATGGCTGACAGGACTTTAGCGTCCTGGCAGCCATGGTAACCATTCAGAAAAAGCTAAACGTCGGATCCGGCAATGCGGCGAAACGACGTTTAGCTTAAGGCCGGATTAATGCCTTTCAATGGGCATTAATTCCGGATCCGGCCTTGCGGCAAGTGTTCCGGATTTTGGGCCGGAGCAAAAAGCGCAGCATAATGCGGTATTTTCTCCGGCCAAAAAACGTTCCGTTCCGGAACTGAAGGCATCCTGATGCATCCTGATGCATCCTGAATGGATTTCTCTCCATTCAGAATGCATGGGGATAATCCTGATCAGGATTTTTCCGGCATAGAGCCCCAACGACGGAACTCTATGCCGGAAGAAAAGAACGCAAGTGTGAAAAGAGCCCTAAAGCTGCCCAGACATTTTATATAGCTGTTAGGCTAGTTTCATACTACCGTAGTATTCATGGATCCAACAGGCTGTACATAGACTGCTGGATCTGGAATTGCCAGGATTCTGTCTGAATGCCCGCTTGCTAGTGTTGGTCGAGCACCAAAGTGCTCGTGTGCTCTGGTGCTCGAATAGAACACTTCCCGATGCTCGGGTGCTCTACAGGGCACCCAAGCACAATGGAAGTCAATGGGAGAACCTGAGCATTAAACCAGGTACCCCCTGCTCTGAAGAGGGGAGGGTGTCGGGACTCTAGTTCAGCTTAGGAGTCCCTCTGACTCCATATATAGCTATGTCCATATATGGAGTCAGTGTTTGGGGATACCCAGTGTATTTAAATCTAATTTAGCCTCTATTTCGAAAAAGTTAATATCTCTGAAAAGTTTCTGACAGGATTCAAACTCACTACACCACTACACTATAGAGCTGCATGGCCAGTTACTTAAAAAAAAAATACTACTAGTAAGTATTCCTATACAGCCGAAGTCTCATATTTATTTATTTATTTATTTATTTATTTATTTTGACAAGTAAATGGCCATGCAGATCTATGGTGTAGTGGTTAACATTCTGGACTGTAAATGTAGAAGGTTGTGAGTTCAAATCCCACCAGAAAATTTTCAGAAATAGAGGCTAAATTAGATTTAAATACACTGACTCGAGCACACACGCGATATTCGGCCGAGCATAGTAATAGAATCTGGCTGAGATCTGTCAGCAACCCGCCAAATATACAGAGAATTGACCTGACAAATACCGCTGTGTGCAGTGTTTTGTGTCTGGCTGAGTCCCGGCTTTATAAGCCAAAACAGCTGGCTGGAAGGCTGTACTGGTAGTGTTAAACAAGCCTTAGTTAAAAAAATAATTCACAGTTATAAATGTACAAAGAAACACAGCCATTATGCTAACTTTTTTGAAAACTCAGGTACACTAAGTTTCACAGAATCTTTTCCTACAATGCTATCTGCTCAGCTTCTCCTCCTATAGTATGCTGCTTGTTGACTGGATTGCTTTTCTATATTGCAGGTCTCCTTTTAACCTGTAGCATATCAACTTGCAGGATACCAGGCTGAACTAGATGGACAGATGTCTTTTATTCAGCCTTATAAACTATTTTACTATGTTACTATGTTAATTCCAAAAGAGCAACCATCTGAGCAAACAAAAGATTCCTATTATAATATTATACGCAGCCAGGTATACCATATATACTTCAGAGAAAAAGATCACATAAAAAAAAACATTTCTGTTGCTAAGAAGTTTTGCTGAGCTGGCAAAAATGTACAAAATAAGAAACCTTTTAGCTATTTGGGAAATTGGATTTTCCCTAAGGTAAAATAGTTTTATTACAAAATCATTTTATTTTTGATTTTACTCCATATTATAAACAAGTTCACATAGAAAAAAGGCTTTGGGGGTTGAATAAATGCAAGCCTCAGCTGTGAATATGTCATGTCATTCATCTTTAACATAACCAGGACCATTAATGTTGCCACAGTATAATAACTTGGCATCATTCTTCCCTTGCTGCTGCCACATATATTCCAAGCTTTGATATGATACTTACATTTTCATCCAGAAGATTTTCTTCATTACTGTTTAACTTTCAAAAGGCAGTCATTAAGAATGTGTTCTTCGTCTTCATCAATAGGGAATTAACTCCAATGTATTTTTATTGATTAAAATAGTTGTCCAATATTTACTTATTTATTTTTGTTAAAAATGGTAGTGATACTATTAAAATAATAATAATAATAATAATAATGGTATAATCACCTTCCCATACCCACTCTGTCCTAGTGCTGTTGGGCCTGTCCTCTTTGCTTCTGCAGCCATGTTTTAGCTGTGGCGATGATGTGCCTGTGTACTGCACATTACCACTGCAGCCAATCACTGGCCTTAGTAGTATATGGCATGGGACTGCTGAGGTTAGTGTTTGGCTGCAGTGGTATTATGAGGTAGAGATGTGGCTGAGCTAAAATTGACTCTGATAACACATGGCACAGTGTTATCTCGTGACAAAAACCATTGAAATACATTGAAAAAGTCAATTAACCTTTTCTAGCCATTGTTTACTTAATGCGTTAACCATCAAGTTTAGCTTGGCTGCATCTGTATACGGACATATCAATGCTGCACTCAATGTGTAGGATAAAGCAGTAGCAATGGAATGGAGGGAGATCAGGAAGGAACAGAGCCCCTGCCTTAAAATAAAATAAATTGGATAAATCCTTCAGTGTAATCCGTGGAAGAGAGTTAAAGAGGTTCTCCGGCCCAAATATGAAAACTGTTGAATAAATCTAACCTATGGACTGGAATCCTCTTCATAGTCATGACTCTGATGAGTTATCAACGTTTCCGGTGGGATCCCATCGTCTGTCTTCAGCAGTAGATGGAGCAGACACATAGATGTGGAACGCAACAGATGTAATTCCCTCATCTGCGTGTCAGTTCCACAAAAAATATAACACTTCTTGTTCTTGTCCACAAAATGCAGACCATAAACCCACTGAAGTAAATGGGTACGCAAAAAAATATGGATACCATGCAGCTGTTATTGTTTTGCATATCTGCGATTTGCAGACCCCAGAATGTATACACTCATGGGCATGAGGTCTTAGATACTGACAGTATCTGACATGACAATCTTAGGTACACACCACAGTATCATACAGGAAAGGATTAGATACACAGCTCAACAAGCAGTATCATACACAACAGCTATGTTATAGGCTCACGATAGAATGAGATACAGATGTGATTTGATGTGCTTTCCTATTCAAGCTGTTTATTGCACTCCTAAATGGCGAGGGGAGAGCCTGTGGACTGTCAGTGATGTGATGTAGAGACACTAGAAGGATTCATGTGTGGGTGTAGTAATATGGCCATAGGAATGATGTCATATGCCCCATTAATCAACCAATATATAAATAAATCATTACACGTTGTAGAATTAAACAAGTATCTTTATTTAATAGTTGGGTATTTAAAGGCCGCAATGCTTATTACTTAACCAATTAATTATATACTGGTTAATTACACAAACCTTTAATGACAAATATAATTATAGAAATATTTTCAACCAATATCAACCACAAAGTCCACTCGTGAGAGTGACTTAACCCCGGTCAATAAGCAAAGCGACTGAATAAAATTAGGGAAGGGAGGGAGGGATCTTGAGAGAATACTTACGTGAATGCGCTAAAATCGTTATTTTCTGTTCTTTTATAGGTTCAAGAAAGTCTGTTAATGAGATCTCCAATCAAAATCATCCAAAACTACACGAGCATCTGGGTTAACCCATTCCTAAAGCAGGTAAGTAATAAATATTTATCAAATTGTTAATTATCAATGTTAGGTGCCATGACATCATGGCTCCACACATTGAACATACAATATGGTTCGCTCCAGTGTAGTGGGCGGAGCTCCTGCAGACTGATCAGTGTGGGGGCGGGGACAGCCTGTGACTCATCACACTGCAGTGCAGCCATGTAAACAGGAAGCTCTGAATGTACAGTCCTGCCAGGATAGTCTGAAGCCTGGACAGGGGGGGAAAAAAGTACAGACATGAAAAATACAGCCATATATCATCGCAACATCGCAACCTTCTCCTCCGGATCATAGACGGCATGACAACGTCATCACGCTGCCAGAGACTTGAAGCAGGAGGTAGCAATGACATTCGCAATTGCCTGTACGCAAGCACAGGGAGCTGGGGCGATAGGCTGGAAGAGGCTTACATCATAGTCAGCTGGACGGAGGTGAGTATTTTGTTCTTTTTTTAATTTTTTCAGTTGTGACACTACTGGGGGCACTAAGGAAGAGGGGTTGGATGTATAATTTAATGGGTGCACTATATGTAAAGAGGCACTACTGGGGGGCACAATATGTAATGAGAATCTACTAGGGGGCACTATATGTAAAGACTTTGTTTGTTTGTATCAGTTTTACATAATAAAGCATTTTTGAAAAAAATAATGTTTTTGTGTCTCCATTTTCTGAACGCCATATTTTTTTTTTCTGTCGATCGTCTTGTGCAGGGGCTCGTTTTTTGCATGAAGAGTTGACGTTTTTATTGGTACCATTTTTGGTGTACATATGATTTTTTGATAATTCATTATTGCACTTTATGGGGCAAGGTGACCAAAAAATTGTTTTAGCACAGTCTTTATTTATTTATTTTTACAGCGTTCACCTGAGAGGTTAGGCCAAGTGACAATTTTATAGAGCACATAGTTACAGACGTGGCAATACCTAATATGTATACTTTTTCTTATTTATTTATTTATTTAACCTCCATTTTCACCCAGGCAGCCCCCCTGACTTGAGCATCGTAGCATTTTCAGGAGTTTCGGTGACAAATCGGGCTCTCCATGCGACTGCTGGCTCTGATGGTCGGGCTTTAGCGCTGCCCTAGCCAGTAGAACGGCTAGGGCAGCGCTAAAGCATGCCCATCAGAGCCGGTGATGTCACTGAACACGCTGTAAACAAAAGAGCCCTTGCCCTGCACGATCTAGCGCAGGGCAAGGGAGCGCATTGGAGCATGAGATGCTCCGATGCTAACAACAGGGGGGCAGCCTGGGTCAAAATATGGGTATGTCCGGGTTCAGCTCTGAACCTGGACAACCCCTTTATTTTACACAATAATAGCATTTTTGAAACCAAAAAATAATGTTTTAGTGTCTCCATAGCTTTTTTATTTTGTGACGATTGTCTTAGTTAGGATCAAATTTTTTGACAAATGAGGTGACAGTTTGATTGGTACTATTTTGTGGGGCATACGCCTTTTTGATCGCTTTATGTTGCAATTTTTGTAATGTAAGGTGACAAAAAATGGCTTTTTTGGCACAGTTTTCATTATTATTATTTTTTTTTTTTTACGGTGTTCATCTGAGGGGTTAGGTCATGTGGTATTTTTATAGAGCAGGTTGTTACTGACGCGGAAATTTATTTTACTTTAGCGCAATAATAGCAGTTTTAAAGCAATAAAATTTATGTTTTAGTGTCTCATGTTCTGAGAGTGATATATTTTTTTTTTTTGGACCGATTGTAACATAGTAACATAGTACATAAGGCCAAAAAAAGTCATTTGTTCATCCAGTTCGGCCTGTCATCCTGCAAGTTGATCCAGAGGAAGGCCAAAAACCCTGTGAGGTAAAAGCCAATTTTTCCCACTTTAGGGGAATAAAAAATTCCTTCCCGACTCCAATAAGGCAATTAGAATAACTCCCTGGATCAACGACCCCTCTCTAGTAGCTATAGCCTGTAATATTATTACACTCCAGAAATACATCCAGGCCCCTCTTGAATTCCTTTATTGTACTCACCATCACCACCTCCTCAGGCAGAGAGTTCCATAGTCTCACTGCTCTTACCGTAAAGAATCCTTTTCTATGTTTGTGTACAAACCTTCTTTCCTCCAGACGCAGAGGATGTCCCCTCGTCACAGTCACAGTCCTGGGGATAATTAGATGATGGGATAGATCTCTGTACTGACCCCTGTTATATTAATACATAGTAATTAGATCTCCCCTCAGTCGTCTTTTTTCTAAAGTGAATAACCCTAATTTTGATAATCTTTCAGGGTACTGTAGTTGCCCCATTCCAGTTATTACTTTAGTTGCCCTCCTCTGGACCCTCTCCAGCTCTGCTATGTCTGCCTTGTTCATAGGAGCCCAGAACTGTACATAGTACTCCATGTGTGGTCTGACTAGCGATTTGTAGAGTGGTAGGACTATATTCTTATCACGGGCATCTATGCCCCTTCTGATGCAACCCATTATCTTATTGGCCTTGGCAGCAGCTGCCTGACACTGGTTTTTGCAGCTTAGTTTGCTGTTTATTAAAATTCCTAGATCCTTTTCCATGTCAGTGTTACCGAGTGTTTTACCATTTAGTATGAACGGGTGACTTGCATTATTCCTTCCCATGTGCATAACTTTACATTTGTCAGTGTTAAACCTCATCTGCCACTTATCTGCTCAAGCCTCCAATCTATCCAGATCCCTCTGTAGTAGTATACTGTCCTCTTCAGTGTTAATTACACAGTTTAGTGTCACCTGCGAAAATTGATATTTTACTATGCAAGCCTTCTACAAGATCATTAATAAATATATTGAAGAGAATAGGGCCCAATACTGACCCCTGAGGTACCCCACTAGTGACAGTGACCCAATCTGAGTGTGTACCGTTAATAACCACACTCTGTTTTCTATCACTCAGCCAGTTACTTACCCATATACAGACATTTTCTCACAGTCCGAGCATTCTCATTTTATATACTAACCTTTTATGTGGTACAGTGTCAAATGCTTTGGAGAAATCCAGATATACGACATCCATTGATTCGCCGCTGAAAAGTCTAGAACTTACCTCCTCATAGAAACTGGTTAAATTAGTTTGGCATGACCGATCCCTCATGAAGTCATGCTGATATGGCGTTATTTGCTTATTTCCGTTGAGATGCTTTAAGATAGCATCTCTTAGAAAACCTTCAAACAGTTTACCCACAACAGATGTTAAACTTACCGGCCTATAGTTTCCAGGCTCTGTTTTTGGACCCTTTTTGAATATTGGCACCACATTTGCTATGCGCCAATTCTGTGGGACATTCCCTGTCAGTATAGAGTCTGCAAATATCAGAAAAAGGGTCTTGCTATGACATTACTTAATTCCCTTACGATACGGGGGTGTATGCCATCCGGTCCTGGCGATTTGTCTATTTTAATCTTTTTAAGTCACTGTTGTACTTCTTCCTGGGTCAGACAGGACACTTTTAATAGGGACTTTATTTTTACATTCAGCATTTCATCTGACAGTTTATTTTCCTCGGTGAATACATTGGAGAAAAAAGTACTTAATAGCTTTGCTTTCTCCTTGTCGCTCTTTGCGACTCCCCCCTCATTACCCTTTAAAGGGACGACACCTTCAGATTTATACTTTTTAACATTTATATAATTGAAGAACATTTTAGGGTTAGTTTTACTCTCTTTGGCAATTAATCTCTCGGTCTCTAGTTTGGACGCTTTTATTTGTTTTTTACATGTTCTATTTTTTTACTTTTAGTTTTTCTGTGCTTCCGTGCTACCCTCCTCTTTTAGTGATTTATATGCTTTCTTTTTGTCATTTATTGCTTTCTTTACAGTTCTATTTATCCACATTGGTTTATTTTTGTTCCTTAACCTTTTATTCCCATACGGTATGTACCTCTCATAATTAGATTTTAGGATGCTTTTAAAGATATCCCATTTTGTGGCAGTATTTTTATTTTTGAGGACTTCGTCCCACTTAGTTAGGCCTATGGCCTCTCTTAGTTGGCAAAATGTAGCTTTTTTGAAGTTTGGTATTTTTGTTCCTCCCTGTAGAAACGCTCTTTTAAATGATAATTGGAAGGTTATTACTTTATGGTCACTATTTCCCAGGTGTCCCCCAACCTGCACGTCTGTTGTTCTGTCAGGCCTATTGGTTAATACTAAGTCTTGTATGGCCGTCCCTCTAGTCGGGTCCTGAACCAATTAGGAGAGGTAATTGTCTTTGGTTATTGCCAAGAACCTGTTTCCTTTATGAGATATACAAGTTTCAGTTTCCCAGTCTATATCTGGGTAGTTGAAGTCCCCCATAATAACCACCTCATTATGATTTGCCGCCTTGTCTATGTCGTTTAGTAGTAGATTTTCTGTGGACTCTGGTATATTAGGGTGTTTATAGTAAACTCCTTTTATAGTAAACTCCTTTTATTATTGTTTTTAGCTCCATATATCTCTACCCACAATGCCTCCACATGTTCATGTCCCTCACTTATATCTTCACGGAGTGTGGGCTTTAGACAGGACTTTACATAAAGGCATACCCCCCCTCTCCGGTTTTGACGATCCTTTCTAAACAGACTGTAACCTTGTACATTAACTGCTCAGTCATAGCTATCATCCAGCCATGTTTCCGTTATTCCCACTATATCATAGTCCTCCTCACACATCACTAATTCGAGTTCCCCAGTTTTATAAGTAAGGCTTCTGGCATTAGTATACATACATTTGAGAGGTTTATGTATATTTTTTTTACCCTACATCTTTACTTCTGAACTGTTCTAATCCCTCCTTCCATTCCTCCCCCAGTCCCACTACCTTGAGATTTTCTGTGGACTCTGGTATATTAGGCGGTTTATAGTAAACTCCTATTAGTAATTTATTGTTGTTTTTAGCTCCATGTATCTCTACCCACAGTGACTCCACATGTTTATGTCCCTCACTTATATCTTCACTGAGTGTGGGCTTTAGACAGGACTTTACATAAAGGCAGACCCCTCCCCCTCTCTGGTTTTGACGATCCTTTCTAAACAGACTGTAACCTTGTACATTAACCGCCCAGTCATAGCTATCATCCAGCCATGTCTCAGTTATTCCCACTGTCATAGTCCTCCTCACACATCACTAATTCCAGTTCCCCAGTTTTATTAGTCTTCTTATGGCATTAGTATACATACATTTGAGGTTTATGTATATTTTTTACCCTACACCTTTCCTTCTGAACTGTTCTAGTCACTCCTTCCATTCCTCCCCCAGTCCCACTACCTTGCCCCCGGTCTCTATCTGCACTATCTTCCCATCCTGTAACGTAATTACCCTCCCCCAGTCCCTAGTTTAAACACTCCTCCAACCTTCTAGCCATCTTCTCCCCCAACACAGCGGCCCCTCCCCCATTGAGGTGCAGCCCATCCCTACGATAGAGCCTGTAGCCGATAGCGAAGTCGGCCCAGTTCTCCAGGAACCCAAACCCCTCCTTCCTACACCAGTTCTTGAGCCACTTGTTAATCTCCCTAATCTCCCGCTGCCTATCTTGTGTGGCCCGCGGCACAGGTAGTATTTTGGAAAATACTACCTTTGAGGTCCTTGCCCTAAGCTTTTGACATAAATCCCTGAAATCATTTTTAAGGACTCTCCACCTACCTCTAACTTTGTCATTGGTTCCGATAAGGACCATGACCGCTGGATCTTCTCCAGCCCCTCCCAGTAATCTGTTAACCTGATCCGCGATGTGTCGAACTCTAGCGACAGGAATACAGCACGCTTTTCGGCGATCACGGTCTTTGTGACAGATTGCCCTATCTGTTCCCTAATAATGGAGTCTCCCACTACCAGCACCTGTCTGGCCTGCCCTGCTCTCCTGGTTTCCTGCTTACTGGAGCTGACATTCCCCTGACTTTCAGAGGAAGTGTCCGGCTGCAGCAGTGCCGTCCCTGGACTGACATCCCCCTCATCTGCCAAATGTGCAAACTTGTTGGGGTGTGTCAGATCAGGGCTAGCCTCTGCTTTCTAACTGTTACCCATCTAGCTACCTCACTTTCCTCATCCTCCTCTCTGTCACCCTCCCCGTCATCTACCCCAAAGAGTGCTTGCTCCGGGAGAACCAAACTCTTTTGAAAATTGGCAATGCCTCTGAGTGTTGCAACTTGCCTGTTTAGAGACTCAATTTGCGATTCCAAACGGGTAATTTGCTCACATCTTGAACAAAGATATACACCCCTGAACGGCTGTTCCAGGACTGCATACATCATGCAAGATGTTCACTGGACTGCGTTGTCAATTGTGCAACACATACTAAATGGGGATTACACCACAAAAGCGAAAAATACAATATAATGTACTAATAAGAAACTGGATAATTTCAGTCCCTCACTGAAGTCACAAAATCTTAAGTCACACACAAAAAAATGATGTTTTAGTGTCTCATGTTCTGAGAGCTATATTTTTTTAAATTTTTTGAGCGATTTTCTTATGTAGGGGCTAATTTTTTGTGGGAGGAGGTGATGGTGTTATTGGTATCATTTTGTGGGACATACGCCTTTTTGATCGCTTGGTGTCGCTCTTTTTGTGATGTAAAGTGACAAAAATTGCTTTTTTTGACAGTTTTTATTAAAAAAAAATTATGTTGTTTATCGGACGGGGTGGATCATGTGATATATTTATAGAGCCAGTCGTTATGGACGCGGTGATACCTAATATGTGTGTTTTTTTTTTTTTTTATCATAAAATCAGGGGAAAAGGGGCATTTTTTCTTTTTTTACTTGAAACTATTTTTTTAATTAAAAACACAGTTTTTTTACTTTAACTTTTGGTAGTCTGATCCCCTCTGCAATGCATTACAATACATCTGTATTGTAATGCATTGCCTGTTAGTGTATTACCCTGAATAATACACTAACAGGTTGCCTGGGAGACCCAGCCTGGGGCTGGATCTCCTGGGCACCCGTAGATGGCAGGTCCCAATGCTGTGCAAGGCATTGGGCAGCCTCTACACGGCATCGGGCTGCTTTTTCACCCATTAGGTCCCCGCCACAGCAGCGCGGAGACCCAATCAGCTCCCTCACCTGCAGCAAACCCCTTCTATGTCGCGGTCAGCGCTGACCGTGGCATAGAAGGGGTTAATGTGCTGGCATCTGTGTTTTCACTGATACAGGCACATACACATACAGCAGGGGTCCAGCTAACGGGAACAGCCAGTCCCCTGCAGCTGATCGGGCGGGCGCAGCTCCTGCATCGGCCCGAACAGTGGGCTGTAACAGTACGGCGCTGGGCGGCAAGTCACATCCCGCTGCCCCGTTCTATTACGCCGCTGGTCGGGAAGGGGTTAAAGAGGCTGCTACTGGGAGTATTTTATGTGTAGACGGAACTACTGGGGGCATTATATTTACTGGGACCTAAATGGGGATGTTTACTAAGGAGCATAAAAGTAGACCAATGCTCTATAGTTGTCCAAACGCCTGAACTGTTGGACACCAAATTTGGCACATACTGTAGGTACATTGGGTGTCTTGGAAGGTTTTTGTAACTTCTCAGCTGTCTAGGATGCAGCGTTATTGAGATATTCCCAAAAAATATAATAGCCAATAGAAGGCCGTAGGTCCTCAAGTCTTGACATACACACAGTTTCACACCAGGTTTCAATAACAACCCAGCCATTTTTCTTCAGTATTATAGGTCCCTGTTAAAGAGGTAGGGTGCTGGGGAAGTCCATTTTAAGGGGGTGGGGTGCTATAGAGGTCACTAGTAAGGGTGCGTGGTGCTATAGAGGTCACTTTTAATGGGGCGTGGTGCTGTAGAGGTCACTGTTAAGGTGGTGGGGTGCTGTGGAGATCACAGTTAGGGGGCAGGGTGCTGTAAAGGTCACTGCAAAGGAAGGGAGGTCACTTTTATTGGGTGGGGCACTGTGGATGTCACTAATAAGAGGGTGTGGTGGTGTGGAGGTCAATGTTAAGGGGGTGGGGCACTGTAGAGTTAACTGTTAGAGGGGAGTTAACTGTTCTAGAGGTGACTGTTAAGAGGGTGTGGAGCCCTGTGGAGGTTACTGTTAAGGGGGTGGGGCTCTGTGGAAGTCACTGTTAAGGGGTGGAGTGATTTAGAAGTCACTGTTAAGGGGGTGGGACCCTGGGCGAGGTTCTTTGGAGGTCACTGTCAACTGGTGTGGCACTGTGGCGGTCACTATAAAGGGAGGTGGGGCTCTGTTGAGGTTACTGTTAAGAAGGCGTGGCTCTCTGGAGATCACAGTTAAGGGGGTAGGGCCCTGGGGAGTTTACTTTAAAGAGGGTGGGGTACTGAGGAGGTAACTGTTAAGGGGTGGAATTGCTCTAGAGGTCACTGTTAAGGGGGGTGGGGTGCTGTGGCGGTTAAGGTTTAGTTGGCGAGATGCAGATCCAGGTGCTAGTTTGAGAACTGTAGAGTATTTTTCGTGGGACAAGCCCTTTAACATGTATTCTTGGCTTTTGGAACTGGACAAAAGCTGAAAGGGTTCAAGATTCCATTTAAATATTCACTTGTGGGAGTAATTCCTTAAAGTTGCCAGTTGATGTCAGCTGTTTTAGCTCCCATACACAAGGTTAACATCTAAACTGTCCCCTCTAATATGAACTAATGGTGTCTCATATGGTTTAATATTCTTTTAAATTCTGGTCACATATCAATTTTTTATTCATATTGACAATTTCTCCTTCTCAGTGATTCACTGTCAAATTATCTCCTTGTTCAATAAGATCATTTTGAGCCCCTTCATCTAATGCTGGGACTAATGCTGTTTGAATTAAAGGGACTTGAAGTCCATATGGTTAAAGTATTGTGAGCCAAAGATAATTGATACAGTCAATGAGAACAGTTATATAAACTCATACACTTTGAAAAGTATTTACACGGTGCAGCCTACCTGTGGGATCTGCATGTGGACCACTGCTAACTGCCGGGTCGCACCTGTACTGGTGCAGCCCAGCAATCAGCAGTATTTCACATGGGAATCACATGGTATGGCCACTGTGTACCGACACCCTTATTGGAGAATATAATTAGTTATAAAATTACTTATTGTATTGGAGTCTACCTCTTGGTGCGACTGGCCACATGTGGCCATACCATGCCCACCTACAACAAACAATGGCAGCACAATTTTGTGATAAATTGTGTGGCCATTGGCTGCTGCAGGTGGATGTAGCTTGGCCGCATGTGGATAGTCATACCATGAAGTTGTACCCATAAAATTGGAAAAATGGTAACTACAGCAAGTGAAAACATCATTTCTTTAAAATATAGCAACTGAAACAGAATTATTAATATCAGTTTTTTGTAAAGCACTGACTGCTGTACTATGGCATGTTTGACAAATTGCGTGATTGTTTTTGGGATAGTTCTTACTAATATTTTTTCAAAATTAGAATATATGCTGATATTTCTCGTGAAGTGTTTTTTATGTAAAAATGTATTTTCTGTAAAATAAATTCTGAAGTCTTATTTCTGATGCTGAAGGACTGAACTGTTATATAACCTAGTAACCAAATTGCTCTTCCCTTTACTGTATAACCTAGCCTTTCAATACTGTCCAATACTACATTAGGTGAAATCATATAAATTGGCAAAAACCTTTTTTAATGTAAGCTTCTACATTTTAAATTTGTCACAAGGTCTAGGTACAGCCAAAATCAAAGTCAAGTAATGTATTGTCACTTGTGGAGAAAAGTGATGGAAATTACACACACATGGATCTCCACTTAAGGTTTTGCTCTAGAGTTGGACTAAATGTCTGTTTGCTACAAAATACAACATTAAGGGAGTCAAGTATTAAACAGAAACATGTCTAAATTAGGTGTATTTCTGGCGCTGATTGTGGCACAAAGGTCCTTTGCGACACAATCTGCGAATTTCCCCCGCTCACGCCAGGTCTAAAAAAGTGGGTGTGGAGTGGGTGGGGAAGGGGACTGGCTGGGAGGCCAATATCATTTACCATTTTCTACACCTGTTTTAGGCGTAGAAAATGGTCTAAAGGTAAGACAGCTAAGAAGCTGTCTTACGTTTAGAAGCAGCGGTGAATCTGCCGAAGTTATGTAGTGGCCGGCTCCTTTACATAACTGCGGCAGATCCACCGCCAGTGAAGGGCATTATTAATCAATGTGCTGCTAATTCCTTTCAGAATGTTTTGCTGCAGTAATATAAATGCTAACATTTTGGCTGCCTGAATGAGGTCCTAATCCATTCTCATAAAAAATAAAAATAATGTTTTCCAGATGGTTTATTTGTTGTATTCGTGTTAAATTGGAAAACACATAAAAATGTTTTCCAGTCCAAAGAAATGCTATGTTTTCTGCTTCTACTACAGATACTATGGGCATCATTTATTAAGACCGGCGTTATAGATGCCAGTCTTAATAAGGCTCTGTGCTGGCGGTCAATCAGCCCAAGTTATTTAGTAGCTTGGTTCTGGCACTTTATCTATGTAGTAAGCTTGGTTCTATGTAGCAGTTCAGTTCTGCTACTCTATCTATGTACAGCAGTAATCTTGCATCTGGTACCATATCTGTAGTATGCTTGGTTCTGGTGCCCTATCTACTGTGGGGATTTTCTCTGGTAGACAGGCTAGCGGATGCAGTACAGAGGCAACCAGTAAATCTTTAACTTAAACGGTTCAGTGTTTTATTCACACATAAGGAAAAACTAAAAGTAACGGTTGCAGTCTTGGTGTTTGTTCACACCATAAAAAGTCTACAGAACAAAAGCCTTCACCTGGTCAGAAGTTTTTCCACCCGCAGTCCACAGCAGGCTTTAGGGCCTGTTTCCGAGCAGGCGTCTCTCAGCCCTTTAGCACGGCACAAGTTCTCAGTTCCCAAACACACAGAGACTGACAGCGCTCCACTGTCAGAGTGGAGTAATCCACACCCAGCTGAGACTGCTGGCCGGGTTTGATATAGGGTAACACTTTGGTTTATAGTGGCTCACCCCTCCTGTCACTATGGCAATGGTGCTCTGCTAAAAAGTGGTTCACCTGATCACTTCGTAATAATAAACTTGTATAATTGATTAGCAGGCACTCACCATCTGCATTTCATACATATATTGAGTTTTTTTATAAAAGATAATTAATATGAACTGTAGGATAAAATCTGTCGTAAGGATGGTTAAAAACATACAATATCGAATAACATAAAACACGGACCCTATGACATAAAATCTGGGAGATATACTAAATTGAGTTAAAATATTGATATAGGCCAGTAAAGACCCGGCCTGGAAAGTGGGGAGAAGCCACCCACCCAGCACTTTGGCTACTCCCAGTAAGAGACGGCTCGGATCGGCTTTACAGCCATACTAACAGCAAACAGTGTCAATCAGCACTAGCTGCCGCTGACCTTTGAAATTACCAACTCTTACCTCACCGAGGCCAGGAACCTCGGTGACACATACCTTCCGTCAATGATGGGCCCTTGCGCCTTCCTACACTATGTACTACACTTGTTTCTGTTACCATATCTATGTAGGAGCTTGGTTATGTTTATTTATGTAGTAAGCTTGCGTCTGGTACCAAAGCTATGTAGTAAACTTGGTTCTGGTACCATACCTATGTAGTATGCTTAGTTCTGGTGCCCTATATATGTACTATGCTTGTTTCTGTTACCGTATCTATGTAGTCAGCTTGGTTCTGTTATCATTTCTATGCATATTGCCTAGATAAGTGTTATGAGGGGAAAACTCTTTAAGAACTGTGCCAATGTTGGCCTAGTGAATGTCCATATATTAACAGCATGTTTTATTTTTACCTTTTTGTTTATATCTCGATTTCACAATTTTTTTCATTCTTTTAAAGGCCTTGTCACACGAAAAATATTCTACAGTTCTGAAACCAGCACCTGGATCTGACTACTTTTGTAATTGCATGTAATTAAAAATTTAGTGTAGCCACTGAGTTATTCAATAACATGTATCTGTATAGCGCCACCTGTTGTTTGTTCTTTTTCTTATTTCTTTGTCCTGCTCACTAAGAAGGCTGCACATGCTCAATTTAATCCTTCAAAGGCCTCCTGAACTGTGATAGGGAGAGCTTAGACACGCCCCCTGAGCTGCAGCAGAAAAGACACTCCCCTTGAGCTGCCAGCTTGATATAAATCTAACAGAGCAACAAATGCGGAGATCTCTGGATCCATGTCAGGTACAGGGCTGGTTCTAGCTTACTTAGAAAGAGATTGTCATGTACTATATGATGTCTGATTTTCGTTTTTACATTAATCATCGGATAACCCCTTTAATTATCTTTGAGGATCACCCTAAATAATATGAATGATAGCATACATTTATTATGCAGTTTGCTGAGGTTGAGGGAATACAAGGTATACTTATATTACTTGATGTCATATAAAAATATACATTTTAAATCTTTTTCCTTTTATTATCTTTTTTATTATTGTTATGTGATTTCATTTTTATTACATTATTCAAAATCTTTTCGAAGAAACATTCCATGAAAAGTCATGCCCCAGTAATCCAGACTCCACTAATGTATAATGCACTGTATCAATCTTTCTTGAAGTGAATATCTTTGTTTCTCAAGGGGTACACATCCTTCTTAAATCTGTCTGGTGTTGGAAGTCTTGATTTTCATTATTGGTCATTTTTTGAAACAATGAGATTTTGTTGTGTCTAGCCTGTGGATCAAGAAACACAGCTACAGTTGTTAGGATATGTGTGATCATAATTTTGCCTAAAGCATTGCTTCTCGTACAGTGAGGTGTTAGTGAGGTGAAGCCATGGCCTCAGTTTTGGCAGATGTGATCATAAGCTGAATGGTCCTTTCTATGGCTGAACCAATTTCTGGTTTAGAAGCAGGATATATTTATTTTGTGCTTCTTTTAATATTATTCTGGGCTCAGTAGACAAAATTGTAAGATAACCTGAGGCCATTTTTAAATATGTTGACACGGACTACGACCAATAGTGAGGCCCAGACATTATCATTTTCTGGTGGGTGAGAAATTATTGAGAAGCTCTGCTGTGGATCACCCTTGCAGTATTATACTGTATATATTACATAGATAATATAATTTACATAACGTTTAGTGAATGTAACATACAGTAATGTAAATGTAACATACAGGTTCCACAAGATGCCGTAAATGCATGTTATTGTTCACATGTGACATACTTTTTTTGGTGACTGAAAAGTATTTTTCTTTCATCTAAGGCCTCCTGCACACGACAGTATTTTTTAACGTCCCGCAAAACGTGGTTCCGTTGTACCGTGATCCGTGCCCGTTTTTTCTTCCGTGGGTCTTCCTTGATTTTTGGAGGATCCATGGACATGAAAAGTGAAAAAAAAAAAGTCAAGTTTGCATTGAAAATGATAGGAAAAACGGACACGGATCACGGACACGGATCACGGACGCGGATGACTATCTTGTGTGCCTCCGTGATTTTTCACGGACCCATTGACTTGAATGGGTCCGTGAACCGTTGTCCGTGAAAAAAATAGGACAGGTCATATTTTTTTCACGGACTGGAAAAACGGATCACGGACGCGGAAGCCAAACGGTGCATTCTCCGATTTTTCCACGGACCCATTGAAAGTCAATGGGTCCGTGGAAAAAAAACGAAAACGGAACAACGGCCGCGGATGCACACAACGGTCGTGTGCATGAGGCCTAACTGGGATTCATTTTGCAGCGGTTGCAAAGAAGCCACATTTTCTAATGTCTAGTAAAGAATGAAAAGTCTCCTTGAACATCTGAAGATGCTCATATGCTCAGAAAATGTTTCTGCTTACCTAACATTGTGATCTAGTAAGTGAGGTTAAAAAAAATGACACAATAGTTCAATATGTTACAGTGCCTTGCACAAGTATTCACCCTTTTCCTGTTTTGTTTCATTACATCCTGGAATTACAATTGATTTTTGGGGGGTTGAACCATTTGATTTTAACAACAAACAATAAGACAAAAAATGGAGAACTTTAATGGACATAAGTATTTGCCCCCTGAAATTCAGTTGTTTGCAGAGCCACCTTTTTCAGCAATTACACTTTTGATGCAAGTCTCTTAGGGTATGTCTTTGTTACCTTCTAGCACATCTAGACACTAGGATTGCTGCTTATTCTTACAGGCAAAGCTGCTTCAACACCTTCAAGTCATGATACAGATTCTCTATTGATTAGAGGTCTGGGCTTTGATTAGGCCATTCCAACATATTTAAATACTTCCCCTTAACCCACTCCAGTGTAGCTTGAGCAGTGCATTTAGGGTCATTGTGCTGCTGGAAGGTGAAACGCCACCCCGTCTCAAATCTCTGGAACACCGAATTGTTCTGTATTTACTCATCTGAATCTTTCCTTCAATTCTGACCAATTTTTCAGTCCTTGTTGATGAAAAGTATCCACACAGCATGATGTTGCCACCACTAAGCTTCACTGTGTGAATGGCATTCTTGCGGTAAGTGTTGGGTTTGCACATACACAGCTCAGAAGCTGTCTTACATTTACAACTGGCAGAGGATCCGCCAAAGTTAAGAAGAGACCCTGGAGGATCCCAGATCATCAGCCCACTTGGAAGTTTCCCTGTAGGGTCTATGATCAGTCTGCTTGTAATTGTATAACCAAAAATATTCTCTTTCTTCCCACCATATTATTTTATAATTCTGCTTTGCACATGATTACAATTAGGATAAATTTACCCTTGGAGTAATGCAGCGTTTCCAGACACCAAAAAGGGGTAAGGAATAATATTGATGGCCTATTTTCAGGATAGTTCATCAACATCAGATCCTGCACCCCCATGATCAGCCATTTGAAGTGGTAACAGCGCTCAGGTGTTTACTGCTTCATTTTCAAAATGACCTGCATGTCGTCTCCCTTGCAGAGACAGCGCAGGGCAATTACAACTGCTCCATCCCATGCAAGTGAATACGATGAGTAACTACAATTACAGTACTCTGCATCACCACTGCACTTGAGACAGCACGCAGGTAATTTGGATGAGGAAGCAGCATTTGCACGAGCGTCGCTAACCCTACAAACAGATGATCATTATGGGTGCATGATTTGGACCCCCACTGATCTGATATTGATGACTTATCCTGAGTGTAAGTGATCACCATTACGCCACTGCACAAGTCCTTTAAGTATAAAGAATATACTGTGAAGCTTAGACCTCAGTACTGAGAATGGGTAATATATTTGCTCATGGATTTCCATCTGCCAGAGAACATATTGAAGGAACAGGTTAGAATCACTTGTGAAGGTTAAGGGACATATGGCACTTGAGGGCATAGTTTGGTGACATGACTTTTTCGCATTTCTAACAGAAGTCAAGAGAGAAGGAATGTTACACTCTGTCATTGAACATCTGTGCCAATCAAGCACACAGCAATGTTCAGGCTACTAACGTCAGTAGCGCGAGGGGTTCCGCTCCTGGTTTTACCAATATAGAATAAGTTATGTAAAAGGATTTATAAATACAGTTGTACCGTATCAGTGATCAAGTATGACCTTAACAGTCAATCCAAACCTCAAAGTTAAATGATTGATTTACCATATCTGGTCAGTGGCTATGCTATTCATTGTGGGGCAGAAGAATATTATTTCCCTTTTTATAGGTTTACTGTAAACTCACAACACTGATACCATGTGTGCTGTACCCTCTAATCTGTGTTATGCATTTGAAAAGTGGGAAAAACAGATTTTTTTTCAAATACAGAATAGCTTCATATATTATCATGATTTAAATCCTGGCTGATCGTGAACGTTAGATTTTTTGCTCAGGATGGTAAACAATCCAATGCTATTTTATCAGTGCATGGTGTCTAGGAAATGACACAGTGATACAAATCATTTCCGACATGACTGAGAAGTTGAAATCCATCCCCAATTACATGTCATAATAACTGCATTGCTGTCAGTAAAATTAGAATGAGACACAGACCTCTTATGTAGGCCCTGACTACATATTTAACATTCAATGAAATAGTTCTGTATTTCCGGTACTGCCATGAAATGAAGGTCAGCATGGTGGCTCAGTGGTTAGCACTAGTGTCTTGCTATGTTGAAATTCAAATCCAACCAAGGACAATACTTGTATGTTCTCTTCATGTTTCTGTGGGTTTCCTCCCACACTCCAAAGACATACTAATAGGAAATTTAGACTGTAAGCTCTACTGGGGACAGTGAGTGACGGCAATGTGTGTGAGGCGCGGCAGGAAATGCAAGTAAAATAAATAGATCACAGGCATCTTGTCATTCCATTGTGGATTTCTGCATTGGTTGGCAGAGGGAGAGATAGCTATACATTTATACCGAACCTGTTAGGAGGAGTTGAGCAGACATATATAGTGAAGGGAAATACTTCAATTAACTTGCATTTTCTTCATTTAACTCTGCTCATTCTTGGCTTCGGAGTCAGTGGGTGGTCTTACTCAGTGATTCACTGATGCACAGTCTACCTAGCAGGAGATGATGTCATATAATATGGAAACTGTGATTGATACATTTATAGGCATACTGCTGTGAGTGGCAATGCTGTGACTGAGACATTTGTATGTTGGAGTAGAAACTATTTGGTAGACACTGCTATGTGTTTAAATCTAAGGGGCTATATGACTGGAATAATATTAGGGAAAGGTATTTTCTTTTCAATTCTGTGTTATAGGGGACCTGTCACGTTCAACATGGTGTCTGAGCTGCAGGCAGCATGTTATAGAGCCAGGGGTGCACCGCCAATGGGGCGAGGTGAGGAGATTGCCTCAAGCGTCGGCAGGTTGGGGCAAGTTGGGGGCAGCAGAAGGGCCATGAGCGCTTCCACTGTGGAAATACTCATCTCTGCATATTCAACTGAAACGCTGATCTCAGGAAAGAGAACGTCTACATCAGATGAGACATCACTGGATGTAAGTGGTATGTGGCACTGTATTATCCTGTATGCTTAATAGCGCTGTATGTAAGGTTTTTCAAGTTTGCCTTTAACAGTAGGGCTGGAGAGAAGGAGTTACATTGAGAATTTGGCATTGGGCAGGAAGGGGGGGGGGGGGCACTGTTTCAGTTTTCATCTCAGGCAGCAGAGACCCCTGTATAGAGTAGGTGGAGCTGAGCAGAGTGATATACTGTATATTGATGTATCAGAAAAGATTAAATAAACATGTATTTCCCGCATTTAAATTCCTGCTCATTCTGGACTTTGAGGTCATGGAGGCGGTCCTATCAGTGATTGACAGCTATCTCTCTATACAAAATCATAAAGGGAAGGCTGTCAATCACTGATAGTTTTACTGAATCTTTTCCTATAAAACTATACTTTACATCAATCTGTTCAGCTCCTCCTGCTCTATAACATGCTGGCTGTAGCTTACATTGCATTTTCATAGTAACAAGTTGGCTTTAAAGGGGTGTCTAACCACTTACAATTGATGGTCTATCCCCATGATAGACCATCCCTATCTGATAGTGATATTAATGTCTTTAATGTCATTACTGTGCACTACATTTTTAATTTTTTTTGCATTGCTAACTGGAACAATTCAGTAACATTGTTTGTTATTAATAGGTAGGGCAAGGTAATAGTGGATAACGCTTATATGTGAGAAAGTTGCCACAAGCTTCTGTTTCCCCGAGTAAGGCTCATGCATGGGAGACAGCCATTGTAGTATCTCCAAAAAAATAGCTGTTGAAGCTTTCTATGTTACCAATATAAATAAAAATGCCCTTTGTACCAGTTAATGTAGAAAACTCAGAGAAAGGACGTAGGCTGTAAAAAAATTCTGATTTTCTGTCTACTCTGATACTTTGGGAAAAAGTTGTATTCACTCATAGGGCTTACTTTTAGTTGTGTTGTGCAAAGATTTCTAGAGTTAGAAATCAGGTCAAATAGGGGATAAGCACATGGGCACTGATTTCATTGAGATCAAGGGACCAAACAGACTCAAACACAAGAGCTAGGCAGAATCCTTGTCAGTAGCAAACCATGGCAAAACACTTAAAAATCAGGTCACTCACAAAAAGTGCAAATGTCAAGAAAAAGCAGGAAACGACTAAAAAGTAAGGGCTCGTGCACAAAAAAAGTATTTTTCTTTCGTTTTCATTCCTTTTTTTTACAGGTCCGTATATGGAACCATTCATTTTAATGGGGCTTGAAAAAAAATGGAAAATACTCCGTGTCATTCCATGTCCGTATTTCCGTATATCCATTTCACAAAAAAAATAGAACATGTCCTATATTTGTCCATTTTGCGGAAAAGGACAGGCATTTTTACAATGGATCAGCAAAAAAAAAAAAGATGCAACACGGACATCACACAGATGTCATCCGTGTTTTGCAGACCGCAAAAAACTTATGGTAGTGTGCATGAGCTTTAAGTCTGAGTTCACACTTCAGTTTTTTGGTCAGTTATTCCCATCAGTTATAGCCATAACGAGGTGTGGGTCAAAAACACAGAACAGGTACAGATATTTCCATTATACCTTATCTCTGAGTAGGCTTCACTACTGGATTTGGCTCATAATAACTGATGGAAATAACTGATGAAATAACTGAAGTGTGAACTCACCCTAACTTTCACCCTACTGCAGACATTACTGCTATGGGTTGGACTGAACAGTGATGGAAAAACAGCTAACAAAAGCTCAGCCTGTATGGGAACACAAAGACTGCTGGAGAGACATATAAAGTGGTATAAAGGTAGATGAGAGAATGCCAAAAGTGAGTGAAGCTATATTCAAGGCAGAGAATGACTGCTATGACTGACGAATCTAAAATATCATATGTGACTAATTTATCATTGTCTTTTAGTAGGTATGACCAGTATTTGATTTAATTGGAACCTCTCCTCGGGATTTTGGGTATAGAGCTGAGGACATGGGTTGTTAGATGGCCGCTAGCACATCCGCAATACCCAGTCCCTATAGCTCTGTGTGCTTTTATTGTGTATAAAAACCGATTTGATACATATGCAAATTAACCTGAGATGAGTCCTGTATGTGAGATGAGTCAGGGACAGGACTCATCTCAGGTTAATTTGCATATGTATCAAATCGTTTTTTTTACACAATAAAAGCACACAGAGCTATGGGGACTGGGTATTGCGGATGTGCTAGTGGCCATCTAGCAGCCCATGTCCTCAGCTCTATACACAAAATCCCAGTGACAGGTTCCCTTTAATGTAGTCTTTTGTAAAAATATGTATTTAGTAGTATTTTAGACGATGTTAGATTTACATCGTTAACCCCCATGAATACCTACAGTTCTTTTTCTGTAGTCAATAAGCACACGGCACCTGTGATAAATGTACTTAATAAAAATAGCAACAGATGAACAGGATATAAATGGGCGATTTGTTTTTCTGATGGTGTTGCTCTTTTACTTTCTTGCAGGTTAAAGCATATCTTTCAAAAGTCTATTTCAATACACACTGTTCACCTTCTATTTGCCCTCATCAGGATTTCTGTTGGACAGAGTATAAATCATAATAGCACAGCCGGAAAACGAGCAGCAAATAGTTCCTGGTTATTCATAATGGAAGTCTTCTTTCCTCATGCAGCTAAAAGCAGGGACATTACATTTTTGGTAGCGTCAGCCTTGTAAGAAAAAAGCGATAAAGCCCACAGTCTCATTACTTGTCTCCATATGAAGCTGACAGTAAGAAAGGTAAAGGATACCATGTGTACATCCATTACTTCAGCCAGATAGCAGGTATGCTCAACAATATTATGGCATTTTTCAGATGTGCAAAGTAAGTAGTACCTCTTTCCCTTCTTTTCTTTTATTTAACAACTTATTTATTAAAATCTTCCTAAAAAAAACACACCAATGGTTAAATATCATCCTGCATTTCTTAATTTTGCAAGAAATGCTTAAGAAGGAGCCCAACACAATATGGAGAGTTCTTGATGAAAGATAAAAGTTAATAGGATTTAATTTGCATAAAAAGAAAAAGGTTACAAAATTTGAGAAGAGAAAGATAGATTAAACACAGCAAAAGAATCTCAAAAAGTAACAAGGAAGCACTTAAACTAGTTAAAAAGAGTGAAAAAGTGATTCCCCAAAGTAAAGTGTATGTGTGAGATGTGTGTAGAGAGCAACAGGTGTCTGTCATAAAATGCTCCCTCAATATCATGAGACGAAGACTTTTTAAAGTCTGCATCTCCATAGAGTTACATTGTATCCTATATTTAACATTCTAACAAACATATATGGTTAACAAGTAAAACCCCTTACATCATGATTTTCTAAATAACCCTTATTTGTTAGGCTAATAATGATTGCTGAGGCAGGAGGATTCCTAACCTTTCAAATACTATTGACGTCTCAAGAGCTGTCAAAAATTAATACTTCAACACAAGTGCTGGCCTTTCATGGTCCTTAAAATAAACCTAACCTACTAAAAAGTGTTAGTATGTTATTTTACACCAATACGGGCAGAGACATAGCTAGTACAAGTGCATGGAGTAAGCCAACCCTCCAGGCACAATGATATGGTCAGACCAGTTCAGATGAGCACCACTTTCGATATGTATGGGTGTCTGTGGGACCTTGCCTTGCCATTTCTTATCTTGTAGGTCGCAGGCTACTTTAGGTGTGTGGCCTGCAAGACTGTGGACTATGCACTCGACGTAAACGTTCCGACCCAGGGAGGAACATGACTTGCTGTGCATGCCAGTAGATTAGGGTAAGGTGAGTTCAAGCTTTCAAATTTTATAAGTGCCACAAGGGGCATTTTTATGTGTTAATAGGGCACAAAAAGTACTGCTATATATTAAGCAAGCACAAGGGACTTTACTATATATTAAGGAGGCACAATGAGACATTGCCATATATTAAAAGGGCACTATGGGGCATTGCCATATATTAAGGGGGCACATTGGCCATTACTATATATAGTATGGGAGCACAGTGGTACATTATTATATATATAGAAAGCACAAGGGGCATGATTTTATTAAAGAGGCACAAGAAGCATAATATGGGTACACTATGGAGCATTCTTTTGCATTTATGGGGTGCCAGGACCTACTATTGTTTTGAAGACGCTGTTTTTGTGTCACTATTTTTGGAGGTTGTAATTGTAGGTATGATAACATTATATTTGAAATAGAGTATTTCAGGCACAGTGCCACACAGAAGGAACCATATTAGGGATGGATGGGCGCAAACAGGCACAGAATTGGGGCTATTAGAAGTATGGGGTGTTTGTGTAAGTTGGAGAAAGTTAGGGTGGATGATGGAAAAATGACGAGTGAAAAAATGTCTCTGTTACAAGTTGTGGATAAAAGAAGTGGTGTTCATGATGGTCTGAACCAGATGGAAAAGATGAGAAAAGTGAATGACTCCAACGGGAAAACACGTGTGTCAACTGTAAACCTGCAGATTTTTACTGCACTGTTATCATTAAAGATAAGTGAATCGAAGTTGACGAAGTGGAATTTGATCCGAATTTCAGGAAAAATTTGATTCACACCGAATCAGAATCAAAAATGGCTGCTGCACGTGTAAGAACATGGTGCAAAAAACTCTGGGAACAAGGGATCATCCACAATGCCATGCATGCAGCCAATCAGCAGCAAGCCAGCCCTGTGATGTCACAGCCCTATAAATAGCCTCAGCCATCTTGGATTCAGCCATTTTCCAGTGTACTTAGTACAGGGAGAAACGTCAGCAGGCTCTAGGGAAAGTGCTAGGAAAGACTTTATAACTTTTATTTTGCTGAATAGAAGTTCAGGGAAAGATCATTAGAAGTGTAGGGAAAGGATAGGGAGTGGAGTTGAGCGAACACCTGGATGTTCGGGTTCGAGAAGTTCGGTCGAACTTCCCGGAAATGTTCGGGTTCGGGATCCGAACCAGACCCGAACTTCGTCCCGAACCCGAACCCCATTGAAGTCAATGGGGACCCGAACTTTTGGGCACTAAAAAGGCTGTAAAACAGCCCAGGAAAGAGCTAGAGGGCTGCAAAAGGCAGCAACATGTAGGTAAATCCCCTGCAAACAAATGTGTATAGGGAAATGAATTAAAATTAAAATTAAAAAAATAAAAATTAACCAATATCAATTGGACAGAGGTCCCATAGCAGAGAATCTGGCTTCACGTCAGCAGAGAATCAGTCTCTTCATGCCATAGCAAAGAATCTGGCTTCATGTCAGCAGAGAATCAGTCTCTTCATGCCATAGCAGAGAATCTGGCTTCATGTCAGCACAGAATCAGTCTTCATGTCATAGCAGAGAATCAGGCTTCACGTCACCCACCACTGGAACAGGCCACTGTCACATATTTAGGCCCCGGCACCCAGACAGAGGAGAGAGGTCCCGTAACAGAGAATCTGGCCTTATGTCAGCACAGAATCAGTCTTCATGTCATAGCAGAGAATCAGGCTTCACGTCACCCACCACTGGAACAGGCCACTGTCACATATTTAGGCCCAGGCACCCAGGCAGAGGTGAGAGGTCCCGTAACAGAGAATCTGGCCTTATGTCAGCACAGAATCAGTCTTCATGTCATAGCAGAGAATCAGGCTTCACGTCACCCACCACTGGAACAGGCCACTGTCACATATTTAGGCCCCGGCACCCAGACAGAGGAGAGAGGTCCTGTAACAGAGAATATGGCCTTATGTCAGCGCAGAATCAGTCTTCATGTCATAGCAGAGAATCAGGCTTCACGTCACCCACCACTGGAACAGGCCACTGTCACACATTTAGGCCCCGGCACCCAGACAGAGGAGAGAGGTCCCGTAACAGAGAATCTGGCCTTATGTCAGCGCAGAATCAGTCTTCATGTCATAGCAGAGAATCAGGCTTCACGTCACCCACCACTGGAACAGGCCACTGTCACATATTTAGGCCCCGGCACCCAGACAGAGGAGAGAGGTCCCGTAACAGAGAATCTGGCCTTATGTCAGCACAGAATCAGTCTTCATGTCATAGCAGAGAATCAGGCTTCACGTCACCCACCACTGGAACAGGCCACTGTCACATATTTAGGCCCAGGCACCCAGGCAGAGGAGAGAGGTCCCGTAACAGAGAATCTGGCCTTATGTCAGCACAGAATCAGTCTTCATGTCATAGCAGAGAATCAGGCTTCACGTCACCCACCACTGGAACAGGCCACTGTCACATATTTAGGCCCCGGCACCCAGACAGAGGAGAGAGGTCCCGTAACAGAGAATCTGGCCTTATGTCAGCACAGAATCAGTCTTCATGTCATAGCAGAGAATCAAGCTTTACGTCACCCACCACTGGAACAGGCCACTGTCACATATTTAGGCCCAGGCACCCAGGCAGAGGAGAGAGGTCCCGTAACAGAGAATCTGGCCTTATGTCAGCACAGAATCAGTCTTCATGTCATAGCAGAGAATCAGGCTTCACGTCACCCACCACTGGAACAGGCCACTGTCACATATTTAGGCCCAGGCACCCAGGCAGAGGAGAGAGGTCCCGTAACAGAGAATCTGGCCTTATGTCAGCACAGAATCAGTCTTCATGTCATAGCAGAGAATCAGGCTTCACGTCACCCACCATTGGAACAGGCCACTGTCACATATTTAGGACCAGGCACCCAGGCAGAGGAGAGAGGTCCCGTAACAGAGAATCTTGCCTTATGTCAGCACAGAATCAGTCTTCATGTCATAGCAGAGAATCAGGCTTCACGTCACCCACCACTGGAACAGGCCACTGTCACATATTTAGGCCCAGGCACCCAGGCAGAGGAGAGAGGTCCCGTAACAGAGAATCTGGCCTT
Source organism: Bufo bufo (assembly GCF_905171765.1). Lineage (NCBI taxonomy): Eukaryota > Metazoa > Chordata > Amphibia > Anura > Bufonidae > Bufo > Bufo bufo. Next base: position 238,510,943 of record NC_053392.1, read on the forward strand.
ATGTCAGCACAGAATCAGTCTTCATGTCATAGCAGAGAATCAGGCTTCACGTCACCCACCACTGGAACAGGCCACTGTCACACATTTAGGCCCCGGCACCCAGACAGAGGAGAGGTTAATTCAACTTTGGGTTGCCCCGCAATATAATGGTAAAATGAAAATAAAAATAGGATTGAATGAGGAAGTGCCCTGGAGTAGAATATTATATTGTTAAGGGGAGGTAGTTAATATCTAATCTGCACAAGGGATGGACAGGTCCTGTGGGATCCATGCCTGGTTCATTTTTATGAACGTCAGCTTGTCCACATTGGCTGTAGACAGGCGGCTGCGTTTGTCTGTAATGACGCCCCCTGCCGTGCTGAATACACGTTCAGACAAAACGCTGGCCGCCGGGCAGGCCAGCACCTCCAAGGCATAAAAGGCTAGCTCTGGCCACGTGGACAATTTGGAGACCCAGAAGTTGAATGGGGCCGAACCATCAGTCAGTACGTGGAGGGGTGTGCACAGGTACTGTTCCACCATGTTAGTGAAATGTTGCCTCCTGCTAACACGTTCCGTATCAGGTGGTGGTGCAGTTAGCTGTGGCGTGGTGACAAAACTTTTCCACATCTTTGCCATGCTAACCCTGCCCTCAGAGGAGCTGGCCGTGACACAGCTGCCTTGGCGACCTCTTGCTCCTCCTCTGCCTTCGCCTTGGGCTTCCACTGGTTCCCCTGTGACATTTGGGTATGCTCTCAGTAGCGCGTCTACCAACGTGCGCTTGTACTCGCGCATCTTACTATCACGCTCCAGTGTAGGAAATAAGGTGGGCACATTGTCTTTGTACCGGGGATCAAGCAGGGTGGCAACCCAGTAGTCCGCACACGTTAAAATGTGGGCAACTCTGCTGTCGTTGCGCAGGCACTGCAGCATGTAGTCGCTCATGTGTGCCAGGCTGCCCAGAGGTAAGGACAAGCTGTCCTCTGTGGGAGGCATATCGTCATCGTCCTGTGTTTCCCCCCAGCCATGCACCAGTGATGGGCCCGAGCTGCTTTGGGTGCCACCCCACTGTGAACATGCTTCATCCTCATCCTCCTCCACCTCCTCCTCATCCTCGTCCTCCTCGTCCTCTAGTAGTGGGCCCTGTCTGGCCAGATTTGTACCTGGCCTCTGGTGTTGCAAAAAACCTCCCTCTGAGTCACTTCGAAGAGACTGGCCTTAAAGTGCTAAAAAGGACCCCTCTGCCTCCTCTTCCTCCTGGGCCACCTCCTCTTCCATCATCGCCCTAAGTGTTTTCTCAAGGAGACATAGAAGTGGTATTGTAACGCTGATAACGGCGTCATCGCCACTGGCCATGTTGGTGGAGTACTCGAAACAGCGCAACAGGGCACACAGGTCTCGCATGGAGGCCCAGTCATTGGTGGTGAAGTGGTGCTGTTCCGCAGTGCGACTGACCCGTGTGTGCAGCAGCTGAAACTCCACTATGGACTGCTGCTGCTTGCACAGTCTGTCCAGCATGTGCAAGGTGGAGTTCCACCTGGTGGGCACATCGCATATGAGGCGGTGAGCGGGAAGGCCGAAGTTACGCTGTAGCGCAGACAGGCGTGCAGCAGCAGGGTGTGAACGCCGGAAGCGCGAACAGACGGCCCGCACTTTATGCAGCAGCTCTGACATGTCGGGGTAGTTGCGAATGAACTTCTGCACCACCAAATTCAGCACATGCACCAGGCAAGGGATGTGCGTCAAACCGGCTAGTCCCAGAGCTGCAACGAGATTTCGCCCATTATCGCACACCACCAGGCTGGGCTTGAGGCTCACCGGCAGTAACCACTCGTCGGTCTGTTGTTCTATACCCCGCCACAACTCCTGTGCGGTGTGGGGCCTGTCCCCCAAACATATGAGTTTCAGAACGGCCTGCTGACGTTTACCCCGGGCTGTGCTGAAGTTGGTGGTGAAGGTGTGAGGCTGACTGGATGAGCAGGTGGAAGAAGAGGAGGAGGAAGCTGAGTAGGAGGAGGAGGAGACAGGAGGCAAAGAATGTTGCCCTGCGATCCTTGGCGGCGGAAGGACGTGCGCCAAACAGCTCTCCGCCTGGGGCCCAGCCGCCACTACATTTACCCAGTGTGCAGTTAGGGAGATATAGCGTCCCTGGCCGTGCTTACTGGTCCACGTATCTGTGGTTAGGTGGACCTTGCCACAGATGGCGTTGCGCAGTGCACACTTGATTTTATCCGACACTTGGTTGTGCAGGGAAGGCACGGCTCTCTTGGAGAAGTAGTGGCGGCTGGGAACAACATACTGTGGGACAGCAAGCGACATGAGCTGTTTGAAGCTGTCTGTGTCCACCAGCCTAAATGACAGCATTTCATAGGCCAGTAGTTTAGAAATGCTGGCATTCAGGGCCAGGGATCGAGGGTGGCTAGGTGGGAATTTACGCTTTCTCTCAAATGTTTGTGAGATGGAGAGCTGAACGCTGCCGTGTGACATGGTTGAGATGCTTGGTGACGCAGGTGGTGGTGTTGGTGGTACATCCCATGTTTGCTGGGCGGCAGGTGCCAACGTTCCTCCAGAGGCGGAGGAAGAGGCCGAGGCGGCGGCAGCAGCAGAAGAGGCCGAGGCGGCAGCAGCAGAAGAGGTAGCAGGGGGAGCCTGAGTGACTTCTTTGTTTTTAAGGTGTTTACTCCACTGCAGTTCATGCTTTGCATGCAGGTGCCTGGTCATGCAGGTTGTGCTAAGGTTCAGAACATTAATGCCTCGCTTCAGGCTCTGATGGCACAGCGTGCAAACCACTCGGGTCTTGTCGTCAGCACATTGTTTAAAGAAGTGCCATGCCAGGGAACTCCTTGAAGCTGCCTTTGGGGTGCTCGGTCCCAGATGGCGGCGGTCAGTACCAGGCGGAGTCTCTTGGCGGCGGGTGTTCTGATTTTGCCCACTGCTCCCTCTTTTGCTACGCTGTTGGCTCGGTCTCACCACTGCCTCTTCCTCCGAACTGTGAAAGTCAGTGGCACGATCTTCATTCCATGTGGGGTCTAGGACCTCATCGTCCCCTGCATCGTCTTCCACCCAGTCTTGATCCCTGACCTCCTGTTCAGTCTGCACACTGCAGAAAGACGCAGCAGTTGGCACCTGTGTTTCGTCATCATCAGAGACGTGCTGAGGTGGTATTCCCATGTCCTCATCATCAAGAAACATAAGTGGTTGTGCGTTAGTGCATTCTATCTCTTCCACCCCTGGGGAAGGGCTAGGTGGATGCCCTTGGGAAACCCTGCCAGCAGAGTCTTCAAACAGCATAAGAGACTGCTGCATAACTTGAGGCTCAGACAGTTTCCCTGATATGCATGGGGGTGATGTGACAGACTGATGGGCTTGGTTTTCATGCGCCATCTGTGTGCTTTCTGCAGAAGACTGGGTGGGAGATAATGTGAACGTGCTGGATGCACTGTCGGCCACCCAATTGACTAATGCCTGTACCTGCTCAGGCCTTACCATCCTTAGAACGGCATTGGGCCCCACCAAATATCGCTGTAAATTCTGCTGGCTACTGGGACCTGAGGTAGTTGGTTCACTAGGACGTGTGGCTGTGGCAGAACGGCCACGTCCTCTCCCAGCATCAGAGGGTCCACTAACACCACCACGTCCGCGTCCGCGTCCCTGTCCCTTATTAGATGTTTTCCTCATTGTTCCCGTTCACCACAATTTTGAAAATGTCAAATTTGGGAATAGTTTTTTACCCCAGAACAAAAACTGTGCTTTTACGGTCACTACAAATAATTTGACCAGCTCAAACAGTACAGATTTGGTTGAATAGAAATGTGAGGCCTATTTTTTTTTTGCGCTGTGTGACAGGTATACGTTTAATCACAGAATTAGACTTGTATCTGCACGGTAGCGTGTGTGTTAAGTTTTTCTGAATGACATTATCAGCACCTTGAATCTAAGATATCCTTTTTGGGATAGATTTCAAGTAGGCCTCATATAGCATAAACTACTTAGTTATTTTGAGAATGTCAAATTTGGGAATAGTTTTTCACCCCAGAACAAAAACTGTGCTTTTATGGTCACTACAAATAACTTGACCAGCTCAAACAGTACAGATTTGGTTGAATAGAAATGTGAGGCCTATTTTTTTTTGCGCTGTGTGACAGGTATACGTTTAATCACAGAATTAGACTTGTATCTGCACGGTAGCGTGTGTGTTAAGTTTTTCTGAATGACACTATCAGCACCTTGAATCTAAGATATCCTTTTTGGGATAGATTTCAAGTAGGCCTCATATAGCATAAACTACTTAGTTATTTTGAGAATGTCAAATTTGGGAATAGTTTTTCAACCCAGAACAAAAACTGTGCTTTTACGGTCACTACAAATAACTTGACCAGCTAAAACAGTACATATTTGGTTGAATAGAAATGTCAGGTCTATTTTTTAGGCTCTGGGTGACAGGCTCAACTTGCCCCTGATGTAGTATATGGCCAAAAAATAACCACACTATTGATGGTTAAATGCACTTGGGTGACACAGGCTCAGCCTGCACCTGATGTAGTATATGGCCAAAAATTAACCACACTGTTGATGGTTAAATGCACTTGGGTGACACAGGCTCAGCCTGCACCTGATGTAGTATATGGCAAAAAATTAACCACACTGTTGATGGTTAAATGCACTTGGGTGACACAGGCTCAGCCTGCACCTGATGTAGTATATGGCCAAAAAATAGCCACACTGTTGATGGTTAAATGCACTTGGGTGACACAGGCTCAGCCTGCACCTGATGTAGTATATGGCCAAAAAATAACCAGACTGTTGATTGTTAAATGCACTTCGGTGACACAGGCTCAGCCTGCAGCTGATGTAGGATATAGCAAAAAATAACCACACTATTGATGGTTAAAAGCACTTGGTGGTAGCTTGTGCTGGCGCACCACAAGCCACAAAATGGCCGCCGATCACCCCAGAAAAAAGTGATCTAAAAACGCTCTGAGCAGCCTAAAAAAAGTGAGCAATTCAATATTAGCACTTCAATGATCCACAGCTGGAGATCGATCACAGAATGAAGTCTTTTGGAGGAGTTAATCTGCCTAATCTCGCCCTAACGTCGCAGCAGCAACCTCTCCCTATGCTTGAATCAGCAGAGTGACGTGCAGCGCTACGTGACCCAAGCTTATATAGAGGCTGGGTCACATGCTGCACTGGCCAATCACAGCCATGCCAATAGTAGGCAAGGCTGTGATGGCCTCTTGGGGCAAGTAGTATGACGCTTGTTGATTGGCTGCTTTGCAGCCTTTCAAAAAGCGCCAAGAAAGCGCCGAACACCGAACCCGGACTTTTACGAAAATGTTCGGGTTCGCTCATCCCTAATAGGGAGAAATTATAAAGCACTATAAAAGCAGAACAGGGTTCAATAGGGGAGTGTACAGCCTGGGTAATAGGAACAATTCTATTACACCTTGCTGCACTGACTGCCGATCCAAATTGCCATTATACTGCTGGTTTCAGGCTTGCAATAGATGATAACAGTGTAATTCCAGCAAACCTTCTTTTTATTGGGGTGCAATTGCTGTGTGATACAGCCATTAACAGGAAATATTTCTATGTCTTATTAGCCCTTGTGCGGTGCAGTTATATGTTCTAAAGCCTTTTTTGTCGTGTATTAGTGGGAGACAAAAGGGCTTATTAGCCGTTGTGTGGTGAAGTGAGAAAATTACAGCCTTTTTTGGCGTGTATTAGTTGCAAAAAAGTATTATTTGCCGTTCAGCGGTGCAGTTATATGTTCTAAAGCCTTTTTTGGCATGTATTAGTTGTAAAAAAAAGTATTCATTGGATAGGGATAAACATAGGAAAAATAGCTGCCCAATGTATACAGACCAGACAGTCCTCACCCCGATGCGCGTTTTGCTGTCGCTTCCTCAGGGGATAAATATGAATTGTGCTCCTAGGTCTTACATACCCCTTTAATTGATAAAATGCTCAACACATTTGATAGAATATCCTGTTGTAAAAACCGGAAGTGACGTTGGTTGCTAGGAAACGCCCAAACGTCACTTCCGGTAACACTACACTCCGATACCTAGATACCATATAAATATATATATATATCCTGTACGACTTTGTCTTTGTGTAGTTTCTTCTGTGTGTGTGTGTCAGTCCTGCACTTAGCAGAGTAGGTAACATCGACCAGTTTTGAACTTGCCGCCTAGGGCTTGCACTGCAGATAGGCAGGGAAAGAGGGCTGGGTTCCAATTAGGGCTCACTGTCTGTGTGTTCCTGCCTACTCTCCTGATATAAACACATGGTATTCGCAGAAAAAACTGTGGTTTGCTGAGACGAAGCATGCAAAAATGATGCTTTAACAGGTTCAGATCCCTGCCTTTGTTTATACACATACACACATCTACATGCACGGGTGTTAATTTCATAAGAAACAGTGGCTTGTTCTGCTCAAGCATCCAAAAGTGATGTGTTACTAAGGACAGAATGCCTGCCTTTATTTATACACAAACATGTTAAATGCCAGAAGAAGTAGTGGTGTGTCCTGAACGAGCCTGGAAAAATTCTCCCTTTTAATTGGGAGCAGCAGCAATACGTGTGGATGTTGAGAGGGTAGGGAAATAGTGGCATGTGGCCGCAATAGTAGCAGCAGTATGGAACAGACAAAGCAATAGATGTGTGTGTTGCAGTTTAGAAGAAGTCATAGTAGTAGTGGCAGCTGAGTAGCGCTAATTTCAGTTGCAGTAGAGGTAATGGAAGTGTTATTAGAGGGATTAGAAGCAGGGAGAAGCAGCTGTGGTGTTGGCAGCAGCAGATGCCAAACTGTATGTGACATGATGGTAGGCAGGCAGGCAGCAGCAGTGGCATGATGGAGGCAGAAACCATATGGTATGGAATATGGTGGTAGGCAGGTATACAGCAGCATTGGCATGATGACAGCAGCAGCAGCACCCATACGGTACGGAATATGATGATAGCCAGGCAGTCTGGGAGGCAAATAAAGGGGTTCTCTATGGCAAATTGGCAGCTGCATATGCATACAAGCACATGATATCACATTATTCCATAACATCACAGTTGTCACGGATGGTGTACAGGAAACAAGACAATACCATATAAACAATGTCTCTCTGGATCCACAACTAAGGAACAAAGGGAGACCCCTGCAATAGACCTGCCGCTCTCCCTCACTGCTCAGCCTATGCGAACACCCCAAAGGTGGATGGCCGCATATCCACGTTCCTCGGCTATCTATTACCTGAAGACCCTACAATAGTGAAGGGACACGACCACCGGCTCCCTACACTGACACGGAGGGAGTCAGGGTCACCTGGATCCAGAAAAGACAAAATCATAAATACATAAACAGCACTTATCTTGCAGACGAATGACGACTGACGACTGGGAACAGGGAACTGGGAACTGGGAACAGCATGCACACACACTCCAGGAAGTTGTATCAGCCGCACACTACTGCATTATGGGGAGGAACTTAAAGGGTAGCGATCAGTCTAACTGCATGACAGCTGAGATAGACTAACGAGATGAGAAACTAAACCAAAACAAAGAAATTCAAGGAGGAGGATCTGAGAAGCTCCTGTGAGCGCTTCTCAGCTGTCTGGCTGTGACAATACCCCTCCCTCTAGGAGTGGACTCCGGACACTCAGGGCCCACCTTCTCAGGATGGGACCTATGGAAAGCCCTGATGAGACGAGAGGCCTTAATGTCCGTCACTGGGACCCACATCCTCTCCTCAGGACCATAACCCTCCCAATGAACGAGGTACTGGAGGGAACCGCGGACAAGACGAGAATCCACAATCCTAGAGACCTGAAATTCAAGATTTCCATCAACCATAATCGGAGGAGGAGGCAAAGGCGAGGGTACAATAGGTTGAACATAAGGTTTCAATAAGGACTTATGAAAAACATTATGGATCTTCCAAGTCTGAGGAAGATCAAGACGGTAGGCAACAGGATTGATGACAGACAGGATCTTGTAAGGCCCAATAAACCTAGGACCCAACTTCCAGGAGGGAACCTTCAATTTGATATTCTTGGTAGACAACCACACCAGATCACCAACATTCAGGTCCGGACCAGGCACACGTCTCTTATCCGCCACACGCTTATATCTCTCACTCATGCTCTTTAGATTATCCTGAATCTTTTGCCAAATAGATGACAAAGACGAGGAGAATCTGTCCTCATCAGGCAAACCAGAAGAGCCCTCTCCCGAGAAAGTCCCAAACTGCGGATGGAACCCATATGCACCAAAAAATGGTGACTTATCAGAGGACTCCTGACGACGGTTATTTAAAGCAAACTCAGCAAGGGACAAAAAAGAACACCAATCCTCCTGATTCTCCGCCACAAAACAGCGCAGATATGTCAACAGATTCTGATTGACGCTCTCTGTCTGGCCATTCGACTGCGGATGGAAAGCAGAAGAGAATGACAACCGAACCCCCAAGCGAGAAAAGAAAGCCTTCCAGAATCTGGAAAAAAACTGCGTGCCCCTATCAGAGACTATGTCTGAAGGAATCCCATGCAATTTGACAATGTGGTCAATAAATGCCTGCGCCAGCGTCTTAGCATTGGGCAAATCAGGAAAAGGGATAAAATGCACCATTTTGCTAAAACGGTCCACCACCACCAGAATCACAGACTTCCCCGAGGAACGAGGCAAGTCCATTATGAAGTCCATGGACAGATGTGTTCAAGGACGGGAAGGAATGGGCAAAGGAAGGAGAGGACCTGATGGCCGTGAATGAGGGACCTTGGCACGAGCGCAAGTCTCGCAAGCTGCCACAAAACCCTCAACCGACTTACGAAGCGCAGGCCACCAGAATCTCCGAGCGATGAGATCCAGTGTGGCTCTTGCCCCCGGGTGCCCAGCAAGGACCGTGTCGTGGTGTTCTTTAAAAATCTTGTGTCTCAAAGCGAGAGGCACAAACAACCTCCCAGGAGGACAAAGATCAGGAGCTTCTGACTGGGCTGCCTGCACCTCTGTCTCCAATTCAGGAAAAAGAGCATAGACCACCACACCTTCAGCCAAAATGGGACCCGGGTCTTCAAAATTCCCATCCAGTCTAATGCTGAAAGACCACAGTTGGCACCTGCAGCCGAATGTCACGGATGGTGTACAGGAAACAAGACAATACCATATAAACAATGTCTGTCTGGATCCATAACTAAGGAACAAAGGGAGACCCCTGCAATAGACCTGCCGCTCTCCCTCACTGCTCAGCCTATGCGAACACCCCAAAGGTGGATGGCCGCATATCCACGTTCCTCGGCTATCTATTACCTGAAGACCCTACAATAGTGAAGGGACACGACCACCGGCTCCCTACACTGACACGGAGGGAGTCAGGGTCACCTGGATCCAGAAAAGACAAAATCATAAATACATAAACAGCACTTACAGTATCTTGCAGACGAATGACAATTATCTTGCTGACGACTGGGAACAGGGAACTGGGAACAGCATGCACACACACTCCAGGAAGTTGTATCAGCCGCACACTACTGCATTATGGGGAGGAACTTAAAGGGTAGCGATCAGTCTAACTTCATGACAGCTGAGATAGACTAACGAGATGAGAAACTAAACCAAAACAAAGAAATTCAAGGAGGAGGATCTGAGAAGCTCCTGTGAGCGCTTCTCAGCTGTCTGGCTGTGACAACAGTATTCTGAGACATCACGACATTGCCCTTACATCATAAGAACACTAGACACCAGTGTGATCAGAGGCTACAGCAGGCATGTACAGGGGTCCTCCAGCTACCTCTATACTTACAGGACATACTGGGGGAATTCAGTATTAGGGAGATAGATAGACAGACAGACAGAAGGTACACTGTACAGCCACTTTATTACAGAAGCCTATCTAGTAGTTGATCTTTGCCACTTTTCACATTGCAACTACAGGAGACAATGAGTGGGGAGTTTTAGGTCTGTGAGGGAATTAAAAGAGTTTTTCACAGTTTACATACATAACTGGCAGCTGCATATGGAAATAAGAACATGTTATCACAGGCATTCCATGAAATCACAGCTTTCAATTACATGACAATTATAGCCCTTGTCCATAGGATCCAATGGGTTGAAATTTTTCAGTCTGGGAGGCAATTAAAGGGATTTTCCATAGTTTAAAAGGCAGCAGATTGGTAGTTGTGTATGCCTATAAGCACATGACATTATATCATTCGCTGCCATCTCAGCATTCCATAACACCAAAATGATGGCTCTTGTATAAGAACTAGACACAATTTGAGTTGCTCATTCCTTTTCAGGAGGCCTACCTGGATGGTCATAGACTCTACAGCTGGTATGTACAGAGGTTCTACAGCTTTCTCTATGGTCACAGGACACAATGGTGGAATTCATTATTGAGGATCAATAAATATGTAGAGATAGATAGATAGATAGATAGATAGATAGATAGAAAATAGAGTAGATAGATTATAGTCTAATGCTGCTGAGACAAGTAATCGGCTGCAGCGGTAACCTTTGTACATGGAACATCACCACTGCGACAGAAATACAAACAGCATCTGGGAAGACCGGAAGACAGGGCATGAAGTACCAAAAGAAAAAAGGGGTGAGTATCTCTTCTTTTGGCTTCATAGTATTACTGAACCTTGCAGTGGTCTTACTTAATATTATCATAGAACATTGGTAGTTATGAGCAGTTTTCTCGAGAGATTGGTTTATAAAGTGGGTCTCATTTCATGTAGAGAAAGAAAAATAGACAAATTGGAAGAGATTACCTGGAGCTGCAGTATGTAAAGCAACAACAGCAGAATAACCTGGGAAATGCCAAAGGCTACAAAATACAGTCAATTATACTCTTAAGAGTCCCTCAGGACCTGACCAGCATAGCATCTCTATGACTTGGATGACATTCTGTGAATGGTAACTTTCAGCTTAGCTTGCAGGGCTGACCCCTCATACAGAGAGCAAGGTTGACTACATTCCTTTATTAGAGAGCAGAGGTTGTTTTTCCTAGGATATGATGAAAATATTGGTAATGAATATATTACCACATGCATAAACTTATATTGAAGCATGTAGTAATATACAGAGAAATGGCCATTTGTGAGGATAAGCTAACCATACTGTATCTACTACTTCATGTATATAATATAGAGATGAGCAAACTTCTTGAAATTCATTTTGTTTCTGATTTGTCAATTTAAAAAAAAAAAACATTTATCTCTAATTGGCCTGAAAATCAGTATATGAATGATACTCTAAGGTCTTGTGGGACTTAAATGGGACTCCTAGGACTGAGGTCTCCTAAAGACTTTTTTAATGAATGTTTTCTCTTTCTCCCCTTTCCCCCTCCCCTTTAAGTTCTTTAACACAATGAGAGAAATAGAAAATGATGTCAGAGTGACACTGACATTTATAGCTATGAGTAAACATGTGATTTACAGTGTTAACAAACAGCAAGTTTAAAAACACACTGTGTAGTCGCATGTGTTATGCTCTTTCACATAGAAACCTTTCAAAAATTGTCCCTTTTTGGGGTAGATATAAACACACAGTGTTATTGGGAAAAAAACTGGGGCTTGTTGAAACCAAGCATCCAAAAAGTAAGCCTTAAAGTGACACTGACAGGCCGTTAGAGCATATAAAGTGACATATATTCTTCTATTGGTCTTAATATGCTTAATTAAACTATACCATTATCACCCCTCGCTGCCTTTCCTTTGCTTATAAAAAGTGTTTTTATCAATATGAAAATTACCTTACTTTGTGCCCAAGGGGCTGTCCCTCATTCAGTTGTGTGCCCAGCCGCGCCCCAACTGCCGTCTCCTAGTGGCGCCCAGCTCATTAGTATTCACTGCACTGGGCTTTTCTCCCGACGCGGTGAAATCCCGTGCATGCCCAGTACTATCTTCTTGGCATCAGCCTCATCTTGTCGCTCCGTGCCTGCGCCGGATAAGGTCCCCGGCACCCTCCAGCTCCAGTAGAAGATAGTACTGGGCATGCGCAGGATTTCACTGCATCGGGATAAAAAAAAGCAGCCCAGTGCAGTGAATACTAATGAGCTGGGCGGCACTAGGAGACGGCAGTTGGGGCGCAGCTGGGCACACAACTGAATGAGGGACAGCCCCTTGGGCACAAAGAAACCTAATTTGCATATTGATAAAAACATTTTTTATAAGTAAAGGAAAGGCAGCGAGGGGTGATAATGGTATAGTTTAATTAAGCATATTAAGACCAATAGAAGAATATATGTCACTTTATATGCTCTAATGGCCTGTCAATGTCCCTTTAAAAGATTTTTGCCCCCAGTTCATACACAAACACACACGTTTATGTCAGAAGAAACAGTGGCTTGTCCTGCACAAGCATCCAGAAGGTATGCCTTGGGGGCAGAATACCTGCCTGTATTTATACATGCACAAGTATTAATTGTCAGATGAGACAGTGGCTTGTTCTGAAGTTGAAAAAGCCTGGATAAATTCTCCATTTTATTTGGGAACAGCAGCAGTACAGTGTGGTTATTGAAAGGGTAAGTCGTGTAGGGGTAATAAGTTAACGGGCAGCAATAGTAGCACCATCAGTAGTAGCACAACATGGAACACAAAGGTATTAGTTGTGCATGAGTCTATGTTGTGATAGTAGTTGTAGTAATGGCAGCTGTGTCGGTAATGGTAGTAGCAGTAGGGTAATAGAAGTGGCAGGGGGGGGGGGATTAGCAGCAGGGGGTAGCAGCTGCAGAGGATGTGACAACAGCAGCCATATGGTACAGAACATGATGGTAGGAAGGCAGACAGCAGCAGTGGCATGATAGATATATCTGCTTTTGCTGATGGTGCCCTATCTATTAGCCTCTGCCAGACATGTGTGAAAATTGTCATGGATCCATACCTCATTCACTTTGATATTTTGTACACTGGCCAAAGGCAATTTTGTCTATTTAGGTGTGGTGATGCCACCTGCTGTGCTGAAAACCCTTTCTGACATGACACTGGAGGCTAGTCAAGATAATACAGAAAGGGTATATTGGGACTGTTCTGCCCACTGTTCCATTCTGGCTGCCCAGAAGTCCATGGGGACATGGAACATGGTGTGCTCTGGGGAAAGACTAGAGGCCAGGTAGGAATGAACCTGGGTGTCCATGCGTTATGTCTTTATTAGCTGATTTGCATCATCCGGGCACTGCACTGTAGTGGTGCTCTTAGATCTACAGCCTTGCCCTTGGTGCTCTAATGACCTGATTTGCATAAAAAAAAAATCCTCATATTTCCAGAACAAGCTACAAAGATAAATAGGGTATTGTTTTAATCAGCATGATCAACTGTACCAGACAATAGGCCTGACAGAACAACAGACGTGCAGGTTGGGGGACACCTGGGAAATAGTGACCATAAAGTAATAACCTTCCAATTATCATTCAAAAGAGCGTTTCTACAGGGAGGAACAAAAATGCCAAGCTTCAAAAAAGCTAAATTTAGCCAACTAAGAGAGGCCATAGGCCTAACTAACTGGGACAAAGTCCTCAAAAATAAAAATACAGCCACAAAATGGGATATCTTTAAAAGCATCCTAAAATCTCATTGTGAGAGGTACATTCCATATGGGAATAAAAGGTTAAGGAACAAAAAGAAACCGATGTGAATAAATAGAACTGTAAAGAAAGCAATAAATGACAAAAAGAAAGCATATAAATGACTAAAACAAGAGGGTAGCACGGAAGCACTAAAAAACTATAAGGAAAAAAATAGAACATGTAAAAAACAAATAAAAGCGGCCAAACTAGAGACCGAGAGATTAATTGCCAAAGAGAGTAAAACTAACCCTAAAATGTTCTTCAATTATATAAATGTTAAAAAGTATAAATCTGAAGGTGTCGGCCCTTTAAAGAGTAATGAGGGGGGAGTCGCAGAGAGCGACAAGGAGAAAGCAAAGCTGTTAAATATTTTTTTCTCCAGTGTATTCACTGAGGAAAATAAACTGTCAGATGACATGCAGAATGTAAAAATAAATTCCCCATTAAAAGTGTCCTGTCTGACCCAGGAAGAAGTACAACAGCGACTTAAAAAGATTAAAATAGACAAATCGCCAGGACCGGTTGGCATACACCCCCGTATCCTAAGGGAATTAAGTAATGTCATAGCCAGACCCCTATTTCTGATATCTGCGGACTCTATACTGACAGGGAATGCCCCACAGGATTGGCGCATGGCAAATGTGGTGCCAATATTCAAGAAAGGTCCAAAAACAGAGCCTGGAAACTTTAGGCCGATAAGCTTAACATCTGTTGTGGGTAAACTGTTTGAAGGTTTTCTGAGAGATGCTATCTTAGAGCATCTCAATGGAAATAAGCAAATAACGCCATATCAACATGGCTTTGTGAGGGATCGGTCATGCCAAACTAATTTAATCTGTTTCTATGAGGAGGTAAGTTCTAGACTTGACATCGGCGAATCAATGGATGTCGTATATCTGGACTTCTCCCAAGCATTTGACACTGTACCACATAAAAGGTTCGTACATAAAATGAGAATGCTTGGACTGGGAGAAAATGTCTGTATGTGGGTAAGTAACTGGCTCAATGCTAGAAAACAGAGGGTGCTTATTAACAGTACACACTCAGATTGGGTCACTGTCACTAGTGGGGTACCTCAGGGGTCAGTATCTTCAATATATTTATTAATGATCTTGTAGAAGGCTTGCATAGTAAAGTGTCAATTTTCGCAGATGACACTAAACTGTGTAAAGTAATTTACACTGAAGAGGACAGTATACTACTACAGAGTGATCTGGATAGATTGGAGGCTTGGGCAGATAAGTGGCAGATGAGGTTTAACACTGACAAATGTAAAGTTATGCACATGGGAAGGAAAAATGCAAGTCACCCGTACATACTAAATGGTAAACCACTTGGTAACACTGAGATGGAAAAGGATCTAGGAATTTTAATAAACAGCAAACTAAGCTGCAAAAAACAGTGTCAGGCAGCTGCTGCCAAGGCCAATGAGATAATGGGTTGCATCAAAAGGGGCATTTAAAAATTGCTAGTCAGACCACACATGGAGTACTGTGTACAGTTCTGGGCTCCTGTAAACAAGGCAGACATAGCAGAGCTGGAGAGGGTCCAGAAGAGGGCAACTAAAGTAATAACTGGAATGGGGCAACTACAGTACCCTGAAAGATTATCAAAATTAGGGTTATTCACTTTACAAAAAAAATGACTGAGGGGAGATCTAATTACTATGTATAAATATATCAGGGGTCAGTACAGAGATCTATCCCATCAGCTATTTATCCCCAGGACTGTGACGAGAGGACATCCTCTGCGTTTGGAGGAAAGAAGGTTTATACACAAACATAGAAGAGGATTCTTTACAGTAAGAGCAGTGAGACTATGGAACTCTCTGCCTGAGGAGGTGGTGATGGTGAGTACAATGAAGGAATTCAAGAGGGGCCTGGATGTATTTCTGGAGCGTAATAATATTACAGGCTATAGCTACTAGAGAGGGGTCGTTGATCCAGGGAGTTAGTCTGATTGCCTGATTGGAGTAGGGAGGGAATTTTTTATTCTCCTAAAGTGGGGAAAATTGGCCTCTGCCACACAGTTTTTTTTTTGCCTTCCTCTGGGAGTCTGGATCAACTTGCAGGATAACAGGCCGAACTGGATGGACAAATGTCTTTTTTCGGCCTTATGTACTATGTTACTATGTTACTAATATGTCTGAATTAGCATAATTCTGTTCCTTTAGCATGATTATGGGGAGGGGGGTGAAGGTTATTTAGAGATATACTTTACAGCCGCCACCATGGACCAGAGACGGACTGGGAACTTAAAGTGGCCCTGGAAAAAAAACTAAAAGTGCCCCCATATTGTAGATGGGTCCAAACTGACAGAAGGTGGTACAACAGAAGTAGACAGGCCGGCAACACTTTAATGCGGAAAAAAATACTGGCCCAGTAGAACCAAATACCACAGTGCAGCACAATATACTGCCTTAGCATAACAAGATACCACAATGCATCACAAAATATGGCCTCAGCTGAACCAAACACCACAATGCAGCACAAAATATGGCCTCAGCTGAACCAAACACAACAGTGCAGCACAAAATATTGTCTCAACAGGACCAAATTCCACAGTGCAGCACAATATACTGTCTCAGCAGAACCAAATACCACAGTGCAGCAGAAAACACTGCCTCAGCCAAACCTAATACCACAGTGCAGCAGAAAATACTGCCTCAGCAAAACCTAATACCACAGTGCAGCAGAAAATACTGCCTCAGTAAAACCTAATACCACAGTGCAGCAGAAAATACTGCCTCAGCAAAATCTAATACCACAGTGCAGCAGAAAATACTGCCTCAGTAAAACCTAATACCACAGTGCAGCAGAAAATACTGCCTCAGCAAAACCTAATACCACAGGGCAGCACAAAATATTGCCTCATCAAAACTAAATACCTCAGTGCAGCACAAAATACTGCCTCATCAGAACCAGATACCACAGTGCAGCACAAAATATTGCCTGAGCTGAACCTAATACCACCATGCAGCACAAAATACTGCCTCAGCAGAACCAAATACCACAGTACAGCACAAAATATTGCCTCTGCAAAACTAAATACCACATTTCAGCACAAAATACTGCCTCAGCCGAACCTAATAA
The DNA here is from genome assembly GCF_905171765.1 of Bufo bufo. Classification (NCBI taxonomy): domain Eukaryota; kingdom Metazoa; phylum Chordata; class Amphibia; order Anura; family Bufonidae; genus Bufo; species Bufo bufo. The sequence continues at coordinate 238,527,572 of NC_053392.1, forward strand.
TGACTGACGGCCATGAGGATGCCTTGGGTGACCCCTTAGGCACAAGGCCACTGGGAAATTTCCCTGTAGGGTCTATGGCCAGTCCACCCCTGCCATGGACCATAGACACAATCTGGAAGGGACTCATTTACTTCATTGGGAGAGTTTTCTAAGCATGCTCTGTGACCTATGCAGGTGTCAGGACGGAGTAGATAAGTTGTGATATCACCTACTGTGAATGGTGGATCCTGTGCTATCTACAGTCGTGGCCAAAAGTTTTGAGAATTACATAAATATTGGAAATTGGAAAAGTTGCTGCTTAAGTTTTTATAATAGCAATTTGCATATATTCCAGAATGTTATGAAGAGTGATCAGATGAATTGCATAGTCCTTCTTTGCCATGAAAATTAACTAAATCCCAAAAAAAACCTTTTCACTGCATTTCATTGCTGTCATTAAAGGACCTGCTGAGATCATTTCAGTAATCGTCTTGTTAACTCAGGTGAGAATGTTGACGAGCACAAGGCTGGAGATCATTATGTCAGGCTGATTGGGTTAAAATGGCAGACTTGATATGTTAAAAGGAGGGTGATGCTTGAAATCATTGTTCTTCCATTGTTAACCATGGTGACCTGCAAAGAAACGCGTGCAGCCATCATTGCGTTGCATAAAAATGGCTTCACAGGCAAGGATATTGTGGCTACTAAGATTGCACCTCAATCAACAATTTATAGGATCATCAAGAACTTCAAGGAAAGAGGTTCAATTCTTGTTAAGAAGGCTTCAGGGCGTCCAAGAAAGTCCAGCAAGCGCCAGGATCGTCTCCTAAAGAGGATTCAGCTGCGGGATCGGAATGCCACTAGTGCAGAGCTTGTCAAGGAATAGCAGCAGGCAGGTGTGAGCGCATCTGCATGCACAGTGAGGCGAAGAATTTTGGAAGATGGCCTGGTGTCAAGAAGGGCAGCAAAGAAGCCACTTCTCTCCAAAAAAAACCATCAGGGACAGATTGATCTTCTGCAGAAAGTATGGTGAATGGACTGCTGAGGACTGGGGCAAAGTCATATTCTCCGATGAAGCCTCTTTCCGATTTTTTGGGGCATCTGGAAAAAGGCTTGTCCGGAGAAGAAAAGGTGAGCGCTACCATCAGTCCTGTGTCATGCCAACAGTAAAGCATCCTGAGTCCATTCATGTGTGGGGTTGCTTCTCGTCCAAGGGAGTGGGCTCAATCACAATTTTGCCCAAAAACACATCCATGAATAAAGAATGGTACTAAAACACCCTCCAACAGCAACTTCTTCCAACAATCCAACAACAGTTTGGTGAAGAACAATGCATTTTCCAGCATGATGGAGCACCGTGCCATAAGGCAAAAGTGATAACTAAGTCGCTCGGGGACCAAAATGTTGACATTTTGGGTCCATGGGCTGGAAACTCCCCAGATCTTAATCCCATTGAGAACTTGTGGTCAATCCTCAAGAGGCGGGTGGACAAACAAAAACCCACTAATTCTGACAAACTCCAAGAAGTGATTATGAAAGAATGGGTTGCTATCAGTCAGGAATTGGCCCAGAAGTTGATTCAGAGCATGCCCAGTCGAATTGCAGAGGTCCTGAAAAAGAAGGGCCAACACTGCAAATACTGACTCTTTGCATAAATGTCATGTAATTGTCGATAAAAGCCTTTGAAACGTATGAAGTGCGTGTAATTATATTTCACTACATCACAGAAACAACTGAAACAAAGATCTAAAAGCAGTTTAGCAGCGAACTTTGTGAAAACTAATATTTGTGTCATTCTCAAAACTTTTGGCCACGACTGTAGGCAAATACCTTGAGCATCCTATACTGTAAATATTATTTATTAAAGGGAACTGTTTGGTGATAGATTCCTTTTATATCTACCACTACCACCCGATAAAGAAAAAAAATTCACCCCAGACTGCAAGTGGGCAGTCAGTGTGCTTACAGCTTGTTCATATATGTGGCGTCTACAGAAGTGTGGCCGGAAAATAATTCTCTGGTGCAATCTGTGTGTAACACCATACCTGTGACACTGGAGTAAAGGCCGTGGCCTCGAGTCACAGGGTACGGTGACAGTAAAAATATGTTCACTACAAGCAAATCAACCACTAGACTAATCGGATATCAGTGACAACAGTGGCAAATACAAGCCTATGGGAGGCATTGTGGGGCATTGTTGGAAGGGATTAAATCCATCTGCCATGCCTAGGGTAACCACCTTTCCGAACAAAAAATACTGGCCAAATTAACCCATGCCCCAAAAGAGGATGTGGTTGTGGTGTTATTTGACACCAATGGTTTGATCATATTGAGTTTTGCCAACTTTTTTTTTAAATAAAACCATTTTTTTCCTGTTTTTAAAAGAGATTGAGCAGTGTTTTAATATTGATGACCTATCCTCAGGATAGGTCACCAATATCAGATCAGCAGGGGTCCGACTTCCTACACCCCCGCTGATCAGCTATATGAAGGGGCAGCAGCGCTTGTGCAAGTACTCTTTCCTCTTTAAAATTAACTGTGTCTTGTCTCCTTTGCAGCGGCGGTGCAGTGTAATTACAATACTTTCACTAGGAATAGGAAGGAGCCATGCCATTGAAGTGAATGGGGAGTTGTAATTACACAGCCTGCTGCTACAGTTGCGACAGTGAGCAGGTAAACAGTGAAGAGAAGGCAGTGCTTGTATGAGCGCTGCAGTCTCTTCACACAGTTGATCTCTTTTAACCACTTGGTCCCCCGCTATATCCTAAGAATGGGGTGGAGGTTTAGCATGCATGGAGTGGCAGGTCTAGCATGCATCCTGCCACTCCATTCATTCTCTTTAGGACTGCTGGAAATAGGCATACACAGCACTCTCAGCTATTTCTGGCGGTTCCATGGAGAAAAAATAGAGCAGCAGGGTCAGCTGCTATATTAGAAAGTGAAAATAGGACCCCTGTACTCAGGATCAGTTGGGACCCAGCAGTTAAACCCCCAAATGAGTTAGTTATCTATCCCTTGTAATCAAATATACTATCTATAAATCTAGGCATATATAGACACATACATAACAAATACAGATTGGTTACTTACCTTCCTGTGGTTTGGAGGCTGCAGGAGAATAGCAGTCTGGAGGCAGTGCAGAGTGCAGGAGTACGAATTATGGAATGCACAGGTCTTTTCTTTGTGACCTTTGCATACTTAATCCTGTGAGTGCGGGCCGCTGGCCAGTATCGTTGGTAGGCACATGTGTTGAGCCTGCTCTTCATTGGTTCAGTCTGGCTGCTGACGTCTATTGCTGCTGCTCAGAAGTCCTCAGCCTCTGTGATCTGGCCAGATTGTTACTCTGGACCTGGGGACATTGATCAGGGAGAAACTTCATCTGAAAATACCAGCAATTATTATCGCTGATGCAAAAAAATGTAAAAATATCGTCACTCATTATAGCTTACCGGTAATTGTTATCTTACTGATAAAAATGGCTTAAATAAGTGTTTATGACCTTTTAGTAATTTAGAGACAAGGTTTATTAGATGAAAGTACAAAGGGAAAGTACCATTCACACAGCTAGATAAACAGTTAACCCTTTGTGACAGAAGGGTTCAATATTTTTAGCCCAAAATGAGTAAAATGCAGAAATCATTAAAAAACAAATTGTCCCTAAAATTGTACATAATCTTTAAGCTCGATCAACATCATTTTCCCTGTTTGTAGGCTGTAATTTTTTTCTGCAATTATCTCAGCCTGCCTGACCACCTGATCTTGAATATACTGTACAATTTACCATCCCTGACATGAACTTCCAAGTTACCTGTCCTTTATCGACCAAAATCTTTTGTGACTAAATCTCCAGCCTGCCAGCCCTCTATTGGAAACTATCCTGGGCATGTTACCTAGGTCTCTGATTAGTAAAGTCCACACCTCCTTGCAGGGGTCAAGGGAAAAGAAAGGAAGAATACCTTACACTCTGCACCTCAGGTTAGCTAGTACCAACCTAATTAGGCTTCTTTTATAGGAATGAGCGGACTCGTGGATGTTCGGGTTCGCCGGGTTCGGCCAAACTTCAGGTCAAAGTGGGACCCTAACTTTGGTGCACTAAAAGGGCTGTAAAATAGTCATAGTAAAGGCTAGAGGGCTGCAAAAGGAAGCAAAATCGTGGTAAGAGCAGGACAATTGCCCTGCAAATAAATGTGGATAGGGAAATTGCTTAAAATAACATAGAATATAAAAAAAAATATAATAATCTTGAACTAGGAGGCGGAGGTCAAAGTGGAGTAGGAGTTTGAGGAGGCGGTACACATGGCAGTGTAGGTGGAATTGGCGGAGGAGGAGATAGCCAAGACAGTTTTTTTTCCCTTTATTTATTTATTATAAATTTGGGAAGGCCTCAAAACATTGGGAAATGGAATAGAGAATGCAAAGAGAAAGTGCGCAATGGCTGGGTGTGGCCGGTATACTTGTTTATTCAGCACAAGGTACGGATAAGTCCTGTGGGATCCATGCCTGGTTCATTTTAATGAACGTGAGCTTGTCCATGTTGTTGGTGGACAGGCGGCTGCGCTAGTCTGTGATCACCCCCCTGCCGTGCTAAACACACGTTCGGACAATACACTAGCCGCAGGGCAGGCCAGCACCTCCAAGGCGTAAAGGGCAAGCTCAGGCCATGTGTCCAATTTGGAGACCCAAAGGTTGAATTGGCAGACCCATCAGTCAGTATGTGTAGGTGTGTGCACACATACTGTTTCACCATGTTGCTGAAATGCTGCCTCCATCTAAGACGTTGCATATCAGCTGGTAATGATGGTTGTTGTGGTGTGCTGACAAAGCTTTTCCACATTTTGCCCATGCTAACCTTCCCATCTGAGGTGCTGGCGGCGCCCCAGCAGAGTTGGCGACTTCTTCCTCCTCCTCTGCCTTCGCCTTGTGCTTCCACTGAGCCCCCGCTGTCAGGTGTGAATGCCATCAGCAGCGCATCTACCAGCGCTCACTTGTACTCTCGCATCTTCTAATCACGCTCCAGTGACAGAATTAAGGACAGCACATTTTCCTTGTAGCGGGGATCAAGCAGGGTGGCCACCCAGTAATCAGCACTGGTTAGAATGTAGGAAACTCGGCAGTCGTTGTGCAGGCACTGCAGCATGTAGTCGCTCATGTGTGCCAGGCTGCCCAGAGGCAACCACAATCTGTCCTCTGTGGGAGGTGTACCGTCTGTGTCCTCTGTATCCCCCCAGCCACACTCCATTGATGCCCATGAGCTGCTTTGTGTGCTAATCTGCTGTGAACATGGTTTCTCCTCCTCATCATGCTCCTCCTTATTCTCCACAACTGTGTCCTGACTAGAGAGTTGTGTACCTGGCCTCTGTTGCTGCAGGAGCCCACCCTCAAGCCACTTGTGAATGTTCTGATAACCGTGGAAATGATCCCTCTTACTCCTCCTCTAACTCCTGAGCCACATCCTCTTCCATCATCTCCCCAAAGCGTTTTTTCAAGGAAACATAGAAGTGGGATAGTAACGCTGAGGACGGGCATCATCGGCACTGGCCATGTTGGTGGAGCACTCGAAACAGCCCCACAATGCAGACACGTCCTGCATGGAGGCCCACTCGTTGGTGGTGAAGTGATGCTGTTCCGCAGAGCGACTCACCCGTGCGTGCTGCAGCTGAAACTTCACTTTCGCCTGCTGCTGCTCGCACAGTCTCTCCAGCATGAGCAAGGTGGAGTTCCACCTTGTGGGTATTTTGCATATGAGGAGGTGAGCGGGAAGGCTGAAGTTACGCTGAAGGCAAACAGCAGCAGGGTGAGAACGCAGAAAGTGTGCACACTGGCCTGCACTTTATGCAGCAGTTCCATGCCCATCCACAGCACCTGCACGATGTGGGGTTTTCCCCCAAACAGATGAGTTTCAAAACAGCCTGCTGTCGTTTCCACCCTGGCTGTGCTGAAGTTGGTGGCGCAGATGTTACGTTGACCAGAAGAGGAGGCGGTAGAGGAGGAAGCGGAGTAAGAGGAGAAGGCAACAGGAAGCAACGAGAAATGTCCTGCAATCCTCGGTGGCAGGAGGACATGCGCAAAACTGTTATCCGCCTCAGGCCCAGCTGCCACTGCATTTACCCATTGTGCAGTTAGGGAAAAATAACGTCCCTGCCCGTGCTTACTGGTCCACGTATTGGTGGTTTTGTGGACCTTGCCACAGATGCGCAGTGCACACCTGATTTTGTCCACCACTTGGTTGTGCAGGGCAGGGATGGCTCGTCTGGAAAAGTAGTGGCGGCTGGGAACCACGTACTGTGGGACAGCCACCGCCATAAGGTTTTTAAAAGTGTCTGTCTCCACCAGACTGAATGACATCATTTTAAAGGGCAGGAATTTTTAAATGCTGACATTCAGAGCCAGGGATTGCTGGTGGGTAGGGGGGTACTTCCTTATTCGCTCCAGTGTTTGGGGGATGGACAGCTGAACACTTCGATGGGACAGTGTGGAGATGCTTGGTGAAGGTGGTGGTGGTGTTGCTGCCACATCCTCTGTTTGCGGGGTGGCAGGAGCTACTGTCACTCCAAAGGGGGAGGAAGAGGCCGAGACTGCAGCAGAAGAGGGAGCAGGAGGAGCCTGAGATATTTTGTGGTTTTTGAGGTGTGTACTCCACTGCAGTTCGTGCTTTGCATTTAGATGCCTGGTCATGCAGGTGGTGCTCAGGTTTACAACATTTATGCCTTGCTTCAGACTCTGATCCTCTGTTTGCGGGGTGGCAGGTGCTACTGTCACTCCAAAGGGGGAGGACGAGGCCGAGACTGCAGCAGAAGAGGGAGCAGGAGGAGCCTGAGATATTTTGTGGTTTTTGAGGTGTGTACTCCACTGCAGCTCGTGCTTTGCATTTAGATGCCTGGTCATGCAGGTGGTGCTCAGGTTTACAACATTTATGCCTTGCTTCAGACTCTGATTGTACAGCGTGCAAACCACTCGCGTCTTGTCATCAGCACATTGTCTGAAGAACTGCTCACGCCAGGGAACTCCTTGGAGCTGGCTTTGGTGTACTCAGTCCCTGGGTGCGGTGGGCAGTAGCAGGCGTACTGCCTAGGGGACGGCCGCTCTGCTTTTGCACCCTGCTCCCTCTTTTGCTGTGCGGCTGGCTCTGTGTGAACACCACCTCTTCCTCCAAACTGCACACTTCACTCACATGATCTTGATTCCATGTGCGGTCTAGGATCTCAACATCCTCCACATCATCTTCCACCCACTCCTCACCCCTGCCCTCCTTGCCAGTCTGCACACTGCAGAAAGCCGAAGCAGTTGGCACCTGTGTTTCGTCATCATCAGAGACATGCTGCGTTGGTCCTCCCATGTCCACAACCTGAAACATAAGTGGTTGGGCATCAGTGCACTCAATCTCTTCCACTTCTGGGGAAGGGCTAGGTGGATAGCCCATGGAAACCCTGCCAGCAGAGTCATCTAAAAGCATAAGAGACTGCTGCATGACTTGGGGCTCAGACTGCTTGGCTGATTTGTAAGGGGGTGAAAGACAGATGCCCATGGGCTGCAGGTGCCAACTCTGAAATTTCAGCAGGGGACAGGGTGGGAGACAATGTGAAGGAACTGGAGGCACTGTCAGCCAATCTACTACCTCCTTCACTTGTTCTGGCCTCACCAGTCGTACACAGGTATTCGGGCTTACAAATTAACACTGAACGTTCTGTCGCCTATGTTCACCTTAGGAAGGTGTTTAATTTGGGCATGTAACTGGCACAGATTGACCACATCCTCTCCCTGCAACAGGAGCCCCACCAACACCAGCAGCACCACGACCAGGGCCACATCCCTTATTTGATGCTCTCCTCATTCTTTGAGGCCACCCAACGAACTAACAGATAGATTAACTATAGGGTTGAGCGAACCCGAACTGTAAAGTTCGGGTTCGTACCGACCTTTAGGATTTTGGGACCCTGGACCCGAACCCGAACATTTCCGTAAAAGTTCGGGTTCGGGTTCGGTGTTCGCCGCTTTCTTGGCGCTTTTTGAAAGGCTGCACAGCAGCCAATCAACAAGCGTCATACTACTTGCCCCAAGAGGCCATCACAGCCATGCCTACTAATGGCATGGCTGTGATTGGCCAGAGCAGCATGTGACCCAGGCTCTATATAAGCTTGAGTCACGTAGCGCTGCACGTCACTCTGCTGTTACAAGTGTAGGGAGAGGATGCTGCGGGACTTGTGATTTCAGGGAGAGCATAAGAGAGAATCTAACTCAGCGATCTACAGACAAATAGTTGTGTGGGTGCAGGACACTATAGTTTTACCCTGCCCTGAGCTCATTGACCAAAAAATACTAACTTTTAGAATTCTGTTAGTTAGGTGGGTGGCGGCGGCGGCCATTTTATGCATGCTCAGTGCACCAGCACTGCATCTGAGCTTTTGGGACATTGCAAATCACAATTTTTGGGGGCAAACTACAACATCTGTATTAGTCAGTGTGCAATTTAAGGTAGAAATACACCCATCATTTTCTGGGGTTTAAAAAACACTTTTTTTTTCCAGAAAACAGTATTTTCCAGATCTGCAAGTGTTAAATTCAAGTTTAATATCTACAGCTTTCATATTCTGTTAGCAAAAAAAGACTTTTTTGGCAATCTACAACATCTGTATTAGTCAGTGTGCAATTTAAGGTAGAAATACACCCATCATTTTCTGGGGTTTGAAAAACACACTTTTATTTTTTTCAAAAAACTGTATTTTCCAGATCTGCAAGTGTTAAATTCAAGTTTAATATCTACAGCTTTCATATTCTGTTAGCAAAAAAATACTTTTTTGGCAATCTACAACATCTGTATTAGTCAGTGTGCAATTTAAGGTAGAAATACACCCATCATTTTCTGGGGTTTGAAAAACACACTCATTTGACAAAAAAACACTATTTTCAGGTCTTTCAGCATCAGCACGTGTGAAATTACAGGCTTATATACTGCTGTCAAATTCAGGTTTTAAACAAACACTCATTTGGGCCCAAAAAATTTAGTTGGCAGCCTTTGATGCAGATGTCATTGTGAGATACACTCTTAATACATTTGGGTTACATTCAGAGATTTTAAATACCGCCATTTGGTGCACCAATATTGAATTCAGGCCTACACTGGTTCAGGCCCTGTGAGATACCCCCTCTACATACAGGGGTTTGAATTAGGCATTTGAAATACAGCCATTTTGTGCAAAGATATATTTACTTCAGGCCTACACTGGTTCAGGGCATGTGAGATACCCCCCTACATACAGGGGTTTGAATCAGGCATTTGAAATACAGCCATTTGAAATACAGCCATTTTGTGCAAAGATATATTTACTTCAGGCCTACACTGGTTGAGGGCATGTGTGATCCCCCCTATACATACAGGGGTTTGAATGAGGCATTTGAAATACAGCCCTTTTAAATACAGCCTTTTTGTGCAAAGATATATTTACTTCAGGCCTACAAAGGTTCAGACCGTGTGAGATTACCCCCCTACATACAGGGTTTTGAAATCAGGAATTTGAAATACAGCCATTTGAAATACAGCCATTTTGTGCAAAGATATATTTACTGCAGGCCTACACTGATTCAGGGCGTGTGTGATCCCCCCTATACATACAGGGGTTTGAATTAGGCATTTGAAATACAGCCATTTTAAATACAGCTATTTTGTGCAAAGATATATTTACTGCAGGCCTACAGAGGTTCAGGCCCTCTGAGATACTACCTCTACATACAGGTGTTTGAATTAGGCATTTGAAATACAGCCATTTTGGGCAAAAAAATATTTTATTGAGGCCTTGTCTGGTTCAGGCCGTGTGAGATACACCCTTTACATACTGTCGTTATATTCTACTATTAATTAAACACCCATTTAGGGCAAGATCCTAGATTAAAAAAATATGAGGAGAGCATCAAATAAGGGACGTGGTCCATGTCATGGTGCCGCTGGTGGAGCTCCTGTTGCAGGGAGAGGACGTGGTCGATCTGTGACAGCTACATGCACAAGTGAAACCCCTTCCTCAGGTGAGAGTAGGTGACAAAATCTGCAGCTGTATTTGGTCGGGCCTAATGCTGCTCTACGAATGGTGAGGCCTATAGCAATTTTTTTGTGGGTGCAATGCACCATCTTTGTACCCCTGACACAAAAATATAATAGTTAATCCGTCTGTTAGTTCACCTTGCGTTTGATAAGAGTCCAGCAGATCTTCAATGTGGGGTGGCAGGGTGCTGTCCAATTATGCCACCACCTGCTGGTTCAGGTCCTGCTCCAGGTCTACCTGCTGCTGCTGCTGGTGAGTTGCTTCTTCACTATGCGGGTGAAAAAAGCTACTCATCAGTGACTGTAGACTCAGGCTGCTGCTGATGAAGCAGGTACTGCTCCTGCCACCCCACCCCTCCCCAGCAACCATGGCAGTGGAACGAGAGCGCAGAGGGCCCCCCCGGTCAGACCTGCGAGAGGATGGACGATGGCGCAGATAGGCAACGGCCAACTGACTTTTACCACATATAACTGCAGCAGACAACAACATTAACGGTTTGGAGTGGCCCAGCCAGATTCCAGACTTGAATCCAATTGAGAATCTGTGGAGGGAGATATAGATCAGGGTGATGGCAAGAAGACCCTCCAACCTGAAAGATTTGGAGCTCATTGCTAAAGATTAATGGGCAAAAATACCTGTGGATAAATGCAACAAGCTGGTCTGCAATTATAGGAAGGTTTCAGTGGCGTACTGCCAATATAGGCAGATCACGCCGTTGCTATGGGGCCCGCGGCACAGGGGGACCCGGAGGGCATGAAAGGCTCCGCCCCCTACTCTGCACAACAAGACAGTGAGAGTTTATTCATAGTTTCAGGCGGCATTCTTGAACTTCTCCCTCCGGCTCCAACCCCACCCATTGTTCGGGCTGCATCTCCCTCCTAGGCAAGGATCCTGCTGCTGCTGATTGGCCAGTGTATCAGGCAGCAGGAGCAGCGCAGCCAGGCACACATAGAGACTAGGGTGGCCACTGGCTTCACAGATCTCGACGGCCACGCCCCCAAAACGTACAAACCACGCCCACCTTCGCGAAGCCACGCCCCCATCGCCTGCCGTGAAACGGGTGGAGGAGAGGTAAGAACTTGTGGAGGGGTCATGGGTATCCTGGAGGGACAGTAGTAGTTATTAACGGTAACCCCTTTCAGCAGTACCCTATTCACAGTATTTATTAACCCTTTTCAGCAGGGCTGAATAAATACTGTGAATGGGGAACTGCTGAAAGGGGTTAATAAATACTGTGAAAGTGTGAAGGGCCTTTTCAGCAGTCCCTCATTCACAGTATTTAACCCCTTTCAGTCCCCTCTTCACACTTATTTATTTCCCCCTTTCAGCTGTTCCCAGGACCCACACAGTAGGTATTATTAACCCCTTTCAAAATTACCAGCGCCTGCCCTTCCCCCCTTTGAGCAATCCTCGACGGCCCACAGCACAGACCAGGGAGTACCTCAGCGCAGCTGCGCTCCTCAGAGTCTGTTCCTCCACTTCCTGCGTGGCCGCGCCTGCACAAACCAGAATTGACTGGCGCGATGCAGGAGCTGCCGGACGTGCGACTGATGTCGGTGCGCTCTACGCCGTGATGTGAGTGATCCTTAAAGTGCCCCGTACTCGTCGAGTCTAGAGTCGCTAATGACCACAAAAAAGGAGGACTTCTGGTTGTCCGTCCTGGCCTTGTTCCAGACGGAGGACTAGGAGTCTAAAAAACGAACGTCTGGTCACCCTAATAGAGGAGTGCACCCGGCGTGGCAGAGTTTTCCTCTGCGCTCACGTGCTGCCCGCCATCTGCCGCCCGCCCTCAAGACAGTCATCAGCCAGTGAGTGCCCCACACCCCTGGCCCATACTGAAGGACTGGTCAGTGAACACAGAAGTGTGCCACAGTAAGAGGACAGCAGCAGACTTAATACAAAGCTCATAATTATATGGTATTGGTTGGATATGGGTATTCTTGATAGGGGGAGGGCAGCAGCAAGCAATGGGGTTTGGGGGGAAGGGGGCCCTGTAGGATCATAGAGGACTCAGGAGGACAGTGTGCTTTCCTCCTCCTCCCCCCCCCCTCACTCCCCGGGGAGAAGAGGGTGGAAGCACACTGTCCTCCTGAGTCCTCTATGATCCTACAGGGCCCCCCAGCATATCAGTCACCTTGCAGGGGCGGGGGAAGAATATGATTGGAGGCTATGTGCACACTTAGCATCAGCAGCAATGAGTTAAAGGGGTTATCCAACCCCTATAATGCCCCCCAAAATGCTCGGGGCCAGGCACCTTACTTACCTCATTCCCCAGCACCCGCATTGCTCCTGATGCCCACACAGCCGCCACTGCCTCCCTCCCGTCACACAGATTAATACATCAAGCGACATAGGGGGGAGCAGGCTAGCAGCCAATAACAGGCCACAATGGGAACGAGCCTCCCTAGCATCGCGGGTGACGCTAGGGAGGTTCATTTCCGACGCAGCCTGCTATTGTCTGCACCCCCCCATTGGGCATAAGTATTAACTGTATGCGGTGCCTGGGCAATTTGGGGGGCATAATAGGGATTAGATAGCCCCTTTAACCCTTAGGATACCAGAGGTTTTTTCATTTTTGCATTTTATTTTTCCTTCCCTATCTTCCTTGAGCCATAACCTTTTTTTGTGGGAAAACCCCACAATATTTCCACATTTTTAGAGGTTTTATTCCTACAGCTTTACCTTTGTGGCAAAACTGACCTGTTCCCTTCATTCTCTGGGTCAGTACGATTACAACGATACCACATATGTATAGGTTTTTTATGTCTAAATAGTGTAAAAATACATTAACACTTTAATAAAAAAAAAAATAATTACTTTTTTACATCACCATATTCTGACCCCCATAAGTTGTGTGGGGGCTCATTTTTTGCGGGATGAACTGTAGTTTTTATTGATACCCTTTTGGAGTGTGTGTGACTTTTTAAATCACATTTTATTACATTTTTTGGGGTGAGAGAAGTGATGAAAAAATGGCGCTGGTAACAAAGCTGTGTCAGGCTTTACCGCAGTGGGCACAGGCAGGAGGAGTGATATATATGCGGGCTCCTTCCCTGCACTCGTTCAGTTGTGCTCGCATACATATGGCGCCCTGTGCCCGCTCTGCTAAAGCCTGACATCGCCCATTTATGCCCGACTTTACCAAAGCAGACAGGCAGGAGCAGTGATGTGTGCTGTACATGGCTGGGATCCTTACTCCCATACAGAGAGAGTATGGATTATAAAGCGCTATAAGCACTTGAATTCAGCACCTATTTCTTAAAGGTTTCTAACGGTTTCAGTAGAACATGTATACATTTTTTTATTGGCAAATGGGGGTGTGGCAGTGGAGGAGCCAGGAGGTGGGATGGGCCAGGGGTGGGTAGTGGGCGGGGTTGGGGGCCCAATTCAGACTCTTGCTATGGGGCCCAGTGATTTCTGTGTACGCCCCTGGAAGGTTTGATTGCTATAATAGCCAGAAAAGGCTTTTCTATTGATTATTGAGAAGGGTATGAATAATTTTGGACTGGACACTTTTTGCTCAAATGTAAATAAAAGCTGAGAAATGTTTTTTTCCCACAATAATGCCTCTTGTACATCGTCTTATTATCTTTTGGGAGACACCTATGTCATTTCCCGTCAAAAAATTACTTGCTGGTTGAATAAAAGTAACTTTAAGTCAAAATTTGCCAGGGGTATGAATAATTATGGGCAGCACTGTAAGTGCAGCGCTGAACGCTGAATACATTTTTTTTTGTCCACCAAACTACTTCAATAAAGATTTTACCACATATAACGGAGCACGGAGATGGAAAATAACACATATAACCGCCGCACTGACTGACTGCTACAGCTGCTACTTCCGTGAACCCCTGCACTACTACTTCCGGCCAGGTAGGCTGCTGCGAAGCAGGTGGTCTATCCTGGGCACGTTTGGCTCCCGACCTCCCTCTGCTGCCACCCTGCTGACTCCCAGCCATGTTTTCAACACATATAACCGCCGACATGAACTGAGAATATATTTTTCTTTTTGTACTGAAATAGGCCAGTAAACGCATTAAACACTTTCAGCAGAACTAAATACAGTGAAGTGCGTATATATATTTCTTTCTGTACTGAAATAGGCCACTGAACGCTTTTTTCAAAAATAAGTGCACCAGTGAAATGCGTATATATTTTTCCTTTTTCACTGTAATACGCCCCTTTACGCTTTCAACAGAAATAACTGCAGAAGTGAACTGAGCATATATTTTTCTTGTTGGACTTAAAAAAGCCACTATATGCTTTCACCAAAATTAACTGCAGAAATGCACTGAGATATATATTTTTCTTTTTTTACTGTAATACGCCCCTATACGCGTTCACCAGAAAGAACTGCAACAGTGCAGTGCGTATATATTTTTCTTATTTTACTGAAATACATCCCTATACGCTTTCACCAGAAATAACTGAAACAGTGCAGTACGTATATATTTTTCTTTTTTTTATGAAATACCCCCTATACGCTTTCACCAGAAATAACTGCAGAAGTGACCTGAGAATATAGATTTCTTGTTGAAATGAAATAGGTCACTATACGCTTTAACCAGAAAACAATTAAATAGTGGAGTGCGTGTATATATTTTTTATTTTACTGAAATACGCCCCTATACGCTTTCACCAGAAATAACTGCAAAAGTGCAGTGCGTATATATATATATACACTGCGTGCAGAATTATTAGGCAAATGAGTATTTTGACCACATCATCCTCTTTATGCATGTTGTCTTACTCCAAGCTGTATAGGCTCGAAAGCCTACTACCAATTAAGCATATTAGGTGATGTGCATCTCTGTAATGAGAAGGGGTGTGGTCTAATGACATCAACACCCTATATTAGGTTTGCATAATTATTAGGCAACTTCCTTTCCTTTGGCAAAATGGGTCAAAAGAAGGACTTGACAGGCTCAGAAAAGTCAAAAATAGTGAGATATCTTGCAGAGGGATGCAGCACTCTTAAAATTGCAAAGCTTCTGAAGCGTGATCATCGAACAATCAAGCGTTTCATTCAAAATAGTCAACAGAGTCGCAAGAAGCGTGTGGAAAAACCAAGGCGCAAAATAACTGCCCATGAACTGAGAAAAGTCAAGCATGCAGCTGCCAAGATGCCACTTGCCACCAGTTTGGCCATATTTCAGAGCTGCAACATCACTGGAGTGCCCAAAAGCACAAGGTGTGCAATACTCAGAGACATGGCCAAGGTAAGAAAGGCTGAAAGACGACCACCACTGAACAAGACACACAAGCTGAAACGTCAAGACTGGGCCAAGAAATATCTCAAGACTGATTTTTCTAAGGTTTTATGGACTGACGAAATGAGAGTGAGTCTTGATGGGCCAGATGGATGGGCCCGTGGCTGGATTGGTAAAGGGCAGAGAGCTCCAGTCCGACTCAGACGCCAGCAAGGTGGAGGTGGAGTACTGGTTTGGGCTGGTATCATCAAAGATGAGCTTGTGGGGCCTTTTCGGGTTGAGGATGGAGTCAAGCTCAACTCCCAGTCCTACTGCCAGTTTCTGGAAGACACCTTCTTCAAGCAGTGGTACAGGAAGAAGTCTGCATCCTTCAAGAAAAACATGATTTTCATGCAGGACAATGCTCCATCACACGCGTCCAAGTACTCCACAGCGTGGCTGGCAAGAAAGGGTATAAAAGAAGAAAATCTAATGACATGGCCTTCTTGTTCACCTGATCTGAACCCCATTGAGAACCTGTGGTCCATCATCAAATGTGAGATTTACAAGGAGGGAAAACAGTACACCTCTCTAAACAGTGTCTGGGAGGCTGTGGTTGCTGCTGCACGCAATGTTGATGGTGAACAGATCAAAACACTGACAGAATCCATGGATGGCAGGCTTTTGAGTGTCCTTGCAAAGAAAGGTGGCTATATTGGTCACTGATTTGTTTTTGTTTTGTTTTTGAATGTCAGAAATGTATATTTGTGAATGTTGAGATGTTATATTGGTTTCACTGGTAAAAATAAATAATTGAAATGGGTATATATTTGTTTTTTGTTAAGTTGCCTAATAATTATGCACAGTAATAGTCACCTGCACACACAGATATCCCCCTAAAATAGCTAAAACTAAAAACAAACTAAAAACTACTTCCAAAAATATTCAGCTTTGATATTAATGAGTTTTTTGGGTTCATTGAGAACATGGTTGTTGTTCAATAATAAAATTAATCCTCAAAAATACAACTTGCCTAATAATTCTGCACTCCCTGTATATTTTTATGAAATACTCCCCTATACGCTTTCACCAGAATATGTAAGAAATAATGATATATGTACTATATGCTTATGCATATAATGTACACTTGACAATAAGAAAAATTGTTATTCCTTGTACCTTTTACATTTTTCTATTCCAACATGGAAAATATGTTTTGTTTAAAATGAAAAAATTCAATAAAAAGAATTTTGCAAGAAATAACTGCAGAAGTGACCTGAGAATATACAGTATATTTCTTGTTGGAATCAAATAGGCCACTATACGCCTATATTTAAAAATAGGGTGTGCAACCCAAACTCATTTGCACGACAGGCTTAAGGAGGTGCTCACACTATATGGTTAGCAGTATCATATCAAGCCCCATATAGAGAAAACAATGGATCAGTAGTGTGTTAGTATAGAAAACACACCCCCACTTTATTATTGACGAACCAATTATACCTCTACTAGCAAACAGAATGTCTGCTGGTCAGCTTACACAGGCCTATTGTATACCAGCAGACAGACCGTCACAGGGCTGATTAGCGTGTGTGCTGACTGTGACAATTAATGGCAGTCCCCTAGATACCCTCACTTACGGCTACTACCGCCATTGGTAGTATCTATCCCTTACATATGGGAGACATTCACGTGAGCGTACCTCTGGCTCAATGCGTTTCTGTGACTGGGTATCACCGGCACTTCATCAGGAGCCTACAACAAGGAGACGCTGCTACATATTAATCACTGCGGGTGCGATCAGTGACAATCCAGTGAGAGTATCTGCGCTAGAATGGCCGCTGGCGGCCACAGGAACGCCGAGATTTAAAGGGCTGACACCACAAGCCCATAGGCGTGGCTATGAGCGGCCTGCCAACCAGATGGGAGATAGACTCCATACTAATCCGCTAGCAGGAACACCCGGAGAGACAGTCCAGGACACAGGAGGAGTGCCTATGGCACTTAAAGATATAATGGGGGAACATTTACGGCGGCCACAGTAAGGAAATTTTTTATATAGGTGATAGCAAGGTGATACCGGGAAAAGACCTCTACAGTGTCAACCCTATACAGTGGGGCGAAAAAGTATTTAGTCAGCCACCAATTGTGCAAGTTCTCCCACTTTGGCTTATTGCACACGACAGTATATTTTCACGGTCCGCAAAGCGGGGTCCCGTTTTTCCATGATCCGTGACCGTTTTTTCGTCCGTGGGTCTTCCTTGATTTTTGGAGGATCCACGGACATGAAAAAAAAGTCGTTTTGGTGTCCGCCTGGCCGTGCGGAGCCAAACGGATCCGTCCTGAATTACAATGCAAGTCAATGGGGACGGATCCGTTTGACATTGACACAATATGGTGCAATTTCAAACTGATCCGTCCCCATTGACTTTCAATGTAAAGTCAGGAGTTAATATACCATCGGATCGGAGTTTTCTCCAATCCGATGGTATATTTTAACTTGAAGCGTCCCCATCACAATGGGAACGCCTCTATGTTAGAATATACTGTCGGATTTGAGTTACATCGTGAAACTCAAATCCGACAGTATATTCTAACACAGAGGCGTTCCCATGGTGATAGGGACGCTTCAGGTTAGAATATACTAAAAGAACTGTGTACATGATTGCCCCCTGCTGCCTGGCAGGTGCTGCCAGGCAGCAGGGGGCAGCCCCCCCTGTAGTTAACACATTGGTGGCCAGCCCCCCCCCTCCCCTGTAGTTAACTCATTGGTGGCCATTGGTGGCCACTTACCAGTAGGAGGAGCTCCCGGCCGGACCTGTCACTTACCAGTAGGAGGAGCTCCCGGCCGGACGCAGAGATCGCAGCTCGCAGGTAAGTATAATGGTTCTACAAATTGCTAAGTAACCATGGCAACCGGGACTGCAGTAGCGTCCTGGTTGCCATGGTTACCGATCGGAGCCCCAGCGTTTAAACTGGGACTCCGATCGGTACACTCCGCTGCCACCAATGATAGGGGGGAGATTTTAATTAGGAGGGGGAGGGAGGGGAGAAGGCCCACTGGCCACCAACGAGTTAACTACAGGGGAGGGAGGGGGGGGGCCCACTGGCCACCAACGAGTTAACTACAGGGGAGGGAGGGGGGCCGGCCGCACTGGCCACCAATGAGTTAACTACAGGGGGGGGCCCACTGGCCACCAATGAGTTAACTACAGGGGAGGGAGGGGGGCCGGCCGCACTGGCCACCAATGAGTTAACTACAGGGGGGGGGCCCACTGGCCACCAATGAGTTAACTACAGGGGAGGGGAGGGGCCGCACTGGCCACCAATGAGTTAACTACAGGGGAGGGGGGGGGCGGCCGCACTGGCCACCAATGTGTTAACTACAGGGGGGGGGCTGCCCCCTGCTGCAGCAGGGGGCAGTCATGTACACAGTTCTGTTAGTATATTCTAACCTGAAGCGTCCCCATCACCATGGGAACGCCTCTGTGTTAGAATATACTGTCGGATTTGAGTTTTCACGAAGTGAAAACTCATCTCTGAAAAAGCTTTTATGCAGACGGATCTTCGGATCCGTCTGTATAAAAACTAACCTACGGCCACGGATCACGGACACGGATGCCAATCTTGTGTGCATCCGTGTTCTTTCACGGACCCATTGACTTGAATGGGTCCGTGAACCGTTGGCCGTGAAAAAAATAGGACAGGTCATATTTTTTTCACGGACTCAAACCACGGATCACGGTCAAGGATGACAAACGGTGCCTTTTCCGAGTATTCCACGGACCCATTGAAAGTCAATGGGTCCGCGAAAAAAAACAAAAAAACAGAACAACGGCCGCGGATGCACACAACGGTCGTATGAAAGAGGCCTTAGAAAGATGAGAGAGGCCTGTAGTTTTCATCATAGGTATAACTCAACTATGAGAGACATAATGAGAAAAAAAATCCAGAGAATCACATTGTCTGATTTCTAAGGAATTTGTTTGCAACTTTTATGGTGGAAAATAAGTATTTGGTGAATAACACAAGATCACCTCAATACTTTGTTATATACCCTTTGATGGCAATGATAGAGGTCAAATGTTTTCTGTAAGTCTTCACAAGGTTTTCACACATTGTTGCTAGTATTTTGGCCCATTCCTCCATGCAGATCTCGTCTAGCGCTGTGATGTTTTGGGGCTGTCGCTGGGCAAAACAGACTTTTAACTCGCTCCAAAGGTTTTCTATGTAGTTGAGATCTGGAGACTGGCTAGGCCACTCCAGGACCTTGAAATGCTTCATACGAAGCCACTCCTTCGTTGCCCGAGCGGTGTGTTTGGGATCATTGTCATGCTGAAAGACCCAGCCACATTTCATCTTCAATGCCCAGCATTATTTCTCCTACAAACACGACGAGTTAAGTTTTTACCAAAAAGTTCTACTTTGGTTTCATCTGACCATATGACATTCTCCCAATCCTCTTCTGGATCATCCAAATGCTCTCTAGCAAACTTTAGACGGGCCCGGACATGTACTGGCTTAAGCAGGGGGACACGTCTGGCACTGCAGGATTTGAGTCCCTGGCGGCGTAGTGTGTTACTGATGGTAGCCTTTGTTACTTTAGTCCCAGCTGTCTTCACGTCATTCACTAGGTCCCCCCATGTGGTTCTGGGATTTTTGCTCACCGTTCTTGCGATCATTTTGACCCCACGGCGTGAGATCTTGTGTGGAGCCCCAGATCGAGGGAGATTATCATTGGTCTTGTATGTCTTCCATTTTCTAATAATTGCTGCCACAGTTGATTTCTTCACACCAAGCTGCTTGCCTATTGCAGATTCAGTCTTCCCAGCCTGGTGTAGGTCTACAATTTTGTTTCTGGTGTCCTTCGACAGCTCTTTGGTCTTGGCCATAGTGGAGTTTGGAGTGTGACTGTTTGAGGTTGTGGACGGGTGTCTTTTATACTGATAACAAGTTCAAACAGGTGCAATTAATACAGGCAACGAGTGGAGGTCAGAGGAGCCTCCTAATGAAAAAGTTATGGGTCTGTGAGAGCCAGAAATCTTGCTTGTTTGTAGGTGACCAAATACCTATTTTACCGAGGAATTTACTAATTAATTCATTAGAAATCCTACAATGTGATTTCCTGTCTCTCATAGTTGAAGTGTACCAATGATGAAAATTACAGTCCTCTCATCTTTTTAGGGGGAGAACTTGCACAATTGGTGGTTGACTAAATACTTTTTTGCCCCACTGTATGCACCTCCACAATAAAGGTGCCATATAACCTACTGCATTAAATAGTGCAGTACTTATATATATATTTTTCTTATTTTACTGAAATAAGCCCCTATACTCTTTCACCAGATATAACTGCAACAGTGCAGTGCGTATATATACAGGGAGTGCAGAATTATTAGGCAAGTTGTATTTTTGAGGATTAATTTTATTATTGAACAACAACCATGTTCTTAATGAACCCAAAAAACTCATTAATATCAAAGCTGAATATTTTTGGTAGTAGTTTTTAGTTTGTTTTTAGTTTTAGCTATTTTAGGGGGATATCTGTGTGTGCAGGTGACTATTACTGTGCATAATTATTAGGCAACTTAACAAAAAACAAATATATACCCATTTCAATTATTTATTTTTACCAGTGAAACCAATATAACATCTCAACATTCACAAATATACATTTCTGACATTCAAAAACAAAACAAAAACAAATCAGTGACCAATATAGCCACCTTTCTTTGCAAGGACACTCAAAAGCCTGCCATCCATGGATTCTGTCAGTGTTTTGATCTGTTCACCATCAACATTGCGTGCAGCAGCAACCACAGCCTCCCAGACACTGTTCAGAGAGGTGTACTGTTTTCCCTCCTTGTAAATCTCACATTTGATGATGGACCACAGGTTCTCAATGGGGTTCAGATCAGGTGAACAAGGAGGCCATGTCATTAGATTTTCTTCTTTTATACCCTTTCTTGCCAGCCACGCTGTGGAGTACTTGGACGCGTGTGATGGAGCATTGCCCTGCATGAAAATCATGTTTTTCTTGAAGGATGCAGACTTCTTCCTGTACCACTGCTTGAAGAAGGTGTCTTCCAGAAACTGGCAGTAGGACTGGGAGTTGAGCTTGACTCCATCCTCAACCCGAAAAGGCCCCACAAGCTCATCTTTGATGATACCAGCCCAAACCAGTACTCCACCTCCACCTTGCTGGCGTCTGAGTCGGACTGGAGCTCTCTGCCCTTTACCAATCCAGTCACGGGCCCATCCATCTGGCCCATCAAGACTCACTCTCATTTCATCAGTCCATAAAACCTTAGAAAAATCAGTCTTGAGATATTTCTTGGCCCAGTCTTGACGTTTCAGCTTGTGTGTCTTGTTCAGTGGTGGTCATCTTTCAGCTTTTCTTACCTTGGCCATGTCTCTGAGTATTGCACACCTTGTGCTTTTGGGCACTCCAGTGATGTTGCAGCTCTGAAATATGGCCAAACTGGTGGCAAGTGGCATCTTGGCAGCTGCACGCTTGACTTTTCTCAGTTCATGGGCAGTTATTTTGCGCCTTGGTTTTTCCACACGCTTCTTGCGACCCTGTTGACTATTTTGAATGAAACGCTTGATTGTTCGATGATCACGCTTCAGAAGCTTTGCAATTTTAAGAGTGCTGCATCCCTCTGCAAGATATCTCACTATTTTTGACTTTTCTGAGCCTGTCAAGTCCTTCTTTTGACCCATTTTGCCAAAGGAAAGGAAGTTGCCTAATAATTATGCACACCTGATATAGGGTGTTGATGTCATTAGACCACACCCCTTCTCATTACAGAGATGCACAACACCTAATATGCTTAATTGGTAGTAGGCTTTCAAGCCTATACAGCTTGGAGTAAGACAACATGCATAAAGAGGATGATGTGGTCAAAATACTCATTTGCCTAATAATTCTGCACGTAGTGTATATATATATTTTTTTTTTGTTAAATACGCCCCTATACGCTTTCACCAGAAATAACTGCAACAGTGCATATTTTTTTTTTTCTTATTTTACTGAAATACGCCCCTATACGCTTTCATCAGAATTAACTGCAGAAATGCACTGAGAATATATTTTTCTTTTTTTACTGTAATACGCCCCTATACGCTTTCACCAGAAATAACTGCAACAGTGCAGTGTGTATATATTTTTCTTATTTTACTGAAATATGCCCCTATACGCTTTCAATAGTAATAACTTCAAAAGTGAAATGCATATATATTTCTCTTGTCGTACTGAATAAGATACTAAGATAATAGCCACTAAAGGCTTTCAACATAACACCTGCAGCTCAATAACAAAAAGCTGGAATGACAGAGCTGTCTAATGACTATTTGGATCCCCAAATAATCGTTCCCTGCACATGTAAATCACTTTCCTATCAATATCCCTAGCTCCTTCAGACGTCTCTCCCTGCACTAAGATGCTGGGAAATAAGTCCCTCCTATCCTTTCCCTCCACTTATAAATCCTTTTTTCCGTTTTTTTTTTTTAAACATAGATGTTTTTCCAATAGCTGTCCCTAGCGCCTTCACACATCTGTCCCTGCACTCTGAACGCTGGAAAATGGCAGAATCTAAAATGGCTGCCGTATTTATAGGGCTGTGACATCACAGGGCTGGCTGCTGATTGGCTGCATGCAGGCATGTCATTCTGGGTGATCCCACCTTCCCAGCGTTCCATACCCCATGTCCTCAGTCCTCACACATGTAGCTGC
This sequence comes from Bufo bufo, assembly GCF_905171765.1. NCBI lineage: Eukaryota > Metazoa > Chordata > Amphibia > Anura > Bufonidae > Bufo > Bufo bufo. Next base: position 238,550,509 of record NC_053392.1, read on the forward strand.
CATTTTAGGAAAATTGCGATTTGTTACCACGAAGCGCGAGGAAATTCGCATTTGTTGCAAATAGAATTTTTCCTGAAATTCTAAATGAATTCCACTTCGTCAGCTTCGATTCGCTCATCTCTAGTCCTGATGCTTTACCACTGCAACCACCTTACCATATTATCCCTTCCCACTGCCAGGCAACTAACTGCAAATGCACCAACATAAAATAAAAATATTCATTTATTTGAGTTAAAGTCTCCCCCAAGAGAAGCATGGCCTGGAACTGGAATTTCCAAAGTTTCCATGATAATCTGTCCCTGGATAATCCCTTAATTTGTTAATTTACCAAAATCCTAACAGAATAAAGAAAGCAAGCTTGATATATTGGTAAGAAGGTAGCAACTCACTGGGCTGAAATCGCACTATGCTCAGTCCAGTGTGATGTTGCAAAGAATTTGTACATTATGTTATCATTTTAATTAAGAGGTAGACACAGGGGCAGGGATCAGTGTGATAATAATGGAGTAAAATGTAATTTCAGCAGGAGATGATAGAATAACAAGTAAGCAAACAGAATATGAAATAAATTGGTTTAACAGAATGTCCTTTACTTGATGCAAAAAATAATGAATATTATTTACATGGACAAACCTGCTTAAATGTGTCTGCTTTAAATAATTTGTCCTATGCCATAATAAATCAAGCTATTCTTTATTAACTGTAAACCAATGAGGACGGCTGAACAAGAATCCAACGGGCTAGAGAATCCCCCCTAAAAATTGTGCATACTATGCAATGGAGGAGTCACTCAATGTAGCTGACATTACCTGAACAACATATGTAACGGTTTCAGGGCTTTCAATAGTAGGAGTAACAACACCCCAATTTAAAATCTAGCTTGTGCATGTCACCTCACCAGAGAGGCTACCGTAGGTCCATCTGAGCTATACCAAAGTCACAAGTCCAAGGCATTGGTATTGTTTAAACTCAAAATCCAAATAGCAGTTGAGGTTATAGTCCACCAACATGCCCAGTGACAGAACCTGTGCACATATTTATACAGAGTATGACATCATCATGGTGGGACGCACATACTGCACTGTGGCAGATGCCACACTAAGTAAACTGGAACCCCTCTGTGTGTGTGTATATATATTTATATCCATTGTAAAACATGTTTTGTTACCTCATACCCAGGGGCACTGCTAGGGTCTCAAAAGATCTGGGGCCCAAGCCCCAATGCAAATGGCCCAATTTTCTAAGTCGACCAACGATACCCCCCTCCCTCTGCAAACACTAACACTGAAGACATTTTACTGTACTTGCTATACAGCAGTACATACCTCTCACATCCAGTGCCTCCCAGGTGACGTCTCCTCTGTTCGGTTTGGACAACTTCTCTCAGCCATGCCTCATCTCTGCAGAGTGTGACACACATACATCTTAGGCCTCTTTCACACTTGCGTTGTTGGGATCCGGCATGCACTTCCGTTGCCGGAGGTGCCTGCCGGATCTGTAACAACGCAAGTGTACTGAAAGCATTTGAAGACGGAACCGTCTTCCAAATGCTTTCAGTGTTACTATGGCACCCAGGACGCTATTAAAGTCCTGGTTGCCATAGTAGGAGCGGGGAGCGGGGGAGCGGTATACTTACAGTCCGTGCGGCTCCCCGGGCGCTCCAGAATGACGTCAGAGCGCCCCATGCGCATGGATGACGTGATCCATGTGATCACGTCATCCATGCGCTTGGGGCGCCCTGACGTCACTCTGGAGCGCCCGGGGAGCCGCACGGACGGTAAGTATGCTGCTCCCCCGCTCCCCGCTACACTTACCATGGCTGTCAGGACTTTAGCGTCCCGGCAGCCATGGTAACCACTCTGAAAAAGCTAAATGTCGGGTCCGGCAATGCGCCGAAACTACGTTTAGCTTAAGGCGGGTCCGGATCAATGCCTTTCAATGGGCATTGATCCCGGATCCGGCCTTGCGGCAAGTCTTCAGGATTTTTGGCCGGAGCAAAAAGTGCAGCATGCTGCGGTATTTTCTCCGGCCAAAAAACGTTCCGTACCGGAACTGAAGACATCCTGATGCATCCTGAACGGATTACTCTCCATTCAGAATGCATTAGGATAATCCTGATCAGGATTCTTCCGGCATAGAGCCCCGACGACGGAACTCTATGCCGGAAGACAATAACGCAGGTGTGAAAGAGCCCTTAGCTTCCTCACTTTTCTGTACCACCAAATACTATCCTGAAGAAAAATGAGTACCATACAGATAATCTTCCCCATAGTAATAGTGCTCCTCATAGTCCCTCCAATAGTAATTCCCTTCTAGAATGCCCTCATTAGTAATACTGCCCCCTACAGTGCCCGCAAAAGTGACAGTGCTCACCAAGAGTGCCCCCATTAGTAATACTGCCCCCTACAGTGCCCCCAACAGTGATAATGCTCCCAAAGAATGCCTCCATCAGTAAAAGAGCTCTCCAGTATTAATAATGCCCTTACAGAGGCTCCAGTAGAAATAAGGCCCCCTTATTGTTCCCCCAGTGGTAATAAAGCTCTCTGCAGACCCCTCAGTAGTAATAAGACCCCCCATAGTGTTCTTAGTAGAAATAATGCAGATCTATAAGTCCCTCCTATAGAGCCCCCAGTAGTAATAAGAACGCCTAATATCCCCTGGATTTAAAATGCACCCCCAGTGCCCCCAATATTTATAATGCCCCCTACTGTTATAATGCTCACTCCGAAGTGCCCAAGTATTTATATTGCCCCATACTGTTATAATGCCCCTACAGTGCCCCCAATATTTATATTGTCCCCTACTGTTATAATGCTCGCCCTGAAGTGCCCCCAGTATTTATATTCCCCCCAGCAGTGCCCCTGTATTTATATTCCTTAGTTTAATGTCCTCAGAAATTATAATTCCTCAGCCCCTCCACCATACAGTCCCATGTAAATAGCATTATTTCCCTCCCTCCGCCATAGAATCCCATGTGAATACCATCACACCAGCTCTCCTGCCCCTTCCAATATACAGTCCCAAGTAAATAACATCACCCCCTCCCCGATCGCCTTCAACATACAGTCCCGTGTAAAGAACATCACCCCCTCCCAAAGCCACCTTCAACATACAGTCCCATGTAAATAACATCACCCCCTTAATATTCTGTCCCAGGTAAATAACATTACTTCCTCCCCCAGACACCTTCAACATACAGTCCCATGTAAATAAAATCACCCCCTTCCCAGCTACCTCTAACATGCAGTCCCATGTAAATAACATTACCCCTCAACATTCAATCCCATGTAAATAATATCACTCCCTCCCACAGCCACCTTTAACTAATTGCCCCATGTAAATAACATCACGGTGCCCCAGCCACCTCCAACATGCATTCCCATGTAAATAACATCACCCCCTCAACTTTCAGTCCATGTAAATAACATCACTCCACCCCACTGTCCCATGTAAATAACTTCCCTCCATTCAGCTCTAACATACAGTCCCAGTTAAATAACTACAACTCCCAACATTGCTCTGCCTCTCACACTGAGTAATCTACTCCTTCACTTACCTCTCCTCATGTAGCAGACCTCACCAGAGCTTCTTCCCAGGACTTCTCTTAACTGCTGAGCTGTCCTCTCCTGCACTGGTCACATGATGGTGACATCATTGCAGGTCCTTTTCAGCTACTGCGTTAAGAACTGATCACATGGACTGTGATGTCATCACAGGTCCTTCAGCTCTTGCAGGGCATTAGATTCAATTGTATTGCTGTCCTGAGGATGGCAATAAAGTTATATCTAGCTGGCAGGCAGGACATTCGCGGCCTGGGACAAAACATCAGGGTCCCAGACCCCGAATGTTTTAACCTAGCAACACCCCTGCTCATACCTCATATTATGCACTAGATATGGGCCCTATGCATATAATTATTGCACCACATGATGTTACCCTTTGACCCAGGATATAGATCTCGCTATGATAATGTCATACTTTAGAAATGTGCAGATGTTATGTGGGTGGGCATGCTTGATAAAGACTATCTGTAGCTGAAATGTTGCTGATTGGTGGAATTAAAGCTCACTTCTTTTAATCACAACTTGGATTTTACGCGCTGTTACTATCAATATCTTGATACTACCAATATCTTGAAAAGTCCTATATGTAGACTCACTAAAAGTGCTCCATGGTATGGAGACTTATTGACAATGCTCCATGGGAAACAAATAGGAAGAGGTATATCCCATGGAAAAAGAACTATCTCGCCAGCCTCTTTAACCCCTTAAGGACCGGGCTCATTTTCACCTTAAGGACCAGGCCATTTTTTGGAAATCTGACCAGTGTCACTTTAAGTGCTAATAACTTTAATACGCTTTGACTTATCCAGGCCGTTCTGAGATTGTTTTTTCGTCACATATTGTACTTCATGACACTGGTAAAATGAAGTCAAAAAAATTATTTTTTTTGCACAAAAAAATACTTAATTTACCAAACATTTGGAAAAATTTGCAAATTTCAAAGTTTCAGTTTCTCTACTTCTGTAATACATAGTAATACCCAAAAAAATTGCGATGACTTTACATTCCCCATATGTCTACTTCATGCTTGAATTGTTTTGGGAATGATATTTTATTTTTTGGGGATGTTATAAGGCTTAGAAGTTTAGAAGCAAATCTTGAAATTTTTCCGAAATTTACAAAAACTCAATTTTTAGGGACCAGTTCAGGTTTGAAATCACTTTGCGAGGCTTACATAATAGAAACCACCCAAAAATGACCCCATCTAAGAAACTACACCCCTCAAGGTATTCAAAACTGATTTTGCATACATTGTTAACCCTTTAGGTGTTGCACAAGAGTTATTGGCAAATGGGGAGGAAATTTGAGAATTTCATTTTTTTTGTCTAATTTTTCATTTTAACCCATTTTTTCCACTAACAAAGCAAGGGTTAACAGCCAAACAAGACTGTATCTTTATTGCCCTGACTCTGCCGTTTACAGAAACACCCAATATGTGGCCGTAAACTACTGTACGGCCACACAGCGGGGCGTAGAGTGAAAGGTGCGCCGTTTGGTTTTTGGAAGGCAGATTTTTATGGACTGGTTTATTTACACCATGTCCCATTTGAAGCCCCCTGATGCACCCCTAGAGGAGAAACTCCCTAAAAGTGACCCCATCTAAGAAACTACACCCCTCAAGGTATTCAAAACTGATTTTACATACGTCGTTAACCCTTTAGGTGTTGCACAAGAGTTATTGGCAAATGGAGATGAAATTTGAGAATTTCATTTTTTTGCCTAATTTTCAATTTTAACCCATTTTTTCCACTAACAAAGCAAGGGTTAACAGCCAAACAAAACTGTATCTTTATTGCCCTGACTCTTCTGTTCACAGAAACACCCCATATGTGGCCGTAAACTACTGTACGGCCACACAGCGGGGCGTAGAGTGAAAGGTGCGCCGTTTGGTTTTTGGAGGGCTAATTTTGCTGGACTGTTTTTTTGACACCATGTCCCATTTGAAGCCCCCCTGATGCACCCCTGGAATAGAAACTCCATAAAAGTGACCCCATCTAAGAAACTACACCCCTCAAGGTATTCAAAACTGATTTTACAAACTTTGTTAACCCTTTAGGTGTTGCACAAGATTTAATGGAAAATAGAGACACAATTTCAAAATTTCACATTTTTGGCAGATTTTCCATTTTAATATTTTTTTTCCAGTTACAAAGCAAGGGTTAACAGCCAAACCAAACTCAATATTTATGGCCCTGATTCTGTAGTTTACAGAAACACCCCATATGTGGTCGTAAACCGCTGTACGGGCACACGGCATGGCGCAGAAGGAAAGGAATGCCATACGGTTTTTGGAAGGCAGGTTTTGCTGGACTGTTTTTTTTGACACCATGTCCCATTTGAAGCCCCCCTGATGCACCCCTAGAGTAGAAACTCCATAAAAGTGACCCCATCTAAGAAACTACACCCCTCAAGGTATTCAAAACTGATTTTACAAACTTTGTTAACCCTTTAGGTGTTGCACAAGATTTAATGGAAAATAGAGACACAATTTCAAAATTTCACATTTTTGGCAGATTTTCCATTTTAATATTTTTTTTTTTCCAGTTACAAAGCAAGGGTTAACAGCCAAACAAAACTCATTATTTATGGCCCTGATTCTGTAGTTTACAGAAACACCCCATATGCGGTTGTAAACCGCTTTACGGGCACACGGCAGGGCGCAGAAGGAAAGGAACGCCATACGGTTTTTGGAAGGCAGATTTTGCTGGACTGGTTTTTTTGACACCATGTCCCATTTGACGCCCCACCCGATGCACCCCTAGCGTAGAAACTCCAAAAAAGTGACCCCATTTTAGAAACGGCAGGATAGGGTGGCAGTTTTGTTGGTACTAGTTTAGGGTACATATGATTTTTGGTTGATCTATATTACACTTTTTGTGCGGCAAGGTAACAAGAAATAGCTTTATTGGCACGTTTTTTTTTTTTGTTATTTACAACTTTCATCTGACAGGTTAGATCATGTGGTAATTTTATAGAGCAGGTTGTCACGGACGCGGCGATACCTAATATGTATACAATTTTTTTTATTTATGTAAGTTTTATACAATAACTTCATTTTTAAAACCAAAAAAATGTTTTAGTGTCTCCATAGTCTAAGAGCCATAGTTGTTTCAGTTTTTGGGCGATTATCTTGAGTAGGGTCTCATTTTTTGCGGGATGAGATGACGGTTTGATTGGCACTATTTTGGGGTTCATATGACTTTTTGATCGCTTGCTATTACACTTTTTGTGACGTAAGATGGCAAAAAATTGCTTTTTTTACACCGTTTTTTTTTTTTTTTTTTTTTACGGTGGTCACCTGAGGGGTTAGGTCATGTGATATTTTTATAGAGCCGGTCGATACGGATGCGGCGATACCTAATATGTATACTTTATTTTTATTTATGTAAGTTTTACACAATGATTTCATTTTTGAAACAAAAAAAAAAATCATGTTTTAGTGTTTCCATAGTCTAAGAGCCATAGTTTTTTTAGTTTTTGGGCGATTATCTTGAAGAGGGTCTCATTTTTTGCGGGATGAGATGACGGTTTGATTGGTACTATTTTGGCGTACATGCGACTTTTTTGATCACTTTTATTACCTTTTTTGGGAAGTAAGGTGGGCAAAATTTCAATTTTCTCATAGTTTTTATTTTTTTATTTTTATGGCGTTCACCATGTGGGGAAAATAACATGACTGTTTTTTAGATCAGGTCGTTACGGACGCGGCGATACCTAATATGTGTAGTTTATTTCATTTTTTTAATTTTTATTCAGTGATAAATGTTTTTTTTTTTATCTTAACTTTTTTCACTTTTTTTTACATTTTTTTGACCCAGACCCACTTGGTTCTTGAAGATCCAGTGGGTCTGATGTCTGTATAATACAGTACAGAACAATATATATATTGTACTGTACTGTATGTTACTTACACTGAACAGATCTATGCTTTTAGCAAAGATCTGTTCAGCACCATGGACAGCAGAACGCCTGAGCAGGCGTCCTGTTGCCATGGGAACCTTCCCCGTCTGCCACAACTTCGCAGATGGGGAAGGGTAAGCACAGGGCTGAGGGGGGCTGTCGGGGGGCTCTCTCCCTCTCCATCGGGGGGCTGCAAAGGCACAGCAGCCCCCCAATGGAGAGGGAGGGAGCTCCCTGACCGATGACAGTTAACTTTTTCCATACAGCGGTCCGTACGGACCGCGGTATGGAAAGGGTTAAACGGCTGACATCTGCACAGATGTCAGCCGTTTATACCAGGGTGCCAGCAATGTGCTGGCACCCTGGTATACCCACTAGAAGCCATCGATCATTCATGGGGAGGCGGACGGGGGATCGCGATCCCGCCTGCCGCACCGCCCGCCTCCCGCAACGCCCCCACCGCATGCGACACCCCCCCCCGCACCACCCGTCGGCATCAAATCGTGCAGGGGTGCAGGTGGGGGGTGAAAAATATTGATTTTAGGCACTGTAAAGTTTCTGATCAGAAACTGCAAAAAGCGCAGCAAACCGCAGGTCTGAATTGACCTGCGGTTTGCTGCGATCGCCGACACGGGGGGGTCACATGACCCCCCCTGGCGTTGTGACAGGATGCTGGCTGAATGATTTCAGCCGGCATCCTGTTCAGATTAACCCCTGGGGCGCCGGAATGCCTATTTAAAGTTAGGACGTACCGATACGTCCTTGGTCCTTAAGGACTCGGGAAATAGGGCGTACCGGTACGTCCTATGTCCTTAAGGGGTTAAAGAGATTGAAAACACTGCCTAAGCTTCCTCTAAGGCATCGCACTGAGCCAGCCAAAATCCTACTCTGTACTGATGAGGAGCGAAACAGCTGTCTACGAATGGATATCTGGCTTGGCTATATTGCCTTTTCAAATCCCAAGACTTGTTGGAAAGTTGGATCTTCACTCATAGGGAGCCACTTTTAATAGTTGGAGCTGGTAAGATATTTCCTTTTTATTATAAAAATATTTTTGATAGAATACATCAGTTGTATATCTTGATTAAAAAAGGACAAAGCTATGTATGCTATCTCATCTACCTATTCTTATGTGTGTTTCATAATTTGCTTTGTATGATACATGAGACTGTAGAGAGCCCAAGATCAACTGTGAATATTGAAAATGTGGCTAAATGCAGAAAATGTAATTGCATTAAACCTCTAAGGGTACTTTCACAATAGCGTTTTTCCAGATGACACCGGAGAGACGGATCCGGTATTGCAATGCATTTCTCAGACGGATCCGCATCCGGATCCATCTGACAAATGTCATCAGTTTGTCTCCGGATTGCAACAGAACTGCCTGCCGGAATCCTCTGCCACAAGTGTGAAAGTACCCTAATATGTTACTGTGACTGAGCTTGATGATGATCTACTTGTCAAAACCTTAAAGAGGTTTCCATTATATATATATATATATATATATATATATATATACTGTAACCTTTTTATGAAGATAGATTTTTTAATACAATAAGATTCATTTTCACATGAATGCTACTCTCATCTCTACTCCATTTTGTGGCAATTTGCTGCAGTTATGTGTAATAATTGCATCCATGAGTGCTGAAGATGCAGGGCTTAGCCTTTAAAATGTCTACCCTTTTTACACTCTCACTGGGTGCCAATTACTTTTATGTATGGACTTCTAGATTTGCAACAAATATACAACCATTTGCTAGATAATTGGAAACTGTCATTACAAGTCGTACATGATGCAGCAGTAAAATTCAAGCAAAACTTAAACCTAACGATATCTTTTTATATGGTGGAGAGGAGAAGTAAAAATGCACTGAGAGTCATACAAAACGCACAGCTACCAGTTTATTTACTGGGTAATTACGTGAGAGTAGTCCTCATTTTAACACTGCTCAACTTCCTTTTTAAAGTATAAAACAAACTGGATAGCAACATGACCTTGGCGAACAGTACACATAGAACTTTTCGAGCTAACTCAGAAAGGAAGTAGTGCTAATCTGTACATTTACTTTTATTACAGATCTCTACAGCTCTGACAAAAAGAACTACTGCTTTTATAAACTCCTTTATTACATAGACTCAAAACTAAGTGTGCACTTTCTTTATGAAAAAAAAAAAAAGCTTGTTGGTCCTTTTGATTTTTCTGTTACATTGTTCACTGTGCAGAAAAAAATATTTTTCTGCTTTAACAGTTTAGGCATTTTCAGATACAGTAATACAAATTATGTTTACTTTTGTATTGTTTATTTCTAGATGTAAAATTAGGAAGGGGGGTAATTTGGATTTTTAATAGTAGACTAAGTGTCCTTCATAGAATACATATGGAGACAGCAAATTCTGCTCCTTAACTCTTACTCACCCAGTCAGAAGCACCATATAAAAGATTATAGAGGAGTACAGAACAGTATAGATGTGAATAAAGCACTTCCTCCTTTCTCCATAGCCATCTATGCAATGATGCAATCTGATCTTTCAATGAGCAGTCAGTCCACCTCATAAGATGGATTTCTCACAAAGTTGACAGAAAAATTTAGTTTTAGAAAAACATGAGAGAAAACAGCTGATTACTAACAGCATTTTCTTTGATAAAATGTTCACCTCTACTATTGCTTTATGCATAGATGTGTATAATGAGAACATTTTACTTGTTTTTTTTTTATAAATGATTAGTAACGTTGTAGCATATCTTTTCAGAGAAAGGCGATTCCTTCTCCTCTTACCAGGCCCCCCTCTTGCTCCACCCCCTTTACTAACTCACCATTCACTGTTTAGATTCATATTTGGATGCATACTCAATGAAGGATCAGATTATATAGAAGTCTATGGAAGGGGAGGGTATAAGAAGAGGAAAAGGAAAAGGAAAGTTTGAATTGATTTACTGTCTGAATTAACTTCTGTACTCACATCTAAACTGCTTAGTTGTGCTTTACAATGTCCTCGATTACTGCTCCTGCTTATGAGAGTGTACTACATAGAGTTAGAAAGCAGGATTCTCTGTTTAACTATGTCCTGTGTTTGGGCAGACATGGAACCAGTTAATGTCTGCGCACTAGCCAAATAACACTGAGAATTACAGACATACAGTAGAACTGCTAAAAATGGCAGATAGAAAGTGTTATCCCTCATGTGAAATGACAGAATTTAAAGTAATAAAAATAAAAACTATACAAATTTGGTATCGGCGTAATCGTATTGAGCCACAGAATAAACACATCATGTCATGTTTAATGCAAATTCAATGCCATAATGTAAAAACTCAAAAAACCTTTGGAGAATTGATTTATTTATTTTTTAACATGAAAAAAATGCATCTTGGCCTGCAAAAAAAAAATATGCTAATAAGCATATGACTATGTGAATGGAAAAATAAAAGTTATGGCTATTGGAATGTGGGGAGCAAAAAAAAAAAATTATGAAAATAGGCTCAGCCCTTAACCGCTTCCGGACCGCCTAACGCAGGATCGCGTTCTGGAGGCGGCTCACTCAGGCAGAGTCACGCATCTACGCGTCATCTCGCGAGACGCGCACACGGGCGCGCGCGTTCACACGGGCGCGCGCGTTCACAGGAACTGCAGGTAAGCGAGTGGATGTACAGCCTGCCAGCGGCGATCGTTCGCTGGCAGGCTGTAGATGCGATTTTTTTTAACCCCTAACAGGTATATTAGACGCTGTTTTGATAACAGCGTCTAATATACCTGCTACCTGGTCCTCTGGTGGTCCCTTTTGCTTGGATCGACCACCAGAGGACAAAGGCAGCTCTGTAATAAGTAGCACCAAGCACCACACTACACTACACCCCCCCTGTCACTTATTAAACCCTTATTAACCCCTCATCACCCCATATAGACTCCCTGATCACTCCCCTGTCATTGATCACCCCCCTGTAAGGCTCCATTCAGACGTCCGTATGTGTTTTACGGATCCATGGATCGGATCCGCAAAACACATATGGACGTCTGAATGGAGCCTTACAGGGGGTGATCAATGACAGGGGGGTGATCACCCCATATAGACTCCCTGATCACCCCCCTGTCATTGATCACCCGTGTCATTGATCACCCCCCTGTAAGGCGATCATTCGCTGGCAGGCTGTAGATGCGATTTTTTTTAACCCCTAACAGGTATATTAGACGCTGTTTTGATAACAGCGTCTAATATACCTGCTACCTGGTCCTCTGGTGGTCCCTTTTGCTTGGATCGACCACCAGAGGACAAAGGCAGCTCTGTAATAAGTAGCACCAAGCACCACACTACACTACACCCCCCTGTCACTTATTAACCCCTTATTAACCCCTGATCACCCCATATAGACTCCCTGATCACTCCCCTGTCATTGATCACCCCCCTGTAAGGCTCCATTCAGACGTCCGTATGTTCTTTACGGATCCATGGATCGGATCCGCAAAACACATATGGACGTCTGAATGGAGCCTTACAGGGGGGTGATCAATGACAGGGGGGTGATCACCCCATATAGACTCCCTGATCACCCCCCTGTCATTGATCACCCCCTGTCATTGATCACCCCCCTGTAAGGCGATCATTCGCTGGCAGGCTGTAGATGCGATTTTTTTTAACCCCTAACAGGTATATTAGACGCTGTTTTGATAACAGCGTCTAATATACCTGCTACCTGGTCCTCTGGTGGTCCCTTTTGCTTGGATCGACCACCAGAGGACACAGGCAGCTCTGTAATAAGTAGCACCAAGCACCACACTACACTACACCCCCCCTATCACTTATTAACCCCTATATTAACCCCTGATCACCCCATATAGACTCCCTGATCACCCCCCTGTCATTGATCACCCCCCTGTAAGGCTCCATTCAGACGTCCGTATGTGTTTTACGGATCCATAGATCGGATCCGCAAAACACATATGGACGTCTGAATGGAGCCTTACAGGGGGGTGATCAATGACAGGGGGTGATCAGGGAGTCTATATGAGGTGATCACCCCCCTGTCATTGATCACCCCCCTGTAAGGCTCCATTCAGACGTCCGTATGTGTCTTGAAAAAAAAAAAAAAAAAGAATTTTTTCGCTAACTTGTGTTAAAAAAAAAAATCTTCTATGAACTCGCCATGCCCCTCACGGAATACCTTGGGGTGTCTTCTTTCCAAAATGGGCTCACATGTGGGGTATTTAAACTGCCCTGGCATTTTAGGGGCCTTAAAGCGTGAGAAGAAGTATGGGATCCAAATGTCTAAAAATGCCCTCCTAAAAGGTACTCATTGGAATTCGGACCCCTTTGCTCACCTAGGCTGCAAAAAAGTTTCACACATGTGGTATCGCCATACTCAAGAGAAGTTGGGCAATGTGTTTTGGGGTGTCCTTTTACATATACCCATGCTGGGTGAGATAAATATCTCGGTCAAATGCCAACATTGTATAAAAAAATGGGAAAAGTTGTCTTTTAGAGAGATATTTATCTCACCCAGCATGGGTATATGTAGAAAGACACCCCAAAACACATTTCCCACCTTCTCCTGAGTACGGCGATACCACATGTGTGACACTTTTTTGCAGCCTAGGTGGGCAAAGGGGCCCACATTCCAAAGAGCACCTTTAGGATTTTACAGGGCATTTTTTACACATTTTTATTTCAAACTACTTCTCACGCATTAGGGCCCCTAAAATGCCAGGGCAGTATTACTACCCCACAAGTGACCCCATTTTGGAAGGAAGACACCCCAAGGTATTCCGTGAGGAGCATGGCGAGTTCCTAGAATTTTTTATTTTTTGTCACAAGTTAGCGGAACATTATGATTTTTTTTTTCTTACAAAGTCTCATATTCCACTAACTTGTGACAAAAAATAAAAAACTTCCATAAACTCACTATGCCCATCACGAAATACCTTGGGGTGTCTTCTTTCCAAAATGGGGTCACTTGTGGGGTAGTTATACTGCCCTGGCATTTTAGGGGCCCTAATGCGTGAGAAGTAGTTTGAAATCAAAATGTGTAAAAAATGCCCTGTGAAATCCTAAAGGTGCTCTTTGGAATGTGGGCCCCTTTGCCCACCTAGGCTGTAAAAAAGTGTCACACATGTGGTATTGCCATACTCAGGAGAAGTTGGGCAATGTCTTTTGGGGTGTCTTTCTACATATACCCATGCTGGGTGATAGAAATATCTCTCTAAAAGACAACTTTTCCCATTTTTTTTATACAAAGTTGTCATTTGACAGAGATATTTATCTCACCCAGCATGGGCATGTGTAAAAAGACACCCCAAAACACATTGCCCAACTTCTCCTGAGTACAGCGATACCACATGTGTGACACTTTTTTGCAGCCTAGGTTGGCAAAGGGGCCCACATTCCAAAGAGCACCTTTAGGATTTCACAGGGCATTTTTTACACATTTTGATTTCAAACTACTTCTCACGCATTAGGGCCCCTAAAATGCCAGGGCAGTATAACTACCCCACAAGTGACCCCATTTTGGAAAGAAGACACCCCAAGGTATTTCGTGATGGGCATAGTGAGTTCATGGAAGTTTTTATTTTTTGTCACAAGTTAGTGGAATATGAGACTTTGTAAGGAAAAAAAAATAAAAAATAAATCATCATTTTCCGCTAACTTGTGACAAAAAATAAAAAGTTCTATGAACTCACTATGCCCATCAGCGAATACCTTAGGGTGTCTACTTTCCGAAATGGGGTCATTTGTGGTGTTTTTCTACTGTCTGGGCATTGTAGAACCTCAGGAAACATGACAGGTGCTCAGAAAGTCAGAGCTGCTTTAAAAAGCTGAAATTCACATTTTTGTACCATAGTTTGTAAACGCTATAACTTTTACCCAAACCATTTTTTTTTACCCAAACATTTTTTTTTTTATCAAAGACATGTAGAACAATAAATTTTGAGAAAAATTTATATAGAAATGTAGTTTAAAAAAAAAAAATTACAACTAAAAGTGAAAAATGTCATTTTTTTTGCAAAAATGTGGGTAAATTTCGATTGATAACAAAAAAGTAAAAATGTCAGCAGCAATGAAATACCACCATGTAAGCAGTATGCAATCCAGCAGCAGTGGCCATGCTTGCATACTATAGGAAAAAGATTCGGTCTATGCGCACTCCCACAGTCCAGGCCACAAAATGTGGATAGATTATGGGAAAAATATAGTGTTTTCTGTATTCAAATTTTTTCCCTATATCTGGCTCTGACAACCACCCAATGTATTGAAGCTCAGATCACACAATTCACGGATTGCACCGTTGACAGGAAAAATGTGGATAGATTATGGGGAAAAAAATAGTGTTTTCTGTATTCAAATGTTTTCCCTATATATGTCCCTGACAACCAAACAAGGTATTGCAGCGCAGATCTGACAACTCACGGATGACACCGTTTACAGCAAAAATGTGGTTAGATTAGGGGGAAAAAAATAGTTTTTTCTGTATTCAAATTTTTCCCTATATCTGGCCCTGACAACCACACAATGTATTGAAGCGCAGATCACACAATTCACGGATTGTACCGTTGACAGCAAAAATGTGGATAGATGATGGAAAATAAAATAGTGTTTTCTGTATTTTAATTTGTTCCCTATATCTAGCCCTGACAACCACACAAGGTATTGCAGTGCAGATCTGACAGCTCACGGATGACACCATATACAGCAAAAATGTGGATAGATTATGGGAAAAAAACTTATTGTTTTACTATTATTTTTCTCATCTCTGCCCCTGACACACAGAAGGTATTGCACAGATGTCAAAAGTCACTGCAGACACCCTCTGTAAAGAAAAATAATCACTATTTTGCAAAGTACTACTTTGCTAAAATAAATTGCTGCCAACCACACACAATAGTCCTTAAAAGGATTTTTGGGTCTTTGAAACGTTATTCACTTGAATAAATTACGATCACAAACTCCCTACACTATCTGTCCCTTCCTAAGCGCAGCTATCCCTGACTCGCAATGAGCCGAACCAGCGTCATCAGGTGCTGTAATGCGGCCATCCAATCACTGTAATGCCAGCAGCCAACATGGCTACTGGCATTACAGTGATGGCAGTACTTACCTGCAGCGAAACGTGCGCGGAGGAGACTCGAACTAGTATTCGGCTGAGCATGCTCGCTCATCACTAGTCGCCGCTGAACGTCAGCAAGGCGAGCCATGGCCGTGTAAGATCTTCTAAAATGGCGAGAGATTTTCCTGGCCTGCCGCAAGACGTCCTGGACCCCGGGGTATTTGGCAACGAATCGCTGCACGACTAAATTCAGGACGTGTGCCATGCACGGCACGTGTGTCATTTAGCCCTGCTTCAGCGCGCTCAGCAGATTGGCACCGTTGTCGCACACCACTTTACCAACTGTCAAATTGAGTGGGACTAGCCACTGATCAGCCTGTGAACGCAGAGCTGAAAGTAGTGCAGGACCGGTGTGGCTCTTGGCTTCCAGGCACAACAGCTGCAGCACAGCATGGCAACGTCTCACCTGGCACGTCGAATAGGTTTCGGGGAGCTTGGGGGGCGCAGCGGAAGAGGCGGTTGCAGTGGGAAAGGAGGAGTGTCACGGCTGTATGTGAGCAACAATAGTATACACAGTAAAAGAGCTACTGACCGGACCCAAACTAGGGAGGATAAAGGGTGACCCCTGTCAGACCCTCAAAGCTCTCCCTAAGCTGCTAAAGCACATGCCCGGATCCAAATGGCGGAACGAGGCATGTCCACGTACCTAAGACTGATGACCACTGTAACCCCTACAATAGTGGAAGGGGCACGGCCACCGGTGCCCTACTCAGTATATGGAGGGAACCGTGGCCACCTCAGATCCAGTCAGAAAATAATCAGGTACACAACAATGTCTGTACACTTAGCTGAAGGTGTTGCAGCCGCAGA
Source organism: Bufo bufo (assembly GCF_905171765.1). NCBI lineage: Eukaryota > Metazoa > Chordata > Amphibia > Anura > Bufonidae > Bufo > Bufo bufo. The sequence continues at coordinate 238,566,880 of NC_053392.1, forward strand.
GAAGACGGATCCAAGGACAGCTGGCAATATCCGGAGTGCTTGCTGCAGCAGAACACAGGTCCAGTGAACTGATAGCTACAAGTGAAGATACTAAAGCAAGAGCTACAACTGAAATGAGAACTATAATCCACGCCCTACAATAGGAGGAGGGGTGATATAAAGAGAGGGAAATCAAACGCATGAGGAACAGCTGGGAGGAAGGAAACCAAAAGTAAACAGAGCAGTGAGAACTCCTCCCAGCTCTAGTAGTGACATCATCACAGGGGTGGAGAAACAGAGCTGTGAGAACATCCCAAAGCTCTGGTAGTGACAGTACCCCCCCTCTACGGGTGGACTCCGGACACCCAGGACCCACCTTCTCAGGATTAGCCCTATGAAATGCCCTGATGAGGCGAGTGGCTTTAATGTCCGACACCGGAACCCACATCCTCTCCTCAGGACCATAACCCTTCCAATGAACGAGGTACTGAAGAGAACCGCGGACAATGCGAGAGTCCACAATTCTGGAAACCTCAAACTCCAGATTGCCATCAACCAAAATTGGAGGAGGAGGCAAAGAGGAGGGTACCGTGAGCTGGACATATGGTTTTAAGAGAGATCTGTGAAATACATTATGTATCTTCCAAACCCGTGGAAGATCAAGACGGAAGGCAACAGGATTGATGACTGACAAGATTTTATAAGGCCCAATAAACTTGGGACCCAATTTCCAGGAGGGAACCTTCAGTTTAATATTTCTTGTAGACAACCACACCAGATCACCCACATTCAGGTCCGGACCAGGCACACGTCTCTTATCAGCCACACGCCTATACCTCTCACTCATCTTTTTAAGATTACTCTGAATCTTTTGCCAAATGGTAGACAAAGACGAGGAAAATCTCTCCTCCTCAGGTAAACCAGAAAGAGCCCCTCCCGAGAATGTCCCAAACTGCGGATGGAACCCATATGCACCAAAGAATGGTGACTTATCAGAAGATTCCTGACGACGGTTGTTCAGAGCAAACTCAGCAAGAGGGAGAAATGAACACCAATCCTCCTGGTTCTCTGCCACAAAACAGCGCAAATATGTCTCCAGATTCTGATTGAGGCGCTCAGTCTGACCATTCGACTGCGGGTGAAAAGCAGAAGAGAAGGACAGCTGAACCCCCAGGCGAGAACAGAAAGCCTTCCAGAACCTGGACACAAACTGCGTGCCTCTATCGGAAACAATATCAGAGGGAATGCCGTGCAATTTAACAATATGGTCGACAAAAGCTTGCGCCAACGTTTTAGCATTGGGTAAACCAGGGAAAGGTTCGAAATAAGCCATCTTGCTAAAACGGTCCACCACCACCAGGATCACCGACTTCCCCGAGGAACGAGGAAGATCCGTGATAAAGTCCATGGACAGGTGTGTCCAAGGACGGGAAGGTATGGGTAACTGGAGAAGGGAACCTGATGGCCGTGAACGAGGGACCTTAGCGCGAGCGCATGTCTCACAAGCAGCCACAAAACCCTCCACCGACTTACGAAGAGCCGGCCACCAAAATCTCCGAGCAATGAGATCTACCGTGGCTCTACTCCCGGGGTGACCAGCAAGAACCGTATCATGATGCTCCTTGAAGAGTTTGTGACGTAGCTCAGGAGGCACAAACAACTTCCCAGAAGGACAACTGGCAGGTGCCTCAGTCTGGGCAGCCTGGACCTCGGCCTCCAAATCGGAATATAGAGCAGAAACAACTACCCCCTCCGCCAAAATGGGACCCGGGTCCTCGGAGTTTCCTCCTCCCGGAAAACAGCGAGAGAGAGCATCAGCCTTCACATTTTTTATCCCAGGTCGGAATGTAACAACAAAATTGAATCTGGAGAAGAACAGAGACCATCTGGCCTGTCTCGGATTCATACGCCTGGCCGACTCCAAGTATGCCAGATTCTTATGGTCGGTAAAAACGGTGATAGGGTGCCTGGCCCCCTCCAACCAATGGCGCCATTCCTCGAAAGCCAACTTGGTGGCCAACAACTCCCTATCTCCCACATCATAGTTTCTCTCTGCCGGGGAGAGTTTTTTAGAGAAAAAGGCACAGGATCGCCATTTGGTAGGAGAAGGGCCCTGGGACAAAACCGCACCCACACCCACCTCGGAAGCATCCACCTCAACAATAAAAGGTAAGGAAACATCGGGATGCACCAAGACGGGAGCAGACGCAAAACTCTCTTTAATCTTAGAAAAGGCTGCAAGCGCCTCCTCCGACCAAGAGGAAAAATCCGCCCCCTTTTTTGTCATGTCAGTAAGGGGTTTGACAACAGAGGAATAATTCAAAATTAACTTTCTGTAATAGTTCGCAAAACCCAGAAAGCGCATCAATGCCTTCTGATTCTCAGGAAGCTCCCACTCAAGTACAGCACGGACCTTCTCCGGATCCATGCGAAAACCAGAAGCAGAGAGGAGAAAACCCAGAAATTGAATCTCCGATACCATAAAAAGACATTTCTCCAGCTTGGCGTACAATTTATTTTCCTGCAGAATCTGCAGAACCTGAAAAAGATGATCCTGGTGGGTCTGAACATCAGGGGAAAAAATCAAAATATCATCAAGATACACCAATACAAATTTCCCCATTAAATGGTAGAAAATACTATTAACAAAATGCTGAAAGACGGCCGGAGCATTCATCAGGCCGAAAGGCATAACGAGATTCTCGAAATGCCCGTTAGGGGTATTAAAGGCCGTTTTCCATTCATCCCCCTCTCTGACCCTGACCAGGTTGTACGCGCCTCTCAAATTCAATTTGGAAAACACCTTGGCCCCAACAATTTGGTTGAAGAGGTCCGGGATCAGAGGAAGGGGATAGGGATCGCGAATCGTGATACGGTTCAGCTCCCTAAAATCTAGGCAAGGTCTCAGAGAGCCATCTTTTTTTTTAACAAAAAAAAACCCCGCGGCCACAGGTGACTTTGAGGGACGAATATGCCCCTTCTCGAGACTCTCGGAGATATAAGTTCGCATTGCGATTCTTTCCGGTTGTGAGAGATTGTAGAGGCGTGCTTTTGGCAGCTTGGCGCCGGGAATGAGGTTAATGGGACAGTCAAACTCCCGGTGAGGAGGTAGCTCCTGAACACCGCTCTCGGAAAACACGTCCGAGAAATCAGAGAGAAATGATGGCACAGTTTTAGTAGACACCTCTGCAAAAGTCGCTGTGAGACAATTCTCTCTACAAAAGTCACTCCACTCATTTATTTGCCTTCCTTGCCAATCAATAGTGGGGTTATGTCTAGTGAGCCAGGGTAACCCCAAAACTAGAGGAGAAGGCAATCCGTTAAGGACAAAACAAGATATATCCTCCACATGAGTGTCACCTACAGCTAGCCGGATATTGTGAACAATGCCCTTCAGAGATCTCTGTGAGAGTGGAGCAGAGTCAATAGCAAAAACAGGTATATCCTTTTCTAATGTGCAAACCTGAAAACCATGCATGGCTACAAATTGAGTGTCAATAAGATTGACGGCTGCTCCACTATCGACAAAAATCTCACAAGAAATGACTTTGCTCTCTAGCGCCACCCTGGCAGACAGGAGAAAACAGGAACTGCAGGTCAGAGGAAAAGCATCAATTCCTACATCAACTTTGCCCAAAGTAGCAGAATTTGATGATTTACCTTTTGAGGTTTTTCTCTTATTATCGCTCTTAGTACAGTTCAAGAATCTCCTAGACGGACAAACATTTGCCAAATGACCTATGCCCCCACAACAAAAACACACCATACTCTGAGGACTAAATCCTCTTTTATCAGGGGCAAGTCGACCTAGCTGCATGGGCTCCTCCTCAGAAGGGAGCGAGACAGGATGAGGCCCCTGCACACTGAATGAGTCCGCACCACTGCCCCTAGACTGACAATGGCTGGACAGAGAGGTCTCGTTTCTTTCTCTTAGACGCCTGTCAAGGCGTACCGCCAATGACATGGCAGACTCTAAGGACATTGGTCTCTCATGGAAAGCAAACGCATCTTTCAATCTCTCTGAGAGACCATGACAGAACTGACTCCGGAGTGCAGCATCATTCCAACCCGAATCAGCTGCCCATCTCTGAAATTCAGAACAATAAAGCTCCGCAGACAGTTTGTTCTGGCATAAAACACGTAAGTTAGATTCGGCCAGAGCAACACGATCCGGGTCATCATAAATTTGCCCCAGGGCCACAAAAAATCTTTCCACGGATCGAAGGGAGGGATCCCCTGATGGCAGCGAAAAAGCCCAAGTCTGAGCATTACCCCTGAGCAGGGAGATGACAATCCTCACCCTCTGCTCCTCCTTACCAGAGGAGTGGGGACACAAGCAAAAATGGAGTTTGCATGCCTCTCTGAAGCGAACAAAATTCTCACTGCCCCCGGAGAACGTTTCCGGAAGTGAGACCTTTGGCTCGCAACAGACTCCATGAGCCGGAGCAGAGCCCAATGCTTGAAGCAGAGTCATAGATTGACGGAGATCCGCTACCTCCAAAGAAAGACCCTGCATGCGGTCAACCAGGCCAGAAAGCGGATCCATGTCAAAAAAGGACGGTTTTGGTGGATTATAATGTCACGGCTGTATGTGAGCAACAATAGTATACACAGTAAAAGAGCTACTGACCGGACCCAAACTAGGGAGGATAAAGGGTGACCCCTGTCAGACCCTCAAAGCTCTCCCTAAGCTGCTAAAGCACATGCCCGGATCCAAATGGCGGAACGAGGCATGCCCACGTACCTAAGACTGATGACCACTGTAACCCCTACAATAGTGGAAGGGGCACGGCCACCGGTGCCCTACTCAGTATATGGAGGGAACCGTGGCCACCTCAGATCCAGTCAGAAAATAATCAGGTACACAACAATGAAGGTGTTGCAGCCGCAGAGAAGACGGATCCAAGGACAGCTGGCAATATCCGGAGTGCTTGCTGCAGCAGAACACAGGTCCAGTGAACTGATAGCTACAAGTGAAGATACTAAAGCAAGAGCTACAACTGAAATGAGAACTATAATCCACGCCCTACAATAGGAGGAGGGGTGATATAAAGAGAGGGAAATCAAACGCATGAGGAACAGCTGGGAGGAAGGAAACCAAAAGTAAACAGAGCAGTGAGAACTCCTCCCAGCTCTAGTAGTGACATCATCACAGGGGTGGAGAAACAGAGCTGTGAGAACGTCCCAAAGCTCTGGTAGTGACAAGGAGTCAGCCGAGGAGGAGATGGAGGATGGAGTAGGAGGAGGAGAAGAAGAGAGGCAGGCCTTCACACAATCCTTGGCGATAACACCAAATCCACACTGGAGCCTCGGGTTACATGTTTGACGGCCGTCAGAAGGTTCACCCAGTGGGCAGTAAATGTTTTGTACCTTCCCTGCCCGTGTTTGCTATACCACGTGTCTGTGGTCAGATGTATCTTGGCACCGACACTGTGTGCCAGAGATATATTTATTTGCCGTTGAACGTGGCCATATAGCTCTGGGATGCCCTTCTGGGAGAATTTTTTCATTCCAGGGACCTTCCATTGCGGTGTGCCAATGGCCACAAATTTTCTAAAGGCCTCCGAGTTCACCAGGTTATATGGCAGTAGTTGGCGGGCTAGCAGTTTCGACAAGCCAGCAGTCAGCCGTTGGGCAAAAGGGTTATCTGGCGTCATCAACTTTTACGCTCAAACATTTGGGCCACGGAAGCCTGCCTTCTGCCAGATGAACAAGACGACATCATAGTGGAAGGTGGAGTGGAGGACAAATGGGAGGAGAGAGGAGAAGGAGAAGAAGCAGGACGTGGAGCGCCGGGAGTGTGGCTTTGTGGGTTCTGACAGCGTTCCTCCTACTGGGCTCGGTGATGGGAGGCCAGGTGCCTTCTTAAGGTGGTCTTCCTTAGGTTAGTGTTGGGCTAACCACGATGTATGCGTTGACAGTACAGGCTGCAGATGGCAAAACTATTGTCAGCAGCTGACATGTTAAAAAAAGCCCACACTGCGGAGCCAGGTGCCAGGAGCGCCAGAAGTGAATTTGCAGTCTGATTTTTGCCTCCTGTGCCCTGCGAGCTCTGCCTGCTTCTCCTCCCTCTCTGCTGCTCTGTCTCTCCCTCTGAACTCCCCTCCTCTTCCTCTCTTGAGGACACCCACGTGACATCCATCGAAACGTCATAATCGTCACCTTCTCCACCACTGACATTTGAGATCTCGGAGTAGGCAGCAACAGCGGGGACCTCCCTCCTTGGACTGATCTGTGTACTGTCGTCAGACCGCTGGGTGGCGGTCGTTGCTACCTCCTCTTCCTTATCCGATGTCAAGAATGGCTGCGCATCGGTAAGGTCTGGGAATGGATTGGAAAATAATTCCACTGACTCGAGTGGAGGGCTAAGGTGGTGGTGGGCTAAGGAGAGTGAGGAGGGTGTAGATACAGAGGATGAGGAGGGTGCAAAAGCGGAAGGCTGAGTGAGCCACTCAACCAACTCTGGTGCGCCCTTTGAAGTAATCGCACGCGCTATCTCCAACTTTCCACTTAGGTTCCGGCCTGGTGCACCTGCCCAACCCCTACCACTCCTGTGAAATGGCCTGCCTTTTCAAAATGACCCTGTGCCAAAGTCCCTAGAGAAGAGCAGTATTTGTGGAAGCAGGTATATCGTTGGCCTCAATCAATATTTGGTGGAAACAGATATATTAAACCCCTTAATCAGTATTTTGTGGAAACAGGTATATCGCAGGCCTCAATCAGTATTTTGTGGAAGCAGGTATATCAAACCCCTTAATGAGTATTTTGTGGAAGCAGGTATATCGCAGCCCTCAATCAGTATTTTGTGGAAGCAGATATTTCGCAGGCCTCAATCAATATTTGGTTAAAGCAGGTATATAAATCCCCTTAATCAGTATTTTGTGGATGCAGGTATATCACAGGCCTCAATCAATATTTTGTGGAAATGTAACAGGGTTCCGAAGGTGCACTCGGTCCCCCATTAGTCGCAGACCTGCTGCTTAGCTTCGGGAACGAGGATTTGTGTTTGACCTCGCTCCCAGGGCAGCTTTACTAGCTGGGTGGCTCCCTGCTCCTAAGTCTGCCTTGAGCGCCGAGCTGATCACTCGGTGCTCGACTGGTTGGTCTGTCGGTCATGTGACGCTGGCCCTGTCACATGACCCTCACTCCCCACTATAAATACAGGCAGCCTGCTGGCCACAGGTTGCCTGTTAATTTAGGTTCCACTTGTGGTTTTGTCTTTCCTGGCGTACTTACCTCCTGCTGAATTCCTGACGATCCTCTGCCTGCTCCTTGTGTACTTTGCTGCTCTCCTGGTATTCTGACCCCGGCCTCCTCCTGACAATCCTCTGCTGACTTCTTTGGTACTACACGACTCTCCTGGTATTTATGACCCCGGCTTCTCCTGACAATTCTCTGCTTGCTCCATTTGTACTTTGTAGCCTTCCTGGTATTGACTCGGTCCGTTCACGTTCTGTTGTTTGTCTGTCTGTCTTCCCTGCACTTAGTCCAAACTAGGGATTGTCATCCAGTTGTCCCCTGTCATTAGGACTCGCGAGGCAAGTAGGCAGGGCCAGGGGTAAGGGTGGAGCGCAGTGGTCACTTCCCTCCCCCCTGTGTGTGTGTGTAAGGTATATCAAACCCCTTAATCATTATTTTGTGGAGGCAGGTATCTCGCAGGTCTCAATCAATATTTGGTGGAAGAAGGTATATCAAACCCCTTAATCATTATTTTGTGGAGGCAGGTATCTCGCAGGTCTCAATCAATATTTGGTGGAAGAAGGTATAGCAAACCCCTTAATCAGTATTTTGTGGAAGCAGGTATATCGCAGGCCTCCAGCAATATTTGGTTGAAACAGATGTATCGAACCCCTCAATCTGCATTTTGTGGAAGCAGGTATATCAAACCCCTTAATCAGTATTTTTTGGAAGCAGGTATATTGTAGGCCTCAATAAATATTTGGTGGAAACTGTTATATCAATCCCCTTAATCAGTATTTTGTGGAAGCAGGTATATCGCAGCCCTCAATCTGCGTTTTGTAGAAGCAGGTATATCAAACCCCTTAATCAATATTTGGTAGAAACGGGCATAATAAACCCCTTAATCAGTATTTTGTGGAAGCAGGTATCTCGCAGGCCTTAATCAATATTTGGTGGAAGCAGGTATATCAAACCCCTTAATCAGTATTTTGTGGAAGCAGGTATATCGCAGGCCTCCATCAATCGAAGGCCTCCATTAATATTTGGTGGAAACAGGTACTGTATATCAAACCCATTAATCAGTATTTTGTGGAAGCAGGTATATCGTAGGCCTCAATCAATATTTGGTGGAAGCAGGTATATCAATCCCCTTAATCAGTATTTTGTGGAAGCAGGTTTATCGCAGCCCTCAATCAGTATTTTGCGGAAGCAGTTATATCAAACCCCTTAACCAGTATTTTGTGGAAGCATGTATATCGCACCAATGTGGCGGAACTCGCCTAGCCACTGGGCATTGGAGAGGCCTGGCTGCCCGCCTCCTACCTGCTGACTATGGCCCCTGGTAAATTGGTACGTTTGAATGCAATATTTGGGCATGTGGTATTTTATATTGCTGCTACTGGCCCTTTAATGGCCATCCGTGGACATATTATGACTTTTAGGAACAATGCCCCTTTAAGACTGTGTAGCAGATTGCATTCAGGCTGTCTTAAATATTATGTGTGTTATTATGGGTTCTGTTAAATTGTATTGCTGTGTGTTGTGGACTGTATATCTAGCCCTTGCTATTGTCTGCCCCCCCTTCCTTGTACCATAGTCAACTAGGTGCCCTATTGTATGTAAATGAGGCTGTTGGGGGTTTTTAAAGTAGGTGTGCTGTGTCTAAATAAAGTTCAGTTCCTGTTTTAATCCTCAAGGTGCAGTGTCGTCTTACTCTTGGGGGAGGATTTATTGCATGCTGTCCCAGTTTGACTGCTAGGAGTGTAAACCTATTCGTATGGTTTCCTATTCAACTGTCTACAGCATTCATAGGCTTGAAGAGGATTTATATGCTTCTTCGGTTCGGTGATGGTGGTGTCTGCCAGAGTGCTTGGAAACCTCAGGAAACGCTAGGAGCAACCGTCAACGGAGGTACTCAGTCTAGGGGTGCCAGGTGATCCATTACACACCCCTCAGTCAATATTTGGTGGAAGCAGGCACATCAAACCACTACATCAGTATTTTGAGGAAGCAGGTATATCACACCCCTCAATAATTTTTTTTGCCACATCAGTTATATCACACCACCCTGTTTATTTGGGGCAACAGGTATATCACACCCATTGCAAATAGTTGTTCCAATAGCGCTTGTCCCTCTATATAGCTTCGGTATCGCTGCAGAACCTCACACAACTGCTGCACAATACAAATGCACTATATACTTTCTATGTTAGAAAGTATATTATAGGTATATCACACCCCTCAATAATTTTTTTGGGGGGGCAACAGGTTAGCTAGCGTTTGGTGTTACTAACAGTATCCCTACACTGGCAAAACACAAAATGTAAAATGGATGCCAGATTGGGTCTGTGATAGGGTGGTGGTGTTTCCATGTGCTGAAACGTCTCAATTGTCTGTCCTGTCCCACCTGATGGATGTGTCATGGCTCAAAGTTTGGCGCAATGCAAAAGAATATGGCGCCGGCAGAGTTCTCCATATGTTCGCATGTTCGGCGAAACCCAGTATTGTAGATGTGGATTTATTCTATCTCCAATCTGTGCTCATTTTGTGCTGTAGACTGTTCAATATTTTAAAGCAATGTAGTAAACAAGGAAAATATCATGTGTGCTCACACATAAAATTACTATTATTATTAATGTTATTGATAATAATAATATAAATCTTATATTATTACCGGGTTTGTAGAGGGAAGTGGTATTATGCAAATATATGTATATATGTCTTCTAATATATACATATATATATATATATATATATATATATATATACATATATATATTGGCCCTGCATTGCCAGTATGGGCGCAGGCCTGTGGATATATGTATATAGAGATGGGTGTATGCCCCTTATATTGCACACATCTGTATATGCATATATGTATGTGTATATGGGCTGGTATTGTATTGCAGAGAAGACCGGCACTCGCTGTAGATAAATCTTGTATTTATTGGTCACATATACAGGAAATAAGTGACGCGTTTCAGTGCTACCGCACCTTCATCAGACTTATCATCATACAAGAAAAATATCATGTTTAAATAGACCGCCAAATTACAGGGAAATGACATCACACAGTAAACCCCTCCCAACAATCAGTGTTAAATCGAAACATATAAACAAAATGGAAGCTTTAACACTGATTGGTGGGAGGGGTTCACTGTGTGATGTCATTTCCCTGTAATTTGGCGGTCTATTTAAACATGATATTTTTCTTGTATGATGATAAGTCTGATGAAGGTGCGGTAGCACCGAAACGCGTCACTTATTTCCTGTATATGTGACCAATAAATACAAGATTTATCTACAGCGAGTGCCGGTCTTCTCTGCAATATTTAATTGGGAACACCACCCCACAGACACGTGCACCGCGACTTCAAAGCAAGCAGTGCCGACCTGTGATTAGTATACCAGTTACGGCTGGTATTGTATGTGTATGCATGTATAGATGTGTGCGTATGCCCTTATATTTACGCACATGTCTGTATATACTTATATTAATGATGTACTATATATGTACCCCAGGTGTGTGTGTATATATATATATATATGTATCTATATTAATATATATACATATATACACTTAGATTCCCCCCCAGTTACAGGTGCCCCCCCAGAAATTATGTCCAGTTTCGGCCACTTCAAAGGACAGAGAATCAATTTAGATCCTCTGTCCTTTGATAACATTCTGCACTAAAAAGACGGGGGAACAAATAACTCCCCCGCCCCTGTAGGTCACATACCTCCGATGCTTTAATTACAGCAGAAGGAGGTATGCGGGTGCTTCACAGGTGGGAGATTCAAATCATCCCCCGCCTGGAAGCGCGCGCCAGGACGCGCGGACTGGCGTGGTGATGTCATATCACGGCGCCGGCCCATGTGGATTTGGCTGCAGGCGTGCGTACGCCTGCAGCGCGGGAAGGCGGGAGCGAGCGTGCCAGGTTTAAATAACCCAGCAGCGCTGCGCTACAAGAAGACCGGCTCCCCCCCACCAGGTAGCGCAGTCTGCGCTGCAGCCAGAGAAGGAGACCGGCCCCCACACCCCCTCATGGAAGACCCCAGACAGCGCAGGTAGCGCTGCGAAGTTACCTGAATCTCCTCAGAAGGAAGGAAGAGCGCAGGCAGCACTGCGCTGCGCCTCGACCCGCCTCCCAAGCAGAGGAAGAGCATAGGATGCGCTCAAGAAGGATTAATAAGTTTGTGGGGTGGAATTTTATTGTATTGTGTATATAAGTGCATAAAATAAATAAATAAATAAATAGTGTAGTTAGGCTGTAGTGCTATTTACTGAACTGTGGTGTGTGCGTGTATATATATATTGCCTTCCCATTGGGTCAGTCTTATGCACCTAATGGCACACTGTTATTTTGATTGTGTGCACGGTTATGCCTTCTGGAGTCAGGGCGTATGTCCGCACTTCTCCTTATTGTTTACATCACTATGGTTACATGTACACACCCCCGTGTGCGATGCGCCTGACGCTGAGTCACATGGTCTGGCCTCCCTCCCCTCACAGCCGTCTCCCTTACGGTGCGCTCCAATGGATGACGCTGCGGTCCATGGAGCGGTCACGTGGGAGCGCGGCTGTGTCGGGGGCGTGGCCAGTGACGTCTGGCTCGGCGCATGCGCAACGTCGACGAGGGGACGCCAATGCCGGCCGGTTTCAAGAGTCTAAGTATGGTGAGCTCCGTCCTGCTGTTTTTAACCTTTGATAAGGTACAGCCGTACCAACAATTGATGTTTTTAACCCCTTATGCACTTGACACTTTATGCACAGTGTTCACTATGTGTAATCATGTATGGAAAGGATAGATATATTCTACTTAAGTGTAATGGAGGCACAGAAATGTAAATTTCTATATACTATTTTGATACTATTTGATCACTTATGTAATTTTTGTACGCTTTTAATATGAGAATGTTTAGTATACACATATGTCATGTGAAGATATGGTTAATGATCATGTGACCTGACTTGAGACACGCCTAACCACAGATTGTAATTGATTTGTATTGGACTGTGGGTATATATACCTTGTTATTTGCACTGTTATGTAGCTTGAGAAAGGCCTCATTGAGCAGGCCGAAACGTCGCTTTAATAAATTTGGGGTCCTCACCCGTTCACGTCATACTGGAAGTGCTGCCTCATCATTCGTTTGATATATTTCGTGGAGGAAGAGCCGGCCTCTGTGGGGATTTTGCACCTGGTACACTACATCTGACTGTGCTTCTGCACTATTTGTGTTTTCTATATATATATATATAACCTATATAACTGAACCTATGCAGGTCAACGCTCTACGTAGGTCTCTATCCACAGCTAAGAAGGAGAGAAGGCTGGCCGAAAACCTCTGCCTCTACTGTGGGGAGCCGGGTCATTTTGCCGTCAAATGTCCTCATAAGATCCGAAAGACTATTGCCGTCACGGAGCTAAAGGAGTACCACAGACTCCAACCCCGCCAGCAGCCCCTGAAAATAACAACACGGTGGCTCATGGATTCCACTTCATCGTCCCCATCCTCATCGACATTGAGGGGCGACAACTCCTCTGTTCAGCGATGTTAGACTCCGGGGCGGGAGGCAACTTCATGGACCTAAACTTCGCCCGCGAAAAGAACATTCCACTGACAATCAAGGCAGCCCCCGTTGACCTGGAAACCGTCAACGGATCCCCACTCTCCTCGGGGCCGGCCACTCACGAGACCACCGAACTACAACTCCTCATAGAACCAGATCACAGTGAAAAGATCCACTTCTCTCTGATCGCCTCCCCGAAGTTCCCAGTGATCTTGGGCATCCCATGGTTGGCCACCCACAACCCCTCGGTGGACTGGGAAACCCGCTGCATACGATTCCCGTCCGAGTTCTGCTCGCTAAATTGCTCCCACAAACCCGTCCTTCCACCCGAAGACACCACCATCTCAAAACTATCCGTCAAGGATCTGCTACCCCCTCAATACCGCGAGTTCCAGGATGTCTGCGACAAGAAAAACGCAGACAAGCTGCCACCACACCGACCCTACGACTGCCCTATAGAACTGTAATGCCCGACCCGGGTTTCGCGGTGATGCTTCGTCAACGCCCCAGACGAAGCATCACCGCGAAACCCGGGTCGGGCATTACTCCAGATATTTTATATGTTTTATAGTTGTACTTTTTGCCAGTATTAAATAGTTTTTACCTGACCTTTGGTGCGCACCTACTTCTCTTGCGACTTCTTCCTTGAGAGGTTTTTGGACATCGATGTTGGCTGTTATCCAGGTTTTTGAGCTGTCTATGAAAATTCCACTAGATCTTATACACGCACCTGACAAGTGAAGCTCTGTGAGTATAATCTGTTTGCAGGCAGATTAAGTGTTGTGACATACTACACTATAGTTCTCTTTTTTCAGCAGAGTTCTACTTTGATACCAACAATATTTCTACACGCCTTCACTAATCAGGAATCTTGTGAGTATAACCTATTCACATGGTGCGTGAGATACTTGGAACCTGCTACACCATAGTGCGTTTTTCCATTACCCACAGGTTTTCATACTAACGTTGGATTGTGAGGTTGGCATGTGATCCCACTAGTTGAAGATTTTACAAGTGAACTTTTATACACAAAGAAGATTTTTCTCTTGCAGCGCAATCTTTTTTTCATATATTTTCTTCAAGTAATAGACTTTTCCCACATTGTCTTCAGATTTGCAGCGCTTGAGGGGACAAGTATATTTGAACAGAGACTCTATTTATTTATTTTCTGAATTGGGTCACGTTGCGCTGCACGTCACTCTGCTGATTGAAGCATAGGGAGAGGTTGCAGCTGCGACGTTAGGGCGAGATTAGGCAGATTAACTCCTCCTAAAGACTTCATTCTGTGATCGATCTGCAGCTGTGGATCATTGAAGTGCTAATATTGACTTGCTCACTTTTTTGAGGCTGCCCATAGCGTTTTTAGATCACTTTTTTTCTGGGGTGATCGGCGGCCATTTTGTGACTTGTGGTGCGCCAGCACAAGCTATCACCAAGTGTATTTAACCATCAAAAGTGTGGTTATTTTGTGCTATATCCTACATCAGCTGCAGGCTGAGCCTGTGTCACCGAAGTGCATTTAACCATCAACAGTCTGATTATTTTTTGGCCATATACTACATCTGGTGCAGGCTGAGCCTGTGTCACCCAAGTGCATTTTACCATCAACAGTGTGGTTATTTTTTGGCCATATACTACATCAGGGGAAAGTTGAGCCTGTCACCCAGTGCCTAAAAAATAGACCTGACATTTCTATTCAACCAAATCTGTACTGTTTTAGCTGGTCAAGTTATTTGTAGTGACCGTAAAAGCACACTTTTTGTTCTGGGTTGAAAAACTATTCCCAAATTTGCCATTCTCAAAATAACTAGTTTCTGGTATATGAGGCCTACTTGAAATCTATCCCAAAAAGGATATCTTACATTGAAGGTGCTGATAGTGTCATTCAGAAAAACCTAAGACACACGCTACCATGCAGATAGAAGTCTTATTCTGTGATTAAACCTATACCTGTCACACAGCGCAAAAAAAAAACAGGCCTCACATCTCTATTCAACCAAATCTGTACTGTTTTAGCTGGTCAAGTTATTTGTATTGACCGTAAAAGCACATTTTTTTTTTCTGGGTTGAAAAACTATTCCCAAATTTGCCATTCTCAAAACAACTAGTTTCTGGTATTTGAGGCCTACTTGAAATCTATCCCAAAAAGGATATCTTACATTGAAGGTGATGATAGTGTCATTCAGAAAAACCTAAGACACACGCTACCGTGCAGATAGAAGTCTGATTCTGTGATTAAACCTATACCTGTCACACAGCGCAAAAAAAAAAAGGCCTCACATTTCTATTCAACCAAATCTGTACTGTTTTAGCTGGTCAAGGTCTTTCTAGTGACCGTAAAAGCACTTTTTTTTTTCTGGGTTGAAAAACTATTCCCAAATTTGCCATTCTCAAAATAACTAGTTTCTGGTATTTGAGGCCTACTTGAAATCTATCCCAAAAAGGATATCTTACATTGAAGGTACTGATAGTGTCATTCAGAAAAACCTAAGACACACGCTACCGTGCAGATAGAAGTCTGATTCTGTGATTAAACCTATACCTGTCACACAGCGCAAAAAAAAACAGGCCTCACATTTCTATTCAACCAAATCTGTACTGTTTTAGCTGGTCAAGTTATTTCTAGTGACCGTAAAAGCACTTTTTTTTTTCTGGGTTGAAAAACTATTCCCAAATTTGCCATTCTCAAAATAACTAGTTTCTGGTATTTGAAGCCTACTTGAAATCTATCCCAAAAAGGATATCTTACATTGAAGGTACTGATAGTGTCATTCAGAAAAACCTAAGACACACGCTACCGTGCAGATAGAAGTCTGATTCTGTGATTAAACCTATACCTGTCACACAGCGCAAAAAAAAACAGGCCTCACATTTCTATTCAACCAAATCTGTACTGTTTTAGCTGGTCAAGTTATTTCCAGTGACCGTAAAAGCACTTTTTTTTTTCTGGGTTGAAAAACTATTCCCAAATTTGCCATTCTCAAAATAACTAGTTTCTGGTATTTGAGGCCTACTTGAAATCTATCCCAAAAAGGATATCTTACATTGAAGGTACTGATAGTGTCATTCAGAAAAACCTAAGACACACGCTACCGTGCAGATAGAAGTCTGATTCTGTGATTAAACCTATACCTGTCACACAGCACAAAAAAAAACAGGCCTCACATTTCTATTCAACCAAATCTGTACTGTTTTAGCTGGTCAAGTTATTTCTAGTGACTGTAAACGCACATTTTTTTTCCTGGGTTGAAAAACTATTCCCAAATTTGCCATTCTCAAAATAACTAGTTTCTGGTATTTGAGGCCTACTTGAAATCTATCCCAAAAAGGATATCTTACATTGAAGGTACTGATAGTGCCATTCAGAAAAACCTAAGACACACGCTACCGTGCAGATAGAAGTCTGATTCTGTGATTAAACCTATACCTGTCACACAGCGCAAAAAAAAACAGGCTTCACATTTCTATTCAACCAAATCTGTACTGTTTTAGCTGGTCAAGTTATTTGTAGTGACCGTAAAAGCACACTTTTTGTTCTGGGTTGAAAAACTATTCCCAAATTTGCCATTCTCAAAATTGTGGTGAACGGGAACAATGAGGAAAACATCTAATAAGGGACGCGGACGCGGACGTGGACATGGTCGTGGTGGTGTTAGTGGACCCTCTGGTGCTGGGAGAGGACGTGGCCGTTCTGCCACAGCCACACGTCATAATGTACCAACTACCTCAGGTCCCAGTAGCCGCCAGAATTTACAGCCATATTTGGTGGGGCCCAATGCCGTTCTAAGGATGGTAAGGCCTGAGCGGGTACAGGCATTAGTCAATTGGGTGGCCGACAGTGCATCCAGCACGTTCACATTATCTCCCACCCAGTCTTCTGCAGAAAGCGCACAGATGGCGCATGAAAACCAAGCCCATCAGTCTGTCACATCACCCCCATGCATATCAGGGAAACTGTCTGAGCCTCAAGTTATGCAGCAGTCTCTTATGCTGTTTGAAGACTCTGCTGGGGTGATCGGCGGCCATTTTGTGACTTGTGGTGCGCCAGCACAAGCTATCACCAAGTGTATTTAACCATCAAAAGTGTGGTTATTTTGTGCTATATCCTACATCAGCTGCAGGCTGAGCCTGTGTCACCGAAGTGCATTTAACCATCAACAGTCTGATTATTTTTTGGCCATATACTACATCTGGTGCAGGCTGAGCCTGTGTCACCCAAGTGCATTTTACCATCAACAGTGTGGTTATTTTTTGGCCATATACTACATCAGGGGAAAGTTGAGCCTGTCACCCAGTGCCTAAAAAATAGACCTGACATTTCTATTCAACCAAATCTGTACTGTTTTAGCTGGTCAAGTTATTTGTAGTGACCGTAAAAGCACACTTTTTGTTCTGGGTTGAAAAACTATTCCCAAATTTGCCATTCTCAAAATAACTAGTTTCTGGTATATGAGGCCTACTTGAAATCTATCCCAAAAAGGATATCTTACATTGAAGGTGCTGATAGTGTCATTCAGAAAAACCTAAGACACACGCTACCATGCAGATAGAAGTCTTATTCTGTGATTAAACCTATACCTGTCACACAGCGCAAAAAAAAAACAGGCCTCACATCTCTATTCAACCAAATCTGTACTGTTTTAGCTGGTCAAGTTATTTGTATTGACCGTAAAAGCACATTTTTTTTTTCTGGGTTGAAAAACTATTCCCAAATTTGCCATTCTCAAAACAACTAGTTTCTGGTATTTGAGGCCTACTTGAAATCTATCCCAAAAAGGATATCTTACATTGAAGGTGCTGATAGTGTCATTCAGAAAAACCTAAGACACACGCTACCGTGCAGATAGAAGTCTGATTCTGTGATTAAACCTATACCTGTCACACAGCGCAAAAAAAAAAAGGCCTCACATTTCTATTCAACCAAATCTGTACTGTTTTAGCTGGTCAAGTTATTTCTAGTGACCGTAAAAGCACTTTTTTTTTTCTGGGTTGAAAAACTATTCCCAAATTTGCCATTCTCAAAATAACTAGTTTCTGGTATTTGAGGCCTACTTGAAATCTATCCCAAAAAGGATATCTTACATTGAAGGTACTGATAGTGTCATTCAGAAAAACCTAAGACACACGCTACCGTGCAGATAGAAGTCTGATTCTGTGATTAAACCTATACCTGTCACACAGCGCAAAAAAAAACAGGCCTCACATTTCTATTCAACCAAATCTGTACTGTTTTAGCTGGTCAAGTTATTTCTAGTGACCGTAAAAGCACTTTTTTTTTTCTGGGTTGAAAAACTATTCCCAAATTTGCCATTCTCAAAATAACTAGTTTCTGGTATTTGAGGCCTACTTGAAATCTATCCCAAAAAGGATATCTTACATTGAAGGTACTGATAGTGTCATTCAGAAAAACCTAAGACATACGCTACCGTGCAGATAGAAGTCTGATTCTGTGATTAAACCTATACCTGTCACACAGCACAAAAAAAAACAGGCCTCACATTTCTATTCAACCAAATCTGTACTGTTTTAGCTGGTCAAGTTATTTCTAGTGACTGTAAACGCACATTTTTTTTCCTGGGTTGAAAAACTATTCCCAAATTTGCCATTCTCAAAATAACTAGTTTCTGGTATTTGAGGCCTACTTGAAATCTATCCCAAAAAGGATATCTTACATTGAAGGTACTGATAGTGCCATTCAGAAAAACCTAAGACACACGCTACCGTGCAGATAGAAGTCTGATTCTGTGATTAAACCTATACCTGTCACACAGCGCAAAAAAAAACAGGCCTCACATTTCTATTCAACCAAATCTGTACTGTTTTAGCTGGTCAAGTTATTTGTAGTGACCGTAAAAGCACACTTTTTGTTCTGGGTTGAAAAACTATTCCCAAATTTGCCATTCTCAAAATTGTGGTGAACGGGAACAATGAGGAAAACATCTAATAAGGGACGCGGACGCGGATGTTGACATGGTCGTGGTGGTGTTAGTGGACCCTCTGGTGCTGGGAGAGGACGTGGCCGTTCTGCCACAGCCACACGTCATAATGTACCAACTACCTCAGGTCCCAGTAGCCGCCAGAATTTACAGCCATATTTGGTGGGGCCCAATGCCGTTCTAAGGATGGTAAGGCCTGAGCGGGTACAGGCATTAGTCAATTGGGTGGCCGACAGTGCATCCAGCACGTTCACATTATCTCCCACCCAGTCTTCTGCAGAAAGCGCACAGATGGCGCATGAAAACCAAGCCCATCAGTCTGTCACATCACCCCCATGCATATCAGGGAAACTGTCTGAGCCTCAAGTTATGCAGCAGTCTCTTATGCTGTTTGAAGACTCTGCTGCCAGGGTTTCCCAAGGGCATCCACCTAGCTCTTCACCAGGGGTGGAAGAGATAGAATGCACTAACGCACAACCACTTATGTTTCCTGATGATGAGGACATGGGAATACCACCTCAGCACGTCTCTGATGATGACGAAACACAGGTGCCAACTGCTGCGTCTTTCTGCAGTGTGCAGACTGAACAGGAGGTCAGGGATCAAGACTGGGTGGAAGACGATGCAGGGGACGATGAGGTCCTAGACCCCACATGGAATGAAGGTCGTGCCACTGACTTTCACAGTTCGGAGGAAGAGGCAGTGGTGAGACCGAGCCAACAGCGTAGCAAAAGAGGGAGCAGTGGGCAAAATCAGAACACCCGCTGCCAAGAGACTCCGCCTGCTACTGACCGCCGCCATCTGGGACCGAGCACCCCAAAGGCAGCTTCAAGGAGTTCCCTGGCATGGCACTTCTTCAAACAATGTGCTGACGACAAGACCCGAGTGGTTTGCACGCTGTGCCATCAGAGCCTGAAGCGAGGCATTAACGTTCTGAACCTTAGCACAACCTGCATGACCAGGCACCTGCATGCAAAGCATGAACTGCAGTGAAGTAAACACCTTAAAAACAAGGAAGTCACTCAGGCTCCCCCTGCTGCCTCTTCTGCTGCTGCCGCCTCGGCCTCTTCTGCTGCTGCCGCCGCCTCGGCCTCTTCTGCTGCTGCTGCCGCCGCCTCGGCCTCTTCCTCTGCCTCTGGAGGAACGTTGGCACCTGCCGCCCAGCAAACATGGGATGTACCACCAACACCACCACCTGCGTCACCAAGCATCTCAACCATGTCACACGGCAGCGTTCAGCTCTCCATCTCACAAACATTTGAGAGAAAGCGTAAATTCCCACCTAGCCACCCTCGATCCCTGGCCCTGAATGCCAGCATTTCTAAACTACTGGCCTATGAAATGCTGTCATTTAGGCTGGTGGACACACACAGCTTCAAACAGCTCATGTCACTTGCTGTCCCACAGTATGTTGTTCCCAGCCGCCACTACTTCTCCAAGAGAGCCGTGCCTTCCCTGCACAAACAAGTGTCCGATAAAATCAAGTGTGCACTGCGCAACGCCATCTGTGGCAAGGTCCACCTAACCACAGATACGTGGACCAGTAAGCACGGCCAGGGACGCTATATCTCCCTAACTGCACACTTAGTAAATGTAGTGGCGGCTGGGCCCCAGGCGGAGAGCTGTTTGGCGCACGTCCTTCCGCCGCCAAGGATCGCAGGGCAACATTCTTTGCCTCCTGTCTCCTCCTCCTCCTACTCAGCTTCCTCCTCCTCTTCTTCCACCTGCTCATCCAGTCAGCCACACACCTTCACCACCAACTTCAGCACAGCCCGGGGTAAACGTCAGCAGGCCATTCTGAAACTCATATGTTTGGGGGACAGGCCCCACACCGCACAGGAGTTGTGGCGGGGTATAGAACAACAGACCGACGAGTGGTTGCTGCCAGTGAGCCTCAAGCCCGGCCTGGTGGTGTGCGATAATGGGCGAAATCTCGTTGCAGCTCTGGGACTAGCCGGTTTGACGCACATCCCTTGCCTGGCGCATGTGCTGAATTTGGTGGTGCAGAAGTTCATTCGCAACTACCCCGACATGTCAGAGCTGCTGCATAAAGTGCGGGCTGTCTGTTCGCGCTTCCGGCGTTCACACCCTGCCGCTGCTCGCCTGTCTGCGCTACGGCGTAACTTCGGCCTTCCCGCTCACCGCCTCATATGCGACGTACCCACCAGGTGGAACTCCACCTTGCATATGCTGGACAGACTGTGCGAGCAGCAGCAGGCCATAGTGGAGTTTCAGCTGCAGCACGCACGGGTCAGTCGCACTGTGGATCAGACACACTTCACCACCAATGACTGGGTCTCCATGCGAGACCTGTGTGCCCTGTTGCGTTGTTTCCAGTACTCCACCAACATGGCCAGTGGCGATGACGCCGTTATCAGCGTTACAACACCACTTCTATGTCTCCTTGAGAAAACACTTAGGGCGATGATGGAAGAGGAGGTGGCCCAGGAGGAAGAGGAGGAAGAGGGGTCATTTTTAGCACTTTCAGGCCAGTCTCTTCGAAGTGACTCAGAGGGAGGTTTTTTGCAACACCAGCGGCCAGGTACAAATGTGGCCAGACAGGGCCCACTACTGGAGGACGAGGATGAGGAGGAGGAGGAGGAGGATGAGGATGAAGCATGTTCACAGCGGGGTGGCACCCAAAGCAGCTCGGGCCCATCACTGGTGCGTGGCTGGGGGGAAACACAGGACGATGACGATACGCCTCCCACAGAGGACAGCTTGTCCTTACCTCTGGGCAGCCTGGCACACATGAGCGACTTAATGCTGCAGTGCCTGCGCAACGACAGCAGAGTTGCCCACATTTTAACGTGTGTGGACTACTGGGTTGCCACCCTGCTGGATCCCCGGTACAAAGACAATGTGCCCACCTTACTTCCTACACTGGAGCGTGATAGGAAGATGCGCGAGTACAAGCGCACGTTGGTAGACGCGCTACTGAGAGCATTCCCAAATATCACAGGGGAACCAGTGGAAGCCCAAGGCGAAGGCAGAGGAGGAGCAAGAGGTCGCCAACGCAGCTGTGTCACGGCCAGCTCCTCTGAGGGCAGGGTTAGCATGGCAGAGATGTGGAAAAGTTTTGTCAACACGCCACAGCTAACTGCACCACCACCTGATACGGAACGTGTTAGCAGGAGGCAACATTTCACTAACATGGTGGAACAGTACCTGTGCACACCCCTCCACGTACTGACTGATGGTTCGGCCCCATTCAACTTCTGGGTCTCCAAATTGTCCACGTGGCCAGAGCTAGCCTTTTATGCCTTGGAGGTGCTGGCCTGCCCGGCGGCCAGCGTTTTGTCTAAACGTGTATTCAGCACGGCAGGGGGCGTCATTACAGACAAACGCAGCCGCCTGTCTACAGCCAATGTGGACAAGCTGACGTTCATAAAAATGAACCAGGCATGGATCCAACAGGACCTGTCCATCCCTTGTGCAGATTAGATATTAACTACCTCCCCTTAACAATATATTATTCTACTCCAGGGCACTTCCTCATTCAATACTATTTTTAATTTCATTTTACCATTATATTGCGGGGCAACCCAAAGTTGAATGAACCTCTCCTCTGTCTGGGTGCCGGGGCCTAAATGTGTGACAGTGGCCTGTTCCAGTGGTGGGTGACGTGAAGCCTGATTCTCTGCTATGACATGAAGACTTATTCTGTGCTGACATGAAGCCAGATTCTCTGTTACGCGACCTCTCTCCTCTGCCTGGGTGCCTGGGCCTAAATGTGTGACAGTGGCCTGTTCCAGTGGTGGGTGATGTGAAGCCTGATTCTCTGCTATGACATGAAGACAGATTCTGTGCTGACATCAGGCCAGATTCTCTGTTACGGGACCTCTCTCCTCTGCCTGGGTGCCTGGGCCTAAATATGTGACAGTGGCCTGTTCCAGTGGTGGGTGACGTGAAGCCTGATTCTCTGCTATGACATGAAGACAGATTCTGTGCTGACATCAGGCCAGATTCTCTGTTACGGGACCTCTCTCCTCTGCCTGGGTGCCTGGGCCTAAATGTGTGACAGTGGCCTGTTCCAGTGGTGGGTGACGTGAAGCTTGATTCTCTGCTATGACATGAAGACAGATTCTGCGCTGACATCAGGCCAAATTCTCTGTTACGGGACCGCTCTCCTCTGTCTGGGTGCCGGGGCCTAAATGTGTGACAGTGGCCTGTTCCAGTGGTGGGTGACGTGAAGCCTGATTCTCTGCTATGACATGAAGACATATTCTGTGCTGACATCAGGCCAGATTCTCTGTTATGGGACCTCTCTCCTCTGCCTGGGTGCCTGGGCCTAAATGTGTGACAGTGGCCTGTTCCAGTGGTGGGTGACGTGAAGCCTGATATTCTGCTATGACATGAAGACAGATTCTGCGCTGACATAAGGCCAGATTCTCTGTTACGGGACCGCTCTCCTCTGTCTGGGTGCCGGGGCCTAAATGTGTGACAGTGGCCTGTTCCAGTGGTGGGTGACGTGAAGCCTGATTCTCTGCTATGACATGAAGACAGATTCTGTGCTGACATAATGCCAGATTCTCTGTTACGGGACCTCTCTCCTCTGCCTGGGTGCCTGGGCCTAAATGTGTGACAGTGGCCTGTTCCAGTGGTGGGTGACGTGAAGCCTGATTCTCTTCTATGTGAAGAAATTCGTGGCACACCAAAGTAGATTCAATGCAATTTAATAATTAGTTGATGTTTTACATCATTTCATGTTCCATATGTTCACATATATAATCAATACATCCGGGTAGGAGCAGTGTACAGTTGTATAGTGTGTCCCAACGTTTCGGCCATATGTCTGGCCTTTGTCAAGGGATCTATAAGAAATTATATCAATTAGAATCATTTTTAAGTTCTGATACATGAAATGAGAGTCATATAAAATTAGTAGAAAAATTAGTAGAAAAATCAATTGGAGGTCAAACGTCTGTCAAAGCGAAAACAATGTAAATAAAAGGAGAAAGAAAGTTCCCTGAGTATCATCATAGCAGCAAGACATAGTAAGGCATTAATGGACAACACATATGGGGTAGCAGTCATGTCACTTTATGTCACTAAACTATAGATCAGTGGGAGCCACTGTATATATGCATATTGGTAAAGTATTCTCATATAAATCAAGTGGTCTGGCTGGGATCCCCTAATGTGCTGTCCAGAGATGGCTATAAAAATATAGAGGCTTGGTAAAAAATCTGTGGAGGAAGAGATCAGCGATTACCTGTAGTTATTCACTGTGGAGACATTGACCGGATGTGAACGCTGCGAGCCGCACGCTGGGATTTATAAAGGAGGCTAGAGTGTATTATCTCAGTGGTGACGGCGTACGTGCATGCGCGATGACGTCATGCCGTTGGCGCATGCGCAATGGTGAATATCGGACAAGTGAGGGCATAGAAGATGCCCTTACTACAAAATACAACAAAACATATAATAATCATTATTAAAGAGATAGACAAGTGGAATACAGCAATAACAACGTAGAGTCCATTATGTATTAAATACTCAAACAACGGGAATCATACTGGATCCACCGCCTGGATACATTGAGCCCCAGAGGATTAAACCGGGAATGCGACTTTTTCTTTAATACATAATGGACTCTACGTTGTTATTGCTGTATTCCACTTGTCTATCTCTTTAATAATGATTATTATATGTTTTTCCCCCATAGATTCGATAAAATTGGAGTATAGATCTAGACCATATGGGTGAGACAAACCTCCCCCTCCCGTTCCCCCACCTTCCTTCCCTCCCTTCCTCTACCCCACTTACCCTCTTTCCCTCCCCTTTTCCCCTCATCCATATAACCTAATAATCATTATTTACTATTATCATATTATCAACAGTGATTATTGTAATATGATGTCATCCATATTTTCATCTATGTGATGTTTCTATTTATGTGCTTCCTTTGCTTATGTGCCTCTTCTCTGGGTGATGTCCTTGTTCTCCATGATTACACACACCAACCAGATCAGACAACAATAGTGACCCATCAGTGTCTCTCTTATAGTCAAAACGTCAAACTATTTATATAGTGCAGGCTGCGTTTGTTGTATTTTGTAGTAAGGGCATCTTCTATGCCCTCACTTGTCCGATATTCACCATTGCGCATGCGCCAACGGCATGACGTCATCGCGCATGCACGTACGCCGTCACCACTGAGATAATACACTCTAGCCTCCTTTATAAATCCCAGCGTGCGGCTCGCAGCGTTCACATCCGGTCAATGTCTCCACAGTGAATAACTACAGGTAATCGCTGATCTCTTCCTCCACAGATTTTTTACCAAGCCTCTATATTTTTATAGCCATCTCTGGACAGCACATTAGGGGATCCCAGCCAGACCACTTGATTTATATGAGAATACTTTACCAATATGCATATATACAGTGGCTCCCACTGATCTATAGTTTAGTGACATAAAGTGACATGACTGCTACCCCATATGTGTTGTCCATTAATGCCTTACTATGTCTTGCTGCTATGATGATACTCAGGGAACTTTCTTTCTCCTTTTATTTACATTGTTTTCGCTTTGACAGACGTTTGACCTCCAATTGATTTTTCTACTAATTTTTCTACTAATTTTATATGACTCTCATTTCATGTATCAGAACTTAAAAATGATTCTAATTGATATAATTTCTTATAGATCCCTTGACAAAGGCCAGACATATGGCCGAAACGTTGGGACACACTATACAACTGTACACTGCTCCTACCCGGATGTATTGATTATATATGTGAACATATGGAACATGAAATGATGTAAAACATCAACTAATTATTAAATTGCATTGAATCTACTTTGGTGTGCCACGAATTTCTTCACTTACTACGTGACGACCCCTCGTCCTCCGTGGGCACCCTTCACTTAATAGGGTGTGCGGATCTCATTACCTCCTATAATGATTCTCTTCTATGACATGAAGACAGATTCTGCGCTGACATAAGGCCAGATTCTCTGTTACGGGACCGCACTCCTCTGTCTGGGTGCCGGGGCCTAAATGTGTGACAGTGGCCTGTTCCAGTGGTGGGTGACGTGAAGCCTGATTCTCTGCTATGACATGAAGACTGATTCTGCGCTGACATAAGGCCAGATTCTCTGTTACGGGACCTCTCTCCTCTGCCTGGGTGCCTGGGCCTAAATGTGTGACAGTGGCCTGTTCCAGTGGTGGGTGACGTAAAGCCTGATTCTCTGCTATGACATGAAGACTGATTCTGCGCTGACATAAGGCCAGATTCTCTGTTACGGGACCTCTCTCCTCTGCCTGGGTGCCTGGGCCTAAATGTGTGACAGTGGCCTGTTCCAGTGGTGGGTGACGTGAAGCCTGATTCTCTGCTATGACATGAAGACTGATTCTGTGCTGACATGAAGCCAGATTCTCTGCTATGGCATGAAGAGACTGATTCTGTGCTGACATGAAGCCGGATTCTTTGCTATGGCATGAAGAGACTGATTCTCTGCTGATGTGAAGCCAGATTCTCTGCTATGGGACCTCTGTATAATTGATATTGGGTCATTTTTATTTTTTTTATTTTTATTTTAATTCATTTCCCTATCCACATTTGTTTGCAGGGGATTTACCTACATGTTGCTGCCTTTTGCAGCCCTCTAGCTCTTTCCTGGGCTGTTTTACAGCCTTTTTAGTGCCCAAAAGTTCGGGTCCCCATTGACTTCAATGGGGTTCGGGTTCGGGACGAAGTTCGGTTCGGGTTCGGCTCCCGAACCCGAACATTTCCGGGAAGTTCGGCCGAACTTCTCGAACCCGAACATCCAGGTGTTCGCTCAACTCTAGTCGTAGGGGCCACCTACTCTAAAGAACTCCTGGGCACAATCAAAGAAGGATACGAAAATGACCCCTTCCTCGCCCACCCCACAGGGAATATCAGCCTTACGTTTAAGAACGGTCATTGGTTTCATCAGGACCTACAACTATATGTACCAGAAATTGCACGGCTTGAAGTGACAAACTCAACCATGACTCTAAGCTGGCCGGCCATTTTGGCACAAGAAAGACCCTAGAGCAGTACCTACGCTGTTTCAGCTCCCACCTGCAGGATGACTGGCTTGAACATCTCCCCACGGCCGAGTTCGCCTACAACAATGCTGAGCACAGCTCAACCAAGCACAGCCCCTT
Source organism: Bufo bufo (assembly GCF_905171765.1). Classification (NCBI taxonomy): domain Eukaryota; kingdom Metazoa; phylum Chordata; class Amphibia; order Anura; family Bufonidae; genus Bufo; species Bufo bufo. Next base: position 238,593,690 of record NC_053392.1, read on the forward strand.
CTTTGCTAACACAGGCTCGCACCCGGTGTTCATTCCCCACCTGCCCATCGCCTCCACCCTCCCAGCAGTGGCCGAACGCCTAACAACCCTACAGGAGGCACAAAATAACATTATAGACAACCTCCAGCTCGCCCAGAGGCGTTTTAAACAGGGAGCAGACAGACGTCGCAAACCCACCCCGGGCTTCCATGTGGGAGACAAGGTGTGGCTGTCCACCAGGAACCTCAGATTGAATGTTCCCTCCAAAAAGTTGGCCCAAAGATACATGGGTACGTTCCGGATCACCACACAAATCAACGAGGTCACGTTCCGGCTCGACCTTCCGGACTCCATTAGGGTGCACCCTGTCTTCCATTGCTCACTCCTCAAGCCATACGTGGAGAACACCTTCACAGGCCGCCACTCGCCCCCTCCACCACCCGTGAGGGTACAGGGTGAAGAAGAATACGTTGTCGCAAAGATCCTCGACTCCAGGATCCACCGGGGAAGACTACAATACCTAATTGGGTGAGAGGGTTACCCTCCCGAGGATAACTTCTGGGAGCCAGAAGAAAATGTCCACGCCCCCAGACTGGTAAGAGTTCCACCAACGGCACTCCGGTAAGCCTGCCCCTGCGGTGCCCGGAGGTCACCTTGGAAGGGGGGGGAGTACTGTCAGGATTCGAACCCGTGACCAGCCACATCCCAGGCAGTAGCCCTGCTTACTAGGCTACCGTCCTCTCTGGACATTGCTCCCTGAAACCTATTATGTAACCTCAGTCTTGCCAAGCCTTGCTCATCACCCTTGATTCCCCACACCTGGTACTTCCCTATATAAGTCCAGCCCCTTGCACTCTAGCTTGCTGATTATTGAGCTCCTGAGCCTTGATCAAGCTTCTCCTCATCTGCTGCTCTTGCTACTACTGGAAGTCCACTGCTGACCAGGAATTGCCTACCGACTACTCTTCTGCTTTGTCCCTACCTACTGAACTGCTACCACTGTTGCCATCCGGATTGTCTGACCACGCTTACTGCCGCCTGGCCTGACCCACCGCCTGCCTACCGACTACTCTTCTGCTTTGCACCTACCTACTGAACTGCTACCACCGTTGCCATCCGGATTGTCTGACCACGCTTACTGCCGCCTGGCCTGACCCACCGCCTGCCTACCGACTACGCCTCTGCCAGACTTCATGCACCTACTACCTGCCTGCGGTCCTTGCCACTGGGCTCCACTCCTACCTCCAGCCAGCGGTCCTCTGACTCAGGTGAGCCTGTAGGACTGTTACAAGGTGCATCTATGTTTATAGAAGGATACTTTTTAGTTATGACAAGGATGAATGTAGTAAGTTAGTATTTTCAACACCAAATGTTAAACATACTAGCCTTTATCAGCATTGAAAGCTGCCAAAGGCTGATAAATCCATTATAATTTACTGACTACTCCCCTCCAGTCACCATCCATAATAATGCCCAGCCTTGACAGATGCATGTACAGCAAAGCTTTTTTTCTTTGCTTTGTGGTAAATTTTAAAGAGTAAAGTAACACAATATGTTGTAGCTTTGCTGTGCATGCTTAGGAAAATTCACTACTTCTCATTATTAGACAGTTAGATTAGGTTGTGATGTACATTTTTTATATTGCATAAGGGACCTAAATAGGTTTTCTAAGTTCTCTCTAGTTACCTATCTTTTTGTTTTTGGCTACTTTCACACTAGCGTTTTGGTTTTCCGTTTGTGAGATCCGTTCAGGGCTCTCAAAAGCGGTCCACAACAGATCAGTTTTGCCCTAATGCATTCTGAATGGAAAAGTATCCGCTCAGAATGCATCAGTTTGGCTCCGTTCAGTCACTGGAGGCGAACACCAAAACACTGTCTGCAGCGTTTTGCTTTCTGCCTGACGAAGCAGAGCCTAGCAGATCCGTCCTGGCACACAATGTAAGTCAATGGGGACAGATCAGTTTTCCTGACACAATCTGGCACACTAGAAAACGGATCTGTCCCCCATTGACTTTCAATGGTGTTCAAGACGAATCCGTCTATAGAAGGGCTATGGCTATAGAAGACGATCCATTCATGACGGATGCATGCGGTTATATTATTGTAACAGAAGCATTTTTGCAGATCCATGACGGATCCACAAAAAACGCAAGTGTGAAAGAAGCCTATCTCTACCCTCATCTACCAGTTAATTTTTTCTTCTACACTTAACACACAGTACACAATACTTTTTGGCCACACAAAGCAGGCTCCAAGCACCAACTAGAAGGTTGCTTCATTGAAGCACAATAAGGAATAGGATGATGCTTTACATAAAATAATGTTATCTGAATAATTGTATTATATTGGAATTTATATTCTCCTTTTATTACCTGGTTATAATGGTATTCTGCTTGACACTGTAGCAAATCAAACTGTAATGTACTTTCTTTAACCGTTTGAAATGAAAAACTCAATAAAGACTATTGAAACAGAAAAAAAAAAAAAAAAAAATTAAAAGGGTATGCACATATGTAATGGATTTTCTCCCAAAAATATTCTTCAGTGGGGAAATCTACACCTGCACTAAATGGTGTGGATTTTGATCAAGAGTTTTTGTGTTTTTGTGCATGTTTTCCTAAGGAAAGCAGTTGATGAGTTTCTAAAATAAAGTATGGCAGTATGCAGTGGAGATGGAAACAGGGAGTCCCTCCAAGTCACTTGCACAAATGGCCCGATGCATACTCACTTGCTTGCATAGTGACAGCTGAATTGTCACCATTCGGCAGAGGGATTACTTCTGGATCTCCACCTTCTTGGAACCTCGCTACTGGTCCAAAATGGGGGGCCTTTTTTTACACCTGCTGAGAGGGAGGCCAAACTGAACTACTATAGAGACATCCTATGTAGTCATTTGGCCACTGCCAATCTGCACCATCGTCCCTCCTTTCGCAGGTCTGACTGGGGAGGCCCTCTGCGCTCACATTCCTCTGACATGGCTGCTGTGGCAGGGTGGGGGGGGGGGGGGGGTAGGAGCAATTCCAGCTCCATCAGCAGCAACTTGAGTCTAGAGTCCCTGATTAGCGGCTGTATTCACCCACCTAGTGAAGAAACTATTTACTAGCAGCAGTAGCAGCAGCTAGATCTGGAGCAGGACCTGAACCAGCAGGTGTTGGCATACGTGGACAGCACCCTGCCACCACACATTGAAGATTTGCTGGACTACTGGGCAGCCAAACTGGATTTGTGGCTGCAACTGGTAGAGTTTGCCCTGGAAAAGCTGTCCTGCCCGGCCAGTAGTGTGGCATCAGAGCGGGTGTTTAGTGTGGCGGGGGCCATAGTTACCCCAAGAAGAACTCGCCTGTCCACCCAAAATGTGGAGAGACTGATCTTTGTCAAGATGAATCAGGCGTGGATCAGCCAGGATTTCCACCCACCAATGCCTGATGCATCAGATTAGATCATCCATGGTGCCACACCAACACTTTGACAAAAGAGACCGGTTTCTTCTGGCTACCTGCCTCAGCTACTATTCTGATGCTGCCACACATCTTATGCAAGTGCTCCTTCTTTCACCCACCATCTTCAGCTGGCACTTACTGATATTGCCACCCTCCTCCCCACTCTGTCACCAGGTCACTCTGTGGTCTCCTGATGCTGCTGCCACCCCCACACTATGTCACCTTGCCACTCTGTGGCCTCCCAATGCTGCTGCTGCCACCTCCACACTGTCATTGTGCCACCCTGTGGCGTCCTCCTGATGCTGATGCTGCTGACGCCACTTCCACACTCTGTCATTGTGCCACTCTGTGGCCTCCTCCTGATGATGCTGCCACCTCCAGACTCTGTCATTGGGCCACTCTGTGGACTTCGCATGCTGTTCCCACCTTCCCCACTTCATGACTGGGCCACTATTTTGCCTTTTGACCTGGCTGACATCATCCACCCTCCTCCCCACTCTGTCACCAGGTCACTCTGTGGTCTCCTGATGCTGCTGCCACCCCCACACTATGTCACCTTGCCACTCTGTGGCCTCCCAATGCTGCTGCTGCCACCTCCACACCATCATTGTGCCACTCTGTGGCCTCCTGATGCTGCTGCTGCCACCTCCACACCATCATTGTGCCACTCTGTGGCCTCCTCCTGATGATGCTGCCACCTCCAGACTCTGTCATTGGGCCACTCTGTGGACTTCACATGCTGTTCCCACCTTCCCCACTTCATGACTGGGCCACTATTTTGCCTTATGACCTGGCTGACATCATCATTTATTTGACCCTTCTTCTGATCTATCAGAAGGAAGGAAAAATGAGACGCCTACATGACATGGTCTCTATTTTGCATCAGAATTCTCTTATGATTTAGTAGCCAAAAGCAGGAGTGGGTACAAAACACAGAAGACATGCAAATATTCCATTCACGTGTCATCTCTGTTTTGGATCCACTCCTGTTTTTTTGGGCTTTAGCAATACTGATTAATGACCAAATGCTGACTGAGTGTAGGCGGATGCTCCACAGACAGGATCTGTATTTTGGAGGTTATTGTTCTGACAGATCAGAGGAAGGGCAAAATAATCAGTGATGTCAACACAAACTTACTGCTGACACCCTTTCCACTCTGTCGGTGGGCTCTACTTGTATAAGCGTTTAATAGAACAGGTTCTGTAGACATCTATGTGGAATCAGCTGCCGACCGTGTAAAAGAAGTGTGCTTCTTCTTGACGCTAACATTGACCTGTAAGGCTGAGTTCACACTTATTTGGTCCCCGTAACTGCCCAAATAAGGGAAGTGTGTAATGATTCTAAGAGCAAAGCCTATTATCTGCATGTCATACTGCCTTACAGTAAAAAAGGGGAAAGGCTGTAGTATTATAACAGCAAGCCTGAATATAACTTCCTATAGGTCGGCCCCCATAAAAATGACCACAGTAGTAACTAGTCAAACTCTCTCAAGGGTTAACGGAAATCGTATTTTTCGCCCCATAAGACGCCCCTTTTTCGTCCCGAAAGGGGGAAAAAGCTCCTGCTTCTTATGGGGCGAATACTTATGAGCCGCTTCCATTATGGAAGTGCTCATTAGGACCGGAGGACCGGAAAGCGGTGAAGTCTTTTTACTCACCGCTTCCCGGTCCTCGGCTGTCGGCTGTGCAGGGCTGGAGGATGCAGATCGCGCTGGAGGAGAGGAGTGGCGGCGTCCATGAGCATGTGAGGTAAGTATTTTATTTTATTTTAGATTTATGAGGTTGATAGACACTTCTGGGGGCTGGTGAGATGCACTGGGGGCTGATGGAAAGGCTGCTGGGGGCTGATGAGAAGCTACTGGGGGCATCTATAAGGCTACCGGTGGCTGCTATTTGGCTACTGGGGGCTGCTACAAGGCTACTAACCTCAGTATCTGAGAAAAGGGATTTAGGGGTCATTATTTCCGAAGACTTAAAGGTAGGCAAACCATGTCATAGAGCAGCAGGAAATGCTAGCAGAATGCTTGGGTGTATAGGGAAAGCAATTACCAGTAGAAAGAGGGAGGTGCTCATGCCGCTCTACAGATTACTAGTGAGACCTCATTTGGAGTATTGTGCTCAGTACTGGAGACCATATCTCCAGAAGGATATTGATACTTTGGAGAGAGTTTAGAGAAGAGCTACTAAACTAGTACATGGATTGCAGGATAAAACTTACCAGGAAAGATTAAAGGACCTTAACATGTATAGCTTGGAATAAAGACGAGACAGAGGGGATATGATAGAAACTTTTAAATACATAAAGGGAATCAACAAGGTAAAAGAGGAGAGAATATATAAAAGAAGAAAAACTGCTACAAGAGCACATAGTTTTAAATTAGAGGGGCAAAGGTTTAAAAGTAATATCAGGAAGTATTAATTTACTGAGAGAGTAGTGGATGCATGGAATAGCCTTCCTGCAGAAGTGGTAGCTGCAAATACAGTGAAGGAGTTTAAGCATGCATGGGATAGGCATAAGGCCATCCTTCATATAAGATAGGGCCGGGGCTATTCATAGAATTCAGTATATTGGGCAGACTAGATAGGCCAAATGGTTCTTATTTGCCGACACATTCTATGTTTCTATGTTTACTGGGGGCTGATATGAGGCTACTGTGGGCTGAGGAGAGGCATTGGGCTCGTATCTGAGGTCTGATTGGGGGTCATTCATATTGGGGTCTGAGGTCTGATTGGTGGTCTGACCAAAGGTATAATGATTTTTTTCTTTCTTATTGTCCCCCTCTAAAACCTAGGTGCGTCTTATAGGCGGAAAATACGGTAACTCATGTGGTAACATACCAAAATTTAGATGCCGTGCCCCCTCAACGCACATTTTGCGTAATGCTTCTTCAGGAGAAGAGGCTCAGGGGAATGTTGGGATACATTATATGAGGTCAGCAAACCAATTGAGAAATATAAATCCTAACATGTCACAATGATGTGCTTTGGTCCTTATTTCGCCACATGGCCAATCGCCATCCACCACGTCATAGTCACTTCCACCCTTCACATTACTTTAAATTTTTTATTTATTTATTTTTTATTGTCCCTATACCTGTACTCTGGTCCCTGCATCGACGTGACCACATGCAAAGTTGCAGCCAATCATTGACCTCAGTAGTAACGTGCTGCCGCTCAGGGATACGTTACCACTCATCTCAGCATTTAAAGTTTTCAAATGATATGACACCTATGACCAGTGGCGTACATAGAGAAGTAAGGACCCCATAGCAAGGATCAAACCAGGCCCCCCACACAGGACAGAAGGGTTTCTGCCTAAAACCCTTTCAATGACCCTTGGTCCATTTTTCCACTGCCTCATTTGCTAAATGTTGTTCCTTTAGAGGGTAGAGTCCTGACCAAGTTTTCACCTCCAGTAGAAGAGTAGATATTTCCAACTAAGACTGGGCCCCCACTTGCCCTGGGCCCTATAGCATTTGCATGGTCTGCCGCTATGGTAGTTACGCCCCTGCCTACGACATTAGGGATCAGCAATCTTCAGCACTCCAGCTGCTGTGAAACAACAACTCCCAGAATGCACATTTACTTGGCTATTCTTGTAACTCCCATAGAAGTGAAAGGATAGTGGATAGATTGAAAAAATGAACCTTATTTTGAAGCGGCGCTACTGCAAAAGACAGGACTCAGGTAGGTAAATAAAAATGGATCTTTATTTGTATTAGACTAATACAAATAAAGATCCATTTTTATTTACCTACCTGAGTCATGTCTTCTGCAGCAGCGCCGCTTCAAAATAAGGTTCATTTTTTCAATCTATCCACTATTCTTCATATCCCGGAAACCGTATCCCACGGCAATGGGTAAGAACCTGGGCAGCAGCAGCAGTCACCCCCGAAAGCTGGACAGGCTTATAACAGCAAAAGTGATTCAAAGGAGTTGGGACTCATCACAACCCAAAACGGTAAGCACAATCAGTGTATTGTTGTTTTAAAAACTACCAAACGGTTTTACACACGAGGCGCTGCCTCCTGTCTATTTCTTTTTTATCTACATAGAAGTGAAAGGAGGATTCTGGAGTTTTAGCTTCAGAACAGCTGGAGAGCCGGAGGTTGCTGATACCTGTACTACATTTATACAGTAACTGCACTGAGCATTTGTTTGCCTGTGTTAGAAAAAAAATTCTTATTGTAAAAAATACAAGGATCCATCAAAAACATCTGAATATGATTTTACACAATTGTTTACTTTGACTTGCACACAACAATACACATTTGCATATACATAGTGGCACTCAAAGCAGCACATCTTACAAACAGAAGCATGCATTTATACAGACATACACACACACAGGCACATTTTTACATATATACACACAGGGGCTACTTGCCATGAGTGGAAATTGCAGCTTCAGTGGAGGGCTGTAGCTGGCGTTAAAGTGGGAAGGCAAATCCGGCACTGCTTGGTTGTAGAGCCACCGCCAGGAACACTTCCTCCAGATCTGTTTGTGTATGTGCAATAGGGAGCAAGGATTGTGAGGCACCTGAGGCTGTTTTTTATGGATAGAATGATACAGTGAGGCGCCACCTGGTGCAGAAAAAAAGACAGAACAGTGAGGCAGCTGGGGCATGGAGGAGAAGAAGGGACATTATGTACCTGGTGGTGGTGAGAAGTAACAGTGAAGCATCTGGGACAATGGTGCAGAGCAAGGACAGTGAAGCGTCTAGTGCAGGGGGAGCAGAAGGGCCAGTGAACAGAATAGACAGTATGAGGCACCTGGGGCAGAGGGGAGCAGAGGGAGAAGTGAGGCACTTGGGGTGGGCTTGGGGAGATGGGGCATTGAGGCACTTGGGGCAGAGGGGAGCAAAAGAGCCAGTGTGACACTTGGGGCAGGGGGGAGCAGAAGGAACAGTGAGGCACTTGGGGCAGGGGGAGCATAATAGGCAGTGAGACACTTGGGGGGAGAAGATGGGGTCATGGGTCACTTGGGGCAGGCGGAATCAGGAAGGGCAGTGAGGAACTTGAGGCAGGGGGGAGTAGAAGGTGCAGTGAGACACTTGGAACAGGAGGGGCAGTGAGGCACTTGTGGCAAGGGGAAACAGAAGGGGCAGTGATGAACTTGAGGCATGGGGGAGTAGAAGGTGCAGTGAGACACTTGGAGCATAAAGCAAAGTGAGGCACTTGGGGCAGGGGGGAGAAGGAGGATCAGTGAGTTACTTGGGGAAGGGAAGGAGCAGGAGGGTTAATGAGGCACTTGGGGCATGGGGAGCAGGAGGATCACTGAGGCATTTGGGGAATGGGGGGAGAAGGAGGGTCAGTGAGGCACTTGGGGCAGGGGGGATGCAGAAGGGGCAGTGAGGCAACTAAGGCAGGGGGGATGAGGGAGGAACCACTAACCGGAAAAGGAGGGAGAACCCGTGCAAGCATTCCTTCAACAGTGCAAAGGGCTTTCTCCTTTTAAAGGAGTGCACAAACCAATGAGTGCTTCCCTTATTATCCTGATGCTCATTGGTCAACCAACCAATGAGCACTTCCATCATCCTCATAAGGGGAGTTCTCATTGGTAGACCTGCTCTTTCCACTGCTGAATAGTTCCCTGACCTGGCCCTGCAATCTCAGCCTCCACAGTGCTGCTGGCTGATTTAATTGCTAATGCTGGAATTAAGACAGGGGCACCTCTTTGATCTGCCAGGTATTAAACTGCTGCCCAGTGCCCTTGTCCTTCTCAGCAATAGGGATTAAATGAACCATAAGAACAGCTGGGGCTGACACACAGAGCACAGGGAGAAGAGACTGCAAATTAAGTTTAGAAGTGTAACGCTGCAAAGCACATTTGGTCCATGATTTGCATCCCCAAATAACTGGCAAAAAACTTCCTGTTTGAGCATACTGTGCTATTTGGTGTTATGCTTTTTCCAAAATCAATAAAAAATATATTAAAAATGTTTCCCTCGTTAAGTATAGATGCCTGCCCATGTTTATACACATACACTGTAGCATCGGAAGAACCAGTGGCTTGTTCTGAACAAGCAGTTAAGAAATTATGCCTTCATGGGGGCAGATGCCTCCTCATGTTTATAATCACATGGTAAGATTTTAAAGAAGCAGTGGCCTATTGAGAACAAGCATCCAAAAATGTTCCCTTTTTGGTGGGAGCAGCAGCAGTACAATATAGACCCTGATTTAACAGAAAGCTGTGTAGGGGTAATAGTAGTGACAGTAGTTGCAGCATAGTAGAGAACCTGATGGACAGGAGATGCACGGCTATGTATGGGGTGGTAGTAGTTGCAGCAGTAGCGACACATTAGAGAACCTGATGAATAAATTTTTATCAATTTCGAAGAACACAAGGAACTCGCAGACAATTTTTGTCTCAATCCACAAGTGACTGCATGAGCTGTGTACCAGACATACCTTTTAGATTTTTGTGTACAAAGTGAATGATCATTTTAGCAATTCTATTTTACATGTGGCAGGAAAAATCTGAAGCTGAAACTGTCCTGTGGTTTTAAATTTGTAGCATGTCAATTTATACATAGAAACACAAAACCAAAAGGGACCCTCATGCCCAGACTGAAGTCAGCACATGCAATACATATTGCGGCAACAGTGCGAGGGTCAACCTATCAAAAATCATGAGTACCAGCTCCCATTAAATACACTGAACCTAAAAAAAACTGAGCTCACCACATACTAGTACCAAAATATATAAATGCTTTATTGAATTCATAACATGATGTATTTAAACAACATTGTCATTAAAAACAGGGAGACAGAAAGAAACACCACCCTGATGGGACATAGGCTACACATGGATATTATAATGTAACTGTCTGCTTATCAATATATAATGAATAAATAAATAAGTGACATAATGGTTAATCTCATGTAATTATGTAGTACATATTTATGGGGGACAACAGGCCTACAGGGTGTTCCCAGCAGTGCTTCGGAAACCCAGAGATCAGCACCGTGACTCCGAACCATATGACCCAATATGCTGTGCGAAATAAGAAGAGACCTACCAGGATGGGGCTACCCCGACGCGCGTTTCGGCGTGCCTTCGTCAGGGCACACGAAGGCAGACTTGACGAATGCACGCCGAAACGCGCGTCGGGGTAGCGCCATCCTGGTTGTGATCAACCGTTATGTCACTTATTTATTTATTCATCGTATATTGACAAGCAGACAGTTACATTATAATATCCATGTGTAGCCTATGTCCCACCAGGGTGGTGTTTCTTTCTGTCTCCCTATTTTTAATGACCATGTCGTTTAAATACATCATGTTATGAATTCAATAAAGCATTTATATATTTTGGTACTAGTACGTAGTGAGCTCCGTTTTTTGTAGGTTCTGTGTCAATTTATACAGTGGATTTTCCTCACTGATTTTACCCTCTCCAATACAAAGATTGAAATCTGCATCTAATCAGCAGTATCTCAGCAACAAAATCAATGACAAAGTCCAATATAATGTGTTAGGTCAGGCACAGAATTCTGATAAATGGATTTTCCCATGTAAGTCTGTGATGCCGATTCATGTGTTGGAGAGCCATCATACCTACCTTTTTTCCTATATGGATATGTTTTGTTCTGAACTTGCAGAGAGCAATTATTTGGCAATGATTTGGTATTCAAGTACATGGATTTTTTTGGAAGACAAGATCAATATTGTTTTAGAAAAAAAACACACCTGAATTGGACATAGTCCAGTACAATATATGACAAATCAGGTACATTGCTCTGACACATGGATTTATTGAAAAAAATAAAATAATAATAATAATAATAATTGCAACTTGAACAAAGTCCAATACAATGTACATTATGTCAGGTGCAAGACTCTAATGTTAATAGATATTTTGGCAGACAATTTTATATTCTCAGAAAAAAAAAAAAAAAAACACTTGGAAAGAGCCCAATACAACAACGGCTAGCACTGTTGAGATAAATGACCACAAAGGACCACATGACCACTCTAAGTACGCAAGATTGCGTTCTGCTTCTAATCAGGCAATTATAGGGAACATTTTACTTCCAATAATTGCCTGTGCATTGGACTCTGTAAAAGAGCCTTTTCATGGGACAAGGTACAGGGCAGATCAGTGATAAACTTTTAATTCCTTAAATCATTACCTGCTTGGTGAGCTGCATATACAGTACATGCAGGATTCATCCCCTCTGTATGGGGTTGGATGAGATTGTTCTTCCCCATATAGATTGATTGTTTGTCAGAAGCAGATCCCTGTTTATAAAGGGTGATGTGCTAATGACAAACAATGACCTTAGATGCCGCATAAAAGATGTGATCACCTGACAAAGATTTGCTAGTTCATTGGGTGATTGGCAGTAAACAGGGCAATTATCAGGAATGAGTGTTTGTACGAATATTCATCCCTGATAACTGTCCCAATCATTGGTCCATGTAAAAGGGCCCTTAGATTCATTGTCTTTTCATCATTTAGATAAGAACCAAATAAAGACTATTTTGTGCGATAGATAAGAATTTTTTACATGTTGTCATTTCACACATCCTGATTTGGCAATTAAATCCTACACATTTCATCTGCCTTGTATTATCAGTTATTATAAATCTAAAATAAAATGGATTGAGCTATGACTCATAAAAACACAATCATAACACCATCATGAATTATAGAGCTTTAAGGATAAACACAGTAATGAAACCATTAGCGTGAGATTAGTATGGGGGGAACCAGACACTAAGAGCAAGGAGAGACTTTAGCTCATCTCATGTCAAGCAACACAAGTAGTTTGTTTCCTAATATTTTATCACATTCCCCATATCGTACTGATAAAAACGGAATGCTTACAGTATATTCTCTTTGTATATCGGATTATTAAACTTCATAATCATTGGCGTTGATCGAAGTTGAATTTCCTTGTGCTTCATGGTAATGAATCTATTTTTCCTGAAATGTAGGCAAAAAAAAAACCATACTCACCTCATCCATTTGCTTGCAGAAAGACAGTCGCGGCCATCTTGCTTGAAGATCTCGCACAAAATCTTGTCACTGTGCAAGATTTTGAGTGGTGTCTTCAATCAAGATGGCCACAACGGCAACTGGATGAGGTTCAGGAAAAATAGATTCGTTGCCACAAAGCGCAAGGAAATTCAGCTTCACTCAACACTAATGATAATAAAGTTCTGTAATCAGATATACAAAGAGAATGTACTGTAAGCATTCCGCGTTTGTCAGTGCAGTATGGGGACTGTAATAAAATATTAGGAAATATACTGCTTGTGCTGTTTGAGAAAATGGATGAGATGTGTTTTGTTTTTGTTTTTTTATTCTTATGCACATTAACCCCTGAAAGACCTTAATTTTTATTTTAGATGCCGCGATCAGCGATGAACGCGGCATCTGAGGGGTTCAATGACGGTGGGTAGCATAATCCCCGTTCCCCATCATTGTGCCAGCTACATATAAAGGAATATGTTTTGTGAAGAAGTAATTTGTCACAAATCGAATCTCTTAGTGAAATTCGACAAAGCAGCCGAATTGAATTTTTCATAACTTTGCTCATCACTGATTATGATACCATACAGTATGTCACAGTTATTGTAATATGTTATCTATTCGAAGCAGTGCTAGAAAATAAAGATCTTTGCTTCTAATAGTGAATAGAGACATTCAATACCATTTTGAGATGAACCCAGCAGCAGCCCAAATATCTCCCCAGTACTCGACCCAAGGCTAATAGTTCTGACCTACACATATAATAACTAATATAACAAACAACAGTCAGACTAAGACAATGTTTTTCAGCTCTTGGCAGCATGTGACTGCTGCAGCCAGTCACTGACCTCAGCATTGTAAGGGACAGGACTGCTGAGGCTGTAGCGATCATGTGCTGTATATGGGTATGCCACTCGTGGAGCCAATAAACAGAGGCTTAAGGCCAGAACAGCAGCATTTGAAATGGTGGGAAATTTAATTGACGAGTATCCAATCTTGTATTACGGTATTTTATTACATTTAGGGCAACTGAGGAGATTTTGAAAGCTAGCATGATGGGAATATACAGCATGCTAGGGTGGCCAGCTTGTAAACTGTGGCCAACTTGTAAAAGTAGTGTTTGTGATGGGTTTTCCATCAATAATTCAATGACTACCTACATAGTACTACCCCAATACCTCAGGTCCCCTAGGTCTCATCTAGGTTCCAAACTCAGGAAACAGAAACCTAATACACAGCATTTCCAGAGGCCACAATAACTCCAACTATGCACAAACACACTATGCACAATCCCAGTCCTAAAGATTTCACAGACAAGCAGTAGATTCTCCAGGCCCCTCATACAGTCCCACTACACACTCTTTACTGATGCCAAAACACTTTCCAGTGCACGCTCTACCGCCTCCTACCAGCATTGTGGTGCAGCCTTTTAGCACCACAAAGCGGACAACTATATCAGTGCCGAGCTCTTGTGCGGATTCTGGCACCTCCTCACTTCCTCTGGCAGGCACTAAATTAACTAGTTCTGCCACTTATCTACTCTAACAGTGTATGTTAGTTCCAAGTATCATGGCTGACCAGTCCACGGCCTTTGGCGAGAGAAATTTCACAGTTAAATGGTTTATGACAACTCTTTGAATAACCTACAGTGGTTTTTACACCACAAAAACATTGCTAGCTGAGGCTACTTTCACATTGTGCTGCCGGAAGTCTGCTCCGGCCCCACTCCCTATAATGAGGGCGGGCCGGAGGTCCGGCCGCAGCACGGCACACTTGCGGAGAGGCGGCCGGACAAAAACCGCAGTATGCTGTAGTTCTATTTCGGACTTCCGCCAGCATGGTGGACTTGCAGTAGCAGGGATCCGACAGGCTGTTCCCCTGCCGGAACAGCCTGCCGGAAAAGACTACCACAAGTGTGAAAGTAGCCTAACTAAACTTTGCTTTGGTGGAATGATCTGATGCCCCATTTGAAGACAATGCCATAGTTATTGTCTACTTTGTAAATTAGGAAGCACATTGACATGTCTTCAAGGACTTCTGATCAGTTGACCATGCTATCGAGTGACTTTTACTATTTCACAAAAAAAATACTAAACAGGTCAACTGACTGTGAAATATAAAAAATATCTTGTGTCCTTCCTGCTCACAATTCCTTTTCTCACTACTAGCTTTCATTTATAAAATCCAATAACCATATCTTCTGCATTTAACTAAATGATTCTCTTAGCTATAGATAGTAGGAGTCTCAGCTAATGTTATACATTTTTAGGTAACAAAACCTTAAAATTATACATTACAATAAATCATTTATTATAAATAATGTAATATTTTATCCTTCATATCAATTGTGTTGAAGAATAGATGAATAGCTTAGCTGATTTTATGTGGTTGGCTTTCCAGGTAGATTGCTATTTGATAACGTTTTATATAAGTGACTCTTAGTGTGTATTGAGAAAACTGTATGAAGTCCAATAACTTCCACCATTTATTTTAAGATGTTCATATGCTGTAGATCCCATAGTGAGAAATGTCCAATGTCATTTCCATGTAATCAAATTACTGTACCTTATTTGAAACATAAATTATAACACCATAACCCATTCCATAATCTATAGACCTTTAATGACTTTCTGACACAAATTACTTACTATACAGGCAATTTGTTCCCAAGCATTTTTCTGCATCCCACATCACATTAGCGAAATAGATAAATGACAGTCCCACTTCTTACCCATTAGCCCTCTCCCACATGCTGCATTTAAATCTCATCAGACTACTGCCTTTTTATCAATCTTCTTTTTGAAAATAAAGTGAGTGATGCATTGTTTGAGATAATAATAAGTTATTGATTTTCCTTTTGGTCCATAAAAATCTATGGCACTTTGTATTCTGAGACATCTGATACTTTTGGTATGTCTTCAAATGCTAGATACAGTTCATTAGGAATGTGAAAGGTGCCTAATTATCAGATCGAGAGAGTCGCGGTTTACTCCCTGTCTTAGTCTTTTTAGCACCTTGAGAAGTGCATTGAAAGTGACATATATTTACCTGCAAAATTGAGCTCACTTGTGATGTTTTAATGAAAAAAGGTGAGGGAAATCCTGGCATGAAAATGTAGAACCTGTTGAAATGCTTTTTTTTAGCAACATGACAATGATGCCAGATTAGGACCCTATAACCTGTTTCTGTCTACATTTTTTTACTTGTCACTAGCCTTAGTTTAACATCACATTTTACTCAGTTGTATAGTAGGTCTAAAACAGCTTTTCAGTGTCCAATTGTTTTTGTGCCTGAATTATTTTGAAAAAAGATTTCATTGTTGAGTGTGTTTGGCATGTTTTATTGGAGCAGTTCTAGGAAATGCTCCCATATATTGTGAGTAAAAATGGTAAAAAGCTATTAGTTTTTACCCCCATTTAAGCTAGTGGCCAGGTCCATGCAGAAGGTCTGTAGAATAGTATCTCTACTATACAAGAGCATTCACCAAGATGCAGTCACAGCCTGCATACAGAGCAGTTCTATCCAGTGACTTACATTTCTTTTCTATTCAAGCCAGGTGCCACGAGAATTTCTTGACAGCTGCAGAATTTGCTGTATAGCAATGCTTGGCCATCTCGCCTCTGGAGCCCATCTCCACCCTTTATAGGAATACAAATAAATTCCGACCCCCACAATAAGTTCAGACCCCAGACTAGATACTTAAAATCAGAGCCAAAACCAGCCCCCTAAATTCAGTCCCAAGGCAAGACCCATAAAATCTTTAGACCTCAGACTAGAAACCAAAATTAACTCAGATCTGACTAGATTCATAAATAAATTCAGACTTAAAAAATTGAGATTCCAGATCAAACCCCCAAATAAATTAAGACCTACACCATAAAAAATACAGATCATAGAACAGACTACAAAATAAATTTGGACCTCTTTCCAGGGGTTGAGCTTTAAGTTTAGGTCTTTCCAAAACAACACATTCATACACTGAGTCTGTGTAATATTATAGAAATTAATTTATTATAGTGGTACAATGAATTAAAATCTTTTCAGCTTTTATTTTTTATCCCTTCACAACATCGGTGGATGTTGGCACTTCACAACATTAGTACGGTGGATGTTAGCACTTTAAGGATGGCGCCTATTCCATAAGAGCTAATGTTTGGGATTGGCAATAACACTTAGCACTTAGCAGCAATATATCAGTGCATCGCAGGCGGATGTGCAATCCAATTATTATTATTTTCTACAATCTGGAATAATTCCAGCTTTATAACCCGTTTTAAATTTGGCCAGGACAGTGTTGTACCTAAAGCAAAAAACTCATCTACTCCCCACAACTTCATTCCAACACCAAGGGCCTGATACACTCCCCTTCCGGGCCCTGGTGGGTACATTTCTGGACAGGGTCATGTGTGCAGCTGCAGCCATTCATTGGCCTCAGTAGTGATGTGACCCAAGCAGCATGTCACTGCTGGATTATGTGCAGTGGGGAGTAGGCGAATGTATTTTTTTTCTTTAGGTACTGCACTGTCCTGGCCAAATTTTACAGCTGGAAAACAATTTTTTCTGGAATTATGTTGTGTGGCTAGAGTTGATTTTAGTCGATAAAATGGTTACCATGAACCAATAGACATTTCCTTCACTTACCAGCACCTAATTTGCAATTAGCCAACAAATGACTAAGCAATGTAAACAGCCATTAAGAATGTTTAAACATGAGTGGGAAGTGCAAATAAAGGCAAGCTGTTTATTTAGTAACAGGCACAAAACCTGTTCAAGTGGCCAAGGTTAATAGTAAAAGCATACAGGAATCCTAGCCAAGCTTTGGTGTTTGCGAACACACATACAATAATCATTGTTAAAGTAGACTGATACACATTCGCTAATCTATCTATTTATCTATTGTGGGGATTCGCTCTGGTAGACAGGATAAGTGTGTGCAGTATAGAGGCAAAGACACATTTGTAACTCAAACTGCAGTGTTTATTCACACTAGTTGCAGGTTCACAGTATGACAGTCCATTTTCAGTATTGGTGTTAGTACACACCCAAAACATTCACCTTTGATCCTGGGTGTTTAATCTACCTCTGCCTGTCATTTTCTAAATGACCCTCTGCCTAAGTCCGTAAAGAAGAGCAGTATTTGTGGAAGAAGGCATATCGCAGCCCTCAATCAGTATTTGGCGAAAACAGGTATATGGCACCCCTCAATCAGTATTTGGCAGAAACAGGTATATAGCACCCCTCAATCAATATTTGGCGGAAAGAGGTATATGGCACACCTCAATCAGTATTTTGTAGAAGCAGGTGTATTGCACCCCTCAATCAGTATTTAGTGGAAGAAGGTATATTGTACCCCTCAATCAGTATTTGGCGGAAAAAGGTGTATTGCACCCCTCAATCAGTATTTGGTGGAAGAAGGTATATAGCAATAGCACCCTCAATCAGTATTTAAAGGAAGAAGGTATATGGCACCCCTCAATAAGTATTTGGCGGCAACAGGTATATGGCACCCCACAATCAGTATTTTGTGGAAGCAGGTGTTTCACTCCCCTCAATCGGTATTTGGTGGAAGAAGGTATATAGCAATAGCACCCCTCAACCAGTATTTAGTGGAAGAAGATATATGGCACCCCTCAACCAGTATTTGGCAGAAACAGGTATATAGCAGCCCTCAATCAGTATTTGGCAGAAACAGGTATATAGCACCCCTCAATCAGTATTTTGTGGAAGTAGGTGTATTGCACCCCTCAATCAGTATTTTTTTTTTAATAGTATCTTTTTATTTATTAATTTAGCAAAAAGCATAACAAACACATCAAATACAAACAATCATCAATTGAGTCCAGTACAAATCAAATACATGGGATCAATCATAACAGTTCCTCATGACCCAAATTTGGGACAGAAGAAAAAGATATCACTTTCAGGATGAACAGTACCCAACATATCAATCCTAAGGAAGATTAAAAGTACTGCACACACACACATTCACACACGCCTTCATTGGTCAGAACAGTCTTTCAGTCATCTATGGTACTAGAGTCTGGGCTCCAATCCAGGGGTCCCATATCTTCATGAAGCGATCAGGGGTCCCTCTTCTCTCATACACAAACTTGTATAATTCAAGATCAGCATTAACTAGATGTACCCATTGTTGCACAGTAGGATTCTTAGGAGGTTTCTAGTTGAGAAGGATAGTTTTCCTAGCATAATATAAGAGTATTCTATACAGCTTCCTGCCAAATTTGGTTGGAACAATCTCGTTGGCTACTCCCAACAGACTAGTGAGTTCAGTACAGACGTTAGGAAAGCCTAGTTTGTCATTAAAATATTTATGGATCTCTTCCCAGAAGCCATGAATAATCGGACACTGCCAAACCATGTGTATAAGACAACCGTTTTCATGTCCACATCTTGTACAATGAGGGTTCGGCAATTTACCCATTTTAAATAGTCTCACAGGAGTATAATAAATTCTATGAAGCCATTTAACTTGAATCAACTGATCCCTAGCACTTACCACTGTAGATCTCCATGTACAGCTAGATTCTTTAACATGAACATCTTCCAAACCTTCAATGTCCCTTTTCCACCTAACAAATGCCCTGTCTAGGGGGGAGTCCTGCAACGCCATCAACGACGCATACAGGGTCGACACTGGTTTGACCAACGGAACCCTCCTAATCACTGCCTCAACTGTACCACACTCCAGCTTTAAAGGTTCTCTACCAAACTGAGCCTGACAGGCATGCCTGAGTTGAAGATATCTATACAAACAACGCTGGGGCAAATTAAACTCCTGTTTCAAACTATTAAAGGTTCTAAATAGGCCCTTATCATATAGTTGGGTAAGGTAGCGCACCCCCCTCTGAGGCCAAAATTCAAACTCCAGTAATGAGAACAGCTCCGGAAGCACTCTGTTTCTCCACAAAGGCAAATATGACGACCAAGTAATATCATTCTCATCAGGGTTACATTTCTGACCCCATTTGACCCACATCTGTACTGCAGCAGGCATCGATTGGGTGTAGTGTACTGTAGACCTAGCCCCCCTCCTATATGCCAAGTTTGTAAGTGCCTCATAGGACCCCAATAAAGCTGCCTCCAACACTACCGCCGGGTTACCTGAGTCAGCCCGTACCCACCACGCCACATAGCTCAGCTGCACCGCTACATAGTACATGTACAGGTTTGGCAAGGCAAGACCCCCCCCGCAGGTAAGACGCCTGGAGGGTGGATCTCGCTATTCTGGGAGAAGACTTATTCCATAGAAAGGGAGAGATTATTCTATCCAAAGTAACAAAATGTCTCTTGGGGAGTAACACTGGGGCAGCCCTATATAAGTATAGCAATTTTGGGAGAAGAATCATTTTTACCACATTGATACGCCCAATCAGAGTTAAAGGAAGGTTTTCCCAAGCCTCTAGCTTTCGAGTAATGGATTGCATTGTAGGAGCAACATTCAAATCATAAAATTTTGCCACTTCTTTATGAACAATAATCCCCAAATATGTAAATTGCTCCACAATCTGAAGCTTATTGTTCACCGAAATGCAAGCTAGGACAACATCATCAACCAGACATAGACTAGACTTAGCCCAGTTCACACGGAGACCCGAGAAACCCCCAAATTGATCAACAACACCTAAAAGGGTATCCAAGGATTTCCCTGAATCTGCTAGGTAAACCAGCATGTCATCAGCATATAATGAAAGCTTTTCTGATATTCCAGCTATTTCCCAGCCTTCTATACCTGAATTAGAGGATATGAGTATCGACAAAGGTTCCATAATTAATGCAAATAACAGGGGGGAGAGAGGGCAGCCCTGTCTAGTGCCTCTACCCAAGGGGAAGGAGTCCGATGTGTACCCATTCACCCTGACTCTCTCCGAAGGGGATCTATAAAGCATTTGTAACCAGCACAAAAATTTCTCCGGAAAGCCCATTTGAGTCAGCACTGCCCACATAAATTCCCATTCTACTGAATCAAATGCTTTTTCATTGTCTAAGGACGCAAGAGCCCTCATACCTCTGTTATCATGTTTGACCTGAAGATTAGTGAACAATCGCCTTAAATTAATATCTGTGGTTTTCCCTGGCATAAAACCCGATTGATCTACCCCAACCAAGGAGAGAATTACCCCCCGCAATCTTAACGCCAGTACCTTCGCAAAGATTTTGACGTCAAGATTCAGAAGTGAGATAGGTCGATAAGAGCTACACTGGTCAGATGGTTTCCCCGACTTGTGAATCACTACTATCGTTGCCTCCAGAAAGGACGGTGGCAACGAACCACTTTCCAGTGCATACCTCAACAGCTTCCCAAATCTACTAACCAGGTCTTTAGAAAATCGCTTATACCATTCAGCAGGAAATCCATCGGGTCCCGGGGTTTTCTTGGTTGCTAAGGAACTAATGGCCGTTTCAATCTCCAGGTCAGATATGTCTGCCGCCAGGGCTCCCCTGTCATCTCTGTCCAAAGAAGGAATATTAATACCTGCTAAGAAATTGACAATTTCCTCCGAAGTACACGTGATCTTGGGGGCATACAATGTCTCATAATAGGAGGCAAACTGTCGGCAGACATCTCTAGGCTCCCTCAATAAGATCCCTTGGTCATTCAGAACTCCCGCCACCACCGTTTGCTGTGTCTCAGATCTAGTCAAGTATGCCAAGGCCCTGCCACACTTATCACCATCTGAAAAAAATAGTTTGCCTCTGATTTAAAAGTTTCTTCTCAGTATATTCAGTTAAATGCAAAGTAAACCTACGCTGCGCCTCAAGCCACAAAGTCTGCTTCTCAGGGCACGGATCTAGTATATATAACCTCTCCTTATCAGCTAGTTCCGTCTCTAGTTTTATCCGTTTGATATTCAGTTCCTTTCTATGAGTTGCAATAGCAGCAATCAATGCCCCTCTCATTACTGATTTGAAAGCATCCCATTCTACCAGAGGATTCGTAGACCCTTCATTCTCTGCCCAGTAATTCCCTATTGCATCTAGACTCTCGCTCACCACAGGTAATACCTCGAGCCACATAGGGTTTAACCGCCACTGCTTATCAGTCGAAGCCAGCGGCTGTGACAGTATCAGAAGGAGGGGGGCATGGTCTGAAACTCCTCTCGGTAGATAATCACTAGACTTGATATAGGGGGATAAGTCTCTGCTGACAAAGGCCAGATCTATACGAGAGAGTGAGCCAGTAGAAGCTGAATAGCAAGAGAATTGTGCATCTGTGGGGTGGAAATAGCGCCACGTCTCTACTAAATTATAAGTATTAGCCCAATGTGACAGGACATTGTTGTGTGAGGCCTGGGGAACCCTTCTGTCCCGTACAGGATCTAAAGTGGCATTGTAGTCACCCATAATAATATAAGGCATTGCTGGAAATCGTGCTATTTTAGCTGTAATTAAGTCTAGGACCTCTCTGCGGAATGGCGGAGGAATATATAATCCCGCAAATAGGTACTGCAGGCCTCTGACACAAGCATGTAAAATCACATACCTACCATAAGGGTCTAGCTGCACAGATAGTATTTGAAATGGAAGACTTTTAGCAATTAAAATAGACACGCCTCTAGCGTGATTTGAGTAAACCGCATGATATGTGGGGCCTATCCATGGGCGCCGCAAAGCTAGTACTTTCTGGCCCTGCAGGTGCGTTTCTTGCAATAACATTATGTCAGGGTTATACCTCTTCAGATAATTGAACACTAAAGACCGTTTAATCTTATCATTCAGACCCCGAACATTCCAAGAAAGTAGCTTAATTACCGCCATTTATTCTTCCAAAGATAACATCTCCATAGTTTCCGACCAATGAAGGCATATTCACGCACACACACAATCCACATCAAAGAACCCCTCAACAGAGAAACTCTCTCCAACCCACCCGCTCTCAACCTCCCTAACCCACCCTGACCAAACCTTCCTAACATGGTTGAGCCTGACACCCCAAACTAGCAACTCCTGGGTACGATAACCTACCCTAACTCATTAGAACATATATACCATATAGGTACGTTGGTGATAGGAAGCAAGTATATACGTCTACCCACAACAGTGCATAGTCATACAGGGTGTTGCCACCCAGCATACCAATATGGGGTTAAACATCTGATCAATAGACAAAGTCAAAGAACAGGGAATCTAACAGGAGTAATAATGGTGCATTTAAACCAGATACTCCCCCCTCCCCCAACCATCTTGTCAGCAAAACAATTTAACATTTAATCAAGTATTATATGCTTCAGCTGCCAACACTATAGTATAAACCATCAGCGGTGAGGCCTTGCATTTAGATTTCTCTCAATCCATTCAGTAGCCTCTTCAGGAGTACTAAAAAAACGGACTGTTTCACCATCCTGCACCCTCAAGCGAGAAGGGTAGATCATGGCATATTTCACATTTTTGTCCCTCAGCCGCGCTCGGACCTCAGTAAACTGCTTCCTTTTCTTCTGGACCTCTGCAGTAAAGTCCGGGTAAAAGGACAAACGGACATTCTCATAGCTGACATTTCCCTTCTGTCGAGCAGCTAGCAAAATAGCGTCTCTGTCCCTGTAGTTCAGGATCTTCATGATGAAAGGTCTAGCAGGGGATCCCGGCGGTAAGGGCACTTCTTTTATGAGCTGTTCCGCAAAAATTTCTGGGGTAGACCCTTCTGCTCGCTCCGGTAAGCCCAGGATACGGACGTTGTTACGTCTATTGCGGTTCTCAGCGTCCTCCGCCCTGGCTTGCAGCATCTGTACCTGTTTCAGCAGCTGCCTGGTGTTATTTCCAGCTGCTCTGGACGCATCTTCCACATCACTCACTCTTTGCTCCACTGCAGATGTTCTTTCACGTATTTTGTCAAAATCGTGTCGCAAACAGCTAAGGTCAGACTGTAGATGGTCTATCTTTGATGTAAGAGCAGCTTGACAGGCAGCTATAGCTTTCATAATTTGAGAGGCTTCAGCAGAGGAACCAGGGACAGGAGACCCCTCACTTTCCTGTTCAGTTTGACTCATGGCGTCCATGAATCGTTTAACAGATGATGGAGCCACAGAAGAAGTTTTGCGGCCCATAGAAATAGTCCACAGACACTTTAAAGATCTGCTGGGGTTTGTCACTCATGCAGAAAATCAAGATGAGGCTTTATTAAATTCAGCAAGTCCTGCCACACAGCCAAGTAGACTGCCAGATATCTTTACATTCCTCAGGGGGGAGGGGGATAAGTACACCAGCACCACCATTAAACTTTCATATAAACTGTGGTGAACTCTGCAGCTTTCATATATAAGGACTCCTAACAGGATTACCACTGCAGGACTTCAAGATAATAGTGGAAGTAGGGAGATACAGAGCGTTTCGCCGATCCACTCCGTTTGCTGGGGCAGAGAGGAGCGCCGCTGCACATACACTTAACGGCAAGATGGCGCCCACCGCGCGGCTTCTTCCCGCCTCGGTCTCAGGCTCAAGATTCTAGCAGGTATCGGCAGCAGTCCAAGGTAAGTTGTTAGCAACTTTCAGCAAGCCGTACCTGCACTGTGTACCTTGTGGCGGATCGTGTCCCGGCCTCACTCCACACTCTCCTCAGTTTGCGTCCCTCCGCTCCTCTCCCTCAATCCGTCGGCATCCACAGCACCACAGCCAAAACTCAGCAATCCAGCACCGGGCAGAGTGTCCCCAAGTATGAAGGGGTCCAACATATAGTGAATGCGCTCAAAAAACCCCGATTATGCCAGGTGTATAAAGGATATTTCACAGGATTTTGTAGGAGCACTGCAATCCTGCTTCCTCACTCCATGCTTGCTCGGCCACGCCCCCCCCTCAATCAGTATTTGGTAGAAGAAGGTATATAGCAATAGCACCCCTCAATCAGTATTTAGAGGAAGAATGTATATGGTACCCCTCAATCAGTATTTGGCGGAAACAGGTATATAGTACCCCTCAATAAGTATTTGGCAGAAACAGGTATATGGCACCCCACAAGCAGTATTTTGTGGAAGCAGGTGTATCGCAGCCCTCAATCAGTATTTGGTGGAAGAAGGTATATAGCAATAGCACCCCTCAATCAGTATTTTGTGGAAGAAGGTATATAGCACCCCTCAATCAGTATTTGGCAGATCTGGTAAATAGCACCCCTCAATCAGTATTTGGCAGAAGCAGGTATATAGGACCTCTCAATCAGGATTTTGTGGAAGAAGGTATATTGCAGCCCTCATCCATTTTTTTGGTGGACAACAGGTATATCACACCTGTTGCAATTAGTTACTCCAACAGGCAGGTAACACCCCTGCCTAAGAAATCGGCGCTACCTGTGACCAATCTGAGTAACCTTAGACCGATTCGGGAATGCCGTTCGCTGCAAAGATAGGCGAGAGGGAGGTTGTTGCACAACTACAGGGATATCTGGAGGCCAATCACATTCTTGACGACTTCAAGTCGGGGTTACGACCCGGAAGGGGTACTGAGACCGCTCTGGTCGATGTCCAGGACAATCTACTGATGGCATTAGACCAGAACAATTCTAAGGTCCTAGTCCTTCTGGACCTATCATCCGCTTTTGACACTATTGACCATCAAGTGTTACTGAACCGGTTGAAAGTGGTAGCCGTACTAGATGGAAAGGCCTTGGCATGGATGGTCTCATTTCTCCAGGACAGGGTACAACGAGTGAAGCTGGGGGTATTTCACTCAGCCGATCTCCCACTGTCCTGTGGAGTACCACAAGGCTCGGCACTATCTCCAGTCTTGTTCAACATCTATCTGAGACCATTGGCCGACATCATCAGGAGCCACAATCTTCAGTTTCATGTTTATGCGGATGATATACAACTGTACTTTAGGCTTGCCAAAGGTACAGTTGATCAAGTCGATCTGGCCAGATGTTTCTTGGAGATTGATCACTCGATGAGTGCCAATTATCTAAAGCTTAATGGCACCAAAACTGAATGTATTACATTCAGTGACCAGAAAATTACACCCTCAGCACCCAAATGGCCATTGTCTTTTGGACCTGTCCCTGAGACAGCCATCCAGGTCAGGGACTTGGGAGTGGTCTTGGACTCCAGATTAACCCTGCCTCCTCAGATAAATCAGGTGGTTAGTACCTGCCACTACCAACTGAAACTTCTGAGGATGATCTTAAAATACATTGAATCCCTTCTCAGGAAAGCCTTGGTCGGAGCAGCGATCGGCAGTCGGTTGGACTATTGTAATGCCTTGTACATGGGACTCCCTAAGAAGAGCTTGCATAGACTTCAACTTGTGCAGAATGCCGCAGCAAGGCTACTAATGGGTGTTGCCCGCCGAGAGCATATCACTCCCTCTCTTAATGCCTTGCACTGGCTCCCTGTCCAACAACGGGTGATGTTCAAGATTGGATGCTTCATGCATAGGGTATTCCATGGTGTGGGGCACTTGTACCTGCGACGTAAATTCACCAGGTACGCTCCGTTGAGGACATTGAGGTCTAGTAACTCTGCGAATTTTAACATCCCACAAGTTAATAAGATCAGACGTGGAGGTAGATCCTTTTCGGCTCAAGGGGCTAGATTTTGGAACCACCTACCTCTGGCCCTGAAAATGATTCCCAGTCTTCTCTCAATCAGACGTGCACTGAAAACCTTACTTTTCAAACAGGCATTTGATCTTCCTATATAACATTTATTTTTGGTTCATATAATTTTGTTTTTTTTTCTAAATCTTAGTCTATAAATTCACGGTTGGTAATGTCCCTCCTTTTTTAAAGATACTTTTTCCTCACGTTTATTAATTTTGTTCTCTTCACATTCTCTATATCTCGCCCGAACCCTCTGAACCTTGAGATCCCTCTACCTTCCCTCCTTTTTTCTTGATTCTCTATTTTGATAAGTGCTAGGAAATTGGTCTCTGGAATAGGTGCCTTATCCTCTAGGCCTTTGCGGCCCATGGTAAAGTGTCATGCCTTCTTCTTTTTCCTCCCTTGTTGAATCAGCCAGCTAAGCGCATCGAGGCCCTAAGGGTAAGACTGCGTGTACACAAGACTATACATCATCATCATCAATAGCGTTTGTCCCTCTATCTAGCTGCGGTATTGTAGCAGAACCACACACAACTGCTGCACAATACAAATACACTATAATATAATCTAATATGAAAGTATATTATAAGTATATCACACCCCTCTGTATCACACCTATTGATAGCACACCTATACCAGTCCTTAAAAGGACTTTTGTGGTCCTATTAGCTAGCGTTTGGTGTCCCGAACTGTCCCTGCTCCAAAATGCAACCTCTCCCTACACTGGCAAAACACATAATGTAAAATGGCTGCCAGATCGGGTTCTGTTTTATGGTTGGGGGTGTGTCCATGTGCTGAAACTTCTCAATTGGCTGTCTTGTCCCACCTGATGGATGTGTCATGGGTCAAAGTTCGGCGCTATGCAAAAAAATAAGGCGCGTGCGAATATCGCCATACGTTCGCATGTTCAGCAAATTGAGAACGAGCAAAGTTCGCTGCAAAACGACTGCCGGGCAAACCACAAGGCCATCTCTAATTAAGGGTTTTACACTATTTAGGAAAGATAGGGTCAATAGAAAAGAAGGTGGCATGAGCCTATATGTGAGGAGTGATCTGAAGACAAGTGTGAAAGAGGCAATTGTTGTGGGTGAGGATGGTCAGATGTGGAAACCTTATAGGTCGAAGTTCAAAGAGATAAAAAACACTGAAAAAGTAATACTTGGTGTATTCTATAGACCCCCTAACATCACAGAGGAGATATAACTACAACTGTATAACCAAATAGAGCGAGCTGTACAGGCTGGTACAGTGTCATAATGGGAGATTTTAACTTCCCAGACATTGACTGGGGACATGATTCTGCCTCAACCGCAAAGAAAAGAAGATTCATCAATTTGCTGCAGGGCCTTTTCCTGGGCTAGTTTTTTAGAAGCTCCCACTAGTGGCAATGCTCTGTTGAATAGAGATGGCCTTGTGGTTCGCCCGGCGGTCGTTTTGCGGCGAACTTTGCACATTCGCGATTCACCAAACATGCAAACATATGGCGATGTGCGCCGAACTTTGACCCATGACACATGCATCAGGTGGGACAGGACAGCCAATTGAGATGTTTTAGCACATGGACACACCTCCACCCTATAAAAGAACCCTATCTGGCAGCCATTTTACATTCTGTGTTTTGCCAGTGTAGGGAGAGGTTGCTTTGTGGAGCAGGGACAGGCTGTTAGGGACACCAAATGCTAGCTAATAGGGTCACAAAAGTTATTTTAAGGACTGGTATAGGTGTGCTATCAATAGGTGTGACATACTGAGGGGTGTGATATACTTATAATATACTTTCTAACATAGAAAGTATATTATAGTACATTTATATTGTGCAGCAGTTGTGTGTGGTTGTGCTGTGATACCGCAGCTATATAAAGGGACAAACGCTATTGGAACAACTAATTGCAACAGGTGTGATATACCTGTTGCCCCCCCAAAAAACTGATTGAGGGGTGGAATATAACTTCTTCCACAAAATACTGATTAAGGGGTTCGATATACATGCTTCGACCAAATATTGATTAAAGTGGTGCGATATACCTGCTACCACAAAATAATGATTAATGGGTTTGATATACGCGCTTCCACCAAATATTGATTGAGGGCTGCGATATACCTGCTTCCACAAAATACTGATTCATGGGTTTGATATACCTGCTTCCACCAAATATTGATTGAGGGGTGCAATATACCTTCTTCCACAAAATACTTAATAAGGGGTTTGATATACCTGCTTCCATCAAATATTGATTGAGGCCTAGGATATACCTGCTTCCACAAAATATTGATTAAGGGGTTTGATATACCTGCTTCTACAAAATGCTGACTGAGGGCTGCGATATACCTGCTACCACAAAATAATGATTAATGGGTTTGATATACGCGCTTCCACCAAATATTGATTGAGGGCTGCGATATACCTGCTTCCACAAAATACTGATTCATGGGTTTGATATACCTGCTTCCACCAAATATTGATTGAGGGGTGCAATATACCTTCTTCCACAAAATACTTAATAAGGGGTTTGATATACCTGCTTCCATCAAATATTGATTGAGGCCTAGGATATACCTGCTTCCACAAAATATTGATTAAGGGGTTCGATATACCTGTTTCCACAAAATACTGATTAATGGGTTTGATATACCTGCTTCCACAAAATATTTATTGAGGTCTACGATGTACCTGCTTCTACAAAATACTGATTAAGGGGTTCGATATTCCTGTTTCCACCATATTGATTGAGGGGTGCTATATACCTGCTACCACAAAATACTGATTGAGGGCTGCGATATGCCTGCTTCCACAAAATACTGATTAATGGGTTCGACATACCTGTTTCCACCAAATATTGATCGAGGCTTACGATATACCTGCTTCGAAAAAATACTGATTAAGGGGGTTCGATATACCTATTTCCACCAAATATTGATTGTGGCCTGCGATATACATGCTTCCACAAAATACTAATTAAGGGGTACGATATACCTATTTCCACCATATTGATTGACGGGTGCGAAATACCTGCTTCCACAAAATACTGATTAAGGGCTGCGATATGCCTGCTTCCACAAAATACTGATTAAGGGGTTCGATATACCTGTTTCTACCAAATATTGATTGAGGCCTGCGATATACCTGCTTCCACAAAATACCGACCGATTAAGGGGTACGATATACCTGTTTCCACCATATTGATTGAGGGCTGCGATATACCTTCTACCACAAAATACTGATTGAGGGCTGCGATATGCCTGTTTCCACAAAATTCTGATTAATGGGTTTGATATATCTGTTTCCACCAAAAATTAAATGAGAACTGCGATATACCTGCTTCCGCAAAATACTGATCAAGGGGTTTGCTATACCAGATTCCACAAAATACTGATTGAGGGCTACGATATACCTGCTTCCACAAAATACTGATTAAGGAGTTCGATATACTTGTTTCTACCAAATATTGATTGAGGCCTACGATATACCTGCTTCCAGAAAATACAGATTAAGGGGTTCGATATACCTGTTTCCACCAAATATTGAGGGGTGCGATATACCTGCTTCCACAAAATACTGATTAAGGGGTTTGATATACCTGCTTCCACAAAATACTGATTGAGGGATGCGATATGCCTACTTCCACAAAATATTGATTAAGGGGTTCGATATACCTGTTTCCACCAAATATTGATTGAAGCCTGCAATATACCTGCTTCCACAAAATACCGATTCAGGGGTTCAATATTCCCGTTTCCACCAAATATTGATTGAGGCCTGCAATATAACTGATTCCTCAAAATACTGATTAAGGGGTTTGATATACCTGTTTCCACCAAATATTGAGGTCTGCGATATACCTACTTCCACAAAATAATGATTAAGGGGCTTGATATACCTGCTTCTACTAAATACTGATTGAGGGCTACGATATACCTGCTTCCACAAAATACTGATTAAGGTGTTCAATATACCTGTCTCTACCAAATATTGATTTAGGCCTACGATATACCTGCTTCCACAAAATACCGATAAAGGGTTTCGATATACCTGTTTCCATCAAATATTGATTGAGGGGTGTGATATACCTGCTTCCACAAAATACTGATTAAGGGGTTCGATATACCTGCTTTCACCAAATATTGATTGATGCCTGCGGTATACCTGCTTCCACAAAATACTGATTAAGGGGTTTGATATACCTGCTTCCACCAAATATTGATTGAGGCCTGCAATATACCTGCTTCCACAAAATACTGATTAAAGGGCTTCTGTCACCCCACTAAAGTCTTTTTTTTTTTTTTTTGAGTACGCGCTCGTTCTCTGCTGGCCCTGTCTGCATTCAAAATCTGGCGCCTGCGCCATACCTGTCTTGAGTCGGCGCAGGCGCACTGAGGGGAGGGACACTCTGCTCGGCCGCTCCTTCCTCAGTGCGCCTGCGCGGGGGTGTAGATGTGACGTCACCGGCGCAGGTGCATTGAGGATGGAGCGGGCGTCCTCCTCTCAGTGCACCTGCACCGACTCAAGACAGGTACGGCGCAGGCGCCAGATTTTGAATGCAGACAGGGCCAGCAGAGAATGAGCGCGTTCGCTGGCCCTGTCAATCAACATTAGGAGGGGGCGTCTTTGAGAGGAGGATGCGGCTGCTACCAGCAAGTAGCCGCCCTACTTGCTGCTAGACAGGTAATTTTGCATATGATAAAAGTCTGTTTTTTGCATTATCTACTGAACCAAAATGATTAATAACATTATCTATTGATATAACGCAGTATAGGGATTATAAGTACCCCAAAAAAAAAATAATAATTTAGTGGTGACAGAAGCCCTTTAAGTTGTTCGATATACCTGTTTTCACCAAATATTGATTGAGGCCTGCGATATACCTACTTCCACAAATACTGTTCTTCTCTAGTGACTTAAGCACAGGGTCATTTTGAAAATGAAAGGCAGAGTAAGAGGAAGGCCGTTCCGCAGGAATGGTAGGGGTCAGGCAGGTGCACCAGGCTGGACCCTAAGTGGGAAGTTGGAGAAGGCGCTTGCGATTACTTCAAAGTGTGCACCAGAGTTATTTAAGTGGCTCACTGTCACGGCCCATTTTCCTTCACTTGGTTGCCCGTGACTACGTTTGGTGTTGTATGCATGTGGTGGCAGTGTCTCGGCCTTCTGGCTGATCCCCAGGACATGGTTGCCACGCATGCGGTTGCCCGCGGCAACAGGTGAAGTGTGTGTTTATGTGTGTACTTCCCCTTTAAGTGGCCGTCTTCCCTTGCCTTGTGTTGAAAGAGTTAACTTCCTTCCTAGTGTGTGTGCACTGGGTGTGTCTGTGTGTGGGTGTGGCTACATGGGCTATAAAGCCTCCGTTAAGATAAGTAGTCTGAGGGGTACTTCAGCCATGGCTAGCTGGAGGCATCCTCCCGTGATATACCATCTGCCTGTGGGGGCCACCATTGTGGTCATAGGTTTATGTTACAAGATGTTATGACGATGTTTGTTTGGTCTTTATTCTTTGCAGCTTATGGTCCTGGGTTCCTGTGTGATGTGTGGTGTGTGCTGTGTCCGTTTGTGTTGTTGTGGACAGCAGCACTTGCACATGGGTTCCAGGCTTTGTGTCTGTGGCAGGTGAATGTTGTGTTTGTGGCATGTACCTGCCATTGCCATAAGTTGTGTATGTTTCCCCTTCCATGCAGCTTGGCCAGTGAGACTCCTGTTCCTCCATATCCAGAAGGAACAGGTCGTCTTACCCTGCTCCTAGTTTAGGGCCGCCCAGAGGGCTAGCAGGGACTTCAAGGTTCCGGAGCATGAGCCCTCCTACCATCAGGGTCGGCTCATGCAGCTAGGAGTCAGGGTCAGATTAGGGATGTGATAGGAGGTGACCTGCTCCCTAATTCTGTGGTCTTGGCCGGCCAAGTAGCGACCTACCATCTCCTGGCATCGCACGGCTGAGGGTTTTCCCCATCCTCAGCCGTGACACTCACTCAGCCTTTCGCTTCTGCACCCTCCTCATCCTCTGTATCTGCACCCTCCTCACTCTCTGCTGTGTGCACCCCCAAAGACACCACCACCACCATAGCCCCTCCACTCGAGTCAGAGGAGTTATTTTCCCATCCATTCACAGACCTTACTGATGCGCAGCCATTCTTGGCATCGGATGAGGAAGAGGAGGTAGCAACGGCCACCACCCAGCGGTCTGATGACAGTACCCAGATAGGCCCAAAGAGGGTGGTCCCCGCTGTTGCTGCCTACTCCGAGATCTCTAATGTCAGTTGCGGTGAAGGTGACGATGATGACGTGTCGATGGATGTCACGTGGGTGCCCACAAGAGAGGAAGAGGAGGGGAGTTCAGAGGGAGAGACGGAGCAGCAGATAGGGTGGAGAAAGAGGAGAAGCAGGCAGAACTTGCAGTGCACAGGAAGTAAAAAGCAGACTGCAAATGTATCTGGAGTGAGCCATCCACCATGCACGGTCACTTCTAAAGCTCCCAGTATGCCGGCACATGGCTCCGCAGAGTGGGCTTTTCTTAGCGTGTCAGCTGCTGACAATAGTGTTGCAAACTGCAGCCTGTGATGTCAATGCATAAGTCACGGTAAGCCCAATACTCACCTAGGGACGACGCCTTAAGAAGGCACCTGGCCTCCCATCACCGAGCCCAGTGGGAGCAACGCTGTCAGAACTCACAAAGCCACACTTCTGGCGCTCCACGTCCTGCCTCTTCTCCTCTCTAGTGTTGAGCGCGAATATTCGAATATCGCAACTTTGAGATTTCGTGAATATTTCGAATATAGTTCCATATATTTGCGAAATCGAATATTCGTATTTTTATTTTTTTTTCATCTGAAAATATATGATTCCTCCCTGCTTCTTCCTTGTGGGTCAATGAGCCATTGGCCCACGAGCAACTGAATTGAAGCTGGAAGGAAGATGGACCAAATATGACGAATATTCCAAATAAAGAATATATTGCTGTATATTCAATTTTAGAATATTCGTCCTATTCTAATCTAAACCAATAATCTCGGTTATAATATTCGAGTTCATGAATATTACAACAGAAAAATCGTAATGGTTTAATACGTGTGCCCGAGCGCATGACAAAATCGTTTTTTAATCAACTTCAGCATACTTCAGCATGGGAACGCCTGTGGGTTAGAAAATACCATCGGATCAGAGTTTTCCCTGAGATCGTAAAACCTCAGATCCGATGGTATATTTCTAACTCCACAGGCGTTCCCATGGTGACGGGGACGCTTGTCGGGGAGCAGTATGCCAAAGTGGAATATTATTGCTCTAACTTCGTCTTTTAGAATATTATGAATATTCTAAAAGACGAAGTTAGAGCAATATTAAGAATATTCGTAAAATACACATAGATTGTAATTTAGCTAATATAGTGCTATAATCCTTTTTTTTTTTTGTCTAATTTTTTTTGCCTCTTCTGAACTTCAGTTTTGGAAAATATGTACACTATTAAAAAATTACTATAGCACTATATTAGCTAAATTACAGTCTATATGTGTATTTTACGAATATTCTTAATATTGCTCTAACTTCGTCTTTTAGAATATTCGTAATATTCTAAAAGACGAAGTTAGAGCAATATTAAGAATATTCGTAAAATACACATATAGACTGCAATTTAGCTAATATAGTGCTATATATTTTTTTTTAATAGTGTACATATTTTCCAAAACTGAAGTGCAGAAGAGGCAAAAAAAAATTAGGCAAAAAAAATGAATATTCTAAAAGACGAAGTTAGAGCAATATTAAGAATATTCGTAAAATGCACATATTAGCCTAGCCATAGTCATAGGAAATATCGCGAAATCGAATATGGCACCTCCCGCTCATCACTACTCCTCTCTCCTCCCAATTGTCCTCCACTTTACCTTCCACCGTGCCGACGTTGCATTCATCTGGCAAAAGGCAGGCTTCCATGGCTCAAATGTTCGAGTGTAAAAAGTTGATGACGCCAGATAACTCTCTTGCCCAACGGCTGACCGCTGGCTTGTCGGAACTGCTAGCTCGCCAACTACTGCTATATAAACTGGTGGACTCGGAGGCCTTTAGAAAATTTGTGGCCATTGGCACACCGCAATTGAAGGTCCCCGGAAGGAGATATTTTTTTCAGAAGGGCATCCCAGAGCTATATGTCCAGGTTCAGCGTCAAGTGAATATATCTCTGGCACAAAGTGTCGGTCCCAAGATACATCTGACCACAGACACGTGGTCTAGCAAACATGGGCAGGGAAGGTACATAACTTTTACTGCCCACTGGGTGAACATTCTGACAGCCGTGTTACCCGCCACGGATTGTATGCAGGCCGCCTCTTCTTCTCCTCTTCCTACTCCATCCTCCATCTTCTCCTCAAGACAAAGTAACAAAGCAAAATAGTGGGTGTGGACTAATAGATAAAAAGC
The DNA here is from genome assembly GCF_905171765.1 of Bufo bufo. Lineage (NCBI taxonomy): Eukaryota > Metazoa > Chordata > Amphibia > Anura > Bufonidae > Bufo > Bufo bufo. The sequence continues at coordinate 238,628,025 of NC_053392.1, forward strand.
TGCGGTGCCCTTAATGGGGTAGGTTCAAAACTCCTTAGTGCAAAATAAAACAAGATACGGGTACCGCGCTATATCTAAAGCAATAAATGGAAATGTTAGTTACTTGAAACCATAAAGACAAGAAGCCAAGTTCGTAATCTGCTACAAAGTGGATATCACAAGTCCATATTGCGTCTGTACATAGACGGATGTCACAAGTCTGTATTCAACACGTGGATTTTCAGCAACCCTTTGCTTTGCTGTGCATATACAAAGACAGCTGCCTCGCGTCTAATATTCCACAAGCGATGGACCTGTTATCCGCCTCCAACATGCAGTCAGATCCCGCTTTGAGGTACCAACCGCTTACTCCAAACCGGTCTGGATTACCTTTATAAAGGACACAAACAGATGGTGCAATACCCTCAAGATGTAGAGGTAAGAGTTTTATTCTACTTACAAAATGCACAGTTTTCACATGCGTATAAAATGCCCGACCTGGGTTTCGCACTTAGCTTCGTCAGGGGCTGCGGTGACGAAGCTAAGTGCGAAACCCAGGTCGGGCATTTTATACGCATGTGAAAACTGTGCATTTTGTAAGTAGAATAAAACTTTCTTACCTCTACATCTTGAGGGTATTGCACCATCTGTTTGGGTCCTTTATAAAGGTAATCCAGACCGGTTTGGAGTAAGCGGTTGGTACCTCAAAGCGGGATCTGACTGCATGTTGGAGGCGGATAACAGGTCCATCGCTTGTGGAATATTAGACGCGAGGCAGCTGTCTTTGTATATGCACAGCAAAGCAAAGGGTTGCTGAAAATCCACGTGTTGAATACAGACTTGTGACATCCGTCTATTAGTGATGAGCGGGAGGTGCCATATTCGGTTTCGCGATATTTCGCGATATTCGCATGAATATTCGTGTTATATTCGTCGAAATCGAATATTCGCAATTATTCCAATTATCGCGAAATTATTTTTTCGCATATTGCGAAAATTTATCTTGATAGTATAAGGCAACGTTCCTATGCTAATGACTATGGCTAGGCTAATATGTGTATATTACGAAATTTCGTAATATTGCTCTAACTTCGTCTCTAGAATATTACGAATATTCTAAAAGACGAAGTTAGAGCAATATTAAGAACATTTGCAAAAGTCGAAATTGCGATGCGAGTATATAACACGAAATAGTCGCATGAAGATTTAAACTTAGCACTGCTATATCCATATTCTAGCCTAATATGGAATATAGCTGTGTTAAGTTAGCACTGCTATATTCCATATTAGGCTAGAATATGGAATATAGCTGTGCTAAGTTGAAATCTTCATGCGACTATTTCGTGTTATATTACTCGCATCGCAATTCGACTTTTGCAAATGTTCTTAATATTGCTCTAACTTCGTCTTTTAGAATATTCGTAATATTCTAAAAGATGAAGTTAGAGCAATATTACGAAATTTCCGTAAAATACACATAGATTGTATTTAAAGCTAATATACTGATATAGTAATAATTTTTAATAGTGTACATATTTTACAAAACTTAAGTTCAGAAGAGGCAAAAAAAATTACAGGAAAAAAAGGGATTATAGCACTATATTAGCTAAATTACAATCTATATGTGTATTTTACGAAATTTCGTAATATTGCTCTAACTTCGTCTTTTAGAATATTCGTAATATTCTAAGAGACGAAGTTAGAGCAATATTACGAAATTTCTAAAAGACGAAGTTAGAGCAATATTAAGAACATTTGAAAAAGTCGAAATTGCGATGCGACTAATATAACACGAAATATTCGCATGAAGATTTCAACTTAGCACAGCTATACTCCATATTCTAGCCTAATATGGAATATAGCAGTGCTAACTTAGCACAGCTATATTCCATATTAGGCTAGAATATGGAGTATAGCAGTGCTAAGTTGAAATCTTCATGCGAATATTTCGTGTTATATTACTCGCATCGCAATTGCGACTATTGCGAAATTTCGTAAAATACACATATAGATTAGATTGTAATTTAGCTAATATGGAATATAGCAGTAAGTTGAAAACGCCACTGACTGGAGCAGCCAGGAAGCCAGGAATCCAAAGGACAGGTAAGAACAACTTTAGGGAAGTGGGAAAGAAAAAAATATAAAAAAAAAAAAAAAAAAAAAAAAGAATATTCTATTTCGCGAATATATAGAACGATATTCTAAATATTCGCGAAATCTCGAAATTGCGATATTCGAGAAAAAAATTCGCAATTCGAATATTCGCGCTCAACACTACCGTCTATGTACAGACGCAATATGGACTTGTGATATCCACTTTGTAGCAGATTACGAACTTGGCTTCTTGTCTTTATGGTTTCAAGTAACTAACATTTCCATTTATTGCTCGGTACCTGTATCTTGTTTTATTTTCCATCTTCTCCTCGGCTGCTCCTCCTTTTCTACTGCTACCGCCTCTTCCGCTGCACCCCCCCAAGCTCCCCAGAACCTGTTCGACGTCCCAGGTGAGACGTTGCCATGCTGTGCTGCGCTGTTGTGCCTGGAAGCAAGAGCCACCCCGGTCCTGCACTGCTTTCAGCTCTGCGGTCACAGGCCGATCAGTGGCTAACCCCGCTCAATTTGACAGTTGGTAAAGTGGTATGCGACAACAGTGCCAATCTGCTGAGCGCACTGAAACAGGGGCAAAATAACACATGTGTCGTGCATGGCACACGTACTGAACTTAGTCGTGAAGCGATTCGTTGCCATATACCCCGGGGTCCAGGACGGCTTGCAGCAGGCCAGGAATGTCTCTGGCCATTTTTTAAGATCTTTCACGGCCATGGCTCGCCTTGCTGACGTTCAGCGGCCACACCACATGCCCGTCAGACATCTGATTTATAGTGTTGAGCGCGAATATTCGAATTGCGAATTTTTTTCTCGAATATCGCAATTTCGAGATTTCGCGAATATTTAGAATATCGTTCTATATATTCGCGAAATAGAATATTCTTTTTTTTTTTTTTTTTTTTATTATATTTTTTTCTTTCCCACTTCCCTAAAGTTGTTCTTACCTGTCCTTTGGATTCCTGGCTTCCTGGCTGCTCCAGTCAGTGGCGTTTTCAACTTACTGCTATATTCCATATTAGCTAAATTACAATCTAATCTATATGTGTATTTTACGAAATTTCGCAATAGTCGCAATTGCGATGCGAGTAATATAACACGAAATATTCGCATGAAGATTTCAACTTAGCACTGCTAAACTCCATATTCTAGCCTAATATGGAATATAGCTGTGCTAAGTTAGCACTGCTATATTCCATATTAGGCTAGAATATGGAGTATAGCTGTGCTAAGTTGAAATCTTCATGCGAATATTTCGTGTTATATTAGTCGCATCGCAATTTCGACTTTTTCAAATGTTCTTAATATTGCTCTAACTTCGTCTTTTAGAAATTTCGTAATATTGCTCTAACTTCGTCTCTTAGAATATTACGAATATTCTAAAAGACGAAGTTAGAGCAATATTACGAAATTTCGTAAAATACACATATAGATTGTAATTTAGCTAATATAGTGCTATAATCCCTTTTTTTTCCTGTAATTTTTTTTGCCTCTTCTGACTTAAGTTTTGTAAAATATGTACACTATTAAAAATTATTACTATAGCAGTATATTAGCTTAAATACAATCTATGTGTATTTTACGAAATTTCGTAATATTGCTCTAACTTCATCTTTTAGAATATTACGAATATTCTAAAAGACGAAGTTAGAGCAATATTAAGAACATTTGCAAAAGTCGAAATTGCGATGCGAGTAATATAACACGAAATAGTCGCATGAAGATTTCAACTTAGCACAGCTATATTCCATATTCTAGCCTAATATGGAATATAGCAGTGCTAACTTAACACAGCTATATTCCATATTAGGCTAGAATATGGAATATAGCAGTGCTAAGTTTAAATCTTCATGCGACTATTTCGTGTTATATTACTCGCATCGCAATTTCGACTTTTGCAAATGTTCTTAATATTGCTCTAACTTCGTCTTTTAGAATATTCGTAATATTCTAAGAGACGAAGTTAGAGCAATATTACGAAATTTCGTAATATACACATATTAGCCTAGCCATAGTCATTAGCATAGGAACGTTGCCTTATACTATCAAGATAAATTTTCGCAATATGCGAAAAATAATTTCGCGATAATTGGAATAATTGCGAATATTCGATTTCGACGAATATAACACGAATATTCATGCGAATATTCGCGAAATATCGCGAAACCGAATATGGCACCTCCCGCTCATCACTACTGATTTATGACTGCCCGCGCGCTGGAACTCCACCTTGTATATGCTTGATAGGCTGCTCCAGCACCAACGTGCCGCTAACGACTACCTGTAGCAGGACAGGTTCTGGGGAGCTGGGTTTCTTTTCATCGTTCCAGTGGCTGCTCATGCGCGACGCATGCAGACTTCTGCGATCATTTGATGAGATCACCTAACTGGTCAGTCGCTGCCAGGGCACCATCAGTGACATCGTACCTTTTGCTTTCTTTGTGTAGTGTGCATTGCATCGTGTCATTGATTAATAGAGATGGCCCGAATAGTTCGCCGGCGAATAGTTACCGGCGAACATAGCTTGTTCGCGTTCGCCGCGGCGGGCGAACATATGCGTTGTTCGATCTGCCCCCTATACATCATCATTGAGTAAACTTTGACCCTGTACCTCACAGTCAGCAGACACATTCCAGCCAATCAGCAGCAGACCCTCCCTCCTAGACCCCACCTCTGGACAGCATCCATTTTAGATTAATTCGGAAGCTGCATTCTCAGTGAGAGGAGGAACAGTGCTGCTGCTGATTCAATAGGGAAAGCGTTAGCTAGGGCAGTGTTCTGTGTCCACAGACTCATCTGCTGTAAGGACAGCGTCCTGACAGCACCCCAAAAAGCCCTTTTCAGGGCTGGTACATCAGTCTGTTTTTTTTATTTTTTATATATATATATATATATATATATATATAGAGAACAAAAAAGTAGGACTGCACTCCAAGATAGTGATAAAATCAGCAAGTGGTTTATTCACCCATAATATGGCAAGTCTTGCGACGTTTCGGCTCACAAGAGCCTTCCTCAAGCATGGTAACAGTGAAAGTGAGAGCATTATAAAGGCATTTACAAAGTGTCCAACCCATAAGGGTGTGGTTACAATCAATTACAATTGCAAACATACGATGCATAGCAATACAAATAAAGTGCATGTGCATAAAGTGAGCAGTGGTATACAATTCATGACTAAGGGATGCCATCCTACAAAGTGTATTAAAATGTATGTGATACTTCATCTAAGCTAAAATCACAAATATATAGGTGATAATATGATGAAGGTGGATCACAGAGTCAAACCGTAGGAAGCAATGGGGCCCGCACATACCATGGCGTTCTTTGTGCGTCTCCAGGTCCTCATTGCGCATGACCACACTGACATCATCCGATGCATCACAGTGTAAAGGTCAAGCGCTCGCGCTCTGCCTGGGTCGACATAAGAGCGCCATTTTACATAAGGGAAAGACACCTAAAGGTTACGTACAGGTTATCTATTTAACTGTTGTCCACACGGAACAATCATATCTCCGACCGCTGCAGGGATCTCCTACATATATCAGCAAATGGACAGGGGTCCCGTCCAAATGGGCGGGACACCTGACCAAAGCGCCACTACAAGCACAATTGCTGGAGTAACGCATTGATAAAAGAACGCTGATGTCCACCTCGGGTCGCATAGCTTCCAAAGGGTCTGATTCTAGGATCCACATCCAATTTAGTGAAAATATAAAATCCTAAAAAGCAGAGAAAAAATATTTTAGTTTCAAAATAGATCTTTTTCATAATTGTAGATAAATCTTCACGGTTATCAAGCACCAATATACAAAAATGAGAAAGACAAAGCGCAAATATGCCAAGGACCGGGGGTCAGCCACAGATCCTAGGTCTCTCACCTGAACTCAATATTGAGACCCCTGGGATGCAGGCTATCCAGATCATATATCCAGCGTAACTCTCTTTTCTTCAAGAGTGTCAGGCGATCACCACCTCTTCTAGGAAGCCTGACCTGATCAATGATCCAGCATCTTAGATCACGCTCGGAGTGTCCGAGGGATCCAAAATGTCTGGACACTGGTAGGTCAGTACGTTTCTTCCTTATTGAATTCCTGTGGTTATTCAACCTTACTTTCAATTCTGTGGAAGTTTCCCCGACATATAATAGGTTTACAGGGACAAGCCAACACATAAACTACATGTGACGAGGAACAGTTTAGATGGAACTTTATCGGATACTCTTGTTGGTAAGCGGGTGTGTGAAAGATCTAGTTTTACATATATATCGACAATTGACACAACCGAGACACGGATAACATCCAAGTCCCGGCTGTGTCAATGTCCGCTGTATGCTGGTTTTCTTTGGACCTGCATCCGCTCTGACCAAGTGGTCTTTAAGATTTTTGTTTTTACGGTACGATAAAAGGGGCGGAAGCTTAAACTCTGGTACATCTTTAATAGACCTGCTTAGGATACCCCAGTTGTCCTTCAGGATACGTCCTATCTCCATACTACATCCAGAATATGTGGACATAAATGGTATCCTCTGAGTTTTTTTAGAGGTGGTATGTGTTATTTCAGTATTCATATGTAGGATTTTGTTCTTATGTGCATCTAATAATCTGCGAGGATAACCCCGCTCCCTAAACTTATCTGACATCGTATCCAGTGTAGTCTCAACTCAGTGTGGTCTGAAACAATGCGTTTCGTACGGAGGAACTGCGAATGGGGGAGGTGTTTAACCAGGCTGCGTGGATGATTGCTTCATAACGTAGGATAGTATTTCTATCTGTCGATTTGACATATAAGCCTGTGCAACCATACCATCAATTAGCTTGACGTTCGTGTCTAGAAATGACAATTGCGTTTTAGAGTATGATATAGTATACTGAAGATCAGGATCTATATCATTCAAATATGTGTGAAACTCCCTCAATTGTAGTTCAGTGCCCGACCACAGGAGGAAGACATCATCTATGTACCGCCACCATCTAACAACATGTTGAAAGTGGTGGGATACATAGATAAAGTCCTCCTCCATGTGGCGCATATAAATATTTGCGTACGTTGGGGCCACATTGGACACCATCGCAACGCCGCGTTTCTGATTAAAGAAGATATCTTGAAACAAGAAATAATTGTTTTCAAGAACCAATCTCAATAGGGTATTTATAAAACATTTTGCATTCTGTGTTATGGGTGAACCATCCAAGTATTTATTGACTGCAGAGATGCCCTTCTCATGCCCTATTGACGTGTATAAGGAAACAACGTCAAAGGACACGAGAGTGACACCGTGCAAGTCACCAGCTTCAACTGACCTCAGTTGTTGTAGAAAATCGCCTGTGTCTTTAATGTAAGACTTTCCGGCCATTGAAAAATCCCTCAATATCCTATCAAGAAAGATGGATATTCTACTGAAAACAGAGTCAGAACCAGATACCATGGGGCGACCGGGGGGGTCCACAAGACTTTTGTGGACTTTAGGTAGTACATATATTACAGGAGTGATGGGGGATCCCACCGTCAAATACTCCCTCAATCCCTCATCTATGATACCCCCGGCCACCGCATCGGAAAGACTCTTGTTGATTATGTTCATAATGCGAAATTTCGGATCGCTCTGCAATACACTATATACATTTATATCATTCAATTGTCGTTCAATTTCTCTGATGTATTTGTATGTTTCAAGAACAACTACCCCGCCGCCCTTATCAGCTGGCTTAATGGTTAATAGGGGGTTGTTCTTGAGTTCGGAAAGGGCCTCAATCTCTGCAGTGGTCAGATTAGGATTGCATAATCGTGCCTCATCCCCTGATGTGGATTTCAGCATTCTGACGTCTCTCTGAACTGCAGAGATGTAGGCTTCAACCGCAGGTTCATCTATATTAGGAAAAAAAGCACTTTTGCCGTTACCCTACGTTGGACCTTGCACCCACATGCTGGCTGGTGCTCCCACTGGACTTTTTCTTCTCTATATATATATATATATATATATATATATATATTGCAGTTGCCTGCCCGTGTGTGAGAAGCTGCAGGCTCAGTCACAGACAGTACTGTGTGCACACCATTCATACAGGGTGTGACAGAAAATACCTCGCAGATAAAAAAATATATATTTAATTTATATTTAATAATTTTTCTGTGATATAATCACAGTTGCAAGCCAGTGTGTGTCAGGCCCACACAGACTGTATTGTGGCCACTGGCTAGGCCTCCACTCATACCGTTACAGGGTGTCACTGACTCAAATACCTTTCAGATAAAAAAAATTCTATTTAATATTTTTCTGTGATATAATCACATTTGCAAGCCCGTGTGTGTCAGGCCCACACAGACTGTATTGTGGCCACTGGCTAGTGGCTAGGCCTCCACTCATACCATTACAGGGTGTCACTCACTCACAAATACCTTGCAGATAAAAAAAAAATTCTATTTAATCTTTTTCTGTGATATAATCACAGTTGCAAACCAGTGTGTGTCAGGCCCACACAGACTGTACTGTGCCCACTGCCCACCACTTATATAGGGTGGCACAGTACCTTGCACGCATAGTAACACTTATATAATAAAAAATGACAGGCAGAGGCAGGCCACACCGCATGGGCCGTCGTGGTCGTGGTGCTGTGATTTCCACTGACCCTGGAATAATGCCCAGTGTTCAGAGGCCACGTACCCTGAACCCAAAAAATTCGGAGAAAATAGTTGACTGGCTTACATAGGACACCCAATCTTCAACAGCTTCTGCTAAGAACCTTGACGCACCATCCTCCTCCAGCTCAGCTTTGGTCACCTGCTCTCAAGTTACCACTCTCCCGCCTGCCGCCACCACCACCACTACCACCACAGCCACCACAGCCGCTTCACTTGATCCCTCAGATGAGTTATTTACACATCAGTTGGATGAAATTAGTGATGCGCAACCATTATTGCCAGAGGATGGAGATAACAGGGATATGTCTCAGTCAGGCAGCATTACACACATGGACGTACAGTGTGATGATGATGATGATGTTGTACCCGCTGCTGCTTCCTTTGCTGAGTTGTCAGATACAAGTGAAGTCGTTGATGATGACGATGTGTCCGTGGATGCCACGTGGGTGCCTGCTCGAAGAGAAGAAGAAGAGGGGGAAAGTTCAGTAGGGGAGACAGAGAGAAGGAGGAGACGAGTTGGAAGCAGGGGGAGGTCATCGCAAGGAGTTAGTGGCACAGTCAGACAGCATGTATCGGCACCCGGGGTCAGCCAGACAGCACGCCAATCAACACATGCTGTTGCCACCACCAGAATGCCGTCATTGCAAAGCTCAGCAGTGTGGCATTTTTTTTGTGTGTCTGCCTCTGACAACAGCGATGCCATTTGCAACCTGTGCCAAAATAAACGGAGTCGTGGGAAATCCAACACCCACCTAGGTACAACTGCTTTGCGAAGGCACATGATCGCACATCACAAACGCCTATGGGATCAACACATGATGACGAGTAGAAGCAGCACACAAGCTCAAAGCCACCATCCTCCTCCTGGTCCAGCATCTTTAGCCACGTCAACCACTGCTGTCCTCCTTGCCCACTCTCAACCACCCGCCACTCCGCCTCTCACCTTCAGCAGTTCCATCTCATCTGCCCACAGTCAGGTGTCTGTAAAGGAAATGTTTGAGCGTAGGAAGTCAATGTCACAGAGTCACCCCCTTGCCTGGCGTCTGACAGCTGGCTTGACGGAACTCTTAGCCCGCCATCTTTTACCATACCAGCTGGTGGAGTCTGAGGCCTTCAAAAAAATTTGTCGCTATTGGGACACCACAGTGGAAGGTACCCGGACAAATTTTTTTTTCAAAAAAGACAATCCCAAACCTCTACTCAGTGATTGAAAAGGAAGTCATGGCATCTCTGGCATACAGTGTTGGGGCAAGGGTCCATCTGACCACTGATACCTGGTCTGCAAAGCACGGTCAGGGCAGGTATATCACCTACACTGAGCATTGGGTCAACCTGCTGACGGCTGCCAAGAATGGAATGCGTGGCTCTGCAGCGGAGTTGGTGACACCGCCACGACTTGCAGGCAGGACTACTGCCACCTCCTCTACTCCTCCTACTCCATCCTCTTCCATAACCTCCTCGGCTGAGTCCTCTTCTGCTGCGGCGTCTGGCTGCACATCAACTGAATCCCCCCAGCTACCCAGGGGCTATTCCACATCCCGGATACGACAGTGTCACGCTGTCTTGGGGTTGACTTGCCTGAAAGCAGAGAGCCACACCAGACCAGCACTCCTGTCCGCCCTGAACGCACAGGTGGATCAGTGGCTGACCCCGCACCAACTGGAGATCGGCAAAGTGGTGTGTGACAATGGAAGCAATTTGTTGGCGACATTGAATTTGGGCAAGTTGTCACATGTGCCGTGCATGGCACATGTGTTGAATCTCATCATACAACGCTTTAACACAGAATGGAACCAATTACTAAAGAATCAATCTATCGCTTTGGTAGAGTTAATCATTAGAAGGAGGACACAAATGTTGGAGGATTTATCCAATAAAATTATAGATATTAAAGGAAAGGTTGAGATATTCCCTAAAACTGAGGAATATAACACCTGGCAACAAAAAATTTGTAGAAGCATGGACAAATTAGAACAGGAGATCATTGATAAAAAAATGAAGAAGTATAATAAACGACCACCGGTAAAATATAGGGAATATACAGAAATTATTTCACTAACAGAACAAAATGAAATTCCCATACAGCACCCAAAACAGAAATCAAACACAGCAAAAACCAAACACAGAGAGACACATAAAGACACGCATAAGGAAACAAGAGATAAAACTAAAGATAGAAATGAAATAGAAACAAATATTCAAACCTCAAATAAATATGAAATTTTGGGTAGGGAGCCTTTTTTAGATTACACTCCCCCTCACCACCGCACACCGAACACGCGACACCGAGCACAATATTCCCCCAGGAAGATATCTCGTTTAGATTATCTCAACCCCCCAACTCAACACACATACAACTTAAGAAACAAATCAACCACACAGAATTGGGATTATGGAGAAACACCACACAATTCAGCACCCAATCACAATCATTACCGGAGATACAACAGGACACCAGAGAGGACACACAGGACACCAGAGAGATCCCACAATTGGATACCAAACCACCAAGAGCAAAGAGGAAAACAAGAAGGGCCAAAAGAAAAAAGATACAAACACAATTATTAGATATAGAGTCACCTTCACATAGTCTGATTATTAATTTAACTAAAACAAACCTGACATCATTTCAGGTTTCATTGCTGAATAAAGGTCTCAAGTTTGCCCCAAGTTCGGGACTGAGTAAATTTGACACCTATGTGGGGATTGAAAAATTCGTGAGAAAAATCTGTCTCAAAAAATATTTTTTAAAAAACCCTATCAGTACCAATACTTCAACAACATCTAAATTTGTACATACAACATTGAGGGCTAAATCGACTAAATACCCGAGAAATGAAATCAGTTCCGAAATAGAGACTTTTAGGAAGAACGTAGAACAGGACATCAGATCTATGAAGAATGGGAACAAAAATAAATCAAATCTCTCAAACCAGGAAATAGCAGCCATTAAATCGCTTCAGAAGAATGAGGCAATTACAATCCGGCCTGCCGATAAAGGCGGGGCTATAGTTGTCTTAAACACAGAGGATTACAAAAAAGAATGTCTCCGACAATTAACAGATACAGAGATCTATACCAAACTGACCAAAGATCCAATAAATGAATTTTATCCACAACTCGTGGAATTATGTGAGAAGGGTGCACAGATGAACATTTTATTGGAGAGTGAGGCGAATTTTATATTAAACACACAGTGCAGGCTTCCGGTTTTTTATTATTTACCCAAGGTGCACAAGTGTCTTTTAAACCCTCCAGGCCGGCCAATAATTTCGGGCATTAACTCATTGACGGCCAATCTCTCCCAGTATGTGGATCGCCAATTGCAACCTGTAGTCAAAAAAACTGAGTTTTATTTGAAAGATACTACACAAATAATTAGGATTTTAGAGAATCTCACAGTAGGTCAGGATTGGACACTGGGCACATTAGATGTCCAGTCACTGTATACATCTATAAGACATGAACAGGGATTGGAAGCACTATCATCCCAACTACACAAAAGTGGTAGGTTTAAACCCTCACAGATAGATTTTATATCAGAAGCTGCCAATTTTATTCTTAAACACAATTATTTTATATTTGATGTGGAGTTTTTTCTACAGAAGTCTGGTACCGCGATGGGCACCAGATTCGCCCCCAGTTATGCAAACTTATTTATGTCAAATTGGGAGGATGACTGTATCTCACCAAGGCTCGGGGCGGATCTGGTGCTCTGGAAGCGGTACATAGATGACGTGGTTTTTATATGGAGGGGATCAGACCTGGCACTGAATTTGTTTTTATCAGAGATTAATTGTAACGATTTGAACCTCCATTTTACATCCACTATTAGTAAAACACACATTGAATTTTTAGACTTAAATATCAACATGGATGCAGGGAAATTGATTTGTAGCACTCACCACAAACCTACGGCTAAGAATAATTTCATATTACACTCTAGTTGCCACCTTCCAAGGTGGCTGATGAACGTTCCTGTCAGCCAATTCAGACGCCTCAAGCGAAATTGCACAATAGATGAGACTTTTATGAATGAGGCTGAAATTTTAAAACAACAGTTTGTGGATAAGAACTACCCAAATCAATGTATTGAGGGTGTTTTAAATAAAGTTAAAAACTTGGACCGTAGAGATTTCTTTGTAGAGAAAGAGATAGGACCACAGGATGATCCGACTATACAAGAAAAAATCCAACTTGTGCTGCCTTTTAACACCCAGTATAAAAAAATAGAAGCAAGTATCACAAAACATTGGCCCTTTTTATTAAGAGATAAAACTATAGGACCCATGTTACCGACAAAACCAACTATAGTATATACACGAGCCGATAATCTGGGCGTTAAGATTGCCCCTACAGTCAAAAAACTGAATCAAAAGAAAGATAAAAATTGGTTATACTTTGAGGGATTTTACAGATGTAATTCTTGCCCTAACTGCAAGCTAACAAACTTTCCGAAAAAAACCATGAAGGTTATCTCCAGCACTAATGGACACTCACATGAGATAAAAACATTCTTAACTTGCAATAGTAAGGGTGTCATTTATTTGCTGACATGCCCTTGCAATAAACAATATGTTGGCCGCACAAAGAGACTTTTTAAAAAAAGGGTCTCTGAACATGTGGCCAACATACGCCGGGGGTATGAAAACCATACGGTATCTAAGCATTTCAAAATATACCACGACAAAGACCCTGCAGGTTTGACATATACAGCCTTGGCTAAGGTAGAACCAGATTGGAGGGGGGGCGACTTTATAAAAAAGATGTCCAGACTAGAATCGAAATTTATTTTCGATTTTGGTTCTCTAGCTCCAAACGGACTAAACGCAGATTGGGAATTATTCGGATTCCTGTGAGTGCGGTTTCTAATTTGATGTTGAACACCTTCGGTACATATGAGTACACACACATCAGAAAACCCAAGTGCCCTCAACCTGAACAAGCATTGTATTAACTGGTGTATGGTTATAATATCTGAATAATCAGACAAATTACGACATGATCGGAGACTCTCTGTATATATGGTCATGTCATGGGTCCGATATACATTGAGAGTACTCATTGAAATCATTTTTTTACACCAATTGTAGTATAATTGATACTTCTACTATTTATGTTATTAAATTACACATTTTATATTATTGACTGTCTTATAAATTGATTTTAAGCAGCATTGGCATAAAAAACGCACTGTCATAACATAAACCGCATGAGAAACGCATAAGAAATTGCAGCTGAATAAATCCGGGTCTTTGTATCCACCAAGACACTATTGTTATTCCGGTCCAGTTTTTGAAATTGACCAGGACTGCACTATAAAAGGAGGAGGGGGAATGACACAAGGTTACCACTGAGGAAGGGGTACACCCCCGAAACGCGTATGGAACGAACCTTGTACTGGCATGCTGGAAAAATCTTCCCTAGAATGTTCCGTAGGACCCGAACAGACGTCTGAAGCAAAGCTCCACAAGCTCCGTAAGCACCGCATGTGAGTCGACCAAGTACGCTGACGAGACTGGATTCAGAGTCAGCTACCACGGACTTGTTCACCGATCGGGGAGGTAATATCCCGGAGAAACAAAGCGACTAGACCAAGGTAATATTGCGCAGGTGAGTGGGACGCCACCACGAGCGCTCATCTTTCTGTACCTGAGGTCAGTTTGCAAAAACCGAAAGGATCGGTGACCTATTAACTTTTTCAACAGCTTTATGTGCTAGGAGCAGAATTGTCTTTATGAAAATTTCCTGAATTGAGTGACTATTACGATCCTTTATAAAGAACCACCTGTGCTGTTATTTTCCCAGAAGGAACTATTTATTTCCCCAGAAGGAACTATCTATGCTGCTATCTTTCCATAAGGAATCATCTATGTTACCATGGTGATTAACTCAACTCCAGAGTTATATATTTTGGATCCCAACATCATTTGAATGCGCTTTATCACTTATTTTGTCTTATGCCACATGTGCTGCACTGACATATTGTTGCTGCTATATTTATTGCGAGTGTTATTATATTGTCACAGTTTGTTTAATTGAATTTTATTAACTTTTACCAGTGTGTAAATAAATATCTCATTTTAGCAACATATATTGAGTGCCTGGTCTATCCATTTTTATAATATATTACTTGCTCGTGGCTGGGTGTGCCACTTAGACCAAGAGCACCTACTCCATCTTGTCCAGCTGAAGCGATCCACAGATAATTTATTGCTAATATACAACGCTTTGTGTCTAAGTACCCAGGCTTACAGGATGTCCTCAAGCAGGCCAGGAAGATGTGTGGCCATTTCAGGCGTTCCTACACGGCCATGGCGCCAAAACAACATGCCAGTGAGGCGCTTGATTTGCGACAGCCCGACACGTTGGAATTCAACACTCCTAATGTTCGACCGCCTGCTCCAACAAGAACCACGGCGGCAAGGACAGGACGCTTTACAGATGTGTTGTTGATGGAGGACATGCAGAGCTTTTTCAGTCCTACACATCACCACAGCCCTTCGGGATCCAGCCTTAGAGAACGACTCGACCGACAAGTAGCAGACTACCTCGCCTTAACTGCAGATATCGACACTCTGAGGAGCGATGAACCTCTTGATTACTGGGTGTGCAGGGTTGACCTGTGGCCTGAGCTATCCCAGTTTGCGATAGAACTTCTGGCCTGCCCCGCTTCAAGTGTCCTGTCAGAAAGGACCTTCAGTGCAGCATGAGGCATTGTCACTGACAAAAGATGTCGCCTCGGTCAAAAAAGTGTTGATTACCTCACCTTCATTAAGATGATCGCGAAGGGACTGACAGTGGGGGATACGTTTGACTAACAAAAGGCCTGATGACATGCCTTGGCCTCAAAATGGTCCCCACGCTGCTGTATTTAATGTCTGCATACCGGATGACTTTCGTGAATTCTACGCCACCAACTAGGGTTCAAGCCGCAATGTTTTAGTCACCTTTCTGCCTTGAAAACATCAATTTTTCCGGCCGCTGCTACAATTGCAGCTGCAACAATAACATTATTTTTCAGGCATGTGTACATGCCTAATTTTTCTGGCCTCTGGTGCTGCACTGTGGCTGCAAAAACAAAACAAAAAAAAAGGCAAATACAAGTGTCAATTCCCCTTCGTGATCGTTACCTTGTTGTGGTGAAGGGGCTTGCGTATCATAATGAAGCGATCATCACCTCTATGAGTGTGTTGGCAATGTTGCCACACCCCAGATGATAAGGCCGTTGCTTCATTATGATCAGACCAAAAGCGATCGGCTGGATAATTTTTCATAGAAAAAACATACTTTTTTTTTTTTTTTAAGTTGTATGGGTGGGTTTTTAATACATAAAATGAAAAAAAATCATAATAAATTCTCTTAATAGTTTATTAGATATAATGCAGACAATTTAAAAAATCCCCATCAATTCCAATACAAAGCAAGTACAAAGCTCAGAACTAAATTATTCCAGGATGTCGTAATGGTTCGTTAATTTGACAATGGTTAATCAATTCGACACACGTCCCCGGATAGGGGACGTAACAGGGATTAAACTGATAGGAATAGTACTAGTTAAGACACCACTCATATAGGGTGTCACATCACATTGCTCCGTGCACGCGCAGTGCCCCAACTTGGGAGTAAGAGAACTGACCAAGCTGCTTTTTCCATCTCCCGGTTCCTAAAATCAATTCAGTTTGGTGTATCAGAGTTTGGTCTGTCACTGTGAAGGCAGTCGAAGGTACCCGGCCTAAATTTTTTTTTCACAAAAGGCAATCCCACCCTGATATGGGACATAACAGGGATTAAACTGATGAGAATAGTACTACAGAAAATACCACTCATATCGGGTGTGAGAGTAAATTGCACGGTGCAGACGCAGTGACCGTGGCGTGGATTCAAACAAAGGGGAGGGAGCCAGCGTTTTTTTAACCATCTCCCCGTTCGAAAAATCCATTTAATAAATGGATCCCAGATTGGGGACCATACAGGGATTAAACTGATGAGAATAGTACTACAGAAAATACCACTCACAGGTGTGACAGTAAATTGCACGGCGCAGACGCAGTGACCGTGGCGTGTATTCAAACAAAGGGGAGGGAGCCAGCATTTTTTTAACCATCTCCCCGTTCGAAAAATCTATTCAATTCACCTTTCGGGGACCCTTGGTGTTGTACGTGGCTGGGTGGAGGAAGAAACCTTCAATGACATCAACGGGACATGGCTAGCTTGGTATCCAACCTTATGCAAATGGGAAGTTTGCGGTTGGGCAAATGGACTGCTTGCGGTTGTTTGCGGTGCATTAAAAGGGGAGTTTGGTCTGTCAATGTCTGTGAAGCGGGCTTAACCCTTACACTACCTGATCGATACAACATCATACCTGATCGTATACACACACTGGATGTTTTAAACCACGTTGTTCAAAAAAATTTGGGATTGGGTAAAGGTTATGCCCTTTATGGATTAAAATCCAACTCTGCGTCAACTATGTAATTTTCCATGGGAGTTTTGCCATGGATCTTCCTCCGGCATGCCACAGTCCAGGTGTTAGTCCCCTTGAAACAACTTTTCCATCACTACTGTGGCTAGAAAGAGTCCCTGTGGGTTTTAAAATTCGCCTGCCTATTGAAGTCAATGGCGGTTCACCCGTTCGCGCACATTTTCAGAAATTCGCGTTCAGCGTTCGCGAACGAAAAATTTTATGTTCGCGACATCTCTATTGATCAAGCCGTCGAGCAGCATTAGCTGGAAGATGAGGAAGTCGCAATGCTGAATGAATTCCCAGGGGGGCTACTACATCTGATACAAGTCAGCAGAAGTCTAAAGAGGAGTCAGAGAAGGATGGTGGCTGGGGGAAGAAGGAGGAGGAGCAAGAAGAGCAGGCTTTGAGGTTGACTTTAACATTTTCGGGGATCCCTGGTGTTGTCCCAGGCTGGGGGGAGGAGACCGAGGACAACATTCTCCTGGGCGATAAGCAGGAGCCAGGGTGCTCCACTGCTTCCAATTTAGTGCACATGGGGGCCTTCATGCTCCATTGTTTGAATAGAGACCCTCGTATAAAAAGCACAAAGGGCAAGGACCAGTACTGGGTGGCAACGTACTTAGACCCCTGGTACAAACACAAAATGGTGGACATGTTACCAGCATCACAGAGGGCTGACAGAATGCAGCATTTCCAGGCCTTGCTGCGAGAAATGCTGCATTCTGCTGGCGCTGGCAGAGGAATTTCCACCCACAGCGAAACTTCTGGACTTCTGGGTGTGCAGGCTTGACCTGTGGCCAGGGCTGGCACAATTTGCCATGGAACTCTTGGCTTGCCCCTTGTCGAGGGTCCTGTCCGAAAGGACGTTCAGCACAGCAGAGGGGATTGTGACTGATAAGCGCACTTGCCTATCTCACGACAGTGTTGTCTACTTCACATTTCTAAAAATGAATGAGGCATGGATCTCGGAGGAATTCAACACCTGTGACCACCACGTGTTATTGAATTTCCTCATGCCAGCCCACACATATCCGCCACCACACAGAACAAAGAATGGTCCTTGTCTTATGTATATATAATGGAATAAAAGGCCTTTTATCCAGTGACCGCCTAATGTACCTCCAGCCACATCATCACAAGTTCTTTTCTGTCAGGTGAATTCCTAATTTTTGGGGCCTGTACTGGCCTACAGTAAAATTTTTATCCAGTGACCGCCTAATGTACCTCCAGCCACATCATCACAAGTTCTTTTCTGTCAGGTGAATTCCTAATTTTTGGGGCCTGTACTGGCCTACAGTAAAATTTTTATCCAGTGACCGCCTAATGTACCTCCAGCCACATAACCACTTGTTCTTTTCTGTGAGGTGAATGCCTAATTTTTGAGGCCTGTACTCCGGTGGCCTAAAATAACATTTCTCTAGGCTCCAGCAGGGCACATTTTTGAGAGCTTCCACATAAAAATGGCCTCTGATTAAAATACATATTTTTTGTGGGAATTTTTGCCAATGATCCCCCTCTGGTATGTCACTGATCATTGTTGTGGGACTATTTGTGCACTTCTAGTAAGTATTTGGTGGCTGCAAATATGACCTGTAGATTTTTCAGGTTCGCCTGCCATTAAAGTCTATGCGGCCCGCCGCGAACACGTGGTTCGCGAATGGCCGTTTGCGAACTGTCCCGGCCGATGTTCGTCCATCACTACTGTTGGATCTGGTAATCTCTAATGATGCAGAACTTGTTGGAAATGTTACTCTTCGAGAAACACTAGGTAATAGTGACTACAATATAATTATATTCCCCCTAAACTATAAGAAGCAAACTCTGTCAGGCAGAGCAAAGACAATAAATTTAAAAAAAGCTAATTTCCCTGGGTTGAGGGCAGCATTTCAGGGCATAGACTGGGTGCAGCTACTGTCACATAATAATACTGAGGATAAATGGGAGGGCTTTAAATCCACATTGAGTAATCACACAAAAAAATGTATTTCTTTAGGTAACAAGTATAAACGGCTAAAATTAAACCCCCCATGGCTTACAGCTACTGTAAAAAGGGCAATAAAAGACAAAAAAAGGGCATTTAAAAAATACAAATCTGAGCGGTCAGCTGGACTGTTTGAAGATTACAAAGGGCTTAATAAAATCTGTAAAAAAGGAGATAAAATTAGCAAAAGTACAAAACGAACAGCAGGTAGCAAAAAAGCAAATCCCCAAAAATTATTTAAATATATAAATGCTAAAAAACTGAGCATGTAGGTACCCAAAATAATGGTAAAGGGGGGTAGTCACTGAAGATAAAGAAAAGGCAGATTTACTAAATGTTTTATTTTTAGCTCTGTATATACAAAAGAAGAGAAGGAGCTGATATCTGTGGTGCTGGGGCTGTTAGTACATCCAGTAATATACTCAATTGGCTAACTGTAGATATGGTCCAGGACAAGTTAAATAGGGTAAATGTGAACAAGGCTCTGGGTTCAGATGGATTACACCCAAGAGTGCTTAAAGAGCTCAGTTCAGTCATTGCTGTGCCCCTGTTTATAATTTTTTAAGATTCTCTGGGTACTGGTACAGTGCCAAGTGATTGGTTCAAGGCAAACGTGGTGCCCATATTAAAAAAAAGGATCAAGGTCCTTCACAGGTAATTATAGACCAGTTATTTTTACTTCGGTTGTGGGAAAAATGTTTGAAGGACTCTTAAGGGACTTTATACAGGAGTATACAGGAGTACAGGAGTATGTGACTGTAAATAATATTATAAGTGATAACCAACATAGGTTTACCAAGGACAGAAGTTTTCATATTAACCTGATTTGTTTTTATGAGGAGGTGAGTAGTACCCTGGACAGAGGGGCGGCTGTGGATGTAGTGTTTCTGGATTTTGCAAAGGCTTTTGATACTGTCCCTCCTAGACGTTTAATAGGTAAAGTAAGGTCTATAGAATTGAAAAGTATAGTTTGTAATTGGATCGAAAACTGGCTGAAGGACCGTGTCCAGAGAGTTGTGGTCAATGATTTCTATTCAGAATGGTCCCGGGTTATAAGTGGTGTACCCCAAGGTTCAGTGCTGGCCCCTTTATTATTTAATTTATTTATTAATGATATCGAGGACGATATTAATAGCACCATTTCTATTTTTGCAGATGATACTAAGCTATGTAGAACTGTACAGTCTATGGAAGATGTCCAAATTCTACAAGCTGACTTGAACACTGAGTGATTGGGCATCAACTTGGCAAATGAGGTTCAATGTGGACAAATGTAAAGTTATGCATCTTGGTAGTAATAATCTCTGTGATGTAACACTAGGCGAGTCACTTATAAAGAAGGATTTGGGTGTCCTTGTGGATGGTAGATCAAATTACAGCATACAATGTCAATCAGCTGCTTCTAAGGCCACCAGGATATTGTCATGCATTAAACGAGGCATAGACTTGTGGGGCAGGGATGTAATTGGTGCGGCCTCATCTGGAATATGCAGTTCAGTTCTGGGCACCAGTCCATAGAAAGGATGCAATACAGCTGGAAAAGTACAGAGGAGAGCGACTAAACTGATAAGGGGCATGGAGGGTCTTAGGTATGAACAAAGATGAAAAGAATTGAATTTATTTAGTCTTGAGAAGAGACGTCTAGGGGGAAGGGACCTGATTAACCTATACAAATATATAAATGGGCTATATAAAAAATACGGTGAAAAACTGTTCCATGTAAAATGCGCTCAAAAGACAAGGGGGCACTGCCTCCGATTGGAGAGGAAAAAGTTCAGTCTCCGGAAGCGTCAAATCTCCTTTACTGTAAGAACTGTGAAGCTGTTAGACTTCCTCAGGACGTGGTCACAGCAGGAACAGTGGACAGTTTTAAAAAGGGTTTAGATGAATTCTTAAAAGTAAACAATATTAATGCTTATGAAAACGCGTAGAAATCTGAGTCTCAATTCCTTCTGGGATTCGCGTCCCCACCTATCCCCTGGTTGAACTTGTTGGACTTATGTCTTTTTTCAACCGTATTAACTATGTGACATGTCTGTTCTAGCAACTACTTGAATCTCCCTTTTAATAATAATTCTGGAGCATCTATTCTTATGCTACGATGTGCTATTCCTTTATTATTCCTGCTAGACTTAGGATTAGGCAACAGGAGCTCCACCAACACCAGCAGCACCATGACCAGGGCCACGTCCCTTATTTGATGCTCTCCTTATTCTTTGAGGTCACCCTCCGAACTAACAGACAGATTAACTATATTAATTTCCCTGTCACGTATGCAGTGCAGATGTAGCTCACACCAAAAATGAGAATATGTCACTGTCACAATGTATGGGGAGGAGAGGAACACCAGAATGACCACAGAAGGACAATGACCCGAAACTAGGCCTCACAGCTAGGGAAAGGAGAAGGTCACCACCTAGGAAACCCTAAACGTAGCCCTGACTCCTGTCTGTATGAATAGACTTTGAAGGTGGGAATATTCATACACCGTAAACCTATGCCCTAGAAACCCTGAAAATCTCTAGGTGTAGTGACAGGGTCTGAGACCACCGGTTCCTTCACCCATTGAACTAACAGACAGATTAATTATATAAATTTCCCTGTCACATATGCAGTGCACGTGTATCTCACACCAAAAATTGGTATATGTCACTGACCGAACTAACAGTCAGATTAACTATATTAATTTACCTGTCACTTATAAAGTGCACGTGTATCTCACACAAAAAATGGGAATATGTCACCCATCAAACTAACAGACGGATTAACTATTATATTTTTGTGTCAGGGGTACAAAAATGGTGCATTGCACCCATAAAAAATCACAATAGGTCACCCACGGAATTAACAGCCAGATTAATTATAATATTTCTGTGTCAGGGGGGCAAAGCTGGTGTATTGCTCCCACAAAAAATCATTATAGGTCACCCACAAAACAATTAGCCAGATTCCTAAAACCCTCCCTCGCTTCAGCTGCTTCGTGTCCCTGCACTACTCAGAGCTGATGGACGGTGCTACACGTGATCCAGCTTGTATAGAGGCTGAGTCACATGATGCACCGGCCAGTCAGTCATGCCACTAGGCTTCTAAGTGCCCACAGCCTAAAAGCTTGTTGATTGGCTGCCCTGCAGCCTTTCAAAAGCTTTATTAAATGGCCTAACACCGAACTCGAACCCAAACTTTTCCGGCAAAGTTCGGGTTCGGGTCCGGGTACCCGAACTCGCAAAGTTTGGTAATGGCCTGAACTTTACAGTTCGGGTTCGTTCAACACTAAGCATGACCCTTTAAATATTTTCAATAAACTTTGCTTTCAACAGGCTTAGGGCTCATGCCCACGACTATTACCCCGCCGTGGTCGTATTGCGGCCCGCATATGTTGGGTCCGCAATACACGGATGCGGACCCATTCACTTGAATAGGTTCACAAATCCGGAGATGCAGTGCGGAAAGGAAAAAAGAACCACGGAACGGAAGCACTACAGAGTGCTTCCGTGGGGTTCCATTCCGTGCTTCCGTTCCGCAAAAAAGTAGTGCATGCACAAATTTTTGCAGTGCGGACTGTCGGATGCGGATCGCGGACCCCATTCAAGTGAACGGGTCTGCAATCTGCATGCGACTGCCCCACGGTCGTGCCCGTGCATTGTGGACTGCAATTTGCGATCTGCAGCACGGGCACTGAGCACTTACGCTCGTGGGAATGAGCCCTAATCCTAATGTTTGTACCAGTTTGTGATTCCAAGCTATGAAGCACTTAAATAGAATAAACTATGTAGACTTCAGGGCAGATGACTCAAACATTAGGAACTGACTTGTGGGGCTGCAGTGAATAATATTTCATAAAGCCCAATGGGCAAATTGATAATTACCTAAATAAAGAAGCGATTTAGTTTGATGTCTAAATATTTTATTCTTTGTGCATAGCCTGTACTAATATAATTCTATGGAAAGTGTGTATGTGTTGTATACTGTGTGGTGTGTACACAGTGTTATACTATACAGCTATCTCAAAGAACTAACCCATAACAGTCAGTGACAAATTCCTGTCATTCTAATATGTTAGTGGTGACATCAGCTTGATAAAGATAAATCTGATACATCGTCTCGTAAAACTGACTTGACATTTTGACAGTCTTCAGAGTGGAACAGTCAGTGCTAAGGATCAGAAAGTGACAAGAAAATGACATTACATGCAAATAATATTCAAATGAGGATACACAGCTCAATAGCTATTTAATAATTGGCTCTTAACTAGACTTATCTAGGGCCACAGTGTCTACATAATTGTACACTAGAGCCTGATCTACAGAAGATGGAATCAAGAGTTCAGTGATACTTAGAAATAGCATTACATTGATGTATCTGGCTGTGGCAACAAATGGACGATACTCACCAATTACTTTACTTTGTAATGAGTAATTGTGTTATACATGCCTGTGCTTGCCTTGAATGAATCATATATGTCAATTAATTTATGTTTTATACTAATTTATGTGACTTTAAAGATAAGCAGATATATTCAAGATCCTCATACCAGGCCATTTTCTCCCCATCCTGACCAGGCGCATTTCCTGTTTTTGAAAACCATAACTTTTTAAACTTTAAATAATTTTTGTGCCTTTTTTGGTGATACATGGGGATTTGTTTTTATGTCATTTTTATTTGAGTATTTTTGTTTTTATTATTTATATAGTCGGGAAAATGTAAAAAAAATAAAATAAAATAATTTGTTAATAGCACATGCAAGTAAAACTATTTTATTTTAAATTATGCCCTTTTTCCATAATGGTCACTTTGATATATGGGTTATGTTTAGCGGGGCAGTGCTAGAAATAGCAGTGTGACATGAGGTGACGTTTTTATTAATTTTTCGTTTTCATTTCTTTATACTTTTATAATTGTGACACATTATTTTTGCACATTGTGCACCCCAGAAGGTCATACAAAACATTATTTTTTTATTGCTGACATGGGAGACAGTTACAGGGGATATGCAGCCCACCTAGAGGTTATAGAAAGGTGCACAACCTCTCTGCAGAGCTGATGTGGTTCTGCTAAGACCCAGCAGCTTACACAGTCACCCAGCCCCAGTTGAGTGACAGGCATGGTGAAAAATTGTGAAAAATTATCCCTGCCTTCACTAAAGGGAGCTATGCTGTCATTGACAGTGGGGTCCCCATTCCTGCAGCAGCACAATTAGAGTGCAGCTGCAGTCTCTGTAAGGATGTTTTAAAACATCCATGCAGAGATGCTTGCTGACAGCCTGGACATATATAGCCAACAGGCTGTCGGCAAGTAGTTAAAAGAGTCATCTATTTTATAAAGACTCAGATCACTGATGACGTCACCGCATCCGCCAGCGCGTAGATGTGATGACATCACACATCAGTACACATGAGATTTGCCTCGTTTTCTTCCATCTAGATGACAGCAATGCTCTCTCTGTGATCAAATGAGTATTTTTTTCTTATTTTTTTTTACCATTTCAGAAAAAAATGGATTTGTTACCCCGGAGCACCAAGAAATTCAGATTCATGGCAAATCAAATTTTTCCTGAAATTCGGATCAAATTCCACTTTGTTAATTTCTATTCGCTCAACACTAATGACCACATATGGTGTATTGTCCTACTCGGGTAAAAATGTTGTGAGTAACTTTCTCTTCAGTTAACCTTTGAGAAAATAAACAATGCTGAAATGTACTATTGCACAAAATGTCATTTTCATGGTCCATTATTTAAAAAGTCAGTGAATCACCTGTGGGGTCAACCCTAGCTGAATTCCTTGGGGGTACAGTTTTTAAAATTGGGTCATTTCTTGGGGGCTTCCCATGTACTGACACTGGGGTGCTGCAAATATGACATGACTCCTAAAACCCATTCCAGGAAAATATGAGCTTCCAAAGCCGAATAGCGCTCCTTTCCTTCTGAGCCCTTCTGTTTGCTTTTCTCTTCTTAACCCTTGTGAAAGTGAAAGATTTTGAGCTAAAACTACATATTTTTGTAAACATGCAATTTTTTTTTTCACTTCCCCCAAATTGTAAAAAAAATACTATGAAATACCTGTTGGGTCAAAATGCTCAATACACCACTAGATGTATTCACTGAGCATTGTGATTTCCAGAATGGGGTCTTTTGGGAGTGTTTCTTATGTTCCAGCACCTCAAAGCCTGAAGAACATCCTAAGAAAATGAGGCCCCAAAATCCACAAGGTGCTCCTTGATTTATGAGTCCTATTGCCACGCACACAGGGAGTAGGGAAGTGACCACTGAGCTCAACCCGCACCCCTGTTCCTGCCTACTTGCCTCACAAGTCCTAGAGACAAGGGACAACTGGTCGACAAACCCTAACTTAGGTAAGTGCAGGGAAGACGGACAAACATACAAGCTACGTAAAACAAACGGTACCAGAGGAGCAAGCGGAGGATCGTCAGTAAGGAGCTGAAGTCAAAACCAGGAGGATACGCCAAGACCAAGGGATGTGACAGCCGGGAAGTCAAAACACAAGCAGATGATCAGAACACCAGGTAAGTAAAACACAGGAAGGACCTCAATAACAGGCAATCTGTGGCCAGCAGATTTCTTGTTTAAATAGGGCGCTAGTGGAGTCATGTGACGTGGCCAGCGTCACATGACTCAAGAATACCAATACAGGTGAGCGCCGAGTGATCAGCTCGGCTCTCAGCTCCATTGTGGCTTCCCCCGGGAACGGGCGACGCGGGGCGAGCTGATGACGCGAGCTTGCCTCGGCCGTCCCCGCACAGAGCACCCCGTGACTTTGGGGTTGCCATGGGAACAGGCGACACCGGGGGCGCTGATGATGCGAGCGCGCCCCGGCCGTCCCCGCACCGTGACAGTACCCCACTTTTTACGCGGGGCCATCGGACCCAAGGCCCCAGACGACAGGTTTTCAGGATGTTCCACATAAAAAATTTTAACAAGTCTAGAGGCATGAACATCCCTAGCTGGTACCCAAGACCTTTCCTCCGGTCCATAGCCTTTCCAGTGCACCAGGTACTGTAAAGAGTTACGGATTCTCCTAACATCCAATATCTTGGAAACCACAAATTCCATGGAATCATTAACCAGTACCGGCGGCGGAGCAGACTGTGAAGAAACAACAGGTGCAACATGTCTCTTAAGCAGTTTCAACCTAAAAGATACTGGGTTAATCACTTCCGTAATCTCATACGGACCTATAAAGTGAGGTGCAAACTTTTTGGAGGCCACCTTAAGATGCAAATTTTTAGAAGATAGCCACACTTTTTCCCCAACCTGAAAATCCATCCCCTTAGAGCGTTTCTTATTCGCTTTGATTTTAATACTGTTTTGAGCTTTTTCCAGGGTCGCCTGAACCCGAGCCCAAACTGTGCACAGTTCTGACGAGACCTTATCAGCCTCGGGGTTAGACGAGGAGACGGATGACCCAGAATGAAAACGAGGATGGAACCCATAATTACAAAATAATGGGGAGACACCAGTGGAGGAATTAAAATGGTTGTTTATTGCAAATTCTGCCAAAGGAAGGTACTTAACCCATAATTGTTGATCATCAGAGACATATGACCTGAGAAACTGTTCCACAGACTGATTAAGTCATTCAGTCTGCCCATTACGCTCAGGATGATAGGCAGACGAGACAGACAAAGAGATTTGGCACCTCAGACAGAAGGCTCTCCAAAATCTAGACACAAACTGGACCCCCCTATCGGATACAATGTTCTCGGGAATACCGTGCAAACGTACAATTTGTTCTACAAATACAGAGGCCAGAGTCTTAGCATTGGAAGGCTTAGAAAAAGGAACAAAATGTACCATCTTGCTGAACCTATCGACCACTACCCAAACCACAGTCTTACCCTCCGCAGGTGGCAGGTCCGTGATGAAATCAATCGAAATATGAGACCAGGGTCTACTGGGAATGGGTAGGGGTCGCAACTCACCAGCAGGACGAGTTCTAGGGGTTTTAGACCTTGCACAAACCTCGCAGGCTGACACATAGGACTTGACATCCTTGAATAGTGTGGGCCACCAAAATGACCTTGATACCAGGATGTCCACACAAAACAGAATCATGACACTCACCCAACAGCTGGAGACGGAATTGTTCTGAAACAAACAACTTATCTGTTGGTGTGGGTTCCGGGGCCAGATGTTGTTCTGCCTTAATAAGAGCCGTAAGATCTTGAGACAAGGCTGCTAAAAAGACATTAGCTGGCAGTATGGTTTCAGGCGGTGCGTCCGTAAGCTGAAACGCACAAAAACTCAGAGATAAGGCATCGGCCTTCACGTTCTGGCCTGAAATTGATGGAGAAATTAAAACGTGTAAAAAACAACGCCCTTCTGGCTTGACGGGGATTCAACCTCTTAGCAGACACAAGAAACATTAGATTTTTGTGATCAGAGACAACAGTGACACAATATTTAGCCCCCTCAAGAAAATGCCTCCACTCTTCAAACACCCATTTAATGGCCAGCAATTCCCGATTCCCCACGTCATAATTTCTCTCCGTGGGAGAAAATTTTCTGGAAAAGAAGGCGCAAGGCCTTAAATTGGTAAGAGTAGCGGGGCCTTGTGAGAGGACTGCCCCTACTCTGTCCTCGGAGGCATCCACCACCACAATAAAAGGTCTCTCTTGATCCGGCTGAATCAAAACAGGAGCGTTACTGAAGGCCTTTTTAAGAGTATCAAATGCTTCAGTAGCTTCAACAGACCAGTTATCCAGGTCCGCCCCTTCTTTGGTAAGGTCAGGCAAGGGTCTAGCATTTACCGAAAAATTCTTTATAAAGCTACGGTAATAATTAGCGAACCCCAAAAAGTGTTGTAAGGCCTTTAAGGAAGATGGCCTTAGCCAATCCATAATTACTAATACCTTGCTAGGATCCATTTTAAAAGCGTGAGGAGTGAGAACATACCCGAGATATAATATTTCTTGAACCCCAAAAATACATTTCTCCTGTTTAGCAGCCAATTGATTCTTCCTCAAAATTTCCAATACTTGTTTAACATGAAACACATGACTTTGAAAATCAGAGGAAAAAATCAAAACATCATCAAGGTAAACAATCACAAATTTACCCAAGAATTCCCTGAAAATATCATTCATAAAATTTTGGAACACCACTGGCGCATTGCTGAGTCCAAAAGGCATAACAAGGTATTTAAAGTGTCCAGCAGAAGTATTGAACACTGTCTTCCACTCGTCTCCCTCCTTAATTCAAATTAAGTTGAATGCCCCCTTCAAATCAATTTTAGAGAACCAGGAATTTTAGAGACCCCTGTACCTGATTAAACAAATCGAAAATCAACGGGAGTATTGATTCTTGATCGTAATCTTATTTAATTACCGATAATCGATACATGGTCTGAGGCCTCCATCCTTCTTTTTGACAAAGAAGAACCCTGCCCCCATAGGAGATACAGAATGCCTGATGTGCCCCTTACTGAGACTCTCCTTAACATAATCCTCCATGGCCTTGCGTTCAGGCCTAGAAAGATTGTAGATGCGTCCCTTGGGAAACCTGGCACCTTCTACTAATTCAATGGCGCAGTCGTAAGGCCTATGGGGTGGTCGACTCTCGGGGACAGATGAGAACACATCCAGATATTCCTTTAAAGGGAACCTGTCATCGGGATTTTGTGTATAGAGCTGAGGACATGGGTTGCTAGATGGCCGCCAGCACATCCGCAATACCCAGTCCCCATAGCTCTGTGTGCTTTTATTGTGTAAAAAAACCAATTTGATACATATGCAAATTAACCAGAGATGAGTCCTGTCCCTGACTGATCTCCAGAACAGGACTCATCTCAGGTTAAGTTCCCTTTAAGACTAGAGGTAATATATCAGATTCTGCTGAGACCCAGCTTGCACCACAGACAAGCACGAGTCGCATTTTAACCCCTATTTCACCAGTTCTCCCTTGGTCCAGTCAATAATGGGATTATGTAACTGGAGCCAAGGCATCCCAGGTACTACCTCTATTGGAAAGTTTTCAAGAATTAACAGGGAGCATATTTTGGAGTGACACACCCCCACAGTCAAGGATATGTCAGAGGTGAAATACTTCACGGTACCACCCACCAGGGGGGTGGAATCGATCTCCATTATATGGATGGGAGTGGGTAGAGTCAAATGCCCAACCCTAGTGCAAATTTAAGATCAATAAAGTTGGCAGCAGAACCAGAGTCGATAAAGGCCTTACCAGAAGATTTGTTATTACCCATGGAGATAGTAATAGGCACTAATACCTTACTCTTGACCAGGTTAGGATATACCTGGTTCTTAGGCTCACCTATCTTGGTCGATTTATCGGAGGAAGGCTTCTTGGTGCACTGGTTAATCCAATGGTCTGAGTCTCCACAATAGAAACAAGTCCCACGTCAGCGACGCTGATCTCTACGAGTCATCCCGACCTCCATGGGTTCCTCTGAAGAGATATCGGCTCGGTTCATAGGACAGACCTCTGGCTGGACCGTCTCCTGGGGAAAAAACAAACGTTCCTGCTGTCTCTCCCTAACACGTCGTCTGTCAAGTCGAACAGCAAGTGTCATAGTCTCCTCCAATGTCTCAGGAAGCTGATAGCTGACTAGTAGGTCTTTAAGATTCTTGGACAAGCCTGATCTGAATTGGCTTTTAAGGGCTGGTTCATTCCAACCTGAGGGGACACACCATCTTCTGAACTGGTGCAATATTCTTCTGCAGGTAGATCCCTCTGAACCAAAGCTCTAAGAGCGGTTTCAGCTACCATGGCCCCGTCAGGTTCATCATACAGAGTTCCCAGAGCCTGAAAGAACCCCTCGACGGAACTGAGACAACTAGCATCGAAAGGCAAGGAAAAAGCCAGATCCTGGGGGTCCCCCGAAGTCAGGAGATTACTATGCCCACCCGTTGGCTCTCTGAACCGGATGACAAGGGGCGTAACCTGAAGTAAAGCTTACAGTTTTCTTTGAAGGAAAGAAATTTTTTACCGTCACCAGAAAATGGTTCAAGAAGCTTAATCTCGGGCTCCATATGAGAGCTAGGTGGATGCGGAGTGGAGGCATTCTGCCCTGATTCATGTAGACAGAGTTTCTCCCCCAATTCCTGAACCATCTGTGTCAAATTAGAGGCGTGCTCCGTCAAGGTAACCAAAGGATTCATGGTAACAGTGGTAAATGGGCCTGTTATTCTGTCACAAACACAGGGAGTGGGGAAGTGACCACTGAGCTCAACCCGCACCCCTGTCCCTGCCTATATGCCTCACAAGTCCTAGAGACAAGGGACAACTGGTCGACAAACCCTAACTTAGGTAAGTGCAGGGAAGACAGACAAACATACAAGCTACATAAAACAAGTCGAGTCAAAACCAAGAGAGCAGCATGGTACCAGAGGAGCAAGCGGAGGATCGTCAGGAAGGAGCCGAAGTCAAAACCAGGAGGA
Source organism: Bufo bufo (assembly GCF_905171765.1). Taxonomy (NCBI): domain Eukaryota; kingdom Metazoa; phylum Chordata; class Amphibia; order Anura; family Bufonidae; genus Bufo; species Bufo bufo. The sequence goes on from NC_053392.1 coordinate 238,658,615, forward strand.
TACGCCAAGACCAAGGGATGAGACAGCCGGGAAGTCAAAACACGAGCAGATGTTCAATGCGTTAAAGTAAAGAACCGCGCTGCCTGAACAAGAAATTTTTTCCAACCGTGCTGAAAGCCCACCCAGTTGATACAGGATAACAGTGCTTCCCAGCTCTGGATTCCAAACGCACCTCCTGGATTCCTCTGCAGGGCACCAAAAAAATGATACCATAGTGAAGCACTTCAGATACAGGTAAAACAACTTGTGGTTTATTATACTCACAAACGAGTTCAAATTCATAGCATATATAAAATCCTAGTAGTATCACTCCGCTGCCCGACCCGGGTTTCGCACTCAAGCTTCGTCAGGGGTGAAAAAGATCAACCAATAAATAGAAAATTTGCAAGAAATGTTAATACCATATAAAAATGTAAACAGAAAGGAATATGATGAACTAAGTGACAAATGTCAAAAAACTGTGATAAAAGCAGAAGGGGACATAAAAAACTAAAAACATAGGAAATTTGCAAAGGTGTGTGATGATTATATGAAATAAAGTATATAAATGGAAGAACAAAGCAAGGAAAAGCCTACACCAACTGGAGTGCAGACTAATACCACAGATACAGGTCACCCTAGTCTCGGAAATCACAACCAGGTGATACAAAGCACTTTTTCTAATACAGGAAGCAAAAGAGCTAATTTTAGAAGAGGCTATAGACCCACGGTGGAGAATAGATATAACTACTACCACCCACAGAATTATTATGAATCACGACAAGAAGATTTTAGCTATCCGAGAAATGGATATGGTTTTAGGGATTATCAGCAGAGCTATCAGCCAAGATATCCACAGCAGTATGGGGGACAGCAATACAGATGGAACAAATGGAGGGCCCAATCGAATAGCTATAATGCACAAAAAGTAAAGTTGATAGTCAAATGGGGGAACGGAACCAAGGAGGAACACTACAGAATGTACAAAATTTTCCACACCAGGGAATGAAAGGAGTACAGAGGGAGGGAAGCACAACTCAAACATCATTAAAGAAACAAGAGAGTCTAGGAAAGACTCCCCAAAAAAGAAGTCTTATAGAGGATGGAGAGGCAAAGGAAAGAGTAAGTCCAAAAGGGAAGAAACTAAAGGGGAAATAAAAGGTATTTTCAACCTTAGTGCATACACCTTGTCTGATGCAGAAAAAACATGTATTGGGAAAGGGTTTAAAATTTGCACCAGCAAAACAATTGAATAAATTTGAGACTTTTCTGGACATTCATAGATTTATCAGAAAATTAAATATAGCTAAATACTGCATTAATAATCAAACCCCACCTATTAAGAATGCAGAAGACTCTAAAAAGATTGTCCACACTCAGCTAAAAGAAAAATCAAAATTCTTTCCAAAAAATCAGAACAATGAATGCATTGAAGCATTCAAAAGGGGGCTATTAAAAGAACTAGAGGAAATTGGAAAGAGGAAAAATAACAATAATTTGACAGTTGGTGAGAGAAAGACCCTAAAAGATCTAGAAACCAACCCCCTGATTGTTATAAAACCAGCGGATAAAGGGTGTGGAGTGGTAATAATGGATAAGGCGAAATATGAAGAAGAAATGTTCAGACTAGTGTCAGATGATAAAACATATAAAAAACTAAAGAGTAACCCAATCTTTGAATATAAAAAGAAATTAGATGGATTACTGAAGGAGGGATTTGAAAAAGGTATTCTGAACCGGAAGGAGCTGGAATACCTAACTGTACAGAACCCAGTGGTGCCCGTCATATACCATCTACCTAAGGTGCACAAAAACCCAGTAAACCCCCCAGGAAGACAGATAGTGTCAGGGATTAACTCCCTGACAAGTAATATAACTGAATACATTGAATTCTTCCTACAGGTGTATGTCTCAAAGAACCCGTCCTACCTGAACTACACAAACAGTGTAATTGATCTGATAAAAAATGTGAGTCCCTGTAAGAATAATATCTGGATGGCCACAATAGATGTAACCTCTCTGTACACTGTCATACCCAAATTATTGGGACTAAAAGCAGTAGAGAATAGGCTAACGAGTGATCCTCAAATAACAGAAATCCAGGGCAAATTCATTCTGGATTGCCTGGAATTCTGTTTGGACCATAACTACTTTTGGTTCGACAACTCCTTCTACGTACAATGCATCGGGACGGCGATGGGGGCGAAATTCGCCCCAAGTTTCGCCAATATATTTATGGGGCACTGGGAGGAGGAGAATATTACCCCACAACTCGGAGAGGAAAATTCCAGAGGGAAATTAACTCTCTGGAAATTAACTCTCTGGATTGTTTGGTACTATGGGAGGGGGAGAGGGAGGGACTTGAGGAGTTTATGTCCAACTTAAATGTGAACAACTGGAACCTGCATTTCACGAGCTCCATTAGTGCCACAGTGATCAACTTCCTAGATTTATGCATTATAATAGAGGAGGGGAGATTTAAGACCAAAACACATTTCAAGGAAACAGATGTAAATGCATACATAGACATTAGGAGTTTTTACCATGACCCTTGGCTTAAAAACATCCCTAGTGGTCAATTCAAAAGAATGTCCTGCAATTGTACTGATACTGAAGACTATAGGACCCAGAGTGGAATACTAAAAGAGAGGTTTTTGGAGAAAGGCTACAAAGAAGGTACACTAGAAAATTGTAGGATAAAGATTGAGGAAAATATAATGGTTAAAATTGGTCACAAAGAAGAGAAAAAGAAGAAGGATTTTCGATATGCCTTTCTGACCCAATACAGCACTGATGCAGGTTTTATTAAGAACGCAATAAAGAAAAATTGGTCCGTTCTAAAAAAGGATCCAGTCATTGGTAAAGATGTACCAGCTTATCCTGACATTATTTTTAAGAGAGCACCCAATATAGCAACTCACCTCATACATAGTGCAATACCGCCAGTGAGGACAAAAAATGGTATGAGCAAATTCACATGGTGCGGTTTCTGTCTGGCTTGTAAAAATAGAAGCTCTTTGGGTTCAATCCATTAGGAGTGTTAAATCCAATAGCAATGGACAAATATTCAAGCTACAAGGAAGCTGCACCTGTGAAAATGAGGGGGTCATATACTGTACCTGCTGGAATGCCCATGTGGGCTTCAATATGTAGGGCGTACACTACGAAAATTAAAAGTGCGCATCCAAGAGCACATTAGAAACATAAAAAAAGGTTTAACCACACATAGTGTTTCACTGCATTTTAAACTGCATCATGAAAAGAACACAAAAGGATTGATATTTGCTTGAATCGAAGTGGTCAAAACACACTGGTGTCGGGGTGATGCGGTAGCGCAGATAAATCGCAAGGAAGTCGAGTGAATATACCGGCTAAACACACTGCAACCAAAAGGGTTAAATGCAGAGTTCGATATAAAATCATGTTTAGTATGATTGTAGTATCCATTCTGTGAAAGGGATCCAATAGGGATATATAACACCTTGTGAGAAAGTAAGATTTAATATGCTGGAGCCACTATGTTGAATAATAATGAGATAGATGAATGTCGACGTTCAATGAGGATACACCTCGCACCTGTTGGAGGAGGATGTGTGCTGAATGAATGGGGTTGTCAACTCCAGATTGGCTAACCGTAACATGTGACCACTTTATGAATGGAAAATGGGGATACATTGGTATTAATAGAAACGAAGGAGTAATTTTGTGTCTTTTACTGAGGATCTTATTGTGGATTTTATGGGTCGAGATAAGAGGGTGTGGGTCAGATGGCTGCTGAAGTGTTTTATACTATGCTATATTGTAATGGAGGGTGGGGGAGGGTGGGGGGTTTAAAAGGACATGCTTCCGGATGTCCATAGATTTCTCCCCTGACGAAGCTTGAGTGCGAAACCCGGGTCGGGCAGCGGAGTGATACTACTAGGATTTTATATATGCTACGAATTTGAACTTGTTTGTGAGTATAATAAACCACAAGTTGTTTTACCTGTATCTGAAGTGCTTCACTATTGTGTGATTTTTTGGTCCCCTGCAGAGGAATCCAGGAGGTGCGTTTGGAATCCAGAGCTGGGAAGCACTGTTATCCTGTATCAACTGGGTGGGCTTTCAGCACTGTTGGAAAAAATTCCTTGTTCAGGCAGCGCGGTTCTTTACTTTAACTCATTGGAAATTGGTGTGAATTGACCCACAACACTGCAAGGACCTGCAGTGCAAGTATTCAATAGTATCTAAAAGAACTACGTGACTGACTTTCTTTTACTAGACGCGAGCAGATGATCAGACCACCAGGTAAGTAAAACGCAGGAAGGACCTCAATAACAGGCAATCTATGGCCAGCAACTTGCCTGTTTAAATAGGGCGCTATTGGAGTCATGTGACGTGGCCAGCGTCACATGACTCCACAATACCAAGACAGCCGAGCACAAAGTGAGCAGCGCAGCTCTCAGCCCCATCGTGGTTGCCCCGGGAACGGGTGACGCCGGGCGTGCTGATGACGCGAGCGCGCCCCGGCTATCCCCGCACTGTGACACCAATATTTGAGACAAGTGGCACACTAGGATCACTTATGGGACATTTCTAAACACTGCAGAATCCAAATGTAATGGAGTCATTTATCAAATTGGTGTAAGGTAGAACTGGCTTATTTGCCTATAGAAACCATTCAGTCTCCACCTTTCATTTTCCAAAGGAGCTGTCACAAATGTAAGGTGGAATCTGATTGGTTGCTATGGGCAACTAAGCAAGTCCTACTTTCACCAGTTTGATAAATCACCCCATAAATGTTTACGTTTTAATTCCATTTGGTGTTAATTCCTGAGAAACATCAAAAGGGTTAACAAACTTCCTAAATGCCATTGTGGGGTGCAGTTTTTAAAATTGTGTGATTTATGGGGGTTTCTAACTTATAGACCCATCCAAAGCCAATGCAGACCTAAATTAGTCCCTTAAAAAAGGTATGGAAATGTTCTTTAAAATTTTTGAAAACAATTGCTGATAAACCTATAACTTTTAACATCCTCAAAATAAAAATACATTACAAAAAATATACCAACATAAAGTGGATATAGGATAAATATTAATTATTTTGTGAGATATGACTGTCTTAAGAGCAGAGAAATAAAAATTTGGAAAATACCAAATGTAAAAATTTCATAACATTTTGTATTTCCCTATAAAGTGTAACACTGTGTGGTAAGGTACTGATGGGGATGAATATCTCAATCAGAATGCTCAAATGGAGCAACTGTCTGTAAAGGAGCAGTGAAAAAGGACAGGAGACATTAAAAGTTATCATAAGTGTATACAGTCCTGAAGAAGAGGGCAATCCAGCCCTCGAAATGCGTTGACTTCCCTGCAAATAAAAGTTAACCCCTTATCTGCCGATGAATTGGTTCCAAGCAAGCGCCGGAAAAAGCTGTCAAAATACGGTTTTTACCTGTTTTCCTTTTGAGAATGCTCAAATGGGTGAGGTTAAAGAATCCAGGAACGCTGGGTTGAAAGTGTAATTTGTTGAGGCACTATTCTTTTTTTGTGGGCCTGGGTTTTTATTGAATGGTGGGTAGGTTGGTAGAGGGACCTACCATTCCCTCCTACTCCAGTTCATTTTCTCCTAGCCTGGAGATGAACCCAGGTATAGCTGCTGGGGTCATTATTCGTGATGAGCGGCAGGGGCAATATTCGAATTAGTGATATTTCACGAATATTTGGGCGAATATTCATCATATATTTGCCCACAAGCAAGAAGTAGTGAGGTATCATGGGTACTGATGAAAAAAAAACTAGAATACTCACGATTACGAATTCTTGACGTGCTAACATTCGCGATAGAAATTTGCGGTTAGAATATTCGCGATCAACACTAGTCATTACTATGGAGATAAAGACACGGTTGAGAGCCTCATTCAGTGTCAGTGCCTAACAGCTGCATGACCTGTGTTAGCTGTGCAATGCCTGATCCGCATTATGTAGGATTTGAAGTATCACGGTGCGGTAACCTGATTTATAATTAGTACCCAGATGAGCAAGGTGATTTGTTTTGTTGTTTATGTCACGTACATGTGGATAGTGACTAATTTACACTCTCCTGTATTGTTTGGACTTTTAACCCCTGAAATCTGTGAGTTTCTTATTATCAATGACAAATGACCTGACTCAAGAGTGAGTCAAAAGAAGCCACCCCACCAATGCACATCCGACCATGAAGACATATTAAAAATATATATAAAGTTTATTAGACACGACAACAAAACACGCATTAAAAAATTGCATACAATATTTGAACAAAGTGCGGTATGCAATAAGATATATATAACCGACACACACAGGTCCACTGAATTACCACAAAATAGGTGTATACGTTATCAACCAGCTTATAAAGAAATGTAATAAATACCGTGAAGCAAATGCAAGGTAAGGTAAGACCACTAGCAATACAGATAAAAACAGACCAACATGCGGTCAAATGACAAGAGCCAAACCTACGTAGCCAGCTGGTGCAGTGGACCTGGAAAATGACAAGCGCCCAACGCGTATCGCCGGAGCAATCGGGTCGTTTGCTGCGGTCCACATGCGGTGGGACTGCTCCCCCAATGAGAAACACGCTACAGTGTTTGGGGTTTGAGCAGCTCCTCCATATCTGCCACGATATTTCTGTGGTTCACATGCGATGGGACTGCTCGCCCAATGAGAAACACGCTACAGTGTTTGGGGTCTGAGCAGTTCCGCCATATTGGCCACTGCAATTCTACAGTGATTTTGTTTTATATGTCTTGAATGTGCCTTCATCTGGCAATTGAACATTCCTTTGCACCTGGAATCCTTCATCACATGGTCTGATATGGGTGGGGCTCACGGTCCTGCTTTGTTCACATTGCACTGGCTGTCCTGCTAGGCATTTGTGTGCAGGCTGGGCTGTGAGCTGGATCACATCACCTTCAGACCGTGTTCACACCACAGTTAGCGTAGTGGTAGGACCCTTTGCCATGCTGAGTGACCGTGACGTGGTGCAATGATGGGCTCCGATATCTTCCTGACAGGAACATATTGGCGGAAGTCTCAGCTTTTAATATCTGCTTGTATGACCAGCTAGTTTAGTCAGTGACATATCCTTTTGGTGCATTTTCTTGAGTGATTTATTTAGACTATGGGTTTGCAATAAGATTTCCTATATGAGCACAATCACTCGTATAATGACTGCATAAACAATGTATAAAATGTTCTCACTTTGTAGCGCAAGCTTGATCAATCTATATTGCATTAATTTATTCAGGGGAAACCCTGTTTTGTCCGTAATTCATTTCACACTTCCCTTCTCACCCTCAGGGAAACAGCAATTCTGTTAAACATCACTGATTTAACATAGCAAATAAATGATTGCATGTTATGCTGTTGTTGCAGGAATATTTTTTGTCAATGTAAGGCTTCTTTCACACGACCGTATGGCTTTTTCAGTGTTTTGCGGTCTGTTTTTAACGGATCCGTTGTTCCGATTTTTGTTTCTGTTCTGTTTTTCGTTACGTTTTTCCGTATGGCATACACAGTATACAGTAATTACATAGAAAAAATTGTGCTGGGCAAAAATTTTCAATAGATGGTTCTGCAAAAACGGAACGGATACGGAAGACATACGGATGCATTTCCATATGTGTTCCTTTTTTTTGCGGACCCATTGACTTGAATAGAGCCACGGAACGTGAATTGAGGGCAATAATAGGACATGTTCTATCTTTCAACGGAACGAAAAAATGGAAATACAGAAATACATTTTTTTTGCGGAACCATCAAAATGAATGGTTCCGTATACGGAACGAATACGGAACGCAAAAAACGGCCCGTAAACGGAAAAAAAAACAGTCATGTGAAAGAGGCCTAAGGGTGGGTTCACACTAGCGTTAGGGATTCCGTTATGGCTTTCCGTTTTAACATGGTTATAACAGAAAATAACGGAATGCCCAGACAGAATGCAAAATGGAAGCCTTTAAAAGACATTCCGTTTGCTTTCCGTCCTAATAGAAGTCTATGGGAAAGCATAATGGATCCGTCTGGGTCCTGTTATGCAACACGGAAAACTAAATCCTGTCGACAGAACTTTGTTTTCTGTCTTGCATAATGGGACACGGATCCGTTTTGATTCCCATAGACTTCCATTAGGACTGAGAGCAAACTGAATGCCTTTTAAAGGCTTCCATTTTTCATTCCGTCATAATACAAGTCTATGGACAGAAGAACGGATCCAATCTTCCATCTTATGAATTCCGTTATTTTCCATTATGACCATAACGCTAGTGTGAACCCACCCTTAGGCCTCTTTCACACGACCAATTATTTTTTACGTTTATGAGCCGTTTTTTGTGTTCCATATACGGTCCGCAGTTCACATTTGGTGTTATTTGTGCTAAAATCGTTTATTGCCATATTTCAGTAGAAAAAGATGTGCATGCACATATCCAACGGCGCAGAAGCTGAACAGGGTCTTGTCTAAGTTGCTGGTACTTCAGTCCCTCCCTTTCCAAGTGGTGGACTCTGCACCTTTTAGAGAACAGATGGCTTGTGCCGAGCCGAGGTGGAGAGTCCCAAGCCGTCATTTCTTTGCGAAAAAGGCAATACCATCCCTGCACACACAAGTAGAACAGAAGGTAGGCCAGTCCTTGAGCCTGTCGGTGTCTGCCAAAGTACACGGCAGCAGCGACGTGTGGAGCTGTAACTATGTTCAGAGACAATACATGTGCTTTACGGCCCACTGGGTTAATGTGGTTCCTGCACAGCCACACCATCAACTTGGACAGTTCACGTGGCTTCCTCCTCCATGTTGTCACGCCGTTGGTCCTGCGACAATGTCTGCCTCTTCCTCCTCATCCGCCACCATGTCCTCAGCTTCCACTGCAGGGACAAGTCACAGTACCCCTCCAGCATACCACATGTGCAGGGCTCGGCGTTGTCACGTTGTTTTGCACCTGTCTTGCCTTTACGAACAGAGTCACACAGGGGAGCAACTGCTCCGTGTGAGGCATCAAGAAATTGAATCCTGGGTTTCTCCCTGACAACTCAAAATCAGAACTATGGTGATCAACAATGGGAAGAACATTGTGTCGGTGCTGCATCAAGGAAGACTGAGCCAGGTGCCCTGCATGGCACACGTGTTCAATCTGGTTGTCCAGCGGTTCCTGAAGTCTTCCACACATCTGCAAGACATCATAAAAATGGCAAAAAAACTTTGCATGCACTTCAGCCACTCGTATACCGCAAAGCACACCCTCCTTGAGTTGCAGCGGCAGAATGGCATCCCTCAACATAGGCTGATCTGCGACGTTTCCACCCATTGGAATTCTACCTTCCATTGGTTGGACCGACTATACAATCAGAGAAAGGCCATCAACGATTTCTTGGTGATGCAAGCGGATAGGAGTACTCCCCTGTGTAACTTCAATGTCAGCCACTGGCAGCTCATGCTTGACACCTGCCGTTTGCTCAGGCTCTTTGAGGACGCCACATTATTTGTCAGCCGCCAGGACTACGGGATGAATGTCGTCATTCCACTGCTTCATGTCCTGGAACAGATGGTGGCAACAATGGCTGGTCAGTGGACAGGAGACGTGGCGCCTCGATCTCACGGCCACATGAGCCCTGTGGGGGCTGAACTGGAAGAGGATGGGGAGGAGGACATTGGAGCACAGGAAATGTGTAGCCAAATGGATGGCTTTTCAACTCACCTGACAGGACAGGAGGAGCAGGAGCAGCCAGAGGAGCTACAGGATGATGAGGAAGACAAGACAGAGGACCCGGACAAACCGTGGCAGTATGCAGTGGAGTTGGAGACAGGGAGTCCCTCCGAGTCACTTGCACAAATGGCCCGCTGCATGCTCACTTGCTTGCGTAGTGACAGCCGAATTGTCACCATTCGGCAGAGAGATGACTTCCTACTCTCTACCTTGTTGGACCCTCGCTACCGGTCCAGAATCGGGGCCTTTTTTACACCCACCGAGAGCGAGGACAAACTAAACTACTACAGAGACATTCTATGTAGTCAGTTGGCCGCTGCCACCCCATCATCCATCCTCTCGCAGGTCTGACCGAGGGGGCCCTCTGCGGTCACATTCCACTGCCATGGCTGCTGGGGAGGAGTGGGATGTCAGAAGCAGTGCCAGCTCCATCAGCAGCAGCTTGAGTCTAGAGTCGCTGATGAGTAGCTTTATTCACCCACATAGTGAAGAAACTACTCACCAGCAGCAGCAGCTAGACCTGGAGCAGGACCTGAACCAGCAGATGGTGGCATACTTGGACAGCACCCTGACATCCCACATTGAAGATCCGCTGGACCACTGGGTAGCCAAACTAGATTTGAGGCAGCAACTAGCAGAGTTTGCCCTGGAAAAGCTGTCCTGCCCAGCCAGTAGTGTGGCATCAGAGCGGGTGTTTAGTGCAGCGGGGGCAACTTACCCCATTGAGAACTCACCTGTCCACCCAAAATGTGGAGAGACTGACCTTTGTCAAGCTGAATCAGTCGTGGATCAGCCAGGATTTCCAAGCACCAATTCCTGATGCATCAGACTAGATCATCCATGGTGCTACACCAACACTTTGATACAAGAGACTGTTTTCTTCTGACTACCTGCCTCAGCTACTACTTTGATTCTGCAACCCGCCTGATGCCACACATCTGATGCCAAGAGCTCCTTATTTCACCCACCTTCAGCGGGTACTGGTATTGCCACCCACCGCCCCACTCTGTTACCTGGTCACTTTCAGGTCTCCTGATGCAGCTGCTGCTGCCATCTCCAGACTATGTCACCTTGCTACTCTGTGGTCGCCTCCTGCTGCTGTCATCTCCACACTATGTCACCTTACCACTCTATGGTATCCTTCTGATGCTGCTGCTGCCATCTACACACTATGTCAACTGGCCACTCTCTGGTCTCCTCATGCTGCTGCCATCTCCACACTATGTCACCTTGCCACTCGCTGGCCTCATCATACTGCTGCCATCTACAGATTCTATCATTGTGCCACTCAGTGGCCTTCTCATGATGCTTCTGCTGCATCCGCCACCTCCAGACTCTGTCATTGTGCCACTCGGTGGCCTCCTCATACTGCTTCCACCTCCAGACCCTGTCATTGGGCCACTCACCACTATGTCATAGGTCCACTCTGTGGACTTCTCATGCTGTTCCCACCCTCCCCACTTCACTTCATTAATGGTCCACTATTTTGGCTTTTGGCCTGGCTGACATTATCATTTATTTGACCTTTCTTCTAATCTGTCAGAAGGAAGGAAAAATAAGACGAACAACTGATCCTGTCTGTGTAGCAGCTGTAAGTCCTGTATGGTCCCATAAGAATTTGATAGCCAAAAGCAGGAGTGGGTACAAAACACAGAAGACATGCAAATATTCCATTCACGTGTCATCTCTGTTTTAGATCCACTCCTGTTTTTTTTTTGTTTTTTTGCATTAGCAATACTGATGGATTATTGAGCAAATGCTGACCGAGTAAAGACATATGCTCCACAGACAGGATCCGTTTTTTGTGGGTCATTGTTTTGATGGATCAGAGGTAGGGCAAATTAATCAGTGATGTCAACACAAATTTACTGTTAACACCCTCTCCACTCTGTCAGTGAGGCTCTACTTGTATAAGCGTTTAATAGAACAGGTTCTGTAGACATCTATGTGGAAACAGCTGACAAGGGTGTAAAAGGAGTGTGCTTCTTCTTTACACTAACATCTCATCTCATCTCAGTCAGATGTGAGCTGTATTTGAATGTCTCATAGTGCACAAGGCTGCCATTGAAAGGTATGCTGACTGTACCTGTCTTATGGCATGGTTATTGGTTAGCACATACCTGGCTTTTGGAATAGAGTATTTGTGTTATTGTCTATTTATTATAGGTTATAGGTGCCCAATTTGGAGACCCAGAAGTTGAATGGGGCAGACCCATCAGTCAGTACGTGTAGGCGTGTGCACACGTACTGTTCCACCATGTTGCTGAAATGCTGCCTCCTGCTAAGACATTCCATATCAGCTGGTGATGCTGGTTGTTGTGGCATGCTGACAAAGCTTTTCCACATTTCGGCCACGCTTGTACTCGCGCATCTTCCGATCACGCTCCAGTGACGGCATTAAGGATGGCACGTTGTTCTTGTAGCGGGGATCCAGCAGGGTGGCCGCCCAGTAATCAGCAACGGTTAGAATGTGGGAAACTCGGCGGTCGTTGCGCAGGCACTGCAGCATGTAGTCGCTCATGTGTGCCAGGCTGTCCTCTGTGGGAGGTGTATCGTCTGTGTCTTCTGTATCTGCATAGCCATGCTCAAGTGATGCCCATGAGCTGCTCTGGGTGCCACCCTGCTGTGAACATGGTTCCCCCTCCTCCTCATCATCTTCCTCCTCCTCCAGAACTGTGCCATGGCTGGACAATTGTGTACCTGGCCTCTGTTGGTGCAGGAACCCACCCTCTGAGCCACTTGTGAATGACTGGCCTGATAACCGTGGAAATAATCCCTCTTCCTCCTCCTTTTCCTCCTCCTCTTACTCCTCCTCTTCCTCCTGTGCCACATCCTCTTCCATTATCGCCCAAAGTGTTTTTTCAAGGAGACATAGAAGTGGGATAGTAATGTTGGGGACTGCGTCATCGGCACTGGCCATATTGGTGGAGTACTCAAAACAGTGCAACACAGCACACACGTCCCGCATGGAGGCCCACTCGTTGGTGAAGTGGTGCTGTTTCACAGAGCGACTCACCCGTGCGCGCTGCAGCTGAAACTATCGCCTGCTGCTCGCACAGTCTCTCCAGCATGTGCAAGGTGGAGTTCCACCTTGTGGGCACGTCGCATATGAGGCGGTGAGCGGGAAGGCTGAAGTTATGCTGCAGCGCAGACTAGCAAGCAGCAGCAGGGTGAGAACTCCGAAAGCGCACACAGATGGTCCGCACTTTCTGCAGCAGCTCTGACATATCGGGGTAATTTTTTAGGAACTCTGCACCACCAAATTCAGCACATGCACCAGGCAAGGGATGTGCATCAAACCGGCTAGGCCCAGAGCTGCTACGAGATTTCGCCCATTATCACACACCACCAGGCCGGGCTTGAGGCTCAGTGGCACCGACCACTCATCGGTCTGTTGTTGCATGCCCGTCCACAGTAGTGTTGGGCGCGAATATTCGAATCGCGAATATCGGCACTTCAAGAATTCGCAAATATTTAGAATATAATGATATATATTCATATTTTCGAGTATTTTAGATTTTTTTTCATCTGAACTCATGAACCCCCCTGCTTCTTGCTTGTGGGCCAATGAGAAATCTGCAATTTCTTTGTCTGAGCTTAACAACATCCCTAGCAACCAATAGGAAAGTTGCCTATCCCTTACTATATAAGAACCTTCCCAGCAGCCATTTTCTACAGTTTTTTTGCAGTTCTGAGAGAGACAGCAGTGTTATTGCTGTGCTCTGTGTTTTCCACTCATTACATTAGATAGATAGATAGATAGATAGATAGATAGATTATATATATTATATATATAGGTTATATATATAATACAGATAGTTAGTGGGAGATAGTCAGTGTAGGTTATATCCTGATATAGTGTAGCTGTTGCAGTGCAGTGTGATAGGTTCTGCTGTTCATACATACATGCTAAACAAGGCCGTCTTTAATATTGATTGGACCCTGTGCAAGAATTTTCTTGGGCCCCCTGGATCCCCCCTTCCCACACCCTTGCATGCAATCACGCCCTCCATCACAACACACACAAAAAAAATCCACACATCTGGTAGAGTACAGTGAATGACTGTAAATACTTCCAGTTCTGAAGACTCCAGTGGCTCAGGATCAGTTCTCTGGGCAGCTGGGCTCAGGCTGGAAGTGGGCACCGCTCTGCAGGAAGGAGACCAGGGCTCGGCTCACCCTAGCGATACAGTGCACCCCAGCACCCCACAGTATCCAGTATAGCACCCTATAGTATACATCACCCCACAGTATGCAGTATAGCACCCTATAGTATACAGCACCACACAGTATGCAGTATAGCACCCCACACTATACAGTATACATCACCCCACAGTATATAGTAGAGCAGTATAGCAGCCCACAGTATACAGCACCCCACAGTATACAACACCTCACAGTATACAGTAGAGCAGTATAGCACCTCACCGTATACAGCACCCCAAACTATACACTATACAGCCCCCCACACTATACAGTACAGCAGTATAGCACTTCACAATATACAGCACACACAGTATACAGTATACAGCCCCACACAGTATACAGTACCCCACACTATACAGTACCCCACACTATACAGCACCACACTATACAGTAGTTTACAATATATTAGCATAACAGCCCCTGTCACCTTTTTCTGATGTAATCTTCACAAAAAAAGCTCCACAGTTAAGGCAAACTTCTACAGCAACACTCCTGGTAGGACTTTTGATGACCTCATAGCCATGTGACCAGCAATATTGCTAGGTTACTGGTCACATGGTGATGATGTAATCTAAGGTACTAGAGAATCACAGCTCTCACAGTACGCTGCCTGGAGTGCCGGCAGGCATGGCAGCACCCCCTGTGAAGCTGACAGCCTGACACCCGGGGCAGGGCTCAAGAGGCAGCTGCCTTGGGCCCCCCAGGAGCAACTGGGCCCGGGGCAGCTGTCCCATTTGCCCCTTGTTAAAGACGGCCCTGATGCTACAGACATAGTGCTGTGATGTCACAACAATACTTAGTGCACCAATCAGTAATATGTAGTCAGACCTGCTAAAATATGAAGTTTCACGTATTGTGCCAAAATATTTGCATAATTAGTGCCGATTAGCGCAATCCCGAATATATTAGAGCATTCAATCTGCATATAAAGCCATTATTAATGTTCTGCCATGCCAACCATTCTCCAGTCTCAGTAAACTTCTAGCAGCTTGTAAAATGTAGTAAAAGTGACTCACGTTTGTATTGCGCATCCATTACGCGAATATTACATTGCCGATTTTCGCAATCAAGAAAATAATCCTGAATTCTCGAATTCACAAATATATGATGAATATTCTATAAAATATTCCCGAAATATTGCAAATTCAAATATTGCCCCTGCCACTCATCTCTAGTCCACAGCTCCTGCGTGGTGTGGTTTCCCCCCCCCCCAAAAGGGATGAGTTTCAAAACAGCCTGCTGTTGTTTTCCCCTGGCTGTGCTGAAGTTGGTGGTGAAGGTGTTAAGCTGACCAGATGAGGAGGCGGTAGAGGAGAAAGCGGAGTAGGAGGCAACAGGAAGCAAAGAGAAACGTCCTGTAATCCTAGGTGGTGGAAGGACAGGCGCCAAACTGCTATCCGCCTCAGGCCAAGCCACCACTGCATTTACCCAGTGTGCAGTGAGGGAGATACAGTCCTGATCAAAAGTTTAAGACCACTTGAAAAATGGCAAAAAATCATATTTATCATGGCTGGATCTTAACAAGGTTCTAAGTAGAGCTTCAACATGCAACAAGAAGAAATGGGAGTGAGACCAAAAAAAATTTGAGCATTCAATTTAATGAAAACAACGAATAAACTGGAACAGGCTGTTTTTCAGCTGATCAAAAGTTTAGGACCACACCTCCAAAAAAAAAATAAACCCCCCCAAAACCGAAATCCAACTTCCAAACATGAACTCAGTAATAAGTAGCTCCGCCGTTATTGTTTATCACTTCAAAAATTTGTTTCGGCATGCCTGATGCAAGCGTTTCCATGAGGTGAGTGGGAACATTTCTCCAAGTGGTGAAGAAGGCCGCACAAAGGCCATCTACTGTCTGGAACTGTTGTCCATTTTTGTAAATTTCCCTTGTCATCCATCCCAAAAGGTTCTCAATTGGATTTAGATCAGGGGAACACGCAGGATGGGCCAAAAGAGTGATGTTATTCTCCTGGAAGAAGTCCCTTGTCCTGCGGGCATTGTGTACTGTAGCATTGTCCTCGTAGCAGACGAGGGCCCTAAGTCATGAGGAATGCTCTCTGCAACATCTGGACATAGCCAGCGGCCGTTTGACGCCCCTGCACTTCCTGAAGCTCCATTGTTCCAATGAAGGAAAAAGCAACTCAGACCATTATGGCGCCCCCTCCACTGTGGCGCGTAGAAAACATCTCAGGTGGGATCTGCTTGTCATGCCAGTAACGTTGGAAACCATCAGAACCATCAAGGTAAAAAAAAATTCTCATCAGAGAATAAAACTTTCTTCCACCTTTGAATGTCCCATGTTTGGTGCTCTCTTGCAAAGTCCACATGAGCAGTTCTGTGGCGTTCAAGGAGACGAGGTCTTTGAAGACGTTTTTTGTTTTTGAAGCCCTTCAGTCTCAGATGCCATCTGATGGTTATGGGGCTGCAGTCAGCACCAGTAAAGGCCTTAATTTGGGTCGAGGATCGTCCAGTGTCTTGACAGACAGCCAATTGGATCCTCCGGCTCAGTGCTGATGACATTTTTTTGGGTCTTCCACTTGAATTTTTTGTTCCATAACCCTCAGGATCATTTAACCACTTGCCATCTGGGCCATTTGCCCCCTTCTTGACCAGGCCAAATTTTGCAAAACTGACATATCTCACTTTATGTGGTAATAACTTTGGAACGCCTTTATTTATCCAAGTCATTCAGAGATTGTTTTCTCGTGACACATTGTACTTCATGATAGTCATAAATTTGAGTCAAAATATTTCACCTTTATTTATGAAAAAATCCCAAATTTACCCAAAAATCTGAAAAATTTGCAATTTTCTAAATTTCTATTTCTCTGCTTTTAAAACAGAAAGTGATAAAATATTTATTACTTAACATTCCCCATATGTCTACTTTATGTTGGCATCATTTTGGAAATGTCATTTTATTTTTTTAGGACGTTAGAAGGCTTAGAAGTTTAGAAGCAATTCTTCAAATTTTTAAGAAAATTGCCAAAACCCACTTTTTAATGACCAGTTCAGGTCTGAAGTCACTTTGTGGGGCCTACATAGTGGATACCCCCATGAATGACCCCATTGTAGAAACTACACCCCTCAAGGTATTCAAAACCGATTTTACAAACTTTGTTAACCCTTTAGGCGTTCCACAAGAATTAAAGGAAAATGGAGATCAAATTTTTAAATTTCACTTTTTTGGCAGATTTTCCATTTTAATCAATTTTTTTCTTTAACACATCGATGGTTAACAGCCAAACAAAACTCAATATTTATTACCCAGATTCTGCGGTTTACAGAAACACCCCACATGTGGTCATAAACTGCTGTATGGGCACACGGCAGGGCGCAGAAGAAAAGGAACTCCACATGGTTTTTAGATGCCATGTCCCATTTGAAGCCCCCTGATGCACCCTTACAGTAGAAACTCCCAAGAAGTGACCCCATTTTGGAAACTAGGGGATAAGGTGCCAGTTTTATTAGTACTATTTTTGGGTACATATGATTTTTTGATCATTCATTATAACACTTTATGGGGCAAGGTGACCAAAAAATTGGTTGTTTTAGCACAGTTTCTATTTATTTATTTTTACAGCGTTCACCTGAGGGGTTCAGTCAAGTGACATTTTTATAGAGCAGATTGTTACGGACGTGGCGATACCTAATATGTATACTTTTTCTCATTTATTAAAGTTTTACACAATAATAGCATTTTTGAAACAAAAAAATTATGTTTTAATGTGTCCATGTTCTGAGAGCTATAGTTTTTTTTATTTTTTGAGAGATTTTCTTATGTAGGGGCTCATTTTTTGCGGGATGAGGTGACGGTTTCATTGGTACTATTTTGTGGGACATACGCGTTTTTGATCACTTGGTGTTGCACCTTTTGTGATGCAAGGTGACAAAAATTGATTGTTTTGACACAGTTTTTTTTTTTTTTTTTTTTACGGTGTTCACCTGAGGGGTTAGGTCATGTGATATTTTTATAGAGCTGTTTTTTACGGACGCGGCAAAACCTAATATGTATACTTTTTTTTATTTGTTTCACTTTAACACAATAATAGCATTTTTGAAACCAAAAAAATTATGTTTTAGTGTCTCCATGTTCTAAGAGCTATAGTTTTTTTATTTTTTGAGAGATTTTCTTATGTAGGGGCTCATTTTTTGCGGGATGAGGTGATGGTTTTATTGGTACCATTTTGTGGGACATACGCATTTTTGATCACTTGGTGTTGCACCTTTTGTGATGCAAGGTGACAAAAATTGCTTGTTTTGACACAGTTTTTTTTTTTTTTACACGGTGTTCACCCGAGGGGTTAGGTCATGTGATATTTTTATAGAACTGTTTTTTACGGACGCGGCAATACCAAATATGTCTATTTTATTTTTTCTATTTTTAACTTTTTTTTTTCATTCCTTACTTGGGGACTTTTTTTTTTTTTACATGTGAAACTTTTTTTAATTTTTTTATTTTACACTTTTCGTCCCCCATAAGGTCATACAAGACCTCTGGGGGATATTTGCTTCCCTTTTTTTTTTTTTTTTTCACTGTTGATTTCTCCTGTAACTGGGGCTGACATAGTAGCCCCAGTTACAGAAGAAATGCACCCCTAGAGAGGCTGTACAGCAGCAATCCAGCGCTGTACAGCCTCAGAGCAGGGCTGATCGAGGTCTCTGAGAGACCTCACACAGCCCCTGCACTCTCCGGTCCCGGCGCACAGCGCTTCCTGCTCTGCATACACAGCGCTCGGTGAGCGCTGTGTCTGCAGCGATCCTGAAGGCAGGGACACCTGGGCACTGTCCCTGCCTCCTCTCTGGGTTGCCCTGCTGTCACTGACAGCGGGCAACCCGATCAGCAGCTGCACGATTAGCGTGCAGCTGCTATTTCTGAAAGGACGTTTTAAAACGTGCTTTCAGAAATAGAGGTCCACCCATAGGACGTTTATATCCTATGGGCGGACGGAAAGTGGTTAAGAAATTCCAAATAACTGTCTTACTGCGTCCCACCTCAGTAGCGATGGCGCGCTGTGAGAGACCCTGCTTATGCAGTTCAACAACCCGACAACGTTCAAAAAGGGAGAGGTTTTTTTGCCTTTGCCATCACAACGTGTGACTACCTGACAGAAAATGACAATGAATCCACATCTTTGCACAGATTTGGCCTTTTAAAGGCATGTGGTCCTAAAATTTGGATCAGCTGAAAAACAGCCTGTTTCAGAGGAATCGTTATTTTCAATTAATTAAATGCTCAATACTTCCGCTTTCTCTCCAGTGTTTGGGAGATGGACAGCTGAACGCTTCCATGGGACATTGTGGAGATGCTTGGTGACAGTGATGGAGGTGGTGGCGTTGCTGTTACATCCTCTGTTTGCGGGGTGGCAGGTGCCACTGTCACTCCAGAGGGGGATGAAGAGGCCGAGATTTCAGCAGAAGAGGGACCAGGAGGAGCCTGAGATCTTTTGTGGTTTTTGAGGTGTTTATTCACTGCAGCTCGTGCTTTGCATTTAGATGCCTGGTCATACAGGTGGTGCTCAGGTTTTGGAACATTTATGCCTCGCTTCAGGCTCTGATTGCACAGCGTGCAAACCACTCGCGTTTTGTCATCAGCACATTGTCTGAAGAACTGCCACACCAGGGAACTCCTTGGAGCTAGCTTTGGTGTGCTCAGTCCCTGGGTGTGGTGGGCAGTAGCAGGCTTACTGGCTAGGGGACGGCCACTCTGCTTTTGCACCCTGCTCCCTCTTTTGCTGTGCGGCTGGCGCTGTGTGACCACCACCTCTTCCTCCGAACTGCACACGCTACTTGCATAACCTTGATTCCATGTGAGGTCTAGGACCTTATCATCCTCCACATCATCTTCCCCCACTCTTCACCTCTGCCCTCCTGGCCAGTCTGCATACTGCAGAAAGCCTGCCGCAGCTGGCACCTGTGTTTCGTCATCATCAGAGATGTGCTGCGGTGGTCCTCCCATGTCCACATCCTGAAATATAAGTGGTTGGGCATCAGTGCGCTCAATCTCTTCCACTTCTGGAGCAGGACTAGGTGGACGGCCCTCGGAAACCCTGCCAGCAGAGTAATCAAAAATCATAAGAGACTGCTCCATGACTTGGGGCTCAGACTGCTTGGCTGATTTGCAAAAGGGTGAGGAAAGATAGAAGCCCATGGGCTGCAGGTGCTAATTCTGTGCTTTCAGCAGGACATGGGTGGGAGACAATGTGAAGGAACTGGAGGCACTGTCAGCCACCCAATCTACTACTGGCTCTACTTTTTCTGGCATCACCATTCGTACATCGGTATTCAGGCCTACAAAATAACGCTGAACGTTTTGTCGCCTATGTGCACCTGAGGAAGGTGTTTCATTTGGGTGTGTAGCTGGCACAGATCGACCACGTCCTCCCCCTGCAACAGGAGCTCCAACAACCCCAGCAACACGACGACCAGGGCCACGTCCCTTACTTGATACTGTCCTCATTCTTTGAGGCCACCCACTGAACTAACAGACAGATTAACTATATTATTTTCCCTGTCACGTATGCAGTGCAGGTGTACTTCAAGCAATAAATGGTATATGACATGAACCTAACTAACAGATAGATTAACTATATCAATTTCCCTCTCACGTATGCAGTGCAGGTGTACTTCACACAATAAATGGGTATATGCAAAAAACTGATCTGCAAAAAATATGGATGACGTCCGTGTGCATTCAGTTTTTTTACGGAATGGAACAGCTGGCCCCTGATAGAACACTACTATCCTTGTCCATTATGCGGACAATAATAGGACATGTTCTATCTTTGAACAGAATGGAAATATGGAATCAGAAGTCATATGGAGTACCTTCCGTTTTTTTTGCGGATCAATTGAAATTAATGGTTCCGCATACGGTCCGTATACAGAACGCAAAAAACTGAATGTAAACAGAAAAAAAACATTCGGGTGCAAGAGGCTAGTGGACCAGGACGTTTTGCGAACGTGTGTTTGCAATCAAATGGTCGTGAACCGCACGTTCACGGCAGGCCCCATTCACTTTAATGGCAGGCAAACCTGAAAAACCTTCAGGTCATATTTGCAGCCACCAAATACTTACTAGAAGTGCACAAATAGTCCCACAACATGGACAGTGACATACCAGAGGGGGATCAATGGCAAAAATTCCCACAAAAAATATGTATTTTAATAAGGGGCCATTTTTATGCGTCTTAAAGGGAAACTCTCAAAAATGTGCCCTGCTGGAGCCTAGAAAATTTTTATTTTAGGACACGGGAGCACGGGCCCTAAAAATTAGGCATTCACCTGACAGAAAAGAACAAGTTATTATTTGGCTGGAAGTATATTTGACGGTAAGTGGATAACAATTTTACTGTAGGCCAGTGGAGTACAGGCCTCAAAAATTATGCATTCACCTGACAGAAAAGAACTTGTGATTATGTGGCTGGAGGTATATTAGACGGTCAGTGTATAACAATTTTACTGTAGGCCAGTGGAGTACAGGCCCCAGACTTTAGGCATTCACCGGACTGAAAAGAATAAGTGATTATGTGGCTGGAGGTATATTAGACGGTCAGTGCATAACAATTTTACTGTAGGCCAGTGGAGTACAGGCCCCAGACTTTAGGCATTCACCGGACTGAAAAGAACAAGTGATTATGTGGCTGGAGGTATATTAGACAGTCGGTGGATAACAATTTTACTGCAGGCCAGTGGAGTACAGGCCCCAAACATTAGGCATACACCGGACAGAAAAGAACAAGTGGTTATGTGGCTGGAGGTATATTAGACGGTCAGTGGATACCAATTTTACTGCAGGCCAGTGGAGTACAGGTCCCAAACATTAGACATTCATCGGACAGAAAAGAACAAGTGGTTATGTGGCTGGAGGTATATTAGACAGTCAGTGCATAACAATTTTACTTTAGGCCAGTGGAGTACAGGCCCCAAACTTTAGGCATTCACCGGACAGAAAAGAACAAGTGATTATGTGGCTGGAGGTATATTAGACGGTCAGTGCATAACAATTTTACTGTAGGCCAGTGGAGTACAGGCCCCAAAAATTATGCATTCACCTGACAGAAAAGAACAAGCGATTATGTTGCTGGAGGTATATTAGACGGTCAGTGGATACCAATTTTACTGCAGGCCAGTGGAGTACAGGTCCCAAACATTAGACATTCACCGGACAGAAAAGAACAAGTGATTATTAGTGTTGAGCGCGAATATTCGAAAAGCAAATTTTTAGCGTGAATATCGTCACTTTTGCGATTTCGCGAAAATTTTGAATATAGCACTTTATATTCGGAATGATGAATATTTTTTTTTTTTTTTTTTTTTTTTACACATTACACTTCACAATGTCACTGTGTACTATGTAAAAAAAAAAAAGATCATCCCTCCCTGCTTCTAGCTTTTTGGTCCAAATAAGAAGGCTCCAATATTACTTACAGTGAGTCAGTGAGTGGAGCGCGAATATTTGTAATTCGAATATTTATTGCGATGCGAATATCGCCACTTCGAGACGACACTGATCCCTCCCTTCTGTTAGCTTGTGGGCCAATGAGACGGATGCAAATATAGTTGTCAGAGGTTCGCAACATCCCTAGCAACCAATAGGAAAGTTGCCCACCTCTTCACTATATAATAAGATCCTTTCCAGCAGCCATTTTGTGCATTTTCATGTTGTTGGTTGTGAGAGGAGCTTGAATACTGTGCTGTGCTGTGCTTTTTTAAAAGCAAATAACATATCTGATATGTACTGAACTGATAGTTAATGTTAGATAGGGTAGGTTAGTGTAGCAAATAGGAATAGAGTTATATAGCTACCTATTAAAAAATAACTTTTATTCAGTAATAATAAAAGAGCATCATTCCAATTCTTTCTATGATATTGGTTAGTATGCCAGATGTGATTACAGGCAGACCTATCCTGTACATTAGGGTAAAAAGGTTCAATTGATATAGGAGAAGGTAGAGCGTCAACACTTACGTTTGGATGATATATGCAAGTGTGGAGGATTCAATATCCTGGAGGATATGTGATGACTACCCCTTTACTTACCCCTAACATGACCCTAATGCTCACTCAAATTCCTCAGGTAGGCTGCTGGTAAATAGGACAAGGATCCCTCTTGTCCTATTTACCAGCAGCCTACCTGAGGAATTTGAGTGAGCATTAGGGTCATGTTAGGGGTAAGTAAAGGGGTAGTCATCACATATCCTCCAGGATATTGAATCCTCCACACTTGCATATATCATCCAAACGTAAGTGTTGACGCTCTACCTTCTCCTATATCAATTGAACCTTTTTACCCTAATGTACAGGATAGGTCTGCCTGTAATCACATCTGGCATACTAACCAATATCATAGAAAGAATTGGAATGATGCTCTTTTATTATTACTGAATAAAAGTTATTTTTTAATAGGTAGCTATATAACTCTGTGATATTGTTATTGATGATAGCGTACCACCAATATATGACACTCTGTGATTGTAGTGTAGCAAATAGGTTCTATTGTAGGGTATAGTGTTAGTTAGCTGAAAGATATAATCGGTTTAGTTAGTGTGAGATAGTATAGGTTAGGGAATAGTGTAGCTGATAGTTTCAAGTGCAGGGTGTAGGTTAGGTATAGTATAGTGTAGGCTTTAGGTGTGTTTTAGTGTTTTAGTTTAGTGTCTGCGTTAGTTTAAAAAAAAAGTTTCTTACTGTTAGTTTCTTACTGTTTAGTTGGTGTAATGTCTGCGTCAGTGTCTGCGTCTTTTGTTAGTTAATAAAAAACAAATTTTTTTTATTAGTTTTAGTTTTTCCTGTTAGTTTTTTACTGTTTAGCTGGTGTATTGATTAGTGTCTGCGTCAGTGTCTACATCTTTTGTTAGTTAAAAAGAAAAAAAGTTTATTACTGTTAGTTTTTATTGTTAGTTTTTAATGTTTAGTTGGTGTAGTGATTAGTGTCTGCGTCAGTGTCTGCGTCCTTTGTTAGTTAAAACAAAAGACAAAAAGTTTATTAGCGTTTGTTTTTAGTGTTAGTTTTTTACTGTTTAGTTGTTGTATTGATTATTGTCTGCGTCAGTGTCTGCATCTTTTGTTAGTTTAAAAAAAAAAGTTAATTAATTCGTTTTTATTGTTAGTTTTTTACTGTTTAGTTGGCGTAGTGATTAGTTTCTGTGTCTTTTGTTAGTAAAAAAAAAACACAAAAAAATAAGGCTTTTACTGTTAGACCTCATGCACACGACCGTTGTGTGTTTTGCGGTCCACAAATTGCGGATCCGCAAAACACGGATTCCACAATTTGCGGAACGGCACGGAAAGCCATTGATATAACTGCCTATTCTTGTCCGCAAAACGGACACGAATAGGACAGGTTATATATATTTTTTTTTTGGACCATGAAACAGAGAAACGGATGCTGTCCGCATCTTTTACAGCCCCATGGAAGTGAATGGGTCCGCATCCAAGCCGCAAAAACTGCAGCTCGGATTCGGACTAAAACAAGAGTCGTGTGCATGAGGCCTTATTGTGTTAGTGATTCTATTTTTTTTATTACATTTTTGCCCCATAGTCCCCATCCTAATAAAGTCTTTACCAATTTCCCATGTATTTTTTTTTTCTGCATATATAAAGTGATATGCGTACTTCACTTGGGCGTTCAGGCAGCAGGGGTAGGGGAGTTGGTTCCAGTGCTGGACCGCTGCCAGCACGGGGCCGCTCCTCTACCCACGGAGGGGCGGGCGCAGGTATCAGGGGCGTCCGCCTCATTCGTGACTTTTTTGACATGGCAGCTGCCCCATTTCCTCTCAGGATGCCGAGGAAGTAGTGGCTCTCGTGGCACATGGATTGCTCTGCCCCGGCTCCGAGCAGCAGCAGGACACTACCTCCTACAGGATCAACCCCCAGCCCCCAATAATCTACCCTGCTCCTGTTTGACAGCGACAGTGAGGGGGACATCTTGGAGGAGGTAATGCAGGAGGTTGAATTGCAGTTCAGTCCTCATGCTCAGGACCTGTTGGAAGGGATGGAGGAGGAGGGGGTAATGCCTGTCAGTACCCCAGTGACATCCCTTCCAACTGGTGCGGGTGGTTTCAGCCACCAAACCCCCGCACCTAGTCAGACCCAGGCATCAGCGAGGGGACAGCAGAGCCAGGTCAGGGGCTCCACGTCAGCTGTTCCCCTCAGTCCACCACTGGTTGGCCCTGGGTATGACATATCGGGGGGCGAAAAGGAGGGTGACCGAGAATGGGTGCCACCTTCCTTGTCAGGCATCAGCAGCACTTAGATGAGGAGGAAGGTAGGCACCCGAGGCAAACGGTGCGACAGGTTGCCAGGGTGCCCAGCATCAGGGGCTCCACTGGTAATGCAGCAGCGGGCTCCACCTGTGTGCACCGAGCCCGAACAGATGCAAGTCAGCACCACTTCATCTGACAGGAGGTCGGTGCGTAAGTCGCCTGTTTGGGCTTACTTCACCCTGGCAGCAAACAATGTAACTAGCGCCATCTGTCAGATGTGCCATGCCAGGCTGAGGAGAGGGAGGTCTGTGGCTCGGCTGGGTACCACTGCACTTACCCAGCACCTGAAAGTCAACAACTGGCGGGAGTGGGAACAGATGCAGGGTGGTCATAGAAGCGCCACCAGCAGTGTGCAGGGGACAGCAGCTCCTGCCACTGTACTGCAGCCACCCCAACCCCTTCCAACAATGCATTCCCACTCCCCCGCTCCCTCTCTTAGAGGTACTGGTACAGGCAGCCAGACCTCTGCCTCCACGGCACCCTCCTCTATGTCCTCCACTGCCGTCTGTCGCCAGCCGTCGGTTGCCAACACATTTGAACGCACAGCACTTTACGCCCCCGGGGACCAACGATTGCGTTCATTCAATGGGCTCCTGGCAAAGGTTATCGCCCAACATCTGCTGGCCTTCAATCTTGTGGACAGCAATCCATTCCGGCAAATGTTGGAGCAGGCCCAACCCAGATGGCGTGTCCCCAGCCGCTATTTCTTTGCCAGGACCGGCGTCTCTGCCCTACACCAGCATGTTGTGCAGAATGTATCCCTGTCTCTGGATCATGCTGTCAGCGACAGGGTGCATCTGACAATGGATGCTTGGACCAGCAGACATGGGCAGGGACGATACATCAGTTTTACAGCCCATTGGGTGTCCCTCCGAGGCACCGGGGAGGGATCAGCGGCATCTAATTTTGTGGTGCCGCCCCGGGGTGTCGAGGGGAGAACTGCTGCTCTCCCTAAAGCCACTGTCTCCACGGCTGCTGAGCCCCCCAGCAAGCATCCCCGTAGCTATGCAAGTATGGGCCACGTCCGCTACCAGGCCGTGCTCCAGCTTGTGAGCTTAGGCGAACTGAGACACACTGGACCTGATGTTCTGGCCGCACTACAGGCTTAGGTCCAGAAGTGGCTGACACCCCGCAGGCTAGATGCAGGTAAGGTTGTCTGTGACAACGACAGCAACCTCCTCACCACCCTCCATGCTGGCAGTCTTACACACCTGCCCTGCATGGCACATGTCCTCAACCTTGTGGTACAAAAGTTCTTATGCACATTCCCAGGGTTGAGTGACATTGTGCAAAGGGTACGGAGGATTGCCAGCCACTTCCGACAGTCCTCAACCGCCACCGTGTTCCTGTCCAAACTGCAGCAGGAAAACAGCCTGCTCCCTCACAGGCTGATTGTGGACAGCGTGACGGGGTGGAACTCCACCCTCCACATGTTCTGGAGAGGTTGTGGGAGAAACGACGGGCGGTGAGGGAATATCTGCTAGATCTAGGCACTTCAGGGCCATCACACCCACTCCCCTACATCACTAATGCGGAGTGGGGGCAGATACAGCAGGTCTGCCACGTGTTGGCCCCATTTCAGCAGACAACCAAGATGGTCAGTGGGGAGCATGTTGGCCTCAATGACATGCTCCTCATAGTGTTCCTGCTGGACAGGACACTAGATTGCCTGCTCGAGGCTGGGGAGAGTGCCTTGGTGGAGCAAAAAGGGGCAGCACTGCTCCACCAAGACCAGGCCCAGGACGAGGAGGAGGAATTTGTTGACAAGTTTGATGACGTCCAGGAGTCTGGGCCTGGTCAGGAGGGAGAGTCTGTGCTGTGGGCACCGTTAGTCCGGGGACGGGGCAGCTCCCACCGAGAGAGCCAGTAACAGCAGCAGGAGGACCAAGAGGTCATGGTCCCGGGCAGCCATGAAGAGTCACAGCGGGCTGTCCTCTTCCCCATGGCTGCCCACATGCTGCGATGCCTCAGGAGGGACCCCCAGATCAGGAAAACTCAGAAGAGGGATGATTATTGGTTGGCCACCCTTTTAGACCCACACTGAAAGGAGAAACTGGAGCAGTTCATCCCAGCCAGCCGGAGGGAGGCCCGGATAAATCAACTGCGGGTTTGTCTGATCAACCGGCTGGAGCAGGCAATCCCTCAGCCTCACGCTCCAGTTCTCCCCGCCCATCTCACCCAGCAGGTGGCTGGCCCCAGCAGCACCAGCCGAGCAGGTGACCTTATGGGTGAGATGAGTTGTTCTACCAGTCTGCGCGACCCAGTAGAAGCAGCAGGCACCACCAGCAGCTGGCCTGCATTGTGGCAGACTACATGGGGCCTGTTTGTGCTTCCGACAGCATGAGCACAGACGACCCCATGGAGTACTGGGTTGTCAGGCTGGACACCTGCCATGAGCATGCTCAGTATGCGCTGGAGTTACTGTCTTTCCCCCCCTCCAGCGTACTGTCTGAATGGACATTCAGCGTGGCAGGTGGGGTGGTCACCGACAAGCGGACTCGTCTGTCCACTGACTCTGTGGACAGACTGACATTTATCAAAATGAATGACTCCTGGATTGGCAGCGACTTGTTGGCCCCCGCTGTTGGTTCAGGGCACTGAAGGGTCCCTTGTCCATACCTCTCCTAGTCTCTCCCTCCAATACTGCATTGTTTTTTTATTTTTTTATGTATTTATTGATGTATATAATAATTTATATATTTCATGATTCATTTTTTTATGTATTTATGTTCTAATATATTTATAAATAGAGATGTCCCGAATAGTTCGCCGGCGAATAGTTCCCGGCGAACATAGCTTGTTCGCGTTCGCCGCAGCGGGCGAACATATGCGATGTTCGGTCCGCCCCCTTTTCGTCATCATTGAGTAAACTTTGACCCTGTACCTCACAATCAGCAGACACATTCCAGCCAATCAGCAGCAGACCCTCCCTCCCGGACCCTCCCACCTCCTGGACAGCATCCATTTTAGATTCATTCGGAAGCTGCATTCTTAGTGAGAGGAGGGACAGTGTAGCTGCTGCTGATTTAATAGGGAAATCGATAGCTAGGCTAGTGCATTCAGTGTCCACTACAGTCCTGAAAGACTCATCTGATCTCTGCTGTAAGGACAGCACCCCAAAAAGCCCTTTTTAGGGCTAGAACATCAGTCTGCTTTTTTTTTCTGTGTAATCTAATTGCAGTTGCCTGCCTGCCAGCGTGTGTGTCAGGCTCACAGCGTATACTGTGCCCACTTGCTCAGTGCCACCACTCATATCTGGTGTCACAATAGCTTGCATTTAAAAACAAATAACACTTTTTGGACTGAAATAACAGCAGTCATTTTCCTTCACAAGTGTCACAACAGTGCAACTCATATCTGGTGTAACAGTAGTGCACATTTAAAAAAATAAATATTTTTTGACTGTAATAGATTGAATAGCAGTTAGTTGTCTGCAACCGTGTGTGTCAGGCCTACAGCGTCTACTTCTGCCAGTGCACAGTGCCACTCATATCTGGTGTCACAGTAGCTTGCACGCATAGTACAACTTAACTAATCTAAAAAAAAATGACAGGCAAAGGCAGGCCACCCCGCAGGGGCCGTTGTGGTCGTGGTGCTGTGATTCCCTTTGGCCCTAGAATAATGCCCAGTGTTCAGAGGCCACGTACCCTGAACTCGAAAAGTTCTGAGGACATAGTTGACTGGTTAATACAGGACACCCAATCTTCTACAGCTTCTGCTCGGAACCTTGACGCACCATCCTCCTCCAGCTTAGCTTCAAGCACCTCTCAAGTTACCACTCGCCCGCCTGCCGCCACCACCAACACTAGCACCACAGCCGCTTCACTTGAAATGTCAGAGGAGTTATTTACACATCAGTTAGAAGAAATGAGTGATGCGCAACCATTATTGCCAGAGGATGTAGATAACAGGGATATGTCTCAGTCAGGCAGCATTACACACATGGACGTACGGTGTGATGATGATGATGATGTTGTACCCGCTGCTGCTTATTTGCTGAGTTGTCAGATACAAGTGAAGCGGTTGATGATGACGATGTGTCCGTGGATGTCACGTGGGTGCCCGCTAGAAGAGAAGAAGAACAGGGGGAAAGTTCAGATAGGGAGACAGAGAGGAGGAAGAGATGAGTTGGAAGCAGGGGGAGGTCGTCACAAGGAGCTAGTGGCACAGTCAGACAGCATGTATCGGCACCCGGGGTCAGCCAGACAGCACGCCAATCAACGCATGCTGTTGCCACCACCAGAATGCCGTCATTGCAGAGCTCAGCAGTGTGGCATTTTTTTTGTGTGTCTGCCTCTGACAACAGCGATGCCATTTGCAACCTGTGCCAAAAGAAACTGAGTCGTGGGAAGTCCAACACCAACCTAGGTACAACTGCTTTGCGAAGGCACATGATCGCACATCACAAAAGCCTATGGGATCAACACATGAGTACAAGCAGCACACAAACTCAAAGCCGCCGTCCTCCTCCTGGTCCAGCATCTTCAGCTACGTCAACCACATCTGTCCTCCTTGCCCCCTCTCAACCATCCGCCACTCCGTCTCTCGCCTTGAGCAGTTCCTGCTCATCTGCCCACAGTCAGGTGTCTGTCAAGGACATGTTTGAGCGTAAGAAGCCAATGTCACAAAGTCACCCCCTTGCTCGGCATCTGACAGCTGGCTTGTCTGAACTCTTAGCCCGCCAGCTTTTACCATACAAGCTGGTGGAGTCTGAGGCGTTCCAAAAATTTGTAGCTATTGGGACACCGCAGTGGAAGGTACCCGGCCGAAATTTCTTTGCACAAAAGGCAATCCCCAACCTGTACTCGATTGTGCAAAAGGAAGTAATGGCATGTCTGGCACACAGTGTTGGGGCAAGGGTCCATCTGACCACTGATACCTGGTCTGCAAAGTACGGTCAGGGCAGGTATATCACCTATACTGTGCATTGGGTAAACCTGCTGACGGTTGCCATGCATGGAATGCGTGGCTCTGCAGAGGAGTTGGTGACACCGCCACGACTTGCAGTCAGGCCTGCTGTCGCCTCCTCTACTCCTCCTACTCCATCCTCTTACATAACCTCCTCGGCTGAGTCCTCTTCTGCTGCTGCGTCTTGCTCCACATCAACGGCACCCCCCCCCCCAGCTCCCCAGGGGCTATTCCACAGGGATTAAACTGATAAGAATAGAACAACATAACACACCACAACTATCTGGCGGCATATTAGATTGCACGCGCAGTGCCCCAAATTTAAAGTAGGAGGACCGACCAAGCATCTTTTTCCATCTCCCCGTTCCTAAAATCAATGCCATATACACGTCCCCTGATAGGGGACGTAACAGGGATTAAACTGATAAGAATAGAACAACATAACACACCACAACTATCTGGCGGCACATTAGATTGCACACGCAGTGGCCCAAATTTGAAGTAGGAGGACCGACCAAGCATCTTTTTCCATCTCCCCGTTCCTAAAATAGATGCCATATACACGTCCCCTGATAGGGGACGTAACAGGGATTAAACTGATAAGAATAGAACAACATAACACACCACAACTATCTGGTGGCACATTAGATTGCACGCGCAGTGCCCCAAATTTGAAGTAGGAGGACCGACCAAGCATCTTTTTCCATCTCCCCGTTCCTAAAATCAATGCCATATACACGTCCCCTGATAGGGGATGTAGCAGGGATTAAACTGATAGGAATAGTACTACTTAACACACCTTATAATAACGCAGAGAGAGGCAACGCAGAGAGAGGAGTCTGAAGAGGAGTCAGAGGAGGAAGGTGGCTTTGAGGAGGTGGAAGACCAACCACAGCAGGCGTCCCAGGAGGCTTGTTGTCACCTTTCGGGGACCCTTGGTGTTGTACGTGGCTGGGTGGAGGAAGAGACCTTCATTATTTCAGAAGACTTAAAGGTAGGCAGACAATGTCATAGAGCAGCAGGAAATGCTAGCAGAATGCTTGGGTGTATAGGGAGAGGCATTACTAGTAGAAAGAGGGAGGTGCTCATGCCGCTCTACAGAGCCCTAGTGAGACCTCATTTGGAGTATTGTGCTCAGTACTGGAGACCATATCTCCAGAAGGATATTGATACTTTGGAGAGAGTTCAGAGAAGAGCTACTAAACTGGTACATGGATTGCAGGATAAAACTTACCAGGAAAGATTAAAAGACCTTAACATGTATAGCTTGGAAAAAAGACAAGACAGAGGGGATATGATAGAAACTTTTAAATACATAAAGGGAATCAACAAGGTAAAAGAGGAGAGAATATTTAAAAGAAGAAAAACTGCTACAAGAGGACATAGTTTTAAATTAGAGGGGCAAAGGTTTAAAAGTAATATCAGGAAGTATTACTTTACTGAGAGAGTAGTGGATGCATGGAATAGCCTTCCTGCAGAAGTGGTAGCCTCAAATACAGTGAAGGAGTTTAAGCATGCATGGGATAGGCATAAGGCCATCCTTCATATAAGATAGGGCCAGGTGCTATCCATAGTACTCAGTATATTGGGCAGACTAGATGGGCCAAATGGTTCTTATCTGCCGACACATTCTATGTTTTCTATGACATCAGTGAGGACAAGGAAAGGGACATGGCTAGCTTGGTATCCAACCTTGTGCAAATGGACTGTTTGCGGTTGTTTGCGGTGCGTTAAACGGGGAGTTTGGTCTGTCATAGTTTGGTCTGTCACTGTGAAGCGGGCGTAACCCTTACACTACCTGATCGATACAACATCATACCTGATGTTTTAAAGCACGTTGTTCAGGCATTCAATAAAGCTTGTTGAAAAAGATACTGGCACATAGGGGGGGGGGGAGAGGCACTTAATACTGGCACATGGGGGGGGGAGATGGCACTATGACACTGGCACATGGGGAGGTGGGTGGGAAGGAGAGAGGCACTTGTTGATACTGGCACACTGGGGGGGAGATGCCACTATGATACTGGCACATGGGGGGGAAGGAGAGAGGCACTTGATACTGGCACATGGGGGGGGGGGGGGATTGGCACTTGATACTGGCACATGGGGGGGCATCTATGGGGACACTTACTGGTACATTATTGGGGGGCACTATGTGGGTCCCTTTTTACTGGCACATTATTTGGGGACACTATGGGGACATCTACTGAGGCCACAAAGAAGGGGTATTTTATATTGGGGGGCTCTGTGTGGTACTAGTATTATCAGGGGGTTTATCTGTTTCTGCAGTATTGTATTGGGGAGCACAGCGGCACAGTATTGTGGTAGGATGATTTGTCCAAAAGATGCGAGAATGATGGAAAAGTAGTAAACTAAGATTTTTTTTTTTTGTCAAACTGCAGAGACGAAAAATGGCTGAAAACTGGAGGTCTGATCTGAAGGTCTGAAAGGAGAAGATGAGGAAAGAGAACATCTACGTCAAAGAGACATCACTGGATGTAAGAGGTATGAGGCGCTGTATTACCCGGTTTTTCTTTTTTCTTTTTTTATCCAAATCCACAAAAGTAAGGACTCTTTATTTTTTCATATTAAAAGACTACTGAGTTTGGATCACTTTGTTTCTTACACCGTTCACACAATTCTTATGTATAGGATCCGTAGGATTCGAGATTCGAGAGATTCGAGAGATTCAAGAGATTCGAGAACCTTTTCAGATTCGGATTCGAGTAAGGACTCTTTATTTTTTCATATTAAAAGAATATTGAGTTTGGATCACTTTGTTTCTTACACCGTTCACACAATTCTTATGTATAGGATCCGTAGGATTCGAGATTCGAAAGATTCGAGAGATTCGAGAGATTCTAGAACCTTTTCAGATTCGGATTCGGATTCTAAAAAAATTGGATTCGTCCAACCTCTACTTTTGAAATTTCATGTAATTTAAATTTTAGCTACTGAGTTATTCAATAAAATCTATCTGTATAGCGCCAACTTTTCCTAA
The DNA here is from genome assembly GCF_905171765.1 of Bufo bufo. Lineage (NCBI taxonomy): Eukaryota > Metazoa > Chordata > Amphibia > Anura > Bufonidae > Bufo > Bufo bufo. The sequence continues at coordinate 238,691,693 of NC_053392.1, forward strand.
TTTCTCTACTCCACCTCACTGAGCTGGATGCATATGGTCAGTTCCATCCTTCAACTCCCACCAGTGACAGCAGACAGGAAACACCCCTCTGAGAACTATCACACCCCTTGAGCTGTCAGTTTGACATAAATCTTGCGGAGCAATTGGAGAAATGAATGGGGAGATCTCTGAATTCATGTGTACAGGACTGGTTAAAGATTTGTTAGAAAGAGATTGTCATGTACTATATGATTTTCATTTTTTACATTAATCATGGGATAACCCTTTTAAATCCATCAAGAAACTTTCAGAAAAGTTGTTGGCATGGTCTAACTGGACAAAGAAATTACAAATTTGTGAATAAAACAGAGTTTGTACAAAAATGTATGAATTTTTTGTGCCATTGATCAGACTCACAGGGCTTGATGAATTCCTCCCATTGGGTTCCTCAATAAACAAAAAATGTTCAATCAAAATGACATAACTGGGACTAAGATGGGAATTACAACAAAAATGTGAATGTAAGCTTTCATTGTAGACAATAATTTCAACTTTTCTACATTAATCCATATTTCCTAATGTATGGCACAACAAGAATATGGTAATCATAAAAGTATTGTAACTAATTTCTTTGCATGTTGTATTTCAGAAATCAATGAGAATACAGTGCCTTCCACATAGAGTAGGTCTGTAATGTGTATTTGCACAGCATAGCTGAATATATTCGGTGTATGTAATAAAGACGGACACTCATTGTTCTTTACTAATGTAAATATAGTGCTATTGCTTCTAGCCAACTCACAACTTGAAAGCCTATTGCAATTTTCTATGAAAATGCAATTCTGTGTACCTCTGATGCTGCTGTTTGTCAGAATAATATTTGCAATGTTCAGAAATATTACTCCAGAACAGAAGCATAAGAAAGCATTTTGATTTACCATACTTGAAGAGTAAAGCAAAGGCCAAACTTGTCGGTGGTCTGCCACAGTTCCTATTTCGTCGTGATTTTGATAGGTGTAAGTTTAAAAGCAGTGCGGCCCCTTGTTTGGCATTGCTGGTGACCTGGGATCTTTATGCGTAAGCTCATAAAGAAAGGACAATGCTCGAGGTCTGACAGCCAGCAGAAATGATTATTCAGACATAATGTGGTGTCTGTCATCTCTTCTTCTACTGGAGGTCACCCACACACTTCAGGCTTCTCACTAGCCAACAGCAGGGCACACGCTGATAACCCTAATGGTTTTCATGACAAGCAGAGTGTTTAGAATGAAATGGATTAGAAATGATCCAGGCTTCATTGATGAGGTTTGCACAACAGGCTCCCACATTGTCAGATTGAGATAAAATGGCTTGATCTTTTCTTTATACTGAAATTATACTTTTATTCTGCAATTTCTGTATTTTATGAGGTTTCCAAGATTTATAAAAAAAATTATAAAATATATATATATATATATATATATATATATATATATATATATATTGTATATACAGGTGAAACTTGAAAAATTTGAATATTGTGCAAAAGTCAATTTATTTCAGTATCGCAAATTAAAAGGAATTGCATTAATGCAGCTTCAAATTGAAAAGGTTGAATATTCTAGGCTCAAAGTGTCACACTCTAGTCAGCTAATGAATCCATACCCCCTGAGCAAAGGGGACCTCAGAATTGTGACTTTGGGGTTTCATAAGCTATAAGCCATAATCATCCAAATTATAACAAATAAAGGCTTGAAATATCTCGCTTTGCATGTAATAAGTCTATCTCATATGTTAGTTTCACCTTTTAAGTTGCATTACAGAAATAAATGAAATTTGAACAATATTCAAATTTCGAGTTTCACCTGTAAAATCACCAAGCAATACTTTGATCACTTGCATATTGTGCTTTATACAAAGTGTACTGCTTGTACAGTAGATGACACAATAAAGCATATAAAATTGTACTTACATGTAATAATAATAATAATATATATATATATATATATAATTTAAAAAAAAGCGGGCAGTACTCCAGTTTGTAAAATAGTGAACTCAAACTTTATTCACCCATGTGGTAAGGCAACGTTTCGGCTCAATACCTGAGCCTTTATCAAGCAAAGATACAGAACCAAATGACCAGTATATATACATCAGGAAACCAGCAAATGTGCAATTAAATCATTACATCATGTGATCAATTAATCAATCAATATCAAACCAAAATATTTCAATATTGATGTAAAACCTGACTAAAACAGTGCATAAAAACAACATATCAACCATGATTAAAATCTATGAATAAATACAAGAGGATGATGTGCAAAACAATTGTGTAGAAAAATCCAAATATAATCATGACTTGAGTTGAGCGAACACCTGAATGTTCGGGTTCGAGAAGTTCGGCTGAACTTCCCGGAAATGTTCGGGTTCGGGATCCGAACCCGACCCGAACTTGGTCCCGAACCCAAACCCCATTGAAGTCAATGGGGACCTAAACTTTTCGTCACTAAAAAGGCTGTAAAACAGCCCAGGAAAGAGATAGAGGGCGGCAAAAGGCAGCAACATGTAGGTAAATCCCCTGCAAACAAATGTGGATAGAGAAATTAATGAAAATAAAAATAAAATAAATAAAAATTAACCAATATCAATTGGAGAGAGGTCCCATAGCAGAGAATCTGGCTTCATGTCAGCAGAGAATCAGTCTCTTCATGCCATAGCAGAGAATCTGGCTTCACGTCACCCACCACTGTAACAGTCCATTGTCATATATTTAGGCCCCGGCACCCAGGCAGAGGAGAGAGGTCCTGTAACAGAGAATCTGGCTTCATGTCAGCAGAGAATCAGTCTGCATGTCATAGCAGAGAATCAGGCTTTACGTCACCCAACACTGGAACAGTCCATTGTCAGATATTTAGGCCCAGGCACCCAGGCAGAGGAGAGAGGTCCCATAACAGAGAATCTGGCTTCATGTCAGCAGAGAATCAGTCTGCATGTCCTAGCAGAGAATCATGCTTTACGTCACCCAACACTGGAACAGTCCATTGTCAGATATTTAGGCCCAGGCACCCAGGCAGAGGAGAGAGGTCCCGTAACAGAGAATCTGGCTTCATGTCAGCAGAGAATCAGTCTTCATGTCATAGCAGAGAATCAGGCTTCACGTCACCCACCACTGGAACAGGCCACTGTCAGATATTTTTAGGCCCCGGCACCCAGACAGAGGAGAGAGGTCCCATAACAGAGATTCAGGCTTCATGTCAGCAGAGAATCAGTCTGCATGTCATAGCAGAGAATCATGCTTTACGTCACCCAACACTGGAACAGTCCATTGTCAGTTATTTAGGCCCAGGGACCCAGGCAGAGGAGAGAGGTCCCGTAACAGAGAATCTGGCTTCATGTCAGCAGAGAATCAGTCTGCATGTCCTAGCAGAGAATCAGGCTTTACGTCACCCAACACTGGAACAGTCCATTGTCAGATATTTAGGCCCAGGCACCCAGGCAGAGGAGAGAGGTCCCGTAACAGAGAATCTGGCTTCATGTCAGCAGAGAATCAGTCTGCATGTCATAGCAGAGAATCATGCTTTACGTCACCCAACACTGGAACAGTCCATTGTCAGATAGTTAGGCCCAGGCACCCAGGCAGAGGAGAGAGGTCCCGTAACAGAGAATCTGGCTTCATGTCAGCAGAAAATCAGTCTTCATGTCATAGCAGAGAATCAGGCTTCACGTCACCCACCACTGGAACAGGCCACTGTCAGATATTTTTAGGCCCCGCACCCAGACAGAGGAGAGAGGTCCCATAACAGAGATTCAGGCTTCATGTCAGCAGAGAATCAGTCTGCATGTCATAGCAGAGAATCATGCTTTACGTCACCCAACACTGGAACAGTCCATTGTCAGATATTTAGGCCCAGGCACCCAGGCAGAGGAGAGAGGTCCCGTAACAGAGAATCTGGCTTCATGTCAGCAGAGAATCAGTCTTCATGTCATAGCAGAGAATCAGGCTTCAAGTCACCCACCACTGGAACAGGCCACAGTCAGATATTTTTAGGCCCGACACCCAGACAGAAGAGAGAGGTCCCATAAAAGAGATTCAGGCTTTATGTCAGCAGAGAATCAGTCTGCATGTCATAGCAGAGAATCAGGCTTCAGGTCACCCAACACTGGAACAGGCCACTGTCAGATATTTTTAGGCCCCGGCACCCAGACAGAGGAGAGAGGTCCCATAACAGAGATTCAGGCTTCATGTCAGCAGAGAATCAGTCTGCACGTCATAGCAGAGAATTATGCTTTACGTCACCCAACACTGGAACAGTCCATTGTCAGATATTTAGGCCCAGGCACCCAGGCAGAGGAGAGAGGTCCCGTAACAGAGAATCTGGCTTCATGTCAGCAGAGAATCAGTCTGCATGTCCTAGCAGAGAATCATGCTTTACGTCACCCAACACTGGAACAGTCCATTGTCAGATATTTAGGCCTAGGCACCCAGGCAGAGGAGAGAGGTCCCGTAACAGATAATCTGGCTTCATGTCAGCAAAGAATCAGTCTGCATGTCATAGCAGAGAATAAGGCTTTACGTCACCCAACACTGGAACAGTCCATTGTCAGATATTTAGGCCCAGGCACCCAGGCAGAGGAGAGAGGTCCCGTAACAGAGAATCTGGCTTCATGTCAGCAGAGAATCAGTCTGCATGTCCTAGCAGAGAATCAGGCTTCACGTCACCCACCACTGGAACAGGCCACTGTCAGATATTTTTAGGCCCCGGCACCCAGACAGAGGAGAGAGGTCCCATAACAGAGATTCAGGCTTCATGTCAGCAGAGAATCAGTCTGCATGTCATAGCAGAGAATCATGCTTTACGTCACCCAACATTGGAACAGTCCATTGTCAGATATTTAGGCCCAGGCACCCAGGCAGAGGAGAGAGGTCCCGTAACAGAGAATCTGGCTTCATGTCAGCAGAGAATCAGTCTGCATGTCATAGCAGAGAATCAGGCTTTACGTCACCCAACACTGGAACAGTCCATTGTCAGATAGTTAGGCCCCGGCACCCAGGCAGAGGAGAGAGGTCCGTAACAGAGAATCTGGCTTCATGTCAGCAGAGAATCAGTCTGCATGTCATAGCAGAGAATCAGGCTTTACGTCACCCAACACTGGAACAGTCCATTGTCAGATATTTAGGCCCAGGCACTAAGGCAGAGGAGAGAGGTCCCGTAACAGAGAATCTGGCTTCATGTCAGCAGAGAATCAGTCTGCATGTCATAGCAGAGAATCATGCTTTACGTCACCCAACACTGGAACAGTCCATTGTCAGATATTTAGGCCCAGGCACCCAGGCAGAGAAGAGAGGTCCTGTAACAGAAAATCTGGCTTCATGTCAGCAAAGAATCAGTCTTCATGTCATAGCAGAGAATCAGGCATCACGTCACCCACCACTGGAACAGGCCACTGTCAGATATTTTTAGGCCCCGGCACCCAGACAGAGGAGAGAGGTCCCATAATAGAGATTCAGGCTTCATGTCAGCAGAGAATCAGTCTGCATGTCATAGCAGAGAATCATGCTTTACGTCACCCAACACTGGAACAGTCCATTGTCAGATATTTAGGCCCAGGCACCCAGGCAGAGGAGAGAGGTCCCGTAACAGAGAATCTGGCTTCATGTCAGCAGAGAATCAGTCTGCATGTCAAGGCAGAGAATCAGGCTTTACGTCACCCAACATTGTAACAGTCCATTGTCAGATATTTAGGCCCAGGCACCCAGGCAGAGGAGAGAGGTCCCGTAACAGAGAATCTGGCTTCATGTCAGCAGAGAATCAGTCTGCATGTCATAGCAGAGAATCATGCTTTACGTCACCCAACACTGGAACAGTCCATTGTCAGATAGTTAGGCCCAGGCACCCAGGCAGAGGAGAGAGGTCCCGTAACAGAGAATCTGGCTTCATATCAGCAGAGAATCAGTCTTCATGTCATAGCAGAGAATCAGGCTTCAAGTCACCCACCACTGGAACAGGCCACTGTCAGATATTTTTAGGCCCCGGCACCCAGACAGAAGAGAGAGGTCCCATAACAGAGATTCAGGCTTCATGTCAGCAGAGAATCAGTCTGCATGTCATAGCAGAGAATCAGGCTTCACGTCACCCACCACTGGAACAGGCCACTGTCAGATATTTTTTGGCCCCGGCACCCAGACAGAGGAGAGAGGTCCCATAACAGAGATTCAGGCTTCATGTCAGCAGAGAATCAGTCTGCATGTCATAGCAGAGAATCATGCTTTACGTCACCCAACACTGGAACAGTCCATTGTCAGATATTTAGGCCCAGGCACCCAGGCAGAGGAGAGAGGTCCCGTAACAGAGAATCTGGCTTCATGTCAGCAGAGAATCAGTCTGCATGTCCTAGCAGAGAATCATGCTTTACGTCACCCAACACTGGAACAGTCCATTGTCAGATATTTAGGCCCAGGCACCCAGGCAGAGGAGAGAGGTCCCGTAACAGATAATCTGGCTTCATGTCAGCAGAGAATCAGTCTGCATGTCATAGCAGAGAATCAGGCTTTACGTCACCCAACACTGGAACAGTCCATTGTCAGATATTTAGGCCCAGGCACCCAGGCAGAGGAGAGAGGTCCCGTAACAGAGAATCTGGCTTCATGTCAGCAGAGAATCAGTATGCATGTCCTAGCAGAGAATCAGGCTTCACGTCACCCACCACTGGAACAGGCCACTGTCAGATATTTTTAGGCCCCGGCACCCAGACAGAGGAGAGAGGTCCCATAGCAGAGATTCAGGCTTGTTGTCAGCAGAGAATCAGTCTGCATGTCATAGAAGAGAATCATGCTTTACGTCACCCAACACTGGAACAGTCCATTGTCAGATATTTAGGCCCAGGCACCCAGGCAGAGGAGAGAGGTCCCGTAACAGAGAATCTGGCTTCATGTCAGCAAAGAATCAGTCTTCATGTCATAGCAGAGAATCAGGCTTCACGTCACCCACCACTGGAACAGGCCACTGTCAGATATTTTTAGGCCCCGGCACCCAGACAGAGGAGAGAGGTCCCATAACAGAGATTCAGGCTTCATGTCAGCAGAGAATCAGTCTGCATGTCATAGCAGAGAATCATGCTTTACGTCACCCAACACTGGAACAGTCCATTGTCAGATATTTAGGCCCAGGCACCCAGGCAGAGGAGAGAGGTCCCGTAACAGAGAATCTGGCTTCATGTCAGCAGAGAATCAGTCTTCATGTCATAGCAGAGAATCAGGCTTCAAGTCACCCACCACTGGAACAGGCCACTGTCAGATATTTTTAGGCCCCGGCACCCAGACAGAAGAGAGAGGTCCCATAAAAGAGATTCAGGCTTCATGTCAGCAGAGAATCAGTCTACATGTCATAGCAGAGAATCAGGCTTCAGGTCACCCAACACTGGAACAGGCCACTGTCAGATATTTTTAGGCCCCGGCACCCAGACAGAGGAGAGAGGTCCCATAACAGAGATTCAGGCTTCATGTCAGCAGAGAATCAGTCTGCATGTCATAGCAGAGAATCATGCTTTACGTCACCCAACACTGGAACAGTCCATTGTCAGATATTTAGGCCCAGGCACCCAGGCAGAGGAGAGAGGTCCCGTAACAGAGAATCTGGCTTCATGTAAGCAGAGAATCAGTCTGCATGTCCTAGCAGAGAATCATGCTTTACGTCACCCAACACTGGAACAGTCCATTGTCAGATATTTAGGCCTAGGCACCCAGGCAGAGGAGAGAGGTCCCGTAACAGATAATCTGGCTTCATATCAGCAAAGAATCAGTCTGCATGTCATAGCAGAGAATCAGGCTTTACGTCACCCAACACTGGAATAGTCCATTGTCAGATATTTAGGCCCAGGCACCCAGGCAGAGGAGAGAGGTCCCGTAACAGAGAATCTGGCTTCATGTCAGCAGAGAATCAGTCTGCATGTCCTAGCAGAGAATCAGGCTTCACGTCACCCACCACTGGAACAGGCCACTGTCAGATATTTTTAGGCCCCGGCACCCAGACAGAGGAGAGAGGTCCCATAACAGAGATTCAGGCTTCATGTCAGCAGAGAATCAGTCTGCATGTCATAGCAGAGAATCAGGCTTCAGGTCACCCAACACTGGAACAGGCCACTGTCAGATATTTTTAGGCCCCGGCACCCAGACAGAGGAGAGAGGTCCCATAACAGAGATTCAGGCTTCATGTCAGCAGAGAATCAGTCTGCATGTCATAGCAGAGAATCATGCTTTACGTCACCCAACACTGGAACAGTCCATTGTCAGATATTTAGGCCCAGGCACCCAGGCAGAGGAGAGAGGTCCCGTAACAAAGAATCTGGCTTCATGTAAGCAGAGAATCAGTCTGCATGTCCTAGCAGAGAATCATGCTTTACGTCACCCAACACTGGAACAGTCCATTGTCAGATATTTAGGCCTAGGCACCCAGGCAGAGGAGAGAGGTCCCGTAACAGAGAATCTGGCTTCATGTAAGCAGAGAATCAGTCTGCATGTCCTAGCAGAGAATCATGCTTTACGTCACCCAACACTGGAACAGTCCATTGTCAGATAGTTAGGCCCAGGCACCCAGGCAGAGAAGAGAGGTCCTGTAACAGAAAATCTGGCTTCATGTCAGCAAAGAATCAGTCTTCATGTCATAGCAGAGAATCAGGCATCACGTCACCCACCACTGGAACAGGCCACTGTCAGATATTTTTAGGCCCCGGCACCCAGACAGAGGAGAGAGGTCCCATAATAGAGATTCAGGCTTCATGTCAGCAGAGAATCAGTCTGCATGTCATAGCAGAGAATCATGCTTTACGTCACCCAACACTGGAACAGTCCATTGTCAGATATTTAGGCCCAGGCACCCAGGCAGAGGAGAGAGGTCCCGTAACAGAGAATCTGGCTTCATGTCAGCAGAGAATCAGTCTGCATGTCAAGGCAGAGAATAAGGCTTTACGTCACCCAACACTGGAACAGTCCATTGTCAGATATTTAGGCCCAGGCACCCAGGCAGAGGAGAGAGGTCCCGTAACAGAGAATCTGGCTTCATGTCAGCAGAGAATCAGTCTGCATGTCATAGCAGAGAATCATGCTTTACGTCACCCAACACTGGAACAGTCCATTGTCAGATAGTTAGGCCCAGGCACCCAGGCAGAGGAGAGAGGTCCCGTAACAGAGAATCTGGCTTCATGTCAGCAGAGAATCAGTCTTCATGTCATAGCAGAGAATCAGGCTTCACGTCACCCACTAATGGAACAGGCCACTGTCAGATATTTTTAGGCCCCGGCACCCAGACAGAGGAGAGAGGTCCCATAACAGAGATTCAGGCTTCATGTCAGCAGAGAATCAGTCTGCATGTCATAGCAGAGAATCATGCTTTACGTCACCCAACACTGGAACAGTCCATTGTCAGATATTTAGGCCCAGGCACCCAGGCAGAGGAGAGAGGTCTCGTAACAGAGAATCTGGCTTCATGTCAGCAGAGAATCAGTCTGCATGTCCTAGCAGAGAATCATGCTTTACGTCACCCAACACTGGAACAGTCCATTGTCAGATATTTAGGCCTAGGCACCCAGGCAGAGGAGAGAGCTCCCGTAACAGATAATCTGGCTTCATGTCAGCAAAGAATCAGTCTGCATGTCATAGCAGAGAATCAGGCTTTACGTCACCCAACACTGGAACAGTCCATTGTCAGATATTTAGGCCCAGGCACCCAGGCAGAGGAGAGAGGTCCCGTAACAGAGAATCTGGCTTCATGTCAGCAGAGAATCAGTCTGCATGTCCTAGCAGAGAATCAGGCTTCACGTCACCCACCACTGGAACAGGCCACTGTCAGATATTTTTAGGCCCCGGCACCCAGACAGAGGAGAGAGGTCCCATAACAGAGATTCAGGCTTCATGTCAGCAGAGAATCAGTCTGCATGTCATAGCAGAGAATCATGCTTTACGTCACCCAACACTGGAACAGTCCATTGTCAGATAGTTAGGCCCCGGCACCCAGGCAGAGGAGAGAGGTCCGTAACAGAGAATCTGGCTTCATGTCAGCAGAGAATCAGTCTGCATGTCATAGCAGAGAATCAGGCTTTACGTCACCCAACACTGGAACAGTCCATTGTCAGATATTTAGGCCCAGGCACCCAGGCAGAGGAGAGAGGTCCCGTAACAGAGAATCTGGCTTCATGTCAGCAGAGAATCAGTCTGCATGTCATAGCAGAGAATCATGCTTTACGTCACCCAACACTGGAACAGTCCATTGTCAGATAGTTAGGCCCAGGCACCCAGGCAGAGAAGAGAGGTCCCGTAACAGAAAATCTGGCTTCATGTCAGCAAAGAATCAGTCTTCATGTCATAGCAGAGAATCAGGCATCACGTCACCCACCACTGGAACAGGCCACTGTCAGATATTTTTAGGCCCCGGCACCCAGACAGAGGAGAGAGGTCCCATAATAGAGATTCAGGCTTCATGTCAGCAGAGAATCAGTCTGCATGTCATAGCAGAGAATCATGCTTTACGTCACCCAACACTGGAACAGTCCATTGTCAGATATTTAGGCCCAGGCACCCAGGCAGAGGAGAGAGGTCCCGTAACAGAGAATCTGGCTTCATGTCAGCAGAGAATCAGTCTGCATGTCAAGGCAGAGAATCAGGCTTTACGTCACCCAACACTGGAACAGTCCATTGTCAGATATTTAGGCCCAGGCACCCAGGCAGAGGAGAGAGGTCCCGTAACAGAGAATCTGGCTTCATGTCAGCAGAGAATCAGTCTGCATGTCCTAGCAGAGAATCATGCTTTACGTCACCCAACACTGGAACAGTCCATTGTCAGATATTTAGGCCCAGGCACCCAGGCAGAGGAGAGAGGTCCCGTAACAGATAATCTGGCTTCATGTCAGCAGAGAATCAGTCTGCATGTCATAGCAGAGAATCAAGCTTTACGTCACCCAACACTGGAAAAGTCCATTGTCAGATATTTAGGCCCAGGCACCCAGGCAGAGGAGAGAGGTCCCGTAACAAAGAATCTGGCTTCATGTCAGCAGAGAATCAGTATGCATGTCCTAGCAGAGAATCAGGCTTCACGTCACCCACCACTGGAACAGGCCACTGTCAGATATTTTTAGGCCCCGGCACCCAGACAGAGGAGAGAGGTCCCATAGCAGAGATTCAGGCTTCATGTCAGCAGAGAATCAGTCTGCATGTCATAGAAGAGAATCATGCTTTACGTCACCCAACACTGGAACAGTCCATTGTCAGATATTTAGGCCCAGGCACCCAGGCAGAGGAGAGAGGTCCCGTAACAGAGAATCTGGCTTCATGTCAGCAAAGAATCAGTCTTCATGTCATAGCAGAGAATCATGCTTCACGTCACCCACCACTGGAACAGGCCACTGTCAGATATTTTTAGGCCACGGCACCCAGACAGAGGAGAGAGGTCCCATAACAGAGATTCAGGCTTCATGTCAGCAGAGAATCAGTCTGCATGTCATAGCAGAGAATCATGCTTTACGTCACCCAACACTGGAACAGTCCATTGTCAGATATTTAGGCCCAGGCACCCAGGCAGAGGAGAGAGGTCCCGTAACAGAGAATCTGGCTTCATGTCAGCAGAGAATCAGTCTTCATGTCATAGCAGAGAATCAGGCTTCAAGTCACCCACCACTGGAACAGGCCACTGTCAGATATTTTTAGGCCCCGGCACCCAGACAGAAGAGAGAGGTCCCATAAAAGAGATTCAGGCTTCATGTCAGCAGAGAATCAGTCTGCATGTCCTAGCAGAGAATCATGCTTTACGTCACCCAACACTGGAACAGTCCATTGTCAGATATTTAGGCCCAGGCACCCAGGCAGAGGAGAGAGGTCCCGTAACAGATAATCTGGCTTCATGTCAGCAGAGAATCAGTCTGCATGTCATAGCAGAGAATCAGGCTTTACGTCACCCAACACTGGAACAGTCCATTGTCAGATATTTAGGCCCAGGCACCCAGGCAGAGGAGAGAGGTCCCGTAACAGAGAATCTGGCTTCATGTCAGCAGAGAATCAGTATGCATGTCCTAGCAGAGAATCAGGCTTCACGTCACCCACCACTGGAACAGGCCACTGTCAGATATTTTTAGGCCCCGGCACCCAGACAGAGGAGAGAGGTCCCATAACAGAGATTCAGGCTTCATGTCAGCAGAGAATCAGTCTGCATGTCATAGCAGAGAATCAGGCTTCACGTCACCCACCACTGGAACAGGCCACTGTCAGATATTTTTAGGCCCCGGCACCCAGACAGAGGAGAGAGGTCCCATAACAGAGATTCAGGCTTCATGTCAGCAGAGAATCAGTCTGCATGTCATAGCAGAGAATCATGCTTTACGTCACCCAACACTGGAACAGTCCATTGTCAGATATTTAGGCCCAGGCACCCAGGCAGAGGAGAGAGGTCCCGTAACAGAGAATCTGGCTTCATGTCAGCAGAGAATCAGTCTTCATGTCATAGCAGAGAATCAGGCTTCAAGTCACCCACCACTGGAACAGGCCACTGTCAGATATTTTTAGGCCCCGGCACCCAGACAGAAGAGAGAGGTCCCATAAAAGAGATTCAGGCTTCATGTCAGCAGAGAATCAGTCTGCATGTCATAGCAGAGAATCAGGCTTCAGGTCACCCAACACTGGAACAGGCCACTGTCAGATATTTTTAGGCCCCGGCACCCAGACAGAGGAGAGAGGTCCCATAACAGAGATTCAGGCTTCATGTCAGCAGAGAATCAGTCTGCATGTCATAGCAGAGAATCATGCTTTACGTCACCCAACACTGGAACAGTCCATTGTCAGATATTTAGGCCCAGGCACCCAGGCAGAGGAGAGAGGTCCCGTAACAGAGAATCTGGCTTCATGTCAGCAGAGAATCAGTCTGCATGTCCTAGCAGAGAATCATGCCTTACGTCACACAACACTGGAACAGTCCATTGTCAGATATTTAGGCCCAGGCACCCAGGCAGAGGAGAGAGGTCCCGTAACAGAGAATCTGGCTTCATGTCAGCAGAGAATCAGTATGCATGTCCTAGCAGAGAATCAGGCTTCACGTCACCCACCACTGGAACAGGCCACTGTCAGATATTTTTAGGCCCCGGCACCCAGACAGAAGAGAGAGGTCCCATAAAAGAGATTCAGGCTTCATGTCAGCAGAGAATCAGTCTGCATGTCCTAGCAGAGAATCATGCTTTACGTCACCCAACACTGGAACAGTCCATTGTCAGATATTTAGGCCCAGGCACCCAGGCAGAGGAGAGAGGTCCCGTAACAGATAATCTGGCTTCATGTCAGCAGAGAATCAGTCTGCATGTCATAGCAGAGAATCAGGCTTTACGTCACCCAACACTGGAACAGTCCATTGTCAGATATTTAGGCCCAGGCACCCAGGCAGAGGAGAGAGGTCCCGTAACAGAGAATCTGGCTTCATGTCAGCAGAGAATCAGTATGCATGTCCTAGCAGAGAATCAGGCTTCACGTCACCCACCACTGGAACAGGCCACTGTCAGATATTTTTAGGCCCCGGCACCCAGACAGAGGAGAGAGGTCCCATAACAGAGATTCAGGCTTCATGTCAGCAGAGAATCAGTCTGCATGTCATAGCAGAGAATCAGGCTTCACGTCACCCACCACTGGAACAGGCCACTGTCAGATATTTTTAGGCCCCGGCACCCAGACAGAGGAGAGAGGTCCCATAACAGAGATTCAGGCTTCATGTCAGCAGAGAATCAGTCTGCATGTCATAGCAGAGAATCATGCTTTACGTCACCCAACACTGGAACAGTCCATTGTCAGATATTTAGGCCCAGGCACCCAGGCAGAGGAGAGAGGTCCCGTAACAGAGAATCTGGCTTCATGTCAGCAGAGAATCAGTCTTCATGTCATAGCAGAGAATCAGGCTTCAAGTCACCCACCACTGGAACAGGCCACTGTCAGATATTTTTAGGCCCCGGCACCCAGACAGAAGAGAGAGGTCCCATAAAAGAGATTCAGGCTTCATGTCAGCAGAGAATCAGTCTGCATGTCATAGCAGAGAATCAGGCTTCAGGTCACCCAACACTGGAACAGGCCACTGTCAGATATTTTTAGGCCCCGGCACCCAGACAGAGGAGAGAGGTCCCATAACAGAGATTCAGGCTTCATGTCAGCAGAGAATCAGTCTGCATGTCATAGCAGAGAATCATGCTTTACGTCACCCAACACTGGAACAGTCCATTGTCAGATATTTAGGCCCAGGCACCCAGGCAGAGGAGAGAGGTCCCGTAACAGAGAATCTGGCTTCATGTCAGCAGAGAATCAGTCTGCATGTCCTAGCAGAGAATCATGCTTTACGTCACACAACACTGGAACAGTCCATTGTCAGATATTTAGGCCCAGGCACCCAGGCAGAGGAGAGAGGTCCCGTAACAGAGAATCTGGCTTCATGTCAGCAGAGAATCAGTATGCATGTCCTAGCAGAGAATCAGGCTTCACGTCACCCACCACTGGAACAGGCCACTGTCAGATATTTTTAGGCCCCGGCACCCAGACAGAGGAGAGAGGTCCCATAGCAGAGATTCAGGCTTCATGTCAGCAGAGAATCAGTCTGCATGTCATAGAAGAGAATCATGCTTTACGTCACCCAACACTGGAACAGTCCATTGTCAGATATTTAGGCCCAGGCACCCAGGCAGAGGAGAGAGGTCCCGTAACAGAGAATCTGGCTTCATGTCAGCAAAGAATCAGTCTTCATGTCATAGCAGAGAATCAGGCTTCACGTCACCCACCACTGGAACAGGCCACTGTCAGATATTTTTAGGCCCCGGCACCCAGACAGAGGAGAGAGGTCCCATAACAGAGATTCAGGCTTCATGTCAGCAGAGAATCAGTCTGCATGTCATAGCAGAGAATCATGCTTTACGTCACCCAACACTGGAACAGTCCATTGTCAGATATTTAGGCCCAGGCACCCAGGCAGAGGAGAGAGGTCCCGTAACAGAGAATCTGGCTTCATGTCAGCAGAGAATCAGTATGCATGTCCTAGCAGAGAATCAGGCTTCACGTCACCCACCACTGGAACAGGCCACTGTCAGATATTTTTAGGCCCCGGCACCCAGACAGAGGAGAGAGGTCCCATATCAGAGATTCAGGCTTCATGTCAGCAGAGAATCAGTCTGCATGTCATAGAAGAGAATCATGCTTTACGTCACCCAACACTGGAACAGTCCATTGTCAGATATTTAGGCCCAGGCACCCAGGCAGAGGAGAGAGGTCCCGTAACAGAGAATCTGGCTTCATGTCAGCAAAGAATCAGTCTTCATGTCATAGCAGAGAATCAGGCTTCACGTCACCCACCACTGGAACAGGCCACTGTCAGATATTTTTAGGCCCCGGCACCCAGACAGAGGAGAGAGGTCCCATAACAGAGATTCAGGCTTCATGTCAGCAGAGAATCAGTCTGCATGTCATAGCAGAGAATCATGCTTTACGTCACCCAACACTGGAACAGTCCATTGTCAGATATTTAGGCCCAGGCACCCAGGCAGAGGAGAGAGGTCCCGTAACAGAGAATCTGGCTTCATGTCAGCAGAGAATCAGTCTTCATGTCATAGCAGAGAATCAGGCTTCAAGTCACCCACCACTGGAACAGGCCACTGTCAGATATTTTTAGGCCCCGGCACCCAGACAGAAGAGAGAGGTCCCATAAAAGAGATTCAGGCTTCATGTCAGCAGAGAATCAGTCTGCATGTCATAGCAGAGAATCATGCTTTACGTCACCCAACACTGGAACAGTCCATTGTCAGATAGTTAGGCCCCGGCACCCAGGCAGAGGAGAGAGGTCCGTAACAGAGAATCTGGCTTCATGTCAGCAGAGAATCAGTCTGCATGTCATAGCAGAGAATCAGGCTTTACGTCACCCAACACTGGAACAGTCCATTGTCAGATATTTAGGCCCAGGCACCCAGGCAGAGGAGAGAGGTCCCGTAACAGAGAATCTGGCTTCATGTCAGCAGAGAATCAGTCTGCATGTCATAGCAGAGAATCATGCTTTACGTCACCCAACACTGGAACAGTCCATTGTCAGATAGTTAGGCCCAGGCACCCAGGCAGAGAGAGAGGTCCCGTAACAGAGAATCTGGCTTCATGTCAGCAGAGAATCAGTCTTCATGTCATAGCAGAGAATCAGGCTTCACGTCACCCACCACTGGAACAGGCCACTGTCAGATATTTTTAGGCCCCGGCACCCAGACAGAGGAGAGAGGTCCCATAACAGAGATTCAGGCTTCATGTCAGCAGAGAATCAGTCTGCATGTCATAGCAGAGAATCATGCTTTACGTCACCCAACACTGGAACAGTCCATTGTCAGATATTTAGGCCCAGGCACCCAGGCAGAGGAGAGAGGTCCCGTAACAGAGAATCTGGCTTCATGTCAGCAGAGAATCAGTATGCATGTCCTAGCAGAGAATCAGGCTTCACGTCACCCACCACTGGAACAGGCCACTGTCAGATATTTTAGGCCCCGGCACCCAGACAGAGGAGAGAGGTCCCATAGCAGAGATTCAGGCTTCATGTCAGCAGAGAATCAGTCTGCATGTCATAGAAGAGAATCATGCTTTACGTCACCCAACACTGGAACAGTCCATTGTCAGATATTTAGGCCCAGGCACCCAGGCAGAGGAGAGAGGTCCCGTAACAGAGAATCTGGCTTCATGTCAGCAAAGAATCAGTCTTCATGTCATAGCAGAGAATCAGGCTTCACGTCACCCACCACTGGAACAGGCCACTGTCAGATATTTTTAGGCCCCGGCACCCAGACAGAGGAGAGAGGTCCCATAACAGAGATTCAGGCTTCATGTCAGCAGAGAATCAGTCTGCATGTCATAGCAGAGAATCATGCTTTACGTCACCCAACACTGGAACAGTCCATTGTCAGATATTTAGGCCCAGGCACCCAGGCAGAGGAGAGAGGTCCCGTAACAGAGAATCTGGCTTCATGTCAGCAGAGAATCAGTCTTCATGTCATAGCAGAGAATCAGGCTTCAAGTCACCCACCACTGGAACAGGCCACTGTCAGATATTTTTAGGCCCCGGCACCCAGACAGAAGAGAGAGGTCCCATAAAAGAGATTCAGGCTTCATGTCAGCAGAGAATCAGTCTGCATGTCATAGCAGAGAATCAGGCTTCAGGTCACCCAACACTGGAACAGGCCACTGTCAGATATTTTTAGGCCCCGGCACCCAGACAGAGGAGAGAGGTCCCATAACAGAGATTCAGGCTTCATGTCAGCAGAGAATCAGTCTGCATGTCATAGCAGAGAATCATGCTTTACGTCACCCAACACTGGAACAGTCCATTGTCAGATAGTTAGGCCCCGGCACCCAGGCAGAGGAGAGAGGTCCCGTAACAGAGAATCTGGCTTCATGTCAGCAGAGAATCAGTCTGCATGTCATAGCAGAGAATCAGGCTTTACGTCACCCAACACTGGAACAGTCCATTGTCAGATATTTAGGCCCAGGCACCCAGGCAGAGGAGAGAGGTCCCGTAACAGAGAATCTGGCTTCATGTCAGCAGAGAATCAGTCTGCATGTCATAGCAGAGAATCATGCTTTACGTCACCCAACACTGGAACAGTCCATTGTCAGATAGTTAGGCCCAGGCACCCAGGCAGAGGAGAGAGGTCCCGTAACAGAGAATCTGGCTTCATGTCAGCAAAGAATCAGTCTTCATGTCATAGCAGAGAATCAGGCTTCACGTCACCCACCACTGGAACAGGCCACTGTCAGATATTTTTAGGCCCCGGCACCCAGACAGAGGAGAGAGGTCCCATAATAGAGATTCAGGCTTCATGTCAGCAGAGAATCAGTCTGCATGTCATAGCAGAGAATCATGCTTTACGTCACCCAACACTGGAACAGTCCATTGTCAGATATTTAGGCCCAGGCACCCAGGCAGAGGAGAGAGGTCCCGTAACAGAGAATCTGGCTTCATGTCAGCAGAGAATCAGTCTGCATGTCATAGCAGAGAATCAGGCTTTACGTCACCCAACACTGGAACAGTCCATTGTCAGATATTTAGGCCCAGGCACCCAGGCAGAGGAGAGAGGTCCCGTAACAGAGAATCTGGCTTCATGTCAGCAGAGAATCAGTCTGCATGTCATAGCAGAGAATCAGGCTTTACGTCACCCAACACTGGAACAGTCCATTGTCAGATATTTAGGCCCAGGCACCCAGGCAGAGGAGAGAGGTCCCGTAACAGAGAATCTGGCTTCATGTCAGCAGAGAATCAGTATGCATGTCCTAGCAGAGAATCAGGCTTCACGTCACCCACCACTGGAACAGGCCACTGTCAGATATTTTTAGGCCCCGGCACCCAGACAGAGGAGAGAGGTCCCATAGCAGAGATTCAGGCTTCATGTCAGCAGAGAATCAGTCTGCATGTCATAGAAGAGAATCATGCTTTACGTCACCCAACACTGGAACAGTCCATTGTCAGATATTTAGGCCCAGGCACCCAGGCAGAGGAGAGAGGTCCCGTAACAGAGAATCTGGCTTCATGTCAGCAAAGAATCAGTCTTCATGTCATAGCAGAGAATCATGCTTCACGTCACCCACCACTGGAACAGGCCACTGTCAGATATTTTTAGGCCCCGGCACCCAGACAGAGGAGAGAGGTCCCATAACAGAGATTCAGGCTTCATGTCAGCAGAGAATCAGTCTGCATGTCATAGCAGAGAATCATGCTTTACGTCACCCAACACTGGAACAGTCCATTGTCAGATATTTAGGCCCAGGCACCCAGGCAGAGGAGAGAGGTCCCGTAACAGAGAATCTGGCTTCATGTCAGCAGAGAATCAGTCTTCATGTCATAGCAGAGAATCAGGCTTCAAGTCACCCACCACTGGAACAGGCCACTGTCAGATATTTTTAGGCCCCGGCACCCAGACAGAAGAGAGAGGTCCCATAAAAGAGATTCAGGCTTCATGTCAGCAGAGAATCAGTCTGCATGTCATAGCAGAGAATCATGCTTACGTCACCCAACACTGGAACAGTCCATTGTCAGATATTTAGGCCCCGGCACCCAGGCAGAGGAGAGAGGTCCCGTAACAGAGAATCTGGCTTCATGTCAGCAGAGAATCAGTCTGCATGTCATAGCAGAGAATCAGGCTTTACGTCACCCAACACTGGAACAGTCCATTGTCAGATATTTAGGCCCAGGCACCCAGGCAGAGGAGAGAGGTCCCGTAACAGAGAATCTGGCTTCATGTCAGCAGAGAATCAGTCTGCATGTCATAGCAGAGAATCATGCTTTACGTCACCCAACACTGGAACAGTCCATTGTCAGATATTTAGGCCCAGGCACCCAGGCAGAGGAGAGAGGTCCCGTAACAGAGAATCTGGCTTCATGTCAGCAGAGAATCAGTCTGCATGTCATAGCAGAGAATCAGGCTTCACGTCACCCACCACTGGAACAGGCCACTGTCAGATATTTTTAGGCCCCGGCACCCAGACAGAGGAGAGAGGTCCCATAACAGAGATTCAGGCTTCATGTCAGCAGAGAATCAGTCTGCATGTCATAGCAGAGAATCATGCTTTACGTCACCCAACACTGGAACAGTCCATTGTCAGATATTTAGGCCCAGGCACCCAGGCAGAGGAGAGAGGTCCCGTAACAGAGAATCTGGCTTCATGTCAGCAGAGAATCAGTCTGCATGTCATAGCAGAGAATCAGGCTTCACGTCACCCACCACTGGAACAGGCCACTGTCAGATATTTTAGGCCCCGGCACCCAGACAGAGGAGAGAGGTCCCATAACAGAGATTCAGGCTTCATGTCAGCAGAGAATCAGTCTGCATGTCATAGCAGAGAATCATGCTTTACGTCACCCAACACTGGAACAGTCCATTGTCAGATATTTAGGCCCAGGCACCCAGGCAGAGGAGAGAGGTCCCGTAACAGAGAATCTGGCTTCATGTCAGCAGAGAATCAGTCTTCATGTCATAGCAGAGAATCAGGCTTCACGTCACCCACCACTGGAACAGGCCACTGTCAGATATTTTAGGCCCCGGCACCCAGACAGAGGAGAGAGGTCCCATAACAGAGATTCAGGCTTCATGTCAGCAGAGAATCAGTCTGCATGTCATAGCAGAGAATCATGCTTTACGTCACCCAACACTGGAACAGTCCATTGTCAGATATTTAGGCCCAGGCACCCAGGCAGAGGAGAGAGGTCCCGTAACAGAGAATCTGGCTTCATGTCAGCAGAGAATCAGTCTTCATGTCATAGCAGAGAATCAGGCTTCACGTCACCCACCACTGGAACAGGCCACTGTCAGATATTTTAGGCCCCGGCACCCAGACAGAGGAGAGAGGTCCCATAACAGAGATTCAGGCTTCATGTCAGCAGAGAATCAGTCTGCATGTCATAGCAGAGAATCAGGCTTCACGTCACCCAACACTGGAACAGGCCACTGTCAGATATTTTTAGGCCCCGGCACCCAGACAGAGGAGAGAGGTCCCATAACAGAGATTCAGGCTTCATGTCAGCAGAGAATCAGTCTGCATGTCATAGCAGAGAATCATGCTTTACGTCACCCAACACTGGAACAGTCCATTGTCAGATATTTAGGCCCAGGCACCCAGGCAGAGGAGAGAGGTCCCGTAACAGAGAATCTGGCTTCATGTCAGCAGAGAATCAGTCTGCATGTCATAGCAGAGAATCAGGCTTCACGTCACCCAACACTGGAACAGGCCACTGTCAGATATTTTTAGGCCCAGGCACCCAGACAGAGGAGAGAGGTCCCATAACAGAGAATCAGGCTTCATGTCAGCAGAGAATCAGTCTGCATGTCATAGCAGAGAATCATGCTTTACGTCACCCAACACTGGAACAGTCCATTGTCAGATATTTAGGCCCAGGCACCCAGGCAGAGGAGAGAGGTCCCGTAACAGAGAATCTGGCTTCATGTCAGCAGAGAATCAGTCTTCATGTCATAGCAGAGAATCAGGCTTCACGTCACCCACCACTGGAACAGGCCACTGTCAGATATTTTTAGGCCCCGGCACCCAGACAGAGGAGAGAGGTCCCATAACAGAGATTCAGGCTTCATGTCAGCAGAGAATCAGTCTGCATGTCATAGCAGAGAATCATGCTTTACGTCACCCAACACTGGAACAGTCCATTGTCAGATATTTAGGCCCAGGCACCCAGGCAGAGGAGAGAGGTCCCGTAACAGAGAATCTGGCTTCATGTCAGCAGAGAATCAGTCTGCATGTCATAGCAGAGAATCAGGCTTTACGTCACCAGACACTGGAACAGTCCATTGTCAGATATTTAGGCCCAGGCACCCAGGCAGAGGAGAGAGGTCCCGTAACAGAGAATCTGGCTTCATGTCAGCAGAGAATCAGTCTGCATGTCATAGCAGAGAATCAGGCTTTACGTCACCCAACACTGGAACAGTCCATTGTCAGATATTTAGGCCCAGGCACCCAGGCAGAGGAGAGAGGTCCCGTAACAGAGAATCTGGCTTCATGTCAGCAGAGAATCAGTCTGCATGTCATAGCAGAGAATCAGGCTTCACGTCACCCACCACTGGAACAGGCCACTGTCAGATATTTTAGGCCCCGGCACCCAGACAGAGGAGAGAGGTCCCATAACAGAGATTCAGGCTTCATGTCAGCAGAGAATCAGTCTGCATGTCATAGCAGAGAATCATGCTTTACGTCACCCAACACTGGAACAGTCCATTGTCAGATATTTAGGCCCAGGCACCCAGGCAGAGGAGAGAGGTCCCGTAACAGAGAATCTGGCTTCATGTCAGCAGAGAATCAGTCTTCATGTCATAGCAGAGAATCAGGCTTCACGTCACCCACCACTGGAACAGGCCACTGTCAGATATTTTAGGCCCCGGCACCCAGACAGAGGAGAGAGGTCCCATAACAGAGATTCAGGCTTCATGTCAGCAGAGAATCAGTCTGCATGTCATAGCAGAGAATCATGCTTTACGTCACCCAACACTGGAACAGTCCATTGTCAGATATTTAGGCCCAGGCACCCAGGCAGAGGAGAGAGGTCCCGTAACAGAGAATCTGGCTTCATGTCAGCAGAGAATCAGTCTGCATGTCATAGCAGAGAATCAGGCTTTACGTCACCCAACACTGGAACAGTCCATTGTCAGATATTTAGGCCCAGGCACCCAGGCAGAGGAGAGAGGTCCCGTAACAGAGAATCTGGCTTCATGTCAGCAGAGAATCAGTCTGCATGTCATAGCAGAGAATCAGGCTTCACGTCACCCAACACTGGAACAGTCCATTGTCAGATATTTAGGCCCAGGCACCCAGGCAGAGGAGAGAGGTCCCGTAACAGAGAATCTGGCTTCATGTCAGCAGAGAATCAGTCTGCATGTCATAGCAGAGAATCAGGCTTTACGTCACCCAACACTGGAACAGTCCATTGTCAGATATTTAGGCCCAGGCACCCAGGCAGAGGAGAGAGGTCCCGTAACAGAGAATCTGGCTTCATGTCAGCAGAGAATCAGTCTTCATGTCATAGCAGAGAATCAGGCTTCACGTCACCCACCACTGGAACAGGCCACTGTCAGATATTTTTAGGCCCCGGCACCCAGACAGAGGAGAGAGGTCCCATAACAGAGATTCAGGCTTCATGTCAGCAGAGAATCAGTCTGCATGTCATAGCAGAGAATCATGCTTTACGTCACCCAACACTGGAACAGTCCATTGTCAGATATTTAGGCCCCGGCACCCAGGCAGAGGAGAGAGGTCCCGTAACAGAGAATCTGGCTTCATGTCAGCAAAGAATCAGTCTTCATGTCATAGCAGAGAATCAGGCATCACGTCACCCACCACTGGAACAGGCCACTGTCAGATATTTTTAGGCCCCGGCACCCAGACAGAGGAGAGAGGTCCCATAACAGAGATTCAGGCTTCATGTCAGCAGAGAATCAGTCTGCATGTCATAGCAGAGAATCATGCTTTACGTCACCCAACACTGGAACAGTCCATTGTCAGATAGTTAGGCCCCGGCACCCAGGCAGAGGAGAGAGGTCCGTAACAGAGAATCTGGCTTCATGTCAGCAGAGAATCAGTCTGCATGTCATAGCAGAGAATCAGGCTTTACGTCACCCAACACTGGAACAGTCCATTGTCAGATATTTAGGCCCAGGCACCCAGGCAGAGGAGAGAGGTCCCGTAACAGAGAATCTGGCTTCATGTCAGCAGAGAATCAGTCTGCATGTCATAGCAGAGAATCATGCTTTACGTCACCCAACACTGGAACAGTCCATTGTCAGATATTTAGGCCCAGGCACCCAGGCAGAGGAGAGAGGTCCCGTAACAGAGAATCTGGCTTCATGTCAGCAGAGAATCAGTCTTCATGTCATAGCAGAGAATCAGGCTTCACGTCACCCACCACTGGAACAGGCCACTGTCAGATATTTTTAGGCCCCGGCACCCAGACAGAGGAGAGAGGTCCCATAACAGAGATTCAGGCTTCATGTCAGCAGAGAATCAGTCTGCATGTCATAGCAGAGAATCATGCTTTACGTCACCCAACACTGGAACAGTCCATTGTCAGATATTTAGGCCCAGGCACCCAGGCAGAGGAGAGAGGTCCCGTAACAGAGAATCTGGCTTCATGTCAGCAGAGAATCAGTCTGCATGTCATAGCAGAGAATCAGGCTTTACGTCACCCAACACTGGAACAGTCCATTGTCAGATATTTAGGCCCAGGCACCCAGGCAGAGGAGAGAGGTCCCGTAACAGAGAATCTGGCTTCATGTCAGCAGAGAATCAGTCTGCATGTCATAGCAGAGAATCAGGCTTCACGTCACCCACCACTGGAACAGGCCACTGTCAGATATTTTTAGGCCCCGGCACCCAGACAGAGGAGAGAGGTCCCATAACAGAGATTCAGGCTTCATGTCAGCAGAGAATCAGTCTGCATGTCATAGCAGAGAATCATGCTTTACGTCACCCAACACTGGAACAGTCCATTGTCAGATATTTAGGCCCAGGCACCCAGGCAGAGGAGAGAGGTCCCGTAACAGAGAATCTGGCTTCATGTCAGCAGAGAATCAGTCTTCATGTCATAGCAGAGAATCAGGCTTCACGTCACCCACCACTGGAACAGGCCACTGTCAGATATTTTTAGGCCCCGGCACCCAGACAGAGGAGAGAGGTCCCATAACAGAGATTCAGGCTTCATGTCAGCAGAGAATCAGTCTGCATGTCATAGCAGAGAATCATGCTTTACGTCACCCAACACTGGAACAGTCCATTGTCAGATAGTTAGGCCCCGGCACCCAGGCAGAGGAGAGAGGTCCCGTAACAGAGAATCTGGCTTCATGTCAGCAGAGAATCAGTCTTCATGTCATAGCAGAGAATCAGGCTTCACGTCACCCACCACTGGAACAGGCCATTGTCAGATATTTTTAGGCCCCGGCACCCAGACAGAGGAGAGAGGTCCCATTACAGAGATTCAGGCTTCATGTCAGCAGAGAATCAGTCTGCATGTCATAGCAGAGAATCATGCTTTACGTCACCCAACACTAAAACAGTCCATTGTCAGATATTTAGGCCCATGCACCCAGGCAGAGGAGAGAGGTCCCGTAACAGAGAATCTGGCTTCATGTCAGCAAAGAATCAGTCTTCATGTCATAGCAGAGAATCAGGCATCACGTCACCCACCACTGGAACAGTCCATTGTCAGATAGTTAGGCCCAGGCACCCAGGCAGAGGAGAGAGGTGCCGTAACAGAGAATCTGGCTTCATGTCAGCAGAGAATTAGTCTTCATGTCATAGCAGAGAATCAGGCTTCACGTCACCCACCACTGGAACAGGCCACTGTCAGATATTTTTAGGCCCCGGCACCCAGACAGAGGAGAGAGGTCCCATAATAGAGATTCAGGCTTCATGTCAGCAGAGAATCAGTCTGCATGTCATAGCAGAGAATCATGCTTTACGTCACCCAACACTGGAACAGTCCATTGTCAGATATTTAGGCCCCGGCACCCAGGCAGAGGAGAGAGGTCCCGTAAGAGAGAATCTGGCTTTATGTCAGCAGAGAATCAGTCTGCATGTCATAGCAGAGAATCAGGCTTTACGTCACCCAACACTGGAACAGTCCATTGTCAGATAGTTAGGCCCAGGCACCCAGGCAGAGGAGAGAGGTGCCGTAACAGAGAATCTGGCTTCATGTCAGCAGAGAATTAGTCTTCATGTCATAGCAGAGAATCAGGCTTCACGTCACCCACCACTGGAACAGGCCACTGTCAGATATTTTTAGGCCCCGGCACCCAGACAGAGGAGAGAGGTCCCATAACAGAGATTCAGGCTTCATGTCAGCAGAGAATCAGTCTGCATGTCATAGCAGAGAATCATGCTTTACGTCACCCAACACTGGAACAGTCCATTGTCAGATATTTAGGCCCCGGCACCCAGGCAGAGGAGAGAGGTCCCGTAAGAGAGAATCTGGCTTCATGTCAGCAGAGAATCAGTATGCATGTCCTAGCAGAGAATCAGGCTTCACGTCACCCACCACTGGAACAGGCCACTGTCAGATATTTTTAGGCCCCGGCACCCAGACAGAGGAGAGAGGTCCCATAACAGAGATTCAGGCTTCATGTCAGCAGAGAATCAGTCTGCATGTCATAGCAGAGAATCAGGCTTCACGTCACCCACCACTGGAACAGGCCACTGTCAGATATTTTTAGGCCCCGGCACCCAGACAGAGGAGAGAGGTCCCATAACAGATAATCTGGCTTCATGTCAGCAGAGAATCAGTCTGCATGTCATAGCAGAGAATCATGCTTTACGTCACCCAACACTGGAACAGTCCATTGTCAGATATTTAGGCCCAGGCACCCAGGCAGAGGAGAGAGGTCCCGTAACAGAGAATCTGGCTTCATGTCAGCAGAGAATCAGTCTTCATGTCATAGCAGAGAATCAGGCTTCAAGTCACCCACCACTGGAACAGGCCACTGTCAGATATTTTTAGGCCCCGGCACCCAGACAGAAGAGAGAGGTCCCATAAAAGAGATTCAGGCTTCATGTCAGCAGAGAATCAGTCTGCATGTCATAGCAGAGAATCAGGCTTCAGGTCACCCAACACTGGAACAGGCCACTGTCAGATATTTTTAGGCCCCGGCACCCAGACAGAGGAGAGAGGTCCCATAACAGAGATTCAGGCTTCATGTCAGCAGAGAATCAGTCTGCATGTCATAGCAGAGAATCATGCTTTACGTCACCCAACACTGGAACAGTCCATTGTCAGATATTTAGGCCCAGGCACCCAGGCAGAGGAGAGAGGTCCCGTAACAGAGAATCTGGCTTCATGTCAGCAGAGAATCAGTCTGCATGTCCTAGCAGAGAATCATGGTTTACGTCACCCAACACTGGAACAGTCTATTGTCAGATATTTAGGCCTAGGCACCCAGGCAGAGGAGAGAGGTCCCGTAACAGATAATCTGGCTTCATGTCAGCAAAGAATCAGTCTGCATGTCATAGCAGAGAATCAGGCTTTACGTCACCCAACACTGGAACAGTCCATTGTCAGATATTTAGGCCCAGGCACCCAGGCAGAGGAGAGAGGTCCCGTAACAGAGAATCTGGCTTCATGTCAGCAGAGAATCAGTCTGCATGTCCTAGCAGAGAATCAGGCTTCACGTCACCCACCACTGGAACAGGCCACTGTCAGATATTTTTAGGCCCCGGCACCCAGACAGAGGAGAGAGGTCCCATAACAGAGATTCAGGCTTCATGTCAGCAGAGAATCAGTCTGCATGTCATAGCAGAGAATCATGCTTTACGTCACCCAACACTGGAACAGTCCATTGTCAGATAGTTAGGCCCCGGCACCCAGGCAGAGGAGAGAGGTCCGTAACAGAGAATCTGGCTTCATGTCAGCAGAGAATCAGTCTGCATGTCATAGCAGAGAATCAGGCTTTACGTCACCCAACACTGGAACAGTCCATTGTCAGATATTTAGGCCCAGGCACCCAGGCAGAGGAGAGAGGTCCCGTAACAGAGAATCTGGCTTCATGTCAGCAGAGAATCAGTCTGCATGTCATAGCAGAGAATCATGCTTTACGTCACCCAACACTGGAACAGTCCATTGTCAGATATTTAGGCCCAGGCACCCAGGCAGAGAAGAGAGGTCCCGTAACAGAAAATCTGGCTTCATGTCAGCAAAGAATCAGTCTTCATGTCATAGCAGAGAATCAGGCATCACGTCACCCACCACTGGAACAGGCCACTGTCAGATATTTTTAGGCCCCGGCACCCAGACAGAGGAGAGAGGTCCCATAATAGAGATTCAGGCTTCATGTCAGCAGAGAATCAGTCTGCATGTCATAGCAGAGAATAAGGCTTTACGTCACCCAACACTGGAACAGTCCATTGTCAGATATTTAGGCCCAGGCACCCAGGCAGAGGAGAGAGGTCCCGTAACAGAGAATCTGGCTTCATGTCAGCAGAGAATCAGTCTTCATGTCATAGCAGAGAATCAGGCTTCAAGTCACCCACCACTGGAACAGGCCACTGTCAGATATTTTTAGGCCCCGGCACCCAGGCAGAGGAGAGAGGTCCCGTAACAGAGAATCTGGCTTCATGTCAGCAGAGAATCAGTCTGCATGTCATAGCAGAGAATCATGCTTCACGTCACCCAACACTGGAACAGTCCATTGTCAGATAGTTAGGCCCAGGCACCCAGGCAGAGGAGAGAGGTCCCGTAACAGAGAATCTGGCTTCATGTCAGCAGAGAATCAGTCTTCATGTCATAGCAGAGAATCAGGCTTCACGTCACCCACCACTGGAACAGGCCACTGTCAGATATTTTTAGGCCCCGGCACCCAGACAGAGGAGAGAGGTCCCATAACAGAGATTCAGGCTTCATGTCAGCAGAGAATCAGTCTGCATGTCATAGCAGAGAATCATGCTTTACGTCACCCAACACTGGAACAGTCCATTGTCAGATATTTAGGCCCAGGCACCCAGGCAGAGGAGAGAGGTCCCGTAACAGAGATTCAGGCTTCATGTCAGCAGAGAATCAGTCTTCATGTCATAGCAGAGAATCAGGCTTCACGTCACCCACCACTGGAACAGGCCACTGTCAGATATTTTTAGGCCCCGACACCCAGACAGAGGAGAGAGGTTCCATTACAGAGATTCAGGCTTCATGTCAGCAGAGAATCAGTCTGCATGTCATAGCAGAGAATCATGCTTTACGTCACCCAACACTGGAACAGTCCATTGTCAGATATTTAGGCCCCGGCACCCAGGCAGAGGAGAGAGGTCCCGTAACAGAGAATCTGGCTTCATGTCAGCAAAGAATCAGTCTTCATGTCATAGCAGAGAATCAGGCATCACGTCACCCACCACTGGAACAGGCCACTGTCAGATATTTTTAGGCCCCGGCACCCAGACAGAGGAGAGAGGTCCCATAACAGAGATTCAGGCTTCATGTCAGCAGAGAATCAGTCTGCATGTCATAGCAGAGAATCATGCTTTACGTCACCCAACACTGGAACAGTCCATTGTCAGATAGTTAGGCCCCGGCACCCAGGCAGAGGAGAGAGGTCCGTAACAGAGAATCTGGCTTCATGTCAGCAGAGAATCAGTCTGCATGTCATAGCAGAGAATCAGGCTTTAAGTCACCCAACACTGGAACAGTCCATTGTCAGATATTTAGGCCCAGGCACCCAGGCAGAGGAGAGAGGTCCCGTAACAGAGAATCTGGCTTCATGTCAGCAGAGAATCAGTCTGCATGTCATAGCAGAGAATCATGCTTTACGTCACCCAACACTGGAACAGTCCATTGTCAGATAGTTAGGCCCAGGCACCCAGGCAGAGGAGAGAGGTCCCGTAACAGAGAATCTGGCTTCATGTCAGCAGAGAATCAGTCTTCATGTCATAGCAGAGAATCAGGCTTCACGTCACCCACCACTGGAACAGGCCACTGTCAGATATTTTTAGGCCCCGGCACCCAGACAGAGGAGAGAGGTCCCATAACAGAGATTCAGGCTTCATGTCAGCAGAGAATCAGTCTGCATGTCATAGCAGAGAATCATGCTTTACGTCACCCAACACTGGAACAGTCCATTGTCAGATATTTAGGCCCAGGCACCCAGGCAGAGGAGAGAGGTCCCGTAACAGAGAATCTGGCTTCATGTCAGCAGAGAATCAGTCTGCATGTCATAGCAGAGAATCAGGCTTTACGTCACCCAACACTGGAACAGTCCATTGTCAGATATTTAGGCCCAGGCACCCAGGCAGAGGAGAGAGGTCCCGTAACAGAGAATCTGGCTTCATGTCAGCAGAGAATCAGTCTGCATGTCATAGCAGAGAATCATGCATCACGTCACCCAACACTGGAACAGTCCATTGTCAGATATTTAGGCCCAGGCACCCAGGCAGAGGAGAGAGGTCCCGTAACAGAGAATCTGGCTTCATGTCAGCAGAGAATCAGTCTGCATGTCATAGCAGAGAATCAGGCTTCACGTCACCCAACACTGGAACAGGCCACTGTCAGATATATTTAGGCCCAGGCACCCAGACAGAGGAGAGAGGTCCCATAACAGAGATTCAGGCTTCATGTCAGCAGAGAATCAGTCTGCATGTCATAGCAGAGAATCATGCTTTACGTCACCCAACACTGGAACAGTCCATTGTCAGATATTTAGGCCCAGGCACCCAGGCAGAGGAGAGAGGTCCCGTAACAGAGAATCTGGCTTCATGTCAGCAGAGAATCAGTCTGCATGTCATAGCAGAGAATCATGCTTTACGTCACCCAACACTGGAACAGTCCATTGTCAGATATTTAGGCCCAGGCACCCAGGCAGAGGAGAGAGGTCCCGTAACAGAGAATCTGGCTTCATGTCAGCAGAGAATCAGTCTGCATGTCATAGCAGAGAATCAGGCTTCACGTCACCCACCACTGGAACAGGCCACTGTCAGATATTTTTAGGCCCCGGCACCCAGACAGAGGAGAGAGGTCCCATAACAGAGATTCAGGCTTCATGTCAGCAGAGAATCAGTCTGCATGTCATAGCAGAGAATCATGCTTTACGTCACCCAACACTGGAACAGTCCATTGTCAGATATTTAGGCCCAGGCACCCAGGCAGAGGAGAGAGGTCCCGTAACAGAGAATCTGGCTTCATGTCAGCAGAGAATCAGTCTGCATGTCATAGCAGAGAATCAGGCTTTACGTCACCCACCACTGGAACAGTCCACTGTCAGATATTTAGGCCCAGGCACCCAGGCAGAGGAGAGAGGTCCAGTAACAGAGAATCTGGCTTCATGTCAGCAGAGAATCAGTCTGCATGTCATAGCAGAGAATCATGCTTTACGTCACCCAACACTGGAACAGTCCATTGTCAGATATTTAGGCCCAGGCACCCAGGCAGAGGAGAGAGGTCCCGTAACAGAGAATCTGGCTTCATGTCAGCAGAGAATCAGTCTTCATGTCATAGCAGAGAATCAGGCTTCACGTCACCCACCACTGGAACAGGCCACTGTCAGATATTTTTAGGCCCCGGCACCCAGACAGAGGAGAGAGGTCCCATAACAGAGATTCAGGCTTCATGTCAGCAGAGAATCAGTCTGCATGTCATAGCAGAGAATCATGCTTTACGTCACCCAACACTGGAACAGTCCATTGTCAGATATTTAGGCCCAGGCACCCAGGCAGAGGAGAGAGGTCCCGTAACAGAGAATCTGGCTTCATGTCAGCAGAGAATCAGTCTGCATGTCATAGCAGAGAATCAGGCTTTACGTCACCAGACACTGGAACAGTCCATTGTCAGATATTTAGGCCCAGGCACCCAGGCAGAGGAGAGAGGTCCCGTAACAGAGAATCTGGCTTCATGTCAGCAGAGAATCAGTCTGCATGTCATAGCAGAGAATCATGCATCACGTCACCCAACACTGGAACAGTCCATTGTCAGATATTTAGGCCCAGGCACCCAGGCAGAGGAGAGAGGTCCCGTAACAGAGAATCTGGCTTCATGTCAGCAGAGAATCAGTCTGCATGTCATAGCAGAGAATCAGGCTTCACGTCACCCACCACTGGAACAGGCCACTGTCAGATATTTTTAGGCCCCGGCACCCAGACAGAGGAGAGAGGTCCCATAACAGAGATTCAGGCTTCATGTCAGCAGAGAATCAGTCTGCATGTCATAGCAGAGAATCATGCTTTACGTCACCCAACACTGGAACAGTCCATTGTCAGATATTTAGGCCCAGGCACCCAGGCAGAGGAGAGAGGTCCCGTAACAGAGATTCAGGCTTCATGTCAGCAGAGAATCAGTCTTCATGTCATAGCAGAGAATCAGGCTTCACGTCACCCACCACTGGAACAGGCCACTGTCAGATATTTTTAGGCCCCGGCACCCAGACAGAGGAGAGAGGTCCCATAACAGAGATTCAGGCTTCATGTCAGCAGAGAATCAGTCTGCATGTCATAGCAGAGAATCATGCTTTACGTCACCCAACACTGGAACAGTCCATTGTCAGATAGTTAGGCCCCGGCACCCAGGCAGAGGAGAGAGGTCCCGTAACAGAGAATCTGGCTTCATGTCAGCAGAGAATCAGTCTTCATGTCATAGCAGAGAATCAGGCTTCACGTCACCCACCACTGGAACAGGCCACTGTCAGATATTTTTAGGCCCCGGCACCCAGACAGAGGAGAGAGGTCCCATAACAGAGATTCAGGCTTCATGTCAGCAGAGAATCAGTCTGCATGTCCTAGCAGAGAATCATGCTTTACGTCACCCAACACTGGAACAGTCCATTGTCAGATATTTAGGCCCAGGCACCCAGGCAGAGGAGAGAGGTCCCGTAACAGATAATCTGGCTTCATGTCAGCAGAGAATCAGTCTGCATGTCATAGCAGAGAATCAGGCTTTACGTCACCCAACACTGGAACAGTCCATTGTCAGATATTTAGGCCCAGGCACCCAGGCAGAGGAGAGAGGTCCCGTAACAGAGAATCTGGCTTCATGTCAGCAGAGAATCAGTCTGCATGTCCTAGCAGAGAATCAGGCTTCACGTCACCCACCACTGGAACAGTCCACTGTCAGATATTTTTAGGCCCCGGCACCCAGACAGAGGAGAGAGGTCCCATAGCAGAGATTCAGGCTTCATGTCAGCAGAGAATCAGTCTGCATGTCATAGCAGAGAATCATGCTTTACGTCACCCAACACTGGAACAGTCCATTGTCAGATATTTAGGCCCAGGCACCCAGGCAGAGGAGAGAGGTCCCGTAACAGAGAATCTGGCTTCATGTCAGCAGAGAATCAGTCTTCATGTCATAGCAGAGAATCAGGCTTCACGTCACCCACCACTGGAACAGGCCACTGTCAGATATTTTTAGGCCCCGGCACCCAGACAGAGGAGAGAGGTCCCATAACAGAGATTCAGGCTTCATGTCAGCAGAGAATCAGTCTGCATGTCATAGCAGAGAATCATGCTTTACGTCACCCAACACTGGAACAGTCCATTGTCAGATATTTAGGCCCAGGCACCCAGGCAGAGGAGAGAGGTCCCGTAACAGATAATCTGGCTTCATGTCAGCAGAGAATCAGTCTGCATGTCATAGCAGAGAATCAGGCTTTACGTCACCCAACACTGGAACAGTCCATTGTCAGATATTTAGGCCCAGGCACCCAGGCAGAGGAGAGAGGTCCCGTAACAGAGAATCTGGCTTCATGTCAGCAGAGAATCAGTCTTCATGTCATAGCAGAGAATCAGGCTTCACGTCACCCACCACTGGAACAGGCCACTGTCAGATATTTTTAGGCCCCGGCACCCAGACAGAGGAGAGAGGTCCCATAACAGAGATTCAGGCTTCATGTCAGCAGAGAATCAGTCTGCATGTCATAGCAGAGAATCAGGCTTCACGTCACCCACCACTGGAACAGGCCACTGTCAGATATTTTAGGCCCCGGCACCCAGACAGAGGAGAGAGGTCCCATAACAGAGATTCAGGCTTCATGTCAGCAGAGAATCAGTCTGCATGTCATAGCAGAGAATCATGCTTTACGTCACCCAACACTGGAACAGTCCATTGTCAGATATTTAGGCCCAGGCACCCAGGCAGAGGAGAGAGGTCCCGTAACAGAGAATCTGGCTTCATGTCAGCAGAGAATCAGTCTGCATGTCCTAGCAGAGAATCATGCTTTACGTCACCCAACACTGGAACAGTCCATTGTCAGATATTTAGGCCCAGGCACCCAGGCAGAGGAGAGAGGTCCCGTAACAGATAATCTGGCTTCATGTCAGCAGAGAATCAGTCTGCATGTCATAGCAGAGAATCAGGCTTTACGTCACCCAACACTGGAACAGTCCATTGTCAGATATTTAGGCCCAGGCACCCAGGCAGAGGAGAGAGGTCCCGTAACAGAGAATCTGGCTTCATGTCAGCAGAGAATCAGTCTGCATGTCATAGCAGAGAATCATGCTTTACGTCACCCAACACTGGAACAGTCCATTGTCAGATATTTAGGCCCAGGCACCCAGGCAGAGGAGAGAGGTCCCGTAACAGAGAATCTGGCTTCATGTCAGCAAAGAATCAGTCTTCATGTCATAGCAGAGAATCAGGCTTCACGTCACCCACCACTGGAACAGCCACTGTCAGATATTTTTAGGCCCCGGCACCCAGACAGAGGAGAGAGGTCCCATAATAGAGATTCAGGCTTCATGTCAGCAGAGAATCAGTCTGCATGTCATAGCAGAGAATCATGCTTTACGTCACCCAACACTGGAACAGTCCATTGTCAGATATTTAGGCCCAGGCACCCAGGCAGAGGAGAGAGGTCCCGTAACAGAGAATCTGGCTTCATGTCAGCAGAGAATCAGTCTGCATGTCCTAGCAGAGAATCATGCTTTACGTCACCCAACACTGGAACAGTCCATTGTCAGATATTTAGGCCCAGGCACCCAGGCAGAGGAGAGAGGTCCCGTAACAGATAATCTGGCTTCATGTCAGCAGAGAATCAGTCTGCATGTCATAGCAGAGAATCATGCTTTACGTCACCCAACACTGGAACAGTCCATTGTCAGATAGTTAGGCCCAGGCACCCAGGCAGATGAGAGAGGTCCCGTAACAGAGAATCTGGCTTCATGTCAGCAGAGAATCAGTCTTCATGTCATAGCAGAGAATCAGGCTTCACGTCACCCACCACTGGAACAGGCCACTGTCAGATATTTTTAGGCCCCGGCACCCAGACAGAGGAGAGAGGTCTCATAACAGAGATTCAGGCTTGGCTGTAGACAGGCGGCTGCGTTTGTCTGTAATGACGCCCCCTGCCGTGCTGAATACACGTTCAGACAAAACGCTGGCTGCCGGGCAGGCCAGCACCTCCAAGGCATAAAAGGCTAGCTCTGGCCACGTGGACAATTTGGAGACCCAGAAGTTGAATGGGGCCGAACCATCAGTCAGTACGTGGAGGGGTGTGCACAGGTACTGTTCCACCATGTTATTGAAATGTTGCCTCCTGCTAACACGTTCCGTATCAGGTGGTGGTGCAGTTAGCTGTGGCGTGGTGACAAAACTTTTCCACATCTCTGCCATGCTAACCCTGCCCTCAGAGAAGCTGGCCGTGACACAGCTGCATTGGCGACCTCTTGCTCCTCCTCTGCCTTCGCCTTGGGCTTCCACTTATTCCCCTGTGACATTTGGGAATGCTCTCAGTAGAGCGTCTACCAACGTGCGTTTGTACTCGCGCATCTTACTATCACGCTCCAGTGCATGAAGTAAGGTGGGCACATTGTCTTTGTACCGTGGATCCAGCAGGGTGGCAACCCAGTAGTCCGCACATGTTAAAATGTGGGCAACTCTGCTGTCGTTGCGCAGGCACTGCAGCATGTAGTCGCTCATGTGTGCCAGGCTGCCCAGAGGTAAGGACAAGCTGTCCTCTGTGGGAGGCGTATCGTCATCGTCCTGCGTTTCCCCCCAGCCACGCACCAGTGATGGGCCCGAGCTGTGTTGGGTGCCAGCCCGCTGTGAACCTGCTTCATCCTCATCCTCCTCCACCTCCTCCTCATCCTCGTCCTCCTCGTCCTCCAGTAGTGGGCCCTGTCTGGCCACATTTGTACCTGGCCTCTGCTGTTGCAAAAAACCTCCCTCTGAGTCACTTCGAAGAGACTGGCCTGAAAGTGCTAAAAATGACCCCTCTTCCTCCTCCTCCTCCTGGGCCACCTCCTCTTCCATCATCGCCCTAAGTGTTTTCTCAAGGAGACATAGAAGTGGTATTGTAACGCTGATAACGGCGTCATCGCCACTGGCCATGTTGGTGGAGTACTTGAAACAGCGCAACAGGGCACACAGGTCTCGCATGGAGGCCCAGTGATTGGTGGTGAAGTAATGCTGTTCCGCAGTGCGACTGACCCGTGCGTGCTGCAGCTGAAACTCCACTATGGCCTGCTGCTGCTCGCACAGTCTGTCCAGCATGTGCAAGGTGGAGTTCCACCTGGTGGGCACGTCGCATATGAGGCAGTGAGCGGGAAGGCCGAAGTTACGCTGTAGCGCAGACAGGCGAGCAGTGGCAGGATGTGAACGCCGGAAGCGCGAACAGACGGCCCGCACTTTATGCAGCAGCTCTGACATGTCCGGGTAGTTGTGAATGAACTTCTGCACCACCAAATTCAGCACATGCGCCAGGCAAGGGATGTGCGTCAAACCGGCTAGTCCCAGAGCTGCAACGAGATTTTGCCCATTATCGCACACCACCAGGCCGGGCTTGAGGCTCACCGGCAGCAACCACTCGTCGGCCTGTTGTTCTATACCCCCCCACAACTCCTGTGCGGTGTGGGGCCTGTCCCCCAAACATATGAGTTTCAGAACGGCCTGCTGACGTTTACCCCGGGCTGTGCTGAAGTTGGTGGTGAAGGTGTGTGGCTGACTGGATGAGCAGGTGGAAGAAGAAGAGGAGGAAGCTGAGTAGGAGGAGGAGGAGACAGGAGGCAAAGAATGTTGCCCTGTGATCCTTGGCGGCGGAAGGACGTGCGCCAAACAGCTCTCCGCCTGGGGCCCAGCCGCCACTACATTTACCCAGTGTGCAGTTAGGGAGATATAGCGTCCCTGGCCGTGCTTACTGGTCCACGTATCTGTGGTTAGGTGGACCTTGCCACAGATGGCGTTGCGCAGTGCACACCTGATTTTATCGGATAATTGGTTGTGCAGGGAAGGCACAGCTCTCTTGGAGAAGTAGTGGCGGCTGGGAACAACATACTGTGGGACAGCAAGCGACATGAGCTGTTTGAAGATGTCTGTGTCCACCAGCCTAAATGACAGCATTTCATAGGCCAGTAGTTTAGAAATGCTGGCATTCAGGTTCAGGGATCGAGGGTGGCTAGGTGGGAATTTACGCTTTCTCTCAAATGTTTGTGAGATGGAGAGCTGAACGCTGCCGTGTGACATGGTTGAGATGCTTGGTGACGCAGGTGGTGGTGTTGGTGGTACATCCCATGTTTGCTGGGCGGCAGGTGCCAACGTTCCTCCAGAGGCAGCAGCAGAAGAGGCCGAGGCGGCAGCAGCAGAAGAGGTAGCAGGGGGAGCCTGAGTGACTTCCTTGTTTTTAAGGTGTTTACTCCACTGCAGTTCATGCTTTGCATGCAGGTGCCTGGTCATGCAGGTTGTGCTAAGGTTCAGAATGTTAATGCCTCGCTTCAGGCTCTGATGGCACAGCGTGCAAACCACTCGGGTCTTGTCGTCAGCACATTGTTTGAAGAAGTGCCATGCCAGGGAACTCCTTGAAGCTACAGTAGGTGTTTGTGACATTGTGTTTTCAGCACGACAGCGTCGCGCTGATACTCGGCGACGTGGTGCCGAGATCTCGCACTCACTGGGATAGCGACAGCACATCCCAGCAAGCGCGTCATAGAAGAGGCGGGAGATCCGACTTGGATTCCCGCCAATTCTACACGTGTGCGGCGTTTGTTATGAATCCTGAGGGGGAAGTCCCCGCCGGATTTTAAATAAAAATCCGGCCTGGGTCCCGCCCTCAGGAGCATACCGGGCCCTTAGGTCTGTTATGGGTTGTAAGGAGAGCCCCCCCTACGCCGAAAAAAACGGCGTAGGGGGTCCCCCTACAATCCATACCAGACCCGTATCCAAAGCACGCTACCCGGCCAGCCAGGAAGGGAGTGGGGACGAGCGAGCGCCCCCCCCCCCCCTCCTGAGCCGTACCAGGCTGCATGCCCTCAACATGGGGGGTTGGGTGCTCTGGGGCAGGGGGCGCACTGCGGCCCCCCCACCTCAGAGCACCCTGTCCCCATGTTGATGAGGACAGGGCCCCTTCCCGACAACCCTGGCCGTTGGTTGTCGGGGTATGCGGGCAGGAGGCTTATCGGAATCTGGGAGCCCCCTTTAATAAGGGGGCCCCCAGATACCGGCCCCCCACCCTAAGTGAATGAGTATGGGGTACATCGTACCCCTACCCATTCACCTGCAAGAAAAGTGGTAAAAACACAAATAAACCACACAGTGTATTAAAATATTTTATTTTTCTGCTCCGGAGGCCGCCCCCTGTCTTCTTTATTAGCTCTTTTACCAGGGGGGGCTCTTCTTCTTCCGATATCCCGACGGGTCTTCTCCGCTATCCGGGGGGGGTCTTCTCAACTCTCCGGGGTTCTCCTTCTGTCTTCTCCTTCTGTCTTGTTGTCTCCTTCTGTCTTCTGTCTCCGGGGGGGGCTCTTCTTCTTCCGATATCCCGACGGGTCTTCTCCGCTATCCGGGGGGGTCTTCTCAACTCTCCGGGGTTCTCCTTCTGTCTTCTCCTTCTGTCTTGTTGTCTCCTTCTGTCTTCTGTCTCTGGGGGGGGCTCTTCTTCTTCCGATATCCCGACGGGTCTTCTCCGCTATCCGGGGGGGTCTTCTCAACTCTTCGGGGTTCTCCTTCTGTCTTCTCCTTCTGTTCTTCTTCTGTCTTCTCCTTCCTTCTTGTTGTCTCGGCGCACCCCGGTTCTTCGTCTCGCGAGACTCGGCGCACCCCGATTCTTCTCTCTGTTGTTGACTCGGCGCACCCCGGTTCTCGCGAGACGAAGAATCGGGGTGCGCCGAGTCTCGCGAGACGAAGAACCGGGGTGCGCCGAGTCAACAACAGAGAGAAGAATCGGGGTGCGCCGAGTCTCGCGAGACGAAGAACCGGGGTGCGCCGAGACAACAAGAAGGAAGGAGAAGACAGAAGAAGAACAG
Source organism: Bufo bufo (assembly GCF_905171765.1). NCBI lineage: Eukaryota > Metazoa > Chordata > Amphibia > Anura > Bufonidae > Bufo > Bufo bufo. The sequence continues at coordinate 238,729,863 of NC_053392.1, forward strand.
AAGGAGAAGACAGAAGGAGAACCCCGAAGAGTTGAGAAGACCCCCCCGGATAGCGGAGAAGACCCGTCGGGATATCGGAAGAAGAAGAGCCCCCCCCGGAGACAGAAGACAGAAGGAGACAACAAGACAGAAGGAGAAGACAGAAGGAGAACCCCGGAGAGTTGAGAAGACCCCCCCCGGATAGCGGAGAAGACCCGTCGGGATATCGGAAGAAGAAGAGCCCCCCCTGGTAAAAGAGCTAATAAAGAAGACAGGGGGCGGCCTCCGGAGCAGAAAAATAAAATATTTTAATACACTGTGTGGTTTATTTGTGTTTTTACCACTTTTCTTGCAGGTGAATGGGTAGGGGTACGATGTACCCCATACTCATTCACTTAGGGTGGGGGGCCGGTATCTGGGGGCCCCCTTATTAAAGGGGGCTCCCAGATTCCGATAAGCCTCCTGCCCGCATACCCCGACAACCAACGGCCAGGGTTGTCGGGAAGGGGCCCTGTCCTCATCAACATGGGGACAGGGTGCTCTGAGGTGGGGGGGCCGCAGTGCGCCCCCTGCCCCAGAGCACCCAACCCCCCATGTTGAGGGCATGCAGCCTGGTACGGCTCAGGAGGGGGGGGGGGGCGCTCGCTCGTCCCCACTCCCTTCCTGGCTGGCCGGGTAGCGTGCTTTGGATACGGGTCTGGTATGGATTGTAGGGGGACCCCCTACGCCGTTTTTTTCGGCGTAGGGGGGGCTCTCCTTACAACCCATAACAGACCTAAGGGCCCGGTATGCTCCTGAGGGCGGGACCCAGGCCGGATTTTTATTTAAAATCCGGCGGGGACTTCCCCCTCAGGATTCATAACAAACGCCGCACACGTGTAGAATTGGCGGGAATCCAAGTCGGATCTCCCGCCTCTTCTATGACGCGCTTGCTCTCCATCGCGGCAAGCCAGCTCGGCGCTGGCTCCCGCGATGGGGCTCGTATGTGCTCAATCTCGCCGAGAAATACGGCGAGATTGACACAAAATCGGGTTCACCTACTGTACCTTTGGGGTGCTCGGTCCCAGATGGCGGCGGTCAGTAGCAGGCGGAGTCTCTTGGCGGCGGGTGTTCTGCTTTTGCCCACTGCTCCCTCTTTGTCTTTTGCTACGCTGTTGGCTCGGTCTCACCACTGCCTCTTCCTCCGAACTGTGAAAGTCAGTGGCACGACCTTCATTCCATGTGGGGTCTAGGACCTCATCGTCCCCTGAATCGTCTTCCACCCAGTCTTGATCCCTGACCTCCTGTTCAGTCTGCACACTGCAGAAAGACGCAGCAGTTGGCACCTGTGTTTCGTCATCATCTGAGACGTGCTGAGGTGGTATTCCCATGTCCTCATCATCAGGAAACATAAGTGGTTGTGCGTTAGTGCATTCTATCTCTTCCACCCCTGGGGAAGGGCTAGGTGGATGCCCTTGGGAAACCCTGGCAGCAGAGTCTTCAAACAGCATAAGAGACTGCTGCATAACTTGAGGCTCAGACAGTTTCCCTGATATGCATGGGGGTGATGTGACAGACTGATGGGCTTGGTTTTCATGCGCCATCTGTGCGCTTTCTGCAGAAGACTGGGTGGGAGATAATGTGAACGTGCTGGATGCACTGTCAGCCACCCAATTGACTAATGCCTGTACCTGCTCAGGCCTTACCATCCTTAGAACGGCATTGGGCCCCACCAAATATGGCTGTAAATTCTGGCGGCTACTGGGACCTGAGGTAGTTGGTACACTAGGACGTGTGGCTGTGGCAGAACGGCCACATCCTCTCCCAGCACCAGAGGGTCCACTAACACCACCACGACCATGTCCGCATCCCTTACTAGATGTTTTCCTCATTGATACCGTTCACCACAATAAGAAAAATATTATTCGGGCCAATGTATTGAATTAAAATTCACGCCTTTTTTTATAGACACCTAACACTATCTGGCTATCTATTTAGGTACCATATTATACTAATACAGGCACACCAGTAATGACAGATTTAGCTGAATATAAATTTGAGGCCTATTATTTAGGCGCTGGGTGACAGGTATACGTTTACGGACAGAATTAGACTTGGATCTGCACTGTAGCGTGTGTGTGAAGTTCTTGAGAATTACCCTATCAGCACCTTGAATCTAATATACCCTTTTAGGGATAGATTTAAAGTAGGCCTGATACAGCAGAAACCACTAATTTTGAGAATTGCAAATTTGGGAATTGTTTTTCAACCCAGAACAAAAACTGTGCTTTAACGGACACTAAAAATAACTTGACCACCTAAAACAGTACAGATTTGGATGAATATAAATGTGAGGCCTATTTTTTAGGCACTAGGTGACAGGTATACGTTTAATCACAGAATTAGACTTGGATCTGCACTGTAGCGTGTGTGTGAAGTTCTTGAGAATTACCCTATCAGCACCTTGAATCTAATATACCCTTTTAGGGATAGATTTAAAGTAGGCCTGATACAGCAGAAACCACTAATTTTGAGAATTGCAAATTTGGGAATTGTTTTTCAACCCAGAACAAAAACTGTGCTTTAACGGACAACAAAAATAACTTGACCAGCTAAAACAGTACAGATTTGGATGAATATAAATGTGAGGCCTATTTTTTAGGCGCTAGGTGACAGGTATACGTTTAATCACAGAATTAGACTTGGATCTGCACTGTAGCGTGTGTGTGAAGTTCTTGAGAATTACCCTATCAGCACCTTGAATCTAATATACCCTTTTAGGGATAGATTTAAAGTAGGCCTGATAAAGCAGAAACCACTAATTTTGAGAATTGCAAATTTGGGAATTGTTTTTCAACCCAGAACAAAAACTGTGCTTTGACGGACACTAAATAACTTGACCAGCTAAAGCAGTAATGACAGATTTGGATTAATATAAATGTGAGGCCTATTTTTTAGGCGCTGGGTGACAGGCTCAACTTGCCCCTGATGTAGTATATGGCCAAAAAATAACCACACTATTGATGGTTAAATGCACTTCGTGACAGGCTCAACTTGCCCCTGATGTAGTATATGGCCAATAAATAACCACACTATTGATGGTTAAATGCACTTGATGAAAGCTTGACCCTGATGTAGGATATTGCAAAAAATAACCACACTATTGATGGTTAAATGCACTTAAGTGACAAGGTCAGCTTGCCCCTGATGTAGTATATGGCCAAAAAATAACCACACTATTGATGGTTAAATGCACTTGATGAAAGCTTGACCCTGATGTAGGATATAGCAAAAAATAACCACACTATTGATGGTTAAATGCACTTGGGTGACAAGGTCAGCTTGCCCCTGATGTAGTATATGGCCAAAAAATAACCACACTATTGATGGTTAAATGCACTTGATGAAAGCTTGACCCTGATGTAGGATATAGCAAAAAATAACCACACTATTGATGGTTAAATGCACTTGGGTGACAAGGTCAGCTTGCCCCTGATGTAGTATATGGCCAAAAAATAACCACACTATTGATGGTTAAATGCACTTGATGAAAGCTTGACCCTGATGTAGGATATAGCAAAAAATAACCACACTATTGATGGTTAAATGTACTTGGTGGCAGCTTGTGCTGGCGCACAAGCAAGCCACAAAATGGCCGTCGATCACCCCAGAAAAAAGTGACTGAAAAATGCTCTGGGCACCCTAAAAACACTGAGCAATTGAATATCAGCACTTCAATGATCCACAGCTGTAGATCGATCACTGAATGAAGTCTTTTGGAGGTGTTAATCTGCCTAATCTCGCCCTAACGTCGCAGCTGCAACCTCTCCCTACACTTGTATCAGCAGAGTGACGTGCAGCGCTACGTGACCCAAGCTTATATAGAGGCTGGGTCACATGCTGCACTGGCCAATCACAGCCATGCCAATAGTAGGCAAGGCTGTGATGGCCTCTTGGGGCAAGTAGTATGATGCTTGTTGATTGGCTGCTTTGCAGCCTTTCAAAAAGCGCCAAGAAAGCGCCGAACACCGAACTCGAACCCAGACTTTTCGGTGGTCTGGGGCTCGTACTAGTTTTCCGATCCACCAGATAAGTCCACCTGAGCCCCCTACCGGTGAACTTGTCTGGTGTACCCCAGAGGATTTTGAGCCCATGACTCCTGATTTTGTTGGACAATCAGGAATCCAGATTCCCACAGTGGGCTTCACTGAATATGATTATTTTAGTATTTTTTTCAGTGACCACTTTGTGAATCTGATGGTGGTGCAAACAAACTTGTTCGCCCAACAGTTCAAGGCCCTGATCTTTTCTGACCGGGAAAGAGCAGGCCGGACTACCTCGGGAACTGGAGGTGCCCGGATCATCCCTGGCCAACACTTTCCAGGTGTGGTCCCCCATACTGGAAAGAAGGGATTGTCCCCAAAAAAGTGCAGAGTGTGTCACAGGAGGGGGATATGGAAGGACACCACCACTCAGTGCGACACGTGCCCCGATCATCCGGGCCTCTGCATTGACGGTTGCTTCAGGGTGTACCACACTTCCATGGAGTACAAAATTTTTAATCCCCTTCCCCAATTTTAATTCCATTTAGCCACTCACAATCGAAAAAAAAACTATGGTTCTCAGACTTGAGACACCCAAAAAACTATTTTTTTTTCAGAAATGATATTTTGTAAAACTAAAATAAATAAAAAAGTAGACATATTAGGTATCGCCGCGTCCATAAGAATCTGCTCTATAAAAATAGACCTAACCCCTCAGATGAACACGGTCAAAAAAATAAAATAAAAACAGTGCAAAAAAAGGTATTTTTTTTGTCACCTTACATCACAAAAAGTGTAATAGCAAACATTCAAAAAGTCATATGCCCCCCAAAATAGTGCCAATAAAAGCATCCTCTCATCTCGCCAAAAATGAGCACCTACCTAAGACAATCGGCTAAATACAAAAAACTGACTCTTAGGGCTGTTTCACACGAGCGGATGCCGTGCGTGGCATCCGCTCCGTGAAAGAGTGCCAAGACCCGATGCAGACTGCAGAGGCACGGAGCATTAACATGACTGATAATGCTCCGTGCCTCTCTGTGATCTCTTTACTACGAAATCACAGTGACAACTGTGATTTCGTAGTAAAGAGATCACAGAGAGGCACGGAGCATTATCAGTCATGTTAATGCTCCGTGCCTCTGCAGTCTGCATCGGGTCTTGGCACTCTTTCACGGAGCGGATGCCACGCACGGCATCCGCTTGTGTGAAACAGCCCTTAGACTATGGAGATACTAAAATGTTTTTTTTTTTGTTTAAAAAAGGATAATATAGTGTAAAACCTAAATAAATTTTAAAAAGTAGACATATTAGATATCGGCACGTCCGTAAGAATCTGCTCTATAATAGTACCTCATGACCTAACCCCTCAGATGAACACGGTCAAAAAAATTAAATAAAAATGGTGCCAAAACAGCTATTTTTTGGCAAATTTTCCATTTTAGTCCATTTTTTCCAGTAACAAAGCAAGGGTTAACAGCTAAACAAAATTTTATATTTATTACCCTGATTATTCAGTTTACAGAAACACCCCATATGTGGTCTTAAACTGATGTATGACCAAACGGCAGGGCGCAGAAGGAAAGGAACGCCATATGGTTTCTGGAAGGCAGATTTTGATGGCCTTTTTTTTTTTTGCACCATGTCCCATTTGAAGAACCCCTGATGCACCCCTAGAGTAGAAACTCCATAAAAGTGACCCCATCTAAGAAACTACACCGCTCAAGGTATTCAAAACTGATTTTACAAACTTTATTAACCCTTTAGGTGTTGCTCCAACAGTTTATGGCAAATGGAGATGAAATTTCAGAATTTCTTTTTTTGGTAACCTTGCCTCAAAAAAATGTAATATAGAGCAACCGAAAATAGACCCAACAAAACTGCCACCTTATCCCGTAGTTTCCAAAATGGGTTCACTTTTATCGAGTTTCTACTCTAGGGGTGCATCAGGGGGGCTTCAAATGGGACATGGTATAAATAAACCAGTCCAGCAAAATCTGCCTTCCAAAAACCACACGGCGGTCCTTTCCCTCTACGCCCTACCGTGTGCCCGTACAGTAGTTTACAACCACATATGGGGTGTTTCTGCAAACTACAGAATCAGGGCAATAAATATTGAGTTTTGTTTGGCTGTTAACCCTTGCTTTGTTACTGGAATAAATGGATTAAAATGGAAAATTTGCCAAAAAATCTAATTTCGGAAATTTTATCTCCATTTGCCATTAACTCTTGTGGAACACCTAAAGAGTTAACAACGTTTGTAAAATCAGTTTTGAATACCTTGAGGGGTGTAGTTTCTAGAATGGGGTCATTTTAGGATGGTTTCTATTATGTAAGCCTCACAAAGTGACTTCAGACCTGAACTGATCCTTAAAAAATTGGTTTTAGAAAATTTCTGAAAAATTTCAAGATTTGCTTCTAAACTTCTAAGCCTTGTAACATCCCAAAAAATAAAATTGCATTCCCAAAATGATCCAGACATGAAGTAGACATATGGGGAATGTAAAGTAATAACTATTTTTGGAGGTATTACTATGTATTACAGAAGTAGAGAAATTGAAACTTTGAAATTTGCAAATTTTTGTTTATACATATTTGCAACATTTTTTTGACTCCATTTTACCAGTGTCATGAAGTACAATATGTGACGAAAAAACTTTCTCTGAATGGCCTGGATAAGTAAAAGTGTTTTAAAGCTATCCACACATAAAGTGACACTTCTTAGATTTGCAAAAAATGGCCTGGTCCTTAAGGTGAAATATGGCTGTGTCCTTAAGGGGTTAAAAGCCTCATCCAGCGTGGTTTCCGCCATTTCACTGTGAGCTGAGCATAGGGAGAGATGTGACAAGAGCTAGGGTCAGTGTTTCTAAAAGCTTTTAATTGTGGAATATTGTAAAGTGAGAGTGCCGGAACAGTGCAGAGACAATGTAGGGAGATCATACGGAGACTGCAGGGACTATAATCTGAAGCTGAAGAGATCCATTGGAGACAGCACAGTTTGCATCAATGCCTATGTAGGGCACAGAGATATCTAAGTGAATAGTGTTCTATTTGTTTAATAGATAACAAATTCTATTATGTCTTTATTCTCAAATTGGGGTGAAAAAAGCTGTTATTGGGGTGTCCACCTTGTTTAATAGATAATTCAATTAGGCCTTGATTTTCAAATTGCGGTGAATGACCTGTCTACTACTACTGTTATTGGGGTGTCCACATTGTTTAATAGATGAACAATTCTATTAAGCTTTGATTCTCAAATTGCGATGAATAACCTGTCTTGTTCTACTGTTATTGGGGTGTCCACGTTGACATTAAATAACTTATTTTACATATACAGTTAGTGTTACAATACAATATGTCTATCAGACAGTTGCCAGTGCCCTCCAAAGGAACAGGCAGTGACAAAAATGTTGCTGGAGCCGGCAGAAGTAGCGCAGAAGAAGGGGGTAGCAGCCGCCGCAGCAACAGGCCAGAGCTGCCACTGTCTTCCAGCGGTCGTGTTTTTCTTTTTGTTTAGCTGAAGGTTAGCTAGGACTATTGATGGCCTGCGTGATGGTGCGCACGTCCATATACTGTAAGAGACCTGTCATACTAACGCACAGTAACTGTTTCGCTACCAGAAAGGACTAGCTATGCATGTTGCTGAAATACACAGTGATGAACACTAAGATACACTCTCCCTTCAGGCCAGGCTATAGCTAATTTAACATCCTTCATGACAAATGAATTCAGAACTAGGCACATTTCTTAAAAATTTGCTCATCTCTAGTGGCCATCAATGAACATTTGACATTTAATGCATCAGATTGTTGGATCTGCTCATATTTATCAGTTTCATATAAGGCTATGCCTTACTTGGCTGTTTCCTTAGAAAGAAAGAACAGCTCTTGATCCTGTACACTGTTTTTCTTTTTAAGGTACAGATAGATGAATGCCAGTTTGCCCTTGCCTCCTGGCGGGCCGGACCACTCCTTCCCGGTGGAAAGCTAATTTAATACTGAGAACTAACAAAATGTTTGAACCTTACAGAGGTGTGGAAGAGAGTGAATATCTCTAAAGTGAGAGTGGAGGGACATATAATTTTCATTGTAGGTTAGCTTTGCTTGCGCCCCATGCTGTGGGAATTAGTGCTGCAGTCCAATATGGATGCTTGCAGAGGACTTTAAATGACCCCCAAACTGCGTAAAGTACAACTAATTTATCTGTAAAATAAGGACGGAAATCAAAAGTGAGTGCAAAGTGAAAAAATAAATAAAATATTATAGCAGAGTGATATAATATAATTCATTTGAATCCTTGCTCTTTCTGAGCTTGAAAATTCAGTGGGATGCTCTACTCAGTAAATCACAGTGATTGACTGCTATTGTTCTATGGACAGTCAAACAGGGAAGACTGTGAATTATTGAGAGAGACTCCTACTTTAAATCTGAAATGAACAGATAGGGTAGCGTGTTTAACATGTAAATATTTTTTGTAATGGCACCAGTTGTGCACAAGACTGCACATCTGGCCTTCACCTATGGCAACCACTTTTTCAAAGTTCTGGTACTCATATACCCCCAGGACTTACAGTAGGGCTAAGACTGCACAGCAACTAGATGGTTGCAAGAACAACACATGTGAAGCACATATCAACACTGACAATAACCAAAGGAGATGATCTAGCAATGGAGTGGATGGAAGATATATGACACAAAGATAATGGATGAATGGCATTGAACAAAAATAAAGCAATACTGAACTGACCATATCTGAATTCGACCCATAAAGCCATTCAAGCCAATAAAGAAGATAACAACAAACAAATTCAAAAACACAGCAAGAAAAACTGTGAATCTACAGATCCAAAAATACACAAATAACACACTAAACTAACACAAGATCTAAAAATATCTAGAAGGAAATGCACATAGCAAATACTATTCCCAGAAAGTAGAATAAGCCTGGATATATAATATAAATGTTCAGCAATCAGCAACTCCACCTCATTCACCAGGGCATGCTGGGCAATAACTAAATTCAGATTCAGATGCAAGACAATAAGAATAGGTGATTCAGCAATGGAGTAGATGGCAGATATATGGCATAAAGGTTGATAGCGGATGAATGACAGCGAACAGAAATAAAGTAATAATGATCTGACCCTATCGGAATGATTTCCAGCAAGCCACCCAGGCCAATACAACACACCAACAAACAAATTCAAACATAGCAAGAAATACACAAAATAGAGCAACTATAATAATGTCTGGATTTATAAAGGCTTAGCAACAAGCAACTCCATCCTAATTAACCAGGTCAAGCAAGGCGATAACTAGAGATGAGCGAATTTCTTAAAAGTTTGATTTGGCTGATTCGCCGAATTTCACAAAACAATTTGCTTTGTGACTAATTACTTCGTCACAAAGCGCATTTTTTTGTAAGCAGCGGGTGCAATGACAGGGACTGCGATAGCGCCACCCCCGTCATTGTACCTCTCAGATGCCGTGTTCATTCATGATCGCGGCATCTGAGTGTAAAATGAACAATAAAAAAAATTAAATCATGATGATGTCATCTCGCGCAGCATGGGATTTCGGCCGAGATCTTCAAGCAAGATGGAGGCTGGCAACCCGTCGCGAGCAAATGGAGGATGTAAGTTTGAAGTTTTTAGTTTTTTATACTATTTCAGGTTAAATTGATTCGCTGACACGAAGTAAGAGGGAATTCGGCTTCTAGGCGAATCAAATTTATTCTGAAATTCGGATTGAATTCCACTTCATGGGATTTGATTTGCTCATCTCTAGCGATAACCAAACCCAGATTCAGATGAAAGGCCGAAGTTAATAACTAAATGAACATGAAGCAACTGAGAAATTCCTGTTACTCATAACTGCTTTCCAATATAACCTATAATTTAGCCTTCACTATGAAAAAGTAGCTTTACACAGAATATTTGTATACATAGCTTTTCAGATTTTTTACGTGCAGCTTATAAAAATTTATATTTATGAATACACTATATTAACAGCAAATTCATCTATTTAACAATTATTGGATTATGACGTACATGTACTGTATGCTGTAGCAAGGGTAAATTCCCATACCTTTGTGTATATGTGCTTAATAGTGATCACTAGGGATGAGCGAATCGACTTCGGATGAAACATCCGAAGTGGATTCGCATAAAACTTTGTTCTAATATTGTACGGAGAAGGAGCTCCGTACAGTATTAGAATGTATTGGCTCCGATGAGCCGAAGTTATTGCTTCGCGAAGTCGCACCAGACTTTGCGTAATAACTTCATAAATTAATTTGTACTGTAAAAAAACATTTCCCGAACTCGGGTTTGGTTCCAAAGTACCACTTGGAACCAAACCCAAGTTCAGGAAATGTTTTTCACAGTACAAATTAATAAATGAAGCTATTGCGCGAAGTCTCGTGAGACTTCGCAAAGCAATTACTTCAGCTCATCAGAGCAAATACATTCTAATACTGTATGGAGATCCTGCTCCGTACAATATTAGAACGAAGTTTTATGCAATCCTACTTTAAATCTGAAATGAACAGATAGGGTAGCGTGTTTAACATGTAAATATTTTTTGTAATGGCACCAGTTGTGCACAAGACTGCACATCTGGCCTTCACCTATGGCAACCACTTTTTCAAAGTTCTGGTACTCATATACCCCCAGGACTTACAGTAGGGCTAAGACTGCACAGCAACTAGATGGTTACAAGAACAACACATGTGAAGCACATATCAACACTGACAGTAACCAAAGGAGATGATCTAGCAATGGAGTGGATGGAAGATATATGACACAAAGATAATGGATGAATGGCATTGAACAAAAATAAAGCAATACTGAACTGAGCATATCTGAATTCGACCCATAAAGCCATTCAAGCCAATAAAGAAGATAACAACAAACAAATTCAAAAACACAGCAAGAAAAACTGTGAATCTACAGATCCAAAAATACACAAATAACACACTAAACTAACACAAGATCTAAAAATATCTAGAAGGAAATGCACATAGCAAATACTATTCCCAGAAAGTAGAATAAGCCTGGATATATAATATAAATGCTCAGCAATCTGCAACTCCACCTCATTCACCAGGGCATGCTGGGTAATAACTTCATAAATTAATTTGTACTGTAAAAAAACATTTCCCGAACTCGGGTTTTGTTCCAAAGTACCACTTGGAACCAAACCCAAGTTCAGGAAATATTTTTCACAGTACAAATTAATAAATGAAGCTATTGCGCGAAGTCTCGTGAGACTTCGCAAAGCAATTACTTTGGCTCATCAGAGCCAATACATTCTAATACTGTATGGAGCTCCTGCTCCGTACAATATTAGAGCGAAGTTTTATGCAAATCCACTTCGGATTTTTCATCCGAAGTCGATTCGCTCACCCCTAGTGATCACCCACTAGAAGAGAGCTGTGATTGACATCTTAGCACAAAAAACAAAAACATAGAAACCACTCCTTGCAGCTATTTAACCCTTTCTGCCTGTGATCGGTGCAGATCACAGTGCTGACAAAGGGAGGGCACTTAGGACTTTAAAATGTTCACTAGATTTGTTGAGTATACTGTAAGTCCCTTTACCTTATGTCTGGTATATCTGTAAAGAATAAATCAAAGCAACTGGACTTACTGTAGATTTGTTTGAAAACGTTTCACTCGTTCTTCCAACGAGCTTTCTCAATGCCCAATTTCTCAATCTAATTACCAGATGTTGATTCAGTTACATATTTATTTCCAGAGAATTCTTGTACAGTCACTCAGAATTGAGAAAGCTCGTTGGAAGCACGAGTGAAACGTTTTCAAAGAAATCTACAGTAAGTCCAGTTGCATTGATTTATTCTTTACAGATATCCCTTTGCCTTAGTTATACCCTAACGCAACAAATACATGTATGAAATTGTATTGCAATGAAAAAGCAATGTTTAGATGTAAAATCCCATGATAAGAGTAGAAAAAATGTTATAAGAAAGTTTCTGAATATGTATAAAGAAAAAAAAATGCTTTTTTCAAATGCATCATTTTTATTGAATAAAAACTTTATAACAGTAAAAAATATTCATATTACAATTTCTGAACCTGGCATAAAAAAGATTACTAAATAATATATGAAACATTAATTTATACCAACTATGTAGAAGCAAAATGAAAAAACTACTATTGGCAAAACTAGCTGAAGGTGGATTTACACTGCCCTATTGTCAGTCAGATTATCCAACGTATTAACGGCGGAATAATGGCAAAGCCATTGCTCCTCCCCATACAGTGGAGGGAAACGCTGCACTTCCTTTACGACAATCACCTGCTCCATCGGCCCGTGTAAACATGCCTTAAGTCTGTGAGTATGTGAGTTAATGAAAGTGTAATTATATGAAAGTAGATGGTGGTAAACTAGATTCTATTTAGAAACCCCGAATGCCTCTATATTGAGCAATACCAGTCTCATTCTACTGCATGCTGTGTACGGATGACAGAACAGCTATTGAACAGTTTTAAGTAGTGTTTGATTACAATTGGTGCTTGAAGTTGATGCCAAAAGTACTTGGACAATTACTGGTAAGAATCTCTGCCTTACACGTGTGCTATGTTATCACTACAAAAATATTATTATAACATGATTGTTCCAATTCTACTAAATTGCACTAAATTGTGGTGCTTAAGGCTACTTTTACACTAGCGTTTGGTGCGGATTCGTCATGGATCTGCACAAACGCTTCCGTTCAGATAACACAACCGCATGCATCCGTTCAGAACGGATCCGTTTGTATTATCTGTAACATAGCCAAAACGGATCCGTCTTGAACACCATTGAAAGTCAATGGGGGACGGATCCATTTTCTATTGTGCCATATTGTGTCAGTGAAAACGGATGCGTCCCCATTGACTTACATTGTGTGTCAGGACGGATCCGTTTGCCTCCGCATCATCAGGCGGACACCAAAACGCTGCAAGCAGCGTTTTGGTGTCCGCCTCCTGAGCGGAACGGAGGCAAACTGATGCATTCTGAATGGATCCTTATCCATTCAGAATGCATTAGGGCAAAACTGATTCATTTTGGACCGTTTGTGAGAGCCCTGAAACGGATCTCACAAACGGAAACCAAAACGCCAGTGTGAAAGTAGTCTAACACAATATAAGGCCAGCTTCACTCACACAGCAATTTGTACTGTTTTTTACGTTTAGAGTATCCACATATGATGTAAAACATCCCATGTCATCAATATTAAAAAGTGCATTACCCCTTTAACCACTTAAGGACCACAGGTTTATACCCCCCTAAAGACCAGGCCCTTTTTTACAAATCGGCACTACACTACTTTCACCGTTTATTGCTCGGTCATGCAACTTACCACCCAAATGAATTTTACCTCCTTTTCTTCTCACTAATAGAGCTTTCATTTGGTGGTATTTCATTGCTGCTGACATTTTTACTTTTTTTGTTATTAATCGAAATTTAACGATTTTTTTGCAAAAAAATGACATTTTTCACTTTCAGTTGTAAAATTTTGCAAAAAAAACGAGATCCATATAGAAATTTTGCTCTAAATTTATAGTTCTACATGTCTTTGATAAAAAAAAAATGTTTGGGTAAAAAAAAAAAATGGTTTGGGTAAAAGTTATAGCGTTTACAAACTATGGTACAAAAATGTGAATTTCCGCTTTTTGAAGCAGCTCTGACTTTCTGAGCACCTGTCATGTTTCCTGAGGTTCTACAATGGCCAGACAGTACAAACACCCCACAAATGACCCCATTTCGGAAAGTACACACCCTAAGGTATTCGCTGATGGGCATAGTGAGTTCATAGAACTTTTTATTTTTTGTCACAAGTTAGCGGAAAATGATGATTTTTTTTTTTTTTTTTTTTTTCTTACAAAGTCTCATATTCCACTAACTTGTGACAAAAAATAAAAACTTCTATGAACTCACTATGCCCATCACGAAATACCTTGGGGTCTCTTCTTTCCAAAATGGGGTCACTTGTGGGGTAGTTATACTGCCCTGGCATTCTAGGGGCCCAAATGTGTGGTAAGGAGTTTGAAATCAAATTCTGTAAAAAATGACCTGTGAAATCCGAAAGGTGCTCTTTGGAATATGGGCCCCTTTGCCCACCTAGGCTGCAAAAAAGTGTCACACATCTGGTATCTCTGTATTCAGGAGAAGTTGAGGAATGTGTTTTGGGGTGTCTTTTTACATATACCCATGCTGGGTGGGATAAATATCTTGGTCAAATGCCAACTTTGTATAAAAAAATGGGAAAAGTTGTCTTTTGCCAAGATATTTCTCTCACCCAGCATGGGTATATGTAAAATGACACCCCAAAACACATTCCCCACCTTCTCCTGAGTACGGCAATACCAGATGTGTGACACTTTTTTGCAGCCTAGGTGGGCAAAGGGGCCCATATTCCAAAGAGCACCTTTCGGATTTCACAGGTCATTTGTTACAGAATTTGATTTCAAACTCCTTACCACACATTCGGGCCCCTAGAATGCCAGGGCAGTATAACTACCCCACAAGTGACCCCATTTTGGAAAGAAGACACCCCAAGGTATTCCGTGAGGGGCATGGCAAGTTCCTAGAATTTTTTATTTTTTGTCACAAGTTAGTGGAAAATGATGATTTTTTTTTTTTTTTTTTTTTTCATACAAAGTCTCATATTCCACTAACTTGTGACAAAAAATAAAAACTTCCATGAACTCACTATGCCCATCAGCGAATACCTTGGGGTCTCTTCTTTCCAAAATGGGGTCACTTGTGGGGTAGTTATACTGCCCTGGCATTCTAGGGGCCCGAATGTGTGGTAAGGAGTTTGAAATCAAATTCTGCAAAAAATGACCAGTGAAATCCGAAAGGTGCTCTTTGGAATATGGGCCCCTTTGCCCACCTAGGCTGCAAAAACGTGTCACACATCTGGTATCTCTGTATTCAGGAGAAGTTGAGGAATGTGTTTTGGGGTGTCTTTTTACATATACCCATGCTGGGTGAGATAAATATCTTGGTCAAATGCCAACTTTGTATAAAAAAAATGGGAAAAGTTGTCTTTTGCCAAGATATTTCTCTCACCCAGCATGGGTATATGTAAAATGACACCCCAAAACACATTCCCCACCTTCTCCTGAGTACGGGGATACCAGATGTGTGACACGTTTTTGCAGCCTAGGTGGGCAAAGGGGCCCATATTCCAAAGAGCACCTTTCGGATTTCACAGGTCATTTTTTACAGAATTTGATTTCAAACTCCTTACCACACATTTGGGCCCCTAGAATGCCAGGGCAGTATAACTACCCCACAAGTGACCCCATTTTGGAAAGAAGAGACCCCAAGGTATTCGCTGATGGGCATAGTGAGTTCATGGAAGTTTTTATTTTTTGTCACAAGTTAGTGGAATATGAGACTTTGTATGAAAAAAAAAAAAAAAAAAAAAATCATCATTTTCCACTAACTTGTGACAAAAAATAAAAAATTCTAGGAACTCGCCATGCCCCTCACGGAATACCTTGGGGTGTCTTCTTTCCAAAATGGGGTCACTTGTTGGGTAGTTATACTGCCCTGGCATTTTCCAGGGGCACTAATGTGTGGTAAGTAGGTAAATGACCTGTGAAATCCTAAAGGTGCTCTTTGGAATGTGGGCCCCTTTGCCCACCTAGGCTGCAAAAAAGTGTCACACATGTGGTATCGCCGTATTCAGGAGAAGTTGGGGAATGTGTTTTGGGGTGTCATTTTACATATACCCATGCTGGGTGAGAGAAATATCTTGGCAAAAGACAACTTTTCCCATTTTTTTATACAAAGTTGGCATTTGACCAAGATATTTCTCTCACCCAGCATGGGTATATGTAAAATGACACCCCAAAACACATTCCCCAACTTCTCCTGAGTACGGCGATACCAGATGTGTGACACTTTTTTGCAGCCTAGATGCGCAAAGGTGCCCAAATTCCTTTTAGGAGGGCATTTTTAGACATTTGGATACCAGACTTCTTCTCACGCTTTGGGGCCCCTAGAATGCCAGGGCAGTATAAATACCCCACATGTGACCCCATTTTGGAAAGAAGACACCCCAAGGTATTCAATGAGGGGCATGGCGAGTTCATAGAAATTTTTTTTTTTTGGCACAAGTTAGCGGAAATTGATATTTTTAATTTTTTTCTCACAAAGTCTCCCGTTCCGCTAACTTGGGACAAAAATTTCAATCTTTCATGGACTCAATATGCCCCTCACGGAATACCTGGGGGTGTCTTCTTTCCGAAATGGGGTCACATGTGGGGTATTTATACTGCCCTGGCATTCTAGGGGCCCTAAAGCGTGAGAAGAAGTCTGGAATATAAATGTCTAAAAAATTTTACGCATTTGGTTTCCGTGAGGGGTATGGTGAGTTCATGTGAGATTTTATTTTTTGACACAAGTTAGTGGAATATGAGACTTTGTAAGAAAAAAATAATAATAATTCCGCTAACTTGGGCCAAAAAAATGTCTGAATGGAGCCTTACAGGGGGGTGATCAATGACAGGGGGGTGATCAATGACAGGGGGGTGATCAATGACAGGGGGGTGATCAATGACAGGGGGGGTGATCAATGACAGGGGGGTGATCAGGGAGTCTATATGGGGTGATCACCACAGTCATTGATCACGCCCCTGTAAGGCTTCATTCAGACGTCCGGATGCGTTTTGCGGATCCGATCCATCTATCAGTGCATCCGTAAAAATCATGCGGACGTCTGAATGGAGCTTTACAGGGGGGTAATCAATGACAGGGGGGTAATCAATGACAGGGGGGGTGATCAGGGAGTCTATATGGGGTGATCACCACAGTCATTGATCACGCCCCTGTAAGGCTTCATTCAGACGTCCGGATGCGTTTTGCGGATCCGATCCATCTATCAGTGCATCCGTAAAAATCATGCGGACATCTGAATGGAGCTTTACAGGGGGGTAATCACCACAGTCATTGATCATGCCCCTGTAAGGCTTCATTCAGACGTCCGGATGCGTTTTGCGGATCCGATCCATCTATCAGTGCATCCGTAAAAATCATGCGGACATCTGAATGGAGCTTTACAGGGGGGTGATCAGGGAGTCTATATGGGGTGATCACCACAGTCATTGATCATGCCCCTGTAAGGCTTCATTCAGACGTCCGGATGCGTTTTGCGGATCGGATCCATCTATCAGTGCATCCGTAAAAATCATGCGGACATCTGAATGGAGCTTTACAGGGGGGTGATCAGGGAGTCTATATGGGGTGATCACCACAGTCATTGATCACGCCCCTGTAAGGCTTCATTCAGACGTCCGGATGCGTTTTGCGGATCCGATCCATCTATCAGTGCATCCGTAAAAATCATGCGGACGTCTGAATGGAGCTTTACAGGGGGGTAATCAATGACAGGGGGGTAATCAATGACAGGGGGGGTGATCAGGGAGTCTATATGGGGTGATCACCACAGTCATTGATCACGCCCCTGTAAGGCTTCATTCAGACGTCCGGATGCGTTTTGCGGATCCGATCCATCTATCAGTGCATCCGTAAAAATCATGCGGACATCTGAATGGAGCTTTACAGGGGGGTAATCACCACAGTCATTGATCATGCCCCTGTAAGGCTTCATTCAGACGTCCGGATGCGTTTTGCGGATCCGATCCATCTATCAGTGCATCCGTAAAAATCATGCGGACATCTGAATGGAGCTTTACAGGGGGGTGATCAGGGAGTCTATATGGGGTGATCACCACAGTCATTGATCATGCCCCTGTAAGGCTTCATTCAGACGTCCGGATGCGTTTTGCGGATCGGATCCATCTATCAGTGCATCCGTAAAAATCATGCGGACATCTGAATGGAGCTTTACAGGGGGGTGATCAGGGAGTCTATATGGGGTGATCACCACAGTCATTGATCATGCCCCTGTAAGGCTTCATTCAGACGTCCGGATGCGTTTTGCGGATCGGATCCATCTATCAGTGCATCCGTAAAAATCATGCGGACGTCTGAATGGAGCTTTACAGGGGGGTGATCAATGACAGGGGTGTAATCAATGACAGGGGGGTGATCAGGGAGTCTATATGGGGTGATCACCACAGTCATTGATCACGCCCCTGTAAGGCTTCATTCAGACGTCCGGATGCGTTTTGCGGATCCGATCCATCTATCAGTGGATCCGTAAAAATCATGCGGACGTCTGAATGGAGCTTTACAGGGGGGTAATCAATGACAGGGGGGTAATCAATGACAGGGGGGTAATCAGGGAGTCTATATGGGGTGATCAGGGGCTAATAAGGGGTTAATAAGTGACGGGGGGGGGGGGTGTAGTGTAGTGTAGTGGTGCTTGGTGCTACTTTACTGAGCTACCTGTGTCCTCTGGTGGTCGATCCAAACAAAGGGGACCACCAGAGGACCAGGTAGCAGGTATATTAGACGCTGTTATCAAAACAGCGTCTAATATACCTGTTAGGGGTTAAAAAAAACACATCTCCAGCCTGCCAGCGAACGATCGCCGCTGGCAGGCTGGAGATCAACTCTCTTACCTTCCGTTCCTGTGAGCGCGCGCGCCTGTGTGCGCGCGTTCACAGGAAATCTCGGCTCACGCGAGATGACGCCTATTGGCGTTAGTGTGACCTGGGAGCGCCGCAGAAATGACGCCTTTCGGCGTTAGCGTGGCGGGAAGTGGTTAATACAAGGCACATACTATTATTGTTATTGTCAATATTGCATCCTTTTCCATCGCATTATACACTGCTCGTTTCCAGAGTTTACTGCCACGTACACAATCCAGCAGCGGTAGCCATGCTTGTACAATATAAGAAGACGTGCTGGCCTATCTGGTGGCCAGGACTATGGGAGCATGCATAGGTACTCATGTGCAGCAGCTCCCAGACACCTAGTATCTGCTCTGCAGTGGTAGCCATGACCCCTGGATACAAGCAGTGCATAATGTGATAAAAAAATGAATCAAGCTAGCAAAGGAGGCAATATGGATAATCACAATACATTAGTAAGTGCCGTGTATTAACTTTCTCTACATGATAAATGCCATATGCTGAAGTTTGACAACCCCTACAGGAGTAGGAGTAGAACCTACAGATATAAAGAATGGGAATATTTGTGCCTCTTCTGTGTTTTTTACCCTTTCCTGGTTTTGGCTTTCAAATACTGAGCAAATAGTCAATGGGGGGACGGATCCATTTTCTATTGTGCCATATTGTGTCAGTGAAAACGGATGCGTCCCCATTGACTTACATTGTGTGTCAGGACGGATCCGTTTGCCTCTGCATCATACTGACTAAATACTAACCATACACAAGCAGGAAATGTTCCAAAATACAGAAGAGGCATAAATATTCCTATGATTTTCTATTTAGGTTCCACTCCTTGTTTTGGCTTATAAATACCGATGAAAAATACTAACCAAATACTGACCATGTGAAAGCCTTAGGCTTAATTCTTCCACAGCATTTCTGTAGCATATATCGTTGACCTTTTTAAAAAAATAATATATATATATTTTTTTTTAATGCTGTGGCCACATGTTACAGAAAAGTAAATTCTTGAAAAGGCATTTTTGTGGTGCTTTGGAATTTACTGTGTTTCATTCAAAATGCAGCAGGCTCTTTGGTGTTCCCTTTTTTGGGTGATTTTTTTCCACAGACTTCAAAAGGACTTCAACATTGCCAGAAAAGAAAAACATTTTTCAAATCTTAAACGTCATCCAAAAAAGTTTGGAATGAAACAATCATGATGGGCCACAGTGTCTGAGGAGGTACAGGATTCTTTTGCCATATTATGAAATTTGCAGGTGAAAGTACATTGAAGGAGATTTATCAAGATTGGTGTTTCTAACATCAGTCTTGATCTCAAGTGTGCACAGGGCCGTCTTCAACAAGGGGCAAAAGGGGCAGCTGCCCCGGGCCGAGTTGCTCCTGGGGGGCCCAAGGCAGCTGCCTCTTGAGCCCTGCTAGCCACTGCCCTGGGTGTCAGGCTGTCAGCTACACAGGGGGTACTGCCATGCCATGCCTGCCGGCACTCCAGGCAGCATACTGTGAGAGCTGTGATTCTCTAGGACCTTAGATGACATCATCACCATGTGACCAGTAACCTAGTAATATTACTGGTCACATGGCTATGATGTAATCAAGGTCCTTTTTACCAGGAGTGTTGTGACAGAAGTTTGCCTTAACTGTGGAGCTTTTTTTGTGAAGATTACATCAGAAAAAGGTGACAGGGGCTGTTATGCTAATATACTGTAAACTACTGTATAGTGGGGTGCTGTATAGTGTGGGGGCCTGTATAGTGTGGGGGGCTGTATAGTGTGGGGGGCTGTATAGTGTGGGGGGCCTGTATAGTGTGGGGGGCCTGTATAGTGCGGGGGAACTGTATAGTGTGGGGGGCCTGTATAGTGTGGGGGGTCTGTATACTGTATAGTGTGGGGGGCCTGTATACTGTATAGTGTGGAGTGCTATACTGCTGTACTGTATACTGTGGGGGCCTGTATACTGTATATTGTGGAGTGCTATATTGCTGTACTGTATACTGTGGGGGGGGCTGTATACTGTGGGGGGCTGTATACTGTATACTGTGGGTGCTTTATATTGTGGAGTTCTATACTGCTGTACTGTATAGTGTGGGGTGCTGTATCATGTATAGTTTGGGGTGCTGTATACGGTGAGGTGCTATACTGCTCTACTGTATACTGTGAGGTGTTGTATACTGTGGGGTGATATATACTGTGGGCTGCTATACTGCTCTACTATATACTGTGGGGTACTGTATAGTGTGGGGTGCTATACTGCATACTGTGTGGTGCTGTATACTATAGGGTGCTATACTGCATACTGTGGGTTGCTGTATACTATAGGGTGCTATACTGCATACTGTGGGGTGCTGGGGTGCACTGTAACACTAGGGTGAGCCGAGCCCTGCAGAGCGGTGCCCACTTCCAGCCTGAGCCCAGCTGCCCAGAGCACTGATCCTGAGCTGCTGGAGTCTTCAGAACTGGAAGTATTTACAGTCATTCACTGTACTTTACCAGATGTGTGGATTTTGTGTGTGTGTGTTGTGATGGAGGGCGTGATTGCCTGCTAAGGTGTGGGAAGGCGGGATCCAGGGGGCCCAAGTAAATTTTTGCCCAGGGTCCAATCAATATTAAAGACGGCCCTGAGTGTGCACCAAAATTTGTAAGAGCCAGGTATCTGCTGTATGTTATGGTTAATGTGCTGAATGCCCTGCCCCATACTACTAATGCCCAAACCATTTTTAATAAAAGTAGCAATTATTGCTGAGAATGGAATGCAATTTTTTTTTTTGTGCAAATGGGGCTTAAGCAACAGTTTGCAACTTTTTGGTACGGATTTCTGGCAAAAGGGTATGATAAATTTCTCATAGTTTATAAATTCTGAATTAGAGGCGGCAATAAAAACAGGTCAGTAGTTGTACCTGAGTTTGGCATTAATGGCAGCTAAGCATCATGCAGCTGTACCCATGGTATTATTATTTGTTGTCATTGCTCTGCATTGTGACGACTTCTTGAAGTGTGACATATTAGGATAGAAACATTGGGGTAAACTGCAGTCACACCTACATTTTTATATAATGCTCCCTGTATACAGTATTTATATGTATATCAGGATCTGAGAGGATATTATTTGTTAGGTGCCGATCAACTGGAAGAGAACCTTGTATCTTTCATTACTTAAGGACTCATCAAATATTTTTGCTATTGAAACTTCGGATATGGCCACAAGTTTAGGTTTCTTGATGAATATTAGGAAACTAATATCAGGAGTGGACCATGAAAGGAGAGACAGTATTAGAGACACTAACTACTTTGGCTCTTTTTTTTTAAATTCATTCCTCTTTTTGGCTTTCAAATCTGCATCAAGAAAATGAAATATAGAACCATATCAATATGTATTCCTTATTTATAGGCCCCTTTCACATGACCATATTTTTGGTCCACATCTGATCAATCTGCAGCCCATGCTGTTTAGGTACGGTAGATCAGCATGCTATTTCGTGCTTCAGTCAAGCCATGGTAACTGCACACAGGTTATCTCTAATTGTTGTGCTTCAACTATGCTTGCCACAAAACTTTGGTGCAGATGAAGCATGGCACTTAGTGGTAGTCTGTGTGCAGTTACCACAGCTGGGCCACAGAATGTAATACTGCAGCACCGCACTGGTTTGCAACCTCTGTTCTCATTCACTAACAGTAAACGGATGTCTTGAAAATGATGATTATTTGAAATACAACATATATAATATAATTTGTAGAACTTTTCATTTATATTGTAAAATGTACTGTAACGGTTTCAGTTTATTTTTACTAGGACAGGAATGTTAAACTTTTTTGTAGTATACTTAATTAGTGAAAGATATTTCTTTGTTCTAGAAAAGAGGGTGTAAAGAGTCTTCTTAGCAAAACACACAGCTCTCAGTAGAACTGAAGAATGAAGACGAACTCTCTTTAACAATTCTCAGAGCTTTGCTAAGAAGACTCTTTGTCCCTTGTTTTCTAGTACAAAGAAACATCTTTCCCTAATAATGTATATTACAAAAAAGTTTAATATCCCTGTCACTACACTAGAGTAAAAATAAACTGAAATGACAGGTGCCCGTTATGCTTAATTGAAATAAAACCATAAAACCCGTTTAAATGTTCAGCTCTATTAAACTACATTAGATGAAGCAAAGAAAAGGTATATATAAGGTAGATCTTAATGTGTTATATTTATATGTATTATTTATAACATCTCAAGTAAACTGCCTAAATAAAAAAAACTATTCTCCAACTAAGTTAATGGTCAAACTTGATTAGTCACATACCTTTAAGTAGAACAATGGCCTAATCAACGAGACCCTGGGCCCTATAGAGTTATATACCAGTAATTTCTTCCATCTGCAAGCAGGACCACAACTTCTTTGTTAATTAGTAAAGACATCTATAATAGGCGGGGAAGAACACAAGCTGATTAGCAGATTCAAAGGCTAATTAGCAGATTGTCTACAGCTGAGCATCTTCCCCCCCCAAAAAATGAAAAGTACGAGTTTTTTGTAAAGATCTGAGTAGTTGGTTATTACATGACTATTTCAATGAGCAATATCAATGTTACTAATGATGAACTGTTTTAACACTGTCATAACAAAGTCGGTTACAGAAGGCTTATGCGCACTTTATGAATTTAACTTTGCTTGAAATTCTTAAGCAGTAATTAACTGTCATACACACATAACTGATGAATTGACTGTTAATGATGCCACAATTATAGATGGCCTTGCATTTCGCCTGGCGGTCGTTTAGCGGCGAACTTTGGGCGTTCGCAATTCGCCGAACATGCAAACATATGGCAATGTTTGCATGCGCCATATCCTTTTGCATTGCGCCGAACTTTGACCCATGACACATCGATCAGGTGGAACAGGACAGCCAATTGAGACTTTTCAGCACATGGACACACCCCCACCCTATAACAGAACCCGATCTGGCAGCCATTTTACATTATATGTTTTGCCAGTGTAAGGAGAGGTTGCTTTGTGGAGCAGGGACAGACTGTTAGGGACACCAAACACTAGCTAACAGATCCACAAAAGTCCTTTTAAGGACTGGTATAGGTGTGCTATACTGAGGGGAGTAACATAGTAACATAGTAACATAGTACATAAGGCCGAAAAAAGACATTTGTCCATCCAGTTCGGCCTGTCATCCTGCAAGTTGATCCAGAGGAAGGCAAAAAAATAACCTGTGAGGTAGAAGCCAATTTTCCTCACTTTAGGGGAATAAAAAATTCCTTCCCGACTCCAATCAGGCAATCAGAATAACTCCCTGGATCAACAACCCTTCTCTAGTAGCTATAGCCTGTAATATTATTACACTCCAGAAACACATCCAGGCCCCTCTTGAATTCCTTCATTGTACTCACCATCACCACCTCCTCAGGCAGAGAGTTCCATAGTCTCACTGCTCTTACCGTAAAGAATCCTTTTCTATGTTTGTGTACAAACCTTCTTTCCTCCAGACGCAGAGGATGTCCCCTCATCACAGTCCTGGGGATAAATAGATGATGGGATAGATCTCTGTACTGACCCCTGATATATTTATACATAGTAATTAGATCTCCCCTCAGTCGTCTTTTTTCTAACGTGAATAACCCTAATTTTGATAATCTTTCAGGGTACTGTAGTTGCCCCATTCCAGTTATTACTTTAGTTGCCCTCCTCTGGACCCTCTCCAGCTCTGCTATGTCTGCCTTGTTCACTGGAGCCCAGAACTGTACACAGTACTCCATGTGTGGTCTGACTAATGATTTGTAAAATATTAGTAGTAGGAATATGTTCTCATCACGGGCATCTATGCCCCTTTTGATGCAACCCATTATCTTATTGGCCTTGGCAGCAGCTGCCTGACACTGTTTTTTGCAGCTTAGTTTGCTGCTTATTAAAATTTCTAGATCCTTTTCCATGTCAGTGTTACCGAGTGTTTTACCATTTAGTATGTACGGGTGACTTGCATTATTCCTTCCCATGTGCATAACTTTACATTTGTCAGTGTTAAACCTCATCTGCCACTTATCTGCCCAAGCCTGCAATCTATCCAGATCCCTCTGTAGTAGTATACTGTCCTCTTCAGTGTTAATTACTTTACACAGTTTAGTGTCATCTGCGAAAATTGATATTTTACTATGCAAGCCTTCTACAAGATCATTAATAAATATATTGAAGAGAATAGGGCCCAATACTGACCTCCTGAGGTACTCCACTAGTGACAGTGACCCAATCTGAGTATGTACCGTTAATAACCACCCTCTGTTTTCTATCATTGAGCCAGTTACTTACCCACTTACAGACGTTTTCTCCCAGTCCGAGCATTCTCATTTTATATACTAACCTTTTATGTGGTACAGTGTCAAATGCTGAGTGATATACTTATTATATGCTTTCTAACATAGAAAGTATATTATAGTGCATTTGTATTGTGCAGCAGTTGTGTGTGGTTCTGCTGCGATACCGCAGCTATATAGAGGGACAAACGCTATTGGAATAACTAATTGCAACTGGTGTGATATACCTGTTGCCCCCCAAAAAACTGATTCAAGGATGTGACATACCTATAATATACTTTCTAACATAGAAAGTATATAGTGCATTTGTATTCTGCAGCAGTTGTGTGCGGTTCTGATGCGATACCGTAGGTATATAGAGGGACAAGTGCTATTGGAACAACTATTTGCAACGAGTGTGATATTCCTTTTGCCCCCCCCAAAAAAACTGATTGAGGGGTGCAATATACCTGCTTCCACCAAATATTGATGAGGCCTGCAATATGCCTGCTTCCACAAAATACTGATTGAGGGGTTGTATATACCTGCTTCCACCAAGTATTGATTAAGGGGTTTTATATCTGCTTCCACAAAATACTGATTAAGTGTTTTTTATATACCTGCTTCCACAAAATACTGATTGAGGGATGCGGTATACCTGCTTCCACAAAATATTAATTATGGGGTTTTATATACCTGTTTTCACAAAATACTGATTGAGGGGTTTGATATACCTGCTTCCGCAAAATACAGATTGAGGGTGGCGTATATACCTGCTTCCTCAAAATATTGATTAAGAGGTTCTATATAACTGCTTCCACAAAATACTGATTAATGAGATTAATATACCTGCTTCCACCAAATATTGATTGAGGCCTGCGATATACCTTCTTCCACAAAATACTGATTAAGGGGTTTGATATACCTGCTTCCACAAAATACTGATTGAGGGGTGCGATATACCTGCTTCCACAAAATATTGATTAAGGGGTGCTATATGCCTGCTTCCACCAAATACTGATTGAGACCTGCAATACACCTGCTTCCACAAAATACTGATTAAGGGGATTGATATACCAGCTTCCACCAAATACTGATTGAGGCCTTTCGATATAGCTGCTTCGACAAAATACTGTTTAGGGGATTGATATACCTGCTTCCACCAAATATTGATTGAGGTCTGCGATACACTTGCTTCCACAAAATACTGATTAAGGATATTGATATACCTGCTTCCACCAAAAATTTATTGAGGCCTGCGATACACTTGCTTCCACAAAATACTGATTAAGGATATTGATATACCTGCTTCCACCAAAAATTGATTGAGGCTTGTGCTACACATGCTTCCACCTAATAATGATTAAGGGGATTGATATACCTGCTTCTACAAAATATTTATTGAGGCCTGCGATACACCTGCTTTTACAAAATACTGATTGAGGGGTGCGATATGCCTGCTTCCGCAAAATAATGATTAAGGGGTTTGATATACCTGCTTCCACAAAATACAGATTGAGGGGTGCGATATAACTGCTTCAACCAAATATTGATTTAGGGGTTCTATATACTTGCTTCCACAAAATACTGATTGAGGGGTGCGATATACCTGCTTCCACCAAATACTGATTAAGGGGTTTGATATACCTGCTTCCACAATATACTGATTGAGGGGTCTGATATACCTGCTTCCACTAAATTCTGATTAAAAGGTTTAATATACCTGCTTCCACAATATACTGATTGAGGGGTGTGATATACCTGCTTCCACAAAATACTGATTAAGAGGTTTAATATACATGCTTCCACAATATACTGATTGAAGGGTGTGATATACCTGCTT
Organism: Bufo bufo; assembly: GCF_905171765.1. Taxonomy (NCBI): domain Eukaryota; kingdom Metazoa; phylum Chordata; class Amphibia; order Anura; family Bufonidae; genus Bufo; species Bufo bufo. Next base: position 238,756,537 of record NC_053392.1, read on the forward strand.
TCACTAAATTCTGATTAAGAGGTTTAATATACCTGCTTCCACAGTATACTGATTGAGGGGTGTGATATACTTGCTTCCACAAAATACTGATTAAGGGGTTTGATATACCAGCTTCCACAGAATACAGATTAAAGGGTGCGATATACTTTCTTCAACCAAATATTGACTAAGGGGTTCTATATACCTGCTTCCACAAAATACTGATTGAGGGGTGTGATATACCTGCTTCCACCAGACATTGATTAAGGGGTTCTACTGTATATACCTGTTTCCACAATATACTGATTAAGGGGTTTGATATACCTCCTTCCACCAAATACTGATTGAGACCTTCGATACACCTGTTTCCACAAAATACTGATTGAGGGGTGGGATATGCTGAATTCCACCAAATATCGATTGAGGCCTTTGATACACCTGCTTCCACAAAATATTGATTAAGGGGTTTGATATACCAGCTTCCACCAAATACTGATTGAGGCCTGCGATACACCTGCTTTCACAAAATACTGATTAAGGGGTTTGATATACCAGCTTCCACCAAATAACTGATTGAGGCCTGCGATACACCTGCTTTCACAAAATACTGATTGAGGGGTGCAATTATACCTGCTTTCACCAAATATTGATTGAGGCCTGCGATATACCTGCTTCCACAAAATACTGATTAAGGGGTTTGATATACCAGCTTCCACCAAATACTGATTGAGGCCTGAGATATAACTGCTTCCACAAATACTTCTCTTCTCTAGGGACTTTGGCACAGGGTCATTTTGAAAATGACAGGCACAGGAATAGGCAGGCTAATCCGCAGTGGTGGTAAGGGTCGGGCAGGTGCACCAGGCCGGAGCGTAAGTTGGAAAAGGTTTGTGCGATTACGTCAAAGGATGCACCAGAGGTGGTTGAGTGGCTCACTCAGCCTTCCGCTTCTGCACCCTCCTTATCCTCTTTATCTGCACCCTCCTTACTCTCTGCTGTGTGCACCCTCAAAGACACCACCTCCACCACCATAGCCCCTCCACTCGAGTCAGAGGAATTATTTTCCCACCCATTCCCAGACTTTACCGATGCGCAGCCATTCTTGGCATCAAATGAGGAAGAGGAGGTAGCAAGGGCCACCACCCAACGGTGTGACGACTACCCAGATCAGCCCAAGCAGGGTGGTCCCCGCAGTTGCTGCCTACTTCGAGATCTCTAATATCAGTGGTGGTGAAGGTGACGATGATGACGAGTCGATGGACGTCACGTGGGTCCCCACAAGAGAGGAAGAGGAGGGGAGTTCAGAGGGAGAGACGGAGCAGCAGATAGGGAGGCAAAGAAGGAGAAGTAGGCTGTTCTCGCAGTGCACAGGAGGCAAAAATCAGACTGAAAATTTATCCGGAGCGAGCCATCCACCATGCACGGTCACATCTTGCGCTCCCAGGACGCCGGCACATGGCTCTGCAGTGTGGGCTTTTTTTAACATGTCAGCTGCTGACAATAGTGTTGCCATCTACAGCCTGTGCTGTCAATGCATAAGTCAAGGTAAGCCCAACACTCACCTAGGGACAACCGCCCTATGAAAGCACCTGGCCTTCCATCACCAAGCCCAGTGGGAGCAGCGCCTTCAGAACCCACAAAGCCACACTACCAGCGCTCCAAGTCCTGCCTCTTCTTATTCTCCTCTCTCCTCTCATTTGTCCTCCACTCCACCTTTTACCGTACCGTTGTCGCGTTCATCTGGCAGAAGGCAGGCTTCCGTGGCCCAAATGTTCTAGTGTAAAAAGTTGATGATGCCGGATAGCCCTCTTGCCCAACGGCCGACCACTAGCTTGTCGGAACTGCTAGCCCGCCAACTACTGCCATATAAACTGGTGGACTCGGAGGCCTTTAGAAAATTTGTGACCATTGGCGTTCAGTGGCAAGTGAATATATCTTTGGCACACAGTGTTGGTGACAAGATAGAGCTTACCACAGACACGTTGTCTAGCAAACACAGGCAGGGAAGTTACATGTCACGGTCATATTGTTAGCGAGGGGTTTATCCTCTAGCTAGTGGGGATTTAGGTGTGTTCTGGGTATGGCCACTCGCTTGACTTTATCTTTGGCTTCCTGGCTGGGGGACAGTGGTTCTCCAGCCTTGTTTGGTGTTGGAGCACTGCTCCTTTCCTGGGTGATTCTGCCCAGTCCTTGAGGGCCACCTTGTTTGACATAAATTGTTTTCCTTTTGTATGCTTCTTATACCCTACCTCACTTGCTGTATGTTAGGTGTGGGTTTATGTTCAGGGTGTGTACGTCTTTATTGTTGTTACATGTCTGGGCTGTTGTTGGTGTTTGTACCTGCATGTATGTAAGACGTTTCCCCTCCGGAAGGGGGTTGGTTTCCCGGAGGGTTGAATCACTAGTCTGTATGCAGCGCTACTGGGGCTGCCTAGCACCTTTTGGCATGGGGGTCCTAGTGGAGTCTGGTGTGCTGGATACCTGTGTGAGTTGTTGGTACGGCATCCTGTTTGGTGTTAGGGCTCCTGTACGTATGCACGGGTTCCAGTCGTGGAGTGTCATGGTCTTACCTTCTTGCTGTTCTCCTTCGTTTGACATGTGCTGGCGGCCATCTTGGTTTCTGGGTTTCTTGTAGCCTCCCACCCTGCGGCTTCTCCTTCCCACTGGGAGGAGCTGGATGCCCAGCTCATATATATAGGAGGTCTGTGGCTTCAGTTCCTTGCTTGGTCCTCCTGTGTTCACATGCTCCTAGACTGCTGCTGCTTCTGGTTCCTGATCATGGTTTCGTCCGACTACCCTGCTGGTTCCTGATCCTGGTTTCTTCCGACTACCCTGCTGGTTCCTGATCCTGGCTTCGTCTGACTACCCTGCTGGTTCCTGATCCTGGCTTCGTCTGACTACCCTTCTGGTTCCTGACCTCTGGCTTCGCAAAGACTCTGCTTCGGTTTCGCCATCCGTTTGGACTTTTGCTTTACAGCTTTATTTTCAATAAAGCCTTCTTATTTTCACTTATCCCTTGTTGTACGTCTGGTTCATGGTTCCGTGACATTAGGACCAAGCCATGAATTCTGACGGTACAGGGCCATCCTCACTACCCACGCTGGTTGCCAGACTTGATCAGCAGGATCACCTGTTGGGTCGGTTCGCTGTGGCGTTGCAAACCCTGCTTGAACGCACGGCTCATTTCGCTCCCGTTGCCGATGGGTCGGTTGTCGCTCCTGGGCCCACTCCTACTGCCGCTCCGGTTGTTGCGCCAGAGTCTACCCCGACACCTGTTGTTGCACCTGCGGTGTTTCGGGGTATGACCGGTTCTGCCCCTCTTCCACAGCGCTTTGGGGGAGAGCCAACTCAGTGCCGAGGTTTCCTTAACCAGGTGGGCATTTATTTCGAGTTGCTGCCACATGCTTTTCCCACTGAGAGATCAAAGGTGGGCTTCTTGATCTCGCTGCTCTCGGACAAGGCCTTGGCCTGGGCCAGCCCTTTATGGGAGAACAACAATCCGGTGGTTGCCGAGTTTTCCGGTTTTGTTGTTTCTCTTCGGAAGGTATTCGATGTGCCGGCTCGTGCTGCCTCTGCTGCGAAGCTCCTTATGTCCATCAGACAGGGTTCACGATCCGTAGCTGAATACGCCATTGAGTTTCGTACCCTGGCAGCAGAGGTGGGCTGGAATAATGAGGCTCTGGTCGCTGCTTTCTCTCATGGTCTCTCGGATGCCTTGAAGGATGAGGTTGCAGCTAAGGACCTACCAGTGGAGCTCGAGTCTCTTATTTCTTTCCTGATTTTGATTGACACCAGACTCAGGGAGAGACCTTCCTTTAAGGAGAGCCTGCAGAGGTTTTCTAACAGATTGGCGCCTACGTTTGCTGTCCCACCCGTGCCTCCCTCTCCTCCCACGCCTCCTGGGGATGACTTGTCTGGGGGTGAACCCATGCAGCTGGGGTTTGCTCGCCTGTCCGAGGGGGAGAGGGTACTCCGGAGACGCGAGGGCCGATGCATGTACTGTGGTCTCGGTGGGCATTCTCGGTTGGCATGTCCGAACCGTCCGGGAAACACTCGCACCTGAGATCCTGTCGGGGGCAGATCTTGGGTGGAGTCTCCTCGTCCCCGGTTTCCCGTGTTGACAAACCACTGATCACTGTTGTCCTCTCCTGGGTCGGGGGCTCGGTGACGACCCAGGCGTTGGTGGACTCTGGTGCTGGTGGTTTGTTCATTGATAATGTGGTCGCTGCCGCCAATTCCATTCCTCTGCAGGCTCGAGGTTCCCCACTGGCTCTTGAGGCGATAGACGGCAGACCCCTTCTGCCGCCACACGTGACTCATGAGACCCTTCCAGTGGGGATAACCATTGGTGCCGTTCACAGAGAGTCGGTCTGCCTCCAGGTTATTTCGTCTCCACACTACTCAGTGGTCTTGGGGTACCCCTGGCTCCGGAAGCATAATCCGACTTTCGATTGGAGATCGGCCGAGATCCTCTCGTGGTCACCGCAGTGTGGGGCTAGTTGAATCCATGGGTCTGTCAAGTTGCTGTGTACTTCCTCGGACTCTCTGTTGCCTCCTGAATACGAGGAGTACCGGGATGTATTCGATAAGGTGCGCGCGGTTGCCCTACCTCCGCACCGCCCATACGATTGTGCCATAGAGTTACAATCTGGTGCCGTTCCTCCTCGTGGCAAAGTCTATCCACTGTCGGTAGCGGAGAATGAGGCCATGGAGGAGTACGTGAGGGAGGCGCTTTCACGCGGACACATTCGCAAATCCTCGTCCCCGGCAGGGGCTGGATTTTTCTTTGTGAAAAAGAAGGGCGGTGAGTTGAGGCCTTGCATCGATTACAGGGGTCTCAATCGCATCACGATCAAGAACGCTTACCCAATACCCTTGATTTCCGAGCTGTTCGATCGCCTTAAAGGGGCCACGGTCTTTACCAAACTCGACCTGAGGGCGGCATATAACCTGGTAAGGATCAAGGCGGGCGATGAGTGGAAGACCGCGTTTAACACCAGGACCGGTCATTATGAATCCTTGGTTATGCCCTTTGGGTTGTGCAATGCGCCCGCAGTCTTTCAGGAATTCATCAACGATGTTTTCCGTGACCTGTTGCAGCAGTGTGTGGTGGTCTATTTGGATGACATCTTGGTATATTCTGAATCCATGGAGGCCCACATTCTGGATGTGAGACGAGTGTTGCAACGGTTACGAGAGAACAAGCTGTTCGGTAAGCTTGAGAAATGCGAATTTCACCGATCCCAGGAAACCTTCTTAGGTTACATAATTTCCGCTGAGGGGTTCTCCATGGATCCTGAGAAGGTTTCGGCTGTCTTACAGTGGCCCCAGCCCAGTGGTCTTCGTTCCCTGCAGCGCTTTTTGGGCTTCGCCAATTATTATCGGAAGTTCATCAGGGACTTTTCCATGCTAGCCAAGCCTCTCACGGATCTGACCAGGAAGGGCAGTAATTCCCAGGTCTGGCCGCTCGAGGCCATCCGAGCTTTTGAGGCTCTAAAGTCCGCCTTTGTGTCGGCTCCGATTCTGTCGCATCCCAACCCTGGGTTGCCCTTTGTCCTCGAGGTGGACGCGTCTGAGACGGGAGTAGGCGCCCTTCTGTCTCAGCGTAGAACACCAGAGGGTCCTCTGCTTCCTTGTGGGTTTTACTCCCGGAAACTGTCTTCCGCGGAGTGCAACTATCAGATTGGTGACAGGGAGTTATTGGCCATCGTGCAGGCCCTTAAAGAATGGAGGCACTTGCTCGAGGGTTCGGTGGTTCCGGTCCTCATCCTGACGGACCACAAGAATCTGACCTACCTTTCTGAGGCCAAGAGATTGACACCACGTCAGGCCAGATGGGCTCTGTTCTTGTCACGTTTTAATTACGTGGTCTCCTACCTACCCGGTTCCAAGAACATCAGGGCGGATGCCTTATCACGGCAGTACTCTGAGCTGTCCAGGGAGGAGTCGATTCCGACTTCGGTCATACCTCCGAATCAGATCTTGGCCGCCATTCGCACCAGCCTGACCTCTCCCCTGGGTGAGCAGATTTTGGCGGCTCAATCTGGTGCTCCCTCTGGGAGACCCAACGGCAGATGTTTTGTGCCTGAGGAGTTGCGCACTCGGTTGTTGCGAACCTACCATAACTCCAAGACCGCGGGGCATCCTGGAAAGAATCAGCTGTCCTGGGCTGTTTCACGTCTGTTCTGGTGGCCTTCCCTACGTTCCGACATCGCCGCATATGTAGCGGCATGCTCCGTTTGCGCCCAGAGTAAGTCCCCTCGGCACCTTCCGTTGGGCCTTCTGCAACCCATAGCCACCGGGGAGCGCCCATGGTCACACCTGGGGATGAATTTCATTGTGGACCTCCCTGCATCCCGAGGCCATACGGTCATTCTCATGATTGTGGATCGGTTTTCCAAAATGTGCCACTGTGTTCCTCTCAAGAAGTTACCCTCTGCACAAGAGTTGGCCACGATTTTTGCCAGGGAGGTCTTCCGGTTGCACGGTTTGCCCAAGGAGATTGTGTCGGATCGGGGGAGTCAGTTTGTGTCCAGGTTCTGGCGGGCCTTTTGCTCCCAGTTGGGGATTCATCTCTCCTTCTCCTCGGCCTACCACCCTCAGTCCAATGGGGCCGCAGAACGATCCAATCAGGCCTTGGAGCAATTCCTTCGTTGCTATGTCTCCGATCACCAAGACAATTGGGTTGACCTCCTGCCTTGGGCTGAGTTTGCCAGGAACACGGCGGTGAACTCTTCCTCTGGAACGTCTCCCTTCATGGCCAATTATGGGTTCCAACCTGCCGTGTTACCGGAGGTATTCTCTCCCCAGGATATTCCGGCTGTGGAGGATCACCTTTCCGTCCTACGTGCTTCTTGGGTACTGATCCAGAAGTCCCTTGAGGTCTCTGCGCAGCGCCAGAGACTCCAGGCTGATCGCAGACGAGCGCCTGCTCCTTCCTACCAGGTCGGAGACCGTGTATGGTTGTCCACCCGCAACCTCAACCTTCGAGTGCCCACTCCCAAGCTGGCGCCTCGCTTTGTTGGTCCCTTCCGAGTGCTTCGCAGGGTAAACCCGGTAGCCTATGCCCTTGCGCTTCCTCCTGGCATGCGGATCTCCAACGTGTTTCATGTCTCCCTGTTGAAGCCACTAGTGTGTAATCGTTTCACTTCCTCGGTTCCTCGGCCTCGTCCGGTCCAAGTGGGTAATCGTGAGGAGTATGAGGTGAGCAATATCCTGGACTCACGCCTGGTCCGCGGTCGGGTGCAGTTTTTGGTCCATTGGCGTGGTTATGGTCCAGAGGAGCGTTCCTGGGTTCCCTCCGCAGATGTCCATGCTCCTGCCTTGCTCCGAGCCTTCCACGCACGCTTCCCTCAGAAACCGTTCTTTACTCCGCGGAGGAGGGGCCCTTGAGGGGGAGGTACTGTCATGGTCTTACCTTCTTGCTGTTCTCCTTTGTTTGACATGTGCTGGCGGCCATCTTGGTTTCTGGGTTTCTTGTAGCCTCCCACCCTGCGGCTTCTCCTTCCCACTGGGAGGAGCTGGATGCCCAGCTCATATATATAGGAGGTCTGTGGCTTCAGTTCCTTGCTTGGTCCTCCTGTGTTCACATGCTTCTAGACTGCTGCTGCTTCTGGTTCCTGATCCTGGTTTCGTCCGACTACCCTGCTGGTTCCTGATCCTGGTTTCGTCCGACTACCCTGCTGGTTCCTGATCCTGGCTTCGTCTGACTACCCTGCTGGTTCCTGATCCTGGCTTCGTCTGACTACCCTTCTGGTTCCTGACCTCTGGCTTCGCAAAGACTCTGCTTCGGTTTCGCCATCCGTTTGGACTTTTGCTTTACAGCTTTATTTTCAATAAAGCCTTCTTATTTTCACTTATCCCTTGTTGTACGTCTGGTTCATGGTTCCGTGACATGGAGACTTCGGCAGGTAGCCGATCTTCTTGCTGTATATGGTCTCTCCTTTGACCTGCTACTAGGCCTTTTGAGACTTCTGTTCTTCCGTGTTCTGGAAGAACAGGGAGCCTCTCCTCAGCTCCTTTGTGAGGGATTCCCAGGGCGACTCAGGGCCTCAGGTATACAGGGTATGAGCCGTCCTACCATCCAGGTCCGCTCATACGGTGAGGAATTAGGGAGAGGATTAGGGACGCTATAGGAGGCGACCTGCTTCCCTTTTCCTGGCTTCTTGGCCTAGCAGCTATCATTTATCCTTTTACATTGTATGGTGGGGGGTTTCCCCCACTCCCCACCGTGACAGTACATAACTTTTACTGCCCACTGGGTGAACCTTCTGATGGGCGTCAAGCATGTAACCCGTGGCACCCGTGTGGATTGGTGTTACCGCCACGGATTGCATGCAGGCCTGCCTCTTCTCCCCCTCCTACTCCATCCTCCGTCTCCTCCTCGGCTGACTCCTCCCTTTATACTGCTACCGCCTTTTCCTCTGCACCCCACAAGCTCCCCAGAACCTATTCGACGTGCCAGGTGTGACGCTGCCATGCTGTGCTGCAGTAGCTGTGCCTGGAAGCAAAGAGCCACACCGGTCCTGCACTGCTTTTACCTCTGTGGTCACAGGCCGATCAGTGGCTAACCCCGCTCAATTTGACAGTTGGTAAAGTCATGTGCGACAAGTGTACCAATCTGCTGAGCGTGCTGCAATAGGGCAAAATGACACACGTGCCGTGCATGGCACACGTCCTGAACTTAGTCATGCAGCGATTCCTTGCCAAATACCCCTGGGTCCAGGACGTCTTAGGGCAAGCCAGGAAAATCTCTGGACATTTTAGAAGATATTACACGGCCATGGCTCGCCTTGCTGACGTTCAACGGCGACACCACCTGCCCGTCAGACGTCTAATTTGTGACAGCCCGATGCCCTGGAACTCCACCTTGTATATGCTTGATAGGCTGCCCCAGCAGCAACGTGCCATTAACGACTACCTATATGAATTCTGCAGCAGGAATTATTCTGGGGAGCTTGGTTTCTTTTCACCGCGCCAGTGGCTGCTTATGCGTGACACATGCAGACTTCTGCAGCCATTTGATGAGATCACCAAACTGGTCAGTCACAGCCAGGGCACCATCAGTGACATCATACCTTACACCTTATTTCTGGAGCGTGTATTGCGTCATGTCATTGATCAAGCCGTCGAGGAGCAGGAGCTGGAAGATAAGGAAGTCGCAATGCAGAGTAAATTCCCAGGGGGGCTACTCCATCTGAGACAAGTCAGCAGGAGTCTAAAGAGGAGTCATAGGAGGATGGTGGCTGGGGGAAGGAGGAGGAGGAGCAAGAAGAGCAGGCTTTGAGGGGGACTTTAAGCTTTTCAGGGATCCCTGGTGTTGTCTGTGGCTGGGGGGAGGAGACCGAGGACGACATTCTCCTGGGCGATGAGCAGGAGCCAGGGCACTCCACCACTTCCAATTTAGTGCAAATGGGGGCCTTCAAACTCCAGTGTTTGAAGAGGGACCCCAGTATAAAAAGCATAAAGGGCAAGGACCAGCACTCGTTGGCAACGTACATAGACCCCTGGTACAAACACAAAATGGCAGACCTGTTACCAGCATCACAGAGGGCTGTCAGAATGCAGCATTTCTAGGCCTTGCTGCGATAGATGCTTCATTCTGCTGTTGCGGGTGCTGGCAGAGGAATTTCCACCAACAGCGAAACAGGTGCGGGTACCAATCCTACCGCCGCTGCAAGAAGAGGGCGGTTTGAAGATGTGTTGGTGACTTCGGATATGAGATAATTTTTTCAAGCAACCCATCGACAGCCGCCTTCCGGGTCCAGCCTCCAGGAACGCCTAGAACGACAGGTGTCCGACTACATCAGCTTAACGGCCGATGTGGATGCTTTGAGAAGCAAGGAACCCCTGGACTACTGGGTGTGCAGGCTTGACCTGTGGCCAGAGCTGGCACAATTTTCTATGGAACTCTTGGCTTGCCCCTCATCGAGTGTCCTGTCCGAAAGGACGTTCAGCGCAGCAGGTGGGATCGTGACGGATAAGCGCACTCGCCTAGCTCACGACAGTGTGGACTACCTCACATTTTTAAAAATGAATGAGGCATGGATCTTGGAAGAATTCAACACCTGTGACGACCACGTGTAATTGATTTTCCTCATGCCAGACCACACATATCCGCAACCACCCAGAACAAAGAATCGTCCTTGTCTTATGTATATACAGCGGCATTAAAGGCCTTTTCTGTCAGGTAAATGCCTAATTTTTGGGGACTTTATTCCACTGGCCTATAGTAAAATTATTATTCAGTGACCGCCTAATGTACCTCCAACCACATGATCACTTGTTCTTTTCTGTCAGATGAATGCCTAATTTTGGGGGCCTGTACTCCACTGGCCTACAGTAAAATTTTTATTTAGTAACCGCCTAATGTATCTTCAGCCACATAATCGCTTGTTATTTTCTGTCAGGTGCAGTGGTGGACATACCGACTGTGCAGCTGGTTCAGGGGGTTGAAGGAGGGGATGTAAGTTATTTACATGGGACTGTATGTTATAGAGAACTGTAAGGAAGAGAAGGTATTTACATGGGACTGAAGGGAGAGGACTGGTGTAAATTACATGGGACTGCATGGTATAGAAGACTGAAGAGAGAGGAGTGAAGTTATTTACATGGGACTGCATGGTATAGAAGACTGTAAGGAAGATAGGTTATTTACATGGGACTGTATCATATAGAAGACTGGTGGGAGATGACTGGTGTTATTTACATGGGACTGCATGGTATAGAAGACTGGAGGGAGAGGAGGGGCATTATAATTTATGGGGGCACTACAGAGATGATTATAACTCTGGGGGGTACAGCAGGAGGTATTATAATTACAGGGGGCACTGCAGGGAACATTATAAATACTGTGGGCAGTGGTGGAGGGCATTACTACTACTGAGGGCTCTATAGAAGTGCCTTATAGATTATAAGAGGTGCCCTTTAGGGAGTCCTTATTATTACTGAGGGCACCATAGGGAGCCTTATTATCACTGGGGATACTATTTGGGGAAAGCTTCCGCCTGGCAATGTGCCCGGTGATGTCACTGGCACTAATGCACATGCTTTAGCTCTAGGAGCAACAGGGGCGTTACCATTACACCTAGAGGCTCTGTTGTCTCTGCAACTGCCGCTCCCTGTCTACTTTGAGAGGGCCTGGCAGTGAAAATGTCATTCCACGGGGCCATGTTAAAGTGCAGAGGGCGTGGCAGTTACAGAGAGAGCAGAGCCTCTAGGTGTAATGGTAACGCCCCCGTTTGTATATAATAAAACATAATTTTTCTCAGCAATGCAGTCACATAAAAACATGGTACCAACACAGATGCCTTCAGCTGCCAAGCGCACACGTGACAGTTCAGTCCTTTAATTGTCCAAGTGTATGAGGGAGTCCTGAGGGATGGCTGAAGGCCTAGGGAGCATTTTACCATCAGCTATGGACTTCATTGGGGTAGAAAGCTGGCACTAAAGTGCCTAGGGCAGCATCAAATCTAAATATGGACCTGGCTCCACAGCAGTAGCAGGATGTAGTGTCATGCATCACACTGCTGGTCTGTGTATGAAGAGGAGCGATGCGGCCGGGAATCTGCTGTGCTCCTCCTCCTACACAGACCAGCAGAGCAATGTGTGACATTACATCCTGCTACTGCTGTGGAGTGCCAGCGGCTGAACTGTGTTAATGAGGAACTAGGTGAGTATATTTTTTTAACTTCCTGTGAAGGGGGCACATATCTGACCATTACTACTGTGAGGGGGCACATATCTGGACATAACTACTATGCACTGGCACAAAGGGGGAATAATTACTATGTGGGGGCATTAAGGATACTGGGTGTGTATAGTTATGCTTTGGGCAGAGTTAGAGGCGTGATCTAGTATGAAAAGAATATATACAGTACAGACCAAAAGTTTGGACACACCTTCTCATTCTAAGAGTTTTCTTTATTTTCATGACTATGAAGGCATCAAAACTATGAATTAACACATGTGGAATTATATACATAACAAACAAGTGTGAAACAACTGAAAATATGTCATATTCTAGGTTCTTCAAAGTAGCCACCTTTTGCTTTGATTACTGCTTTGCACACTCTTGGTATTCTCTTGAGGAGCTTCAAGAGGTAGTCACCTGAAATGGTCTTCCAACAATCTTGAAGGAGTTCCCAGAGATGCTTAGCATTTGTTGGCCCTTTTGCCTTCACTCTGCGGTCCAGCTCACCCCAAACCATCTCGATTGGGTTCAGGTCCGGTGACTGTGGAGGCCAGGTCATCTGGCGCAGCACCCCATCACTCTCCTTCATGGTCAAATAGCCCTTACTTTCAAAGTTTTCCCAATTTTTCGGCTGACTGACTGACCTACATTTACTTAGCTGCATTTTTCTTGCCATAATACAAATTCTAAGAGTCTATTCAGTAGGACTATCAGCTGTGTATCCACCTGACTTCTCCTCAACGCAACTGATGGTCCCAACCCCATTTATAAGGCAAGAAATCCCACTTATTAAACCTGACAGGGCACACCTGTGAAGTGAAAACCATCTCAGGGGTCTACCTCTTGAAGCTCATCAAGAGAATGCCAAGAGTGTGCAAAGCAGTAATCAAAGCAAAAGATGGCTACTTTGAAGAACCTAGAATATGACATATTTTCAGTTGTTTCACACTTGTTTGTTATGTATATAATTCCACATGTGTTAATTCATAGTTTTGATGCCTTCAGTGTGAATCTACAATTTTCATAGTCATGAAAGTAAAGAAAACTCTTTGAATGAGAAGGTGTGTCCAAACTTTTGGTCTGTACTGTATACATTGTGGAAATGTGAACATTGAGGTATGCAGTAAAGTCCCGGGGAAGCATGATAAAAGGGGTGTTGTTTGCACCTTGGCCTTGGTGGAGTAAAGGCTCCTATATACAGTACAGACCAAAAGTTTGGACACACTTTCTCAGTCAAAGAGTTTTCTTTATTTTCATGACTATGAAAATTGTAGATTCACACTGAAGGCATCAAAACTATGAATTAACACATGTGGAATTATATACATAACAAACAAGTGTGGAACAACTGAAAATATGTCATATTCTAGGTTCTTCAAAGTAGCCACCTTTTGCTTTGATTACTGCTTTGCACACTCTAGGCATTCTCTTGATGAGCTTCAAGAGGTAGTCCCCTGAAATGGTTTTTTACTTCACAGGTGTGCCCTGTTTTTCACTTCACAGGTGTGCCCTGTCAGGTTTAATAAGTGGGATGTATTGCCTTATAAATGGGGTTGGGACCATCAGTTGCGTTGAGGAGAAGTCAGGTGGATACACAGCTGATAGTCCTACTGAATAGACTGTTAGAATTTGGATTATGGCAAGAAAAATGCAGCTAAGTAAAGAAAAACGAGTGGCCATCATTACTTTAAGAAATGAAGGTCAGTCAGTCAGCCGAAAAATTGGGAAAACATTGAAAGTAAGGGCTATTTGATCATGAAGCAGAGTGATGGGTTGCTGCGCCACATGACCTGGCCTCCACAGTCACCGGACCTGAACCCAATCGAGATGGTTTGGGGTGAGCTGGACCGAAGAGTGAAGGCAAAAGGGCCAACAAATGCTAAGCATCTCTGGGAACTCCTTCAAGACTGTTGGAAGACCATTTCAGGGGACTACCTCTTGAAGCTCATCAAGAGAATACCAAGAGTGTGCAAAGCAGTAATCAAAGCAAAAGGTGGCTACTTTGAAGAACCTAGAATATGACATATTTTCAGTTGTTTCACACTTGTTTGTTATGTATACAATTCCACATGTGGTAATTCATAGTTTTGATGCCTTCATAGTCATGAAAATAAAGAAAACTCTTTGAATGAGAAGGTGTGTCCAAGCTTTTGGTCTGTACTATAGGTGGCCACAAAGTTAGCTGGTGGACACCAATATAGTTTGAATAGCCAGGGCAGGCTTTTACTGGGAACAGGCAATGTGCTGGGTGGGTGCCTGTTCCCCATGCTCCATTCAGGGACTTAGGGCATGCTCACGTCCAGGGATTCCATTTAATCAGGTTGCTGGAATTGGGTGTGTCTCACTCTGGAGAGTGTGCAGACAGAGGCATGGTGAGGCTCTGTCAGTGTAGTCTCAGCTAGCCAAGGCTGAGGGGCCACGAGGCTATGCAATATCCTGGACTTTGGGGGACTCAGCGACGCCCGGGAACAAGTGTTGAAAGGTCAGAGTCGGGAGGACTGCTAGACCACAACTCCCTCCAAAGGTACTGCACTTGTTACAGCCTGAGGGCTGGTGGAGTGGATGTCTGGGGTAAGCCGCACGTGGTTCCATGTGTGAACGCTATCGTATAGCCGGGTTAGAGATACAATGATTATTATGTTTTGGTAGAGCCCAGACGGGCAGGCTTTTGTTTTATGCCATGCTGTGTCAAATAAATTGCACTGTTTGGACCTGAAACCCAGTGGTTAGGAAGATAATTCTGTGAGAATGGCCCCCAAATAAGAGATGATCCCTACTACATATTGTAAACATATTCACAAGATGTTTTTTATTTGCACATATATGTTTATATTTGTATGTGTGGTTGGGGGGAGGGTGTCTGTACTCCTATGGCCTAAAATAAAATTCTTCTAGGCTCCAGCAGGGCACATTTTTGAGAGTTTCCCTTTAAGACGCATAAAAATGGCCCCTGATTAAAATACATATTTTTGTGGGAATTTTTGCCATTGATGCCCCTCTTGTATGTCACTGTCCATGTTGTGGGACTATTTTTGCACTTCTATTAAGTATTTGGTGACTGAAAATATGACCTGAAGGTATATCAGGTTCGCCTGCCATTAAAGTCAATGGGGTCCGCCACGAACGCGCAGTTCACGAATATTTGATTGCCGATCCTTGCCCATGTTCGTCCATCACTAGCCACAATGACACCACCCAACCTTGTAAATATAAGAAGTAATTGGATATATCATTCTGTACATACTTCACAGAAGAGAAAAGCAAACCACTTAAGATTCTTTTCAGGCTCAGTTCACAGAATTTTAAAAAAAGTTAGGTTCAGATCAGTTTGGGTCGAACCAAAGTTGCTTCAATTGCCCTAAAAGTTGTCATATAACCCCCTCTAACCTCCTAGGACTCTAAATATCTTTTTGTTTATTTTTTATGAATTTGAATCCCCCCCCCCCCCCCCATCCCCCAAGCTCTGGAAAGCAATGACAGCAATAGCAAATGAGTGACACTGACATACATAGCTGTGAGTAAACACACGTTTTACAGCATTAACATACAGAGTGTTTAAAAACACACAGCGCCGGACCATGTGTTATGCTTTTTCATATTCCAAAGCTTACAAAAATGTTCCCTTATCAGGTTCAGATGATGTTATGATGTTGGGATAAATGAATAAAAAAAGGTGGCTTGGATTACCAAGTATGCAAAAATCATGTCTTGACAGGGTTGGGATGCAAACCTGTACTACACCCACAAGAGTAAATTGTCAGAAGAAAAAGTGTCTCGTTGTGAACGACCTTAAAAAAAAAAAATCTCCCTTTTAATTGGGAGCAGCAGCAATGCTGTGTAAATGTGGAAAGGGTATGGTATGGATATAGTGGCACGCATGTCCAATAGTACCGGCAGCAGAATCAGCATAGCATGGAACATACAAGACTGTCTAGGGGTAGTAAGTAGCAAAGTTTTAGTAGTAGTGACAGTGGTAGTAGTGGCAGATGATTTGCGTTAATAGTGGTAGGTGATTAGCAGTGAGGAGTAGCAGCAGCTGAGGCAGCGGTGGCTGCAGCAGCAGCCATAAGGTACTGTACATGTTGGCAGAAAGGCAGCAGCATGATCTATGCAGCAGCAACCTTACAGAAAATAATGGTTGGCAGACTGTGACAGTAGCATGATGGCAGTGGTGCATAATGGAGGCAGCAGCAGCACCCATTCAGAACGTGATGGTAGGCAGGTAGCTGCAGTGGCATGATGGCCACAGCAGCAGCACCCATACAGAAAGTGATGGTAGACAGGTCACAGCAGTGGCATGATGGAGGCGCAAGCAGCTACTGTACAGAACATGAAGGTAGGCAGGTTGCAGCAGCGGCATGGTGGTGGAGGCGGCAAGATGGAAGTGGCAGCAGCAGCCATGCAGAGCGCGATGGTAGGCATATCGCAGCAGTGGCATGATGGAGGCGGCAGCAGCCCCCATACAGAAAATGAATACAGTTTTTCAAACTAAAACTAAAAAAAAATATATATATATATATATATTAAGTATGTAAGATGACCTCACAGAGTTCTCACTAGTATTCTATATGCTATGCTAAATTGATGTTAGAACACGTGTTGTACAGTTTTCGCTTATTCCACACTCTCCCCTCTCCACACACACAAAAAAATATAACTTTTGTGAAAATGGGAAAAACAATTAAAGTATTTCCTTGCAGGATTGAAGGTAGAATGTTGGTACAGTTTTCATTTGATCCACCCCCCATTTCTGTGAAAATGGGAAACAAATTAAAGTACCGGTATTCCCTTGCAGGTATCTGCTTTTGAGGTTTGCAGCAGCTGCAGTTCTGCTGGGAGGCACAACCAGCCTCCTTACTCCTTCCTCCTTGGCTGTCAACTTCCCTGCTTATCCTTATTCTACATACACTATACTGTCCTCATACACGTTAGCACGGTGTGTAATCTGACATGTAGCTAAACCCTCTGTCTTGATAAGAAGAGAAAACTGTACTGCTTTAACCATCTCTTTATTGATAGCAGATTGACAGGAAAGGTGAAACTACAGAATAAAACTGTAGTATTTTAGAACATAAATATCGATGGTACATGGCATGAATAAAGAATATCTGCTATACAAGCAGTACATGAGATAATACAATGATAATGAGCTATCAATACAAGAAACATATAATGAACTACAGTAAATGTCATACAGATAGTGTCCTTACCGACTATGCTTTAAAACAGGCTGAATGACAGATCATGGCACAGGAAAACCAGTGAGAGAGTGTGGCTCCTGAGACATAGGATGCCTACTGCTTTTAATACAAGCACAAGACTACAAAGAACCAGGAACTACCCACAATGCCCTGGGACTCCCATAATCCATAGGAAAAACAGGCTGGATGAAATACATGAAGTCATCAGTAGATGGTGCTGTTACCATACAATATAATGCAAATGAATTACAACACAGGTAAATGCAATATCAAACTGATAAACACACAGAAAACAACTGGATCTGCATCTGGGGACAGAACATACACAATTCTTCTTCTCCTTTGTAATTCTAGCCTTTCCCTTTGCTCTCTCTGGCAGTAGAATACAAGCTTGATTGTTTCTTTGACTTCCTCAAATAGTTTTTTCTGGCAGACAAAACACCCAACCACCCTTATTCAAAGCCCAGCACAGAATGGCGTTCTACTCATTCTGCTAGGGCACCTCCCTGTCTGCTGCATCAATTGTATCATCCAGGCTGTCTGTCAGCCTGGGAGCCAATCAGGGAAAGCCCAACCTCCCCAATTCCTCTCGGAGTCATATGGAATTGTCCAAAATGAACCTGATAAGATTTGGGTTTGCCTGCCGTCCAAAAAAATAGCAAAGTTCGGACCAAACCCGGTTCGGTCCAAACTAGTTCGCTCATCCTTACTTCACAGTAGTGAATATAATGGTATGATTATTCTGTATACAGGCAAACAAGAAAACTTGTATAGAAGATGATAAATGTGGCAGGGCCTTTTCAAGAAAATGGCAACGCCGAGTAATTTGCACAAGTGCCATTTAAACATTTTGCAGACATGCAGATTTAAACTTTTTCACACCAGAAAATTGGTAATATGTGTCTACTGGCCCAGAATGAGTTTCACTTGATAGCTTCTTCTAGGAATGCCCCAGCACTTTGAGGAGTTTCACTAGGAAACCCAAGCCATTTTCAGTCTATTCTTGCCTCTCTTACCTCAGCTTGGGTTTCCCGAAGATGAAAATGGGTAATCCAAGGGTTTCTCTACTACAAAGACTAATTATGAATAAAAAATGGGAGTTTATAATTATCCTGCTGACTTGCATAACACTGAGTGAATGATATCAAACACAGTTCAATGGGTTTATGAAAACTAAGAGTACAGTCTTTCATAACTCTATATGGCTCCCTGGTACCTTTATACAACTCCAAACTGAGGACTCTGTTATTAGAATGTAAAAGCTTGTCCTGTGAACATGCTACATATGCCATAGCTACAGTTTTTAATAGGACTTCCATCTGTGCGGATACACTGCTTAGAAATTCTATTGCTTTATGAGAGTTCTCAGTACAGAAAGTTTTTATATGTACAGCATAATGCAGGATAGGTTTCTTATTATGAACAATGTGCTTATTATTATAACCTGCAGAGGTTGAGCTACAACTATGAATGGCAAGTAAAAGTTTTCTGCACTCAGACAGGATACATATAGTCAGAGTACATAATTATCCCAAAAGGCATTATTTATTTGGCTCTGGCTAGTGTGGTGTGTGGATCCCTTTGTTTTCAAACTTAATTCTCTCAAGAATATTGGGACTTTGTGGCAGGAAGATGTCCAGGTTGTGGTTCTCAGACCAGTCATGGATTGACAGCAGTAATGCTGATATAATAGTTTAGACCAGAAAGAGGGACTTCAAAGGGTGAGCAATCAGAAAGCAGCTTTGGATGAGAATGAAAAAGACATGCTCACTGTCTGGAACATAGCCAAGGGTCAGATCCAGGAAATGAACAATAAATACACATTTAAAAGACAAGATGTATGAGCCGTCCCACCATCAGGTTCCGCTCATATGGCTAGGAGTTAGGGGTAGGATTAGGGACGCAATAGGAGGTGACCTGCTTCCCTTTTGCTTGCTTTCTGGCCTAGTTGCTACCCATTATCCTTTACATTGTATGGTGGGGGGGTTTCCCCCACTCCCCACCGTGACAGCGACTCACCCGTGCGTGCTGCAGCGAAACTCCACTATCGCCTGCTGCTTCTTGCACAGTCTGGCAGGCATGTGCAAGGTGGCGTTCCACCTTGTGGGCACGTCGCATATGAGGTGGTGAGCGGGAAGGCCAAAGTTACGATTCAGTGCTGACAGGCGAGCAGCAGCAGGGTGAGAACTCTGAAAGCGCGCACAGACGGCCCACACTTTCTACAGCAGCTCTGACATAGGGTAGTTTTTAAGGAACCTCTGCACCACCAAATTCAGCACATGAGCCAGGCAAGGGATGTGTGTCAAACCGGCTAGTCCCAGAGCTGCTACGAGATTTCACCCATTATCGCACACCACCAGGCTGGGCTTGAGGCTCACTGGTACCAACCACTCATCGGCCTGTTGTTCAAGGCCCATCCACCGATTCTGCGCGGTGTGGGGTTTGTCCCCCAAACAGATAAGTTTTAAAACTGCCTGCTGTCGTTTACCCCTGGCTGTGCTGAAGTTGGTGGTGAAGGTGTTACGCTGACCGGATGAGGAGCTGGTAGAGGATGAGGAAGCGGAGTAGGAGGAGGAAGCAACAGGAGGCAAATTGAAGCGACCTGCAATCCTCGGTGGTGGAAGGACATGCAGGAAACTGCTATCCGCCTCAGTCCCAGCCGCCACTGCATTTACCCAGTGTGCTGTTATGGAGATATAACATCCCTGACCATGCTTACTGGTCCACGTATCGGTAGTTATGTGTACCTTGCCACAGATGGCATTGCACAGTGAACACCTGATTTTGTCCCCCACTTAGTTGTGCAGGGAAGGGATGGCACGCCTGGAAAAGTAGTGGCGGCTGGGCACGATGAACTGTGGGACAGCCACCGCCATAAGGCTTTTAAAATTCTACGTCTCCACCAGACAGAATTACAGCATTTTAAAGGACAGTAATTTTGAAATGCTGGCATTCAGGGCCAGGGTAGGGGGGTACTTCTCTTCCGCTCCAGTGTTTGGGAGATGGAGAGCTGAACGCTTCCGTGGGACATTGTGGAGATGCTTGGTGACCCAGGTGGTGGTGTTGCTGGCAGATCCTCTGTTTGCGGGGTGGCAGGTGCCACTGTCACTCCAGAGGTAGATGAAGAGGCAGAGACTGCAACAGAAGAGGAAGCAGGAGGAGCCAGAGACCTTTCTTTGTTTTTGAGGTGTCTACTCCACTGCAGCTTGTGCTTTGCACTTAAATGCCTGGTCATGCAGGTTGTGCTCAGGTTGAGAACGTTTATGCCTCGGTTCAGGCTCTGATTGCACAACGTGCAAACCACTCATGTCTTGTCGTCAGCACATTAGTCTGAAGAACTGCCATGCCAGGGAACTCCTTGGAGCTGGCTTTGGTGTGCTCGGTCCCTAGCTAGGGTGGGCAGTAGCAAGCGTACTGTCTAGGGCAGTGGCGTCTCTAGCTTTCAAATTTTGGGGGGCACACTGGGGCCCAGGACAAAAGTAGGGGGGGGGCAGCTATAACAACGATACATTTACACAAGTATGCGGTAGAAATGCTGCGATACTTTACCCAATACCTAAAACGGCAATAGGGAAGAAAAACCCCAATCACTCAGATTTCAACATGTCCTAGCTGCCTGGGCATGCTGGAATTACTACAATTACAGCATCTACCGGCTGTGTCAAGTCCCCTTCTCTTTGTCACAAAATATATTTAGTGCATTCCTATAAAATAATGAATAAAAAAATAACCTCCTACTGCAATTTTTAAAGAAAACAAAGAAACACAAGATACAAATTTTAGCTTTTATTTTTATTGCAACTCGTAGTAAACCAAATGAACAACAATTGTAGTAAGTACTTAGAGTGTATCTGTCACTTAATCTATAGTGGTTATACTGGCGACACTGTGTAGTAGGGGTTAACAAGCATATGCCAGGCATACCTTTGTTTGTAGGTTTGGATACTTCGCAATGTGATACTTTCCAATAAAACAAAACATGTTTTATACCATCTCCATGACCATTGCCAGAGTGACCAGGGGTCCGCAGCGGCTCTGTCCGCTGACATCAAGCCACTCTGCCTGGTGCTTGACACACAGGGCTGCCATGAGCAGGGGGCACTGTGTGTCAATCACCAGGTGGAGCAGGCATGGCGTCAACAGAGGCGTTGTGGCCTGAGCCTAACAGACCCTGGGCCACGCCTCACACTTGGGCATGCTATAAAGCACTTTTTTTTTATTGAACCAAAGCATCCAAAACTATAACAACAAAAAGGTCTGCCTGGCAATGTCATATACTTGTTAACCCCTACTATATAGTGTAGTCGGTTTAACCACTATATACAGGCACTTTAACTTTCAAGTATTACTGGATTAACAGACCTTATAGAATAACAATTAAATAAGGAAACAGGTACACACTACAGAATAAAGTGCAACATCAAAAAAAAAAAAAAGTGCAAGGTTATCCTGTTACTGTAAACTGCAACAAGATGTGTCACTTAAATGCAGTCATTCACACTAATAAAGGCTTAAACGTGAGTTTTTATGGATTGATGCAAACCTGTTAACTACAAGATCCATATCTACTTTGGATGCAAGGCTGCACTCTATTGTCAATGTGGCTAGATCTGAAAGCCTTTCTTCAGTCATTGTTGTGCGTAGGAATGATTTAATTAATTTTAGTGCAGAAAAGCTCCTTTCACATGATGCACTGCTGACTGGCAAAACACAAGCTATTTTACACAACCTGTAAAGCTCAAGGAAAGGAACAGAGTACGGCTCCAGAAAGTTGGTGAACTCTAGAATTGTGTCCACTTTAAGGGCATCTGATGACTTTTTTCTTTGTAGGGTTAGCGATGCCTGCTTCAGCTCAATCTCCAAGTTTTCTATGTTGCATGCATAGAATTTGGCCATTGGTAGCAATTTCTCAAAAAGTAGAAAGGAATCTGATCGGGGATTCAAAGACTGTACACCTTCCATGATCTCCACAGAATCTTTGGAGAATCGATATTTTAGCTCTGAAATGATTCTGTCAAGAACAACATACATGAACATTTTAATGAAATCTTCTTTTTTGAGCAGTTGTTGTCTATGACCTACAGTTTAAAAAATGACGCTATTTCTTAAATGGAAAGGGGGCCGGCGATCTCGCTTCTTGGAAGGTGGCTCTAAAGAATCTTCAGTGGGTGATGATATTCCACACTTCATGCTCAACTTGATAGTTTCTGCCCAGACACTTTCTATTGTTGCAGAATAAGCAGAAGCTTCAGGTTCACTCTCTGGATGGCGAACTTCTTCAAGCTCTTGTGTGACTGTTCGCACAAGGAGGACAGCTGATGCCAAGTCAAGATCTTTGGCTTGTAACATGCTAGAGAGAGTCTGGGTCCTTTTCAATATATTTTCAAAAAACACTAGTGCCAGAATAAAACCAAAGTCAATGAACTGGCGAATGGATTTTGCCTCAACTGCTCTCTCAGTATGGGTTCCTTCAGCTAAAATATTAAGCGTTTCCAGTAGAGGGTCAAGCGTTTTAAGTACAGCATTGCAGGCCGCATGTTGGCATGTCCACCTTGTGTCACTTAGTTGCTTAATCTGGATAGTTGGCTTGCTTGACATTTCTTGTTGCACTTTACAAAATATTGAGTGAACTACTGAAGTACTGCAAAACACATACAGCTTTTCTAGTTTTTACAAAAAACTCAGATGCTGACTGTACATTCTTTACAGTATCCACGATGACGAGGTTGAGGCGGTGATTCATGCAATGAATATAAAGTGCACAAGGCACCTCCTTTTTAATGCGTGCTTGCACGCCATGCAGTCGGCCACTCATTACAGACGCTCCATCATAGTCTTGTCCAACACAGTCATTTTTGTCTATGCCTAAAGATGTTAGGACATGGAATATATATCTTGTTAGACATTCAGCATTAAGGCTATCTGCTGCATAAAATTTTAAATAACGTTCATGGACTGTCTGATCATGAAAAAATCGTACTACAACAGACAGTTGTTCTGTTTTACTTAGATCTTTTGTTTCATCCGCAATGATGGAAAAGGGACTTCCTTTAATGCTCTGTGCAATACCTTCTCTAACAAGAGCAGCCATGATTGACAGCAGTTCATTCTGAATAGATGGGTGTAGATATCTTGCATTTCTTGGTCCACTAATTTTTTTTCTTACAATGCTATCTTTTTCAGCAATTAAATATAAAATTTCCCGAACATTCCCATGATTGATATTATCTGAATTATACCGATGCTCTCGCTGGGCAATTTTGGTCTTCGCTGTTAGCAGCAAAACTTGTGCTATTGTTTTTATATAATGCCTATTTTCGGTAACCTCTCTTGTATGAGCTTTAGTCAGATCCTTCATGATCGATGTATCTTGGGTTACACTTTTTTTGAAATCCTCCCATCTGACATATGAATCTTTGTGTGATGCTGACTTCCCTTTCCACTTTCAAGTGCATTTTTCCAGTTCGTGTACCCTATGTTTACAAATGGTACTTTTTTCACATGCCCATGGAGATACTTTGAGGTAGAAAAAAAACGGCATGGGAAACAGTACGCTGCATCCTGGGAAATAGAATACTCCAGCCATTCAAATGATTTAAACCACTGTGGTCCTTGCACCTTTGTTTTTTCACTGGTGGTAGCAGATGTTTCTTCTCTTTGTGGCAGTACGGCTTCACTCAAAACCTCTTCATAAGCACTGTGCTGGATATTGCTTTGTGAGGAGTTGCTTCCTTCTTCAATCTGGAATGAAGGTTCTTCATCATCATCATCATCTATTTTTTCAGCAGTGTCGCACTCATATTCAACGTCATCCTCAAGCTCTTCACATTCCTCAAACAAAGAAGGACCAGGCTGACTTTTTTCTTGTTGTTGCTGCTGCTCTTCAGCCTTCTTGGCCTTAACATTAAATACTGAATAAAATGAACAGATGTCCATTTTAAACTAATGAGTTAAATCTAAGAATTAAAAAAAAAAAAAAAAGCATGTTCTTATGGGACCCTTAACCAGAGTGAGCTCACACGAGTATATAGAAATTTTGTGCATACTTATTTACCTCTTTATTCTAAACAAATGTTTTCAACAATGGACAAATCTTGTATATACATACCGCTAAATACTAAACATCTACCATGCCTATAGGAGACTCAGTCAGGTGTTTTTTTATTTTTATTTACACTATTCACCTTTCAGGATGAGTAATGTTATATTTGGATAGTTCCAACAATTCTGCATGCGGTCATACCACATTTTTTTTGGAAAATGGGGAGTTAGTAATTATTTTTTTTTTGGGAGGGGTTTAATTATATATTTAAAACAAATAAATTTGTCCACATAGCGAGCTTGCATGAGGAATCATTTAATTGCTCATACAAATCAATGCAGTACATATGTACTGCACTGATCAAGGAGATATGCGCTCAATCAATAGCAGAGCCCGAGCAGCTATATAGGCCTAACAAAGGCCTCTAACTGCCATAACAACAGATCTGCTGCCTGCATTCGCATCGTAGGCAATAGATCGCAAACATTGCACCACCAATAACATGAAAAAAAAAAGGCATTTTAAATGCCTCTGTCAGTATTGACAGCAGCATCTAAATGGTTAATAGCCAACAGCGGAGATTGCTCTGCTCCGGGTATTAACAACAGCCCTCTGCTGTTGAAAACAGCCAGGTGCCGCTGGGTATGGAGCGGACTCAAGTCCCAAGCCCTCTCCATACTCTCTTAAGGGCCACATGATGTGTATTTACATCATGGGTCATTAAGGGGTCAAAACAATATCTTTAAAAGGGAGTCTTTCACCTAATCTGAGCGTTTTAGACCGCTCAGATCAGGTTATAGACTCTTTGACCCTCATTACAATCATACCTTTCTCTTGTGTGTCCCTTGTCCAGATAATGAAAATAACACACCTCCAGCCGACGGACGTCACGAGCGGCACCAGAGGACGGCGGGCTGGGAGCTGGCCCGCACCTGCGCACTGCTCTGCCCATTATGGGGAGAGGAACAGCTTTTCATATTGCGCATGCGCCGGCCAACTAAAGACAGCCGGCCAGCGCATGCGCAATATGAAAGGATGTTCCGCCAGCTGGAGGTGTGTTTTTCTGGGCACATCGCCCAGTAACGCCGCCCCTGGGCACCTTCAGAAGATCATTTGCATAAGTTTAATAAGTGTTATTTTCATTATCTGGACGAGGGACACAGAAGAGAAAGGTACGATTGTAATGAGGGTCAAAGAGTCTATAACCTGATCTGAGTGGTCTAAAACGCTCAGATTAGGTGAAAGACTCCCTTTAACAAAAATAGAGGCACAAAGGAAATGGTGGAAAATTGTGTGAAAATATTACTCCTAAATAACTGCAGTGTAAGGAATATCTTCAGTTTTATACATACCTTTGCAGTCTTCCCTTCTTTTCTGCAGGGGGGCATCAAGCTCTTATGGGCCCACCACCCTGAAGCTGAGCCTCACCCACTGCCCTTTCACGATACAAGAGTTCGTGTCACAGGGTTTTATCTTGTGTTCTTAGGACCTTCAGCATTGATAAAAAAATTTTTTTTAAAAAGTAAATAATATATATATACATTTGAATAGCGTATCCCTGTTTACAGTAGAAGAGCAGGGGTTCCTGTCAAAATGATAGAATAACATTAAAGTGCAGAAACTCCTTAGTGCAAAAGGTGTGCCAACTCTAGCTGGGCCTGTGGCCATCAGCACTGCAGCATAGTATAACTGTCAGTATATTATGACAGGTCGCCTGTGAGATCCACTGGCTTCTTGTTGCCATGGCAACCAGCCAGGTTCTGCCACCGATCTCGAGGTGCAGTGAGAATGCAGGACGTATGCATACGTCCAGTTGTGTGAACATTGCAGCTGCAAGGACATATGCATACGTCCTGAAGCGGGAAGGGGTTAAAGGGTTTTTCCCATCTCATTAAGTTATATATATCCACAGTATATGGGATACCAAGCAGATAGGTGGGAGTCTGACTGCTGGAACCCCTGCCGATCCTAAGAATGTAGACATGCATAGGGAATGGATGGAGTGGTGTACACGCAGGTGCAGTCCCCACTATTCACTCCAGGCACAATTATGTCCCATTCTCAGGATTGGTGGGGGCCACAGTGGTCAGACCCCCATCTGCTGCTTTAGCTTATAGAGCAGTGGTCTCCAAACCATGGAGCTCCAGATATTGCAAAACTACAACTCCCAGCATGCCTGGAGTGGACAGCCAACGGGAGTTGTAGTTTACTGAGGGCAGTGATGTGGCTGAATTCAGGAAAGCGCCCGCAGCTGCTGGCCAAGTGCATGTGCATAAGTACCCGAAGCTCCTAACATTAAGTAATTCTGAGAGCATCAGATCATTAGGATCTGTGGGTCACACACTTATGGAGGGGGATCTGTGGGTCACACACTTATGGAGGGGGATCTGTGGGTCACACACCTATGGAGGGGGATCTGTGGGTCACACACTTATGGAGGGGGATCTGTGGGTCACACACTTATGGAGGGGGATCTGTGGGTCACACACTTATGGAGGGGGATCTGTGGGTGACACACCGTTTATAGCATCTTATGCGATATGTGTCATCCACAGATCGACCCCATATCAGTGTCATACCGGGATCCCTCTCCCTATAAGGCCCCATTCACACATCCAAAATTTGCATAACGGAATAGCGGACCCATTCATTTCTATAGGGCAACACGACGTGCTGGCGGATACGGAAATGCGGACACGCAATTCCGTTCCCGAAAAAAATATGCTGACCCGCACATTGCCGCTGTTACGGATGTCTGAATGGAGCCTAACAGTGTCAGCCACAGAGTAGCACAGACCCCCCCCCCCCATAATCGTGTCATCTACAGATCTCCCTCCCTATAACAGTGTCATCTACAGATTCCCCCCCCCCCCGTAACAGTGTCATGACATCCACAGACCTCCGAACCCCATCCCTATAACACTATAAGAGTATCATCCACAGATCCCTCCCCCCTATAACAGTGTAATGACTCATGACATCCACAGACCACAGATCACCCTCCCACCGCTCCCATTTGAACATGATTTCTCTAAACGGTAAAGTAGTAAGCACTGTAATCATCCAGGCTGCACTGACATTAACTTTAAAGGGGTTCTGCACTTTCATTTAACTGATGATCTATACTCTGATAGATCATCAGCTTCTGATCGGCGGGGGTCAGACACCCGGCACCCCCGCCGATCAGCTGTTTGAGAAGGTACCTGCGCTCCAGGCCCAGCAGCACTGCGGACTTCTCACTGTTTACCGCCGGCCCACTGACGTCACGACTAGTATCAACTAGCCTGAGCGCGGCTAAGCTCTGTTCACTTGAATGGAGCTTAGCCGCGCCCTCGCTAGTTGATACTAGTCGTAACACGTGACATCACTGGGCTGGTAAACAGTGAGAAGGCTGCGGCGCTACTGGAGCGCCGGACCGGTGCCTTCTCAAGCAGCTGATCGGCGATTCGGCGGGGGTCCCAGGGGTCGGACCCCTGCCGATCAGATGCTGATGATCTATCCAGAGAACAGATCATCAGTTAAATGAAAGTGCAGAACCCCTTTAACTTTTAAATCAGGAAGATTCAGGGAATCGGGGCAGCCGCCAGCAAGCTTTCCTCTCAGACTCAGTCAGATCTAATCTGTCTAGTTAGAAATATAGAAAGAGACTTAGTCCACTAAGTCACTAGTAATTTGTACCTTATTATTAAGTTAACCCCTGACTCTGTGTCGTCCTGCTACAGACCTTCACCTGTTCACCACTAGGTCTCTCTGGTCTGGTCTTTGGTCAGTCAATCTCAGTCCAGTCTGTTAGGGTAGGGGGCCACGCCGACGCCACACTGTCTCATCTGTCTCTGTCTCTAGTCTGGGCCTGGCTGGCTTAAGCAGGTTAGACTACAGGCAGTGGGCGGGCTGCTCCCGGTGACGTCACGCGCCGTAGGAGGAGCAGGAGCGCAGCCCGCACTGCTGCCAGACGGCGGGCGACGCCAGTAATGAATTAATCTAATCACTCAGCACTCACAGTCAGCAGCTGAGCGGCGCCTGAGGCTCTGAGCTAGTCTCAACTAGCGGCAAGCTGAGCTGATGATTCAACACGTCAGATCCTGGGGGCGGGGCTGAGCCGAGGACGCGGCGCGGCGGCGAGAGTCAGTGAGACTAAATGAAGATGTTGCTTGTCCGGTTACGGTACACAGTTAGTGTGCACAGCAGCCCAGCAGGCATGACGCAGCAGCATATGTCACACAACAGACAGCAGAGACAACTAGTAGTACTAAAATGAATGGGGGCATTTTAGTTGGGGGGGCACATGGGGGGGCACAGCTTGATGTAGGGGGGGCCGTGGCCCCCTCTGGCCTCTCCCTGGCGACGCCACTGGTCTAGGGGACGGCCGCTCTGCTTTTGCACCCTGCTCCCTCTTCTGCTGTGCTGGTGGCTCTGTGCGACCACCGCATCTTCCTCCGAACTAAACAGGTCACTCGCATGACCTTGATTCCATGTGGGGTCGAGGACCTTATCGTCCTCCACATCATCTTCCACCCAGTCTTCACCCCTGCTCTTCTTTTCGGTCTGCACAATTTCGAAAGCCAAAGCAGTTGGCACCTGTGTTTCGTCATCATCCGAGACGTGCTGCGATGGTCCTC
Organism: Bufo bufo; assembly: GCF_905171765.1. Classification (NCBI taxonomy): domain Eukaryota; kingdom Metazoa; phylum Chordata; class Amphibia; order Anura; family Bufonidae; genus Bufo; species Bufo bufo. The sequence goes on from NC_053392.1 coordinate 238,785,070, forward strand.
CCATGTACTCATCCTGAAAGATAAGTGGTTGGGCATCGGTGCACTCAATCTCTTCCACTTCTGGGGCAGGGCTATCTGGATGACCCTGGGAAACCCTGCTAGCAGAGTCATCAAAAAGTAGAAGAGACTGCTGCATGACTTAGGGTTCAGACTGCTTGGCTGATTTGCAAGGGGGTGAGGTGAAAGATTGATGGACATCAGCTACAGGTGCTAACTCTGATCTTTCAGCAGGAGACTGGGTGGGAGACAATGTAAAGGAACTGGAGGCACTGTCAGCAACCCAATCTACTATCGCCTGTACTTGTTCTGGCCTCACCATTCGTAGAGCCGCATTAAGCCCGACCAAATACCGCTGAAGGTTCTGTCGCCTACTCGTACCTGAGGAAGGTGTTTCACTTGTGCATGTAGCTGGCACAGATCGACCACATCCTCTCCCTGCAACAGGAGCTCCACCTGCAGCACCATGACCGTGGCCACGTCCCTTATTTAAAGCTCTCCTCATATTTCTCAAATTTAGGATCCTGCCCAAAAGATCTTGCCCAAATAACAGAATAGAACAAAAGTATCTAATGCGTGTATCTCACAATGACAGATGCAGCAAAGGCTGCAAAATTAAGATTTTTGCCCAAAATGGGTGTTTTTTTTTTTATACCAGAATAGCATAGCAGTATCTAACGCTTGAATTTCACACATATTGATGCAGACAAGGCCGCAAATTAAGTATTTTGTCCAAAATGGGTGTTTTTTTAATACCAGAATAGCACAGCAGTATCTAAAGCGTGTATCTCACATGTACAGATGCAGACAAGGCCGCAAATTAAGTAATTTACCCAAAATGGGTGTTTTTTAAAACCCAGAAAATTATAGAAGTATTTTAAGCTTGTTTTTAACAATCACAGATGCAGCAAAGGCTGCAATATTAAGTACTTTGCGCCAAAATGGGTGTTTTTTTTAATAACAGAATATGACAGCAGTATATAAAGCTTGAATTTCACACGTACAGATGCAGCAAAGTCTGTAAAATTGAATATTTTGCCCAAAAAGGGTGTTTTTTAAAACCCAGAAAATTATAGCTGTATTTTTAGCTTAAATTCCACGCTGACAAATGCTGCAAAGGCACCAGATGTAGGATATTGGTAAAAATGGGTGTTTTATTAAACCTAGATTATTATTGCAGTATTTCAAGCTTAGATTTGAATGTCACAAAAGCACATATGCTGTGCTGGTGCACTGAGCTTGCATAAAATGGCCACCGCCGCCCACCTAACTAACAGATGGATAAAAGTTATCTTTCTCTGTCACTGGGCTCAGGGCAGGGTAAAAAGATTGTGCACTGCACTCACAAAACTAAATCTTGGTAGATCGCTGAGTTAACAAGCACTTCTGATTAAATATTCTTTCCTATTCTCTCCCTCACAGCAGCAGCATCCTCTCCCTACACTAGTAACAACAGAGTGACGTGCAGCACTACGTGACTCCAGCTTATATAGACCCTGGGTCACATGCTGCACTGGCCAATCACAGCCATGCCATTAGTAGGCATGGCTGTGATGGCTTCTAAGGGCACAGAGTTAAACTCTTGTTGATTGGCTGCTCTGCAGACTTTCAAAAAGAGCCATAAAATAGCCGAACACCGAACCTGAACTTTTACTGAAATGTTCGGGTTCGGGTTCGGGGTCCAAAAATCCTAAAGTTCGGTACAAACTTTACAGTTCGGGTTCGCTCAACCCTAGAGATGAGCGAATTGAAGTTGACGAAGTGGAATTCGATCCGAATTTCAGGAATTATTAGATTCGAATTTCCTCACACTTCTTGTTAACAAAACTAATTTTTTCCTAAAACGGCTGCTGCACATGTTAGGACATGGAGCAAGGAACTCTGGGAATGAGGGATAACCCACAATGCCATGCATGCAGCCAATCAGCAGCCAGCCAAACATGTGATGTCACAGCCCTATAAATGGCCTCTTCCTTCTTGGATTCAGCCATTTTCCATTGGACTTAGTGCAGGGAGAGACGTCAGCAGGAGCTGGGGAAAGTGCTAGGAAATATTTGAAAACTTTTATTTTGCTGAATAGAAGTTCAGGGAAAGAGCATTAGGAGTGTAGGGAAAGGATAGGGAGGAACTATTCCACAGTATTAAAGCAGAACAGGGTTCAATAGGGGTGTTTAGAGCCTGGATAATAGGAACAATCCTATTACACGTTGCTGCACTGACTGCGGATCCAAAATTGCCATTATATTGCTGCTCATTTCAGGTTTACAATACTTATGTAATTCCAGCAAACTGTTCTTGTTATTGGGGTCTTATTAGCCCTTGTGTGGTGCAGTTATATTTATGTTCTAAAACCTTTTTTGTCGTGTATTAGTGGGGGGGAAAAAAGGGGCTTATTAGCTGTTGTGTGTTGAAATGAAAAAATTACAGCCCTTTTTGGCGTGTATTAGAGGCAAAAAAAAAAAACTTTATTTGCCGTTCACGGCTGCAGTTATATGTTCTAAAGCCTTTTTTTTGGCGCGTATTAGTGGGTAAAAAGAAAAAAAGAGCTTATTAGCCATTGTGTGATGAAGTGAGAAAATTAAAGCTCTTTTTGGTGTGTATTAGTGTGCAAAAAAACTATATTGGCCATTCACAGCCGCAGTTATATGTTCTAAAGCCTTTTTTTGGTGTGTATTAGTGGGGGGGGGGGGAAGGGGCTTATTAGCTGTTGTGTGGTGAAGTGAGAAAATTACAGCCCTTTTTGGCGTGTGTTAGTGGGGAAAAAAGGGGGCTTATTAGCTGTTGTGCGGTAAAGTGAGAAAATTACAGCCCTTTTTGGGATATATAAATTTTCTTTTTATTTACTTATTTGATCTAACAGTATGTCAGACAGAGAAGTGACAGACACTGCACAGGGGAGGGGCAGAGGCATGAATGTTTCTGGCACAGGTCGCAGCATAGTAAGGGGGAGTGGCAGCAGGGGTCACATTTAGAGGCCTGAGCTCCCAGTGTCAGCTAGCGGTGGTGTCTTGACCATCAACCCAGTGGTTCTTGAATGGTTGACTCGATCTTCGACTTCGTCACAAGTGACATCAGACACCTCCAGCCAAGAGTTGGTGGGTTTGTCAGACTCAACCCTTAATTGTCATGGCACGAGAGCAGGCCCTGTGCCCTCACCTGTCCTCAACCTGCCTCTGTCCTTTTCTGTTCCCTCAGCCAGAGAAGTATTATATGCTGTGGGCTCAGCTCCACTATACAGCGAGGAAGAGCTCCTAAAGGACGGTCAGCAGCTACTGGCCAGCCAAGATCCGGAGGAGGCATCCGCTGCTTCCTCTGCTAGGCGGGCAAGTAGTGATGAGGAGAGTGGCGTGGGAGCTGGTGTTGCGAGCGGTCAGGCTCTTGGCTCAGAGGCCCTTGAGGAGGACATCAGTGACGTGCAGACAGTACTCGATGATGATGTAGCCGATCACAATTGGGAGCTGAGTGACGAAGGGGCTTCATCATCATCGGGTGGCAGCCTGCGTGTGAGGCAGAGGCTGAGCCGGCAAGTCGCTAGCGTGGCTGGGAGTCAGCAGGGTGGCAGCAGTGGGAGGTCGGGAGCCAAACGTGCCCGGGGTAGAATACCCACTTTGCAGGAGCCTATTGGCCCGGAAACAGTGGCGTAAGTATCAAGGAAGCAGCTGCTTCGGAGCCCGGCAGCATGACAGTTTCTTCTTGGTGTCTTATGATGTGATCATTCATCTTACTAATAAAGTTTTTCAGGCTGGGCCTCTTCACAGCCGCAGCGGCACCGCCCGCCCTGATTTTACTGCCTGCCTGCCAATATAGGAATCAGGCTGGTACAAGCCGGCAGCGCGCAGGCTGTATTAGACCCGCCCACAGTACTGACATCACTGAGGGAGCGGCTGCGGCAGGCGGGACAAACATTGTGACAGCCAGGAGCAGCAGCACCACAGTGCAGATCGGTGACCGGTCACTGGGCTGCCCTGGCAAGGTATGTGACAACAGGATGGGGCCATGTGGTAGGCAGGCACTATAGATGGTGGGCATGTGGCAGTGGCAGGCACTATAGATAGGGGCATGTGGCAGTGGCAGGCACTATAGATGGGGGGCATGTGGCAGGCACTGTAGATGGTGGTCATGTGGAAGGCACTGTAGATGGGGGCATGTGACAGTCACGCCGCACTATAGATGGTGGTCATGTGGCAGGCACTATAGATGGTGTTCTTGTGACAGGCACTATAGATGGTGGGCATGAGGCAGGCACTATAAAAGGTGGAGCATGTGGCAGGGGGAATGTGGCAGGCACTTTATATGGGGGCATGTGACAGGCACTGTAGATGGGAGCATGTGACAGGCACTATAGAGATGGTGGTCATGTGGAAGGCAGTGTAGATGGGCAGTATATTTCATTTCAGTTTATTTCAGAAGACTTAAACGGCTTCTGTCACCCCACTAAAGTCTGGTGGCATACTTGGAATGCATCTTGAAGATCCGCTGGACTATTGGGCAGCCAAACTGGATTTATGGCCTCAAATGGCCGAGTTTGCTCTGGAAAAGCTGTCCTCCCCGGCCAGTAGTGTGGCATCAGAGCGGGTGTTACCCCATGGAGAACTCGCCTGTTCAACTCAAAATTTGGAGAGACTGACCTTTGTCAAGATAAATCAGGCGTGGATCAGCCAGGAATTCCACCCACCAATGCCTGATGTATCAAATTAGATCATCCATGCTGCCTCACCCAAACCTTGACAAAAGAGACCGGTTTCTTATGGCTACCTGCCTCACCTACTTTTCTGATGCTGCCACCCGCCTGATGCCACACATCTGATGCCAAGTGCTCCTCCTTACACCCACCATTGTCAGCAGGTACTGTTAGTACCACCCACCTCCCCACTATGTCACCGGATCACTCTGTGGTTTCCTGATGCTGCTGCTGCCACCTCCACACTATGTCACCTTGCCACTCTGTGGTCTCCTGATGCTGCTGCTTCCTCCACACTATGTTACCTTGCTACTCTGTGGTCTTCTGATGCTGCTGCTACCTCAAAACTATGTCACCTTGCCACTCTGTGGCCTCCTTATGCTGCTGCTGCCACCTCCACACTCTGTCATTGTGCCACTCAGTGGTCTCATGATGCTGCTACCACCTCCACACTATGTCACCTTGCCACTCTGCGGTCTCCTGATGCTGCTTCTACCTCAACACTATGTCACCTTGCCATTCTGTGGCGTCCTAATTCTGCTGCTGCTACCTCCACACTATGTCACCTTGCCACTCTGTGGTCTCCTGATGCTGCTGTTACCTCAACATTATGTCCACTTTCCACTCTGTGGCCTCTTTATGCTGCTGCCGCCACCTCTACACTCTGTCATTGTGCCACTCTGTGGTCTCCTGCTGCTGCTTCCTCCACACTATGTCACCTTGCCACTCTGTGGTCTCCTGATGCTGCTGTTACCTCAACATTTATGTCTACTTTCCACTCTGTGGCCTCTTCAGGCTGCTGCTGCCACCTCTACACTCTGTCATTGTGTCACTCTGTGGTCTCCTAATACTGCTGCTACCTCCACACTATGCCACCTTGTCGCTCTGTGGTCTCCTGATGCTGCTGCCACCTCCACACTGTCACCTTGCCACTCTGTGGTCTCCTGATGTTGTTGCCACCTCCACACTATGTCATTGGGCCACTCTGTGGACCTTTTTATGCTGTTCCCACCCTCCCCACTTTATGACTGGGCCAATACTTTGTATTTTTTGGCCTGGTTGATATCATCATTTATTCAACCCTTCTTATGATCTGTCATAAGGAAGGAAAAATGAGACACACAATAGATTCTGTCTGTGTAGCAGCTGTAAAGCCTGTATGGTTACATCAGAATTGGCTTATGATTTGGTAGCCAAAAGCAGGAGTGTGTACAAAACACAGAAGACATGCAAATATTCCATTCATGTGACATCTCTGTTTTGGATCCACTCCTGTTTTTTTTTTTTTTTTTGCATTAGCAATACTGATGGATTACTGACCAAATGCTGACCGAGTGAAGGCGGATGCTCAAAGGACAGGATCCATTATTTGTGGGTTATTGTTCTGAAGAATCAGAGGAAGGTCAAAATAATCAGTGACGTCAACACAAACTTACTGCTAACACCCTCTCCACTCTGTCAGGGGGTTCTACTTGTGTAATCATTTAATAGAACACGTTCTGTTGACATCTATGTGGAATCAGCTGACGACGGTGTAAAAGATGTGCGCTCCTTCACGCTATAGTAGGATCTTGGGCCTCTGCACATTTATTTATACCTGACGCTAACATCGACCTGTAAGGCTCAGTTCACAAGAGCGACGCCTGTCATTTGCGTGTCATACTGAATCACAGTATTGTTTCACTACTACAGCAGACTCACTATGCGTGTTGCTTCAAGGCACAGTGTTCTACACCACTATAAAGGTTCTCTGCAGCCAGGAAATAGCTATTTTTTAACGCGATTCACCACAAATTAATTCGGATCTAATAGAATCTTTTTGGAAAATTTGGCGAATCGCCCAAATCAAGTTTTTTTTTTAATTTGCTCATCTCTAGTCTTGATGACCGGATGCTGCTATGTGCTGTGATCAGTAGAGCTATGGCCAAAAGCAGGACGGCTGTGGTGGAAGCCAGGATTTGGGCAGATGGAAAGGAAGCATCAGGTTTTTATTTTCTAAGTTTCCAGCCTCCCCTTATGGGTTAAGGACAGCATTTTGATTATTTTTGCAGCTGCTCTGTAATAAGTGAACATCCACATATAATAATTTATCACTTAGAAAGATCACTTTCATGAGCATGATATACACTTGCCAAGGAAGTACTGAAATTAAAGTCAAATGATGGCAAATCTAATAAAACAGATCACGTGAATATTCAACTTCATAGCAAACAGACATAAAAAAGAAATACTACTCCTTTCTTTTGAAAATATGAAAGAAATGGACATAAAAAAAAGTTAAAATAATGACACTTTAGTCTGCATTTAAATGAGCACATGAAAAACTATATATACAATAATGAACATTGTAAATCTTATGATGTACAATCAACCACAGAAGGCAACCAATAAATATATGAGCAATGTGTCATGCTGAAACTGGAAATCCAATAACCAAGGACCTCTCTAGAGTGCTCAGGCCTTGAGTGGCCATCTGTACATGAATATTTTTTTATGGTTTTGTCTCTGTCAGACAGCTTTCCCTGCGTGTTGTAAATAAACACTATAAAATATCTGTTCTGTGTGGAGTATATTAAACAGAACTTGCAGTAGGCTCATACAGTTACATTTCTGAAGGATAGAGTAGAGTACTCTTTAAGTAATGAGAAAAGGGGTTTTCTAGTCTGCATCAACATCTTTTAAAATAATCATTTATAAAGGTAGCTATAATTTTGTAATATATTTATTTTACCTTTATTATGCCAGTCTAACATTCTGGGCTGTGATCACATGATGTAGCTTGTTCTTATTTCCTGTGATGTTATGTCCATACAGGGAAAGTGATTGGAGAATGTCTTTATAACTAGCTGGGTGGGAGGAGCTATAAACTGCCCGGTTGCCACCATTTTACTGTGAATTTAGTGCAGGGAGAGACGTGACAGGCGCTAGGAACAGTGATTAAGAAAGCCTTCACGTATTTGGCTTTACAATTTATGTAATAGATAAGGAATTCCATTAGGCCTTGGTTCTGTTATTGGGGTGAAATAGTGCTCTACTTTTTAACATATTTGGTTTTACACCTTATGTTATAGATAAAGAATTTCATTAGGCCTTGATTCTATAATTGGGTAAAATAGCGCTCTATTTTTTAACATATATGGTTTTACACCCTGTGTTATAGATAAGGAATTCCATCAGGCCTTGATTCTGTAATTGGGGTGAAATAACATTCTAATACTACTTTTCAGGGAGAATGAGCTTATTGAGAACAGTTAGCAGCTACTGCCCAGCCAAGATTTGGAAGAGAGATCAGCTGCTTCCTCCTGTAGGCAGGGAAGTTGCAACGATGAGAGTTGCGTGGGAGCAGGGGTTGCGAGCGGTCAGGCACATGGCCATGAGACTGGTGAGGGTGACATCAGCGTCGTTCAGACAGTAGTGGATGATCAATGGAACTGGGTGAAGAGGGGGCTTTATCATCAGAGGGTGAGGGTGGCAGCTTGCACATGACATAGCAGCTGAGCCAGCAGGGTGCAAGCGTGGCTGCGAGCCAGCAGGGTGGCTGCAGTAGGAGATCTGAAGTCAAACGTACCCTTGGTAGACAGTCTGCTACTCAGGAGCCTACCTGTCCAGAAACAACTAGTGCGCATGGGTTCGTAGAGGCATGAGCAGGCAGTCAGCACACAGTGGTGGGGGTAAAATGCAATTTTCACCAGTGTGGGAATTTTTCATCAAGTCGCCGGAGGACATCAGCGTGGCCATATATAGAATCTGTGGGCAGAAGGTGAAGCATGGTCAGGGTGCTGGTACTACAGACCCTCCCTGTCCATGTGATTAACCCTGGACCTTTCAGAGAACTGATAGCTTGTGCCCAGCCAAGCCGTCATTACTTCTCCAAAAAGGCTATTCCAGCCCTGTACACGTATGTTGAGCAGAAGGCGGGCCAGTCCCTGATCCTGTCAGTCTGGTAAACTTCATGGCAGTGCCGAAATGTGAAGCTATAACTATAGTCAAGAACAATATATGTCCTTTATGGCCCACAGGGTAAATGTGGTTCCTGCCCAGCCACACCAGCAACTTGGCCAGGTGAGGGCAATGCCGCCTCAGAGTTCTTAAGCTGTGATTCCTGCACCAATGTCCTTCTCTGCATCCTCATCCTCAACCTTGTCCTCAGCCTCCACTGTAGGAACATTTCGGAGTGGTCCTCCAGCATACCACCTATGCAGAACATGGCGGTGTCACACTGTTCTGCACCTGGTTTGGCCAGGGTGAATGGAGTCACACCTGGGAGGAACTGCTCTGCGTCCTTCAAGAGGAAAACTAATCCTGGCTGTCTCATCACCAACTGAAGATCTGAACTGTGGTCACCAATAACGGGAAGAACATTGTGTCAGCTCTGGATCAATAAGGGATGACCCATGCGCCCTGCATGGTGCATGTCTTTAATCTGGTTGTAAAGCGGTTTATGAAGTCTTCCACCCAACTGCAAGACTTCTTGAAAATGGCCATAAAACTGTCTATGCACTTCAGCCACTCTTACACTGCAAAACACGCCCTTCTTGAGCTGCAAAGGCAGAATAGCATTCCCCAACATAGCCTGATATGCAATGTTTCCATACATTGGAAATCCACCCTCCAAATGTTGGACCGACTATATGAGCAGAGAAAGCTATAAGCGATTTACTGATGATGCAGGCGGTCAAGAGTATTCCCCTGTGTAACTGTAGTGCCCTAGAGCAGGAAGTACTTTGACATTTGGACATTTGTGGACATTTGCCTATATCCCCTATGCAAAGGGATTAACTTATACTGTTTAATACTGTGTACCTGCATTTTATATGTTGTTACATATATCCTGTTCATTATCACTCTATTTACATGGCTCTGTGGAAAGGGTTAATGAATAATGAGAGACTGTTAGGGCTTTGATTGAGAAGCTGGTTATTTTCCAAAGCTGCCATAGGGTTTAAAGAATACCATGTTTTGGAGGGAAAAACCCAAACTTATTTACCACACTGATTTGGAGCGAAAAACCCAGACATATTAACCACCAAAAACAGACAGCCTGACCTTTTAAATGTCTGGTTTTAGCTCTGTTGTTATGTCTGAAAACTTGTATTTGTCTGGAAAACCTGCTGTGTCATTGCCATTGACTATCACTGAAGCTTTAATTTAAAGAGGACCTATCACCAGAATAAAACATCTAAACTAACTATACAGACATGTAGAGCGGCGCCCAGGGATCCCCCTGCACTTACTGTTATAGCTGGGCGCCGCGCCGTTCTCCCGGTATAGCCTCCGGTATCTTCATAGTTAGGCTCCACCCAGGGGAACCTCCAGGCGTCTCATTCTCCCATGCTGTGGCGCTGGCCAATCGCAGCGCTCAGCTCATAGCCTGAGAGAAAAAAAACCCTCTCAGGCTATGAGCTGAGCGCTGCGATTGGCCAGCGCTACAGCATAGGAGAAAGAGACGCCGTCAGGTTCCCCTGGGTGGAGCCTAACTATGAAGATACCGGAGGCTATACCGGGCGAACGGAGCGGCGCCCAGGGATAACAGTAAGTGCAGGGAGATCCCTGGACACCGCTCTACATATCTGTATAGTTAGTTTAGATGTTTTATTCTGGTGAAAGGTCCTCTTTAAGTCTCTACCAGACGGGACCTGAAACAATGTATCTGTTTGTGCTGAGTTTCTCTACTCCACCCCTCCCACTAGAAGGTTCTAGTCTAACAAAAACGGTATATAAGGAAAGGAGAGCAGTCAGAGCCCCTAGTGTGCTGCAGTTAGGGACCAGTGCTTTGAGGGGAGACTCATGCAGCCTGCATGAGTGACTAGGAGAAGATGCTGTGCTGGGGCGCTGAGCCACAGACCATGGTTCACTAGCCCTGCAACCAAGGAGCCAACAGGACTACTGAGCTACAAACCGTGGGGCCTTGACCAGGATGCCAGCCTTCTGAGAGAGAGAGAGGGACAGCTAGCTCAGGCCTTTCCTCGGCATCAAACCCTTCTTCTGCCAGGGAGGAGACTCTGCCAGACTACTGAGTGACCAAAAGAAGACGCTGAGACGGGGATATTCTGCTACAGACCCTGGATCAGCATCCTTTTGACCAGGATTCCAGCCTTCTGAAGAGAAAGAGGGACAGCTAGCTCAGGCCTTTCCTCAGCATCAAACCCTTGTTCTGCCAATGAGGAGACTGAAGAAGCCAGCCCAATGCCTCACCTGAATTGTTTTGTAACTGAATTCCTCCAATAAAGAATAACACTGGTTTACTGCAGACCCTGACTCTCTGGACTTATTTCCCATTGGGGTGCACCAAGCCTTACCATCCCTTCCGGAGAGCAGCAACACATGGTGACACCTCGACGGTGTCCGGGGGACCCAGCGTAGCGTTGGGGCCACCTCAAACCCGGCCACTGCATAACTTCAGCGTTAGCCAGTGGCAGCTAATGTGTGACACCTACAGTGTGCTCAGGCCCTTTGATGAGTCCACTTTATTTGTCAGTCGCCAGAACTAGGAGATGAATCCTGTCATTCCACTCTTTCACATCCCAGAGCAAATGCTGATAAATCTGGCTGGTCAGGGAAGGGACGTGGTACCTACATCTCACTGCCACCTGAGGAAATTCACACAAGCAATGTATACAGAAGTGGGTGGTTTATCTGCACAAGGGAAAAGAGAAGATCAGGAGGTGCTGGAGGGCAATGAGGAAGACCAGGCAGATGAACTTGATGCACCAAGGCATTATGCAGTGGAGATGGAGGCAGAGAGTCCCTCAGAGTCCCTTGCGCAAATAGCCAGATGCATGGTGAGTTCAGGGCCGTCTTTAACGCGGGGCAAAAGGGGCAGCTGCCCCAAGCCCAGTTGCTCCTGGGGTGCCCAAGGCAGCTGCCTCTTGAGCCTCGCTGGCCACTGCCCACAAATTCAATGACATTGTTTAATAGCATTCTTTAATACAGAATGCTAAGTAAAATGTCCATTGAGGGTTCAAAAATAATAAAATTGTTACTTACCTCATCCGCTTGATCGCGCAGCCATTATTGTCTTCTTTCTTCTTCTTGCAGGACCTGCAAAAGGACCTTCAATGACGTCATCGCACTCAATACGTGGTGAACACGCTGATGTCAGCGCAGGTCCTGCTGAATGAAGATAGAAGGATCTTGTATCTTCATTCAGCAGGACCTACACTGACGTCACCGCGCTCACCACGTGGTGAGCACAATGGCATCATCGAAGGTCCTGCAAGAAGAAGAAAGAAGACGATAACAGCTGCGCGATCAAGCGGAGGTGAGTAATTTATTATATATTTTTTAATACCATTGATTAACTGCCTAAATAAATAGAATGCTTAAAATGCCATTTTATTAAATACTACTTATTAAAAACTTGTAGCTCTCGACTAGATTTACAAAAACAAGCTCAATGTGAGAGGGCGGTGTTTGTCCACAAATTATAAGGACACAGCAACCAAATGGTATTTTAAGCGTTCTATTTATTCAGGCAGTTAAACAATAGTATAGAATTTCGTATAACGCAAATTTAGTCATCAAATATAAGTTAATCCTTATTATTTTTTAACCCTCAATGGACATTTTACTTAGCATTCTGTATTAAAAAATGCTATTATTTTCCATTATAACATGTTATGATGGAAAATAATAAAATCTACAGAACACTGAACCCGAACTTCAGTAAAGTCCGGGTTTGGGTCTGGGTACCAACATTCAGTTTTTTTGACTGAAATTGCGTGCGCGTTGTGTTGTGTTGGTGGAGGGCGTGATTGCATGCTAGGTGTGGAAAAGCGGGATCCAGGGTTGCCAAGTAAATTCTTGCCCAGGGTCCCGATTAATATTAAAGACGGCCATGGCTGAGTTTCTTGCGTAATGATAGCCATTCGGCAGATGAATGACATACTGGCTCTCCACCATGTTATATCTTCGATACTGATCCAAAATGGAGCCTTTTTTCTACCTGCTGAGAGACAGAATAACCAACTCAACTGCTATCGATTTATCCTATGTAGGTCAGTTGGTCACTGTTATATGCACCATCGCCCATCCTCACGAAGGTCTGATAGGGGGGGGGCCCTCTGAGTTCACGCTCCACTGCCATGACTGCTGGAGGGGTAGGGGGCCAGGAAGCAGCACCAACTCCATCAGCAGCAACCTATGTCTGGATCTCTAATGACCACTTTTCTTCACCCGCCTACTGAAGAAACCACCCAGCAGCAGCACATGGAGAAGAACCTGAACCAGCAGGTGGTGGCATACTTAGACTGCACCCTGCCACCCCAGATTCAAGATCCCCTGAACTACTGGGCAGCCAAACTTGATTTGTGGTCGCAACTGGCCAAGTTTGCCCTAGATAAGCTCCCCTGCTCTGTCACTACTTGTATCAGCGTGTAACAGAACTGGTTCTCTAGCAATCTATGTGGAGTCAGCAAATGGTGTAAAAGGAGTGCACCCTTTCACTCTATAGTAGAATCTTGTTCCGCTGCACGGTTAAGTACATTTTACCTGAAGCTAACATTGACCTGTATGGCTGAGTTCACACTTCAGTTATTTGCTCAGTTTTGGGCCAGGTACCGACCAAATAAGTGAGTGTGAACTGATTCTGTCATAGTCTGTCATACTGATGCATGGTAAATATTCCACTACAACATTGAACTAGCTATGCATGTTTCTGCAATGCACAGTGTTGTACACCAATATACAGGCTCTCTGCAGCTTTAAAATAGCTGATTTTAAAGAGGACCTTTCATCAGAATCAAGTATGTAAACTGAATATACAGACGTGTAGAACGGCGCCCAGGGATCCCCCTGCACTTACTATTATCCCCCCGGGCGCCGCTCCGTTTCTCCGGTTATAGCCTCCGGTTAAAGTCATAGTTAGGCTCCACCCAGTTGAGCCTGCCGGCGTCTCTTTCTCCTATGCTGTAGACGCTGGCCAATCGCAGCGCTCAGCTCATAGCATGGCTAAGAGCTGAGCGCTGCGATTGGCCAGCGCTACAGCATAGGAGAAAGAGACGCCGGCAGGCTCAACTGGGTGGAGCCTAACTATGACTATACCGGAGGCTATAACCGGAGAACGGAGCCGCGCCCGGGGATAATAGTAAGTGCAGGGGGATCCCTGGGCGCCGCTCTACACGTCTGTATATTCAGTTTACATACTTGATTCTGATGAAAGGTCCTCTTTAAATGTGCTTCGTCACAAATTGATTCAGATCAAATCGATTTTTGGGGGAAGATTTGCAGGAGCTTCCAAATCGATTTTTTTTTAAACTTCGCTCATCTCTAGTAACTGTGAATATAGTCAGATACATCTGCTGGCCTCTGTCATTGTTGGAGGATAAGGGTTGGAGGAAGTCATTATTATTATTAACCAAATGGCTCAATAATTTTTCTATTTCATGTAATACTCCAGTGGACCTGTCATGAGATAAGCGAATCGAAGTTGACAGTGGAATTCAATCCGAATTTCAGGAAAAATTTGATTCACCTCGAAGTCGAATTTCCTCGCTCTTTGTGGTTACGAATCGCAATTTTAATAAAAATGGTTGTTGTACATGTTAGAACAAGGACGTAAGAAGTCTGGGAACAAGGGATCACCCACAATGCCATGCATGCAGCCAGACAGCCAATCAGCAGCTAGCCAGCCCCTGTGTTGTCACAGCTTTATCATCCTGCTTAGTCTCCACCATTTTACTATGAACTTAGTGCAGGGAGAGATGTTACAGGCACTATGGACAGTATTTAGAAAATACTTTATTCATAAGTAAAAAACCTTTTGAGCAGTGCAGGGAAAGGTTATTCATAGTGTAGAAAAAGGATAGGTAGGCATTATCTACACTGTAGGGAGAGAGCATGGACCAATAAGAGAGTGTAAAGTCTGGGTAATAGGAGATTGTTCTATACCCTTGCTGCACTAATTGGGGTTACTAAAAGTGATCTATTACTACAGATTTTAGGTTGTTTGCATTCTTTGATACATCAGTAATTCCAGAAATTAGTGATGGACGAACATCGGCCGCAGGGGCGGACTGACAACTCATGGGGCCCCCCCAGCAATAGGAGATTATGGGGCCCCTGTGTCTCCGCCCATATTGAACCACACCCACACACAGCCACACACACATATCGCGCCGCCCACATTTCGTACACTTGTTACAGAATTTCTCTTCACTACAGTATGTTCACTATAAATGTTTAGTAATTTAATAAAATATATATAAATACTTACATTAAATAAAGTGCCACAAATCAATTGTACATTTCCAAAATGAAGGTATTAATAAATTAACAAAATGTAACAGGTGTAACAAATGTCTTCTTAGCTGAACATTTCAATAAGATAAATAACATACAAAATATTGAATATGAAAATTTACATCACAGAAAATACCGCTAATCTCTTCCTATTACCTAAATGAGAGCATCAATTTCAACACATTACAGTGCATCTTAAAAAAAGAAAAAAGTGCATCTTAAAAAAAGTGCATCGTAAAAAAAAACACTGTAAAAATTGTAAACATTTGGATGGTTGACAGTATATTTTAGAGCAAATCCCGCACAGAATGTTAGGAAACAAATGTCTGTAATTTTACAGACATTTGTTTCCTAATATTCTGTGCAGGACTTGCTCTAAAATATACTAAGCTAAATAAAAACAAAACAGTTTTTTATTTTAAACTCACTCAGTAAAAGTAAACACATTTTAACAAATAGGAAGCTCTGACCTACATGTTACAAAAGCAGTAAAGAGCTAAGTTCAGGTGACGTCTTAGGGCTCTTTCACACCTGCGTTATTGTCTTCCGGCATAGAGTTCCGTCGTCGGGGCTCTATGCCGGAAGAATCCTGATCAGGATTATCCTAATGCATTCTGAATGGAGAGAAATCTGTTCAGGATGCATCAGGATGTCTTCAGTTCCGGAACGGAACGTTTTTTGGCCGGAGAAAATACCGCAGCATGCTGCGCTTTTTGCTCCGGCCAAAAATCCGGAACATTGCCGCAAGGCCGGATCCGGGAATTAATGCCCATTGGAAGGCATTGATCCGGATCCGGCCTTAAGCTAAACGTCGTTTCGGCGCATTGCCGAAGCCGACATTTAGCTTTATCTGAATGGTTACCATGGCTGCCGGGACGCTAAAGTCCTGGCAGCCATGGTAAAGTGCAGTGGGGAGCGGGGAGCAGTATACTTACCGTCCGTGCGGCTCCCCGGGCGCTCCAGAGTGACGTCAGGGCGCCCCAAGCGCATGGATCACGTGATTGAGTGGGCCTATGCTCTTTGATCAAACTCTATACTAATGCCTCCTAATAGTGCATAGCAATAGATTGATAATAGTGCTGCATAGCCACGTTGTATCATGCTGAAATGTTAAACAGTTGTTATATCAAAAGCATAGTATTGAGGATGTGCGATTTAGATTCTCTCTCATATTGAACATACTGCTTCTGAAATAACATGCATTTTGTCTGAAGAGGCCAGTATTTCCTCAAACCGATTGGGATCAAAGCAAGTAATTTGCTTGTAAAGTTCTCCATGAGTGGAAAATCTTGACTTCATACTCTCTATAACAGTGTCAACGATAACAAGTTGCCGACTGCAAAACTCCAGCAAAATCTCAACATATTTTATTCAAACGATTTACAGCATCATCCACCATTGTCCATGCCTGGATGAAATCAAGGCCTGTTGATTTCAAATAATCAGATACAGGGGTAGTAATGTCAAAAATACGAACAAAGGTAAAAGCTACCAGGATGGTCTCAAATTTGCAGAGGTTTTCACCTAATTTCAGAGCTTCGTGGCGAACAGAGGTTCGAAAATTGGGGGATTCGCTTACTTGTTTCAAGATAATTAAGAGATCAGAGCATAACTCTTTGGAATGATTGTCAAAGCTTCCAAATAACTTTCGAAGTGCTCGAGCTCTGCTTGACCACCTTGTTCTGCCAATATGTTCCAGCTTTTTAAGCTTAGAGCTGCCATTATTTTTTTTTCCATATGGTCTTCCCAGAGTTTCATCCTTTTGTATGATTCATCGAAAAATGTTGATAGGGAGCTAAGGAGCCCAAAGAGACTGACTGCTGGAACACACACAGTACTTGCATCACCAATAACTAAGTTAAGTTGAAAGAAGAAGATCGGACCAAATTAAACGGCGCTGATGCAGAAGAAAGACTCCGTGTTGAGATGTTACCATATAGGTAATCTTTTATTCAAAAGTCTACGCGTTTCAGGGGCGGACTGCCCCCTTCATCAGGACAATAAAAATTATTAGGATAAAACATGTGTTCTGGTGTGCTTTACTAAATAAACTCTGTTTGGGCGCGATGTGCAGTGACATGGGGGCGTGAGGGGGGCGGGTTTGTGGGCGTGGAGGAGTCTGGTGTTGCTAAGCTACTGTGACCTCCCTTACGGCCGGTATTGGTGTTCTCAAGGCAGTGGGTAGGGGAGATTAGCATAAAGGGCGGGGATAGGGCAGGTTCCAGAGCGGGGGGAGGATGTCTGTGGTGTCGGAGCACTGAACATTAAACGCTGATTATAGGCAGAGATGTTTGCCGATAAGCGGGAGGTGCCGACCAGAGGCATTATGTGCCGATCAGAGGCATTATGGTCCCTCTTCCGATCCGCTGGCCGATAGTGTAGTAACTGCCGGACAGACGGATTGGTAGGCGGGACATGGGAGGAGTTCTGGCTAGTGGCAAGGGAGGAGCCAGGTTGCCTGGTGTGTGGTACGCTAGCTCTCGTTGCTATGCCCTTATGTGACGTATAAGGGGCGTAGAGGCTGGGAGTGACGTACAGGGGGCGGTGTTCATAGCCCCGATCACATGACAGTGTCCTTCCATTGTGTTTATAGCATTAGTGACCGGTATGCTTGGCTACGGGGGTAAGGTATGCAGGCGATGTGGAGGATAGAAATGAAGAGGGGTATCTGTGCGCTTATAAAATATAGTAAAAGATAAAGGGTAAAAAATGCAGATATATATATATAGATATATAATAAAAGGAAATTTGGAAAGACATATATAAAAGGTATCCCCTATATACATGTATACACATACAGGGAGTGCAAAATTATTAGGCAAGTTGTATTTTTGAGGATTCATTTTATTATTGAACAACAACCATGTTCTCAATGAACCCAAAAAACTCATTAATATCAAAGCTGAATATTTTTGGAAGTAGTTTTTAGTTTGTTTTTAGTTTTAGCTATTTTAGGGGGATATCTGTGTGTGCAGGTGACTATTACTGTGCATAATTATTAGGCAACTTAACAAAAAACAAATATATACCCATTTCAATTATTTATTTTTACCAGTGAAACCAATATAACATCTCAACATTCACAAATATACATTTCTGACATTCAAAAACAAAAACAAATCAGTGACCAATATAGCCACCTTTCTTTGCAAGGACACTCAAAAGCCTGCCATCCATGGATTCTGTCAGTCTTTTGATCTGTTCACCATCAACATTGCGTGCAGCAGCAACCACAGCCTCCCAGACACTGTTCAGAGAGGTGTACTGTTTTCCCTCCTTGTAAATCTCACATTTGATGATGGACCACAGGTTCTCAATGGGGTTCAGATCAGGTGAACAAGGAGGCCATGTCATTAGATTTTCTTCTTTTATACCCTTTCTTGCCAGCCACGCTGTGGAGTACTTGGACGCGTGTGATGGAGCATTGTCCTGCATGAAAATCATGTTTTTCTTGAAGGATGCAGACTTCTTCCTGTACCACTGCTTGAAGAAGGTGTCTTCCAGAAACTGGCAGTAGGACTGGGAGTTGAGCTTGACTCCATCCTCAACCCGAAAAGGCCCCACAAGCTCATCTTTGATGATACCAGCCCAAACCAGTACTCCACCTCCACCTTGCTGGCGTCTGAGTCGGACTGGAGCTCTCTGCCCTTTACCAATCCAGCCACGGGCCCATCCATCTGGCCCATCAAGACTCACTCTCATTTCATCAGTCCATAAAACCTTAGAAAAATCAGTCTTGAGATATTTCTTGGCCCAGTCTTGACGTTTCAGCTTGTGTGTCTTGTTCAGTGGTGGTCGTCTTTCAGCCTTTCTTACCTTGGCCATGTCTCTGAGTATTGCACACCTTGTGCTTTTGGGCACTCCAGTGATGTTGCAGCTCTGAAATATGGCCAAACTGGTGGCAAGTGGTATCTTGGCAGCTGCACGCTTGACTTTTCTCAGTTCATGGGCAGTTATTTTGCGCCTTGGTTTTTCCACACGCTTCTTGCGACCCTGTTGACTATTTTGAATGAAACGCTTGATTGTTCGATGATCACGCTTCAGAAGCTTTGCAATTTTAAGAGTGCTGCATCCCTCTGCAAGATATCTCACTATTTTTGACTTTTCTGAGCCTGTCAAGTCCTTCTTTTGACCAATTTTGCCAAAGGAAAGGAAGTTGCCTAATAATTATGCACACCTAATATAGGGTGTTGATGTCATTAGACCACACCCCTTCTCATTACAGAGATGCACATCACCTAATATGCTTAATTGGTAGTAGGCTTTCGAGCCTATACAGCTTGGAGTAAGACAACATGCATAAAGAGGATGATGTGGTCAAAATACTCATTTGCCTAATAATTTTGCACGCAGTGTAGATATGTACACACGTGTATACACAGGGAATAAGAAGTAAAAAGGGAGTGAGTTAAATGAGATACGTGAATTAAATGAATTACATAAATAAATAAATATATGTATACGGCGGTATATTAAATAAATATATATATATGGTGGCGGTATATGTATGTGCATGTCCTTCCAGGTGATGGCGGTATAGACATGCATAGGGGTGTAGGGCGGCCGTCACGAGCATGTGTACCCATGGACACACATATGCAGTGGATAGTCTCCAGCCGCACACGTCAGGGCTACTGGTCTTAATTTAGTCACACATATTGGAGTATTAGAATATAGTTTCCTTATTAGAGTATGGTTTCGCTCATTTCGTTTAATCTATATGGCCTCAGAGTATCTAATTGGTAGATCCAATAGACCTCTCTTCTTTGGAGGATACTGAATCTATTATATGGGTTGGGTGGTATATGGTCAATAGGAGTGATTGTTAGTTTATGTCTATTTTTTTCTCGTGTGGTGGCGCAGTGTTGAGAGATGCTGTGTTTGATGCATAGTTTTTGGATGTTATGTCTATGCTGGTTAACTCTGCAGTGCAGTTCCTGTGTTGTGCGGCCTATATACTGGAGGCCACATTCACATTCGATTAAGTATATGACGTAACTACTTTTGCAAGTTAGATGGTATTTTATTGGGAAGCTAGTGCCGTTTTTTGTGGAACTAAAGGAGGTCTTATTGTGTGTGATCATGTCGCAACACAGGCATCGTTTCGTGGCGCATTTGTAGCTACCCACGCGTTCCTTTCTAGTTATATTTTTGATTTTTGTATGTTTTTTCTGTTTGCTTGGGGCTAGGACACTTTTTATTGTAGGTGCTCTTCTGTAGGTGATCGTAGGTATATTGGGGAGATATTTTTCAAGGTAAGGATCCTGCCTCAAGACGTGCCAATGTTTGGACAGTATTGCGCAAATCGTTTTATTAGATGTATTATATTGCATAATTAGGTTTAAATGTTTTAGATTTTCTTCCTTTTGATCTTTGGCTACACTCAGTAGACATTCTTTTTGCGTATTTTTTAGGCTCCTTTTGTATGCGTCTTTTAATAATTGGCTTGGGTAGCCTTTATCGGTGAATCTTTTTTGTATAATTTTTGCTTGTTCCCTGAACGTCTTGTTTTCTGTGCAATTACGTCTAATGCGCTTATACTGGCTATATGGTATATTTTGCAGCCATTTTTTGTGGTGAAAGCTCTTATAGTGTATATAACTGTTAGTATCGACCTGTTTAAAAAATGTCTTTGTTGTAACGATGTTATTTGTAATATTGATGGTAATGTCTAGGAAATCTATTTGTTGTTTCTGGAAGTTTGGAGTGAAGGTGATCCCCCAGTTCGTATTATTCAGTTTTTCGTGAAACTTTAGGGCTGAGTGTTCATCCCCGTCCCAGATGATAAAGATATCATCGATGTATCTCTTATAGTAGATGATCTGCTCGTTGATGACGAGATAAAGAAAAAGGTACATATAGGCTAGCGCACCCCAAAAAAAAACAACATAATCCCATAGTCCAACAAAAATGGGGACACCAAAATAACAAAAATCCCCCCATTGAACACAGACCCTATACTAACTTTGACGTCAAAACACGCTCCTTTACCAACCAAATGTATAAGAAACCACGTAACATAGATACAACTGAGACAGGTACCATTAACAAAAATAATACCATTACCAAAATGTATAGGAAGGAGACAGCCAGTATAGTAGATACACGCCAGCCATCATATATAAAACCTCACCACAGTAGCCCATATACACTACAAAATACTTCCATCACGTTGGAAAAGACAGGCATAGCAAACTCCCCAACTAACCAAGCATCTAAGAGTAGTCTCCCACCTCTGCCAGTTCCCTTACTTCCTCAGAAAAGTAATATTCCACCTCTGCCAGTTCCCTTACTTCCTCATAAAAGCAATATCCCACCTCTGCCAGTTCCCTTACCTCCTCAGAAAAATTATATCATACTGACAACTTCCAATACGAACAATACGACAATAGAAGCTGCACATACACAAAAACCAAAGGAGGTAACCCCACCAGAGGAGCTTCCCAACCATTCCACAAGCTACACTGACTCAGATTCAACAAACGATGAATTCTTAGTCAAATTCAAAGCACTAAAAACGAAATATTTTGAATATAAAATGAGACACGCCACAAAAACAGACACCAAAACAGATACGGTAACAGCTCCGTTACCCAGAACACCGAGCCCAAAGAAAAACACCCAAATCAGTGAGGCATTCGACCTGCCATCAGGTGGCAGCCCAAACACAAAGTCACCAAGTCCAAACCTCCTACTAGACGATGATTTTAACAATTCCCTCCTTACAATACACCAGACCTCGACCCAAGAACAAAACAGCGAATACGAGTCTGTAATTATTATCGACAACACCATGGCAGGAGCATCAGCCCTGGTTCCTTTTTTAGACCATATCAAACAGACAACACAAATACCCAGCACCACAACGAAACACAAAGAACCGGTGGACACCCAAAAAATGAACACCCAGCACATAACAAAATTCTTCAAACCCACCCCAGGGAAAAGAAAATACGAACCCGAGGATGCAGGGGAGGCAAACACCAGAAGAACAAAAAGAATATAAATAAAAATGAAAATGGTCCCACTGAAATCACCCCCATACCAACGGTGAAAATCTTCAATTTATCATCGCATGAACTCACAAAGTCAGAGAATAGCCTCCTTCAAAAGGGTCTCTCTTTCTGTCCCTATAATAATGTCAATATGTTCGAACTGTACCTAGACATCCAAAAATTTAGAAAAAACCTGACAATAAAAAGACATTTTGAACATGAGAATACAAGAAACAAAAAAGACACTATGATGAACATAAACATAGAGGAATCTGAAACTTTTAAACATTAAGAAGTGCGTCCCAAATCTTGTTTCTTTCCAGTCCAAAGTCAGGGACATTTCATACCGACATTCTTTGACCTAATATCAGCAGACATAAAGAAAATTGCCTCTGAGCAGAATCCAAAGAGACCCCCGAAAAATGGAAACTTATCCTATCAAGAGACATATGCCCTAAGGAGCCTTAAAAACAATGAGAACCTAATAATCCGCCCAGCTGATAAAGGAGGTGGGATTGTAATACAAAATGTAGAAGAATACGAAAAAGAAGCACACAATATCCTAAACGATACTGAGTACTACCAGGTAATAGATAACAATCCCTTCCCGGATATAATTAAGAACCTTGTAAGCCTTGTTAAAAGGGCCCATAAAACTCAATACATAAATAAAAAAGAAAAAAACTTCCTTATACCTAAAGCACCGTCAAACCCGTACTTCTATCATTTACCAAAAATACACAAGAATACAGAAAAAACCCCAGGGAGGCCCATCGTGTCAAACACAAACTCAGCAACAAGTAATCTATCCCATTATCTTGATCTCTTTCTTCAACCATATGTCCAGAATCTACCAAGTTACCTACATGACTCAAGACAGCTAATGGAAGAAATTGGAAACATAACATGGAGGAGCACCTATGCATTATTCACCATGGACGTTACAGCATTATACTCAAACATCGAACGCAATCTAGGGATCAAGTGCGTAGAAGCCACACTACGCAACGACACTACCCTAAAATCACCACAGGTCAACTTTCTATTAGAGTGCTTACGGTTCATCTTAGAGAACAATTTTTTAATATACAACGGCATCACATATCATCAATGTCGCGGTACCGCTATGGGTACGAAAGTAGCGCCAGCTTTCGCTAACCTATTTATGGGCCACTTTGAGAATGAGCACGTCATCAACGAGCAGATCATCTACTATAAGAGATACATCGATGATATCTTTATCATCTGGAACGGGGATGAACACTCAGCCCTAAAGTTTCACGAAAAACTGAATAATACGAACTGGGGGATCACCTTCACTCCAATCTTCCAGAAACAACAAATAGATTTCCTAGACATTACCATCAATATTACAAATAACATAGTTACAACAAAGACATTTTTTAAACAGGTCGATACTAACAGTTATATACACTATAAGAGCTTTCACCACAAAAAATGGCTGCAAAATATACCATATAGCCAGTATAAGCGCATTAGACGTAATTGCACAGAAAACGAGACGTTCAAGGAACAAGCAAAAATTATACAAAAAAGATTCACCGATAAAGGCTACCCAAGCCAATTATTAAAAGACGCATACAAAAGGAGCCTAAAAAATACGCAAAAAGAATGTCTACTGAGTGTAGCCAAAGATCAAAAGGAAGAAAATCTAAAACATTTAAACCTAATTATGCAATATAATACATCTAATAAAACGATTTGCGCAATACTGTCCAAACATTGGCACGTCTTGAGGCAGGATCCTTACCTTGAAAAATATCTCCCCAATATACCTACGATCACCTACAGAAGAGCACCTACAATAAAAAGTGTCCTAGCCCCAAGCAAACAGAAAAAAACATACAAAAATCAAAAATATAACTAGAAAGGAACGCGTGGGTAGCTACAAATGCGCCACGAAACGATGCCTGTGTTGCGACATGATCACACACAATAAGACCTCCTTTAGTTCCACAAAAAACGGCACTAGCTTCCCAATAAAATACCATCTAACTTGCAAAAGTAGTTACGTCATATACTTAATCGAATGTGAATGTGGCCTCCAGTATATAGGCCGCACAACACAGGAACTGCACTGCAGAGTTAACCAGCATAGACATAACATCCAAAAACTATGCATCAAACACAGCATCTCTCAACACTGCGCCACCACACGAGAAAAAAATAGACATAAACTAACAATCACTCCTATTGACCATATACCACCCAACCCATATAATAGATTCAGTATCCTCCAAAGAAGAGAGGTCTATTGGATCTACCAATTAGATACTCTGAGGCCATATAGATTAAACGAAATGAGCGAAACCATACTCTAATAAGGAAACTATATTCTAATACTCCAATATGTGTGACTAAATTAAGACAAGTAGCCCTGACGTGTGCGGCTGGAGACTATCCACTGCATATGTGTGTCCATGGGTACACATGCTCGTGACGGCCCGCCCTACACCCCTATGCATGTCTATACCGCCATCACCTGGAAGGACATGCACCTACATATACCGCCACCCATATATATATATATTTATTTAATATACCGCCGTAAACATATATTTATTTATTATATGTAATTCATTTAATTCACGTATCTCATTTAACTCACTCCCTTTTTACTTCTTATTCCCTGTGTATACACGTGTGTACATATCTATGTGTATACATGTATATAGGGGATACCTTTTATATATGTCTTTCCAAATTTCCTTTTATTATATATCTATATTATATATCTGCATTTTTTACCCTTTATCTTTTACTATATTTTATAAGCGCACAGATAACCCCTCTTCATTTCTATCTCCACATCGCAGCATACCTTACCCCCGTAGCCAAGCATACCGGTCACTAATGCTAAATAAACACAATGGAAGGACACTGTCATGTGATCGGGGCTATGAACACCGCCCCTCTGTACGTCACTCCCCAGCCTCTACGCCCCTTATACGTCACATAAGGGCATAGCAACGAGAGCTAGCGTACCACACACCAGGCAAACCTGGCTCCTCCCTTGCCACTAGCCCAGAACTCCCTCCCATGTCTCGCCTACCAATCCGTCTGTCCGGCAGTTACTACACTATCGGCCAGCGGATCGGGAAAAGAGGGACCATAATGCCTCTGATCGGCACATAATGCTCTGGTCGGCACCTCCCGCTTATCGGCAAACAATCTCTGCATATAATCAGCGTTTAATGTTCAGTGCTCCGACACCACAGACTTCTCCCCCGCTCTGGAACCCGCCCCCTATCCCCGCCCCTTTATGCTAATCTCCCCTACCCACTGCCTTGAGAACACCAATAACGGCCGTAAGGGAGGTCACAGTAGCCTTAGCAACACCAGACTCCTCCACGCCCACAAACCCGTCCCCCTCACGCCCCCTATGTCACTGCACATCGCGCCCCAAACAGAGTTTATATAGTAAAGCACACCAGAACACATGTTTTATCCTAATAAGTTTAATTGTCCTGATGAAGGGGGCAGTCCGCCCCTGAAACGCGTAGACTTTTGAATAAAAGATATACCTATATGGTACATCTCAACACGGAGTCTTTCTTCTGCATCAGCGCCGTTTAATTTGGTCCGATCTTCTTCTTTCAACTAAACCTGCTTTATCTCTTTGACCGTGAGCGACGGAAAAAAGAAGGGCATAGACCAAGGCAGCAGATGCAGATCCATCCCCCGCATACTGGACGGGAATAATTCCAGCAAGGCGAAACATAGGTGGTTGTGACTTTTCACAACACCACATGGTAAGCCTAATCAGTGTATTTCTGTAATATTGTCTGTAAGGTTATACACAAGAGGCGCTGCTCCTTCTGGTTTTTCTTTTATATATACAATAACTAAGTTAAGCACATGTGCGTAACACCATGTGTGAATGTGTGTAGGATGAACCTCCTTCATTAACCCCTTAAGGACCGGGCTCATTTTCACCTTAAGGACCAGGCCATTTTTTGGAAATCTGACAGTGTCACTTTAAGTGCTAATAACTTTAAAACGCTTTGACTTATCCAGGCCATTCTGAGATTGTTTTTTCGTCACACTACTTGTACTTCATGACACTGGTTAAAATTGAAGTCAAAAATTATTATTTTTTTTGCACAAAAAAAAAAACCTAATTTACCAAAAATTTGAAAAATTTGCAAATTTCAAAGTTTCAGTTTCTCTACTTCTGTAATACATAGTAATACCCCAAAAAATTGTGATGACTTTACGTTCCCCATATGTCTACTTCATGCTTGAATTATTTTGGGAATGATATTTTATTTTTTGGGGATGTTATAAGGCTTAGAAGTTTAGAAGCAACTCTTGAAATTTTTCCGAAATTTACAAAAACTCAATTTTTAGGGACCAGTTCAGGTCTGAAGTCACTTTGCGAGGCTTACATAATAGAAACCACCCAAAAATGACCCCATCTAAGAAACTACACCCCTCAAGGTATTCAAAACTGATTTTGCATACATTGTTAACCCTTTAGGTGTTGCACAAGAGTTATTGGCAAAAGGGGAGGAAATTTGAGAAATTCATTTTTTTGTCAAATTTTCATTTTACTACCATTTTTTCCACTAACAAAGCACGGGTTAACAGCCAAACAAGACTGTATCTTTATTGCCCTGACTCTGTTGTTTACAGAAACACCCCATATGTGGCTGTAAACTACTGTACGGCCACACAGCGGGGCGTTAGAGTGAAAGGTGCGCCGTTTGGTTTTTGGAAGGCTGATTTTTATGGACTGGTTTATTTACACCATGTCCCATTTGAAGCCCCCTGATGCACCCCTAGAGTAGAAACTCCCTAAAGTGACCCCATCTAAGAAACTACACCCCTCCAGGTATTCAAAACTGATTTTACATACGTCATAACCCTTTAGGTGTTGCACAAGGAGTTATTGGCAAATGGAGATGACATTAGAGAATTTCATTTTTTTGCCTAATTTACAATTTAACCCATTTTTTCCACTAACAAAGCAAGGGTTAAACAGCCAAACAAGACTGTATCTATATTGCCCTGACTCTGCTGTTCACAGAAACACCCCATATTGGCCGGTAAACTACTGTATGGCCACACAGCGGGGCGTAGATGTGAAAGTGTGCGCACGTTTGGTTTTTGGAGGGCTAATTTTGCTGGACTGTTTTTTTTACACCATGTCCCATTTGAAGCCCCCTGATGCACCCCTAGAGTAGAAACTCCATAAAAGTGACCCCATCTAAGAAACTACACCCTCAAGGTATTCAAAACTGATTTTACAAACTTTGTTAACCTTTAGGTGTTGCACAAGATTTAATGGAAAATAGAGACACAATTTCAAAATTTCACATTTTTGGAAGATTTTCCATTTTAATATTTTTTTTCCAGTTACAAATCAAGGGTTAACAGCCAAACAAAACTTATTATTTATGGCCCTGATTCTGTAGTTTACAGAAGCACCCCATATGTGGTCGTAAACCGCTGTACGGGCACACGGCAGGGCGCAGAAGAAAAGGAATGCCATACGGTTTTTGGAAGGCAGGTTTTGCTGGACTGTTTTTTTTGACACCATGTCCCATTTGAAGCCCCCCTGATGCACCTCTAGAGTAGAGACTCCATAAAAGTGACCCCATCTAAGAAACTACACCCCTCAAGGTATTCAAAACTGATTTTACAAACATTGTTAACCCTTTAGGTGTTCCACAAGAATTAATGGAAAATAGAGATTCAATTTCAAAATTTCACTTTTTCGGCAGATTTTCCATTTTAATATTTTTTTTCCAGTAACAAAGCAAGGGTTAACAGCCAAACAAAACTCTTTATTTATGGCCCTGATTCTGTAGTTTACAGAAACACCCCATATGTGGTCGTAAACTGCTGTACGGGCACACTGCCAGGGCGCAGACAGAAGGAAAGGAACACCATATGGTTTCTGGAAGGCAGATTTTTGCTGGATTGTTTTTAGACACCATGTCCCATTTAAAGCCCCCTGAAGCACCCCTAGGTTAGAAAACTCAAAAAGTGGCCCCATTTTGGAAACTACGGATAAGGTGGCAGTTTTGTTAGTACTATTTTAGGGTACATATGATTTTTGGTATGCTCTATATTACACTTTTTTGTGAGGCAAAGTACAAAAAATAGAAATTCAGAAAATTTCATCTCCATTTGCCATAACTCTTGTGGAACACTTAAAGGGTTAACAAAGTTTGTAAAATCAGTTTTGAATACCTTGAGGGGTGTAGTTTCCACAAATGGGGTCATTTTTTGGATTATACTCTAGGGCTGCATCGGGGGGGGGCTTCAAATGGGGACATGGTGTCAAAAAACCAGTCCAGCAAAAACTGCCTTCCAAAAACCATATGGCGCTCCTTTCCTTCTGCGCCCCTGCCGTGTGGCCATACAGCAGTTTACGACCACATATGGGGCATTTCTATAACTAAAGAATCAGGGCAATAAATATTGAGTTTTGTTTGGCTGTTAACCCCTTGCTTTGTATGGGAAAAAAATGAATTAAAATGGGAAAATTTGCCAACAAATAGCTGTTTTGGCACTGTTTTTATTTTTTATTATTTACAACGTTCATCTGACAGTGACATACCTAATATGTATACTTTTTATTTTATTTAGGTTTTACACAATAATATCATTTTTTGACACAAAAAAAAAACATGTTTTAGTGTCTCCATAGTCTGAGAGCCATAGTTTTTTCAGTTTTTTTGGCGATTTGTCTCAGGTTGAGTATCATTTTGCGGGATGAGATGACGGTTAGATTGTTACTATTTTGGGGTGCATATGACTTTTTGCTCGCTTGCTATTACACTTTTTTTGTTGATGTAATGTAACAAAAAAAATAGCTTTTTTGACACCGTTTTTTTTTTTTTTTTTTACAGTGTTCACCTGAGGGGTTAGATCATGTGGTATTTTATAGATCAGGTTCTTACGGACTTGGCAATACCTAATATGTCTACCTTTTTATAAGTTATCAGGGTTTTACACAATAATATCATTTTTGAAACAAAAAAAAAATCATGTTTTAGTATCTCCATAGTCTGAGACCCCATAGTTTTTTTTATTTTTTGGGCCATTGTCTCATGTAAGGGCTAATTTTTTGCGGGGATGAGGTGACGGTTTGATTTGGTACTTTTTTGGCGTACATGCGACTTTTTTGATCCCTTTTATTACCTTTTTTGGGAAGGTAAGGTGGGCAAAATTTCAATTTCCTCATAGTTTTTATTTTTTTATTTTTATGGCGTTCACCGTGCGGGGAAAGTAACATGACGTTTTATAGATCAGGTCGTTACGGACGCGGCGATACCTAATATGTGTAGTGTATTTTATTTTATTTTTTTATTCATTGATAAATGTGTTTTTTTTTAAACTTTACTTTTTTCACTTTTTTTTTGACCCAGACCCACTTGGTTCTTGAAGATCCAGTGGGGTCTGATGTCTGTATAATACAGTACAGTACAATATATATTTTTACTGTACTGTATTTTACTTACACTGAACAGATCTATGCTTTTAGCATAGATCTGTTCAGCACCATGGACAGCAGGATGCCTGAGAGGCGTCCTGTTGCCATGGGAACCTTCCCCGTCTGCCTCAGTACTGCTCAGAACTGCGCAGACGGGGAAGGGTAAGCACAGGGCTGAGGGGGGCTCTCTGGGGGCTCTCTCCCTCTCCCATCGGGGGGCTGCAAAAGGCACAGCAGCCCCCCGATGGGAGAGGGAGGGAGCTCCCTGCGCTGTTAACCTTTTCCATACAGCGGTCCGTACGGCCAGCTGTATGGAAAGGGTAAAACGGCTGACATCGCATCGCAGATGTCAGCCGTTTATACCAGGGTGCCAGCAATGTGCTGGCACCCTGGTATACCACTAGACACCAACGATCATTCAAGGGGAGGCGGGCGGGGGATCGCGATCCGCCTGCCGCACCGCCCGCCTCCCGCACCTTACCGCACCTCCCGCACTGCCCTGCGACACCCCCCCTGCACCACCCGCCCACATAATATCATTCAGGGGTGCAGGGGGGTGAAAAAGCTTTAATTTAGACATACAAAAGTTTCTGATCCCCGCGGTCAGGGACCGCGGGATCAGGAAACTGCAGAAAAGCGCTATAAAACCGCAGGTCTGAATTGACCTGCGGGT
The DNA here is from genome assembly GCF_905171765.1 of Bufo bufo. Lineage (NCBI taxonomy): Eukaryota > Metazoa > Chordata > Amphibia > Anura > Bufonidae > Bufo > Bufo bufo. Next base: position 238,815,120 of record NC_053392.1, read on the forward strand.
TTGCAGCGATCGCCGACATGGGTGGGGTCACAGGACCCCCCTCGGCATTGACCCAAGGTGCCCGGCTGTGTGTAACAGCCGGGATCTCAGCGCTGTCACCAGTCTGCAGACAAGGTGCACAGTTAAATGCCATGACGTGTATACTCATCATGGCGCGCTAGTAGCAGAGCTCCATGACGAGTATACTCGTCATAGGTCGGGAAGATTTTCACACTATCTCCTTCTCTGATCGCTTCCCTGACAGGAATTGGAGCGATCAGAGAAGGAGAAGCACATAGTCCCTCCCTAACCCCTCCTTACCTGCCCCGATGCGCTGCGATTGGTCCCTCTGCAGTAATGGACCAATCACAGCGATCGCGGGCGGGTCAGAGCGCCTATACAGTGCCTGCCGGCTTCTCTGGTTGCCTAGCAACCCCAGCACGCCGGCTTCACTGAAGCTTCAGCGCTTCGCTCCCTGCGCTGACAGTGAAAGCCGATCACGTACATGCACGTGGGGATGCAGTGAGGCACCACATTCCCCCACGTACATGTACGTGATGTTGCGTGAAGTGGTTAATGCTTGCAAACCTGAGTAAGTCCCACTCATATTGGCTGCTCCGTCAAAAGAATCACCTATAGTGATTCAGTAAGTATGGTATGTAGGTTTTTTTACTGCTGGAATCTTCAACTGTAACAAGATATAGTAATCTTTCTTTAACTTTATCACCAGCAACATACCGAAAAAACAATGGCACACTGATCATGTCACGCCCTGCCCTGTGGGTGTTCTGAGGAGATCTGTCAGAGTTGCTGCACGTGACTCGATCTGACAGTTTGTTTTGTTGTGGGTTTGAGAAGAATCCCACCTCCTCCCAGGTGTTGCTCTTTAGATAATCGGTGAGGCTATTTATTTCTCCCTCTCCCTATAGCCTGTGCTGGTTATAGTTCTGCCTTGTGTGAGCTCTGAAAGTTTGGTGGATTGTCTGCTCCAACACATCTCTAGATAAGTCCTTTTCCCTTGTTCCTTCTGTGTCTGTTTTGACTAGGCCTCTAGGGTGACGCTAACCCCTTCGGTTGTTTAAGGAGCTGGGTGCCTCTTTCCCTCTACCCTACAGCTGAGGGTTTGATTCAGTGTGTTATAGTCTTAGGTACGTGGGCATGTGCATATCTACCATTGAGATATGCACATGGGCATAGCAGCTTAGGGAAAGTGTTTTAGGGATTGCTAGGAGGTGACCCCTTTGTTCTCTAGCATTTGGGGCCTAGTCAGTTGTTTTGTTTGCTTTGCTGTGTTCTGTTTTCTTCCCTTATCTTACCTGCCTCCGGTTTTCGTATGGATCCCAAAAAGTCTGCGCGGTACTGAAATGGGACCGACTGGAGAATCAGAAAGCCCTGATGCGGTGTTTAGGATTTACTAATTACTACAGAAAATTCATCCTGAATTATTCCACCATTGTCAAACCTTTGACAGATATGACTAGGAAGGGCGCTGTCTTCTCTGTCTGGTCGGATGAGGCATTACAGGCTTTTTATGCTATTAAGAAATGTTTTGCTTCTGCTCCCATTCTGATGCAACCTGATGTGTCTCAAACCTTCATTGTGGAGGTTGACGAGTCAGAAGTGGGAGTCGTAGCAGTCTTGTCGCAGGGTCCCTCTCTTAGCAAATGGCGCCCGTGTGCTTTTTTCTCCAAGAAACTCTCGGCCGCCGAAAGAAATTATGATATTGGGAATAGAGAGTTGTTGGCCATCAAATTGGACTTTGAAGAGTGGTGTAATTTGCTAGAAGGGGCTACTCTACAATTATGGTATTTACTGATCATAAGAATCTGTCTTACCTGCAATCTGCAAAGCATTTAAATCCTAGGCAGGCTAGATTGTCTTTGTTTTTTACCAGGTTCAATTTTATGGTCACCTATCGCCCTGGGATTAAAAACATCAAAGCGGATGCATTGCCACATAGCTTTCCTGGGGGGCGGAGATTCGGAGGATCCCGCTCTGATTTTGGCTGATGGGGTGGTGGTTTCCGCACTTTACCATGAGCTGGAGACGGAAGTGTTGGGGGCTCAAGAGGAGGCACCTGATTCTTGTCCTCCAGGTAAGTTGTTTGTTCCTTCTGAACTGCGATACAAGGTGTTCAAGGAACATCATGGTACTGTCCTTGTGGGACATCCTGGAAGTAGATCCACTATAGATCTTATTTCCCAGAGATTCTGGTGGCCAGGGTTGCATAAAGGTGTTGAGGGTTATGTAGCAGCTTGTGAAACCTGTGCACGCGCGAAGGTGGCTCACACTCGGCCATCAGGATCTCTTCTTCCTTTGTCTATACCATCTCTTCCTTGGACGCATTTGTCAATTGACTTCATTACTGATTTGCCGAGTTTCTCTGGGAAAACTGTGATTTTGGTGGTAGTGGACCGCTTCAGCAAGATGGCTCACTTTGTATCATTATCAGGTTTGCCCAATGAGAAAACTCTCGCTCAGGTTTTTATTGATAACATTGTGAAATTACATGGCATTCCCTCTGATGTGGTGTCTGATAGGGGGACGCAATTTGTTTCCAGGTTTTGGAGGGCGTTTTGTTCACATCTGGGTATTCAGTGGCTTTTCATCCTCAGTCGAATGGTCAAACTGAGTGTACTAACCAAAACCTGGAGACCTATTTGAGGTGTTTTGTCACTGAGATTTAGGATGAGTGGTCCTCGTTCTTGTCTTTAGCTGAGTTTGCCTTGATTAACTGTAGGCAGGAGTCAACTGATAAGTCACCATTTTTTGGAGCACATGGTTTTCACCCTCAGTTTGGTACTTTTTCTGGGACCGAATCTTCTGGGATAACGGAAGAGGAGAGATTGTCTTCCTCTTTGTCATCTATCTGGTGGAAGATTCAAGTTAATTTGAAAAAAAAATGGGTGAAAGATATAAACGGATGGCTGACAAGAGACGTATGACTGGTCCGGACCTGTGTGTGGGTGATTTGGTGTGGTTGTCCACTAAAAACATTAAGCTGAAGGTACCCTCTTGGAAATTGGGTCCAAGATTTATTGACCCTTACAAAATCTCGGCCATTGTCAATCCAGTGGCGTTTCGTCTGGAACTTCCGCAGGCCTGGAAGATCCATAATGTGTTTCACAGGTCCTTGTTGAAGAAACCTGCGGAACCATCTCCTTTGCCTCCTCCTCCTGTTTTGGTTGATGGTAATCTTGAGTTTCAGATCTCTAGAATTCTCAACTCACGTGTTCTTCAAGGTTCCCTTCAGTACCTGATGCATTGGAGGGAATACGTCCCGAGGAAAGAATGTGGGTTCCGGTTACCAATGTTAATGCTAGCCGCCTTGTGAATGCCTTTCACTAGGGCACACCCGGATAAAATTTGGCCTGGGTGTCCGGAGGTCACACGTAGGGGGGGGGGGGGCGGTACTGTCACGCCCTGCCCTGTGGGTGTTCTGAGGAGATCTTTCAGAGTTGCTGCACGTGACTCGATCTGACAGTTTGTTTTGTTGTGGGTTTGAGCAGAATCCCACCTCCTCCCAGGTGTTGCTCTTTAGGAAATTGGTGAGGCTATTTATTTCTGCCTCTCCCTATAGCCTTTGCGGGTTATAGTTCTTGTGTGAGCTCTGGAAGTTTGGTGGATTGTCTGCTCCAACACATCTCTAGATAAGTCCTTTTCCCTTCTTCATTCTGTGTCCTGTTTTGACACTAGGCCTCTAGGGTGACGCTAGCTCCTTCGGTTGTTGAAGGAGCTGGGTGCCTCTTTCCCTCTTCCCTACAGCTGAGGGTTTGGTTCAGTGTGTTATAGTCTTAGGTACTATAAACAAAAACAGACATTAAACTACGTTTATAATAAAACAACTTACTTACAAAAGAAGATATTCAGTCGTCCCCAGTGCCGTCCTCTGATTGCTTCAGCGGATTCTTTCCCCTCCTTTATTTCTCTCCTCAGTGCGCAGGTGCACTGTTATGGGAGATCTGTGGATGACACACTATTTTGGGGGATCAGCGGATAACACAGTTATAGGAGATCTGTGGATGACACACACTGTTATGGCCAACCATATGCTGCCACAGCGCCAGCCCATCCATCTCCTCAGTGCGCAGGCTCACTGTTATGCGGGGATCTGTGGGTGACACACACTGTTATGGGGATCTGTGGATGACAAACACTGTTATGTGGGATCTGTAGATGACGTACTGTTATGGGGGATCTGTGAATGACACTGTTATGGGGGCATCTGTGGATGACACTGTTAGGGTCCATTCACACATCCGTTGTTTCTTTCCTGATCTGTTCCGTTTTTTGCGGAACAGATCTGGACCAGTTCTGTACCCATTAATTTTCAATGGGTCCTGAAAAAAAATCAGACATTGAGCTGTCCGATTTTTTTCAGGACCCATTGAAAATTAATGGGTACAGAACTGGTCCAGATCTGTTCCGCAAAAAACGGAACAGATCAGGAAAGAAACAACGGACGTGTGAATGGACCCTTATGGGGGCATCTGTGGATGACACACTGTTATGGGGGCATCTGTGGATGACGCACACTGTTACGTGGGATCTGTGGATGACACTATTATGGGGCATCAGTGGATGACACACTGTTATGGGGGCATCTGTGGATGACACACACTGTTATGTGGGATCTGTGGATGACACTGTTATGAGGGCATCTGTGGATGACACACTGTTATGGGGGCATATGGAGGGGGGTGGAGACAACATGAAAATTACAGCCAATCTGTGAATGGAAGGGGGCGTGACACTTGTATTTTGGCTCTGTTTTGTACAGAGTAAGGAAAAAAAACTGTGGTATCAACATATGATCCTTTGTACAGAGCTAGTAGTCTACTTTAGAAGCAAGCAAGCAATGTCTCTATGTGAAAATAGCTCTGTGCAAGACAAGTCACCAGACCAGACAGACAGAGCATTGTATGGTGCCACTTTCACACTAGCAGCACGGACCTCCGGCAGGCTGTTCCGTTGGGTGAACAGCGTGTTGGATCCGTCCTGCCGCTAGTGATCATGTGCCTCCGGACTGCTGCCACGTCCACTTTGACTATAATGGGGGGCGGGGGCAGAGTTACGGCAAAGCACGGCAGCGCACGGCGAGAACCTGCCGAAATAAATGTCGGACATGTCGTAGTTTTATTCCGGCAGCCTTTTCACCCAGTGGGCAGTAAGAGTTATGATTCCTTCCCTGCCCGTGTTTGCTAGACCACATGTCTGTGGTCAGATGTATCTTGGCACAAACACTGTGTGCCAGAGATATATTCAATTGCTGCTGAACGTGGCCATATAGATCTGGGATGCCCTGCTGGGATAAATAATTCCTTTCGGGGACCTTCCATTGCGGTGTGCCAATGGCCACAGATTTTCTAAAGGCCTCTGAGTCCACCAGTTTATATGGCAGTAGTTGGCGGGCTAGCAGTTCCGACAAGCCAGTGGTCAGCCGTTGGGCAAGAGGGTTATCCGGCGCCATCAACTTTTTAGGCTCGAACATTTGGGCCACGGAAGCCTGCCTTCTGACAGATGAACATGACGACGGCATGGTGGAAGGTGGAGTGGAGGACAAATGGGAGGAGAAGAGGCAGGACATGGAGCGCCGGGAGTGTGGCTTTGTGGGTTCTGATAGTTTTTCTCCCACTGGGCTTGGTGATGGGAGGCCAGGTGCCTTCTTAAGGCGGTCGTCCCTAGGTGACCGCGACTTATGAGTTGACAGCACAGGCTGCAGATGGCAAAACTATTGTCAGCAGCTGACACCTTAAAAAAAAGCCCACACTGTGGAACCATGTGCCAGCGTCCTGGGAGCGTAAGATATGACCATGCATGGTGGATGGCTCGCTCCAGATACATTTGCAGTCTGCTTTTTGCCTCCTGTGCACTGTGAATTCTGCTTGTTTCTCCTCCTTCTCCTCCCTATCTGCTGCTCAGTCTCTCCCTCTGAACTCCCCTCCTCTTCCTCTCTTGTGGGCACCCACGTTACGTCCATCAACACGTCATCATCATCACCTTCACTACCACTGACATTAGAGATCTCGGAGTAGGCAGCAACCGCGGGGACCACCCTCCTTGGGCTGATCTGGATACTATCTTCAGACCGCTGGGTGGCGGCCGTTGCTACCTTCTCTTCCTCATCCGATGCCAAGAATGGCTTCGCATCGGTAAGATCTGGGAATGGATGGGAAAATAATTCCTCTGACTTAAGTGAAGGGGCTATGGTGGTGGTGTTTTTGGGGGTGCACACAGCAGAGAGTGAGGAGGGTGTAGATAGAGAAGATGAGGAGGATGCAGAAGCGGAAGGCTGAGTGAGCAAATCAACCAACTCTGGTGCGTCCTTTGACGTAATCGCACGCACCTTCTCCAACTTCCCACATACGCTCCGGCCTGGTGCACCTGCCCAAACCCTACCACTCCTGCGGAACCGCCTGCCTCTTCCTCTGCCTGTCATTTTCAAAATAACCCTGTGCCAAAGTCCCTAGAGAAGAGCAGTATTTGTGGAAGCAGGTATATCGCAGGCCTCAATCAGTATTTTGTCGAAGCAGGTATATAGAACCCCTTAATCAATATTTGGTGGAAACAGGTATATCGCACCCCTCAATCTGTATTTTGTGGAAGTAAGTATATCAATTCCCTTAATCAGTATTTTGTGGAAGGAGGTATATCGCACCCCTCAATCAGTATTTTATTTGAAGCCGGTGTATCGCAGGCCTCAATCCATATTTAGTGGAAGCAGGTATATCACACCCCTCAATCAGTATTTTGTGGAAGCAGATATAGAACCCCTTAATCAGTATTTTGTAGAAGCAGGTATATCCTACCCCTCAATCTGAATTTTGTGGAAACAGGTATATAGAACACCTGAATCAATATTTGAGGAAGTAGGTATATCGCACTCCTCAATCAGTATTTTGTGGAAGCAGGTATATCAAACCCCTGAGGCTACTTTCACACCTGCGTTCAGGTGTCCGCTCGTGAGCTCCGTTTGAAGGGGCTCACGAGCGGTCCTGAATGCAGCCGTTCAGCCCTGATGCATTCTCAATGGAGGCGGATCCACTGAGAATGCATCCGCCTGCCAGCGCTCAGCCTCCGCTCCGCTCAGTGAGCGGACACCTGAACGCTGCTTGCAGCGTTCGGGTGTCCGCCTGGCTGTGCGGAGGCGAGCGGATCCATCCAGACTTATAATGGAAGTCAATGGGGACGGATCCGCTTGAAGATGACACCATATGGCTCAATCTTCAAGCGGATCCGTCCCCCATTCACTTTCAATGTAAAGTCTGAACGGATCCGCTCAGGCTACTTTCAGACTTAGGCTACTTTCACACCTGCGTTCAGGTGTCCGCTCGTGAGCTCCGTTTGAAGGGGCTCATGAGCGGTCCTGAACGCAGCCGTCCGGCCCCAATGCATTCTCAGTGGAGGCGGATCCACTGAGAATGCATCCGCCTGCCAGCGCTCAGCCTCCGCTCCGCTCAGTGAGCGGACACCTGAACGCTGCTTGCAGCGTTCGGGTGTCCGCCTGGCCGTGCGGAGGCGAGCCGATCCGTCCAGACACCATATGGCTCAATCTTCAAGCGGATCCGTTCCCCATTGACTTTCAATGTAAAGTCTAAACGGATCCGCTCAGGCTACTTTCAGACTTAGAAAACTTTCTAAGTTATAATGCAGACGGATCCGTTCTGAACGGATGCAAACGTCTGCATTATAGGAGCGGATCCGTCTGATGAAACATCAGACGGATCCGCTCAGGCTACTTTCACACTTAGAAAATTTTCTAAGTTATAATGCAGACGGATCCGTTCTGAACGGATGCAAACGTCTGCATTATAGGAGCGGATCCGTCTGATGAAACATCAGGCGGATCCACTCCGAACGCTAGTGTGAAAGTAGCCTAATCAGTATTTTGTGGAAGCAGGTATATCGCACCCCTCTATCAATTTTTTTTGGGGGAAATGGGTACCGCATATCACACTTGTTGCAAATAGTTGTTCCAATGACGCTTGTCCCTCTATATACCTGCGGTATCGCAGCAGAACCACATGCAACTGCTGCACAATACAAATGCACTATAATATATTTTCTATGTTAGAAAGTATATTAAAAGTATATCACACCCCTCAATCAGTTTTTTGGGGAGCAACAGGTATATCACACCAGTTGAAATTAGTTATTCCAATAGCGTTTGTCCCTCTATATAGCTGCGGTATCGCAGCAGAACCGCACACAACTGCTGCACAATAGAAATGCACTATAATATACTTTCTATGTTAGAAAGTATATTATAAATATATCACACCCCTCAGTATATCACACCTATCGATAGCACACCTATACTAGTCCTTAAAAGGACTTTTGTGGCCCTATTAGCTAGCGTTTGATGTCCCTAACAGTCTGTCCCTGCTCCACAAAGCAACCTCTCCCTAAACTGGCAAAGTACAGATTGTAAAGTGGCTGCCAGATCGGGTTCTGTTATAGGGTGGCGGTTTGTCCATGTGCTGAAACATCTCAATTGGCTGTCCTGTCCCATCTGATGGATGTGTTATGGGTCAAAGTTCATCACAATGCAAAAGAATATGGCGCATACGAACATTGACATATGTTACCATGTTCAGTGAATCACGAACTAGCAAAGTTCGACGCGTAACGACCGGTGGGTGAACCGCAAGGCCATATCTACTCCTGTCAGCTTGGATCATCAAGAAATCATTCATGGCCTTTCTCTGTTCGTATAGTTGGACCAACATATGGAGGCTGGAATTCCAATGGGTGGAAACGTTGCAAATCAGCCTATGTTGAGGAATGCTGTTCTGCCGCTGCAGCTCAAGTAGAGTGTACTGTGCGGTGTACAGGTGGCTGAAGTGCATGCAAAGTTTCCTGGCCATTTTTAGGATCTCTTGCAGATGGGTGGAAAACTTTATGAACCACTTGACAACCAGATTGAACACGTGTGCCATGCAGGGCGCATGGCTCAGCCCTCCTTGACGCAGGGCCGACACCATGTTCTTCCCGTTGTCGGTCACCATGGTTCCGATCTTGAGTTGTCGCGGAGAAAGCCAGGATTCGATTTCTTGATGAAGGACACGGAGCAGTTCCTCTCCTGTGTGACTCTCTGTTCACCCAGGCAAACAAGGTGCAGAACAGTGTGAAACTGCCATGCCCTGCACATGTCAGACATCCCAACCTGCAAAAACTCATTTCAGGGAGGTGCACTTCTCATTTCAGGGAGGTTTTCTTTTTTTTCTTTCACAAACTTTTTATTACATTTTCCAAACATATGCAGTGTCTGCACACTTTGCTCTATGGTGTGGAGGACTGGGCTCATTACCCTGCCCCAAATTTTCATATTTATGTATATGATTAAAGGGATTCTGTCACCACCTATAAGTCCTGTGAGCTAAACATATGCTCATGTCCAGGGTAGCATTCTGATTTCTAAGGTGGCTATTTGTGGGTTTATTCTGCGGAAAATCAGGTTTTACTAACCTGTCAATCACTGAATTAAGGTGCCCAAGCAGGGGAGGTCTGTGGATGCATGGTGCCCGGCCGCACGCATCGCCGTTCGTGCCCAGCGCCGCCTTCTACTCCTCAGTGCCGCCTCTCCCTCCCTCCCCCTCCTCCCGCTTTGAGATCCCGCACGTGCGCACAGGCTCAGCCTAATGCGCCGTTGCGGACTGCTGGCATCGGCTTCTTCTTGCACTGCTTGGGACACTGCTACAGGTTGCCGGAAAGGTTTACTGCGAGTAAACTAGAGATGGGAAGTTCGGATCTTTAACATGAATCGGTTCATTCGCTGAGCTGACAAGAAGCAAGTGAACCGAAGCTTAGGTTGCGCAATGCGCATCCGCGGATGCTTCAATTCACTTGCTGACTCGCTGAGTCGGCTCTTGGTCTGAGTCAGGAAGTTTATTCTTTAAAACCCTGTGTGTAATTATCTACCCCACTGTAGGAAAAAAACAAGCATCCAGGGGGGGTGAATTTAACACTGGGGTAAATAATATAATTAAAATGGAGGGTTAAATGTGTAAATGTATTTTTAAAAAAAATACATCTCTCTCAATAGTTATATAGCTACTGAATGAGACAGAAGGAGGGATGCCTTTAACATATATATCTCCTTGAGAAGCCAATTTGACCCTAAAGGGTTAATTCAGCCTGTAATCTAAACTCTGTGTCCTGTCACTTCTCTTATCTCTCTGCTCTGCTATCAGTAAACGTTTCCGGGATATATTGTTTCACATGCGGGCATCAGGGAGCCGCTATCTAATAGCGGGAGACTCCCTGAACGTCCGGGAGACTTGAGATCCCTGACATGTAGTATGCTGGAGGGGCACTGTGAATTTTCCCTGCAGTGGAGGCTGAGGACACAGTGGAGGATGAGGAGGCAGAGTCGGACATTGTCGCAGGACAAATGGTGTGAGAACGTGGAGGTGGAGGCGGCGTCACCTGGCCAAGCTGCTGGTGTTGCTGTGCAGGAACCACATTCACCCAGTGGACCCTAAAGGATATGTATTGTCCCTGACCGTAGCTATAGCTCAACATGTCAGCGCAGTCGTGCACTTTGGCAGACACCGAAAGGCTCAAGGACTGGCCCACCTTCTGTTCTACATACGTGTGCAGTGCTGGTACTGCCTTTTTGGCAAATAAATGACAGCTTGGGACTCTCCACCTCGGCTTGGCACAAGCCATCAGTTCTTTGAAAGGTTCAGAGTCCACCATTTGGAAAAGGAGGAACTGCAGCACTAGCATCATGGACAGGAGCACTTCAGCTTCTGCGCTGTTGGATGAGTGCATGCATACTGTTGTCTCTTGGCAATCGCTTCAGTGATTGATTGCTGACGGAATGACTGATGAGGAGTAGGAGGAATAGGAGCAGGAGCATCAGGACCAGCAGATGATGTGAAGGACAGACAGCTCCCTTTGGCTAAGGTGTTGAAGCCTTGACTGCCTGAAACCAGGTGCGTGCCACTGGGGGATGCAGCGGTTGCTGCGGCAGGCTGGACCACCATATCGAAGCCGCGGTTCTCCCAGGACAGTTTATGGTGACGCTGCATATGTGAATAGAGGCCACGCTTCACCTTCTGCCCACAGATTCTTCATATGGCCATGTTCACCTCCTTCGGCAGCTTAACAAAAAACTTCCACACCGCCAAGTAGGTGATTTTACCCCCAACACTACGCACTGACTGACTGCTACAACTGCTGCTTCCATGAACCCATGCACTACTTTCTGGGCAGGTAGGCTTCTGTGAAGCGGGTGGTCTACCCTGTGCGCGTTTAGATACTGACCTCCCACTGCTGCCCCCCTGCTGACTTCCGGCCACGCTAGCGACTTTCTGTCTCTGCCGCTGCCTCACGGTCAAGCTGCCACCTTTTTCTCTCTCTCGATGAAGCCCCTAATTCACCCGGCTCCCAAGTGCGATCAGCTACATCATCATCATCGAGTACTGTCTGCATGTCACTGATGTCCTCCTCAACGGCCTCCAGGTCAGGAGCCTGACCGCCTGTAACACCAGCTCCCACGCCACTCTTATCATCACTACTTGCCTGCCTAGCAGGGGAAGCGGCGGATGTCTCCTCCACATATTGGCTGGCCAGTAGCTGCTGACTGTCCTCTAGTAGCTCATCCTCACTGTATAGTGGGGCTGAGCCCACAGCATATAATACTTCTCTGGCTGGGGGAACAGAAAATGACAGAGGCAGGTTGAGGACAGGCGAGGGCACAGGGCCTGTTCCCGGGCCATGCCAACTAACGGTTGTGTCTGACGAACCCACCGACTCTTGGCTGGGGGTGTCTGATGTTATTTGGGATGAAGTGGATGACCGAGTCAACCATTCAAGAACCGCTGGGTTGCTGGTCAAGACACGACTGCTAGATGACACCGGGAGCTCAGGCCTCTCACTGCGACTCCTGCTATAATCCCAAATGATCACAGCACTCAACAGTAGCCTGGCTAATTTCAAAGTACTGGTCAAAGTATCTGTTCCTGGTTCCACCTCAGAATCCACACTTATAATATTTTTACCATTAGACAGCACTCAGCCGGACATAATGGTGCACAACAGTACAGTTATGACAACGTTTCAGGCTGGAAAGAAGCCCTTCATCAGGCCAGGTTGTGACCATGAGCAGAGAGAGTCCTGCTGCCATGCCTCCTTACTCTGCTGTGACCTGTGCCTGTGCAAGAAACATTTAGGCCTCTGCTACTCCCCTGTGCAGGGCCTGGCACTTCTGTGTCTGACATACTGTTAGAGCAAAGAAATAAATAAAAAGAAAATTAAAACACCCCAAAAAAGTCCAATTTTCTCACTTCACTACACAACGGCAAATACTTTTTTTGTGCCACTAAAACACGCAAAAAAGGGCCTTAGAACATTTAATTGCACCGCTGAACGGCAATTATATTTTTATTTTGCCACTAATACAAGACAAAAAGACAAAAAGGGCTTTAAAACATATAACTGCACCACTGAACGGCAAATAGGCCCCTATTTTTTCCACTTATACACTCCACAAAAGGCTTTAGAACATATAACTGCACCACACAAGGGCAAATAAGACAAAGAAATATTTTCTTGTAATAAACCTTGTTAATGGCTTTATCAAACAGCATTTGCACACCCCAATAACAAGAACGGTTTGCTGGAATTATAGAGCTGTATAATGGCAATTTGGATCACCAGTCAGTCAGGCAAGGTGTAATAGGATCGTTCCAATTACCCAGGCTGTAACCTTCCCTACTGAACGCTCTTCTACATAAATGCTGTGGCATGATTCTTCCCTATTCTTTCCCTACACCTTGAATAATCTTTCCCTGAACTTGTAAATCGTTTTTTTTTTTACACAATGAAGTCTTTACTAGCACTGTCCCTAGTGCTTGCTGATTTCTCTCTCTCCACTTATTACACTGGAAAATGGCAGAATCCAATTGAGCTGAGGCTATTTATAGGGCTGTGACATCACAGGGCTAGCTGCTGATTGGCTGCATGCATGGCATTATGGGTGATCCCGCATTCCCAAAGTTCCTTGCTCCATGTCCTCACACATGCAGCAGCCATTTTAGGAAAAAATGCTATTTGTTAACACGAAGCGTGAGGAAAATCGGATTCAGTGCGAATCGAGTTTTTCCTGAAATTCGGATCAAATTTCACCTCATCAACTTCGATTCACTCATCTCTTGTCATTATCATTGCCCAGTTAGTGGTAGGTAGAATTTCAGATAACTAGGGCAGGGCAAGATTCCAGAGGTTCCAGAGTCCCACCATCAGGGGCTGCTGGGATCATAGGGGTAGAATATTGCAGATGAAGGGACAGGATAAGGGACAGATAAAATGTCTTAAGAGTTTGTAAAAAAGAGGGGAATTGTAACTGACTCCATCTTGTCTTTAAACAAACTTTTTCAAACTGGTTAAGGACATTCCACAATAAGGTGTAGAAAGAGGTGGTGGGATTTTCAAGACTTGTTTTGGTTGCCAAGGGCTAAGGCTATGGAGCCCCTGTCCACACATTCCACCATAGCATGCTCTGTCCTGCCATGAGGCTATCATGCTCTGTTATCTATAATCTGATTGGCTAGTGCTCTATATCATAAACATCTGATTGGCTTTGTGTTTGTTTCTTTGTGTATAAATAAACACTGAGGAAGGGGAAACCCAGACTCTATTGTACACCAAATCTGTGTGTGCTTGATGTCCCCCAGCCGGTGAATCATCTAAACCTCGACAACTTCATTTTTTTTAGAGGAAACTACTCTAACACTGCAAAGGCAGAATGGAGTTCCCCAACATCGACTCATCCACTTGAACTCCACCCTCCACATTTTGGGCCGACTATATGAGCAGAGGAAGGCTATAAAGGATTTCTTAATGATGCAGGCGGACAGGAGCACTCCCCTGTGTAACTTTGATGTTAGCCAGTTGCAGCTCATGCGCGACACCTGCCGTTTGCTCAGGTCCCTTGAGGAGGCTATTTTATTTGTCAGTCGCCAGGACTACGGAATTAACGTCATTCCACTGCTTCATTTCCTGGAACATATGCTGTTAAATCTGGCTGGGCAGGGGAAAGGAGACGTGTCACCCCCATCTCACGCCCACCTGAGCCCTGTGGGGCCTAATCTGGAGGAGGAGGAGTACATTCACGCACAAGCAATGTATACAGAAATTGCTGGTTTTTCTGCACAAATGACAGGATAGGAGGAGCAGGAGGAGCTAGAGGACTTGCAAACTCTCCAATCACGTGTCATCTCTGTTTTAGATCAGCTCCTGTTTTTCTTTGGCCTTAGCAATACTGATGGATTACTGAACAAATGCTGACCGTGTGAAGGGTGATGCTCAGAAGACAGGATCCATTTTTTGGGGTTGTTCTTAGACGGATGAAAAGAAGGGCAAAATAAACAGTTACGTCAACACAAACTTACTGCTGACAGCCTGTCCACTTGGTCATGGGGGCACTACTTGTTTCAGTGTGTGACAGTACAGGTTCTGTAAAAATCTATGTGGAATCTGCTGACGACGATTTAACAGGAGTGCGCTCTTCCACTTTGCAGTAGAATCTTGGGCCACTGCATGGTTCTTTATACCTGGTGCTAACATTGACCTGTAAGGCTGAGTTCACACTTGAGTTTTTTGGTCAGTTTTGGCCCCGTAACTGACCAAATAAGTGACACCTGTCATCTGCGTGTCATACTGTCTAACAGTACTGTTTCACTACCACAGCGGACTCCCTATGCATGTTTATGCAATGCACAGTGTTCGACACCAATATACAGGCTCTCAGCAGCCAGGAAATAGCTGTTTTTTAACACAAATCATCACAAATAAATTCGGATTGAATCAAATCTTTTTGGGAAATTCGGTGAACCATCCAAATCTAATTTTTGAGAAATTCGCTCATCTCTAATGATAATATACTGAACTTAAATAATGCAGCTTATTCTCAGGATAAATCAACTTTAATCCTCAGAAAAATACTTTTAAAGTGGAAAATGTGTATAATAAAATGTGCTTGTAAACATTGGACAAATGATAGAGATTTCAACTTGCTGCTAATGAACTGGGACATGCATTACAATGTTTCTGTTTGCAGTGGTATCTTCAGTCTTTATTGCTTTTATAGACTAATGACTTCAAGGACCAAAAAGGTTCAGAAAAGCTTTGCCAAGCTAGATGTGTTAAACACTAAATGAAAAAGGCTTTAAAAAAAATCACATTTCTCAGTAGACACCTTGCTTAAAAGCATTTGCTGTCTGCTATAAAAGAAAACTACTTATGCAACTAATTTATTGTGTCGATTCAGTTTAGAGGCACACTTACAGTAAACTGTACCAAACAGATATGTCATTGTCATCATTGTGAGGGAGTCAAATACGAAACAGTAAATATGTTTAATGAATATCTCCAGCCAAAAATGCAGTTTCTCATGATTGTTTAGCTGTTTGTTCACCATTGAACTCCATCATCTCCAGTCCCTCTCTTACTATACAGAGACATATAGTTATAGAGCGTAAAGTTTAACCTGTTGTTATCTTTCTATGGTATCTACCTGAAACATTACCTTTAGGCTCCATTCACACGTCCGTGGTGTGTTGCGGACCTGCAAATTGCGGATCCGCAACACACCCACCCGGCACCCCTATATAAATGCGCAAGCTGCGGACAAGAATAGGACATGTTCTATCTTTTGCGGAGCTGCAGACCCGAAGATCGGGGCCGCTCTCCGCAAATGCGGATGCGGACAGCACACTGTGTGCTGTCCGCATCCATTCCGTCCCCATAGAAAATGAATGGGTCTGCACCCGTTCCGCAAAAATGCGGAACGGATGCGGACCCATTTGCGGACGTGTGAATGGAGCCTTAACCAATACAAGTATTAAAGGAGGTCTTACATTATATTAGTCACACAAAGGACCC
This sequence comes from Bufo bufo, assembly GCF_905171765.1. NCBI lineage: Eukaryota > Metazoa > Chordata > Amphibia > Anura > Bufonidae > Bufo > Bufo bufo. Next base: position 238,830,990 of record NC_053392.1, read on the forward strand.
TTGCTGTGACTATTTACCACAGGGTTCATCAACTCCAGTCCTCAGAGTCCACCTGCCAGTCATGATTTGAGAATATCCCACAAAAGGAATACCTGTGGTAAGTTCTGATGCATTGATATTAATTAAATCACCTGCTCAATAATAAGGAAATACTGAAAACATGACCGACAGGTGGGCGCTGAGGACTGCGGTTGAGGAACACCGCTTTACAGCATCCGCTTCTAAGGGATTTTTTTTTTACTCGAAAAATCAACAAGGTAATGATGCGTATTTTCGTAATGCTAATTTTTATCGCTAATTTTTTTAGTTGCCGAGCAAAAACATGATTCCTCCCTGCTTCTTGCTTGTGGGCCAATGAGTCATAGCACTATATCGAATATGTTTGTTTTTTCGAATAGTCGTAATATTCTAAAACAAGAATATATTGCAATACAGCGAATATTCGAAAAAAACAAATGTAGAGCAATTTAGCTAATATAGTACTATAATCTTTTTTTTTAATAGTTGTAATTTTTTTCCAATCTGAACTTCAGATGAGAAAAAAATTACAACTATTAGACAAAGAAGATTCTAGCACTATATTAGCTAAATTGCTCTATATTAGTTTTTTTTCGAACATTCGCTTTATATTCTTGTTTTAGAATATTACGAATATTCAAAAAAACAAATATATTCGATATAGTGCTATATATTTGTTTTTTAGAATATTCATAATTTTTCCCATTTAAAGTCAAGATTTCTCCCTGCTTCTTGCTTGTGGGCCAATGAGTTATTGGCCCACAAGCAAGAAGCAGGGAGGAATCATGTTTTTACTCGGCAATTGAAAAATTTGCGATAAAAATTTGCATTACGAAAATTCGCAATAAAAAGATCTTGAATATTCGAAATTACGAATATATATATATCACTATATTCTAAATATTAACGAATTTTCGAAGTACCTATATTCGCGATAAAAATTAGCAATTTGAATATTCGTGATCAACACTAGTTACTATTAGAGATGAGTGAATATCTCAAAAATTTGATTCGGCCGGTTCGCCTAATTTTTCGAATAAATTTGGTTCGATCCAAATTTATTTGTTGGGAATTGCGTTAAAAAAACTTCTATTTCCTGGCTGCAGAGAGCCTTTATAGTGGTATAGAACACTGTGCCTTGCAGTAACACACATAGGGAGTTTGCTTTGGTAGTGAAACAATTCTGTATTACAATACAATATTACATTGCCGATTTTCGCAATTAAGAAAATAATAATTCTTGAATTTGCGAATATATGACGAATATTCTACAAAATATTCCCGAAATATCGCATATTAGAATATTGCCCCTGCCGCTCATCACTAGTGACATAGTGTGGAGGTGGCAGCAGCATCAGTAGACCACAGAGTGGCAAGGTGACATAGTGTGGAGGTTGGAGCAGCTTCAGGAGACCAAAGAGTGACCCGGTGACATAGTGTGGAGGTGGAAGCAGCATCAGGAGACCACAGAGTGGCAAGGCAAGGTGACGTAGTGTGGAGGTGGCAGCATCATCATTAGACCACAGAGTGGCAAGGTGACATAGTGTGGAGGTGGCAGCAGCATCAGGAGGCCACAGAGTGGCAAGGTGACATAGTGTGGAGGTGGCAGAAGCATCATGAGTCAACAGAGTGGCAAGGTGACATAGTGTGGAGGTGGCAGCAGCATCGGGAGACCACAGAGTGGCAAGATGACATAGGGTGGAGGTGGCAGCAGCATCAGGAGGCCACAGAGTGGCAAGGTGACTTAGTGTGGAGGTGACAGCAGCATCAGGAGTCCACAAAGTGGCAAGGTGACATAGTATGAAGGTGGCAGCAGCATCAGGAGACCACAGAGCGACCCGGTGACAGAGTGGGGAGGTGGGTGGAAATACCAGTACCAGCTAAAGATGGTGGGTGAAAGAAGGAGCACTTGGCATCAGATGTGTGGCATCAGGCACGTGGCAGGATCAGAATAGTAGCTGAGGCAGGTGGCCAGAAGAAACCAGTCTCTTTTGTCAAAGAGAAAGCTGTATAGTGAAACGTACGTTGAGATTGGAGGCACTTTGGTCTGTATGCTTTTGATTATTACGGGTTATATTCTGGTTTGTTAGTATGTGATGTAATTCGATGTGCTTGTTTAGCTGTCCTTTTGTCTATTCTCTCCTTGGGACAAGTATTTTTTTTACTAAGCATTTCAACTTGCAATATGCACTTTATACATATTTTTGTATAAATTCTGTGATCCTGATATAGAGTCGGACGCTATATTGAGATGGATGTAGCTCATTGAATATATATAATAATTTACTGCAGTACCAATATATCTTCTTTGCTTGTACATGTATGCTGCTGTTTTTATATGTTCACGATTTGCATAATTTAATAAAGATATTGCTTTTTGGTATTTGATTGTTCTTTACTAGTGGGGGAACATTCATTCTTTTTGGTGTATAGATTAGTCTGGCCCCACTGGATCCCACTGACAGCATTAGTTGGTGGGCTCCATCTTTTTTGGGGGGATAGTGTGAAGGTAGCAGCAGCATCAGGAGACCACAGAGTGACCCGGTAACAGAGTGGGGAGGTGGGTGGCAATACCAGTACGAGCTGAAGATGGGGGGTGAAAGAAGGAGCACTTGGCATCAGATTTGTCGCATCAAGCACGTGGCAGCATCAGAATAGTAGCTGAGGCAGAAGAAACCGGTCTGTTTTGTCAAAGTGTTGGTGTGGCACCATGGATGATCTAGTCTGATGCAAAGGGAATTGGTGGGTGGAAATCCTGGCTGATTCATGCCTGATTCATCCTGACAAAGGTCAGTCTCTCCACATTTTGGCTGGACAGGCAAGTTCTTCTTGGGGTAACTATGGCCCCCGCCGCACTGAACACCCGCTCTGATGCCACACTAATGGTCAGGCAGGACAGCTTTTCCAGGGCAAACTCTGCCAGTTGCGACCACAAATCCAGTTTGGCTGCCCAGTAGTCCAGCAGGTTTCTGCTCCAGGTCTAGCTGCTGCTGCTGGTGAGTAGTTTCTTCAATAGGCGGGTTAAAAAAGCAACTCATCAGCGACTCTAGACTCAAGCTGCTGCTGATGGAGCTGGTACTGCTCCTACCCCCCCCCCCCCCCCGACCTCACCACAGCAGCCATGGCAGTGGAACGTGAGTGCAGAGTTGCCCCCCGTTCAGACCTGCGAGAGGATGGACGATGGTGCTGATAGGCAGCGGACAACTAACTACATAGAATGTCTCTATAGTAGTTCAGTTTGTCCTCCCTCTCAGCGGGTGTAAAAAGGCCCCCATTTTGGACTGGTAGCGAGGGTCCAACAAAGTGGAGAGCCATAAGTCATCCCTCTGCCGAATGGTGACAAACTCAGTTGTTACTACGCAAGCAAGTGAGCATGCATTTGGCCGTTTGTGCTTGTGACTCGGAGGGACTCCCCTGCCTCCATCTCCACTGCATACTGCCACTTTGTGTCTGGGTCCTCTGCCTCATCTCCCTCATCGCCCTGTAGCTCCTCTGGCTGCTCCTTTTTTCCTGTCACCTATGTAGAAAACCACCCATTTCGCTACACATTGCTGTGCTCCAATGTCCTCCTCCTCCTCACAGTTCAGCCCCCACAGGCTCATGTGGCCGTGAGATCTAGGCGCCACGTCTCTAGTCCCCTGACCAGCCAGATTTACCATCATCTGTTCCAGGACATGAAGCAGTGGACTGACGTTGTTTCACCCGTAGTCCTGACTGACAAATAACGTGGCCTACCTCAAAGGGCCTGAGCAAACAGCAGGTGTCAAGCAAGAGCTGCTACTGGCTGACATCGAAGTTACACAGGGGAGTACTTGGATCTTAAAGAAATCGTTCATGGCCTTTCTCTGTTCGTATAGTCGGTCCAACATATGAACAGTGGAATTCCAATGGGTGGAATAGTTGCATATTAGCCTATGTTGGGGGATGCCATTCTGCCACTGCAGCTCAAGGAGGGTGTGCTTTACGGTGTACGAATAGCTGAATCGGTGGTTTTATTAGACAGTCATATTTATAAAACTCTAATTTTGAGTCTGTTAGAAAACACTGCTACTTACTCACCCTTAAAAGCCAACCCGCTCCCACTCTATCAGCAACAGATGAGTAAATTGTTGCAGGAAGGTTGTGATCTAGGCATATTGTCTCGGAATGAAATGGATTATATTTATGTCCCTTTTCCTGTGACTCCTATTTTTCATGCACTGCCGAAGGTGCATAAAGAAGGGTTTCCACCCCCATGAGGCCGATTGTTGCGGCCACCGGGTCGTACTCCGAAAGACTATCGAAGTGGGTGGATTCCATCCTTCAAACCCTGGTTCCCATGATGCTGGGCTATCTAAAAGATACACACATGGTTCTGCAATGCTTTGAAAATTTTGAGTGGAAAAGTGAATATCTGTGGGTTACTGCTGATATTACATCTTTGTATCACTAACATCCCTCACAATTTGGCTATAGTATGCATTACGGTGGTACTTGGTAACCCATAGCGATTACACAGACATTCTTCAGGATTCTGTATGTGAAGTAATTATATTTTTGCTTCAAACTTAATTATTTTATGTTTAATGGGGATTTTTTTCTCCAGGTGTCTGTTAATTTCTATGGGAGCGAAGTTCTCACCGTCAATAGCAAACATATTCATGTCCTGGTGGGAAAAACATTATCTGTTCACAGAGAGGAATATTTTCACCCATTGTATCAAATGGTATGGTCATTTATATTGACGATATGTTAATGGTATGGCAAGGTGCGGCGTTCTGACATCCACGTTTTTGAGGAATATTTAAATGGATGTGTCAGTTCAATCTCACTAATTATGCAAAGTGACCCCTCATCTATCATTTTTTTGGACCTGTGCCTGAAGGCCTGATCGTAACAATGTTTTAACCTATTCACATAGAAAGGAAACTGCAGGGAACACAATACTTTTGGTGACTTCATGCCATCCAACCACATGTCTTTAGAAATATCCCGAAGGGGTGAGATGACTAGAGCTAGACGCAACTGTTCAAATATCCCCTGTTCACACAGGAAGCAGAAAAAATCCAACAAGGTTGCGGACTAGATAATATAATTAACAGAATATTAAGAAAGCGAAGCAGTGGGCACTGACACGGGACAGGACTTCCTTAGTTTTTCCCTCAATAGTTGATCAAAGAACAAAAGCAAAAAATAAAAATAAAACTAATAGTGGAAGTATACAAACATCATTTGATAACAAAAGCAGGGGGTACAAGCTGAAGGATTAAAATACTTCCCATTACTTTTGTCACAAGATTTAGTGAGGAATTTCAGTGAGATCAGCAACATTATACAGTGACATTTACCGGTTTTAAAATCTGTAAAAGATTGGGGAACTATAATTTTAGCAAGAATTGAATGTGGTGGCACGTAGGGCTCCTACCATTGGCCAGAAGGTTAGTCGAGCTTATTTTTTGATCAAGGAACAAAGACAAAAAACCTATATGGTTGACATACAAAGGGCGTTACAATTTGGCAGCAATAAATGCAATTTTATGAATGTGTCAATAGTTCATCTCACGGCCAATGGGAGCAGCCATACAATACAACACTATCTGAATTGCAATACGGATTTTGCTGTATATGTTATAACCTGTAGGGAATGTCAGCTACAGTACGTAGGTTGTACAACCAACCAAATCAAAGTGAGAATAAGAAAATATTATCTGATATCAACCATTACACAACTAGAAATGTCTCAGCGGCCTCACTACCATGTTTCATAAGGGAAACACGTCGGCTTTTGCGGTAACAGGGAAAAGAAAGGGTGTTTGCCCCAAATCAGAGGAGGAAATCCATAAACCGAAATTATTAAGCAGAAGAAACTTATGGATGTTTTTACTGGGAACATGTTTTCCAAGGCGGTCTGAACAAGAAACTGATTTGGTTCTCCAATACAGACAACTGCGTTTTTTTCTGTCTTGGAGAAGGAGTTTTTCTTTGCCTCGTTGTAGGCGGACAGGTGTGCAGGTGGGAAGGGGAATTCAATCAGTGGTTACCCAGCCCCCTTACTATAAGGGTCCATTCAAACATCCGCAAAATGGGACGGTGCAGACCCATTCATTTTCAATGGGGCCAGAATGTGCTGTCCGCATCCACATTTGCAGATCCGCACATCCGCATCCGTGCTTACGTTTCCGCAAAAAAATAGAACATGTCCTATTCTTGTCCGAAATTGTCCGCAATTGCAGACAAGATTAGGCATTTTCTATTATTGTGCCGGCGATGTGCAGTCCGCAAATTGAGGAATACACATTGTCGGTGTCCGTGTTTTGCGGATCCGCAATTTGCGTATCCGCAAAACACATACTGATGTGTGATGGACCCTAGAGGGATTTCATTTTTAACCTTATGCATATCATAATGAAGGACCGCTATGTCAGAACGCGTAGTCTGTCCTAAGTTTTTGTATTTGATGTCTGGAGATTTTAATACAAGGAATTAAAGCTTTTTTATGGGAAGCTGATTCGATTTTTCTTTGTGGAAGGCTATATGGTGGTTGTCCAGGACCTTTTTCTGTGCTTCCAAGAGAAAGGACACAGGTGAACGCTGCAGTTGATGACTTTGGATTGATTCATAAGTGGCTGAAGTGCATGCAAAGTTTTCCTGGCCATTTTTTAGGGATCTCTTGCAGATGGGTGGAAAACTTCATTAACCGCTTGACAACCAGATTGAACACGTGTGCCATGCAGGGTGCATGGCTCAGCCCTCCTTGACGCAGGGCCGACACCATGTTCTTCCCGTTGTCGGTCACCATGGTTCCGATCTTGAGTTGTCGCGGAGAAAGCCAGGATTCAATTTCTTGATGAAGGACACGGAGCAGTTCCTTACCTGTGTGACTCAGCTCGCCCAGGCAAACAAGGTGCAGAACAGTGTGACACTCCCGAGCCCTGCACATGTGGTATGCTGGAGGGGCACTGTGAATTGTCCCTGCAATGGAGGCTGAGGACACAGTGGAGGATGAGGAGGCAGAGTCGGACATTGTTGCAGGACAAACGGCGTGAGAACGTGGAGGCGGAGGTGGCGTCACCTGGCCAAGCTGCTGGTGTGGCTGTGCAGGAACCACATTCACCCAGTGGACCGTAAAGGATATGTATTGTTCCTGACCGTAGTTACAGCTCCACACGTCGGCGCTGCCGTGCACTTTGGCAAATACCGACAGGCTCAAATACCGGCTCACGTTCTGTTCTACATACGTGTGCAGGGCTGATACTGCCTTTTTGACAAAGAAATGATGGCTTTGAAATTTCCATCTCGGCTCAAGCCATCAGTACTCTGAAAGGTGCAGAGTCCACTACTTAGAAAGGAGGGACTGCAGCACCAGCGACTTGGACAGGAGCACATTCAGCTTCTATGGCGTTGAATGAGAGCACACATACTGTTGTCTCTTTGCAATTGCTTAGGTGATCTATTGCTGACGGGATTACTGATGAGGAGTAGGAGGAGGAGCAAAAGCATCAGGACCGATAGATGATGGGAAGGACAGACAGCTACCTTCGGCTGAGGTGGTGGAGCCTTGACTGCCTGAAATCGTGTGCATGCCACTGGGTGATGCAGCAATTGCTGCGGCAGGCTGGACCACCACATCAGAGCCACTGTTCTCCAAGGCTACTTTATGGTGACACTGCATATGTTGACGCAGGGCCGTGGTACCAACATTGGCACTCTGGCCACACTTCACTTTCTTCCCACAGATTCTACAAATGGCCATGTTCACCTCCTCCAACGGCTTAACAAAAAACTGCCATGCCGACGAGTAGGTGATTTTACCCCCAACACTTTGCACTAACTGACTGCTACTGCCGCTGCTTTCGTGAACCCTGCACCACTACTTTCCGGCAGGTTGGATCCTGCGAAGCAGGTGGTCTACTCTGGGCACGTTTGGCTCCTGACTAGTGATGAGCGGGAGGTGACATATTCGATTTCGACGAAATTCCGCTAGAATATTCGTCTCATATTCGTCGAAATCGAATATTCGGCATTATTCTAGTTATCGCGATTAATATGCGATTTAAATAATCGCGTATTGTGATTTTAACTTAAGGCAACTTTTCCTATTGGTTTGATATCTAGAATTAGGGAAGATGAGGAATATGACGAATGTATTCGTCATATTCCTCAAAACGAAGATAACAAATATTCTCCATGTTCGTTTTAGCTCCATATTCGTCAACTTCGCTAATTCTAGCAATCAAATAGGAAAGTTGACTATAGAGACAGCTGTGTTTAATTCGCTATGCGATTATATTACTTTGCTTTTTTTTTATAAATAGAATAATTATAATAATTAGCAAGTATTATAATTATTCTATTTATTTAAAAAAAGCAGAGTAATATAATCGCATAGCGAATTAAACTCAGCTGTCTCTATAGTCAACTTTCCTATTTGATTGCTAGAAATAGCGAAGTTGACGAATATGGAGCTAAACGAACATGGAGAATATTTTGTTATCTTCGTTTGAGGAATATGACGAATACATTCGTCATATTCCTCATCTTCGCTAATTCTACCAAACCAACCATAGTAAACCAGGTCTAAGTTGAAATCGCAATGCAATCACTTCAAGTTATATTAATCGCATTGCGATTTCAACTTAGAGCTGTGTTTCTAATGGGTCAGCTTGCTAGAATTAACGAAGTTAACGAATATGGAATATAGCAGTGCTAAGTTGAAATCGCAATGCGATTAATATAACTTGAAGTAATCACATTGCGATTTCAACTTAGCACTGCTAAATTCCATATTTGTTAACTTTGTTAATTCTAGCAAGCTGACCCATTAGAAACCCAGCTCTAAGTTGAAATCGCAATGCGATAACTTCAAGTTATATTAATCGCAATTGCGATTTCAACTTAATTCTCACATCCGACTGTACATTCTAGTATGGAGTAGTGTTGAGCGAACAGTTCGAGCATAGTTCGGGTCCGTACCGAATTTTGGGGTGTTCGTGACACGGACCCGAACCCGAACTTTTTCGTAAAAGTTCGGGTTCGGGTTCGTCGTTCGGCATGTATTTTGGCGCATTTTGAAAGGCTGCAAAGCAGCCAATCAACATGCATCATACTACTTGCCCTAAGATGCATCGCAGCCATGCCTACTATTGGCAAGGCTGTGATTGGCCAAGTGCAGCATGTGACTCAGCCTCTTTATAAGCTTGTGCGCACGTCGGGACGTGCTCACTCCCGATGTGAATAGAACAGGGATAGACGCAGCTGATGCTAGGGCGAGAATAGGCAGGGATAATTGAATAACTGGAAGCAAATTTCTCTCCTCCACCTGTGATTCATCTGAACAACTGCAGCTGAGCTGCTTTTTTGATAGGGTTGGCTATTTTTTAGAGTGGCCAGAGTGATTTTTCCATCCACATGTACCTGGGCTGACCGCCGGCCGCCATTTTGCGACTTGTAGTGCTGCAGCAGAAGCTGCCACAGTGTGCATTCCAAAGCTCCAAACAAGTCAGACATCTACACCTGGGATTCAGACCAATAGCGATTTAGCAGCACAGTCCAAGGCTATTTTTTTAAAGGTTGTGCAGACCATTTTGTGGCACATGTTACTGGGCTGATAGGCGGCGGCCATCTTGGGACTAGTGCTGCAGCACAATCTCTCCCAACGTCCATTAATCACTTGTAATAGTGGTCTGTGCCATAGAAATCCTACATCAGGGACTTGGGTGTGCTTGTGTCACCCCTACTAATACCAGTCCACCTGTAATCCATACAGTGAAAAGCCATAAAGTATTCCAGTGAGGGAATTTTTTTTTATTTAAAAAAGGCCAAGTTAGTTTATCTGGCGTTCAATATACTAGATACAGTTAGGCCTGCGTTTCATACATCTGGAATTAGCAAACTAATGTGCTGGGGTTGGGAAAACATATATGTACCCATACTAGAATCTGTCAAAGAAAGCGGTACTCACATATAACAGTCATTCCATCTGTAATCCATACAGTCAAAAGACTGAAAGTATTCCAGTGAGGGAATTTTTTTTATTTAAAAAAGGCCAAGTTAGTTTATCTGGCGTTCAATATACTAGATACAGTTAGGCCTGCGTTTCATACATCTGGAATTAGCAAACTAATGTGCTGGGGTTGGGAAAACATATATGTACCCATACTAGAATCTGTCAAAGAAAGCGGTACTCACATATAACAGTCATTCCATCTGTAATCCATACAGTCAAAAGACTGAAAGTATTCCAGTGAGGGAATTTTTTTTATTTAAAAAAGGCCAAGTTAGTTTATCTGGCGTTCAATATACTAGATACAGTTAGGCCTGCGTTTCATACATCTGGAATTAGCAAACTAATGTGCTGGGGTTGGGAAAACATATATGTACCCATACTAGAATCTGTCAAAGAAAGCGGTACTCACATATAACAGTCATTCCATCTGTAATCCATACAGTCAAAAGACTGAAAGTATTCCAGTGAGGGAATTTTTTTTATTTAAAAAAGGCCAAGTTAGTTTATCTGGCGTTCAATATACTAGATACAGTTAGGCCTGCGTTTCATACATCTGGAATTAGCAAACTAATGTGCTGGGGTTGGGAAAACATATATGTACCCATACTAGAATCTGTCAAAGAAAGCGGTACTCACATATAACAGTCATTCCATCTGTAATCCATACAGTCAAAAGACTGAAAGTATTCCAGTGAGGGAATTTTTTTTATTTAAAAAAGGCCAAGTTAGTTTATCTGGCGTTCAATATACTAGATACAGTTAGGCCTGCGTTTCATACATCTGGAATTAGCAAACTAATGTGCTGGGGTTGGGAAAACATATATGTACCCATACTAGAATCTGTCAAAGAAAGCGGTACTCACATATAACAGTCATTCCATCTGTAATCCATACAGTCAAAAGACTGAAAGTATTCCAGTGAGGGAATTTTTTTTTATTTAAAAAAGGCCAAGTTAGTTTATCTGGCGTTCAATATACTAGATACAGTTAGGCCTGCGTTTCATACATCTGGAATTAGCAAACTAATGTGCTGGGGTTGGGAAAACATATATGTACCCATACTAGAATCTGTCAAAGAAAGCGGGTACTCACATATAACAGTCATTCCATCTGTAATCCATACAGTCAAAAGACTGAAAGTATTCCAGTGAGGGAATTTTTTTTATTTAAAAAAGGCCAAGTTAGTTTATCTGGCGTTCAATATACTAGATACAGTTAGGCCTGCGTTTCATACATCTGGAATTAGCAAACTAATGTGCTGGGGTTGGGAAAACATATATGTACCCATACTAGAATCTGTCAAAGAAAGCGGTACTCACATATAACAGTCATTCCATCTGTAATCCATACAGTCAAAAGACTGAAAGTATTCCAGTGAGGGAATTTTTTTTTATTTAAAAAAGGCCAAGTTAGTTTATCTGGCGTTCAATATACTAGATACAGTTAGGCCTGCGTTTCATACATCTGGAATTAGCAAACTAATGTGCTGGGGTTGGGAAAACATATATGTACCCATACTAGAATCTGTCAAAGAAAGCGGTACTCACATATAACAGTCATTCCATCTGTAATCCATACAGTCAAAAGACTGAAAGTATTCCAGTGAGGGAATTTTTTTTTATTTAAAAAAGGCCAAGTTAGTTTATCTGGCGTTCAATATACTAGATACAGTTAGGCCTGCGTTTCATACATCTGGAATTAGCAAACTAATGTGCTGGGGTTGGGAAAACATATATGTACCCATACTAGAATCTGTCAAAGAAAGCGGTACTCACATATAACAGTCATTCCATCTGTAATCCATACAGTCAAAAGACTGAAAGTATTCCAGTGAGGGGATTTTGCTTATAAAAAATAATATATTTCATTGTGTTGCGAGTTGAATCGCAACAATGAAGAAAAATACTATTAAGGGACGAGGACGCGGTCGTGGTGGTGTCCGTGGAGCCTCTGTTGCTGGTAGAGGACGTGGCCGTTCGGCCCCAGGCGCACACAGTAGGGAACGAACTCCCTCAACTAGCCGGCAGAATGTACCGCAATATCTCGTGGGGCCCAATGCCGCTCTTAGGATGGTAAGGCCTGAGCAGGTACAGGCATTAATCGATTGGGTGGCCGACAGTGCTTCCAGCACGTTCACCACATGGTCTTCCACCCAGTCTTCTGCGGAAAGCGCACAGGTGGCACCTGAAAACCAAGCCCATCAGTCTGTCACATCACCCCCAAGCATATCAGGGAAACGGTCTGAGCCACAAGTTATGCAGCAGTCTCTTCTTCTGTTTGAAGACTCTGCTTCCAGGGTTTCCCAGGGGCGTCCACCTAGCCCTTCCCCAGTGGAGGAAGACATACCATGCACTGACGCACAACCACTTATGTCTCCAGATGAAGAGGACATGGGAATACCACCACAGCAGAGTCACCGACTCTCTGATGATGACGAAACACAGGTGCCCACTGCCGCGTCTTTTTGCAGTGTGCAGACTGAACAGGAGGAGGTCAGGGAGGGAGACTGGGTGGAAGACGATGCAGAGGACGATGAGGTCTTAGACCCCACATGGACTGAAGGTCGTGGCGATGACTTTCACAGTTCAGAGGAAGAGGTAGTGGTGAGACCGAGACAACAGCGAAGCCAAAGAGGGAGCAGGGGGCCAAAGCAGACGAGCCGCCGCCCCCAGAGTTCGCCTGCTACTGGACATCGCCAACAGGGACCCAGCCCCACAAAGGCAGCTTCAAAGAGTTCCCTGGCATGGCACTTCTTTAAACAATGTCCTACCGACAAGACCCGAGTGACTTGCACGCTCTGCCATCAGAGCCTGAGGCGAGGCATTAACGTTCTGAACCTCAGCACAACCTGCATGACCAGGCATCTACATGCAAAGCATGAACTGCAGTGGGGTACACACCTTAAAAACCAGGCACTCGCTGAGGCTCCCCCTGCTCCCTCTACCGCTGCTGCCTCGGCTTCCGCCTCGAGAGGAATGTTGCCACCTGCCGAGCAGCAAACAGAGGATGTGCCACCGACACCACCACCACCGCCACCGTCAACTAGCGTCTCCACTATATCACACAGCAGCGTTCAGCTCTCAATATCTCAAACCTTAGAGAGGAAGCGCAAATTCCCCCCGAGTCACCCTCGAGCCCTTGGCCTGAACGCCAGCATTTCTAAACTGCTGGCCTTTGAAATGCTGTCATTCCGGCTGGTGGACACAGACAGCTTCAAACAGCTGATGGCCATGGCTGTCCCGCAGTATGTGGTTCCCAGCCGCCACTACTTCTCCAAGACAGCCGTGCCTTCCCTGCACATGCAAGTGTCCGATAAAATCAAGTGTGCACTGCGCAACGCCATTTGTGGCAAGGTCCACCTAACCACAGATACGTGGACCAGTAAGCACGGCCAGGGACGCTATATCTCACTAACTGCACACTGGATGAATGTAGTGGCGGCTGGGCCCCCGGCGGACAGTTCCTTGGCGCACGTCCTTCCGCCCCCTAGGATCGCAGGGCATCATTCTCTGCCTCCTGTAGCCTCCTCCTCCTACTCGGCTTCCTCCTCCACTGCTTCCACCAGCTCATCCGGTCAGCCACACACCTTCACCACCAACTTCAGCACAGCCCGGGGTAAACGTCAGCAGGCCATTCTGAAACTCATATGTTTGGGGGACAGGCCCCACAGCGCAAAGGAGTTGTGGCGGGGTATTGAACAACAGACCGACGAGTGGTTTCTGCCGGTGGGCCTCAAGCCAGGCCTGGTGGTATGCGATAATGGGCGAAATCTCGTGGCAGCTCTGGGACTAGCCGGTTTGACGCACATCCCTTGCCTGGCGCATGTGCTGAACTTGGTGGTGCAGAGGTTCATTCACCACTACCCCAACATGTCAGAGCTGCTGCATAAAGTGCGGGCCGTCTGTGCGCGCTTCCGCCGTTCACATCCTGCCGCTGCTCGCCTGTCTGCGCTACAGCGGAACTTCGGCCTTCCCGCTCACCGCCTCATATGCGACGTGCCCACCCGGTGGAACTCCACCTTGCACATGCTGGAGAGACTGTGCGAGCAGCAGCAGGCCATAGTGGAGTTTCAGCTGCAGCACGCTCGCGTCAGTCGTACTGCCGAACAGCACCACTTCACCACCAATGATTGGGCCTCCATGCGAGACCTGTGTGCCCTGCTGCGCTGTTTCGAGTACTCCACCAACATGGCCAGTGGCGATGACACTGTTATCAGCGTTACAATACCACTTCTATGTCTCCTTGAGAAAACACTTAGGGCAATGATGTTAGAGGAGGTGGCCCAGGGGGAGGAGGAGGAGGAGGATGAGGGCTCGTTTCTAACACTTTCGGGCCAGTCTGTTCGAAGTGGCTCAGAGGGAGGTTTGTTTAAGCAGCAGAGGACAGGTTCACAAGTCGCCAGCCAAGGCACTGTACTGGAGGACGAGGAGGATGAGGAGGAGGAGGTGGAGGGGGACGAGGATGACGCAAGTTCACAGCGGGGTGGCAGCCCAGGCCCATCACTGGTGCGTGGCTGGGGGGATACGGTGGACGATGACGATACGCCTCCCACAGAGGACAGCTTGTCCTTACCCATGGGTAGCCTGGCCCACATGAGCGAATATATGCTCCAATGCCTGCGCAACGACAGCAGAGTTGCCCACGTTTTAACGTGTGCAGACTACTGGGTGGCCACCCTGCTGGATCCCCGGTATAAAGACAATGTGCCCACTTTAATTCCTGAACTGGAGCGCGACCGTAAGATGCGCGAGTACAAGCGCACGCTGATAGAGGCGCTCTTGAGAGCATTCCCACATGTCACAGGGGAACAGGTGGAAGGTGAAGGCAGAGGAGTGGCAAGAGGTCGCCAACGCAGCTGTGTCACGGCCAGCTCATCTGAGGGCAGGGTTAGCATGGCAGAAATGTGGAAAAGTTTTGTCTCCACGCCACAGCTATCTGCACCGACACCTGATACGGAACGTGTTAGCAGGAGGCAGCATTTCACTAACATGGTTGAACAGTATGTCTGCACACCCCTCCACATCCTGACGGATGGTTCGGCCCCATTCAACTACTGGGTTTCGAAATTGTCCACGTGGCCAGAGTTAGCATGTTATGCCTTGGAGGTGCTTTCCTGCCCGGCGGCCAGCGTTTTATCTGAACGCGTATTCAGCACGGCAGGGGGCGTCATTACTGACAAGCGCAGCCGCCTGTCCACAGCCAACGTGGACAAGCTGACCTTCATAAAGGTGAACCAGGCATGGATCCCACAGGACCTGTCCCTCCCTTGTGCAGAGTAGTCCTTATTAACTGCCTAAAACATGTCTTGTTGTGCTACGGGCCACTTCTTTATTTGATACAAATTTTATGAAACCCACGTTGAATGAAACTCTTCTCTGTCTGGGCGCCGGGGCCTAACCAGATGAAAGTGGCCGGTTAAACTAACGGGTGACATGAAGCCATAACCTCTGCCATGCTACCTCTGTCTTCTGTCTGGGTGCTGAGGCCTAAGTCAAATAAAGCGGTCTTCTGCTGTGCTGGGGGATATGAAGCTAATCTCTGACCTCTCTCCTCTGTCTGGGTCCAAAGGCCTAAATCACTGAAAGAGGCCTTCTCCTGTGGTGTGTGATATGATGCCAGAATATGTGCTGTGGGGCCTCTCTCCTCTTCCTGGGTGCAGGGGTCAAATAAACTAAATTGTGGCCTACTCCTGTGGTGGTTGATATGATGCCTGATTCTCTGATGTGGAACCTCTCTCCTCTGTTTGGGTGAAGGGGTCAAAGTAACTAAATGGTGGCTTCTCCTGTGGTGGCTGATATGATGCCAGAATATGTGCTGTGGTGCCTCTCTCCTCTTCCTGGGTGCAGGGGTCAAAGTAACTAAATGGTGGCTTCTCCTGTGGTGGCTGATATGATGCCAGAATATGTGCTGTGGGGCCTCTCTCCTCTTCCTGGGTGCAGGGGTCAAAGTAACTCAATGGTGGCTTCTCCTGTGGTGGCTGATATGATGCCAGAATATGTGCTGTGGTGCCTCTCTCCTCTGTCTGGGTCCAAAGGCCTAAATCACTGAAAGAGGCCTTCTCCTGTGGTGTGTGATATGATGCCTGAATATGTGCTGTGGTGCCTCTCTCCTCTTCCTGGGTGCGGGGGTCAAAGTAACTCAATGGTGGCTTCTCCTGTGGTGGCTGATATGATGCCAGAATATGTGCTGTGGTGCCTCTCTCCTCTTCCTGGGTGCGGGGGTTAAAGTAACTCAATTGTGGCTTCTCCTGTGGTGGCTGATATGATGCCAGAATATGTGCTGTGGGGCCTCTCTCCTCTTCCTGGGTGCGGGGGTCAAAGTAACTCAATGGTGGCTTCTCCTGTGGTGGCTGATATGATGCCAGAATATGTGCTGTGGGGCCTCTCTCCTCTTCCTGGGTGCAGGGGTCAAAGTAACTCAATGGTGGCTTCTCCTGTGGTGGTTAGTATGATGCCAGAATATGTGCTGTGGGGCCTCTCTCCTCTTCCTGGGTGCAGGGGTCAAAGTAACTCAATGGTGGCTTCTCCTGTGGTGGCTGATATGATGCCAGAATATGTGCTGTGGTGCCTCTCTCCTCTTCCTGGGTGCGGGGGTCAAAGTAACTCAATGGTGGCTTCTCCTGTGGTGGCTGATATGATGCCAGAATATGTGCTGTGGGGCCTCTCTCCTCTTCCTGGGTGCAAGGGTCAAAGTAACTCAATGGTGGCTTCTCCTGTGGTGGTTAGTATGATGCCAGAATATGTGCTGTGGGGCCTCTCTCCTCTTCCTGGGTGCAGGGGTCAAAGTAACTCAATGGTGGCTTCTCCTGTGGTGGCTGATATGATGCCAGAATATGTGCTGTGGGGCCTCTCTCCTCTTCCTGGGTGCAGGGGTCAAAGTAACTCAATGGTGGCTTCTCCTGTGGTGGCTGATATGATGCCAGAATATGTGCTGTGGTGCCTCTCTCCTCTGTCTGGGTCCAAAGGCCTAAATCACTGAAAGAGGCCTTCTCCTGTGGTGTGTGATATGATGCCTGAATATGTGCTGTGGTGCCTCTCTCCTCTTCCTGGGTGCGGGGGTCAAAGTAACTCAATGGTGGCTTCTCCTGTGGTGGCTGATATGATGCCAGAATATGTGCTGTGGTGCCTCTCTCCTCTTCCTGGGTGCGGGGGTCAAAGTAACTCAATGGTGGCTTCTCCTGTGGTGGCTGATATGATGCCAGAATATGTGCTGTGGGGCCTCTCTCCTCTTCCTGGGTGCAGGGGTCAAAGTAACTCAATGGTGGCTTCTCCTGTGGTGGTTAGTATGATGCCAGAATATGTGCTGTGGGGCCTCTCTCCTCTTCCTGGGTGCAGGGGTCAAAGTAACTCAATGGTGGCTTCTCCTGTGGTGGCTGATATGATGCCAGAATATGTGCTGTGGTGCCTCTCTCCTCTTCCTGGGTGCGGGGGTCAAAGTAACTCAATGGTGGCTTCTCCTGTGGTGGCTGATATGATGCCAGAATATGTGCTGTGGGGCCTCTCTCCTCTTCCTGGGTGCAGGGGTCAAAGTAACTCAAGGGTGGCTTCTCCTGTGCTGATTGATATAAAGCTGATGGTTGTGCCATCTGACATGGTTGCCAGGGTCTGATTCAATGGGGGCCTACTCCTGTGGTGGGTGATCTAAATGCCTGATTCTCTGCTGTGAAACCTCTCTCCTCCGTCTGGGTGTAGGGGTCAAAGTCTTTCAAAGTCGCCTTCTCCTGTGCTGATTGATATGAAGCTGATGGTTGTGCCATCTGACATGGTTGCCGGGGGTCCCATTAAATTGTGGCCTACTCCTGTGGTGGTTGATATGATGCCTGATTCTCTGATGTGGAACCTCTCTCCTCTGTTTGGGTGAAGGGGTCAAAGTAACTAAATGGTGGCTTCTCCTGTGGTGGCTGATATGATGCCAGAATATGTGCTGTGGTGCCTCTCTCCTCTTCCTGGGTGCAGGGGTCAAAGTAACTCAATGGTGGCTTCTCCTGTGGTGGCTGATATGATGCCAGAATATGTGCTGTGGTGCCTCTCTCCTCTTCCTGGGTGCGGGGGTCAAAGTAACTCAATGGTGGCTTCTCCTGTGGTGGCTGATATGATGCCAGAATATGTGCTGTGGTGCCTCTCTCCTCTTCCTGGGTGCGGGGGTCAAAGTAACTCAATGGTGGCTTCTCCTGTGGTGGCTGATATGATGCCAGAATATGTGCTGTGGTGCCTCTCTCCTCTTCCTGGGTGCAGGGGTCAAAGTAACTAAATGGTGGCTTCTCCTGTGGTGGTTGATATGATGCCTGATTCTCTGCTGTGAAACCTCTCTCCTCCATCTGGGTGTAGGGGTCAAAGTCTTTCAAAGTCGCCTTCTCCTGTGCTGATTGATATAAAGCTGATGGTTGTGCCATCTGACATGGTTGCCAGGGTCTGATTCAATGGGGGCCTACTCCTGTGGTGGGTGATCTAAATGCCTGATTCTCTGCTGTGAAACCTCTCTCCTCCGTCTGGGTGTAGGGGTCAAAGTCTTTCAAAGTCGCCTTCTCCTGTGCTGATTGATATGAAGCTGATGGTTGTGCCATCTGACATGGTTGCCGGGGTCCCATTAAATTGGGGCCTACTCCTGTGGTGGGTGATCTAAATGCCTGATTCTCTGCTTTGAAACCTCTCTCCTCCGTCCGGGTGTAGGGGTCAAAGTCTGTCAAAGTCGCCTTCTCCTGTGCTGATTGATATAAAGCTTATGCTTGTGCCATCTGACATGGTTGCCGGGGTCTGATTCAATGGTGGCCTACTCCTGTGGTGGGTGATCTAAATGCCTGATTCTCTGCTGTGTAACCTCTCTCCTCCGTCTGGGTGTAGGGGTCAAAGTAACTAAATGGTGGCCTACTCCTGTGGTGGGTGATATGATGCCTGGTTCTCTGCTGTGGGACCTCTCTCCTTTGTCTGGGTGCTGTGGTCAAAATAATAGTAAGTGACCTTCTCCATTGGTGGGTGACTTGAAGCCTGATTCTGTGCTATGGGACCTCACTCCAATTAATATTGTTTAATTTTTATTTATTTTATGTTAACTCATCATTTCCCTATCTACATTTGTTTGCAGGGGATTTAACTACATTTTGCTGCCTTTTGCAGCCCTCTAGCCCTTTCTGGGTGTGTTTTACAGCCTTTTTAGTGCCCAGAAGTTCGGGTCCCCATTGACTTCTATGGGGTTCGGGTTCGGGATGAAGTTCGGGTCGAGTTCGGATCCCGAACCCGAACATTTTTCGAAAGTTCGTCTGAACTCGTCGAACCCGAACATCCAGGTGTTCGCTCAACTCTAGTATGGAGGCATTCCCATGGTGATGGGGACGCTCCATGAGCACGAAAGTCAGCAGAAGCAGCAACGGGCACTGACTGGAGCAGCCAGGAAGCCAGGAATCCTCAGAACAGGTAAGAACTACTTTTGGGAAATGGGAAAGAAAAAAATATAACAATTAAAAAAAAAAAAAAAAAATCGAAATAACAAATTTATAGCGCTATAATCGAAATATTTGCGAATTAGCGAAGTGCCGATATTCCCTAAAAAAATTCGCTATTCGAATATTCGCGCTCAACACTACTCCTGACCTCCCACTGCTGCCACCCTGCTGACTCCCGGCAACGCTAGTGACTTGCTGGCTCTGCCGATGCCTCACGGGCAAGCTGCCACCATTTTCTCCCAATGATGATGAAGCCCCTAATTCACCCGACTCCCAAGTGCGATCAGCTACATCATCATCATGGAGTACTGTCTGCATGTTACTAATGTCCTCCTCAACGGTCTCTGGATCAGAAGCCTTAACGCTCGCAGCACCAGCTCCCATGCCACTCTCCTCATCACTACTTGTGCATCTACCGGAGGAACTGCAGATGTCTCATCCACATCTTGGCTGGCCAGTAGCTGCTGACTGTCCTCTAGTAGCTCGTCCTCGCTGTATAGTGAATCTGAGCCCACAGAATATAGTACTTTTCTGGCTGAGGGAACAGAAAAGGACAGAAACATAGAAACATAGAAACATAGAATGTGTCGGCAGATAAGAACCATTTGGCCCATCTAGTCTGCCCAATATACTGAGTACTATGGATAGCCCCTGGCCCTATCTTATATGAAGGATAGCCTTATGCCTATCCCATGCATGCTTAAACCCCTTCACTGTATTTGCAGCTACCACTTCTGCAGGAAGGCTATTCCATGCATCCACTACTCTCTCAGTAAAGTAATACTTCCTTATATTACTTTTAAACCTTTGCCCCTCTAATTTAAAACTGTGTCCTCTTGTGGTAGTTTTTCTTCTTTTAAATATGCTCTCCTCCTTTACCGAGTTGATTCCCTTTATGTATTTAAAAGTTTCTATCATATCCCCTCTGTCTCTTCTTTCTTCCAAGCTATACATATTAAGGTCCTTTAACCTTTCCTGGTAAGTTTTATCCTGCAATCCATGTACTAGTTTAGTAGCTCTTCTCTGAACTCTCTCTAGAGTATCTATATCCTTCTGGAGATATGGCCTCCAGTACTGCGCACAATACTCCAAGTGAGGTCTCACCAGTGTTCTGTACAGCAGCATAAGCACTTCACTCTTTCTACTGCTTATACCTCTCCCTATACATCCAAGCATTCTGCTGGCATTTCGTGCTGCTCTATTACATTGTCTTCCCACCTTTAAGTCTTCTGAAATAATTACTCCTAAATCCCTTTCCTCAGATACTGAGGTCAGGACTGTGTCAAATATTATATATTCTGCCCTTGGGTTTTTACGCCCCAGGTGCATTATCTTGCACTTATCCACATTAAATTTCAGTTTCCAGAGTTCTGACCATTCTTATAGTTTTCCTAAATCCTTTTCCATTTGGCGTTTCCCTCCAGGAACATCAACCCTGTTACATATCTTTGTGTCATCAGCAAAAAGACAAACCTTACCATCGAGGCCTTTTGCAATATCACTTATGAAGATATTAAACAAAATCGGTCCCAGTACAGATCCCTGTGGAACCCCACTGGTAACATGACCTTGTTTTGAATGTTCTCCATTGACTACAACCCTCTGTTGTCTGTCACTCAGCCACTGCCTAATCCACTCAACAATATGGGAGTCCATGCTCAATGACTGCAGTTTATTGATAAGTCTTCTATGTGGGACAGTGCCAAAAGCCTTACTAAAATCTAGATATGCGATGTCTACTGCACCTCCACCGTCTATTATTTTATTCACCCAGTCAAAAAAATCTATAAGATTTGTTTGACATGATCTCCCTGAAGTAAACCCATGTTGTTTTTCATCTTGCAATCCATGGGATTTTAGATGTTCCACAATCCTATCCTTTAATAGGGTTTCCATTAATTTGCCTACTATTGATGTCAGACTCACTGGTCTATAGTTGCTCGATTCCTCCCTACTACCTTTCTTGTGAATGGGCACGACATTTGCCAATTTCCAATCTTCCGGGACGACTCCTGTTACTAATGATTGGTTAAATAAATCTGTTAACGGTTTTGCCAGCTCACCACTAAGCTCTTTTAATAATTTTGGGTGTATCTCATCAGGCCCCTGTGACTTATTTGTCTTCACCTTAGACAGCAAACTTAGAACATCTTCCTCTGTAAAGATACATGCATCAAACGATTTATTAGTCATTCTTTCTAGTGGAGGTCCTTCTCCTTTTTCTTTTGTAAAAACTGAACAGAAGTATTCATTAAGGCAGTCGGCTAGCCCTTTATTCTCTTCTACATACCTTCCGTCCTTTGTTTTTAATTTAGTTGTTCCTTGTTTTAATTTCCTTTTTTCATTTATATATCTGAAGAATGTCTTATCCCCTTTTTTCATAGACTGAGCTAGTTTTTCTTCTGCCTGCGCTTTAGAAGTTCTTATAACTTGCTTGGCCTCTCTCTGCCTAATCTTGTAGATTTCCTTATCTTCATTGCTCTGTTTTTTTTTATAATTACAAAATGCTAGCTTTTTATTTTTAATGATTTGGGCCACTTCTGCTGAGTACCACAGTGGTCTCCTCCTTTTTTTGCTTTTACTGACAAGTCTACTGTCAGTAAACTTTTGCTTTTACTGACAAGTCTACTGACAGAGGCAGGTTGAGGACAGGTGAGGGCTCAGGGCCTGCTCCCGGGCCATGCCAACTAAGGGTTGTGTCTGACGAACCCACCGACTCTTGACTGGGGGTGTCTGATGTCATTTGGGACGAAGTGGATGACCGAGTCAACCACTTAAGAACCGCTGGGTTGCTGGTCAAGACACGACCGCTAGATGACACCGGGAGCTCAGGCCTCTTCCTGCGACTCCTGTTGCCATGTCCCTTTACTTTGCTGCGACCTGTGCCTGCATCAGAAACATTTTGTCACGGATGGTGTACAGGAAACAAGACAATACCATATAAACAATGTCTCTCTGGATCCACAACTAAGGAACAAAGGGAGACCCCTGCAATAGAGCTGCCGCTCTCCCTCACTGCTCAGCCTATGCGAACACCCCATAGGTGGATGGCCGCATATCCACGTTCCTCGGCTATCTATTACCTGAAGACCCTACAATAGTGAAGGGACACGACCACCGGCTCCCTACACTGACACGGAGGAATTCAGGGTCACCTGGATCCAGAAAAGACAAAAACATAAATACATAAACAGCACTTATCTGCAGACGACTGAGGACTGAGGACTGGGAACTGGGAACTGGGAACAGCATGCACACACACTCCAGGAAGTTGTATCAGCCGCACACTACTGCATTATGGGGAGGAACTTAAAGGGTAGCGATCAGTCTGACTGCATGACAGCTGAGATAGACTAACGAGATGAGAAACTAAACCAAAACAAAGAAATTCAAGGAGGAGGATCTGAGAAGCTCCTGTGAGCGCTTCTCAGCTGTCTGGCTGTGACACATTTAGGCTGACTACCATGGAACTACACCTTAGTACTTTGAGAGAGTACTATCGGAATCGTCGTATTCCTAGGGGATTGCGCTCCCATTTGCGGCCGAACCTTTTCCCAAATGACACTGACTTTTGTGCCAAATTTGAGGCAGTGAGTAACAAATACTCCTTTGACCTGATCCTGCCTAATATTGACTATCTGTGCAGAGAGGTCGAGAATATTAAAGGAATTGTGACTGATTTGAATGTGCAAATCCAAGGCCTCAGCAGCACAGAGGATTTTACAGCGCACACTGACAAAGTTGTACAACAGGTCCAACGCCATAGAAGTGAAACCGAACGGGTTAAAAGGGAGAAATGGCACAGGGACCTTGAGGACTATCAAACTGGCAAGGTGTACAACTGGCGCTCTCAACAGTCACAAGGTAGACCCAGGAAAAGACGCAATAGAAGATTTGACCGCAGCCACTTTGGCTTTTGCACCTTTGACTCCGACTCTACGGATGAACCCTCCACGTCAGCTCCTTTTTTAGGCCAGCAAGGCGATGGGGATGCCGCCGGGGCGGAAGGAAGCATCATCGGTCATACAAAAGGGAAACCACCAACGAAACAGGCGATGCCTGGAAGGCCAACCAGGCGCAATCCGAGGAGATAATACAACTCGTTGTGAATATCTCGTCAACGACACTTACACCTGTACAGATCCAAGTACTAAGTCGGGGTCTCAGCTTCTCTCCCACCACTGAGAGGGACCTTTTTTCCTTAGAGCTTGATTTACAGCGTTTCTTTAGAAATTTACGTTTAAAAAGTTTTTTTGCATCCAAAAATGTTGATGGCAGAGTATTGTTACCTGACAAAGCTAGTGATACTTTGCTAACATGTAATGAGCTGCAGCTCAGGAAACCTAGCACTTTCTCACCACCTCATTCAAACCACGTGGTGGAGTCCTATATACACATAGTGCACAGACAGATCAATGCCTTGAAAACCACTTTTCCAGATAGGAATAACCTCTCTAAATCAGAGCGGGAGGCTATCATATCACTAGAACGTGACACCCGCATTACCATCAAACCTGCCGATAAGGGTGGGGCGGTGGTCGTTATGGACACTGCAATGTATACCTGCGAGATAGACAGACAATTGGGTGATCTTGAAGTATATAAACGGTTACCAGGGGACCCCAAGTGGGATATTATGCGGGACATCGGGGTGATATTAGGTGAGGCAAGTCTTAACTTAATCATCGATGATGGTTTACTTCAATATCTAACGGTGCCACACCCTATCACCCCAATGTTATACATACTCCCCAAAATCCATAAGCGATTGGATAACCCTCCGGGTTGACCGATTGTCTCCGGTAGGGGCTCTGTATTTAACCCATTGTCTGTCTTTCTTGACAGGTTGCTGCAGGTCCGGGCGACCTCCGCCCCATCCTATATTAAGGATACAGGGCACTTTCTTTCCAAGCTATATGAGTTGCAGTTACCCTCCCAATTTTTATTGGTAAGCTTTGATGTAGTGTCCCTGTACACATCTATTGACCATACTTATGGTTTAGGTGTCGTCGATGTGGCCCTTGCCGACATGGGACTCTCCCCGGAGGTCCGCCGGTTTGTCCTCAGCCTCTTGGAGGTTGTCCTGAGGAGGAGTTACTTCCTCTTCAGGGATACCTTCTACCAGCAACAACGGGGTGTGGCCATGGGGTCCAATATGGCCCCAACTTATGCTAACATCTTTATGGCCGAGGTTGAGGACAAGCTGGTGTATCGCTCCTCCTTTGTTGGGAGGGTCCTATGTTGGTGGCGCTACATCGACGACATCTTCATGATCTGGACAGGGACAACTGATGAGTTGGACAGTTTCCACTCACATTTGAATGCGGGTGTCCCAGGACTGCAATTCACAGCTACTGTTTCAGCAAGTGAATTGCAGTTCCTTGATGTACGGGTTTATGTGATGGAGGGTCTTTTAGCAACGGACCTCTATCAGAAACCCACTGATAGAAACACCCTCCTTATGCATGATAGCTATCACCCACGCAAAATGCTTGATTCCATACCCTGGAGTCAGCTTTTAAGGGTTAGACGCATAGTTTCTGATGAAGATGTTTGTACACAAAGGGTGGATGCCATGTGTACACGTTTTGTGGAACGTGGCTATCCTAAACATCTTCTAGACAGAACTAGACGTAGGGTGAAGTTGGTTGACAGAGGTTCCACACTTCGACAATCCACCAAGACCAGACCTAAGGCTAGGGTTCCTTTTGTTTCCATCTTCGGCCAGGACAGTGGCGATATTGCGCATGTCCTCAGGAAGGAATGGCATATACTCCAACGGGGGTTGCCAGATATAGAAGAATTTAAGTTCCCGCCGATGATGGCATACAGGAGGAACCCTAGCCTACGCGATAGGTTGGTTAAAACTGATGTTTGTGACCAAACAATGGCTACACAGAAATTACTTGCCCCACGCAAGAATGGTACCTATCCGTGTTTGTCTTGCTGTAATTGTGGTAATGTGCTTAAAGGAGATCACTTTTTCCATCCATACAGTGGCAAAAAATATAAAATCAAAGGTTATTATACCTGCAGGTCACGGGATGTGGTATATGCGATCCAATGCCCATGTAGCCTCACCTATGTGGGAGAGACCACCATGGAGGTGAGGGAACGCATTAATAAGCACAAGAGCACTATACGCAATAAAAACATGGATAAGCCCGTTGCCAAACACTTTGTTGAGGCTGGGCACTCTGTCAACCAGCTTCGCTTCAGAGTTATAGACAGTGTGGGTTTTCTTCGGAGAGGTGGCGACAAGGATGCGATACTGAGAAAAAAGGAACTCAAATGGATCTTTACATTGAAGTCCTTGCAGCCACTGGGACTCAATCTTGAGTTCAATGTGGCTGGAATTAGTTAGACTCTTCTCTGTATACTTAGCTTTGATTTTACATTTTATGTATGAAAACCAATCTAATACATGACCATGCTATACCGTATGATTAATGATCGATAACCACCATATTACTGTTTTTCAACAGACAAGTTATTAACCAGTATGTTCTTTCTTTATTATGTTACTTCATACTGGCACACTTGTTGTATATTGCTGTGTGGATACACATCATCGCATGTATATACCTGTGATGGTTGTGTGTCTATCCAGCCACTAGGTGAACTTTGTCCCAACCATGATATGTGATGTGTTATATCTTTGCCATACTTTATACTGACGTTTTATACGTATATACACCTGTGTTGGCATTGTATCTATCCTCTTGTAGGGCGATCTCTGTGTTCACGATGATACGTGACGCATTGTATTTATACCATGTGTCATTGTATCTTTTACAGTGCGCGTTGTTCGGTCTCTAGGCAACGCTGACATGCTCGATTTCTGTAGTTGCGTTGCCTCTACCGTCACACAACTAGGTTGCCTCCCCTGCCGCACTGCCTGTCACGTCAATTGATGGTGCGGCGTCGTGACGCTAGCCGGCCGCCCTCTGATGACGTTTGCGGACATGCGCAGTGTGCACATTGGGACGCCAACCACCACGTTGTGAAGTTCGTCATCAACAGTTGCGGTGCTGCCTTGGGTGAGTCGCCTCTTGATGACGCTCGCGGACATGCGCACTTTCCATTCTGAGACGCCAGCCACCATGAGGATGTGTATACACCGACAGGCAACGCAGGTGACTATGTGAATGTGTGATCTTTGTTCATGTATGTTGGTATTGTTAATGAATGTGATACAACAGCTTGGTGAATATTAACTAGGTGGGTGTAACATAGTGAAACGTCTGTTGATTGGATTATTGACATTGTGGGTGGCATTGACATGTTGGTTATATACCTGTTGTTTTAATTGTAAGATATGCTTGACAAAGGCTAACCTTAGCCGAAACGTTGCTGCTACTTTTTATGCCGTGTCATGCGGTAATTGATCAATAAAGAAGAATTTTTTGGATATGCTGCTGTGGCCCTCTACTCTTTCTACACATTTAGGCCTCTGTCATTCCCCTGTGCAGGGCCTAGCACTTCTCTGTCTGACATAATGTTAGATCAAATAAATAATTAAAAAGGAAACTAAAACACCCCCAAAAAGTCTGTAATTTTCTCACTTCACCACACAATGGCTAATAAGGCCTTTTTTTCCCCACTAATACACGCCAATGAAGGCTTTAGAACATATAACTGCACTGCTGAACAGCAAATAGGCCCTTACTTTTTTCCACTTATGAACGCAACAAATGGCTTTAGAACATATAACTGCACCACTGAATGGCAAATAATATAAAGTATATTATTTGCCACTAATACAAGCCAAAAAGGACTTTAGAACATATAACTGCACCGCTGAATGGCAAATAATATATATTTTTGTGCAACTAATACACGATAAAAAGGGCTTTAGAACATATAACTGCACCGCTTAACAGCAAATATATATTTTTTGCCACTAATACACGACAAAAAGGGCTTTACAACATATAACTGTACCGCTGAACGACAAATATATATATATTTTTGCCACTAATACATGCCAAAAAGGGCTGTAATTTTCTTGCTTCTCCACACAACGGCAAATACTTTTTTTTTGTCCCACTAATATACGCAAAAAAAAGTACTTTAGAACATATAACTGCACCTCTGAACGGCAAATAATATATATTTTTTGGACACTAATACATGCCAAAAAGGGCTGTCATTTTCTAACTTCACCACACAACGGCAAATACTTTTTTTTGTGCCACTAATAGATGCCAAAAAGGGCTTTAGAACATATAACTGCACCGCTAAACGGCAAAAAAATAATCTATTTTTGCCACTAATACACGCCAAAAAGGGCTTTAGAACATGTAGCTGCACCGCTGAACGGCAAAAAATATATATTTTTTGTGCCAATAATACACGCCAAAAAGGGCTTTAGAACATATAAATGCACCGCTGAATGCAAATATTTTTTCTTACCACTAATACACGCCAGAAAGGGCTTTAGAACATATAACTGCACCGCTGAACGGCAAATATATATTTTTTTGCCTCTAATACACACCAAAAAGGCTGTAATTTTCTTGCTTCTCCACACAATGGCAAGTACTTTTTTTTGTGCCACTAATATATGCAAAAAAAAGTACTTTTGAACATATAACTGCACCTCTGAACGGCAAATATATATTTTTTGCCACTAATACACGTCAAAAAGAACTGTAATTTTCTCACTTCCCCACACAACGGCAAATACTTTTTTTTTGTGCCACGAATACATGCCAAAAATGGTATTAGAACATATAACTGCACCGCTGAACGACAAATAATATATATATTTTTTGCCTTTAATACATGCCAAGAAGGACTTTAGAACATATAACTGCACTGCTGAACGGCAAATAGTCCCTTATTTTCTCCACATATACATGCCACAAAATGCTTTAGAACATATAATTACACAGCTGAACGGCAAATAATTTATATTTTTTTGCCACTAATACACGCAAAAAAGAGCTTTGGAACATATAACTGCACAGCTGAAAGGCAAATAGGCCCTTATTTTTTTCCATTTATACACGCCACAAAAGGCTTTAGAACATATAACTACACCGATGAACGGCAAATATTATATATATTTTGCCACTAATACAAGCAAAAAGGGCTTTAGAACATAAAACTGCACCACTGAACGGCAAATGTATATTTTTTTGCCACTAATACACACCAAAAAGGGCTGTAATTTTCTCACTTCACCACACAACGGCAAATACTTTTTTTTGTGCCACTAATAGACGCCAAAAAGGGCTTTAGAACATATAATTGCACCACTGAGCGGCAAATAATATAATTTTTTGCCACTAATACACGCCAAAAAGGGCTTTAGAACATATAACTGCTCCACTGAATGGCAAATGTACCGTATTTATCGGCGTATAACACTCACAGGCGTATAACACGCACCTTCATTTTAAGGGAAATTTCAGGAAAAAAAATTTAATTTCAAATAAAGAACTTTGAAGCAAAATAAGGGTAGCTCAGAACTTTTTTTTATTAATATTATTACCACTTATAAGGTAAATAATGTAAAAGGACAGTAAAAGCAACTGTTGATCTGTGGATGGCACTGTTATGGGGTGGGGGATCTGTGGATGGTGCTGTTATGGGGGATCTGTGGATGGCATTGTTATGGGGTGGGAGATCTGTGGATGGCATTGTTATGGGGTGGGAGATCTGTGGATGGCATTGTTATGGGGTGGGATATCTGTGGATGGTACTGCTATGGAGTGGGAGATCTGTGGATGGTACTGCTATGGGGTGGGGAGATCTGTGGATGGAACTGTTATGGGGGGGATCTGTGGATGACACTGCTATATGTCATCCACAGATCCCCCTCATAACAGTGTCCCCCAATACACCGGGCCCCGCCGCTCACCGAAGTATTTATAAACGTGAATCCTTATCCTGTTATTAAGTTGAACTAACGCTGCCCTCTCCCATGTTCCCATGTTCCCCTGTATCCCCACAGCACTTACGATTCACACGCTTCCATAGCAGGCAGGGCGGACGGCACCAGTAACGTCACTCACTGACGTCGCGCGTCTGCTCCGCCTGCTTCATTCATAAAGGGGGCGGAGCAGGCGCTCAACGTCAGTGAGTGACGTTACTGCTGCCGTCTGCTCTGCCTGCTATTGAAGCTTAAGTAAGTGCTATGGGGATACAGGGGGGACATGGGAACATGGGAGAGGGCAGCTTAATAACAGGATAAGGATTCACGTTTATAAATACTTTGGTGAGCGGCGGGGCCCGGTGTAAGAGTACAGTGACTGCACCGGGCCCCGCCCCTAGTTACGGACTCCAGCCCCTCCTCTCTCCCGACTCATACAGCGCAGTCTGTGATGCTGCATCTTTGCCGGGCCGCAATGAATATCGGCGTATAACACGCATACATCATTTGCCCCCTATTTTCAGGGGGAAAAAGTGCGTGTTATACGCCGATAAATACGGTATATTTTTTGCCACTAATACACGCCAAAAAGGGCTATAATTTTCTCACTTCACCACACAACGGCAAATACTTTTTTTGTATCACTAATACATGCCAAAAAAGTCTTCAGAACATATAACTGCACCGCTAAACGCTAAATAATATATATATATATTTTTCCACTAATACACGCCAAAAAGGGCTTTAGAACATATAACTTCCCCGCTGAACGGCAAATATATATATTTTTGCCACTAATACATGCCAAAAAGGGCTTTATAACATATAACTGCACCGCTGAATGACAAATATATTTTTCTTGCCACTAATAAACGCCAAAAAGAGCTTTAGAATATATTACAGAACCGCTTATCAGCAAATATATATTTTTTTGCCACTAATACATGCCAAAAAGTGCTGAAATTTTCTCACTTCACCACACAAGGGCAAATACTTTTTTTTATGCCACTAATTCATGCCAAAAAGGGCTTTAGAACATATAACTGCACCGCTGAACAGCAAATAATATATATTTTTTTGCCACTAATACATTCCAAAAAGGACTTTAGAACATAATACTGCACCACTGAACTGCAAAAAGGCCCTTATTTGTGACGGTGGGGAGTGGGGGAAACCCCCCACCATACAATGTAAAGGGATAATGGATAGCTGCTAGGCCAAGAAGCCAGGAAAAAAGAAGCTGGTCACCTCCTATAGCGTCACCTCCTCTCCCTAACTCCTCACCGTATGAGCGGACCCCAATGGTAGGACGGCTCATACCCTGGAAACCAGGGACCCTGAGACGCCCTTATAATCCCTCACAAAGGAGCAGGGGAGAGACGTCCTGTTCATTCAAAACACAGAAGAACAGGAGTCTCTAAAGACTTAGTAGCAGGGAAAAGGAGAGACCATACACAGCAAGAGTACAGGAGTCCTAACACCAATCAGGACACCATACCAGCAACTCACACAGGTATCCAGCACACCAGACTCCGCCAGGACCCCCATGCCACAAGGTGCATGGCAGCCCCGGGCAGCGCTGCATACAGGCTTGTGGTTCACCCCTCCAGGAAACCAACCCCCTTCTGGAGGACACAACACACAGGGAAAACGTCATACATACATGCAGGGACAAACACCAACAACAGCCCATACATGTAACAACAATCAAGACATACAACACACCCTGAACATAAACCCACACCTAACATATAACCAGTGAGGTAGGGTAAAAGGAGCATACAAAAGGAAGACAATTTATGTCCAACAAGGTGGCCCTCAAGGACTGGGAAGTTCACCCAGGAAAGGAGCAGAGCTCCATCACCAAACAAGGCTGGAGTACAACTGCCCCCAGCCTGGAAGCCACAGATAAAGTCAAGCTAGTGGCCACACCCAGGACACACCTAAACCCCCACTAGCTAGAGGATTAACCCCTCGCTCACCAAACCACAGGGAGACACACCTTAAAGGGGAAATGCACGTGAAAACCAACAACAACACGTTGCCACCGGCAACCAGTCTGCACGGCAACCGCGTCACGGTCAATCAATAATATGACCGTGACATTATTTTTTTCCACTTATACACGCCACAAAAAGCTTTAGAACATATAACTACACCGCTGAACGGCAAATAATATATATTTTTTTTCCACTAATATATGTCAAAAAGGGCTCTAGAACAGGCATGCTCAACCTACAGCCCTCCAGCTGTTGTAAAACGACAACTCCCACAATGTCCTACAGTAGGCTGATAGCTGTAGGCTGTTCGGGCATGCTGGGAGTTGTAGTTTTGCAACAGCTGGAGGGCCGCAGGTTGAGCATGCCTGCTCTAGAACATATAACTGCACCGCTGAACGGCAAATAATATATATTTTTTTGCCACTAATACATGCCAAAAAGGGCTTTAGAACATGTAACAGCACTGCTGAACGGCAAATAATATATATTTTTGTGCCACTAATACACGCCAAAAAGGGCTTTAGAACATATAACTGCACTGCTGAACTGCAAATATATATTTTTTTGCCACTAACACATGCCAAAAAGGACTGTAATTTTCTCACTTCACCATACAACGGCAAATACTTTTATTTTTGTGCCACTAATACATGCCAAAAAGGGCTTTAGAACATATAACAGCACGGCTGAACGGCAAATAATATATATTTTTGTGCCACTAATACACGGCAAAAATGGCTTTAGAACATATAACTACACCACTGAACGGCAAATATATATTTTTTTGCCACTAATACATGCCAAGAAGGGCTATATTTTCTCACTTCACCATACAACGGCAAAAACTTTTTTTTGTTCCACTAATACATGCCAAAAAGGGCTTTAGAACATATAACTGTGTAAGAAAGAGTCATATAATGTCTCTAAGTTTCATTATCCTGGTAAACTGTGTTAAAATTTAATGTAAAATGCCTGCAGTATTTGTTTGGTCAGTAGATGGCAGCATAGGACCAATTTGCATTGGAGGTTACCATAGAGAAAGTGTATTAATGTGACACTGGTTCTTTAAGGCAGCAGTTAAGTGTTGAAGTGACACGCCCCTTATGATGTCAGCCTGCCTCAGTGTGAGCAGGAAGAAGGAGGAAGAGGGACTGGAACTGCAGCTGCCGCCATATTGGCAAGATAGAAAACAAGTTCTGTGTTGTGTAAGACGTGTGTGGAGATACTAAAGGACATTCCTGTACAGCCAAGCTGTGTGAACTTCGGTCTAGAGACGGATGGAGTACAAAGAAACCATGCATTTAGTGAAGCCAAGTTAAAAGGGCTGTGTGTAGCAACTAACCTGTGGAGCCAACATTGGGCTGTGTGGATTGCGCCAAACAGTAAAGAGACTCACAGTGCTGTCGAGGTACCGGACAGTAACTGTAATAATCCTGGATTGTATTCAACTGGTTTTCCGGCCTGCTGAGGAGGACTTCTTTGTTGCGGATCCTGCGCTGATTAAAGAAAAGGACGACATAGGGCCCCACTGTGCACTTCCACAAACTGTAAGCGGTCCACTTGGACCACTGGGATAAGGGGGGGTGCGCACCCGCTTGAAAGTTAGGGTCAGTTAGGGATAGTTTCTGGGACTATTCTTTCTTAGTGTCCACACTGCAAATACAGACACAGTGAAGGTGAAAATTGTTGCAGTGTTTAACTTGTATTGTTTATACTGTTTTGAATATTTTACTTGTCTTTACCTTTGTAACTGCATTGTTAACCTGCTTTTATTAATTTATAGTAAATGCAATTTTATTAATCTTGACTTCTGCGTACGCACTCTTTTCTGGTTGCGGAGTCAAACCACCTGCCTTGCTCTCGGTTCACAAATGCACCGCTGAACAGCAAATAGGCCCTTATTTTTTTCCACTTATACACGCCACAAAATGCTTTAGAACATATAATTACACTGCTGAACGGCAAATAATATATCTTTTTTTGCCACTAATACACGTCAAAAAGGGCTCTAAAACATATAACTGCACCGCTGAACGGCAAATAATATATATTTTTTTGGCCTCTAATACACTCAAAAAAGGGCTTTAACACATATAACTGCAGCGCTAAATGGTAAATATATATTTGTTTGCCACTAATACACCTCAAAAAGGGCTGTAATTTTCTTACTTCACTACACAACGGCAAATACATTTTTTTGTGCCACTAATACACGCCAAATAGGGCTTTAGAACATATAACTGCACCTCTGAACAGCAAATAATATTTTTTTTTCCACTAATACACGCCAAAAAGGGCTTTAGAACATATAACTGCATCACTGAAAGGCAAATAGGCCCTTATTTTTTTCCACTTATACATGCCACAAAAGGTTTTAGAACATATAAATAACTGCACCACTGAACGGCAAATAATATATATTATTTTGCCTCTAATACACGCCACAAAAGGCTTTAGAACATATAACTGCACCACTGAACGGCAAATTATATATATTTTTGTGTCACTAATACATGCCAAAAAGGGCTGTAATTTTCTCACTTCACCTCACAATGGCTAATAAGCCCTTTTTTCCCACTAATACAAGCCCAAAAATGCTTTAGAACATATAACTGCACCTCACAAGGACAAATAAGACGTAGAAATATTTTCTTGTAATAAACCATGTTAATGGATGTATCAAATAGCATTTGTACCCCAATAACAAGAACGGTTTGCTGGAATTATAGAGCTGTATAATGGCAATTTGGATCGGCAGTCAGTGCAGCAAGGTGTAATAGGATTGTTTCTATTACCCAGGCTGTAAACTCCACCACTGAGCCCTGTTCTGATACAATACTGTGGAATGATTCCTCCCTATTCTTTCCCTGAACTTCTATACAGCAAAATATAAGTTTTAAAGGTATTTTCTACCACTGTCCCTAGCGCCTGCTGACGTCTCTCCCTGCACTATGTACCCTGGAAAATGGCTGAATCCAAGATGGCTGAGGCTATTTATAGGGCTGTGACATCACAGGGCTGGCTGGCTGCTGATTGGCTGCATGCATAGCATTGTGGGTGATCTCTCGTTCTCAGAGTTCCTTGCTCCATGTCCTAACATGTGCAGCAGCCATTCGTTACCACGAAACGTGAGGAAATTTGGATTCGGTGCAAATTGATTTTTTCCGGAAATTCGGATCGAATTCTACTTCGTCAACTTCGATTCGCTCATCTCTAGTTACTATACATATCAATTACATTTTGCCTGAATCTGCTAATGTCACTGGGAGCAGCTGACAATCTGTTTTACAGGTAGAAGGGAGAATGGATTTAATGAAATTCCAGAAAATTCTGGAAGTAAAAATAACATCAACTGTAAATGGAATAAAACACACTTCAAAATCCACAATAGACAACCTCAAAAGGTGCAAGCTAAAGGTTTTACCAAGGCCTTCACAATCCCTTGATCTCAACATAATTTAAAATCTGTGGATAGACCTCAAAACAGAAGTGCATGCAAGATGGCCCAGGAATATCACAGAACTGGAAGATATTTGCAAGGAAGAATGGATGAAAATCCCTCAAACAAGAATTTAAAGACTCTTGGCTAGCTGCAAAAAGCATTTACAAGCTGTGATACTTTCCAAAAGGGGTGCTACTAGGTACTAACCATGCAGGGTGCTTAAACTTTTGCTTCAGGCCCTTTTCCTTTTTTGTTATTGCAAAAATGCAAAAGATGAAATTGTTTAAAAAACAATGCCTTATGGAGATCATTTCATCTTCAACTTGCTTACTTGTTCACAGTAAAAGTAATTTTGACCAGGGGTTCCCAAACTTTTGCATGACACTGTATAATGCAATATATTATTCTGTCAGCACTATCTGACACCACCAGCTAAAAAGTACACTGATGGTAGGCCTGCACCTTCATTAGGCCATAGGCTGCCATGCCAAGACATCAGCACCCTGCAATTTAGTTGGATGTAGATGGGAGGCAGTGTAACCACTTAGGGAGTTAAATGGCCAAGATTGGTTCATCTTCTGGTCCTGGCCATTACACCAGTAGCTCAGCTCTCATGTGGGAGCCAAGTCCCTGCTCTGTGCTGCACGGGTCTCCTTGCAGTGCTTAGCCTGGGCCATCGTAATAAGCTGGTGGCCCAGCCTAAGGCCCCTTAGTGACCCTGTAAAAAGGCATATCGGCGGTCATAAAAGGGTTAAAGATGAATATTGATCTAAGTAGTAGCTTTTCATTTGGCTAGTTCATTTTAAACCAACTTCATAACAGCATGGTTCAGCATTCTAACTGTGTATTTCAAACATCTTAAAAAAATGTATATCATAACAGTGGTCAAGTTGTGAAGGCAAAAAGAGGAACAAAGATGTGTCAAATACTTAAATTGCAAACATTAAAATATTGTATCATAGTATAGTAAAAGGATGGCTGAAGCCCAAGGCAATACGGTTTACTTTACAAATAAAGTGAAACACAGCCTGGGCTGCCATGATAAATTGGCATCATTGGTAGATGGGCTGCCAAGCAGCAGTGGCCTGGATGTTAATATGTTAATTACAACCTCAGATCTCTGCCTTTTCTGTAGAAGAGCATCAGAATGTTTATACACTAGAGGATGCTTAATTTAATCTGTGTTTTCAAACTGTGAAGAGCCTGAGGTCATGGAGCCATGGAGTGGATTGGACAAAAAGAGTTTAAATCCTTTAATGTAACAACCATTATATATGCATCACTGCAGAAATATGAACCCAAGACGATATGTATTTAAAGGAAACCTGTCGCATTGTACAAGGTTTACCTGTAGTTCTACTAATCCAATTGTGTTTCAGCCAAGGTAGCGTGTACCTGCGTTCTCAAATTTATTTATTATGGAGGTGCTGGTTCGTTTGTTTTTCTTCCCTATAGTCACTGCCACTGGGGGGGTGGCGCCCCCCGGTGGTGAGTTTGAACCGCGCACCACCGCCCATTTACCATGTGCTTTTAATTAGATAGCTTGTACAGCTGTATTCTACTTAGCCCATACTGCAGGCTCACAGCCTGGGAGAGGCATGTGTAGGATATAGCAGGGTGCTACTTTGCCCAGATTGTAGGCTGTAAGCCCAGGAGAGGCATGTTAGAGTAGGACCCATCTGATTAGAAGCCACCTTGTCGTCTGGTAGATGGGCTCGACATATGTTTGATCAATTATATGCGCAAAGAGCTTCTAACTGCACTTGCAGTAAGTATGGCCACCAAGCAGCTATTATTCTTTCAGTGTTTGCTTATATCTTTGTGCAATTGACTAGCAGTGTGCTGTTACCTGTAGTTCTACTAATCCAATTGTGTTTCAGCCAAGGTAGCGTGCACCTGCGTTCTCAAATTTACTTATTATGAAGGTGCTGGTTCGTTTGTTTTTCTTCCCGCATTGTACAAGGTGTCTGATCTGCAGGCAGCATGTTATAGAGCAGGAGATGCTGAGCAGATTCACATACAGTTTTGTCAGGAGTAGGAGTAAAGTGGGTGGTTCTACTTAATGATTGACATGGTCTGTACTCCTCATCCCAAATGTTTCCCTACAAAACTACATATAAATCTACTCAGCTCCTTCTGCTCTATACAATGGTGGCCACAGATAAGACTGCATGTACAATGTGACAAGTCCCCTTTAACCCTTACGAGCACCATGATGTACAATTATGTTATGGTGTACTGTAAGGAGTATGGAGCAGGCTCACGTGCTGCTGAAACAGATGCTGGCTGTATAATAGAGCACTGCTTCTCAGACAGGCAGTTAAAAACCCATAGACAGCAATAGAATTCTGTTGCAGTCTATGCGACAAGCCATTAGAAGAACGCATGTCCAAATCACCCAATGGGACAAAAAATTTAAGTGACCCCCCCAAACACAGAAATAAAAAAATAAAAAAAACTCTTCCTTCGATTTTACACTAAACAATAAAAAAATGTAACATAGCAGGTATAACCATGTCTGGAAATGTCTTAACTATTAAAATATAAAAATATGTTTACTTGTGGTGTACGCTATAATAGAAAAAACATGTTTTTTCAAATTATTATTATTTTTTTAAATAAGTCAAATAAAAATTAATATAAATATATAAATTTGGTATAGCCAAAATCATACTGACCTGCTGAATAAGGTTATCATTTCATTTTTAATGCACAGTGAACGGCGTAAAAACAAAACCCAGAAAAACAGCGGAATTGCTATTTTTTTTCCAATTTCACCACACACAGAATTTTCTTTCAATTTTCCAATACAAGATATGGTAAAATAAACTGTGCCATTAGAAAGTACAACTTGTCTCGATAAAAAACAAGCCTCCATACAGCCGTGTGAGCATAAAAAAAAAAATATGGCTCTTGGAAAGAGGAGAGCTAAAAAACAAAAAATTTAAAAAGCAGGCCCGAAGTGTCCCAAAAGGGTTATTGTATTGATTCCGAAAACCTGGGTAGGATGTATGAAGTGCTCTCTTGGCAAGGATGTTAAAAGTATTTGAAAGTTATGGTCAATTGGAAGAAAGTAATATTTTCAAAATGTACTTCTCAGTCTAAAATGCTTTCTTTTTTTTGCTCTATGAACAGGGTTTAATTAATCAAAACACTATTTTGTATTCTGTATTATATATATATATATATATATATATATATATACATACATTATATGCAGAAAAATTATAGACATCTTAACATTTTCAGCACAGACACTTTCGTGATAATTTAAATGCCTAAAACACAAAGTAAAAACTTTCCCATCGCATGCACGCTAGCATTTCAGTGTCACCTTCCACCTTCCTGTATTATCAATGATAGATTACATTTGATTTTCCTTTGTTTTTCCATTTTTTTTTATTATTGGTTAAAAATTTCTTTTGTCTCTTCCTTACGTAGTTATTCCACATTTCACAAAATGATGGTTCTCAAGGGACAAGGGGCAGGCCTCTCTGGCTTTGTCTTCTGAAGATGATGGGGGAAATTGAGGCCCGTGTTGCACAGATAAGGGGCGTCAGTAGCTGTGACTGGGGAAAGGAATAAAAGACAGATTATGCAGCAGCACAATGGAGCTGGTGCACGGTTATCATTAGCTGCTGCATAGCTCTGATAACAATGCTCATATCCAGCCTCAGTCACCAATGAGATCTGGGAATACATTCAAATTTTAACACATTTAATGTCACAGTCTGCAATCATATTAACATTTCTGCTGGTAGTCAACAGGTGAGAGCATAGAGGTGGTGGACGTATAATTTGGCATTCGATTGATGACATTATTAGGTTTGGTCACTCTTTTTTTTTTTTTTTTTACATACCTTGTAGACAGTTGTATGCAGCTCAGTTTATAACCTGTGTCTTGTGTTTTTACCAAATTTAGGTCTGACCCAGCAATATTTCTGTTCACACACCACAAGCTAGAGAACTGTGCTTACTTACAGAACTTGCAGCTAAGTTTTGGAGTTTTAAAGGAGTCCTCCAGCAAAACTGTGTTATAATATACCTGATCTGAAGGGGGTGCATGAGACAGAACTCCTCTCTTTGATTTCCTGGGTCATTAACTGCCCCCTTTAGCATTTGTCCTAGGCATAAGGGCTCATTCACACGACCGTGTGAAGCCCGTGCCTGTATTGTGGAATGAATTTGCGGATCCGCAATACATGGGTCCCGTTCTGTGGCCATTCCGCATCACGGATGAGGACCCATTCATTTCAATGGGTCCGCAAATCCAGAGATGCAGAACGGAACCACGGAGCAGAACACTACGGAAGCACTACGGAGTGCTTTCTGAGGTTCCGTGCTTCCGCACCGCAAAAAGATAGAGCTTGCTCTACCTTTTTACGGAACGGAGGGATCGCGGACCTATTCAAGTGAATGGGGCCGCGATCCTTATGGGGCTGCCGCACGGCAGGTGCCTGTGCTTAGCGGACCGCAATTTGCGGTCCACAGCACGGGCACAGGCTTCACACGGTCGTGTGAACGAGCCCTAACACAGTATAAACGTTTTGACTGGATTGTTCCACTCATCTGATATTGCTTTATAGATGGCTGTATGATGTCATTAGTTTTATATTATGATTAGAGATGAGCAAATCGAAGCTGACTAAGTCAAATTCGTTCTGAATTTCAGGAAAAATTCGATTTAGAACTATTGCGAATTTCCTCGCGCTTTGTGGTAATGAATCGCAATTTTTCTTAACATGGTGGCTAGCCATGTGTGGACATGGGGAAAGGAAATCTGGAAGGCAGAATGACCCATAATGCCATGCATGCAGCCAGTCAGCAGCCAGCCAGCCCTGTGATGTGACAGCCCTATAAATACGGCAGCCATCTTAGAGTCTGCCATTCACAATCGTACACTGGTCAGGGACAGACGTGTATGCAGGCGCTAGGGAGAGTGAAAGAAAAACTAATTGTTAAAAAAAAAAAAAGGAAAGAAGCGATTTACTAGTGCAGGGAAAGGATAGCGAGAGGAATCATTTCTCAGGCAGGGAGAGACATGTGCAGATGCTAGGGAGAGTCATAGGAAAATCCTCATTGTGAATAAAAGCGATTTACAAGTGCAGGGAAACATTACTTGGTGATCCAGATAGTCTCATAATACAGCTCTGTCATTCCAGCAATTACAAACCGGATTCCAAAAAAGTTGGGACACTAAACAAATTGTGAATAAAAACTGAATGCAATGATGTGGAGATGGCAAATGTCAATATTTTATTTGTAATAGAACGTAGATGACAGATCAAACGTTTAATCCGAGTAAATGTATCATTTTAAAGGAAAAATACGTTGATTCCAATTTTCACGGTGTCAACAAATCCCCAAAAAGTTGGGACAAGTAGCAATAAGAGGCTGGAAAAAGTAAATTTGAGCATAACGAAGAGCTGGAAGACCAATTAATACTAATTAGGTCAATAGGCAACATGATTGGGTATAAAAAGAGCTTCTCAGAGTGGCAGTGTCTCTCAGAAGCCAAGATGGGTAGAGGATCACCAATTCCCACAATGTTGCGCAGAAAGATAGTGGAGCAATATCAGAAAGGTGTTACCCAGCGAAAAATTGCAAAGACTTTGCATCTATCATCATCAACTGTGCATAACATCATCCGAAGATTCAGAGAATCTGGAACAATCTCTGTGCGTAAGGGTCAAGGCCGTAAAACCATACTGGATGCCCGTGATCTCCGGGCCCTTAAATGACACTGCACCACAAACAGGAATGCTACTGTAAAGGAAATCACAGAATGGGCTCAGGAATACTTCCAGAAACCATTGTCAGTGAACACAATCCACCGTGCCATCCGCCGTTGCCAGCTGAAACTCTACAGTGCAAAGAAGAAGCCATTTCTAAGCAAGATCCACAAGCTCAGGCGTTTTCACTGGGCCAGGGATAATTTAAAATGGAGTGTGGCAAAATGGAAGACTGTTCTGTGGTCAGACGAGTCACGATTCGAAGTTCTTTTTGGAAATCTGGGACGCCATGTCATCCGGACCAAAGAGGACAAGGACAACCCAAGTTGTTATCAACGCTCAGTTCAGAAGCCTGCATCTCTGATGGTATGGGGTTGCATGAGTGCGTGTGGCATGGGCAGCTGGCATGTCTGGAAAGGCACCATCAATGCAGAAAAATATATTCAGGTTCTAGAACAACATATGCTCCCATCCAGACGTCATCTCTTTCAAGTAAGACCCTGCATTTTTCAACAAGATAATGCCACACCACATTCTGCATCAATCACAACATCATGGCTGCGTAGGAGAAGGATCCGGGTACTGAAATGGCCAGTCTGCAGTCCAGATCTTTCACCTATAGAGAACATTTGGCGCATCATAAAGAGGAAGGTGCAACAAAGAAGGCCCAAGACGATTGAACAGTTAGAGGCCTGTATTAGACAAGAATGGGAGAGCATTCCTATTTCTAAACTTGAGAAACTGGTCTCCTCGGTCCCCAGACGTCTGTTGAGTGCTGTAAGAAGAAGGGGAGATGCCACACAGTGGTGAAAATGGCCTTGTCCCAACTTTTTGGGGATTTGTTGACAACATGAAACTCTGATTCAACATATTTTTCCCTTAAAATGGTACATTTTCTCAGTTTAAACTTTTGTTCCGTGATTTATGTTCTATTCTGAATAAAATATTAGAAGTTGGCACCTCCACATCATTGCATTCAGTTTTTATTCACGATTTGTATAGTGTCCCAACTTTTTTGGAATCCGGTTTGTAGTTATTGGAGTGCAAGTGCTATGCTGAAAAGCCTTTAGTGGCTTTTATTTGTGGAAAAAGATAAATATATACGCAGGGCACTTTTGCTGTTAACTGCGCTGATATCATTTAGTGGCCTATTTCAATACAATATGAAAAATATTTACGCAGGTCACTTTTGTTGTTATTTGCGCTAAAAGCGTTTATTGACATAATTCTAGAGAAAAAGAGAAAAATAGGCTAAGTTCATATTTGCTGTTATTTGCACTAAAAGCGTTTTTTGTCATTCAGTATTTCACTCCAATACGAAAAAAATAAACGCAGTTCACATTTGGTGTTTTTTGCGCTAAAAGCATTTATTGTCATATTTCACTACAATACGAGAAAAATAGAATCAGTTCACATTTGGTGTTATTTGCTCTAACAGCGTTTATTGCCATAGTTCTAGAGAAAAATAGACTAAGTTCATATTTGCTGTAATTTGCGCTAAAAGCGTTTCTTGTCATATTTCACTCCAATACGAAAAAAATAAAGGCAGTTCACATTTGGTGTTATTTGCGCTAAAAGCGTTTATTGCCATATTTCTAGAGAAAAAGAGAAAAATTTGCTCAGTTCACTTTTTCTGTTATTTACTCTGAAATCTTTAAGTGGCCTATTTTCGTCCAATATGAGAAATATAAACGCAGATCATGATTGCTTGTATTTGTTCAGAAATAATTTAGTGGCCTATTTCAGTACAATACGAGAAATATACAGTCGTGGCCAAAAGTTTTGAGAATTACATAAATATTGGAAATTGGAAAAGTTGCTGCTTAAGTTTTTATAATAGCAATTTGCATATACTCCAGAATGTTATGAAGAGTGATCAGATGAATTGCATAGTCCTTCTTTGCCATGAAAACTAACTTAATCCCAAAAACCGCAGCAGTGGGAGGTCAGAAGCCAAACGTGCCCGGGGTAGACCACCTACTTCGCAACAGCCTACCTTCCCGGGAAGTAGTGGTGCAGGGGTTCACGGATGCAGCGACGGTAGCAATCAGTCAGTGCAGACTGTTGGGGGGGAAAATCACCTACTCTGCGGTGTGTCAGTTTTTTTTCATAGCGCCAGAGGAGGTGAACGTGGCCATATGTCGCATCTGTGGGCAGAAGGTGAAGCGTGACCAGGGTACCATTGTTGGCACTACAGCCCTGCGTCAACCAGGGGCGTTGCTAGGGTCTGAAAACATCCAGGGCACAAGCCCATTGTATCATGCCCCCGTTAAGCCACGCCCAACACCATGAAGCCACACACCCATGTGCCTTCACAGTAGTTATTAACCCTTTTCAGCAGTCCCCCCTTTACAGTAGTTATTAACCCTTTTAAGCAGTCCTCCCTTCACAGTAATTATTAACCCCTTTCAGCAGTCCCCCCCTTCAGTGAATGGAGGACTGCTGAAAGGGGTTAATAACTACTATGAAGGGCCTAGACGTCTGGGCAACCCCACAGATCATCCCCTCAGTAATCCGTATCCTGCAGTAACTGAACTTTAAATCAGCGCTCATCTCATTACTATCTTGACTTATACACTCAGCTCCAGTAACAGGCAGTGCGGGCGGCGCTCCCTCACTGACGTCACGCGCCTGCGCCGCCTAGTGGGAGGAGCAGGTGCGTGATGTCAGTGAGCGAGCACCGCCCGCACTGCATGTTTCCGGAGCTGAGTGTGTAAGATAGTAATGAGATCATGAGCACTGTTTTAAAGTTCAGTTACTGCAGGATACGGATTAGTGAGAGTTCACATCACATTTTTGACATCAATTTGATGTTTACGTTGGAAAATGGGATACAAAAGCCCAGCACACTATGCTTTTGTATCCTGCAAAGTCTGTTAAAAAAAAAACTTATACATTAACGTATCATTTTTTTTTT
Source organism: Bufo bufo (assembly GCF_905171765.1). Classification (NCBI taxonomy): domain Eukaryota; kingdom Metazoa; phylum Chordata; class Amphibia; order Anura; family Bufonidae; genus Bufo; species Bufo bufo. The sequence goes on from NC_053392.1 coordinate 238,874,403, forward strand.
ATGGTGTCAGTCTGAGTCACCTGTTAACATATACATTTTATGTATACATTACCAGGGGTCAGCAACCTTCGGCACTCCAGCTGTTGTGAAACCACAATACCCAGCATGTTCCATTAATTTCTATGGGAGTTATGAGAAGAGCAGAGCAATAATGCATGCTGGGAGTTGTAGTTTCACAACAGCTGGAGTGCCGTAGGTTGCCTACTCCTGCATTAGACGAATGGCAAAACGTGATGTGAAACCGACTTTAGTGTGCCATGATAGTGCCAAGTGGCAAGCACTAGAGACAGAGAAGGGAGGCTGCAATGTACAGGGCACAGTATAGTATAGGGGGTACAGTACAGGGCAAGGGGGGGGGGGACGCACAGTGCAGCATAGGGGCTACAATGCAGCATAGGGGGCACACTAAAGGGCAGGGGGGACAGTACAGCATAGGGGGCACAATACAGGGCAGGGGGCACACACAGTGCAGCATAGGGGGCACAGTGCATTATAGGGGGTACAGTACAAGGCAGGGGGCACACAGTGCATTATAGGGGGTACAGTACAGGGCAGGAGGCACACACAGTGCAGCATAAGGGGCACAGTACAGGTCAGGAGCCACACACACAGTGTGGCATAGGGCAGGGGGCAGAATACAGCATGGGGGGCACAGTACAGGGCAGGGGGCAAAATACAGCATAGGGGGTACAGTACAGGGCAGGGGGTATACACAGTGCAGCATGGGGGGTACAGTACAGGGCAGGAGGCACACACAGTGCAGCATAGGGGGTACAGTACAGGGCAGGGGGCAGAATACAGCCAAAACATGAACCTCAGATAAAGTATCACGAACGCCTCTGGTCTATCAATGTGCATATAGAGACCAGTGGTTTATGGTTACTTTTTCCCTACTACTGTATACTGGGACAGTCCTAAATACAAGGAGCGCTGTCTGCCGTATCTACATCAATGCTAGAAATGCTCCATTCACATGTCCTACCTCAGGAGATGATAGTTCCTAGTGAGCAAAAGGACCTTTCATGATGTCAGGAGCACATGATCAGTCACATGAGTGGGCGGAGTCAGGCTCCGGGCTGTGCAGGAGATTGTGTGGAAATGACTGCGCTGGCATGAAAAACTGCATTAGATAATCAAGACACTTGGTGTCAGGCTGCCGGGCGCTGGGCCCCTTGTCAGCCCAGGCCCCGAAGCAGCCGCTTCCCTGGTAGTTACACCACTGCTGCCAGCATACCATTTGGGGCACTGGTCAAAACGTCCGGGCCCCGATTGTTTTGACCTAACGACGCCCCTGGCATCAACATATGCAGCATCACCATACAGTGGCCTGGAAGAACCGTGGCTCCGATGTGGTGGTCCAGCCTGCCGCAGAAACCACTACATCACCCAGTGGCAAGCACCCAGTTTCACCTAGTCAAGGCTCCACCACCTCAGCAGAAGGGAGCTGTCTGTCAATCCCATCTTCTGCTGGTCCAGATGCTCCTGCTCCTACTCCTCATCAGTCATTCTGCAGGGACAAGTCACAGTGCTCCTCCAGCATACCACTTGTGCAGGGCTTGGCGGTGTCACGCTGTTCTGCACCTGTCTTGCCTTGGCAAACGGAGTCACACAGGGGAAAAACTGCTCCATGTGATGCATCAAGAAATAGAATACTGGCTTTCTCCCCGACAACTCAAAATCGGAACTATGGTGACTGACAATGGGGAGAACATTGTGTTGGTGCTGCATCAAGGAGGGCTGAGCCATGCGCCCTGCAAGGCACATGTGTTCAATCTTGTTGTCCAGCGGTTCCTAAAGTCTTCCACCCATCTGCAATACATCCTAAAAATGGCAAAGAAACTTTGCATGCACTTCAGCCACTCGCATACCGCAAAGCACACCATCCTTGAGTTGCAGCGGCAGAACGGCTGATCTGCGACATTTCCACCTGTTGGAATTCCACCCTCCATATGTTGGACCGACTATACTAACAGAGAAAGGCCATCAACGATTTCTTGATGATGCAAGCAGATAGGAGTACTCCCCTGTGTAACTTCGATGTCATCCACTGGCAGCTCATGCGTGACACATGCCGTTTGCTGAGGCCCTTTGAGGACGCCACGTTATTTGTCAGTCGCCAGGACTATGGGATGAACGTTGTCCTTCCACTGCTTCATGTCCTGTTGCTGATGGTGGTAACAATGGCTGGTCAGAGGACAGGAGACGTGGCGCCGCGATCTCACGGCCACATGAGCCCTGTGTGAGCTGATCTGGAAGAGGAGGGGGAGGAGGACATTGGAGCACAGGCAATGTGTAGAAAATTGGTGGTTTTTCTACTCAGCTGACAGGACAGGAGGAGCAGGTGCAGCCAGAGGAGCTACAGGACAATGAGAAAGATGAGACTGAGGACCGGACACACCGTGGCAGTATGCAGTGGAGATGGAGACAAGGAGTCACTTGCACAAATAGCCCGCTGCATGCTCACTTGCTTGCGTAGTGACAGCCGAATTGACACCATTCGGCAGAGGGATGACTTCTGGCTCTCTACCTTGTTGACCCTCACTACCGGTCCAGAATGGGGGCCTTTTGTACACCCACCGAGAGGGAGGATAAACTAAACTACTACAGAGACATTCTATGTAGTCAGTTGGCCACTGCCTATCGGCCCCATCGTCAATCCTCTTGCAGGTATGACCGGGGGGACCCTATGCGCTCTCGTTCCACTGCTATGACTGCTGGTGAGGGGTGGGGTGGCAGGAGCAGTACCAGCTCCATCATCAGCAGCCTGAGTCTACAGTCGCTGATGAGTAGCTTTATTCACCCTCATAGTGAAGAAACTACTCACCAGCAGCAGCAGCAGCTAGACCTAGAGCAGGACCTGAACCAGCAGGTGGTGGCATACTTGTACAGCACTATGCCACCCCACATTGAAGATCCGCTGGACTACTGGGTAGTCAAACTGGATTGGTGGCCTCAACTAGCAGAGTTTGCCCTGGAAAGGATTTCCTGCCCGGTCAGTAGTGTGGCATCAGAGCGGGTGTTCAGTGCGGCGGGGGCCAAAGTTACCCCAAGGAGAACTCGCCTGTCCACCCAAAATGTGGAGTGACTGACCTTTGTCAAGATGTATCAGGCGTGGATCAGCCAGGATTTCCACCCACCAATTCCTTTTGCATCAGACTAGATCATCCATGGTGACACACCAACACTTTGACAAAAGAGAGCGTTTTCTTCTGACTACCTGCCTCAGCTACTACTTTGATGCTGCAACCCGCCTGATGCCACACATCTGATGCCAATAGCTCCTTATTTCACCCACTTTCATCAGCGGGTACTGGTATTGCCACCCACCGCCCCACTCTGTTACCGGGTCACTTTCAGGTCTCCTGATGCAGCTGCTGCTGCCATCTCCAAACAATGTCACCTTGCCACTCTGTGGTCACCTCCTGCTGCTGCCATCTCCACACTATGTCAACTTGCCACTCTCTGGACTCCTCATGCTGCTGCTGCCATCTACACACTATGTCAACTTGCCACTCTCTGGTCTCCTCATGCTGCTGCTGCTGATATTGCCATCTCCAAACTATGTCACCTTGCCACTCTGTGGTCTCCTCCTGCTGCTGCCATCTCCACACTATATACAAAAAGAAATAACAAATGGGTTGAAAGCAGTGGGTTTTGGAGGTTAACCCACTGGGTAAAACCTGTTCTATAACCCACCCAAGAGCGCCAAACCCTTTAATGCTGTTTAGTTAAGGTTTTCCCAGCCCCTGTTTAAATTCAAGTGCAAGTGGCCTTCGACATACAGTATAAGAAATGGAGTGGTTATTCCCCCAGATCTGGTTAGAGTAGATAAAAGAATAACATACTTAAAATTAGAGAATAATAATAAGAGCAGTGTAGGCTTTTAGTCACTTCACAGGGAGGTGGTTACCTGGATAAACTCAAGACACCAGGGACCCATGCCCCCCCTCCCCCTCAGCCAGGATCACCTGTAGAATATTAGAAGATGAAGGCAGCCGACATTAATCAGGTTCTTTATTAGTAGTCAAATCCGGGTCAACACGTTTCGGGGCTTAATAACAGCATACATGAAAGTCAAAGGTGCATACCTTGTCTATATATGGGATTGTAAGCCTGCCAAAATAATGGGGAGTGTCTCATAAGGCCAGGTGAAGGTGCTTAGCATGTGGGGGTTGGAGTGAGCATGGCCGGAAGTGGGATAGTCCGATGCGCTTCTAACTCGAACGCACCCGGCTCTTCCGGAGACACGTGACCCGAACTGCGCATGACCGGAAATTAAACTCTGGTTCAATGCACTCCAGCCTGGGATACATCCTCCAACTCCGGCTCCATTATGCGTTCCAACTGTGAGAGTGCGGCCTCCCAATGCCAAAATAAAAATATTGGGAAGATACTAGAAATACAATTGTATCTATGTGTGATTAAAGGAACATATTAAAATGTATTTATATTTATATATAATTCTTTTCAAGGGTCTTAGATTTATATTAATTCAAATATCATATATTATATTAAGAACTTGGAAGACGTAGTGTGGCAATAATAGCTCTATCGCCACCAGCACACATTTTAAAAACGTCAACGCAAACAGTTTTTTAGATTTCAAAAGTTGCCCTTATCATAAATGGAAAATGAATATACTCCTCAGCCAAATAAAGAGGATTAGATGGAATTTCACAGATGATAATACAACGACAAAACTGATATTTTAGGTACGAGGTTCACTGATAAGGGTTATCCCCCACAGCTTATTAGAGAATCAAAAAATAGAGTTCTCCAAGTAAACCAGAAACAATACCTTGAACAAAAAAACTGCATAAAAACCCTTTTGAACCCTTTTAGACCCGGTTTGATAACGAGATACAATCGCAATCACAAACTGATTCGACACATTCTAATGAAATTCTTCAGTTTTATTAAAAGATCCTATTTTAGGCAAACACATACCCAGACAGCCCAATTTAACTTTTCGCAGAGCAAAAACATAAAAAAAAACATGCTGGCCCCCTCGTGTCCGAAAAATAAATGCTATCTATCACAAACCCAGAAAACATTAGAGACAAAGGCTCCTTTAAATGTGGGGCACGTAAGTGCAAGTGCTGTAGGATGATCACTGCAGCTCAGGGAGAAGTCCAATTATCACACCCAAGAGGCAAAATACAGTTTCAACACCATATGACATGTGGCAGCACAAACATAATATATCTACTACAATGCCCTTGTAACCTCTATCATGTAGGCCGCACCACCCAAATGCTCAGAGAACGGATGAACGAGCTTCGGTCTAACATAAATAGGAAGATTACCAACCACAGCGTGTCACGTCACTTCACAATAACACATGATGGTGATCCTACAGGCCTCAAAGTGTCTCCACTTGAACAGATTTCATCTTCTTTTCAACAATTATGTAGAAAGGAGATGTTTTGGATTTACCAAATGGATTCACAGTATGCGCCACTGCTACCACTAGGCGGATTATCCTACTAGGGAAATGCTCGCCTACTTGTTTCCCTTTTGGGAATCCGTTAACAACTCCCTATTTTCTAGTATTATTCCTTAATTAATTCTAATAGGACTTGTGTTTCCCAGGGTGTAACGGACCGTTCAGCACACAACTCCGTTCAGACGATATCCTCCTTTCAATGCACAGGCAGCTACTGCAAGCCCCAGTGTGCCGCCCTGCAAACTACACGAACACTGGAAACCGCAGAACAGGAAAAGCATACAATCAGCTTACACTCCTGGCAATCAGCATACACTCCAATTTTCCCAATAACGAGACAGCACTTCGTTTTGAGGGTTAAGCAGAACTGACTGTCCTGGGGCATACCGCCTCTTTTATTTACAATCCACAAACATAGTACTGCCCACAGGGTTTTGAAATACAACCAATCAATATATTACAACACATACAATGTAAGTACAGCAGCAAATCGGACACAATGGGACAATGGCACAATGGGACAATAGAAACACACCCAGCATATTCCTCCCCTCTGTCTAGGAGATAATTGAGTCAATTTCTGTATCTACACAACTATCTCCTAAGCTGAAAAGTTACACTTCTTATAAATTGTTACAACTTTGTGAGTTTACATTGTACATACATATAAGGCTACTTTCACACTAGCGTTCGGGGCTCCGCTTGTGAGTTCCGTTTGAAGGGGCTCACAAGCGGCCCCGAACGGATCCGTCCAGCCCTAATGCTTTCTGAATGGATGCGGATCCGCTCAGAATGCATCAGTCTGGCTCCGTTTGTCCTCCACTCCGCTCAGCAGGCGGACACCTGAACGCAGCTTGCAGCGTTCAGGTGTCCGCCTGGCCGTGCGGAGGCAAACGGATCCGTCCAGACTTACAATGTAAGTCAATGGGGACGGATCCGTTTGAAGTTGACACAGTATGGCTCAATCTTCAAACGGATCCGTCTCCCATTGACTTTCAATGTAAAGTCAAAACGGATCCGTTTGCATTATCATGAACAAAAAAAAAAATATATATATATTTTTTTTTTTTGTTCATGGTAATGCAAACGGATCCGTTCTGAACGGATCTAAGCGTTTGCATTATAGGTGCGGATCCGTCTGGGCACATACCAGACGGATCCGACCTAAACGCAGGTGTGAAAGTAGCCTTACTTATATCAATTTAACCAGTATAACTTGGGGACAAACCTATCCAAAATTCACTTGAATAGGTTCAGGGGTTTAAAAATTAGTAAAAGTATCTTAAAGGGCCGTAATCCAGGGGCAGGAGGCGGGCAAACAGCCCCCTCCAAAACACCGTGGTGAAGTGGCTTTCGCCACACAGGGTATACCACATATTTGTATATTCTAGATTTGACATGCATATGTCTATTTGCACTATTCTTATCCATTCGTTCATTTTTTTTACCCCTATGGGCAACTACTATTCTTTGTATTGGCATGTACAACAATTTTTATTGGCATATACTACAATGTTTTATTGTTTAAGTAGCAGGCTTTTATGTCTTTTTACATATCTATCTATTTATTTATTTATCATTATTATCTTTATTATGCATAACTATGTATTTATTTTTACAGATTTATCATTATTATCTTTATGATTCATCATTTTATGTATGTTTTACACAATTTTAAGATGCCATTTATTGGGCATCACCTTGTCTATAGATAATCCCTATCGGACCATACCCTGAATCTTATCGGGTATCCACCAACACCATTATTTCGGATATTTAATAAAATCTATGATATTTGAATTAATATAAATCTAAGACCCTTGAAAAGAATCATATATAAATACATTTTAATATGTTCCTTTAACTAATCAAACAACACATATATACAAATGGATTTCTAGTATCTTTCCAATGTTTTTATCTTGGCATTGGGAGGCCGCACTCTCTGTTAGCGTTCCACAGTTGGAACGCATAATGAAGCTGGAGGTGGAGGATGTATCCCAGGCTGAAGTGCATTGAACCGGAGTTTCATTTCCGGTCATGCGCAGTTCGGGTCACGCGTCTCCGGAGGTGCCTGTGCATTCCAGTTTGAAGCATATCAGACTATCCCACTTCCGACCATGCTCACTCCAACCCCCACATGCTAAGCACCTTCACCTGGCCTTATGAGACACTCCCCCTTATTTTGGCGGGCTTACAATCCCATATATAGACAAGGTATGCACCTTTGACTTTCACTTTTCATGCTGGTCCTGAGGACGGGGCTATTATTAAGCCCCGAAACGCGTTGAGCCGGATTTGACTACTAATAAAGAACCTGAACAGAAGCCCTGTATCACCGCCAGTTCTGTGAGAATGTCTGGCAGGCGTTCTTCTCTACCTCTTGCATGAGGTTCTTTGTTTTGGTTTCACTTTGTCATCTCCTTTCCTTCTTCCAGCTGTCACCTATTTACACTAATTGTCTCCCTTTATATTCCCTCCCATACTGCCTCACTTTGCGGTTTATACTTCTTCCTGGATGAGTTGTTCACTTCTGGAGGCTGCTACTGCTGATTCCTCAGATAAGTCTTTTTCCTTTATTTGTGTTTCCTTGCTGGCTTGATTCTAGGTGACCCTGACTCCGTCCGTATTAAGTGCAGGGAGCCGGTGGTCGTGTCCCCTCACTATTATAGGGTTTTCCGATGTCACACAGTATAAGGTACATGAGCATGCAATCGTCTACCATAAAGACTTTTGCATGGGCATAGCAGTCAGGGAGAGCTCTAAGGGTTTTATAGGGCTCACCCATATGCTCCTTAGTTTGTGATCAAGCCAGTCGGATGTTTATTTATAAGTTCCAGCTTTCTGCAACACCATCCGTGACACCCTGATTGATGTTGGCTGCCTTCATCTTCTAATATTCTACAAGCGATACTGGCTGGGGGGGGGGGGGGGTCATGGTTCCCTGGTGTCTTGAGTTTATCCAGGTAACCACCTCCCTGTTAAGTGAGTAAAAGCTTACACTGCTCTTAATTATTCTCTGATTTTAAGTATGTTATTCTTTTATCTACTCTAACCAGATCTGGGGGCATAACCACTCCATTTCTTATACTGTATGCCTAAGGCCACTTGCACTTGAATTTAAACAGGGGCTGGGCAACCTTAACTAAACAGCATTAAAGGGTTTGGCGCTCTTAGGTGGGTTATAAAATGGGTTTTACCCAGTGGGTTAACCTCCAGAACCCACTGCTTTCAATCCATTTGTTCTTTCTTTTTTTATATAATTTACATGCCGATTCCTTATCCGCATGGCATAACCCACAAGCTGCCTTCCCTCTCATAGACTGTATCCTCCATGATGTTCACTCCCTTTCTATCACTATTAATAAGCCCTCCGTATCCACTGGCGCCTCTAGCTTTTTCTGATCTTTTGGACTTGTTCCATAAGATCTGATTAACCCTCACCTTTTTCTTTCTCTACATATCTCCACATAATGTCACCTTGCCACTCTGTGGTCTCCTCCTGCTGCTGCCATCTCCATAGTATGTCACTTTGCACTCTGTGGTCTCCTCATGCTGCTGCCGCCATCTGCACACTATGTCACCTTGCCACTGCTGTCCGCATCTTTTGCGGCCCCATTAAAGTGAATGGGTTCCAGAAGCGGAGAGAAGAAAACCATCTTTTGCGACTCGGATGCGGACCCGAAAAACGGTTGTGTGCATGAGGCCTTACCGAGAGTTTAACCATTTAGTATGTACGGGTGATTTGCATTATTCCTTCCCATGTGCATTACCTTACATTTGGCAGTGTTAAACCTCATCTGCCACTTATCTGCTCAAGCCTCCAATCTACACTTAGTTCATCCGTTTGAGAACGAAGAGCCGGTCGCCACCATCTTAATTAAAGATCTCGCATGAAATGCTGTGCGCTGTGACGTATGACGTCACCACACCAGTCAAGGTGATGATGTCATCGTGGGCCGCACAAGATTTTGCACTAGATCTTCAATCATGATGGCGGCGGCCGGCTCTTCGAGATCAAATTGATGAGGCAAGTATGATTTTTTTATTTATTTATTATGTTGCACTGTAATATCAATGTCAGATGCCGAAATCAGCTATGAATTGGGCATCTGAGGGGTACAATGATTGGGCACAACGCAATCACCGCTCCCTGTCATTGCACCCACTATGTAGTTCGCAATTAAGCTTTTTTTTTTTTTGCAAAATTTGGCGAAGGAGCCCAATAGAATTTTTTATTACTTCGCTCATCACTAACAATAAGGCTTTCTTCACACACAATCTTTGTTTGCATATTTACAATGGTAAAAAATGCAATGCGTTTTTTAAAATTTTTGTGCAGCCTTTTCAGCATGTTTTGCCTGTACAATTAACACAGAGTTTTTCAAAGTGTTCTGCAACTCCCATAGAGATTTGTATAAAATGTTTGAAACAATGCCATACCTAGAGCATATTGTGTTGACAAAAATGCAAAATAAGTAAATAAATAAATAACCCCCCACCCCCCCAAAAAATAAATAAATAAATAAGCGTAATACAAAAAAACATTTTGGGGTGATTTATCAAACTGGTGTAAAGTAGAACTGTCTTAGTTCCCCATAGCAACCAATCAGGCTCCACCTTTCATTTTCCATTTGGAGCTGATTGGTTGCTATGGGCAACTAAGCCAGTTCTACTTTACACCAGTTTGATAAATCACCCCAAAATGTTTTTTTGTATTGCACTTATTTTTTATTTTTTTTTATCAAACTGGTGTAAAGTAGAACTGGCTTAGTTGCCCATAGCAACCAATCAGCTCCTTTGGAAAATGAAAGGTGGAACCTGATTGGTTGCTATGGGTAACTAAGCCAGTTCTACTTTACACTAGTTTGATAAATCTATATATTATATATAGAGATGAGCGAATCAAGTTCGGATAAGGCATCCGAAGTCGATTTGCATAATACTTCCTTTGAATATGTATGGAGCAAACACTCTGTACAGTATTAGAATGTATTGGCTCAGATGAGCCGAAGTTAAGGTTACTTTCACACCTGCGTTTGGAATTCCGTTTGTGAGATCCGTTTCAGGGATCTCACAAACGGTTCCAAACGGATCAGTTCAGCCCCAATGGAATCTGAATGGATAAGGATCCGTTCAGAATGCATCAGTTTGGCTGCGCTTGGTCTCCGTTCCGCTTTTGAGGCGGACACCAAAATGCTGCTTGCAGCATTTTGGTGTCCGCCTGACGACTCACAATTGAAGTCAATGGGGACGGATCCGTTTGTCCTGGCTCCGCTTTGACACGGATCCGTTAGAAACCGTTCACGTCTCTGCGCATGCCCAGTAACTTCCTGTCCCTCCCCTCATCGTCGGCCATTTTGGATTATCGACTTGATGAAGACTGGTAAGTATATGAAGTTTTGTCTGTTTGTCTATCTTTCTTTATTTTCTATCTATCTATCTATCTCTCTATTTCTAGGTTGGGGGGCTGCTGGCACTTGGGAAGGGGTGTGTGTGTGTCTGGAACAGTGGGGGCTGCTGACATTGGTGGTGGGGGCTGCCTTTATGTGGGGCTTCTGGCACTGAGGGGCTGCTGGCACTGCGGGGGTGTGTGTGGGTGGAACTGGGGGGTCTGCTGGCACTGCGAGGATGTTTGTGGCTGGAACTGTGCGGTGCTTCTGGCACTGTAGGGGTTTATGTGGCTGGAACTGTAGGTGCTGCTGGCACTGCGAGGGTGTTTGTGGCTAAAAAAGTGTGGGTGCTGCTGGCACTGCGGGGTTGTGTGTGGCTGGAATTTGGGGGTCTGCTGGCACTGCGGGGATGTGTGTGGCTGGAATTTGGGGGTCTGCTGGCATTGCGGGGGTGTTTGTGGCTGGAACTGTGCGGTGCTTCTGGCACTGCAGGGGTTTTTGTGGCTGAAACTGTGCGGTGCTTCTGGCACTGCAGGGGTTTTTGTGGCTGGAACTGTGGTTGCTGCTGGCACTGCGGGGGTGTTTGTGGCTGGAACTGTGGTTGCTGCTGGCATTGCGGGGGTGTTTGTGGCTGGAACTGTGCGGTGCTTCTGGCACTACAGGGGTTTTTGTGGCTGGAACTGTGGGGTCTGCTGGCACTGCAGGGGTGTGTGTAGCTGGAACTGTGGGGGCTGCTGGCATTGGGGGGGCTGAGGGCACTATGGGGGGCTGCAGGCACTATGCGGGGCTGCTGTCTCTGGGGGTGATTATGGCACTTGGGGGGATTATGGCTCCTGTAGGATAATTTTTTTTAATCATTTTATTATTAGGGTCGTCCCCAAAAAAAAAAAATAATAATAATTTAATTTCTATAAAGTTCTGCGGTGGGCAAGCACCAATCTATATTTTAAAAAGTAAGTATTAAAATAAAAACATTTTTGTTGACATATGAGGAAATAGTGCTCTAAATAAGTTCCTTCAATGTTGTCTGCATTTTGTCTGGTGTTCTGTTGCGTACAGATGTCATCAAAGAAGACATCGATCGATTGGAAAAACCCACCCAGAAGGCGCCGTCATATTCAGGGGCCGGTAGGTATAAAATCAACGCTTGGAGTTTGTACTGTTTGATTCGTTGTATTAATCAGTATGTGCTCTTATTATAGATTTCTTCATCATCATCGGAGGACTATCCGGATGTTGTAGGCTCTGCCGGGCTCGCTCACCAGTGCTGGAATCACCAGCGTCCAGGGGAGGTGGACCGAGCCTGGACCGGGGCTGTCAAGAAGTAAGTATATATATATATATATATACTGTATATATATGTATATATAATTAATATTTTTATTTAAATACATTCTGTTTAAAACATTTTTTGTTTTTGTTTCAGCAATCTGCACCTGGAGCCGCCAGCGAGGATCCCCCAGTCGCCTCCAGAGTCCGCGGGAATGAGCGTGGCGGTCGTAGACGTGTAAGTCTTGAATTAAGTAGTTTTCATTTGCATTTTGTATTAGGATTTACATTTAATTTTGTATTTCCTTTTTTTCAGGGTTCCAGAGGATCCACCAGGGAAGATGAGGAGTTCGGGGTTCCTACCATAGATAACCTGCTCCTCATCCAACTGGTGGAGGCGCGTCCATCATTATGGGACCACTCCGACCGCCACCGCGCTGATCATCATCGGACCCAGCGGCTCTGGAGGGACATCTGTGCGGAAATTTTTGAGACCTGGGGGGATCTAAATGCGGCGGCTCAGGAGAAATATGGTAAGTAAAACAATATGTATTTTAATACATTAATATTGTTCTTTTCCTTACATCATGCTGATTTTATTTTTTATGTTTTTTTTCTATAGTCAAACTGGTTATAACGCGTTGGCGATCTATCCGGGACCGCTTTAGCAGGGATTTTTACAAGGAGGTTCAGGCCCCGAGTGGCTCTGGAGGAACCTCAGGGACCACATACAGTACAGACGAAAAGTTTGGACACACCTTCTCATTCAAAGAGTTTTCTTTATTTTCATGACTATGAAGGCATCAAAACTATGAATTAACACATGTGGAATTATATACATAACAAACAAGGTTCTTCAAAGTAGCCACCTTTTGCTTTGATTACTGCTTTGCACACTCTTGGCATTCTCTTGATGAGCTTCAAGAGGTAGTCCCCAGAGATGCTTAGCACTTGTTGGCCCTTTTGCCTTCACTCTGCGGTCCAGCTCACCCCAAACCATCTCGATTGGGTTTAGGTCCGGTGACTGTGGAGGCCAGGTCATTTGGCGCAGCACCCCATCACTCTCCTTCATGGTCAAATAGCCCTTACTTTCAAAGTTTTCCCAATTTTTCAGCTGACTGACTGACCTTCATTTCTTAAAGTAATGATGGCCACTCGTTTTTCTTTACTTAGCTGCTTTTTTCTTGCCATAATCCAAATTCTAACAGTCTATTCAGTAGGACTATCAGCTGTGTATCCACCTGACTTCTCCTCAACGCAACTGATGGTCCCAACCCCATTTATAAGGCAAGAAATCCCACTTATTAAACCTAACAGGGCACACCTGTGAAGTGAAAACCATTTCAGGGGACTACATCTTGAAGCTCATCAAGAGAATGCCAAGAGTGTGCAAAGCAGTAATCAAAGCAAAAGGTGGCTACTTTGAAGAACCTAGAATATGACATATTTTCAGTTGTTTCACACTTGTTTGTTATGTATATAATTCCACATGTTTTAATTCATAGTTTTGATGCCTTCATAGTCATGAAAATAAAGAAAACTCTTTGAATGAGAAGGTGTGTCCAAACTTTTGGTCTGTACTGTACATCCATACGGCGGTTCCTACGAAAGGCGATGGCACCAAGAAGGTAAATATTTTTAACAACTGTAAAAAAAAAAATTGTAAAGGGGCTGTCTGAGACAGTGGAGTCTATGGCACCCCTGTTTTGGCCAGCCCCCTACAGTCAGAGGGACAAAAGTTCTCTCCGTCTGAGTGTAAGGGGCTGTCTGAGACAGCGGAGCGTTTGGCTCCCCTGTTTTGGCCAGCCCCCTACAGTCAGAGGGACAAAAGTTCTCTCCGTCTGAGTGTAAGGGGCTGTCTGAGACAGCAGAGCGTTTGGCTCCCCTGTTTTGGCCAGCCCCCTATGGTATACGGTAGACATAGCATAGAACATGGATGTTTTATTTAAAGAACAATTCCTAACTTTCCTTATTTTTTTCCTACAGAAGTGCCAGCAGCACTCGGGAGCCTGAACAACCTCCTGAGGCGGAACTGGAACAGATCGCCAGCGCCAGCCCTCCTGTCCCTCATATATCAGCTCAGGATAATTCGGGTCCCCTACCGGATGCCTCCGCTCAACAGAGGCTCTTCGGTTTTCGACAAAATTTGAGAGCCCTGGTGAGCTGGCAGAGATCCGGTAGGCCAAATCGAACTGATTATGCGAACCTTGTAGAGGTCGTTTCCGACTCTCTAGAAGGTTTTGCCGAACATCAGAAGGAGTTTAGTGCTGACTTGATTCGCCGCTGGGAGGCGGCGGAGGCGGCGATTCAACGCAGCCCAAACTACCATTATGGGCTAAGCATAATCAGTTTGATGGACTCAATGACGCCCGAGCAGTTGCATGAGTTTAAGATCATGCTAGAGAACGGGTCATGGGAAATTATGCACCGCCCCCAAATCCCCCCCACCCCCATCCCACACCTACCCCCCATCCCACACCAGTGGCCAGTATCGCCAACCTTTACCTTCCCACCCCCCCCCCCGAGCATGTGTTACCTTCTGTCTCTTATTCTTCTCCTGCCCAGTATTTTCCTTCTACTTCTTTTCAAACTCCCTCCACCTCTACACATGCTCGGGTCCCCTCCTCCTCAGACCCTTCCTTTCTCCACACCCTGCAATTACGCCCTGCATCCTTTCCTGTGGCCCGTAGTTTCATCTCAGTAGATCGCCAGGACAGGGGGGCTACCATTGCCAGCCCCAGACCATCAACCCCACGACAGTCCACCTCCCCTCACCACTATGAACAATTGTAAATAAAATTTATGTTTATATATATATATTTTTTTATTGTTTAAAAAATAAAAATTAATTAATAGTTTACTGCACTGTGTCTGTGTTTTTATTGTCCTGTACAGGGTAACCTTGGCACTACAGCTGTGTTGAAATTAAAACTACCCTAGTCTCACTACTGTGCGTTTATTATAACACCCTTGGTAGTTTTTATTCCAAAACAGCATTAGTGCCAATGTTGTAAGAACCATTAACATGACCATCAATAATGAGCTATCTTTTGGCTCTTTATTGATCGTAGACCCTATGATTGCCACAATGAACAAGCAAATGCTTGTTCATTGTTCAATCTTGTGCCCTTTCATATGAGCCCTTGTGGGAGTCACGGTACATCAGCATCATCAGGAATTCATTAATAAATTGTAATTTTACAGTTTAATGATTTCCTGATGACGCTCTAATATAACTAGTGTGATTACCACAAGGGACACGCAAGGGACATACAGTTTTTAAAGGGGTATTCACATAGACAATGGGGGGATTTCGCTTGAATATGCCCCCATTGTCTGATAGGTGTGGGTAACATTGGTAGGACCCGCACCTATATCGAGAACTAAGCGGGGAGCACTGTTGCTGGAGGACAAGAAATTTCCCGTGGTACGTCCACCACCAAGCGCTAATCTCCGCCTCTCCCATAGAAATGAATGGAGGGCTGCGGCGCAGTGCGCCCTCATCCACTTTCTTGGCTCCGTTCTCAATATATGTGAGGGTACCAGTGGTGGGACCCGCACCTATAAGACAATGTGGGCATATCTTAGTGGTATGCCCCCATTGTATGAGATGAGAAATCCCCTTTAAGGCCTCTTGCACACGACTGTAAGCCCCCAGAGACATACGGTCCGTGAGCGGGCCATATGTCCCATAGTGACTTTGATCGTGCGCACGAGAGTACACAGCATCATAGTGTACAATGATTCTGTGCGAGTTGAGCTGCCCGCGGGGATATAGTCTTGCACTAATAGATCATATGAGTGCAGGACAATAGCCCAGCACAACATGGTCAGCATCATGATGCTCTGTACTCCCGTACGCACGATCAATGACGATCAGGGACATATGGCCCGCTAACGAACACTATACATCTTTAAGTGCATGTAGTCATGTACAAGAGTCCGAAAGGTGTGGTCCATTATCAAAGCCGGACCAACTTTGAATTTCAACAAGATAGCCCTGGAGAAATATAGGAGCATGACAACCCTGGGGATCTGAATACATGAAGATGGGGGAACCTAGAGATGCTACTCATTCCAAAACGAATCTGCTAAAGGGATGCAAAAATGGAAACAAACGTGACAAACTAATCCGCAATACAGACGGATCCGTTTGAACGGATCCATCTGAATGGCTTCCGTTTGTCTCCATTTAGTCATTTATTGACGGATCCGTTTCAAATGCATTTTAAACAGATCCGTTAAACTCCAGTGTGAAAGTAGCCTAATACTTCGCGAAGTCTCGCGACACTTCGCATAATAACTTCATTAATTAATGCGAATCAACTTTGGATGTTTCATCCAAAGTCGATTCGCTCATCCCTAATTATATATGCAAATGAGCTTCTTGGAGCAACAGGCATGTTGCTGTTACACCTAGAGGCTCAGATCTCGTAGCAACTGCCGCTTCCTATTCACTTTGATTGACAGGGCCAAATAGTGAAAATGTCATCACGCCCGGCCTTGTCAATCAAAGTGCAGAGGGTGTGGCAGTTGCAGAGAGTGCAGAGCCTCCATTATTGCTCCAAGAGGCTTATATGCATATATTAAAACATCATTTTTCTCAGCAATGCGGGCACATATGAACATGGGACCAACACATATGTCTTCAGATGACAATTGTTTATATAACAGGTCAGCCAGTTTCATAGGTAGAAATCTTCTGACAGATGCCCTTTGAAAGAAATAGTAACCACAAAATTCCATGTACAGTAGATATACAGTTTATATGTAAAAGCGTTTCTGTTTGGTTTGAGATGGAATTTATTTCTGTAACACTAGGTATTACAATCTTATATTACACACCATAAAAATGATTAGACAACAGCTCAGTTTTGTTTTAGGTTAAATTAAGAAAGGTATTGTTTCTCCACAGATATATGACCAGATGTTAAACTGTTACACAGCACTTTAGTGGTGAATAGAAAAGATCAATAGCACTTAGCATCACCTCATGCTTACACTTTAAGGCAGAGCATGGCCATTATTTTTAGTTACACCATAAAGCAACATTTCATTATGTTCGTAAAAAGAATAACTATACAGTGTGTGTATATATATATATATATATATATATATACTGTGGATATAAAAAGTCTACACACCGTTTGTAGGACATTTCAGGAAAGACCAACTAGAGCAGCTGAACTTTATTTGGAGTTAATGAGAGGCACTTTAAATGATGGCAGTTGTATGCTGACTCCTATTTAACATGATTTTGAATGTGATTGCTTAATTCTGAACACAGCTACATCCCCAGTTATAAGAGGGTGTGCACACTTATGCAACCAGATTATTTTAGTTTTTTTTTGTTTTCTTCCCTCCACCTAAAAGATTTCAGTTTGTTTTTTAATTGAGTGGTACAGTTTATAGGTCACATTAAAGGTGGACTATGATATAGTGTTCAGACTATAATTTTCCCTGTCTCCTTGGTGCTTCGCACCGGTGTCTTTGAACCCCAGGAGTGTCTTTGACTACTCCAGGAGATAACAGCCTGGTTTGTTCCTTGTGGCGAAGTCCAGATCCCTGTTCAGGGGTTAAAGGATGAATACCAAGGAACAGCCAGGACAACGCCCTTAGGTTTAACCGAAAGCCAAACTGGTTAGTTGGCACAGTGGGTTCTCACCCAATGTTCGTAACAGTAAGCTCAGGCTATGGACCCCGCTGACCCATCCCCAGTGGGCTTGTCAGAACTTTTCCAAGAAATCGACCGGCAAAGCACAAGTGGAATGGATGGAATGGATTTTGTTACCGATCTTGCTTCTTCATCTGGCTGAACCATGAGGTTTCTTCTCTAAGATTACCCACTTATTTATTAAGCACATTTTCCGTCTGCATGGCCTACCTAAACACATTGGGGGAGATTTATCAAACTGGTGTAAAGTAGAACCGGCTTAGTTGCCCATAACAACCAGTCAGATTCCACCTTTCATTATCAGCAGCTCCTTTCGAAAATGAAAGGTGGAATCTAATTGGTTGCTATGGGCAACTAAGCCAGTTCTGTTTTACACCAGTTTGATAAATATCCCCCATTATTTCTGATAGAGGAATACAATTTACTTCTAAAATCTGGGGGTCCCTCTGCAATTTGCTACAAGTAAAATTGCATTTCTCCCCTGCATATCATCCGCAGACTTAACTGTGTAGGTAGAGATAATTAACCAGGTCCTGGAGAGCTATCTACGCAAGACAACTAGGTATCTCTGCTCTCATGGGCTGAATTCTGCAATAACTATCATTCCAGTGAATCTACTGACAAGTCTCCCTTCTTTGTTGGTTATGGTCAACATCCTTGAGTGCCTGAACCTTATCAGCTATCCACTGATGTGCCAGCTACGGATGACACAGCCAGGGTTTCTCTTTCTAAGTCCTCAATATCCATGAAGAAAAGGATGGATAAGAGAAGAGAAGAAGAGATCCCCCAAAATTTTCGCCCCGTGCCAATTTCTGATTGTCGTAAAAAATATTTGCCTCAAGACGCAACCTTACAAATTTGCTCCTCGATTTTCAGACCTTTCAAGATTATATCTCAAGTCAACCGTATCTGTTACAAGCTCCATCTGCCACCTTCCTTTAATGTATCTCTTCTCAGACCCCTAGTATTAAACTACTACTCTAAGTCTTCTGTTGCTGCTTCTGTTCCTGTTGGTGCTGAAGATTAATTTGAAGTCAGCAATATTTTAGATACGAAGAAGGTCAAGGGCAAGACCTTTTATCTTGTGGATTGGAAGGGTTTTAGTCCTGAGGAGAGGTCTAGGGATCCTGCAGAGAACATCAATGTTCCAGTCTTCCTGAAGAAATTCCAGGTTTAGAGACACCCTAAGTAGAAGGGGGATAAGGTAGAGGGTACTGTTACACTGGCAGTCTGTGCCTGCCACGGTCTTGCTGTCCCAGGCAGACGCAGATGTCGCTCTGCTCTCTCTATGTGAATTGAGATTAGAGCTCTGTGAACTTTCCTTCAGCACAGAGAGAGCCCCTGTCCAGGTGTTAGTTAATATCACGACCGGCGTGCCGATCACATACGTGACGCAAAAGGAGGGAAAAGGCAAGGCCCTGTCCAAGGGAGAGGGAAAGGTGGTGACCCCTAACTCATCTTGAGGCTGGCACCTGACTTCCCTGACTTTCCTAGACGGGTTTCTCACCCGTACGCCGATCACGTGCCTAAACCCTGGCTTTCCCTAAGTTGAGCCCTAAGTAGTGAATAGGGCGGTGGGGACACTAGCCCGCACCACTAACACTAAAGGAAAACACCAAAGAGAGGACAGACAATACAGACAAAACATATAATCCCAGGTGGGCGACAACAGTGGACAACAAAAGCCCAACAGGGATCCGGAGGGTAACGCTCTGGAACGACAACCAGGAATCACAGTAACACAGCTCCAGTGGGTCAGTATAGAAGTCCAGGCAGGAAGCTCTATATCTGGCAACCTGAGAAGTGGGAGGGAGAATATAAGGAGGTTGGGAGTGACGGACAAGAAACAGCTGAGGAGAAGAAGCAAGGATCCCTGAGTGAGACAAAAAGGATTGCAAGGCAAACACAGACAGCTATCATTTAGACATAGAGCGCGCAGCCACCCGCTGCGACTTCCTGACCCCGGGTATAACGGAGTCAGATGTGGCTCTTGACACCCTTGTGACAGTACCCCCCTCTCCACGAGGGGCCTCCGGACACTCAGGACCAGGTCTCTCAGGATGAGAGGCATGGAAAGCCTGAACTAACCTGTTAGCGTTTACCTCTGACTCTGGAACCCACATTCTTTCCTCGGGACCGTAACGCCTCCAATGCACCAGATATTGAAGAGAGCGGTGGAACCGACGAGAATCAACAATTTTGGATATTTGAAACTCCAGATTACCATCAACAATAACAGGAGGGGGTGGCAGCGGTGACGGTTCTAGAGGTGGAACATACTTTTTGAGTAACGACTTATAGAAGACGTTATGGATTTTAAAAGTCTGAGGTAGCTCCAGGCGAAAAGCCACGGGGTTAATGATGGCTACTATTTTGTAAGGACCAATGAACCTAGGACCCAGTTTCCAAGAGGGAACCTTTAACTTAATATTCCTAGTAGATAACCACACATAGTCATTCACTCCTAGGTCCGGACCTGGCGACCGTTTCTTATCAGCCATGCATTTATAATTACCTCCCATATTTCTCAAGTTAGCTTGCACCTTTTGCCATACAGATGAAAGAGATGCCGAAAACCGTTCCTCTTCGGGAAACCCTGATGACCCCCCTTCTTTGAAAGTACAGAATTGGGGATGAAAACCATATGCACCGAGAAATGGTGACTTGCCAGTGGATTCCTGACGGCGATTATTTATAGCAAACTCAGCTAACGGTAAATATGATGACCACACCTCTTGGTTTTCAGACACAAAACACCTTAGGTATGTCTCAAGGTTTTGGTTGGTACGCTCAGTCTGTCCATTCAACTGAGGATGGAAAGCTGAGGAAAAGGACAAGTGTACCCCCAAACGGGAACAAAAAGCTTTCCAAAACTTTGAAATAAACTGGGTTCCTCGATCCGAAACAACATCGGAAGAGACCCCCTGAAGCTTCACTATTTCACTGATGAACACCTGAGCAAGAGTCTTATCATTAGGTAGTGCGGGTAACGCAATAAAGTGTACCATTTTCCTAAACCTGTCTACTACTACCAAGATAACTGTTTTACCCGCAGACAAAAGGTAAGTCAGTGTTGAAATCCATTGATAGATGTGTCCATGGCCTATTGGGAATGACAAGTGGCAATAAAGACCCTGCTGGACATGTATGAGAGACTTTCGCGTGTGCACAAGTAGAACAAGTAGACACAAAATCCATTACATCCTCACGCAACCTTGGCCACTAAAAACGACGAGACAATAGCTCCAAGGTTGCTATACTACCCCGGTGCCCAGCAAGTGCCGAATTATGATGTTCCTTTAATAATTCGAGACGCAGGTTTAACGGTACAAACAATTTCTCTGAGGGGCAAGAGACCGGGGAGTCCCCCTGGGCCTCTAACACCTTCCCCTCCAGAACAGAGTGTACCGCAGAGACAACCACTCCTCTTTGTAGAATGGGTACCGGATCACCCTCATTACTCCCTCCAGGGAAACTACGAGATAATGCATCTGCCTTGGTATTTTTTGCCCCAGGACGATAGGTGATGAAAAAGTTAAACCTGGTAAAAAATAGCGACCACCTAGCTTGTCTAGGGGTGAGACGCTTAGCTGATTCAAGGTACAGAAGGTTTTTGTGTTCCGTAATCACCGTGATGGGGTGGATTGCCCCTCTAAAAAGTGACTCCATTCTTCAAACGCTAATTTAATAGCTAATAGTTCCCTATTGCCAATATCATAGTTCTTCTCCGCTGCAGATAGTTTTTTAGAAAAGAAAGCGCAAGGACGCCATTTGCCAGGAGACGGACCGTGAGACAGTACAGCCCCCACTCCCACCTCTGACGCATCTACTTCAACAATAAAAGGCTGGGAGACATCAGGTTGGATTAGTACCGGTGCCGAGGTAAACCTCTCTTTTAGAGAGGAAAATGCAATTTTAGCGGCGTCAGACCATTTAGAAAAATCAGTCCCCTTCCTAGTCATGTCAGTAAGGGGTTTGACAATCACAGGATAATTTTTAATGAACTTTCTATAGAAATTTGCGAAACCCAAGAACCGTTGCAGTGCTTTAAGGTTCTCAGGAAGATCCCAATCTAAAATTGCCTGGACCTTCTTAGGATCCATACGGAAACCTGAAGCAGATAAAAGATATCCCAGGAACTGTATTTCCTGAACGGCGAAGACACACTTTTCAATTTTCGGATATAATTTATTCGTCCGTAGGACCTGCAGTACCTGTCTGACCCCTAACTCACCTTGAGGCTGGCACCTGACTGCCCTGATGTCCCTAGACGGGTTTCTCACCCGTACGCCGATCAGGTGCCTAAACCCTGGCTTTCCCTAAGATGAGCCCTAAGTAGTGAATAGGGCGGTGGGGACACTAGCCCGCACCACTGACACTAAGAGGAAAACACCAAGGAGAGGACAGACAATACAGACAAACATATAATCCCAGGTGGGCGACAACAGCGGACAACAAAAGCCCAACAGGGATCCGGAGGGTAACGCTCTGGAATGACAACCAGGAATCACAGCTACACAGCTCCAGTGGGTCAGTATAGAAGTCCAGGCAGGAAGCTCTATATCTGGCAACCTGAGAAGTGGGAGGGAGAATATAAGGAGGTTGGGAGTGATGGACAAGAAACAGCTGAGGAGAAGAAGCTACGGACCCCTGAGTGAGACAAAAAGGATTGCAAGGCAAACACAGAACGCTATCATTAAGAAGCAGCGCGATCTTTAGACATAGAGCGTGCAGCCCCCCCGCCGCGACTTCCTGACCCCGGGTATAACGGAGTCAGACGTGGCTCTTGACACCCTCGTGACAGTTAACTTGCTCTTTGCTGTCTGCCCCGACCTTGCAACTGTGACCTGGATTACACTTGTACTCAGCCTGCCCTGACTATTAGGCCCCTTTCACATGAGCGTGACGGATTAGGTCCGGATACGTTCAGGTTGCATTCAGTGAAACTCGCACCATTTTGCAAGCAAGTTCCGTCAGTTTTGTCTGCAATTGTGTTCAGTTTTTTCCATGCGAGTGCAATGCGTTTTGATGCGTTTTTCAGGCACGTAATAAAAAACTGAAGGTTTACAAACAACATCTCCTAGTAACAATCAGTGGAAAATGCATTGCATCCGCACTTGCTTACGGATGCAATTTGTTTTTAACGGAAGCCTCATTCACTTCTACGGGGCCAGGGCTGTGTGAAAAACGCAGAATATGCTGCGTTTTTCACGCAACGCAGAACTGATGCGTAAATCAGGCCGTTACCTCCTGGGGTAGCTCTGGTGTAATTGGCTGCTGATCCACCAGTGTCTCTGACCCTGGTGGATCAGCAGCCAATTACACCAGAGCTACTCCAGGAGGTAGTGGCCTGATTGGTTCCTTGAGGCAAAGTCCAGATACCTCTACAGGAGTTAAAAGGTAAATATCAGGGAACCACCAGAACAATGCCATTAGGGTTAATGCAAAGCCAAACTGGTTACTTAGCACAGTGGGTCCACATCCACTGTCTGTAACAGTTCTCTTTCTTCATCTTCTCTATTCAGACCAAATTACTATGATGACTTCTTTTAGCCATCTCGTCTCATCTCGCAGAGTTTGAAAAACAGACATCATAGTGCTCCTCAATACAGTCCCCCTGAAAATACTAGTACCACACAGATAATGCCCCTTCAACAATTATTGTGTTACAGTGCCCGAAAAAAATAATTCTTCCCAGCAAATAGTGTCCTGGACACTACTAGTGCTGTAAACATAATGTCCCCAAAAATAATTGTGCTAAGCTGATACTCTGCCAGGGTGCCCCTACAGTAAATGTGCTTCCCAAAGTAATAATTCCCACATTGTGCCCATACTAGTAATCATGTTCCCCATAGTCTCCCAGTAGTAATGTTTTTCCTTATAATGTTTGCCAGTAGAAAAAATGCCCCCTAATGTCGGCCAATACAAAAATACTCCTTATAATGTGTGCCAGTACAGAAATACTCCCTTATAATGTGTGCCAATACAAAAAAGACCCCCTTATAATGTGTGCCAGTATAAAAATGCCCCCTTTAAATGTGTCAGTGCAAAAAATGCCCCCTTATGAGTGCCGGTGCAAACATTACCCCCTTAAAATGAGTGCCAGTGCAAAAAATTCTCCCTTAAAATGTGTGCCATTACATAAATTGCCCCCTTCTATGTGCCAGTACAAAAAAATGCCTTCTCTTAGTGCCCCTGTAAAGCAAATGTCCCCATAGTTCCCCTAATAATTTGTGCCAGTACAAGAACATGCCCCCTCATGTGTGCCAGTATAAAGTTCCCCTATTTAGTGCCCCTAGTAGATGCCCCCATAGAGCTCCCTCTTCTATGGTGGCCCAACAGCATAGTGCCAAATAAAAAACAAGAAACTTAAATACATACCTCTATGTGGCTGTCAGCGATGTGGTGCAGGCCTCTTCCAGCCTGTTTCCTGACCTGTACGCTGCCTGGCTCAAGTGGCGCAATGATGATTGTCATCTCGCCACCTGTGCTGACCAAGTATAGGACTATATTTGTAATTTACTATTGAGGTAAAGCCATACATTTTTGAGAATAATTAAAAAAATATATACTATGCACAAAAATAATAATTAGGCCATCATTGTCTGAGCCTTGTAAATTACCAGCTCTGTTCTATCCTTAGTAAATAGGACACAGAGAAGGGGCCTGTTCACATAGGTAGAATGGCTCATCCATATGGGTTGCCAGTCAGCTTCTTTTTTTTGTTTCACAGCTTATCTTCTGCTTCATGGCAGTGTGCTCGGGATTGTCATCTTGCAGTAGAATATTTTTTACCATTTTTTACCCAAAATATTTTCTCCAATTATTACATGACCCATTCAAATTTTGTTTGCACACTATTTATCAACATTTATTATGCCTTAAACAATAAGTACTTTCCAGATGTCTTTATATATCCTTAAAGAAGAACTCCAACAAAAATATTTATTCTCTGACCTGCTACAGAGATAGCTCAAAATTACAGTCACTGGTAAGAAGATTACCTTCACTACAGATGACATCATGTACCTTTCTAACAGGTCAGAAAATATATATATATTTTTTTGCAAGAGTTCTTCTTTGAAGGGGTTGTCTCGCTTCAGCAAGTGGCATTTATCATGTAGAGAAAGTTAATACGAAACGCTCGTTCATTGAGTAATTCGATTGTTTGTGAGTATCAAAAAAAATCATTGCTTACCTGCAGCTGTTGGCACACAACGAGTCATTATGGGGAAGAGCAATGGTATTAGCGATCACTCCTCCCCATACTCTGGAGGAGATCATTGCATGTAAATACAGCAGTCTCTTCCACCAGCGAGCAGCAGATTGTCAGGAAGAAATGTAAAGGGACTTGAAAGGGGTTCTCCGGGAATTAAGAAAATGAAAATACTTAAATATTACTTTATAATAAATATTTTCACAAATACCTTTTATTATTTATAATGGCTCATGTTGTCTAGGGAGCAATCATCAGGGGAAACAAACTGGCCACAATCCTGTTAGTACACACAAAATATGTCCTAATCACACAGCAGGACAAGTTACTTCACATCACTATGCTAAAGAGCTGCTTCATCTCTGCTCTACCTGTCAGGGGTTATGATCCTTAATACAGATGATGAGATATTCAGCTGAATCTATGTAGGAATGGAGTTCATGAGGAGACATGAAGTATAGACAGGATGGACAGGACAGACTGTGGGCTGTGATAATGGAGACTGCATATAATAGCTGCTGCTTATTATCCACACCCTCCCCTCTGTACTTCATGTCTCCTTATGAACTCCATTCTTACAGAGATTCAGCTGAAGATCTTATCAGCTATATACTGACAAACAGAGCAGAGAGGAGGACGAGGCAGCTCTTTAGCTCAGTGTTGTGAAGTAATTTGTCCTGCTGTGTGATTAGGACAGGTTTTGTGTGCACTAATAGGATGGCGGCCATTGTATTTCTCCTAATGATTGCTCTTTAGTGAAAATTTGCCATTTTAACTAATGAAAGTTATTTGGGAATATATTTATCATAAATTAATATTTAAGTATTTTCATTTTCTTAAAACTGGAGAACCCCTTTAAGTGGCTTGTATTAACTTCCTCTACATAATATATGCTATTTGCTGAAGTGAGACAACCCCTTTAAAATTGCATTCATCTTCCACCATTCTAAAGGAATAGTTGTCAATAGAAATGATGAACCCTTATTTTCTATAGTGCCCCATATTTTCCAAACAACAAATTTTCTCTTTAGCCTATTGGTGAATTTTCAAATGTGGGGACTTGCTGTATTTTTCGCCCCATAAGATGCACTTTTTCCCCCCAAAAGTGCGTCTTATGGGGCGATTGCTGCCATTTTTACTCTGCTAACATTGATACATCGCGAGGCCTGCGATGTATCAGCGGGGAGGGAGGAGGGGCTGGAGGCCGGCAAATGCTGTTGGAATTGCGGCGGGGCCCGATGCAGTCACTGTACTCTATTATACTGGGCCCCACACACAGAAGTATTCATATGTAAAGTGTAGGCAATCAATATGTAAAGTATAGCAATCCTCTGCAGTAGCGCAATCCACGTAGTACTTACTATGAAACTCCCGTACTAGCAGGCAGACTGGCCGGTCACTCACTCAGTCACACACATGCTCCTTCCACTTTATTAATGAAGCAGGCGGAGCATGTGCGTGACGAAGTGAGTGATCGGCCAGCCTGCCTGCTAGTACGGGAGTTTCATAGTGAGTACTATGTGGATTGTGCTACCGCAAAGGATTGCCTACACTTTACATATGGATTGCCTACACTTCACATATGAATACTGCTGTGTGCGGAGCACGGTGTAATAGAGTACAGTGACTGCACTGGGCCCCGCCGCAATTTCAACACCAGTTGCCGGCCTCCCCCCCCCCTGTATTGGGGGTCACTATTTACACAGGGACACTGTTATGGGGGGATCTGTGGATGACACATATATATAGCATAAGATGCTATATATGTGTCATCCACAGATCCCCCCCATAGCAGTGTCATCCACAGATCCCCCCCCCCCCCATAACACCTGCTGCAATTGCACCTGCAGTGGTGAGCAGGTGTAATTATAACTAAGCCATCCCATTCACCTCAATGGGGCAGCTTCTTCCTGTTCAAGTGAATAGGGACAGCATGGTTGTAATTACACCTGCTCACCGCTACAATTGCAACAGCAAGCAGGTAAACAGTGAAGAGAGGGCTGTACAAGCAATGCTTCCTCTTCAAACAGCTGATCGGCAGGGGTGCCTGGAGTCAATATGGCAACCCCTTTAAGCTCTTTAACACAATGACAGCAAAAGCAAATAATGACACTGACACCTATAGCTATGAGTAAATGCATAGTTAACAATCATTGTGTTTAAAAACACTGCACTGTTGCATTTGTTTTGTTATTTTGCTTAATAATATTTGTCTTGTTATTTGCAGCCGGACCCTTCATCTGCCAGTTAGGGGAATGTCAGCTCCAGTAAGCAGGGGACCAGGAGAGCAGGGCAGGCCAGACAGGTGCTGGTAGTGGGAGACTCAATTATTAGGGGTACAGATAGGGCGATCTGTCACAAAGAGTGGGATCATCGAACGGTGTGTTGTCTTCCTGGCGCTCGACTTCGACACATTGCAGATCGGGTTGACAGATTACTGGGAGGGGCTGGAGAAGATCCAGCAGTCATGGTCCTTATCGGAACCAATGACAAAGTTAGAGGTAGGTGGAGCGTCCTTAAAAATTGTAGTGTTTTCCAAAATACAGTTCAAAAGTAAAAGTGTACATTAAAAAATATACATAAACCTCTTAATTGTATGTGTACTAATGCCAGAAGCCTGACTAATAAAACTGGTGAACTGGAATTAGTGATGTGTGAGGCTGGCTGGATGATAGCTATGACTGGGCAGTTATTGTACAGGGCTACAGCCAAAATGGGAGAGGGGGAGGGGTCTGCCTTTAAGTAAAGTCCTCTCTAAAGCCCGCAATCCGAGAAGATATAAGTGAGGGACATGAACATTTGCAGTCACTGTGGGTAGAAATACATGGAGGCAAAAACAATAATAAAATAATAATAGGAGTTTATTATAAACCACCTAATATACCAGAGTCCACAGAAAATCTGCTACTAAACGAGATAGACGAGGCAGCAGATCATAATGAGGTCGTTATTATAGGGGACTTCAACTAACTGGGAAACTGAAACTTGTATATTTCACAAAGGAAACAGGTTCTTGGCAATAGCCAAAGACAATTAAATTATCTTTCCCAACTGGTTCAGGACCCGACTAGAGGGACAGCCATACTGGACTTAGTATTAACCAATAGACCTGAAAGAACAACAGATGTGCAGGTTGAGGGACACCTGGGAAATAAGTGACCATAAAGTAATAACCTTCCAACTGTCATTCAATAGAGTGTTTCTTTAGGGAGGAACAAAAATACCAAACTTCAAAAAAGCTAAATTTAGTCAACTAAGAGAGACCATAGGCCTAAATAACTGGGAAAAAGTCCTAAAATCTAATTGTGAGGGGTACATACCTTATGGGAATAAAAGGTTAAGGAACACTTTACAGTTTACAGAGTGATGAGGGGGGAGTTGCAGAGAGTGATGAGGAGAAAGCAAAGCTATTAATACTTTTTTTCTCCACTGTATTCACTGAGGAAAATAAACTGTCAGAAAAAATGCAGAATGTAAAAGTAAATTTCCTATTAAAAGTGCCCTGTCTGACCCAGGAAGAAGTACATCAGCGTCTTAAAAAGATTGAAATAGACAAATCGCCAGGACCAGATGGCATACACCCCTGTATCCTAAGAGAAATAATGTAATAGCCAGACCCTTATTTCTGATATTTAAGGACTCTATACTGACAGGGAGTGTTCCACAGGATTGGCGCATAGCAAATGTGGTGCCAATATTCAAAAAGGGTCCAAAAACAGAGCCCGGAAACTGTAGGCCATTAGGTTTAAAATCTGTCGTGGGTAAACAGTATGAAGGTTTTCTAAGAGATGCTATCTTGGAGTACCTCAATGAAAATAAGCAAATAATGCCATATCAGCATGGCTTCATGAGGGATCGTTCATGTCAAACTAATTCAATCCATTTCTATGAGGAGGTAAGTTCTAGACTTGACAGTGGCAAATCAATGTATGTCGTATCTCTGGACTACTCCATAGCATTTGACACTGTACTGCATAAAAGGTTAGTATATAAAATGAGAATGCTTGGACTGGGAGAAAATGTCTGTAGGTGGGTAAGTAACTGGCTCAGTGATAGAAAACAGAGGGTGGTTGTTAATGGTACACACTCAGATTGGGTCACTATTACTAGTGGGGTACCTCAGGGGTCAGCATCGGGCCCTATTCTCTTCAATATATTTATTGATTATCTTGTAGAAGGCTTGCACAGTAAAATATAAATTTTTGCAGATGACACTAAACTGTGTAAAGTAATTAACACGGAAGAGGACAGTATACTGCTACAGAGGGATTTGGATAGATTGGAGGCTTAGGCAGATAAGTGGCAGATGAGGTTTAACACTGACAAATGTAAGTTTATGCACATGGGAACGAATAATGCAAGTCACCCGTACATACTAAATGGTAAAACACTGGGTAACACTGACATGGAAAAGGACCTAGGAATTTTAGTGAACAGCAAACTAAGCTGTAGAAAGCAGTATCAGGCAACTGCTTCCAAGGCCAATAAGATAATGGGTTGCATCAAAAGGGGCATAGATGCCCGTGATGAGAACATAGTCCTACCACTTTGCAAATCACTAGTCAGACCACACATGGAGTACTGTATACAGTTATGGGCTCCTGTGCACAAGGCAGACATAGCAGAGCTGGAGAGGGTTCAAAGGAGGGCAACTAAAGTAATAACTAGAATGTGGCAACTACAGTACCCTGAAAGATTATCAAAATTAGGGTTATTCATTTTCGAAAAAAGGTGACTGAGGGGGATATCTAATAACTACAGTAGGTATAAATATATCAGGGGTCAGTACAGAGATCCCTCCAATCACCTATTTGTCCCCAGGACTGTGAATGTGAGAAGGGGACATCCTCTGCGTCTGGAGGAAAGAAGGTTTGTACACAAACATAGAAGAGTATTCTTTAGTCAATTTGCTGGATAACAGGCCGAACTGGATGGACAGATGTCTTTTTTTCGATTTTATAAAATATGTTACTATGTAATATTATGTGTTATGCATAATATTAGAAACCTTCCAAAAATTTTCACTTAATGGTGGCAGATGGTGTTTAAGCATACTGGAAGCAGTGTAAAAAAAAATAATGGCTTTTTGGGACCAATTATTTGAAAAATTAGCCTTAAAGGAATCACTACCCCTGTTTATACACTGCTCCAAAAAATAAAGGGAACACAAAAATAACACATCCTAGATCTGAGTTAATTAAATATTCTTCTGAAATACTTTGTTCTTTACATAAATGTGCTGACAAAAAAATCACACAAAAATAAAAAAATGGAAATCAAATTTTTCAACCCATGGAGGTCTGGATTTGGAGTCACACTCAAAATTAAAGTGGAAAAACACACTACAGGCTGATCCAACTTTGATGTAATGTCCTTAAAACAAGTCAAAATGAGGCTCAGTCGTGTGTGTGGCCTCCACGTGCCTGTATGACCTCCCTACAACACCTGTGCATGCTCCTGATTAGGTGGCGGACGGTCTCCTGAGGGATCTCCTCCCAGACCTGGACTAAAGCATCTGCCAACTCCTGGACAGTCTGTGGTGCAACGTGACGTTGGTGGATAGAGCGAGACATGATGTCCCGGATGTGCTCTATTGGACTCAGGTCTGGGAAACGGGCGGGCCAGTCCATAGCATCAATGCCTTCGTCTTGCAGGAACTGCTGACACACTTCAGCCACATGAGGTCTAGCATTGTCTTGCATTAGGAGGAACCCAGGGCCAACCGCACCAGCATATGGTCTCACAAGGGGTCTGAGGATCTCATCTCGGTACCTAATGGCAGTCAGGCTACCTCTGGCGAGCACATGGAGGGCTGTCCGGCCCTCCAAAGAAATGCCACCCCACACCATTACTGACCCAATGCCAAACCGGTCATGCTGGAGGATGTTGCAGGCAGCAGAACGTTCTCCACGGCGTCTCCAGACTCTGTCACGTCTGTCACATGTGCTCAGTGTGAACCTGCTTTCATCTGTGAAGAGCACAGGGCGCCAGTGGCGAATTTGCCAATCTTGGTGTTCTCTGGAAAATGCCAAACGTCCTGCACGGTGTTGGGCTGTAAGCACAACCCCCACCTGTGGACGTCGGGCCCTCATATCACCCTCATGGAGTCTGTTTCTGACCGTTTGAGCAGACACATGCACATTTGTGGCCTGCTGGAGGTCATTTTGCAGGGCTCTGGCAGTGCTCCTCCTGTTCCTCCTTGCACAAAGGCGGAGGTAGCGGTCCTGCTGCTGGGTTGTTTCCCTCCTACAGCCTCCTCCACGTCTCCTGATGTACTGGCCTGTCTCCTGGTAGCGCCTCCATGCTCTGGACACTACGCTGACAGACACAGCAAACCTTCTTGCCACAGCTCGCATTGATGTGCCATCCTGGATAAGCTGCACTACCTGAGCCACTTGTGTGGGTTGTAGACTCCGTCTCATGCTACCACTAGAGTGAAAGCACCGCCAGCATTCAAAAGTGACCAAAACATCAGCCAGGAAGCATAGGAACTGAGAAGTGGTCTGTGGTAACCACCTGCAGAACCACTCCTTTATTGGGGGTGTCTTGCTAATTGCCTATAATTTCCACCTGTTGTCTATCCCATTTGCACAACAGCATGTGAAATTGATTGTCACTCAGTGTTGCTTCCTAAGTGGACAGTTTGATTTCACAGAAGTGTGATTGACTTGGAGTTACATTGTGTTGTTTAAGTGTTCCCTTTATTTTTTTGAGCAGTGTACAGGGAGTGCAGAATTATTAGGCAAGTTGTATTTTTGAGGATTAATTTTATTATTGAACAACAACCATGTTCTCAATGAACCCAAAAAACTCATTAATATCAAAGCTGAATATTTTTGGAAGTAGTTTTTAGTTTGTTTTTAGTTTTAGCTATTTTAGGGGGATATCTGTGTGTGCAGGTGACTATTACTGTGCATAATTATTAGGCAACTTAACAAAAAACAAATATATACCCATTTCAATTATTTATTTTTACCAGTGAAACCAATATAACATCTCAACATTCACAAATATACATTTCTGACATTCAAAAACAAAACAAAAACAAATCAGTGACCAATATAGCCACCTTTCTTTGCAAGGACACTCAAAAGCCTGCCATCCATGGATTCTGTCAGTGTTTTGATCTGTTCACCATCAACATTGCGTGCAGCAGCAACCACAGCCTCCCAGACACTGTTCAGAGAGGTGTACTGTTTTCCCTCCTTGTAAATCTCACATTTGATGATGGACCACAGGTTCTCAATGGGGTTCAGATCAGGTGAACAAGGAGGCCATGTCATTAGATTTTCTTCTTTTATACCCTTTCTTGCCCGCCACGCTGTGGAGTACTTGGACGCGTGTGATGGAGCATTGTCCTGCATGAAAATCATGTTTTTCTTGAAGGATGCAGACTTCTTCCTGTACCACTGCTTGAAGAAGGTGTCTTCCAGAAACTGGCAGTAGGACTGGGAGTTGAGCTTGACTCCATCCTCAACCTGAAAAGGCCCCACAAGCTCATCTTTGATGATACCAGCCCAAACCAGTACTCTACCTCCACCTTGCTGGCGTCTGAGTCGGACTGGAGCTCTCTGCCCTTTACCAATCCAGCCACGGGCCCATCCATCTGGCCCATCAAGACTCACTCTCATTTCATCAGTCCATAAAACCTTAGAAAAATCAGTCTTGAGATATTTCTTGGCCCAGTCTTGACGTTTCAGCTTGTGTGTCTTGTTCAGTGGTGGTCGTCTTTCAGCCTTTCTTACCTTGGCCATGTCTGTGAGTATTGCACACCTTGTGCTTTTGGGCACTCCAGTGATGTTGCAGCTCTGAAATATGGCCAAACTGGTGGCAAGTGGCATCTAGGCAGCTGCACGCTTGACTTTTCTCAGTTCATGGGCAGTTATTTGGCGCCTTGGTTTTTCCACACGCTTCTTGCGACCCTGTTGACTATTTTGAATGAAACGCTTGATTGTTCGATGATCACGCTTCAGAAGCTTTGCAATTTTAAGAGTGCTGCATCCCTCTGCAAGATATCTCACTATTTTTGACTTTTCTGAGCCTGTCAAGTCCTTCTTTTGACCCATTTTGCCAAAGGAAAGGAAGTTGCCTAATAATTATGCACACCTGATATAGGGTGTTGATGTCATTAGACCACACCCCTTCTCATTACAGAGATGCACATCACCTAATATGCTTAATTGGTAGTAGGCTTTCGAGCCTATACAGCTTGGAGTAAGACAACATGCATAAAGAGGATGATGTGGTCAAAATACTCATTTGCCTAATAATTCTGTACAGGGTGTATATATATACACACACACATAATACTGTCATAAGAAACAGTGACTTGTTCTGCACAAGTATCCAAAAACTGTGCGTTAATTGGGGTAGAATGCATTCCCTATTTATACACACTCAACACAACAAGTGTTTAATGTCCAAAGAAAGAATGGCTTGTTCTGAAAATGAACAAGCTTGGAAAAAAAAAATTGGGAACTGCAGCAGTGCAATGTGAATATGGAAAGGGTAAGCTGTGTAATACCTAGCAGCAATAGTAGTGAAAGCAGTGGCATCACAGCATGGAACAGCTGGAGGTGTGTGAAAATCCTCAGAGATCCATGCCTGATTAATTCTCACAAAAGTGATGTTTTGTACACTGGTGGAGGATAGAGTTGAGCGAACCCGAACTGTAAAGTTCGGGTTCGTACCGAACTTTAGGGTTTTCGGCACCCGGACCCGAACCCGAACATTTACGTAAAAGTTCGAGTTCGGTGTTCGGCGATTTTTATGGCGCTTTTTGAAAGGCTGCAAAGCAGCCAATCAACAAGTGTCATACTACTTGCCCCAAAAGGCCATCACAGCCATGCCTACTATTGGCATGGCTGTGATTGGCCTACTACAGCATGTGACCCAGCCTCTATTTTAGCTGGAGTCACGTAGCGCCGCCCGTCACTCTGCTTGGATTAGTGTAGGGAGAGGCTGCAGCTGCTGTGAGGGAGAGATCAGGGAGAAATCTCATCAAGAACTGGTTTATGTACTCAGCGATCTACAGAAAAAGTGTTTTGTGGGTGAAGTGCACAATTTTTTTTAAGCCTGCCCTGAGCCAACTACTGCTGAAAAAAATATTTTTTTCTTCAGTTAGTCAATATCAATACATGATCGGAAGCCATTTTATGCAACGATAGTGCACCAGCATAGGCTATCTGCAAGTCCAGAACTTTGGCATACTGGGGTGAAAAAACCCTCTAATATACTGCACATCTGGGATTAGACAAGCATAAGTCACTGTCACAATTAGGACAGAAATACAGCTTTTTGTTTACTGGGGTGAAAACAGCCTCTAATATACTGCACATATGTGATTACACGTGCATAAGTCACTGTCACATTTAGGACAGAAATACAGCTTTTTGGCTGTTGGGGTGAAAAAACCCTCTAATATACTGCACATCTGTGATTACACGTGCATAAGTCACTGTCACATTTAGGACAGAAATACAGCTTTTTGGTTACTGGGGTGAAAAAACCCTCTAATATACTGCACATCTGGGATTACACATGCATAAGTCACTGTCACATTTAGGACAGAAATACAGCTTTTTGGTTAGCACATCTGTGATTACACGTGCATAAGTCACTGTCACATTTAGGACAGAAATACAGCTTTTTGGTTACTAGGGTGAAAAAAGCCTCTAATATACTGCACAACTGTGATTACACGTGCATAAGTCACTGTCACATTTAGGCCAAAAATACGGCTTTGGCATACTGGGGTGAAAAAACCCTCTAATATACTGCACATCTGTGATTACATGTGCATAAGTCACTGTCACATTTAGGACAGAAATACAGCTTTTTGGTTACTGGGGTGAAAAAAGCCTCTAATATACTCTACATCTGGGATTACACGGTCATTGTCGTGGTGGTGGTGTTGGTGGAGCCCCTGGTTCAGGGAGAGGACGTGGCCGTTCTGCCACAGCTACACATCCTACTGAACCTACTACCTCAGGTCCCAGTAGCCGCCAGAATCTAAAGCGATATTTGGTCGGGCCTAATGCCGTTCTAAGGATGGTAAGGCCTGAGCAAGTACAGGCGCTAGTCAATTGGGTGACAGTGGATCCAGCACGTTCACATTATCTCCCACCCAGTCTTCTGCAGAAAGCGCACAGGTGGTGCCTGAAACCCATGCCCATCAGTCTGTCACATCACCCCCATGCATATCGGGGAACCTGTCTGAGCCTCAAGTCATGCAGCAGTCTCTTATGCTGTTCGAAGACTCTGCTGGCAGGGTTTCCCAAGGGCATCCACCTAGCCCTTCCCCAGGGGTGGAAGACATAGAATGCACTGACGCACAACCACTTATGTTTCCTGATGAGGACATGGGAATACCACCTCAGCACGTCTCTGATGATGATGAAACACAGGTGCCAACTGCTGCGTCTTTCTGCAGTGTGCTGACCGAAAAGGAGGTCAGGAAGGAAGACTGGGTGGAAGACGATGCAGGGGATGATGAAGTCCTAGACCCCACATGGAATGAAGGTCGTGCCACTGACTTTCAGAGTCTGGAGGAAGAGGCAGTGGTGAGACCGAGCCAACAGCGTAGCAAAAGCGGGAGCAGGGTGCAAAAGCAGAGCAGCCGTCGCCAAAACAGTTCGCCTGCTACTGGCCACCGTCAACAGGGACCGAGCTCACCAAAGGCAGCTTCAAGGAGTTCCCTGGCATGGCACTTCTTCACACAATGTGCTGACGACAAGACGCGAGTAGTTTGCACGTTGTGCCATCAGAGCCTGAAGCGAGGCATTGACGTTCTGAACCTTAGCACAACCTGCATGACCAGGCATCTACATGCGAGACACGGGCTGCAGTGGAGTAAGCACCTTTAAAACCAAGAAAGGGCTCAGGCCCCTCCTGCTCCCTCTTCTGCTGCTGCCTCGGCCTCTTCCTCCGCCTCTGGAGGAACGTTGGCACCTGCCGCCCAGCAAACAGAGGATGTGCCACCAACAACACCACCTCCGTCACCAAGCATCTCCACCATGTCACACGGAAGCGTTCAGCTCTCCATCTCATAAACCTTTGAGAGAAAGCATAAATTCCCACCTAGCCACCCTCGATCCCTTGCCCTGAATGCCAGCATTTCTAAACTGCTGGCCTTTGAAATGCTGTCATTCAGTCTGGTGGAGACGGACAGCTTCAAACAGCTCATGTCGCTTGCTGTCCCACAGTACGTCGTTCCCAGCCGCCACTACTTCTCCAGGAGAGCCGTGCCCTCCCTGCACAACCAAGTATCGGATAAAATCAAGTGTGCACTGCGCAACGCCATCTGTGGCAAGGTCCACCTAGCCACAGATACGTGGACCAGTAAGCACGGCCAGGGACGCTATATCTCCCTAACTGCACACTGGGTAAATGTAATGGCGGCTGGGCCCCAGGCGGAGAGCTGTTTGGCGCACGTCCTTCAGCCGCCAAGGATCGCAGGGCATCATTCTTTGCCTCCTGTTGTCTCCTCTTCTTACTCGGCTTCCTCCTCCTCTTCTACCACCTCCTCATCCGGTCAGCGACAGACCTTCACCACCAACTTCAGCACAGCCAGGGGTAAACGTCAGCAGGCCATTCTGAAAGTGATGTGTTTGGGGGACAGGCCCCACACCGTGCAGGAGTTATGGCGGGGGATAGAACAACAGACCGACGAGTGGTTGCTGCCAGTGAGCCTCAAGCCCGGCCTGGTGGTGTGCGATAATGGGCGAAATCTCGTTGCAGGACTAGCCGGTTTGACGCACATCCCTTGCCTGGCGCATGTGCTGAATTTGGTCGTGCAGAAATTCATTAACAACTACCCTGACATGTCTGAGGTGCTGCATAAAGTGCGGGCCGTCTGTGCGCGCTTCCGGCGTTCTCTTTCTGCCGCTGCTCGACTGTCTGCTCTACAGCGTAACTTCGGCCTTCCAGCTCACCGCCTCATATGCGACGTGCCCACCAGGTGAGAGCAGCAGCAGGCCATAGTGGAGTTTCAGCTGCAGCACGCACGGGGGAGTCGCACTGCGGAACAGCACCACTTCACCACCAATGACTGGGTCTCCATGCGAGACCTGTGTGCCCTGTTGCGCTGTTTCGAGTACTCCACCAACATGGCCAGTGGCGATGACTCCGCTATCAGCGAAACAATACCACTTCTATGTCTCCTTGAGAAAACACTTAGGGCGATGATAGAAGAGGATGTGGCCCAGGATGAGGAATGGGAAGAGGGGTCATCTCTAACACTTTCAGGCCAGTCTTTTAGAAGTGACTCAGAAAGAGGATTTTTGCAACAGCAGAGGCCAGGTACAAACTTGGCCAGCCAGGGCCCACTACTGGAGGAACGAGGAGGATGAGGATAAGGAGGAGGATGGGGATGAAGCATGTTTACAGCGGGGTGGTATCCAACGCAGCTCGGGCCCATCACTGGTGCATGGCTGGGGGGATATGGAGGACGCAGACGATACGCCTCCCACAGAGGACAGCTTGTCTTTACCTCTGGGCAGCCTGGCACACATGAGCGACTACATGCTGCAATCCTACATGCTGCAATCCTCTGTTCTATTGCTGGGTGACATGAACCCCCTTTTGCTGTGAATGAACCCCTGCTGTGCCTGGGTGACTGGGGCCGAAATCTCTCAAAATCCTCTGTTCTATTGCTAGGTGACATGAACCCCCTTTTGCCGTGAATGAACCCCTGCTCTGCATTGCTGACAGGGAACTAAATTTAGTTAAAACATCTGTTACTTATCGGAAGATGCGCGACTACAAGCGCACTCTGATGATAGCATTCCCACTTGACAGCGGGGGCACAGTGGAAGCACAAGGCAAAGGCAGAGGAGGAGGAAGAGGTCGCCAACGCAGCTGGGGCAGCACCTGAGAAGGCAGGGTTAGCATGGCCAAAATGTGGAAATGCTTTGTCAGCCTTGGAGGTGCTGACCTGCCCTGCAGCCAGTGTATAGTGTGAACGTGTGTTTAGCACGGCAGAGAGCATTATCACAGGCTGCAGCCAATGTGGACAAGCTTATGTTTATTAAAATGAACCAGACATGAATCCCACAGGACTTGTCCGTACCTTGTGCAGAATAGACATTTATACCAGCCTCAACCATCCATTCTTGTACTCAAGTGCACTTATTCTTAGTTTTATTTTGTTATATGTCCCAATATTTTGGGGGATACCCAAATTAAAAAAAAAAAAATAACACAAATTAGTGTTGGCTACCTATTCCGCCGCTTCCACCTACACCGCCACGTCAACCTACACCGCCATATCCACCCATCCACTGCCTGTTCAACCTCCTACTCCTAGATCCAGATTGTTATTTTTAATTTTTCTGTATTTTATGTTATTTTAAGTCATTTCCCTATCCACATTTGTTTGCAGAACAGTTGTCGTGCTCTTAAGCACATTTTGATGCCTTTTGCAGCCCTCTAGCCCTTTCCAGGACTATTTTAGAGCCATTTTAGTGCCCAAAAGTTTGGGTCCCCATTGACATCCAGGTGTCCGCTCAACTCTAGTGGAGGACAATTTTATTTGGGTGTGATGAAGCCACCTGCAGCTCTGAGAACCTCACTGAGATGACATAGGAGGCTGGACAGTGCAGAGAGAGTAAACTGGGCCAGTTCCACGGTTTCAATCTGCCTTTCCAGAGGTCCATCGGGTCAGGAAACATGGAATGTGCTGGAGAAAGGTTACAGTCATGGTAGGTCTGAACCTGGTTGTTAAGGCAGTAAGTCTCCAATTGCTGATTTGCATCAGTTTGGCATACCATATGAAAAAATGCTCCATCATGTTCATGAGACTGAACTGGCTGCTGCTTGTAGTATTGGAAACAGTGGGAGGTGGATGAATTGGCAGGGGGTTGAGAGGGGCCTCCTAGTGAGACACATGGGTGGCAGGCTTTTGCTCACTGAAAGCTGCCTACACAGTGTATAATAGTAATAAAGCAATGTGGCCTCCTTTTTGGCAACAAGAAAACATTCCCCCATTTTGCTTTTATAGTGAGGTTCCGGGAACAGGGTATGCTCTAGAGACTGGCCAGAGTTTAGTTAGGCCTGAACCTGGGCATTGAGGCGAGAGCTGTTGGCTTGCTGACCGGCCTCAGCCTGGCGCGCCACATGGAAAAACTGCTCCACCATGTTGAGGAGACTGAAATGGCTACTGCTGCAGCTTCTGCTGCTGGTGGTGGCAGGAGGGGGGTGACTGAGTGGTGGCAGAGAGGGGCCTCTCCTTCAGACATGCTGGCAGCTGGTGGTTGCTCGCCATAAGCTGTGGCAAGCTGCATACACATGGTTTCCTGGTAATAACATGATTTGTCCTCCCTTTCTGCAAGAAGAAAAAAAATTCCTTAATTTTGCCCTGAAAGCGGGGGTCTAAAAGCATGGATATCCAGTAATCATCAGACTGCTTGATGTCAACAATATGTCTGTCACTGTGTAAGCAAGCCAGCATACAGGTTGCCATTCTGGTTAGTCTGCCTGAGAAACCAGTTCTTTCTGGCTCTTTCCCCCACTGAGACTATTGGGTGTCCTGACTAGTGCTATCGTCATTAGGCTTAAACGAATCAACCTTTGGATCATAGATCCAAATTTAATTCTTTCAAATACTTAGATTTTAATACTGTTTCCATACAGCATTACAATGTATTGGCTCAATGGAGCCAAACTTCTTCTTATCCGAAGTTGCGTGAGACTTCGGTGAATTACTACTGTATTAATTTCTATTTAAAAACAATTTAAAATAAGAATTCAAAGTGGACTTTAGTACCGAGGTACCAACCAGTACCAAAGGCCACTTCAGATTCCTATTTTAAATAGTTTTTAAATACACAGATATGAATACCTGTGTAATTTCACAGAAGTCTCTCATGACTTTGGGTGAGACGAACTTTGGTTCCGTGGAGCCAATACATTTTAATCCCAAGGTCAATTCGCTCAAGCCTAATCGCCATCATCATTCCTCCTCCACCTCTGGCTCCTCCTCCTATTCTTGCAGTGGCAGCTCCTCATTATTATCCTTCTCCTTCATGGCAGAGTCCCCTTTCTGCCCCCAACAGCTATAGGGCAGACAGCATGATGTGTCAGCTGCTCTTCCTCTGCTGTGGTCCCCTGCTGCATGAGCATCTGTTCTAAGATATATATAGGAGGAATGACATTGTTTATGTCACAGTCGTCCCTTCTGACAAACTTTGTGGCCTCTTTGAAGGGCTTCAGTGCCTGACAGGTTTCTCAGATGAGCTGCCTCTGCCTGACCTCGAAACAATACATGATACCTGTTGCTGAAGCTGTCTGGTTCATTAGAAAATCATTCACGGCTTTATGCTGCTTGTACATACACTCGAGCATGAGCAATGTCAAATTCCAGTGAGTTGGCACATCGCGGATTAATCAGTAAAGAGGTGGGCTGTTCTGTCGCTAAAGGCCCAGAAGAGCATTCCTTGTGACTGAAGGTGCTTGGGCAGTCTCCTGGACTTTGCCAGCACCTTGCTGATGTTGGGAATGGGCCAGCGTCCATGGAGAAGGAAGCGGTGAAGTGTCTAGTGCCAGATCGACACAATTATGGGGGGGAGGGGTCAAAAGGACCTGACATCATTGTTCAGGTGCTGCCTCGCCTCTACCGGAAAAAATATTGACCCAGCGTACTGTGAAAGATATGTTCTGTTCCTGCATGTAAGAGCTGCTTCAGGTATCCACTGTCATAACCCAAACCAAGAAAACCACAATTAGACTGCACCTCCAAATATGTAAAATACACAAACACTTAAAAATTTGTATACAATAGAAAGTGTGCCAATATAGATAAAACCAGGCACAGACAAAAAGCTCACCGTAGTCCATAAATAAGGACCAAGCATATAAAGTCAGGGAAGGTACAATGTTAAGACAAATGACAAAATTATTATGATAAAGCAACATCAATGAATATAAGACAATACTTGCAAATGAAATAAGCCCCATAATAAAAGGTAATCATTGTCAAGAGAACTGCCCCACACATATCGCCACACGTATACCCAGTTTTCTCAGGGGTCTCAGGGACTAAATTCGTTAACAATCACCAATAAATTGTTGCCCTAGGCTGTGTATTAGTGTACTGGTCAGCTATATGCTGGTTTAATTAAATTGAACAATTCCCCCCCAAAAAACAAATTCAGGGTGAATATAGAGTAAACGGAAATGTACGATTAAGGCCTGCCTGATGCTCAATTTCACATTAACACTCAAAGGTAAATTATTGCCCTATCCTGTATATTGGTGTACTGATCACCTTTATGCTGGATTAATAACATTCAATGACCTACGCCCCCCCAAAAAATTGGAACTGTGTGTGTGTGGAGATAATAAATGGGTTTAGCCCTATTTGATTCTCAATCACGGATTTGTATGGTTCTTCAAACTAAAGCAAAAATAAAAAAATAAAAAAACATTAAATATGTGAGATGACCTCACAGTTCTCATTTGTTTTCTCATTTGTACTCAAGTTCTCATTCGTATTCAATATGCTATGTTTGATTGATGGTAGAAGACTCCAGCCTCAGCTCCTCTCTTCTCACTCCCTGGCTGACAGCTTTCCTGCCTCCCTATTCTACACACACACAATTCTTCTTCTTTGTAATTTTAGCCTTTCCCTTCACTGTCCCTGGCAGTAGAATACAAGCTTGATTGATTTATGATTGTCCCTGACTCCCTAAGATTGTTTTTTCTGGCAGACACTGCTACACCCAACCACCAACCACTACAGATTAGCCCAGGATGACGTTCTGTTCATTATACAAGGGCACCTCCCTGCCTGCTGCAGCACTGATTGACAGCACTGGCTGTCTGTCGACTTGTGAGCCAATTAGGCAAGCCCCACCCCCATCCACACATACTTCCTCTCAGGCTCGTGTGAAAACTGTTCATCTTTCTCCCTAGTGCATTTTTTACCAACACTACACGCCATTTTAGGGAATTAGTCTGAAAGGAAACTGAAAATATTAGGGTTAGTCTTCCATCTGAAAGGTTCAAACTGAATCCAGTTCAGTCCCAACTGGTTCACTCATCATTAAATTAAACTATTAGCTCACCAAGACAACAGACGTGCAAATATTATGCTGGCCTCAAGGGGAATGGAAACTACACAAGTACACATTTGAATAATCCTATCAAAAACTAGACCTAATAAAGGGAGAACACCCAAAAAATCTATCAAACCTACAAGAAATGATGGTGTGAACGCCCACAACTAATACAGACACATGGAATAAAAATTAGATCCTTTATTAACCCCTTCCCGACACATGACGTACTATTACGTCATGGAAGCTACTGCGTTCCTGCAATTCGACGTAATAGTACGTCATGGTGATCGGGTGGGCATCAGAGTGGTGTGCGCCCAATCACTGCAGGGGTCTGGCAGTCCCTGGTAGCCGGGTCCCTGCTGTATCCGCATTGCTGTAACAGCCGATGCCGGCAGATTAACCCGTTCCATGCTGCGGTCAGCGCTGACCACGACATAGAAGAAGTGGTTTGTATCGGGTGAGGGAGCGCATTGAGTCCCCGCGCTGCTGTGGCGGGGACTTGATGTGTCAGAAGGCAGCCCAGTGCAATGCAGAGGCTGCCCAATGCCTCTACGGGTGCCCAGGAGATCCAGCCTCAGGCTGGGTCTCCTAGGCAACCTGTTATTGTACTGCTCAATGTAGTACGCGAACAGGCAATGCATTACAATACAGATGTATTGTAATACATTACAGAGAGGATCAGACCCCCAAAAGAGAACCTTAGAAATAAAGTAAAGAATAAAAAAGTTTAAAAAAAGTGTTTTTAATAAAATGAATAAAGTTTTTAAGTAAAAAAAACGCCCCTTTCCCCTTATTTTATAATAAAAAACAGAAGAAAAAAAACACAAAATTAGGTATCGCTGCGTCTGCAATGACCGGCTCTATAAATATATCACATGATTCACCCTGTCCGATAAACACCATAAAAAAATAAAAATAGAAACGGTAAAAAAAGCCATTTTTGTCACCTTACATCACAAAAAGTGCAACACCAAGCAATCAAAAAGACATATGTCCCACAAAATGGTATCAATAAAACCATCACCTCACCCTGCAAAAAATTAGCCCCTACCTAAGACAATCGCCCAAAAAATAAAAAAAACTATAGCTCTCAGAACATGGAGACACTAAAACATCATTTTTTTGTTTCAAAACTGCTATTATTGTGCTAAAGTGAAATACATAAAAAAATATATACATATTAGGTATTGCCACGTCCGTAACAACCAGCCCTATAAAATATCACATGACCTAACCCCTCATGTGAACACCGTAAAAAAAAAAAAAATGTAAAAAAAGCCATTTTTGTCACCTTACATCACAAAAATTGCAACAGCAAGCGATCAAAAAAGTGTATGCCCCCCAAAATAGTACCATTCAAACCGTCACCTCATCCCGCAAAAAATGAGACCCTACCTTAGACAATTGGTCAAAAAATAAAAAAGCTTTCACTCTCAAACAATAGAGACACTAAAATATGATTTTTTTTTTGCTTCAAAACTGTTAGTATTGTGTTAAAGTGAAATAAATAAAAAAAAGTAGACATATTAGGTATTGCCACGTCCGTAAAGATCTGCTCTATAAAAAGTCACATTACCTAATCCCTCAGGTAAACGCTGTAAAAATAAATAAATAAAAACTGCGCCAAAACAACCAATTTTTTGGTCACCTTGCCCCATAAAGTGTAATAATGAATGATCAAAAAATCATATGTACCCAAAAATGGTACCAATAAAAACGTCAATTCTTCCTGCAAAAAACGAGCCCCTGCAGAAGATGATCAGCAGAAAAATAAAAAATAGGGCGTTTCAAAAATGCTTTATTATGTAAAACTGAAACAAACATAGAAAGTAGACATATTTGATATCATTGCGTCTGTAACAACCTGCTCTATAAAAATAGTGCATGATCTAACCTGTCAGATGAATGTTGTTAAAAATATAAAAATAACAACGGTGCCAAAACATCAATTTTTTGGTTACTTTGCCTCACAAAAAAACGTAATATAGAGCAATAAAAAATCATATGTACCCCAAAATAGTACCAATAAAACTGGCACCTTATCCCGTATTTTCCAAAATGTGGTCAGTTTTTTGAGTTTCTACTGTAGGGGTGCATCAGGGGGG
This sequence comes from Bufo bufo, assembly GCF_905171765.1. Taxonomy (NCBI): domain Eukaryota; kingdom Metazoa; phylum Chordata; class Amphibia; order Anura; family Bufonidae; genus Bufo; species Bufo bufo. Next base: position 238,918,563 of record NC_053392.1, read on the forward strand.
CTTCAAATGGGACATGGCATCTAAAAACCAGTTCAGCTAAATCTGCCTTCCAAAACACATATGGCGTTTCTTTCCATCTGCGCCCTGCCGTGTGCCCATAGGGCAGTTTACGACCACATGTGGGGTGTTTCTGTAAACCGCAGAATCAGGGTAATAAATATTGAGTTTTGTTTGGCCCTTGCTTTGCTATTGAAATGGATTAAAATGTAAAATCTGCCAAAAAAAGTAAAATTCTGAAACTTCATCTCCATTTCCCATTAATTCTTGTGGGACACCTAAAGGGTTAACAAAGTTTGTAAAATCAGTTTTGAATACCTTGAGGGGTGTAGTTTCTAAAATGGGGTGATGTCATGCACTAGGGAGAGGGGAAGAGGAAGTGCACCCACTAGCTGCCACCCACGCCTCTGTCCCTGCCTACTTACACTACCCGTTCTAGGCGACGGGGCGTAACTGGGTGACGGTCCCTAATTTCTATAAGTGCAGAGAGGCAGAGCGGACAGAGACAGAATATAGCCAGGCAGATGCAGTAGGGGGGAACCCTGCAGATGGATCCGAAGTCACATAAAGTGTCAGGAGCAATACTGAAATGCCAGAGATCAACACTAACGTAGGCGAACAGGGGTAACAATGACGGTAAACAAACACACCTAGGGTCAAACCAGGATGTCACGTCAGTACACAAGGAATAGCAAGGACGGGTCAGAGCACAAGCCGAGAGTCCAACCTGGAGATCACGTCAGTACACAAGGAATAGCAAAGACGGGTCAGAGTACAAGACGAGGGTCAAACCTGGATGTCACGTCAGTACACAAGGGCAGGCGAGGTCGGGTCAGGAACAAAAGCCAAGGGTCAAAATCCAGAGTAGCAGGAGCACTGAGTAGTAGCAGTAGGCACAGGACCAAAATCAAAGGCAACCTGTGGCTAGCAGGCTTCCTGTATAAATAGTGAAAGGCTAAGGTCATGTGACGTAGCCAGCGTCACATGACCCGCTCAGACACAGAAGCCGAGCACCGAGTGGCCAGCTCGGTGCTCAGACTGATACTGTTGTGAGGGGAACGGAGGACGCCGACCGCACAGACAGCAGGAGAGCGGTCGGGTCCGCACTGCCCCCTGTTACCTGGGAGACTGGGACGCCGTGTGAGTCGGCGCTCAGGGAGAGAGACAGGATGCTGGCGGCGCAGCGCAGGAAGTTTGCGTCGCCGACGCCCTGTGACATGGGATTTTTGGGTGTTTTCTATTATGTAAGTGATTTCAGACCTGAACTGGTCCTTAAAAAGTGGGTTTTGGAAATTTCCGGAAAAATTTCAAGATTTGCTTCTAAACTTCTAAGCCTTCTAACGTCCCCAAAAAATAAAATGTCATTTTCAAAATGATTCAAACATGAAGTAGACATATGAGAAATGTAAAGTAATAACTATTATACTATTATAAAAGTAGATAAATTGAAACTAAAAAATTTGGGAATTTCCCCAAATTTTTGGTAAATTTGGGATTTTTTCACAAATAAAGGTGAAATATATTGACTCAAATTTATGACTATCATGAAGTACAATGTGTCACGAGAAAACAATCTCAGAATGGTTTGGATAAGTAAAGTGTTTCAAAGCTATTACCACATAAAGTGACACCTGTCAGATTTGCAAAAAATGGGCAGGGCAGAAGAGCAAAAAGTGGCCCGGGGTAGAAGGGGTTAAATATTACTAAAACACATGGAAAGTTAAAAGTAGAGGAATACACACTACAATAGGGAAAAAATCTAGTGAGGGACTACCTCAATGCAGACAGGTAAAGACATAGTATAACATACACTAGCTGGGTAGGTGTAGATAAATTGAGGGGATCAAAGTACAATAGCGTCCAAATGGACTGCTTAAGGCTACTTTCACACTAGCGGCACAGAACGCCGGCAGGCTGTTCCGTCGGGGGAACAGCCTGCAGGATCCGTCCTGCCGCTAGTGACCGTGTGCCTCCGGACTGCCGCTCGGCCCCCACTGACTAATGGGGGTGGGGGCGTGGTTCCGGCAAGGTACGGCAGCACACGGCGAGAGGCTGCTGGAATAAATGTCGGACATGTCGTCGTTTTACTCCGGCAGCCTTTTGCCGTGCGCTGCCGTGCCTCGCCGGAACTCCGCCCCCAGCCCCATTATAGTCAATGGGGACGGAGCGGCAGTCCGGAGGCACACAGTCACTAGCGGCAGGACGGATCCGGAAGGCTGTTCACCCGATGGAACAGCCTGCTGGAGGTCCGTGCCGCTAGTGTGAAAGTAGCCTAAGAAATAAAGTGCATAAAATATATTAGGACTATGCCATCAGTCAATATGGCGTTAAAGCGTCCATGATAAACAGCTACACATAACTCCCAACACAAAAGGCCACAAGCCAGTAGCCAAATGAGAGAAGTACTGTATAAAAAAGTAGAAAATGCCTGCATGAGGAGCCCTCACTAACCCAATGCATTTCGCAAGTAGCTTTGCCAGGGGATTTTTTTTCCCCCTTTTGTAGTGTGGATTCCTTTAATTTTAACTTTCCCTGTATTTTAGTAATATTTAATAAAGGATATAATTTTTATTCCTTGTGGCTGTCTTTGTTGTTGGCGTTCACACAATTTAATTTCTAGCCATCAGGGACTTGCTACTGTGCATAGTATTGGTCACCAGTGCCTGTGCTCTTTGCATCTTATCACTCATGTCACCAGGGAATTAGCACCGTAGAGTATATAGCATTAGGCATTTACTGTAGTCACACAATTGACTATAAACTGAAAGTGGTTTTATTCAATTTCACAGCAGTAATTATTTGTTCTGAAGCAAATGGTTTATCCCCTGAAAAATGTACCATAATCAATAGTACGGGGATTGAATTTTAGGATATAGTAATTCACCCATCCAACTTTAAGGGGATTGATTTAAAAGGGCTGTCATTAATATAGGACCGTTTTTAAATATGTCCTTTAACTTTTATAAATTTGGTTTTCTTACATTCGCTATCTACAATCACATGTGGCAATAACATTTTACAACTAACTTCCTAATATTTCTTCATTGCAAATGCACAGAAGGTACTTGTGTCATATGATTATTCTTGGGAGCATTGCTGACATTTCAGAATATAAAAACATAGAGCAAATAGCAACAATAATTAAACACATAGCAAATTATTCAACAAAAAAATCTCTTGTTGAATGAAATTATTTCTTTTATAGCCCTTAAAGGAAATGGTGACTTTTCAGTGACACCTATGATTCCTAATGAAATGGTTTCTGAGACAGTAAAACATTATAGCATAATAAATATGAATAACTTAGATAAAGGTGTATTGATATCCAGACTTAATTGTTTCATGATATATAATCCCAGCAGAAAAACGAGAACGGGATTATTTCCATTTTAATGTGTATTCTTTGTTCATCACATTGGTTTGAGAGCTAAGGGAGCTAAACAGCTTTAAAGTTAATTGGATTAGTCATCTTAAAATATTCATTAGGAACGCCTCAAAGGTTTCGTATTATGTGGGCTGACCATTTAAAACACAGCTTAGAAATGGAGATACAGTATAACTCCCAGGCTGGTTTGGAAGGTCAAGAAAACATCGTAAAAGCCTAGCTGTAAAATTGTTGTTTCATGGTACAATAATGAGGCAGCTAGGAGGCAACACAACAGTTTAGATGTAAGACAGTGAGAAAACTCAAGATGAGTGGTTGTAAATGGGCAGCAGGGATCATGGGCAAACTGGGAACTTAAAATGGCACTGAAACAAAAAACTAAAAGTTGCCCCAAATTATAGGCAGTTCCAAATTGACAGAAGGTGGGGCAACGTAAGTAGGCACTGCCAACCCAAGCCACAAGTAAGCAGGGACAAAAAAAGAAGGTGGAGCCAGCAATACCTTAGTGGAGCACAAAATACTGCCCCAGCAGAACCAAATACCGCAGTGAAGGATGGTGACACAATTGAATTAAGGAGGGGCACCAGCAGTTGCTGGCTAGGTACATAAGTACCTGATGCTCCTAACATTAATTAATGCTGAGAGCATCAGATAGTTATGTACCTGGCTAGCGGCCACGAGGAGGGCTCGGTTGGCTCCTTGGGCATCGGCCCACTGGAAAATTTCCCTGTTGGGTATTTGGCGAGTCCGCCCCTGGCAGGATTTCACTGGGAGTGAAATGCAGCCCTGATACACAATCCCCACCAGCCCCCCATATGGAGTTTGTCACCTTTCACACTTGTCTTCAAAGCCAACCATTCTCAATATCTGTAAGCTAAAGTCAAGCCATGCAGAGTGACTGGACCGACAGAGACACATCAAGGCTTTCATTTAACCCAAGGAATAGTTACAGATTGGTACCTGTGCCCTTTACCTGAACAGTATGGCAAAGTCAAAATGGCTTGTTGGTGCATCCCTTATACTCTGCACCCAGGCCACATGCCACGGTTGCCCACCCCCCAACTATGCCCCAGGATGGGGGAACTGCACTCTAGCTCTCAAGACCGTGGGGTCCCATCAGTCAAACCGCCATGATGAGTTATCCCATATTCACCGGAAACTTAAAAGGGTTCTCTAGGCTTCTAATATTGATGACCTATCCTCAAGGATAGGTCATCAATATCAGATCAGTGGGGATCCGACACCTGGAACCCCCGTCGATCAGCTATATGAAGGGAATGCCATCTTTCTTCCTGCTTGCTGCTGCTATGTTTATGGCAAGCAGGAAGAGAGAAGGGAGACAGCACGTGTGCACTGTGCATGCCTTCCCTTCATACAGCTGATCTGCAGGGATGACGGGTGTCGGACCCCTGCCAATCTGATATTGATGACCTATCCCGAGGATAGGTCATCAATATTAAAAGCCTAGAAAACCCCTTTAAAAACTTGGCATAACCCTTTTAAACTACTGTATGTCAAATGCGCTAAATATTTCAATAATACAACCAGTCCAAGTACATAATTGACTTTTTGGTGTATACAGCAAGATGGGTCACAAGCAAGTGTCACTTGCACTATTAAAATTGGGAACTTGTAAACGTTTTTCTGTACAGTGTACAATCCATAGCATGTACAGTATAAAGGAAAAAAAAAACATTAGTAGCTTCTCCTAGGTAAAGGTCTAAAAACATGACAACACACTTTGCTTATAGGTGGGACATTATATGAAATATCTGCACCAGCAGCAGTAGCTTTTAGGACATTAAAGTCATGCTTTAGCAACACTGTTTCATTAACTGTTACTGCTTTACATCAAGTAAATGGGATAATGGGCTGAGCAGACAGCGGCTTTTGGCTGATCAGAAAAAACTTTGCTGCGGTATAAATAGCTGTAATGTGTCCTGTATGATACCAGCTGTTATATACACAGCTGTGCTTAGCCCTGCAACTCAAAGCCCATAATGACAGAGCATTGTTGTCTAGAGGCTGCCAGCCATCTGTGTTGTTACCTAAAAAGGTCTCAGTGGATATACAGAGTATGTAGAATGCCAGGTTACAGGGAAATGCTGTACATTTATCCCCATTACACTTGAAAGTTATAATATACAAGATTTCGACTTTACAGTATTTTCAGAAATAGAAAATCTGTGATAATGAAATGTTAAGTGAAAAGGAAATACTGACCTTAACCCCCTGTTTTTGCCTGAGATCTGCTTGGCTTTGAGTAAAGGACCTAATGATTTAGCTTAAAGGGGTTGACTCACTTCAGCAAATAGCATTTATTATGTTGAGAAAGTTAGTTCAAGCCACTTATTAATGTATTGTTATTGTCCATTAGTGATGGACGAACATCGGCCAGGACGGTTCGCGAACGCGGTCAAATGTTCGCGAACCGCAAGTTCGCGGCGGGACCCATTCACTGAAAAACCTGAAAAACCTTCAGGCCATATTTGCAGCCACCAAATACTTACTAGAAGTGCACAAATAGTCCCACAACATGGACAGTGACATACTAGAGGGGAATCAATGACAAAAATTCCCACAAAAAATATGTATTTTAATCATGGGCCATTTTTATGCTTATTAAAGGGAAATTCTAAAAAATGTGCCCTGCAGGCGCCAAGAAAATTTTTACTTTAGGCCACAGGAGTACCGGCCATAAAAATTAGGCATTCACCTGTAATAAAAGAAATTGTGATTATGTGGCTTGAGGTGCATTATGCGGTCACTGAATAACAATTTTACTCTAGCCCACTGGAGTACAGGCCCCAAACATTAGGCATTCACCGTACAGAAAATATCAAGTGATTATGTGGCTGAAGGTATATTAGACGGTCATTGGATATCAATTTTACTGCAGGCCAGTACAAATAGATGTCAAATACATATGTTTAAAAGAACAAAAAATCTTAAATTAGATTAAAAACATGGCAAACGAAATCCCCCCTCTTGAATAAACCCCAAATGATAATAGGTGAAATTCGATAACACGTGGTCGTCACAGGTGTTGAAGTCCTCCGAGGCCCCAACAATTAGGCATTCACCGTACAGAAAAGATCAAGTGATTATATGGCTGGAGGTATATTAGATGGATTGGATACCAATTTTAGTGCAGGCCAGTGGAGTACAGGCTCCAAACATTAGGCATTCACTGGACAGAAAAGTCCTTTTATGTTACTGTATTTACATAAGACAGGGACCATTCTTTGTTCTGGGTGGTGCCGGATATGTGTGGGCTGGCATGAGGAAATTCATTAAACGTGGTCGTCACAGGTGTTGAATTCTTCTGAGATCCATGCCTCATTCATTTTTAGAAATGTGAGGTAGTCCACACTGTTGTGAGCTAGGCGAGTGCACTTATCGGTCACAATCCCCCCTGCTGTGCTGAAAGTCCTTTCGGACAGGACACTCGACGAGGGGCAAGCCAAGAGTTCCATGGCAACTTGTGCCAGCTCGGGCCACAGGTCATGCTGTCGATGGATTGGCTGCAATAACTATCTCATATCCAAAGTGACCAACACATCTTCAAACCGCCCTCTTCTTGCATGCGCGGTAGGATTGGTAACCGCAACTGTTTCTTTGTGGGTGGAAATTCCTCTGCCAGCGCCTGTAACAGCAGAATGCAGCATCTCAGTGCTGTATTAAGGCCTGGAAATGCTGCATTCTGACAGCCCTCTGTGATGCTGGTAACATGTCCACCATTTTGTGTTTGTACCGGGGGTCTAAGTACGTTGCTAGCCAGTACTGGTCCTTGCCCTTTATGCTTTTTTATGCTTTTTATACGGGGGTCCCTCTTCAAACACTGGAGCATGAAGGCCTCCATTTGCACTAAATTGGAAGCAGTGGAGCGCCCTGGCTCCTGTTCATCGCTCAGGAGAATGTCATCCTCTGTCTCCTCCCCCCAGCCACGGACAACACCAGGGATCCCCGAAAAGTTTAAAGCCTGCTCTTCTTGCTCCTCCTCCCCCCAGCCACCATCCTCCTCTGACTCCTCTTCCCCCTGGGAATTCATTCAGCATTGCGACTTCCTCATCTTCCAGATCCTGCTCCTCGACGGCTTGATCAATGACACGACGCAATGCACGCTCCAGAAAGAAGGCGTGAGGTACGATGTCACTGATGGCAACCTGGCTGCGACTGACCAGTTTGGTTATGTCATCAAATGGCCGCAGAAGTCTGCATGCGTCATGCATGAGCAGCCACTGGACCTGTCCTGCTGCAGAGTTCGTACAAGTAGTCGTTAACATCATGTTGCTGCTGGAGCAGCCTATCAACCATATAGAAGGTGTAGTTCCAGTGCGTCGGGCTGTCACAAATCAGACGTTTGACGGGCAGGTGGTGTCGTCGCTGAATTTCAGTAAAGCGAGCCATGGCCGTCTAAGATCTTCTAAAATGGCCAGAGATTTTCCTGGCCTGCTGCAAGATGTCCTGGACCCCGAGATATTTGGCAACAAATCGCTGCATGACTAAGTTCAGGACGTGTGCCACGCACGGCACGTGTGTCATTTTTCCCTGTTTCAGCGTGCTCAACAGATTGGCACCGTTGTCGCACACCACTTTACCAACTATCAAATTGACCAGGGTTAACCACTGATCGGCCTGTGACAGCAGAGTTAAAAGCAGTGCAGGACCGGTGTGGCTCTAGGCTTCCAGGCAGAACAGCTGCAGCACAGCATGGCAACGTCTCACCTGGCACGTCGAATAGGTTCGGGGGAGCTTGGGGGGTGCAGCGGAAGAGGCAGCAGCAGTGGAAAAGCTGGAGTCAGTCGAGGAGGAGACGGAGGATGGAGTAGGAGGAGGAGAAGAAGAGGCAGGCCTGCATGCAATCCGTGGCGGTATCACCAAATCCACACGGGTGCCACGGGTTACCTGCTTGACGGCTGTCAGAAGGTTCACCCAGTGGGCAGTAAAAGTTATGCACCTTCCCTGCCCGTGTTTGCTAGACCACGTGTCTGTAGTCAGGTGTATCTTGGCACCGACATTGTGTGCCAGAGATATATTCAATTGCCTCTGAAAGTGGCCATATAGCTTTGGGATGCCCTTCTGGGAGAAATATTTCCTTCCGGGGACCTTACATTGAGGTGTGCCAATGGCCATAAAATTTCTAAAGGCCTCAGCGTCCACTGGTTTATATGGCAGTAGTTGGCGGGCTAGTAGTTCCGACAAGCCAGCGGTCAGCCATTGGGCAAGAGGGTTATCCAGTGTCATCAACTTTTTAAGTTCGAACATTTGGGCCACGGAAGCCTGCCTTTTGCCAGATGAACGCTACGACGGCACGGTGGAAGGTGGCGTGGAGAAAAAATGGGAGGAGAGAGGAGAAGGAGAAGAGGCAGGACGTGGAGCGCCAGAAGTGTGGCTTTGTGGGTTCTGACGATGTTGCTCCCACTGGGCTTGGCGATGGGAGGTCAGGTGCCTTAAGGCGGTCATCCCTAGGTGAGTGTTGGGCTTACCGCGACTTATGCATTGACAGCACAAGATGCAGATGGCAACAGGTTCTATATACCTCGAGTCAGAGGAATCTGATACGTTAAAAAAAGTCCACACTGCTGAGCCATGTGCCGGCGTCCTGGTAGCGCCAGATGTGACTGTGCATGGTGGATGACTCGCTCCAGATACATTTGCAGTCTGCATTTTGTCTCCTGTGCACTGTTCTGCCTGCTTCTCCTACTTCTACCCCCTATCTGCTGCCCCATCTCTCCCTCTGAACTCCCCTCCTCTTCCTCTCTTGTGGGCACCCACATGACATCCATCGACACGTCATCATCGTCACCTTCACCACCACTGACATTAGAGATCTTGGAGTAGGCAGCAACAGCAGGGACCACCCTCCTTGGAGCGGCCGTTGCTACCTCTTCTTCCCGATCTGATGCCAAGAATGGCTGCACATCGGTAATGTCTGGGGATGGATTGGAAAATAATTCCTCTGACTCGAGTGGAGTGGCTATGGTGGTGTTGGTGTCTTTGGGGGTGCACACAGCAGAGAGTGAGGAGGGTACAGATACAGAAGATGAGGAGGGTGCAGAAGTGCAAGGCTGATTGAGCCACTCAACCAACTCTGGTGCGTCCTTTGACGTAATCGCACGCACCTTCTCCAACTTCCCACTTAGTCTCCGGCCTGGTGCACCTGCCTGACGCCTACCACCCCTGCGGAATGGCCGGCCTCTGCCTTTGCCTGTCATTTTCAAAATGACCCTGTGACAAAGTCCCTATAGAAGAGCAGTATTTGTGGAAACGTGTATATTGCAGGCCTCAATCAACATTTGGTGGAAGCTGGTATATCAATCCCCTCTATCAGTATTTTGTGGAAACAGGTATATAGAACCCCTTAATGAGTATTTGCTGGAAGCTGGTAATTCAAACCCCTTAATCAATATTTGGTGGAAGCTGGTGTATTGCAGACCTCAATCAATAATTGGTGGAAGCCGGCATATCAGTCCCCTCTATCAGTATTTTGTGGAAACAGGTATATAGAAACTCTTAATGAGTATTTTCTGGAAGCTCGTATATCAAACCCCTTAATCAATATTTGGTGGAAGCCGGTGTATCGCAGGCCTCAATCAGTATTTTGTGGAAGTAGGTTTATCGCACCCCTTAATCAGTTTTTTGGGGGGCAATAGGTATATCACACCAGTTGCAATTAGTTAATCCAATAGCGTTTGTCCCTCTATCTAGCTGCAGTATCTCAGCAGGACCGCACACAACTGCTGCACAATACAAATGCACTATAATATACTTTCTATGTTATAAGGTATATTATAGGCATATCACACCCCACAATCAGTATTTTTGGGGGGCAACAGGTATATCACACTAGTTGCAATTACAGTCAGGTCCATAAATATTGGGACATCAACACAATTCTGCTTTAACTGCAGACTGTCAGCTTTAATTTGAGGGTATTTACATCTAAATCAGGTGAATGGTGTAGGAATTACAACAGTTTGCATATGTGCCTCCCACTTGTTAAGGGCCCAAAAGTAATGGAACAATTGGCTTCTCGGCTGTTCCATGGCCAGGTGTGTGTTATTCCCTCATTATCCCAAATACAATGAGCAGATAAAATGTCCAGAGTTCATTTCAAGTGTGATATTTGCATTTGGAATCTGTTGCTGTCAACACTCAAGTCGAAATCCAAAGAGCTACCCGTTAGTGTTGATCGCGAATATTCTAATCGCTAATTTTTATTGCGAATATATTACATTGCCGATTTTCACAATCAAGTAAATAATGCCTGGAGATCACAAATTCTCGAATTTGCCAATTTATGGCGGATAATCGGCCAAAAATTTGCGAAATATCGCAAATTCGAATATTGCCTATGCCGCTCATAACTACTCTGACTAAGGAACTTTGCCTGGAATTAACCTGCTAATCCATAACCTTTAACCTACAGATGTAGCAGGGTTAACACGCCAGCTCTTAACTCAAATTTCCTAACTCATCGCGCTATCTTGAAGCAAAAGCCATTGAAAAGCAATTGAAGGTGTTTGCTTAACGCTTTTAGTTTAGATAACATGTCTAAGAAAGCATGTGTGTTAATTCTATTACATCTGTATTTATCCTGTGTCTATATATATATTTTTTTTAAATGCCGCAAAAAAAAAAAAGGGAGGATCTGCAGGGGTCCAGTAATAATAGAAGATCTGGAACTGGGCTGGAAACTAGGCAGAAACAAAAAGCGTTAAATAAGTATTTGATCCCTACAACCCCCACACTGAGGTCCGCTGATTCTGAGAAAGAGTCAATAGAGGGATTAGATCCTCAGTTGAAAGAAAATCTGATGCAAAATGATTCAGGGGGACAGGAAATGAATGATGTAACAACTGAAATTAATGTTAAAATGGTTAAAGAGACTATAGACTTTATACTGTGACTAGACTTGAAAATGTGATGGGGAAATTAGTAACCCAGATTGTGACAACCAGATGTGAGCTTGGTTGGAGATGATTTAGTAAAGTTTAGATAACGTCTGCAGGAAATGGAAAGTAGAACATCGGTAGTGGAAGATTTAATATAAAAATTGGAGAAGGATGTGGCATCTCTAAAACAAACAAAGGTGGAAATGAAGAATAAATTAATAGATCTAGAAGATAGGACAAGAAGAACAAATCTGAGATGTGGGAATACCAGAGGGCACAGAGGGATCCAATTGTGTTGAATTTACGGAGAAATGGTTTCTTGAGAACTGTAAGCCTGGAACACTTTCTAACTTTTTTGCTATAGAGAGAGTCCATAGGGTCCCTAGTTAAAAGAGAGTACCAGGGGATTATCCAAGACTCTGGTTAAGTTTCTTCTCTCTAAAGATCGGGATGCTATTTTGCAAGAGTCTAGATTCTCTGATAAATTTAAGATTGAGGGGACAAGAATAAGACTATTCCTGGATTATTCAGCAGTTACTAACAAGCAAAGGAAAAAATATATGGATATAAAAAAGAGATTAAGACTGGCTGGACTGTAGTATAGTCTGTTATTTCCTGCTAAGCTTCGGGTGGCGTATCAGGATAGATCTCTTTCTTTTCAGTCTCCTGAAGAAGCAAATGATTGGGCAGATTTAAAGGGCCTGTGAGAAGTGATTTGATACTAATAAAAGTGAGAGGGGGATATAGGGAGTAATATGCATAGTTTTGGAGCTATCTCTGTTCTTTAGAGGGTAGCCGCTTGGGGGTGGGAAGGTATGAGGGGCTCTATGGGGAGAGAGAGGAGGGATACATTATTATTTTTTTCTCTAAATGATTAGGGTAATATCGCTTAATGTACGGGCATTAAGGGAAAAGACTAAAATGGTTTGCTATTTTTGACTGGATGAGGGGATACATGCCAGCTGTGATCTGTGAGGTGGGTGGAGAAAAGATGGATAGAGGGTGGATATTATTCCATATATACATCATATTCAAAAGGAGTGTACAATTTGGTGCATAATAAAGTCAACTATGAATATGTGGCATGCAAGGTGGATGATTTCAGCAGGTATCTCTTCTTACAGTGTAATATAAATGATGTACAGATGGTGAAAGCAAATATTTATATTCCGCCTCCATATAAACCTGATGTGCTTTATGATTTGCAGAAATATATGTAGATAGGCAAGATTGCATTTTTATTGCAGTAGGAGATTAGTAAAGATAGACTATCTAATAGTAAAACTGTATTTTATAATACTAACCTGGCCAACCTAATAGCTGAGTTTGACTCGGTCAACGTCTGGCATCTACTGTCTACTGACCTGTCCTCTGCCTTTGACACTGTTGACCACTCCCTTCTGTTGCAAGCTCTCTCATCTCTTGGCATCACCGACCTGGCCCTCTTCTGGATCACATCATACCTCACAGACCGGACGTTTAGCGTCTCCCACTCTCGCACCACCTCCTCGTCTCATTCCCTCTCTGTTGGTGTCCCGCAAGGCTCTGTCCTAGGACCCCTGCTCTTCTCTATCTACACTTCTGGCCTGGGACAGCTCATATAGTCCCATGGCTTTCAGTATCACTCCTACGCTGACGACACACAAATCTACCTCTCTGGTCCAAACATCACCACCTTACTATCACGAATCCCACAATGTCTATCTTTTATATCATCCTTCTTCGCCTCTCGCTTTCTAAAACTTAACATGGATAAGACAGAATTTATAATCTTTCCCCCATCTTGTTCAACCCCCTCAACAGACCTATCTATCATGATCAATGGCTGCACACTCTCCCCGGTCAGCAAAGTCCGCTCCTTGGAGTGACCTTGGATTCTGCACTTTCCTTCCGACCGCAAATCCAAGTTCTTTCCACCACCTGCCGCCTCCAACTCAAAAACTTCTCCCGCATCCGTGCTTTCCTTAACTTTGAATCTGCGAAAATTCTTGTACATGCCCTCATTATCTCCCGCCTAGACTACTGCAACATTCTCCTCTGTGGCCTTCCATCTAGCACTCTCGCACCCCTCCAATCTATCCTCAACTCTGCTGCCCGACTAATCCACCTCTCACCCTATTACTCCTCTGCCTCTCCCCTCTGCCAATCCCTTCACTGGCTCCCCATTGCCCAGCGAATTCACTTCAAAGTACTAACAAATACATACAAGGCCGTCCATAACCTGTCCCCTCCCTACATCTCTGAGCTACTTTCCCAATACATCCCCACACGCACTCTCCGATCCTCACAAGACCTCCTTCTCTCCTCTCCTCTTATCGCCTCTTCCCACAATCGACTCCAAGATTTCTCCCGTGCATCCCCCATACTCTGGAACTCGCTACCCCAACATATCAGACTCTCACCTACATTGGAATCCTTCAAAAGAAACCTGAAAACCCACCTCTTCAGACAAGCCTACAACCAGTGACCCTGCTGCCTCTATACCGCCATGACCAACTTAACTCGCACCTACTGTGTCCTTCTCCCATACCATGTAGATTGTAAGCCCTCACGGGCAGGGTCCTCTCTCCTTCTGTACCAGTTTGTAACTTGTCTTGTTTATGATTAGTGCAATTGTCTGTATTATGTATGTGCACCGCTTATCATATGTACAGCGCTATGGAATGAATGGCGCTTTAATAATAAATAATAATAATAATAATCTACTAAACCCGGAAGAAAGAACCTACTTCTGTTATTCAAAAACACACCAAACTTGGTCGAGGATTGATATGATCCTAGGAAAAAGAAAACTGTTGGAAAAAAAAAATAACAAAAATGAAATATGTCCCTATGGCTCTATCAGATCATTGCTCTGTTGTTATGGAGGTTGAACTTGGGACTAGCGAGGGCCCTTCACTGTTTAAGTTCAACTCTCATTGGTTAATTCTGTTAAAAGATAAGGAAGAGATTAAAGGGGTATTCCCATCCCAATGATCACTGTTAAATCTGTTAATGATTTGACAGTGATAATTTTTGTAAATACATTTAATTACCCAATTCCCACCCTTTTAGAGAAAACAAGTCCCCTCTTACCTGATAGTTGTCTTTGGTCTCCCCTGGTTACGGCCACCTCTCCTGTAGAATCCTCCCGGGCCGAGCATGCGCAGAAGACTAAAGATTTTCTCCCGGCCGGGCCGCGCAATGTCCTGAACGCTCACGCCGCCGCGCATGCCCCATGATGACTTCTTCCTTGCCAGTATAGTATAGAGCCATTCAGGACATTGCACGGCCGGGCCGGAAAAAAAATCTTCAGTCTTCTGCGCCAGCGCGGCCAGCCGGGAGAAGAATCCAGGAAGTGAACGTCGCGCTCAAGGAAGGTAAGTATGAAAAGGGAAGATGGGAATACCCCATTAAGGAAGAAAAAACGTTTTTTTTTCCCCAGGTGAATAAAGATTCAACTAATAAGCAGGTGATTTGGGATACGGCTGAGGCCTTTCTAAGAGAAAATTTGTTTATTAAGGTAAATTATTGGGTAAAAAAAATAAAATTAAAAAACAATATTGCAGAACAGAAGTTAGAAGAGGCAAGAGTGAGTTGCGTGGTTGACCCCTCAGTAGAAAGGTTGAAAAAATGGGAGGAGGAACAAGAGAAGATTAAAGATATATATATTGAAAAATCTCAAACAACATTGTTTTTTCAGGGGGCTAAGTTTTTCTCAGAGGGTGAAAAAGTGGGCAATATAGTGAAAAATCTAAGTGAGAAAATATTGGATAGGGGTAATAAGAAATAATAAGGGACAGATTGTAAAAAACACAGAACAGATAAGTGAGGTCTTTTGGTCCTACTTATACTTTATGAAAAGGAAGATTTATGTCAGTACTTGAATGATGTACCCTTTCAAAAACTGTCATTAAGTCAAAGAGACCAATTGGAGAAAGAAATACAACTGGAAGAGTTCTGTCAGGGATAGGAAAGCGCCAGGAGGAGACGGATTACCATTTGAGATATATAAGGATTTTAGTCAAATACTCCTACCAGAATTGAAGGAAACCCTGCGAGAGGTTATGAGGACAGAAAAGTTGCTTGAGTCAATGGAAGAAGCTATTATTGTTTAAATTCCCAAAGATGGCAAGGATTTATTAGAAACAGGATCATATAGCCCTATATCCTTGCTGAATACTGATATAAAACTACAGGGTGGGCCATTTATATGGATACACCTTAATAAAAAGGGAAATGGTTGGTGATATTAACTTCCTGTTTGTGGCACATTAGTATATGTGAGGGGGGAAACTTTTCAAGATGGGTGGTGACCATGGCGGCCATTTTGAAGTCGGCCATTTTGAATCCAACTTTTGTTTTTTCAATAGGAAGAGGGTCATGTGACACATCAAACTTATTGGGAATTTCACAAGAAAAACAATGGTGTGCTTGGTTTTAACGTAACTTTATTCTTTCATGAGTTATTTACAAGTTTCTGACCACTTATGAAATGTGTTCAATGTGCTGCCCATTGTGTTGGATTGTCAATGCAACCCTCTTCTCCCACTCTTCACACACTGATAGCAACACCGCAGGAGAAATGCTAGCACAGGCTTCCAGTATCCGTAGTTTCAGGTGCTGCACATCTCGTATCTTCACAGCATAGACGATTGCCTTCAGATGATACGAGATGTGCAGCACCTGAAACTACGGATACTGGAAGCCTGTGCTAGCATTTCTCCTGCGGTGTTGCTATCAGTGTGTGAAGAGTGGGAGAAAAGGGTTGCATTGACAATCCAACACGATGGGCAGCACATTGAACACATTTTGTAAGTGGTCAGAAACTTGTAAATAACTCATGAAAGAATAAAGTTACGTTAAAACCAAGCACACCATTGTTTTTCTTGTGAAATTCCCAATAAGTTTGATGTGTCAAATGACCCTCTTCCTATTGAAAAAACAAAAGTTGGATTTAAAATGTCCGACTTCAAAATGGCCGCCATGGTCACCACCCATCTTGAAAAGTTTCCCCCCTCACATATACTAATGTTCCACAAACAGGAAGTTAATATCACCAACCATTCCCATTTTATTAAGGTGTATCCATATAAATGGCCCACCCTGTATTAGCAAAGGTTTTGGCAGATAGATTATTAAAAATAATTTAAACAATAATAAATGAAGATCAAACAGGATTTATCCCTGGGAGATTGATCAATTCTAATATTAGGAGGGTGTTTACTAATATAGAGGCGATTAGACAAAAAGATAGCAAGAAAGGTATACTGTCTTTGGATGCGACTAAAGCGTTTGACTGTATAGAATGGGATTACTTGTGAGAGGTTCTTAAATGCTTTGGTTTTAGGGTTCGCTTCATAAACTGGATTACACTAATATACTTGCACCCTAGAGCTAGAGTATTGGTAGCTAGGGTTATGTTCCTGCCTTTTTCGAGGGGCACTAGACAGGGATGCACCCTATCCCCATTGCTTTTTGCAATCGCAATAGAACCATTAGCTATTATAATTTGTGAAAACGATGAGTTTAAGGGATTCTAATATGGGAGTATTCATGAAAAAATAACGCTGTATATTTTGTTGTATTTGGTTAACACTGAGGTGGATTTAGGTAAAATAATGAGTATAATAGATACGTTTGGATATTTTTCAGGATTGGTGCTAACATTGAGAGATTAGCCAACATGTCCTACGTGAGGACATGTCTGAGCCCAAGCACCGCGCCAAGGTTTCTCAAGTAGCTCGGGACCTTACGCTAAACCTACCTGGGCCATGTGGGCAATACCAGGAGCCAGTGGGCGAATTACAGGAGCACAAGGTCCGACTCAAAGCAATCTCCCAGTAACCTTTGCTGGGGATTGCCATTAGCAGCGGACCACAAGTACAGGATCTGCTCCCCCGGTATAGATGCACCACTGCATATGGGGGTGAGCACTTCCTGCTTTTTAATACCACGCCAATTTGTAGTTTGTATTTTGAATTTTTTGGAGGTGTAGAAACTCCTAGTCTGAATTCGCCTTTATTTCCATCTACAGGCAGCATTCTGGTGCACATGTGAGGCCCGGGCTATATCAGCCAGTCTTGGATGGGGCTCAGAGCTCTCTGCCTCCTCCCATTGTATGCATGGTCACATGCTGGAGGTTACTGGGAGATTGCTTTGAGTCGGACCTTGTGCTCCTGTAATTCACCCACTGGCTCTTGGTATTGCCCACATGGCCCAGGTAGGTTTAGCGTTAGGTCCCGAGCTACTTGAGAAACCTTGGCGCGGTGCTCGGACTCAGACATGTCCTCATGTAGGACATGTTGGCTAATCTCTCAATTTTAACACCAGTTTGAGGGCTTAGTAAGACCGCAGAGTGCACCTGTCTTTGTTTTTGTTATATCATACCACTTATGTCACTTTCCAACCATCATGTTCTGTACGGCTGCTGGTGGGACCTGCATCCTGCCACTAATGCCACATACCAACCATCACGTTCCACGAAGACACGTTTTTAATTAGCGAAAAATACAAATGTGATAGCACTCTACATCCAGCATTCCTCCATGCTGGATGAGGCATTGGTGTACATTTTGGCCAAAGCGTAATAAGCCACTCACCACGTCAAGGTCGCCTCTAATGAGTGGTCCCTAACACTAGTTCCTACCTGTTCATGGGCCATGACAGCCACACAAAGTCCAGGGAATGCAGGTCAGCATACACGCCAAGCACACTCTGCTTTTAACCCCGTCCGGTGCCATTACAGCTTTCATCGGATCCAGGGATGCAAGTACCAACATGCACGCTGAGCCCACCATATACTTCTCCTGGAGCCAAATGGCTACTGGTAGGTTCTATATAAGCAGACTCAGTTTTATACTGACTTTAAAATCAGCCTCCAGGACAGATTGACTGGTCAGGTGTGCATGACTCCAAGGAGATCGCCACGCCTCCAATATATACTACAAAGAAAAAATGTGGGGGATTGGGTCAGCACAACCTGTATGTAGGTGCACATCACTATGGCGAAATACATATACAAACGAAAAATACAAATGTTATAGCACTCTACATCCAGCATTCCTCCATGCTGGATGAGGCATTGGTGTACATTTTGGCCAAAGCGTAATAAGCCACTCACCACGTCAAGGTCGCCTCTAATGAGTGGTCCCTAACACTAGTTCCTACCTGTTCATGGGCCATGACAGCCACACAAAGTCCAGGGAATGCAGGTCAGCATACACGCCAAGCACACTCTGCTTTTAACCCCATCCGGTGCCATTACAACTTTTTCTTCGGATCCAGGGATGCAAGTACCAACATGCACGCTGAGCCCACCATATACTTCTCCTGGAGCCAAATGGCTACTGGTAGGTTCTATATAAGCAGACTCAGTTTTATACTGACTTTAAAACCAGCCTCCAGGACAGATTGACTGGTCAGGTGTGCATGACTCCAAGGAGATCGCCACGCCTCCAATATATACTACAAAGAAAAAATGTGGGGGATTGGGTCAGCACAACCTGTATGTAGGTGCACATCACTATGGCAAAATACATATACAAACGAAAAATACAAATGTGATAGCACTCTACATCCAGCATTCCTCCATGCTGGATGAGGCATTGGTGTACATTTTGGCCAAAGCGTAATAAGCCACTCACCACGTCAAGGTCGCCTTAATTAGGTATTTTTTCTCCTAGCACTGTGTGTGTGTTTAAACATCATCTGTCCCCAATAAGGGACAATTTTTGAGAGCTTTGGAATATACAAAATCATGAGACATGTGCCAGTGCGGTGTCTTTTCAATCATGCAGTATGAAAACACAAACGTGCGTTTACCCATAGCTGTGTATTTATTATTGGTGTCATTGCTTTCCAGAGCTTGGGGAGGTGGGATGTTGGAGAGGGAGTTACAGTTGTGTTCAAAATTATTCAACCCCCACTGAAATTGAGTGTTTTGGCCAGTTTGACATTGATTTTGATAATTTCAGTCATCTTGTTTACAATTAAATCAAAGAGGCACTTGTAAGTCAGACAAATATAACATAACATTTATAATGAAATACCCACAAATGTATTGTCTGTGCTCACATCATTATCAGTTTTATTCAACCCCCAAGTGACATTCAATCTTAGTACTTAGTACAACATCCTTTTCCAGTTATAACAGCTTTTAAACGTGAAGCATAGCTTAACACAAGTGTCTTGCAGCGATCTACGGGTATCTTCGCCCATTCTTCATGGGCAAAAGCCTCCAGTTCAGTCACATTCTTAGGCTTGCGCGCTGCAACTGCTTTCTTTAAGTCCCACCAGAGGTTCTCAATCGGATTTAAGGCTGGTGACTGCGATGGCCACTTCAAAATGTTCCAGCGTTTAATCTGCAACCATGCTCTAGTGGACTTGGAGGTATGCTTGGGATCATTGTCCTGTTGAAAGGTCCAACGTCTTCCAAGCCTCAGGTTTGTGACGGACTGCATCACATTTTCATCCAATATCTCCTGGTACTGAAGAGAATTCATGGTACCTTGCACATGCTGAAGCTTCCCTGTACCTGTATAAGCAAAACAGCCCCAAAGCATGATTGACCCCCCACCATGCTTCACAGTAGGCAAGGTGTTCTTTTCTTCATAGGCCTTGTTCTTCCTCCTCCAAACATAGCGTTGATCCATGGGCCCAAACAGTTCTAATTTTGTTTCATCAGTCCACAGAACACTATCCCAAAACTTTTGTGGTTTGTCCACATGACTTTTGGCATACTCTTCTTATTCTTTGGAGACAGCAAGGGGGTGCGCCTGGGAGTTCTGGCATGGAGGCCTTCATTACGCAGTGTGCGCCTTATTGTCTGAGCTGAAACTTCAGTACCCACATCTGACAAATCTTTTTTCAGTTCCTCAGCAGTCACACGGGGACTTTTCTCCACTTTGCGCTTCAGGTAGCGCACAGCAGTCAAAGTCAGCATCTTCTTTCTGCCACGACCAGGTAGCGTTTCAACAGTGCCCTTTGCCTTGAATTTGCGAATGATGCTTCCTATGGTGTCTTTTGGTATGTTTAACATCTTTGCAATCTTCTTATAGCCATTGCCCTTCCTGTGAAGAGAAATCACCTCTTCTCTTGTCTTCCTGGACCATTCTCCTGACTTCACCATGTTTGTAAACACACCAGTAAATGTCTAGAAGGAGCTGAGTATCACAGTCCAAGTTAAATCTGCCTAATTGGTGCTTATTATGCTTGATTGCTGCTCCTTGACATCCACAGGTATTTTCAATACCTGATCGAAAACACTTGAATGAACCTCTGTTCTTAAGAGTGGTAGTCTTTAAGAGGTTGAATAATTGTGTCAATGAAGAAATCACAAAAAAAACATTTAATACTGTATTACAAAAACAATTGATGGCATTTTAGTTGCATTTGGTTCTTTAAAAAGTCCTTGTAAGATTTCATTCTGAACACAATTACAAATGTACACTAAATTCCCTAAAACCCTTTACAGCATTGGGGGTTGAATAATTTTGAACACAACTGTAAATACCAACTTTCAGGGGAAATGGAGCAAGGTCGGTTCGGACCTGAATTGATTGAACATTTTCTAAAATTTGGTGAACCTGACCCAAAACGAATCTCGACTGGTTCGCTCATCTCTACTTTAAATATAAAAAGTGACATTTTAAAATAAAAATCACAAAAAATCTAAAAAATATGTTTAACATAAAAACTTGATTTAAACAATAGATCATTTTCTGATGACATATTCCCTTGAACATTTCATTTGAAAAAAATCAAGCAGCAATAGATGTTTAAACCAGATGGAAAGAACCTATCTGTATGTCAAAATCAAGAGGAAAACTACTTTGTAGCTGTTATCTATGAAAGCTCACAAATGGGTTTAACTGTGTTAGAGAGTAATTGTTCTGTGATAAGAAAATTATAATAATGTATAAAAGCCTGAGAGACAAGTGTTCCCAGTTTCAGAGGGAGGTCTTGTCAATGAGCCAAGTATTGAAATAAAAGGAAAAGAAACACACACCTGAGGGAAGGCAGAGAATAAATGAATATGTAAGCTGCATAGAGTTTCAAACCTTTGCTTGTCACTTCTGGGAATGCAGAAAAAGCTAAAGGAAGCATCTCCTGCAGTAAAATCTAGGGTTAGGGTGAAATATTTTATCATGATATTAAACTAAATAAGATTCTGTACACATGTACAATATTGGATCATTTTCTGCGTTAGTCATGAAAAATAAAGCAATCAAAAATATCTGAAACAATTACAATTGGGGTTGTGGGACTCCAGATAGAAGATTAATACCTATTGCATAAAGGACTTATGCAATAGGTATTAATCTTCTATCTGGAGTCCCACAACCCCAATTGTAATTGTTTCAGATATTTTTGATTGCTTTATTTTTCATGACTAACGCAGAAAATGATCCAATATTGTACATGTGTATATCTACGGTATCTTTCTCTACAGCAATAATCTAACTTGTACTTTTATATGGTACATATAATTTAAGGTGAATTCACACATGACAGATTTCATAAATTTTTGGCCCTCAAGTAACTATGCCCTTTACTAAGGATGAAATATAATTTATTGGTATACACACACAAACATAAATAAAAATGATTAAAAAAATACCTAATATAATCCCTATGTAGGTATGGGAGGATGATATATAATAAAGAGTGTAAATAAATCTAATATATAAAGCTGAGGAAAAACCTGGGGGGCGTGGTCTGCCAGGCATGTGAGTGGACGTGATCTCCGGAGCTCCTGCACTACCCCGAACTTTTATCCGCCTAACATACCTGTGTATCGATATTATATCGGGATCTCAGCGCTCACAGCATAGGCAACACTACCGGAACAGAATCCGGCCCTTTCAGTGTCTTTTCAGCGGCCACCATGTCCAGACGGGGGACCGGGAAAGGAAACAGCAAGGCCTCACAAGATGGCGCCGGGAGCGCCACACCGCGACGCAAAGACAGAGTGACGGATATGCAGCAAGAG
The DNA here is from genome assembly GCF_905171765.1 of Bufo bufo. Classification (NCBI taxonomy): domain Eukaryota; kingdom Metazoa; phylum Chordata; class Amphibia; order Anura; family Bufonidae; genus Bufo; species Bufo bufo. The sequence continues at coordinate 238,940,815 of NC_053392.1, forward strand.
GTGGCAGAGAGGCTGAGTCAGTTTGCACACACACCGGAGCTTCTCAGGGAGAGTTGCACCTCTGGCACCGGTCACAGTGAGTCCTCTTTGACTGGAGCGGGACGGGAGTCTGAAGGGGAAGGGCCTGAGGAAGTGATGGGCCTGAAACAGCACCCTAACAGATTCGCTGCCATTCAAGACCCAGATAGCGCTGGGGACTCTGATGCAATGTACTCAGATGTAGAGGAGCCCACTATAAAAGACGTTCTCCAGGCCATTTCTAAGTGGGGCAAGTCACTTACTATCCTGACCATGCAGGTGGGGGCTATTAAAGAGGACATCTCTATTGTCAGGCATGATATTAGAAAGCTGGCGGACCGCACTACATCCCTGGAGGATCGCATGGGAGACATGGAGGATGAGGTGCAGCCGCTAAAAAGAGCAACAGCGGAACATTCTCGCCGGCTTGACATTATTTCTGCCAAACAAGATGACATGGAAAATCGCCTGAGGCGTAATAATGTGCGGTTAGTGGGTGTGCCTGAAAAAGTGGAAGGCCCAAATCCCACCGAGTATTTTGAGAAATGGCTCAAAGATCAGTTTGGAGAGGGCTTATTGTCTCCCTTATTTGCTATTGAAAGGGCGCACAGAGTTCCGTCGAGGCCATTGCCACCAGGAGCGCCACCAAGACCTGTCCTGATGAAAGTACTGCACTATAGGGATAGAGACTCTATTCTACGCAAGGCCAGAGATATGCCTGATCTCTCCATAGATGGTCGCAGAGTCTCGCTCTTTCCTGATTTTTCTATGGAGGTCCAGAAAAGGCGCGCCCGTTTCCTGGATGTAAAGCGACGTCTGCGGGTACTTGGAACATCGTACTCAATGCTATATCCGGCGAAGCTCAGAATAGTGGCTCTTGGAACCACAAGCTTCTTTGAAGACCCGAAAGAAGCATCCAGATGGTTAGATCGACATGAGCGGCAGCTCCGGGCGGAAGGGAATCAAGGCGACTGAGAGGCCCATTTGGAAGAAGGGACAATGCACCCACTGTAGGGTGAATATGTTCTGTGTAACAGCGAAGTTTTGAATCTTGCTAAATTTTCATATTTGTTTTACATGTTTTTATATGATTTAGTAAGAGGTCCAGCTGCATATACGTGATACTAGGTTGGTGAGCAATGCTAACATAGTCTATTATGTTCAACTATACTTGGGGTTAGTGCAGGAAGGTACACAGTTTTATACGTTCCAGTTACTTGATAGGGTGTGAGTGTACCTGGCGTGATACAACAGTTTGAGATTACGCCAGACGTCACGGGTTTGGTAGGCCAGCTTTGCTGACAGATTTTAGGAATACCCACGGGCCTTAATATTAAGGTATTTTAGTGGGGTCTGTTAGAAGGTGAGACTTCCAGGGTTAGGTAATGAGGGAGGGAATGTTTGGGGATGGGGGGGAAGGGGGGAGTTAGGTAAAGGGGATCTTAGGTCCATGATGATGATCCAGGGAAGACCGACACTGAAGAAGTATTTTTTACAGCATCCGGTACATATATGGGTTTGCATGTTTGAATATGGCTAGTCCAGTGAATTTCCTGAGCTGGAATATTAGAGGGGTTAAAGACGCCATCAAAAGAAAGGCAGTAATGGAAACGATAAAGTCATATTATCCTGTAATTTGTTGTCTACAGGAGACACATCTCCTCCCGGAGCAATCCCACTTATTGTCCCCTAGTTGGACATCTCAATGTTATCATTCTACTTACTCCTCATATGCAAGGGGGGTAAGTATTTTGATTCATAGACAGCTAAGTTTTAACTGTATAGATAAGAGGATTGATCCGAATGGGGGCTATGTCTTCCTGTATGGAACACTTTTTAATGTTCAATGTATTATTTGTGGGATTTATATACCGCCACCATATTCCCCGACTGCCCTTAAAAAGCTGATAGCCTTTATGTCAGACTATCCGGATGTACCTGCATTGATCTTGGGGGACTTTAATAATGTGATCTGTACGGAATGGGACAGGTTGCAGACCTCTGATGTTCATTCAGGGGGGCAAATTACGCCATTTGGGAGACTTCTGGAGGAGGCATCATTATTGGATTTCTGGAGGCTGCGTAATCCCTCTGTACGGCAGTATTCTTGCTGTTCTAGTACCCAGGGCCGGCTCCAGGTTCATGTGGGCCCTTGGGCGATAAATCCCAGTGGGCCCCCATGAGGCATTTTTTTACATTGACATGTCCCCCTGTGGCTCCTACACGGTATAATGACCCCCAGTGGCCCCTATACAGTATAATGACTACTAGTGGCCCTTCACACAGTATAATGAACCCCCAATTCCCCCCCACTGTATAATGACCACCTGTGGCCCTGCATTCAGAATAATAACCCCCAGTCGCCCCCATTTAGAATAATGACCCCCAGTAGCCCCCACACTGGGGGAATACTGTATGGAGGGGGCTCTGGGGGTATTTATACTGAATGGAGGGTCATTGGTGATCATTATACTAAATGGGGGACACTGGGGGTCATTATACTATGTAAAGGGCCCTCACAGTATAATGACCCCACAGTGACCCTCCATTCAGAATAATGACCCCCAGTCGCCCCCACACTGGGGGTTATACTGTATGGAGGGGGCACGAGGGGTTATTATATTTAATGGGGGATCTGGTGGTCATTATGCTAAATGGAGGGTCAATGGGGATCATTATACTAAATGGGGGGCACTGGGAGTCATTATACTGTGTAAGGGACCCTCACAGTGTGATGAATGACCCCCCAGTGGCCCCCTCACATACCTATCATTGCAGGGGAGCTGGTGGTCCTGTCATTCACTAACCGCAGCTCCCTGCGCTCCTTCTCTCCTCCGGCCCGCTGCAGCAGTGAGCCAGGCCTGGAGGAGAGAAGGAGATGTGCAGTGATGGAGCTAGAACTGACTGGGCCCCACAGCGAAATTTAGTACGCCCCCCTCCCCCCCAATGTGTGTTCACATCACGTTTTTCCTATCGGTTTGATGTATACACATGTGCAGCACTCCACGTTTTTGTATCCTGCAGAGTCAAGTAAAAAATGCATACGTCAACGTATATGTTTTTTTACCATGGAACTGTATGGTGAATGGACGCCACTGTACGGCATCAGTCTGAGGCATCTGGTAACACAGACATTTTCAGTATGCATTAAATGGATGGCAAAAATGTGATCTGAACCCAGCCCTAGTGTCAGAATAAGCCCCAGTACACAGCGGAGCAGTGGAGAGGGGAGGCCGCCATGTACTGACAGAGCGCTACCTGGTCCTGGTGGTCAGGGGTGAGGACTGTGCTTCCCAAGGATCATTTTCTACTGGGAAATACAGGGCACAGTATAATACACTAGAATCTATATAATATAAAGATATTAGCTCTACCCCCGAATAATAATACGATTAGGGGGTCATTTATTATATAGAAATACGTCTATATTAGGCGTATTTCTGACACAGATGTGGCGCAAAGGTCCTTAACACCGCAATCTGTATCTTTTCCCGCTCATGCCAGGTCTAAAAAAAGTGGTGTGGGCAGAAAGGGATACAGTTATGGCCATCCAGTTATTGGATACCACCGCCATATAGTGATAACACCGCCATATAGTGATAACACCGCCATATAGTGATAACACCGCCATATAGTGATAACACCGCCATACAAGGATAAAACCACCATACAGTGACCGGATAAAAGGGTATAAGAGGGCACAGTACAGGGAATGACTATGGGCACTGCACAGGGTGTGGTAGGAGGGCACAATGCAGGGTATAAAGGGGCACAGTACGGGGTGGGGGGCACAGTCACATGACCCTGTGATGTTAGAAGGTCCTTATGGTGAATGCGGTTCAGATGCCACCATAATGAGAGGCAGAGGAGTGAGACAGGGGCCCGGGGCCCTGGATGGACAGGAGGGGTGGACACAGCAAGTAGGTTGAAGGGGCTCTGAGGGGGATTCATACAAGTAGTGGCAGGAGGTCTGTGCAGGGCAGCAATAGGAGACAGGAGGGTGGGACAGGAGCCCTGGATACATGAGGGAGGAAAGGAGACAGCAGGGGCTCCATAAGGGTGATATAGGACAGGATATGGGGGGGGGGGGGGGGGCAGGGGTCATGGAGGCAATCAGCTTAAAAAAACAGTAACACAACTAAATAGAATGAAGCAGCAGTGTCCCCCCCTTTCCTTCTGTCCCACAGAGAAGAGACAGTCACAGTGCAGACTTACAGACTGTGTTCACACTTCTCTGCTCCAGCTCCAGCCGTGCGGTCTCTCTCCAGTCTCCTCAGGCAGCGTGTGTCCTGTGTAGAGGGGGCGTGTCCTGTGTAGAGGGGGCGTGTCCTGAGTCTCTGCAGCTCAGAGGGCCCACCAGAGGGGTACTGCGTATGTGAAATGACAGCAGTGAGAGCTCCCATCTGTATTGATGGAAGTGCTCATAGCAGCTTAGTGGGCCCCCCCAGGAGCATTGGGCCCCAGCACTTGCCCGGGGATGCCGGGTTATGACGCCGGCCCTGCTAGTACCTATCAGACACTGTCGAGAATAGATCTAGCGCTGGGGAATGAGGCGATGGGGTGTCGTATCTGCAACATTGAATATTTACCTAGGAAAATTTCTGACCACTCCCCCATTTTTGTGTCAGCTAACTTCCTTACCCCCTTGAACAGTGGGAGACCACTGTGGAAATTCAACCCATTCTGGTTGTCAGTGATACCTACAGTATCATATATTGGGACAGTGCTGACAGAATTTTTTACCATTAATCTTGTGGGATCTTCTCTATTGATAGCATGGGATGCCATGAAGGCATTTCTGCGGGGAATACTAATTGCGGAGGTCAATAAAAAACGGAATGAGTCTCGAATAACAATTAGGAATTTGGAGCGCCTGTTGGTGGATGCGGAGACCCAATACGTTCGACAGCCCGCGGAATTGCTCAGGGAGCAGTGGCAAGAAACACAGCGTAAACTAAATGATAAGATTCTCCTCAGGGCAAAGACCAAACGTTTCTTTCAGAGACAATCATTTTATGAAGAAGGGGAAAGAACAGGTAGATTGCTATCACTGCTCTCTAAAGCACAGCAGCCTTCTGCATATGTCGCTGCTCTTTGCGATAATGAGGGGACTGTCTGTACTGCTCAGGATAGGGTAGTGGAAATTATGCATACGTTTTATTCATCCCTATATGAGTCCAAGATCAGTGTAGGAGTGCCAGAAATTGTAGGATTCCTGGATGGGATACAACTCCCCACGTTAGGGGTAGATCAGGTATCAGCCTTGGACGGACCCATTACAATTACAGAGCTGGAAAGGGCCCTGAGTGAAATGTCAAATACCAAGGCCCCAGGGAGTGATGGATTACCTGCCGAAATATTTAAAACATTTGCCCCTATTCTGCTCCCCCAGTTGTTGGAAGTGTTCAAGGAGGCACAACGTCAGGATGGGTTGCCTCTTAGCATGAATGAGGCGATCATAGTCGTTATCCCTAAGCAGGGTAAAGATCCTCTGTTAGCTGAATCATATCGGCCTATTTCATTATTGCAGGTCGATGTGAAGATATTGGCTAAAGTATTAGCGAATAGGCTCAATACTGTGATCACATCACTAATACATACGGATCAGGCCGGATTCATGCCCAACATGTCAACGGCTGTTAATATTAGACGCCTCTTCCTGAATATACAGGCGGGCCGGTTCCACGGGTTGAATGCGGCGGTCGCGTCTCTAGACGCGGCCAAAGCATTTGATAGTGTGGAATGGGATTACCTGTGGGCCGTACTTAGGAGGATGGGCTTTGGATCTGTCTTTATCCAATGGATCAAGCTTTTATATAAAATCCCCACTGCTAGGATTAGGGTTAATGGAGCTCTTTCTCACTCCTTTCTGTTACACAGAGGGACAAGGCAGGGGTGTCCATTATCGCCCTTGCTTTTTGCAAAAGCTATTGAGCCGTTGGCAGCGGCATTGAGGGAGGCGCGGGAGGTTCAAGGTTTTAAATATGGGGGGATAACTGAAAAGGTGGCCCTCTATGCTGATGATATGCTTCTATTCCTTGATGATTGGAACTCCTCCCTTCCGGCAGCCATGAGCATCATAAATGGGTTCAGTAGGTTATCGGGACTGTGCATTAACTGGTCCAAGTCTGCACTTATGACGCTTTCGACTGAGGAGGGGCGAGGTGGAGGCTCTACGGAGGGCTTGCAACTAGTCAAATCCTTTAAATACCTGGGTGTTCAGGTCACCATTGATGTAGCGGACTATGAAAAATTAAACCTGACTCCGTTAATACAGCGATTTCGACAGAAGGTGCAGACGTGGACTAAGTTGCCACTCTCAGTAATAGGAAGAGTTAATCTTATAAAAGTGATTTTAATGCCACAGCTCCTATATTTGCTACATAATGCACCTGTATGGGTGCCTGCCAGATTTTTTGTCACAGTTAATGCTATATTCAGGGACCTGATTTGGAAGAGAGGAGTTCCACGTATTAAACTAGCAACGCTGTGCAGATCAAAAACGGATGGGGGACTCGGGGTTCCGGATCCGTGGATTTACTATTTAGCTGCCCAACTTCAACAATTGGGGGGATGGGGAGTGGAGGAAGGAATTGATAAAGCAGGAAGAATAGTGGGTCACTATCTTAAAGGCAAGAATCTGATGACGGCACTGGAAGATGGATCATTGGATAAAATGGGAAGCGACATCCCGCTACTACGGGTGATTCATAAAGTCTGGTGGAAAGGCAGGTCAATAGCTGGGGTACAGGGTTATACTAAGTTCACCGCAATTTGGCCTAACCTTCTGTATGCAGAATTACATAAAGTGCCTGGTGTCCAGGTTTGGGGTAGGTACGGACTCACTTACATGCACCAGCTATACAGGGAGTGCAAAATTATTAGGCAAGTTGTATTTTTGAGGATTAATTTTATTATTGAACAACAACCATGTTCTCAACGAACCCAAAAAACTCATTAATATCAAATCTGAATATTTTTGGAAGTAGTTTTTAGTTTGTTTTTAGTTTTAGCTATTTTAGGGGGATATCTGTGTGTGCAGGTGACTATTACTGTGCATAATTATTAGGCAACTTAACAAAAAACAAATATATACCCATTTCAATTATTTATTTTTACCAGTGAAACCAATATAACATCTCAACATTCACAAATATACATTTCTGACATTCAAAAACAAAAACAAATCAGTGACCAATATAGCCACCTTTCTTTGCAAGGACACTCAAAAGCCTGCCATCCATGGATTCTGTCAGTGTTTTGATCTGTTCACCATCAACATTGCGTGCAGCAGCAACCACAGCCTCCCAGACACTGTTCAGAGAGGTGTACTGTTTTCCCTCCTTGTAAATCTCACATTTGATGATGGACCACAGGTTCTCAATGGGGTTCAGATCAGGTGAACAAGGAGGCCATGTCATTAGATTTTCTTCTTTTATACCCTTTCTTGCCAGCCACGCTGTGGAGTACTTGGACGCGTGTGATGGAGCATTGTCCTGCATGAAAATCATGTTTTTCTTGAAGAATGCAGACTTCTTCCTGTACCACTGCTTGAAGAAGGTGTCTTCCAGAAACTGGCAGTAGGACTGGGAGTTGAGCTTGACTCCATCCTCAACCCGAAAAGGCCCCACAAGCTCATCTTTGATGATACCAGCCCAAACCAGTACTCCACCTCCACCTTGCTGGCGTCTGAGTCGGACTGGAGCTCTCTGCCCTTTACCAATCCAGCCACGGGCCCATCCATCTGGCCCATCAAGACTCACTCTCATTTCATCAGTCCATAAAACCTTAGAAAAATCAGTCTCGACGTTTCAGCTTGTGTGTCTTGTTCAGTGGTGGTCGTCTTTCAGCCTTTCTTACCTTGGCCATGTCTCTGAGTATTGCACACCTTGTGCTTTTGGGCACTCCAGTGATGTTGCAGCTCTGAAATATGGCCAAACTGGTGGCAAGTGGCATCTTGGCAGCTGCACGCTTGACTTTTCTCAGTTCATGGGCAGTTATTTTGCACCTTGGTTTTTCCACACGCTTCTTGCGACCCTGTTGACTATTTTGAATGAAACGCTTGATTGTTCGATGATCACGCTTCAGAAGCTTTGCAATTTTAAGAGTGCTGCATCCCTCTGCAAGATATCTCACTATTTTTGACTTTTCTGAGCCTGTCAAGTCCTTCTTTTGACCCATTTTGCCAAAGGAAAGGAAGTTGCCTAATAATTATGCACACCTGATATAGGGTGTTGATGTCATTAGACCACACCTCTTCTCATTACAGAGATGCACATCACCTAATATGCTTAATTGGTAGTAGGCTTTCGAGCCTATACAGCTTGGAGTAAGACAAAATGCATAAAGAGGATGATGTGGTCAAAATACTCATTTGCCTAATAATTCTGTACAGGGTGTATGAGGGGAATACTCTGAAAGAATATGCCCAACTTCAAAAGGAATTTATGCTCCCACACTCCCAATTTTATTTATACTTGCAGATGCGACACGCTATACGTGCTCAGGATGCAGCGGGGGGAGTTGCGCCGGCCTCCAGAAATCCGATGATTGATTTAGCTAGTTCCGGGGGTTCCACCAGAGGGGTCATATCATTGCACTATAGTAGCCTTATGGAAATGAAGTTTAAAAAGCAACCTCTTCGGTTGTTTGATAAGTGGCGGGAGGATATTGACGACCTGACAGAAGAGCAATGGCGTGCAGTATTGGAAGGGTTCACAGATGTTGCGGTTAGTGAAATGCACAGAATGTCACAATTGCTGTTGCTGCATAGAGTTTATCGAACACCTGTCCTTTTGAGGAGAATGGGGTACAGGTCGGATGACATGTGTCCTAGATGCGATGCACCCAATGCTACGTTGATGCACCTTATGTGGAACTGCCCTAGGTTGAGGAGATATTGGGAAGGCATAATAGATCTAATACGGAAAGTGTTCGAGATAAGAGTGGAGGCAGATGCCAGATTATGTGTATTAGGTTGCACTGAGTCCGTACAACTAGCGGCTGAGCAAAAATTAGCGGTAACCCGCATATTGTATCAAGCAAGAAAGGTGATTGCGTTCCATTGGATAGATCATGATCCTCCGGAGGTGGGGGAGCTTGTTCGTAAGGTTCACACACTGTTACAAATGGAAAACTTTGTATACCAGAAGAGAAACAACAGTAAAAAGTATGAGAAGATTTGGGGAAGGTGGAGGCAATACTACAATATTGTAGACTAATGATGCTTAAAATAGATACTGAAATCCACATTGTCCCGGATCCACTCATATTTTTAGAGGTCACACATAGGAGACAGCGGTGTCATAGATTACTGGGAGGAGGTACGGGAGGTGTGCTGCCAAAGGGTATGGGGTATAGTCTACTGGAATGAGGAAATGGTATATACGTTCTACTATGCTGTAATGTAATGTACTGATATATTTGAAGTAATGACATACAATATGTGTCTGAGGTGTATGTGCCGGATGTCCAGCTAAACTGTATAACTGATGCATTTCTATATTGAATGCTCTCTGGAAAAGACTTTTGGAGGGTCTCTGCCTGGATCCAGGACGTTGGGGTATGGGGGGGGGGGGGGGGGGGGGGACTGTTTCGTTTGTCTTATAAAATGTTTTGAAAATCTCAATAAAAACAATCTGATTTAAAAAATATATGAAGCTGAGTGTATGAGTGTATGTGTGTGTGTGTGTGTGTGTATGTCACACAGGTACATCAGGTGTCCGGGAAGGTTTTAGACCCGGCCTCAGCTCTCTAGCACTTACCGTTCCTGAGATATTCCCAAAAAATGCATTAGCCAATAGAAGCCTGGTCACACGACCCTTATCAGCCAATAGAAGCTCGCAGGCCGTTAGTCTCCACATACACACAGTTTTAAACCAGGTTTCCGTAAAAACCTAGCCATTTTTCTTCACTGCTGTAGGTCAGCTTTAAAGAGGCAGGGCGCTGTGGATGACACTGTTAAGGGAGCGGAGTCCTGCAGAGGTCACAGTTAAGGGGGAAAAAGATGGACTTTAAAACCCTGCCCCCGGGTCCTACTAAGCCACGCCCTGACTAGTTAGGCCACGCCCCCACTCCGCAACCGACGGGGATTGAAAAAATGAAGGTAAAAATAAACTTCTGTCAGCTGCAGGGGTCGGAGGGAGTGTGAATTCTCCCTGCAGCTCATGCTCAGACAACACAGTGCTGCTGTCCGAGCGTGAGCTGTTCAAAAGGACATCCCTGTTTCTGTCCAGGCCCTGCGCCTGACGGAGGACAGGGAGTCTGAAAGCTGGACTGTCTGGCCTAAAACCAGACCTCTGGCCACCCTATGGGCAGGCTTCTGTGTAGGTCACAGTTAAGTGGACGGTCCGCTATGGAAGTCAGTGCTAAGTGGCAGATTGCTGTAGAGGCCACTGTTAAGGGGATGGGGTGTTGTGAAAATCACTGTTAAGGAGATGGGGTACTGTGGAGGTCACTAAAAAAAGGGTCAGCCGCTGTGAAGGTTACTGTTAAAGGGGTGGACTGCTCTGGAGGTCACTGTTAAAGGGGCAGGATGCTGTGGAGGTCACTGTTAAGGGGGCGAGATGCTGTAGAGGTCACTGTTAAAGAAGAGGACACTGTGGAGATCTCTGTTAAGGGGGCAGTGAATGGTGTACGCTGTGACACTGTTGCCACACTAGCGGTTGCCCGCGGCAACGTGTTGCTGTTAGAGCATGCGGTGGCAGTGTCTCGGCCTTCTGGGTGATTGCCGTGACATGGTTGCCATGCATGCTGTTGCCGGCGGCAAAGTGTAGCTTCCTATGCTTGTGTGTGCACTTCCCCTTTAAGTGGCTTCCTTCACTTGTCTGGTGTTGGAAGGGTTAACTCCCTTCCTAGTGTCTTGTTAACACTGGGTTTATGTGTGTGTGGGTGTGGCTGTTGGGCTATTTAGCCTTTGCTGGATGCCTGAAGCTGAGGGGTACTCCAGCCATGGTGTATGTCCAGTGAGGGCCACCCTTGTGGTCATAGATGTTCTTATGGTGTCTCACGTTTATTGCAGCTATGGGTATCCTGGGTTCCTGTGTGGTTTGTGGTGTGTGCTGTGTCCTTTTAATGTTGGTGTGGACACCAGCACTTGTGCACAGGTTCCAGTCATTGTGTCTGTGGCAGGTAAGTGTGTTACTGGTTTCACTTACCTGCCATCTCCTTATAGGTGTATGTGTTCCCCTCTCCTTGCAGCCTGGCCTCAGATAGAGACTCCTGTTCCTCCATGACTGGGATGAACAGGTTGTCTCTCCCCTGCTCCTAAGTGAGGGATTACCAGAGCGACTTAGGGTTTCTAGGAATCTTGAGTATGAGTCGTCCTACCATCGGGGTCCGCTCATACAGTGAGGAGTCAGGGAGAGGATTAGGGACGCGGTAGGAGGTGACCTGCTCCCTTATTACTCCTTTTGGCCAGGCTGATCCCCTTTACCCTTTGACACCACACGGTGGGGGGTTTCCCCCACTCCCCGTCGTGACAACGGTCTGCTATGGAGGTCAGTATTAAGGGGTGGGGTGCTGTAGAGGTCACATTTTAAGGGAACTAAGCTCCGTGGAGGTCACTGTTAAGGGGGCGAGATGCTGTAGAGGTCACTATTAAAGAAGAGGACACTGTGGAGATCTCTGTTAAGGGGGCAGTGAATGGTGGACATCACAGTTAAGGGGACGGTCTGCTATGGAGGTCAGTATTAAGGGGCGGGGTGCTATAGAGGTCACTGTTAAGGGGGTGGGGTGTTGTGGAGGTCACATTTTAAGGGAACTGAGCTCTGTGGAGGTCACTGTTAAGGGGGAGGGTTATTGTGGAAATCACTGTTAGCGAGACGGGGTACTGTGAGGTCACTAATAAAGGGGTGGCTGCTGTGGAGGTTACTGTTAAAGGGGAGGGCGCTGTGGATGTTACTGTTAAGGGGGCAGGCCACTGTGGAGGTCACTGTTAAAGGGACGGGGTACTGTAGATGTCAATGTTATAGTGGATACTGTCTATATCTTTTAGCAACACACAAACATTAAATGAAATAGATGAAATATACCCGTGCGAAGCCGGGTCCTTCTGCTAGTTTACATAAAAAATTCTAATTGATATGAACTAGATTGATGTATATACACTCACCTAAAGAATTATTAGGAACACCTGTTCTATTTCTCATTAATGCAATTATCTAGTCAACCAATCACATGGCAGTTGCTTCAATGCATTTAGGGGGGTGGTCCTGGTCAAGACAATCTCCCGAACTCCAAACTGAATGTCAGAATGGGAAAGAAAGGTGATTTAAGCAATTTTGAGCGTGGCATGGTTGTTGGTGCCAGACGGACCGGTCTGAGTATTTCACAATCTGCTCAGTTACTGGGATTTTCAAGCACAACCATTTCTAGGGTTTACAAAGAATGGTGTGAAAAGGGAAAAACATCCAGTATGCGGCAGTCCTGTGGGCAAAAATGCCTTGTGGATGCTAGAGGTCAGAGGAGAATGGGCCGACTGATTCAAGCTGATAGAAGAGCAACGTTGACTGAAATAACCACTCGTTACAACCGAGGTATGCAGCAAAGCATTTGTGAAGCCACAACACGCACAACCTTGAGGCGGATGGGCTACAACAGCAGAAGACCCCACCGGGTACCACTCATCTCCACTACAAATAGGAAAAAGAGGCTACAATTTGCACGAGCTCACCAAAATTGGACTGTTGAAGACTGGAAAAATGTTGCCTGGTCTGATAAGTCTCGATTTCTGTTGAGACATTCAACTGGTAGAGTCCGAATTTGGCGTAAACAGAATGAGAACATGTATCCATCCTCTGATGGCTACTTCCAGCAGGCTAATACACCATGTCATAAAGCTCGAATCATTTCAAATTGGTTTCTTGAACATGACAATGAGTTCACTGTACTAAAATGGCCCCCACAGTCACCAGATCTCAACCCAATAGAGCATCTTTGGGATGTGGTGGAACGGGAGCTTCGTGCCCTGGATGTGCATCCCTCAAATCTCCATCAACTGCAAGATGCTATCCTATCAATATGGGCCAACATTTCTAAAGAATGCTATCAGCACCTTGTTGAATCAATGCCATGTAGAATTAAGGCAGTTCTGAAGGCAAAAGGGGGTCCAACACCGTATTAGTATGGTGTTCCTAATAATTCTTTAGGTGAGTGTATAAAATGTTGCAACTATTGTAATGGATGCATAAATATAAGTTGTATGCATCTAGTCAAATCCTGCACAGCACTAAATATGCTACATATATATAGTATGTATATATATATATATATATATATATATATATATATATATATATATATAAAATGGACATTAAAATATATATTTATAAAAATAAATATTTCATATGGCAAGTAATTCCAGTCCAATAGTAGCCAATATGGGGCCCTCACAATAAAGGCTACTAAAAAGTCTTATAGTCGTGAGGTAGAAGAGTCCTTTTGGCGGCAGTCAAAATTATTATATAGGTTGAAATAGCTGTTGAATAGTACACACACTGCTAGTATAGTTACTAGTAATTACAAAGCAGAAAAACATGATGTTATTAGTGCTTCTCACCCACTCCTCGGCAATGGGTTTCTTTTTTTTTTTAAACCAAATTTTATTTATTTAGTTCGTCTTTCATCTGATGCAAGTACAAGTTACATACATCCAGTGTTCACAATATCATAAATACATAGACAGATGTTACAATAATGCATCAGGGCTTATCACATCATTGAGACAAACCAAAATTTTCCATTTTTCATGTTATTTGAACAGAAACATAACCATACCCTCCCACCTCATTTCCCTTTTCCCCTAGCCTAAAAAAGGGATGCCGAGACATCATGGCAGTTTCTTTGTGGTGTTTTTTGCACATGTAGTTTTCAGTGTGCTATGGAAAAAACCACACCAAATGTGCAAATCTGTGTATGAAGCCTTAGGGTCTTAACACTCATGATTTTGGAGGGGTGTTTTTTGCTCACTGAAAAAGATGCCAAAGAAACAGCTCATGTTTTTTCCATACCACGTGCTATTTGTATGGTGTTTTTTTTTAGAGCAGGTAAAATTATTATTATTAGGCCAGAGCTGCCTTTTAGTTAACTAAGGTCTCATGCACACGACCGTATGCCCTCCGAGACATACGGTCCGTGAGCTGGTCATATGTCCCAGAGCGGCATACATCGTGCGCATATGATATTATGAGTGCGGGACAATAACCCCGTTGGTGGCCCGATGCACACAGTTGGTGGCCCGATGCAACCCCCAATCTATGCCGCTCTGGGACATATGGCCCACTCACGGAACGTATGTCTCGGAGAGCATACGGTCGTGTGCATGAGCCCTAATGAAGACAGCACAGTATAGCCAGTCTTCATTGTTAAAGGGGTTGTCTCACTTCAGAAAGTGGCATTTATCAGGTAAAGAAAGTTAATACAAGGCACTTGCTAATGTATTGTGATTGTCCATATTGCTTCCTTTCCTGGCTTGGCTCATTTTTCCATCACATTATACACTGCTCGTTTTCATGGTTACGACCACTCTGCAATCCAGCAGCGGAGGCCATGCCTGCACACTAGAAGGGTTTCTTAATAGTGTCCCTCATTGCAGCAAAGTCTGAATGGCTGTAGTCACAGATTAACTTGCTGACACCTTTTATTGGCCATGCAGATTCTAAGTTTTTCTTTTCTCTCCTTCTCACTCTGTCTTTCTCTCTTTCCATGGATCTAGCAGAGATCTGTTAGTCTCAGTAGGTTTCTTGGGCCTGAGAGGAGGGAGCATAAGGCACAAATTTCTCCCTCTCATCTCTCACTAATCACCCCCTAAATGAGCTGTGGGTGGATTCTGGTTACCACCCCGCCCCCACACCCCCAACCTCCTGCAAAGATCTGAGTCAGGATTATTATGTCTGCTGAGCTGCTGTATCTAATCCTATCATATATGATACTGTCTACTGAAGCATGTATCTAATCCTTTCCCAGAGTGCGCTCATTATTAATGGCACCCTGCGAATTTATAATGACCCCTGTAGTGCCCCAATAGTTTTACTCTCTCTTGTAGTGCTCCCGTTATTTAGACTGGGGGCACTACAGGGGGCATTATAAATACTGAGGGTCACTACAAGACACAGTATAACTATCCGGCGAACCTATGTCCGTGATGTTAGGTGTCTGAGTAGGTTAAAGGCAGGGCGTGTAGAATGCAATGGCCAGCGTATGGTGTAGGAGTCAGAAAAGTAAGCCAGAGGTAGAAAAATTAAAATCTCTCTTTACTGTACAGCAAAATGGGAATTCTAGTACATTTAACTATAGGAAAACACAGATCCAACTGTACACAGTGCAATTCTCTCCCAGATAGCAGTGTATACATTCAGGCAAGGATTAGAAATATGACCCTCTTTCTACACTTTCTTGCTAAAGTCTCTCTCGGTCGAATCTATGTCTGGCTAAGGATCCTTGATAGTAATGGCTGTAATGTCCATTGCAGGAAACAGGGGTTTGATGGCATGCTTGGCCAGAGTGTGTCCAGGTGTGAAGGGTTTCTTAATAGTGTCCCTCATTGCAGCAAAGTCTGAATGGCTGTAGTCACAGATTAACTTGCTGACACCTTTTATTGGCCATGCAGATTCTAAGTTTTTATTTTCTCTCCTTCTCACTCTGTCTTTCTCTCTTTCCATGGATCTAGCAGAGATCTGTTAGTCTCAGTAGGTTTCTTGGGCCTGAGAGGAGGGAGCATAAGGCACACATTTCTCCCTCTCATCTCTCACTAATCACCCCCTAAATGAGCTGTAGGTGGATCCTGGTTACCCTCCCCCCACCCCCAACCTCCTGCAAAGATCTGAGTCAGGATTATTAAACCTTGGCTGTGCCATCCATACACAGCTATGCTTGGTCCAATACATGTCAAAACAATACTTACCATAACATTAAATAACATTAGATTAAAGAACAAACCATTTGCAGATATCCCCTGCTCTGGGGTACTGCAAGGATAAATTGCTTACCCATTATCCGTAGTCTTTACCTCATTACATTCAAAATGGCCGCTGTCATGTTGAGACCCTGCTTGTGATGTCGTCATTAGAATCCTGGCAGATGACTCACTTACTTGTGGCATCATAATGGGGGCTATGGCTCATTTACATATGATGTCATAATCGGCAGTGGGTATGAATTGAGGTGACATACAGACCCCAGCATTACTCTCCAGGGCTGGCTCTCACCATTAGGGACCTATGACGAGCAGCACAGGACCAGATCGGGTAAGTTTGGCCGCTTTTCTCTCATGTTTGGGAATTGTTTTGCTGATCTTTATTTTCTTTCTTTTCTATACAATGTGAGAGCTGTGTGTGACCCTCTGCGGCCCCTAAAAATCTGACCTAGGTGCGACACTCAACCTCCTCCAATGGTAGAAACCCAGGAGAAAGAGAAGAAGGAGCCGCCATCTCTCTTAAAGGGCCAGAGCCACAGAAATCCAAGACCGTTTTATAATAAATAAAGTTTGTGTCTGTGTGTTTCTTTAAGATTGTTGTATTTTTTTTCTTAAATATTAAATTGTGCCATTTCTCCTGTGCCCCTGTTTTCTATAGGTATCCTAGGGGTGTATTGAATGAGTACAGGGTTAAACTCTTAAAGGATGGGTGACCAATGAACTTCAAATAGGAAATTAATTAAAGGGATATTCCCATCTGGGACATTTATGGCATACCGCTTGAATATGTCATAAATGTCAGATAGGTGTGGGTACCACCTGTGGGAAAGGTCCTAAGTGAACGGAGAACACCTTGCACAAGCACAGTGTCCTATCCATCGACTGGTATGAGAATACAAAAAATTGACAAGCAGGTGCGCTGTGTATACAATCCCATCATGTGTGATACTGTCTGCTGAGCTGCTGTATCTAATCCTACAATATATGATACTGTCTACTGAAATGTGTATCTAATCTTTTCCCAGAGTGCGCTCATTATTAATGGCACCCTCCGAATTCATAATGACCCCTGTAGTGCCTCAATAGTTTTACTCTCTCTTGTAGTGCTCCCGGTATTTAGACTTGGGGAACTACAGGGGGCATTATAAATACTGAGGGTCACTACAAGACACAGTATAACTATCCGGCGAACCTATGTCCGTGATGTTAGGTGTCTGGGTAGGTTAAAGGCAGGGCGTGTAGAATGCAATGACCAGCGTATGGTGTAGGAGTCAGAAAAGTAAGCCAGAGGTAGAAAAATAAAAATCTCTCTTTACTGTACAGCAAAATGGAAATTCTAGTACATTTAACTATAGGAAAACACAGGTCCAACTGTACACAGTGCAATTCTCTCCCAGATTGCAGTGTATACATTCAGGCAAGGATTAGAAATATGACCCTGTTTCTACACTTTCTTCCTAAAGTCTCTCTCGGTCGAATCTATGTCTGGCTAAGGATCCTTGACAGTAATGGCTGTAATGTCCATTGCAGGAAACAGGGGTTTGATGGCATGTTTGGCCAGAGTGTGTCTATATGAAAAAGCAATGGACTAGGCACACTTCTGCAGTCACAGCCACCAGAGAACACAACACTTTTTCCTATAGTGTGTGAGCACGGCCAGCTTTGATGGATTTTAGGGTGGTCGTAACCACTGGTTATAATTAAATATATAATGCGATCAAAAAATTAATCCAGCCAGCAGAGGAGGAAAAATGGACAATCACAATACATTAGCCTTGTATTAACTTTCTCTACATGATAAATGCTACTTGCTGAAGTGAGACAACCCCTTTAATGACTGTTAACAATGAAGACAGGTTAGACAGTGCTGTCCTCATTTGTTACATAAAAGGCAGCTGCAGCCTAAGGCCTCATGCACACAACCGTGCTTTGTTTTACGGTCCGCAAATTGTGGATCCGCAAAACACGGATGCCATCCGCGTGCGTTCCACAATCTGCGGAACGGAATGGGTGCCCATTAATAGAAATGCCTATTCTTGTCCGCACACTGAGTGCTGTCCGCATCTTTTGCGGACCCGTTGACGTGAATGGGTCAGCATCTGAGACCAAAACAACGTTCGTGTGCATGAGGCCTAATTGGTTGCACCATTCTCGACTGCAGCTGTGTGCGCCCCAAGCGGCTCACAACCTCGCTGTGTGTTCGTACCCTTACATAAATGGAGCATCTGGGGTCAGTTACTCTTCAATAATTGAAATTATCATTTAAAAACTGCATTTTTTATTTACTTGAGTAATCTTTGTGTAATAATAACAGTAGTTTTATCATCTGAAACATTCAATTGTAACAAATATACATACATCGGAAAAAAAAGAAGGGGCAAATACTTTTTCACAGCAATTATTTATAGTAGATTATTTCATGTTTTCATGCTGCATAACAAAATGTATAAAATATTGGGGGTCATTTACTAAATGATATACACCAGTTTTCTGGTGTATATTTGTGGCATGGTTGGGGTGCAAAGGTTATTTGTGCCACAATCTGCGACTTTACCCCGTTCATGCCACGTCTAAAAAAAGGGGTCCTGGTGTGGGCTGGGAAGGGGATAGGCTGTTAGGTCGGTCTCATTTATCATTTTCTATGCCTTTCGTATATATGATCTATACGAGTGTATTACGGTGCAACCAATGACGCCTTGCGCTCCTGCTGTCAGCAGGATGCCAGGCCGGGATACCACGGACCGCTAACGTCCGTGTTCCACGGCTGTGTGCATGAGGCCTTAGGAGACGCCGGTGCCTCTTCATAACTAAAACGCCAGCCTTAATAAATTACCCCCATTGTGTTTGATGGTTTTTGCTTTGCTATTCATTTTTTATACATTTTATTGTTCTTTTTAATCACATAGTGGGATTTTTATATTTTTTTTTAGAATAATGTACTTGCATATGTACATATTTATGCAAGGACATTAGACTGTCTACTAATACGTTAAGTATGTCCTAACATCATACATGATGAGTTCTTTAAGGAGCTGTCTCAGTTCAGTAAATTACATTTATCATGTAGAGAAAGTTAATACAAGGCACTTACTAATGTATTGTGATTTTCCATATTGCTTCCTTTGCTGACTTGATTAATTTTTCCTTCACTGCTCATATCCAGGAGTTATGAGCACCGTGTAATCCAGCAGCAGTGGCCATGCTTACACACTATAGCAGGGATGGCCAACCTGTGGCTCTCCAGCTGTTGTAAAACTACAACTCCCACCATGCCCTGCAGTAAGCTGATATCTGTAGGCAGTCTACGTATGCTGCGAGTTGTAGTTTTGTAACAGCTGGGGAGTCTCAGGTTGGCCATCCATGCACTATAGGAAAAAGAGCCGGCATCTCTGGAGGCCTGGACCACGGAAGTACACAAAGTCATTCATGCTCAGTTGCTCCCATCCCGGCCACCTTGTATCTGCATTAAATCGGTGGCCATAACCCCTGGAAACAAGCAGTGTATAATGCAATGGAAAAATGAATCCGGCCCCCTAAGGAGGCCATCTGGACAGTGACAATACATTAGTTAGGGTACTTTCACACTAGTGTTTTTCTTTTCCGGCACCGAGTTCCGTCCTAGGGGCTCTATACTGGAAAAGAACTGATCAGTTTTATCCTAATGCATTCTGAATGGAGAGTAATCCGTTCAGGATGCATCAGGATGTCTTCAGTTCAGTCTTTTTGACTTTTCAGGATGGAGATAATACTGCAGCATGCTGCGGTTTTATCTCCGTCCAAAATTTCTGAACACTTGCCGGAATGCCGGATTCGGCATTAATTTACATTGAAATGTATTAGAGCTGGATCCGACATAAAAAATGCTGCATTGCTGGATCCGCAGACCTTTAAAAATGTGAAAAAAATAGGATCCGTTTGTCTGCATCAGGATCCGTCTACAAATGCTGTCCATTTGCATACAGATTGCCGGATCTGGCAGGCAGTTCCGGCGACGGAACTGCTTGCCGGATCACTCTGACGCAAGTGTGAAAGTACCCTAAGTGCCTTGTATTAACTTTGTCTACATAATAAATGTCATTTACTGAAGTGAGACAATCCCTTTAACCAGTTCTCGGCTGCCCATAGACTATAAAAATCGGGGAAATCTGCATTTATCTTTGTGAGGTCATTTCTGAACATCCTTGCAAAATTAGGAGCTGCAAAGAGATTAGCCTCAATCAGTGTAGGACGTGGCTGTCTCTGGCCCACCAGTAAAATTTATTTTGGAGGCCCACCATACGGATACATCCAAATATTACCTGCTCCCACAGAAGCAGAAAGCAGCAAGATTCTACAAGATGATTGATTATGGGATCACTGCAGGGACTTTGAGAAGGCAGGTCCCTTGGAAAGGAGGACACTGGCTGTTCTGCCTCTGTGCCAATAAATCATCTCAGCTACATGAACATGTCCATAATAATAAACTGGGGAGTTTCTTAAATATTCTACCCAGTCTTTTAAATGAACTTAGGCAGTGTACATCAGCTCAACTAGCCTATCTATATGTAGTGCAGTCAGTCTACTGTCCATGTGCAACTTGTGCAGGGAGTATAAGACAAGGCCCCCACCTTGCTCAGGGGCCAATCGACGTATTCACCTATATATTCACCTATATACACTGCTCAAAAAAATAAAGGGAACACTTAAACAACACACTTTTGAATGCTGGCGGTGCTTTCACTCTAGTGGTAGCATGAGACTGAGTCTACAACCCACACAAGTGGCTAAGGTAGTGCAGCTTATCCAGGATGGCACATCAATGCGATCTGTGGCAAGAAGGTTTGCTGTGTCTGTCAGCGTAGTGTCCAGAGCATGGAGGCACTACCAGGAGGCAGGCCAGTACATCAGGAGACGTGGAGGAGGCCGTAGGAGGGCAACAACCCAGCAGCAGGACCGCTACCTCCGCCTTTGTGCAAGGAGGAACAGGAGGAGCACTGCCAGAGCCCTGCAAAATGACCTCCAGCAGGCCACAAATGTGCACGTGTCTGCTCAAACGGTCAGAAACAGACTCCATGAGGGTGATATCAGGGCCCAACGTCCACAGGTGGGGGTTGTGCTTACAGCCCAACACCGTGCAGGACGTTTGGCATTTGCCAGAGAACACCAAGATTGGCAAATTCGCCACTGGCGCCCTGTGCTCTTCACAGATGAAAGCAGGTTCACACTGAGCACATGTGACAGACGTGACAGAGTCTGGAGACGCCGTGGAGAACGTTCTGCTGCCTGCAACATCCTCCAGCATGACCGGTTTGGCATTGGGTCAGTAATGGTGTGGGGTGGCATTTCTTTGGAGGGCCGCACAGCCCTCCATGTGCTTGCCAGAGGTAGCTTGACTGCCATTAGGTACCGAGATGAGATCCTCAGACCCATTGTGAGACCATATGCTGATGCAGTTGGCCCTGGGTTCCTCCTAATGCAAGACAATGCTAGACCTCATGTGGCTGGAGTGTGTCAGCAGTTCCTGCAAGACGAAGGCATTGATGCTATGGACTGGCCCGCCCGTTCCCCAGACCTGAATCCAATTGAGCACATCTGGGACATCATGTCTCACTCTATCCACCAACGTCACGTTGCACCACAGACTGTCCAGGAGTTGGCAGATGCTTTAGTCCAGGTCTGGGAGGAGATCCCTCAGGAGACCATCCGCCACCTCATCAGGAGCATGCACAGGCGTTGTAGGGAGGTCATACAGGCACGTGGAGGCCACACACACTACTGAGCCTCATTTTGACTTGTTTTAAGGACATTACATCAAAGTTGGATCAGCCTGTAGTGTGTTTTTCCACCTAAATTTTGAGTGTGACTCCAAATACAGACCTCCATGGGTTGAAAAATTTGATTTCCATTTTTTTTATTTTTGTGTGATTTTGTTGTCAGCACATTCAACTATGTAAAGAACAAAGTATTTCAGAAGAATATTTAATTAACTCAGATCTAGGATGTGTTATTTTTGTGTTCCCTTTATTTTTTTGAGCAGTGTATGATTACCTATTATAATGTAGTATTAGCACTAGTACATTTTCTATAGTGAGTATGGCACTATTGTATTTACTTTATTATTTGTGTTTGCAGACTGTTACATTGTGTTTATTTTTTATTTTGTGAACCTGCACATTGGGATGTGCTGACTAACCCCCATTTCTTTCTTTGCTATCATCATTTCAGTTTTGGTAATTGTTTCAAAGGATCTCGCTCTATTATATCAAATGATTTGTTAGTGTAAATATAGTATAGATATATTGAAGAGTGCAAAAGTAACAAATAGAACAGCCTACTGTGTATTATCCAATACTCAAACATTAATAGCTTGTGGATGAGAAAAATATTGATTTGGTAAACACCCTGATCTTCTGAGTCATTTCTCAAGTAAATTACTACATTTCAGGGTACAAACCAGCTAGTTCAGTGAAAAAAGATATTGATTTTACAACTGTTAGCCCTTTACAATCTATAAATATAATCAAAAGGAAATAAAACATGCTTTAGCTGAAATCCAAGTAAAATACATTGCTATTGCTACACGAGAACTTGATTCACAGCAAACTGTTGACAGACCGGGACTATAATAAAAGTAGACTTTATAGATGGATTCTTGTAGAAAAATATTAATAGAGACAATGTGATAAAAGGGTTATTTTAATCAAAAACAACTATTGCTTCCACCGTCTCTGATCTGTCTCCCTAAGTCTGCTACTGTATATGTAAAGATTCCTCAAGATCTATCTTCATGCAATTAAACATAGGTCTCGAACACCTCCATATTTAATCACAAATCATCATTGATTGGAGATTATGGTACATATTTTTTGGCTCCTGTCTATCCGCTATTGTGCATTATAAGATGCCAATTTTTTCTCCTGACCTCGACCCTCTTCCTGACCTTATTTTTGCCTAAATCTCCTGTTTAGTCTGCCTAAAACTTATGATGCTTCCAAGACTCTGACCTTGGCTCCATCCCTTACTTCTTGCTCTGTTTTGTTTCTCTGGTCCTGACCTCTGGCTTACCCCTGACTATGCTTCTGAATTATTCCTAGGCCTCATGTCTCCATCCTTCCTTCCAGTTAACTGGCTAGTGTCTGAGCCCACTTCTGTCTCCACAGTTGCAAATTCAAGACAGTTTCAGGGATTGCGACCTGGGGATTCCATGTAGCAAAGTCCAGATCCCCGTACGGGGGTTTAAGGGTGAATTTGTGGAATATTTTATCCTCCATACCTCAGATTAGCCATGATTAGACATGATGTAATTTGCTGAAGTGAGACAACCCCTTTAACCCCTTAAGGACCCCCGCCGTACATGTATGGCGCGGGTGGACGTGACTTAAAGACCAGCGCCATACATGTGCTGTGCAGGAGCTGTGCCTGCCCGATTAGCGGCATGGACCCGGCAGTCACTGACAGCCGGGCCCCTGCTGCATACGCCGGCATCGGTGAAAACACCGATGCTGGCGTATTAACCTCTTGTATGCTGCGGTCAAAGCTGACTGCAGCATGCAGAGATTTTGTGGAGGGGACGGGTGCCCTCTGCATCTCCATCGGGTCCTCGCACTGCAGTGATGGGGACCCAATGGCAGAGAAGGCAGCACAATGCCTTCCATAGGCATCGGGGCTTGCCTTCTATGCAGGGGCGGACACTGGCCGCAGAGGACCCCTGTGCAAAGAATGTGCCTGGGCCCCCCAACCACACATATAGAAATAAACATAGGCCATAGGTAAAGATTAATACAATAAGGTGTGGCAGCAGAAGGGACCCCAATTTGTCATCTTCCCCCAATCCTACAGGGAGAGGAAGGGGTCATCAGTTGCATCAAAGATAGTGGAAATCCTTCAGATACTGTGGTGCATATTAATGCCCTCTTAATGCTCCTACATAGTAATTTTTGCCCCTTTGTGCCAGCACACAGTAGTAATATCCACATTGTGCCCCCTCCACAGTAGCTATGGACAGATATGTACCCCCTCGCAGTAGTTATGCCAGATATCTGCCCCTCACAGTAGTTATGCCCAGATATGTGCACCTCACAGTAGTTATGCCAGATTATTTGCCCATCACAGTAGTTATGTTAGATTATGTGCCCTTCACAGTAGTTATGCCAGATATGTGCCCCCTCACAGTAGTTATGCCAGATTATGTGCCCCCTCAAAGTAATTGTGACAGATTATGTGCCCCCTCACAGTTTTTATACCCAGATATGTGCCAACTTCACAGTAGTTATGCCAGATATGTGCCCCCTCACAGTAGTTATGTCCAGATATGTGCCTCCTCACCGTAGTTATGACAGATTATGTGCCCCTTCACAGTAGCTATGCCCAGATATTATCCCCCCTCACAGTAGTTATGTCCAGAAATGCCAGATTATGTGCCCCCTAACAGAAGTTATGGCCAGGTATGTGCCCCTCACAGTAGTTATGGCCAGATATATGCCCGCTCACAGTAGTTATGGCAGATATGTGCCCCCTCACAGTAGTTATGGCCAGATATGTGCCCCCTCACAGTAGATATGGCCAGATATGTGCCTCCTTTACAGTAGCTATGCCCAGATATTGTCCCCCCTTCACAGTAGTTATGTCCAGATATGTGCCCCTCACAGTAGTTATGTCCAGATATGTGCCCCCCTCACAGTAGTTATGTCCAGATATGTGCATCCTCACAGTAGTTATGCCAGATTATGTGCCCCTTCACAGTAGCTATGCCCAGAAATTATCCCCCCTCACAGTAGTTATGTCCAGAAATGTGCCCCTCACAGTAGTTATGTCCAGGGGGGGGGGGGGGGGGGGGGGGGGGGGCGATCGCAGATGCAGCTCAGGATGTGCTGCCTTGGCCCTGCTCCTCAGAGCTGCGGACGCAGTACGTCCTGAGACTGAAGTCAGATAGTAAGGTGGGCCCCTTCTACATGCTAGATGGTGTGATGATGAATGGTGAAGCCGGGAGCATGCAGCTCTCTGCTTCACCATTACAATCAGCTGTCTGTGCATCCTGTATATGCATAGACAGCTTAATTGGAGAGCCCCTTCCCACGCTGGGCCCCTGTGCAGCTGAACCGGCTGCGCAGGCGGTATGTCCGCCCCTGCTTCTACGAAAGCCTTTGTCACCCTACATCACAATTTTTTTTTTCAAAAATGCTTTATTAGGGGCGTGGCTAGGCTGCCGAACGAGATGGCCGCTTGAGTGAAGAGCTCCTGCACCACAGCGACTACAATCTAGCCCGCTCGTTTCTGTCCACCGCAAAAACATCATTCTCCTACCTCCCCAGATGCTCTACTCCTCTGCAGTCGCAATGGGGAAATCGAGGAAGCACCTGCAGAAGTTGCAGGATGGGAATCTTGAGAACTACTTTGACTGGGGATGGTCTAAAGATGGCGCCGATGGTACAGACAGGCCGGCACTGGGATCCCCCATTAGCGCGATGTCACCAGCGCTCACGGCCCGCTCACCCTCCCCACCGATCTTACCAGGCAGCACTGACCTGCTACATGTGTCTCCCCCGTCGCTTCCACCGACTCCAGAGGAAGCCAGAGTTCTGCAGCACAGCACACAAGGGATCCAAGATGGCGCCCGCTCCTAGGCGCAGCAAGAGCAGCCGCTCAGCCTCCAACGCCAGCAAACGATACAACGGCAGCTGAGTGAGTACACCCCGCATATTACTGCACCCCTGGACCCCTTTCAATCACTCCCTACCTCAGATAAGCCAGTCACTGAGGATTCGCTTAAGAACATGCTTCTTGCCCTGAAATCTTCCCTGCAGGCAGACATAGCAGGTCTGATTAACCCTCTATCCGCCAGGCTGCAAACCACAGAGGATAAAGTGCAGCTGTCACGGATGGTGTACAGGAAACAAGACAATACCATATAAACAATGTCTCTCTGGATCCACAACTAAGGAACAAAGGGAGACCCCTGCAATAGAGCTGTCGCTCTCCCTCACTGCTCAGCCTATGCGAACACCCCAAAGGTGGATGGCCGCATATCCACGTTCCTCGGCTATCTATTACCTGAAGACCCTACAATAGTGAAGGGACATGACCACCGGCTCCCTACACTGACACGGAGGGAGTCAGGGTCACCTGGATCCAGAAAAGACAAAAACATAAATACATAAACAGCACTTATCTGCAGACGACTGACGACTGAGGACTGGGAACTGGGAACTGGGAACAGCATGCACACACACTCCAGGAAGTTGTATCAGCCGCACACTACTGCATTATGGGGAGGAACTTAAAGGGTAGCGATCAGTCTGACTGCATGACAGCTGAGATAGACTAACGAGATGAGAAACTAAACCAAAACAAAGAAATTCAAGGAGGAGGATCTGAGAAGCTCCTGTGAGCGCTTCTCAGCTGTCTGGCTGTGACAGTACCCCTCCCTCTAGGAGTGGACTCCGGACACTCAGGGCCCACCTTCTCAGGATGGGACCTATGGAAAGCCCTGATGAGACGAGAGGCCTTAATGTCCGTCACTGGGACCCACATCCTCTCCTCAGGACCATAACCCTCCCAATGAACGAGGTACTGGAGGGAACCGCGGACAAGACGAGAATCCACAATCCTAGAGACCTGAAATTCAAGATTTCCATCAACCATAATCGGAGGAGGAGGCAAAGGCGAGGGTACAATAGGTTGAACATAAGGTTTCAATAAGGACTTATGAAAAACATTATGGATCTTCCAAGTCTGAGGAAGATCAAGACGGTAGGCAACAGGATTGATGACAGACAGGATCTTGTAAGGCCCAATAAACCTAGGACCCAACTTCCAGGAGGGAACCTTCAATTTGATATTCTTGGTAGACAACCACACCAGATCACCAACATTCAGGTCCGGACCAGGCACACGTCTCTTATCCGCCACACGCTTATATCTCTCACTCATGCTCTTTAGATTATCCTGAATCTTTTGCCAAATAGATGACAAAGACGAGGAGAATCTGTCCTCATCAGGCAAACCAGAAGAGCCCTCTCCCGAGAAAGTCCCAAACTGCGGATGGAACCCATATGCACCAAAAAATGGTGACTTATCAGAGGACTCCTGACGACGGTTATTTAAAGCAAAACTCAGCAAGGGACAAAAAAGAACACCAATCCTCCTGATTCTCCGCCACAAAACAGCGCAGATATGTCTCCAGATTCTGATTGACGCGCTCTGTCTGGCCATTCGACTGCGGATGGAAAGCAGAAGAGAATGACAACCGAACCCCCAAGCTGAGAACAGAAAGCCTTCCAGAATCTGGAAACAACTGCGTGCCCCTATCAGAGACTATGTCTGAAGGAATCCCATGCAATTTGACAATGTGGTCAATAAATGCCTGCGCCAGCGTCTTAGCATTGGGCAAACCAGGGAAAGGGATAAAATGCACCATTTTGCTAAAACGGTCCACCACCACCAGAATCACAGACTTCCCCGAGGAACGAGGCAAGTCCGTTATGAAGTCCATGGACAGATGTGTCCAAGGACGGGAAGGAATGGGCAAAGGAAGGAGAGGACCTGATGGCCGTGAATGAGGGACCTTGGCACGAGCGCAAGTCTCGCAAGCTTGCCACAAAACCCTCAACCGACTTACGAAGCGCAGGCCACCAGAATCTCCGAGCGATGAGATCCAGTGTGGCTCTTGCCCCCGGGTGCCCAGCAAGGACCGTGTCGTGGTGTTCTTTAAAAATCTTGTGTCTCAAAGCGAGAGGCACAAACAACCTCCCAGGAGGACAAAGATCAGGAGCTTCTGACTGGGCTGCCTGCACCTCTGCCTCCAATTCAGGAAAAAGAACAGAGACCACCACACCTTCAGCCAAAATGGGACCCGGGTCTTCAAAATTCCCACCTCCTGGAAAACAACGTGACAGGGCATCTGCCTTCACATTCTTAACCCCAGGGCGGAATGTAACAACAAAATTAAACCTTGAAAAGAACAAAGACCATCTGGCCTGTCTCGGGTTCAGACGCTTGGCTGACTCCAAATAGGCCAGATTTTTATGGTCAGTAAACACGGTAATAGGGTGTCTGGCTCCCTCTAGCCAATGGCGCCATTCCTCAAAAGCCAACTTGATGGCCAACAATTCCCTATCTCCCACATCATAATTTCTCTCTGCGGAGGAGAGTTTCTTTGAGAAAAAGGCACACGGTTGCCATTTGGCAGGAGAGGAACCCTGAGACAAGACCGCACCCACCCCTACCTCAGAAGCATCAACCTCAACTATGAAGGGTAACGAAATATCAGGTTGTACTAGGATGGGAGCGGAAGCAAAACTCTCCTTGATATTAGAAAAGGCCTTACGTGCCTCTACCGACCAGGAAGAAAAATCTACCCCCTTTCTGGTCATATCAGTGAGTGGTTTAACAACAGAGGAATAATTCAAAATAAATTTCCTGTAATAATTGGCAAAGCCCAAAAAACGCATCAGCGCCTTCTGGTTCTCAGGAAGCTCCCACTCAAGCACAGCGTGGACCTTCTCGGGGTCCATGCGAAAACCAGAAGCGGAGACAAGAAACCCCAGAAATTGGATTTCTGGAACCGCAAACACACATTTTTTCCAGTTTCGCATATAATTTATTCTCCCGCAGAATGAGCAAGACCTGACGTAAGTGTTCCTTATGAGTCTTGAAATCAGGAGAAAAAATCAAAATGTCATCCAAATACACTAATACAAATTTTCCCATTAAATGATAAAAAATGCTGTTGACGAAATGCTGAAAAACGGCTGGGGCATTCATCAAACCAAAAGGCATAACCAAATTCTCAAAATGGCCCTCAGGGGTATTGAAAGCCGTCTTCCATTCGTCTCCTTCTCTGACCCTAACCAGGTTGTATGCCCCTCTTAGGTCTAATTTGGAAAAGACTTTAGCCCCAACAACCTGGTTAAACAGGTCCGGGATCAGAGGAAGCGGATAAGGATCACGAATAGTGATACTGTTCAGCTCCCTGAAATCCAGACAAGGTCTTAAAGAACCATCTTTTTTCTTAACAAAGAAAAAACCAGCGGCAACAGGTGACTTTGAGGGTCGTATGTGTCCTTTTCTCAAACTCTCAGAGATATAAGCCCGCATAGCGACCCTCTCAGGTTGGGAGAGATTGTATAAACGAGATTTAGGCAGCTTGGCGCCTGGGATGAGATTAATAGGGCAATCATACTCCCTGTGCGGAGGCAAACCCTGAACTCCACTCTCAGAGAAGACATCCAAAAATTCAGAGAGGAAAGGTGGTACAGTCTTAGTAGAAACCTCAGAAACAGATGTTATGAGGCAATTCTCTCTGCAAAAGTTACTCCAACCATTTATTTGCCTCGCTTGCCAATCAATGGTGGGGTTATGTTTAGTGAGCCAGGGTAGCCCCAACACTAGAGGAGTAGGCAAACCGCTAAGGACGAAACATGACACATCCTCACATGAGCATCACTCACAATTAAACGGATATTGTGAACTATGCCCTTTAATGATTTCTGAGAAAGTGGAGCTGAATCAATAGCAAAAACAGGAATATCCCTTCCCAAAGTGCATACCTGGAAACCATGAGTTATTGCAAATTGATTATCAATGAGGTTGACAGCTGCTCCACTATCCACAAAAATCTCACAAAAAATGCTCTTGCTCTCTAGCGCCACCCTAGCAGGCAGGACAAAACGGGAACTACAAGCAAACGGAAAACCTTCAATTTCCGCCTCAACCCTGCCAATAGTAACAGACGGAACATTTTTAAAAGATTTTTTCCTTTTTGTCTCTTTATTACTCCCAGAAAACTGCCTGAATCTCCTTGAGGGACAAACATTTGCCAAATGATTTATACCTCCACAACAAAAACAAACCCTCCCATGCGGGCTGAATCTTCTATTGTCAGAGGCAATCAACCCCAGCTGCATGGGCTCCTGCTCAGAAGGGGCTGACAGCGACTGAGACTCCTGCGCACAGAATGAGACCGCTGCACTGTTCCGAGACTGAGTAGGACAGGAAGGAGAGATCTCTCGTCTCTCTCTAAGACGCCTGTCAATACGAACGGCCTGAGACATAGCAGAGTCCAAGGAGATAGGCCTCTCATGAAAGGAAAATGCATCTTTCAATCCCTCTGAAAGACCATGGCAAAATTGACTTCGGAGTGCAGCATCATTCCAACCAGTATCAGCTGCC
This sequence comes from Bufo bufo, assembly GCF_905171765.1. NCBI lineage: Eukaryota > Metazoa > Chordata > Amphibia > Anura > Bufonidae > Bufo > Bufo bufo. The sequence continues at coordinate 238,970,894 of NC_053392.1, forward strand.
CATCTCCGAAATTCGGAGCAGTATATCTCTGCGGATTGTTTACCCTGGCATAACAGACGTAGTCTAGACTCAGCCAGAGCAATACGATCCGGATCATCATATATCTGACCCAGGGCTAAAAAGAATTCATCCACTGAGCGGAGGGGGCCGTGCCCCCTCCGGTAGCGAAAAGGCCCAAGACTGAGCGTTACCCCTGAGCAGCGATACAATGATCCCCACCCTCCGTTCTTCATCACCAGAAGAATGGGGAAGAAGGCGAAAATGGAGTTTGCAAGCCTTTTTAAAACGCACAAAATTCTCACTACCCCCAGAGAACGTATCCGGGAGCGAGATCTTGGGCTCAGCACAAACTCCATGAACGCAAGCTGAACCGGTCACTTGAAACTGAGAAAAAATCCATGCTTGAGACGGTTTTGGCGGCTGATAATGTCACGGATGGTGTACAGGAAACAAGACAATACCATATAAACAATGTCTCTCTGGATCCACAACTAAGGAACAAAGGGAGACCCCTGCAATAGAGCTGCCGCTCTCCCTCACTGCTCAGCCTATGCGAACACCCCAAAGGTGGATGGCCGCATATCCACGTTCCTCGGCTATCTATTACCTGAAGACCCTACAATAGTGAAGGGACACGACCACCGGCTCCCTACACTGACACGGAGGGAGTCAGGGTCACCTGGATCCAGAAAAGACAAAAACATAAATACATAAACAGCACTTATCTGCAGACGACTGAGGACTGGGAACTGGGAACTGGGAACAGCATGCACACACACTCCAGGAAGTTGTATCAGCCGCACACTACTGCATTATGGGGAGGAACTTAAAGGGTAGCGATCAGTCTGACTGCATGACAGCTGAGATAGACTAACGAGATGAGAAACTAAACCAAAACAAAGAAATTCAAGGAGGAGGATCTGAGAAGCTCCTGTGAGCGCTTCTCAGCTGTCTGGCTGTGACAGCAGCATGTGGAGGTGAAAATGGGCGAATTTGCCGAATCACAAAATGCCATAATTGATGCCCATAATGCCATGGCTGATGAGCTGGAGGCTATTAAATGGAAAATGGCGGATCTAGAAGACCGTTCCAGATGGAACAATGTCAAATTTAGGGGTATTCCTGAGGATGTAGCCCCACAAGATCTGAAAGGGCTAATAAAAGCTCTACTGCCACAGATCCCAATCCCTGATATGATCATTGATAGAGCCCACAGGCTTCCTAAACCTCCACACCTGGGCCCTAATATACCGCGTGATACTTTAGCGCGTATTCATTTCTTCCATACCAAAGAAGCAATTATGGCTGCAGCAAGAAATAAGACTGCATTACCTGCGCCGTATCAGAAGATTAAACTATTCACAGACCTCTCCATGGTCACCCTCCGTCGACGCAGAGCACTTCAACCGATCACAACAGCCTTAAGAGATAATGACTTCCCGTGCAAATGGGGCTATCCTCTAAAGATCCTCGTCCGCAAGAATGGACAAACGCACGCCATCAAAACCCTGGAAGAAGGGAAGCAATTACTTCACCTCTGGCAGATTCCACTGTCCTCCAGCAATGTGGGAACTGACCCCACCACCAAAGCTTCTGAGGATCCACTTATAATGGAGGGCTGACCCCTGATGCCTAGTAAATAGGAACTTCTACAATGGAGCTGAATAGCGTTGTTCATCATATTGGGACTTCCTGTGTTTTATGTTCGGGCGCTGAACCAGCAGAGTTTATATAATTGGGTGCAGGTCCCTCTGTCACCATTACGCTTTTGAATTTACTTTAATCTAGTGTTGAACTTTCGCCCTGTCTTCACCTAGACAGTTATATCCGTCCTGTTCAATACCTAACTGAGTCTTAGACGGATATTTAAGTTATATTTGTTTGTTTGTTATTCTTTCCTCCCTCCCTCTCTCCTCCCTCTCTTCCCCGGTGTTGAACCATAAGTGCCAGCAATCCCTGTCTCATTGATATTGAATTTTAGTACGGTGTTTACACACCGAAATCTGAATTGGTAGTTCCCTCTTGACATCATGGGTCTTAAAATCATGTCCCTTAATGTTAAAAGCTTGAACTGCCCTCAGAAGAGGTCTTATATGTGGAAAGAAGCTTTAGCAGCTAACGTTGATGTTTTGTGTATTCAGGAGACTCATCTACTACAAGCAGATGCTGACAGAGTGCGCCATCGCCTATTTCCTGATATCCTGCATTCACATTGTAACAAGAAAAAGAGAGGTACCCTGATCGCGGTAAAAAACACTGTCGCCTACACTCATATTAAGTCTAAAATTGACCCACAAGGTCGATATATTATCCTAGTCTGCTCCATTAATAACATTATATATACGCTAGTTAACCTATATGCCCCCAATTCACACCAGTTAGCTTTTTTACATAAACTTATGCGCAACGTGAACAGGCTTAAACAAGGGAAATTGGTTGTATGCTGGGATTTCAATACTGTTCTGCATCCCAATATTGACTCCTCATTTTCCGCCAGACGTTCTGATGCGGGAGTTGCCACTTTCCTGCACTCTGAGGGTCTCACGGACGTGTGGAGAGCGCAGCACAGCCTTGAGAGAGATTATACCTTTTTCTCTCCGATACATCTGTCCTACTCACGAATAGACATGTTTGTGGTAGATCACACAACCTTACTTCATACTATTTCAACTGATATTGGCCTCATTAAATGGTCTGACCATGCCCCGATTACTATCACCCTAGAAGAGCAGTTTCAGTCCATTAGACCCCCTATTTGGAGGAATAATACATTTCTCTTTAATAACCCAATCCATGTCTCTGAGCTTTCTGCACAGTTGAATGAATACTTCCAATTTAACATCGGTTCGGTTTCTAATAAATTTGTCTTATGGCAAGCCCATAAAGCGTATATACGAGGCTCTCTAATCAAACTGAACTCTGTTGTGAGGAAGCGCAGAGAACGGGACATTACACAAACCTTAGAATGTATCGCCAGACTGGAGGCAACTAATAAACCGGCCCCAACATATCAGTGCTCCAATGAGCTTAGAGAGGCACGTAATAAGCTTAGTAGCCTACTTCTTCAAAACTATCATAAGTCTCTCTTAAGGCTTCGCTCCAAATACTATTACCAAAGCAATAAAGCTGGCAGACTCCTAGCACAACAACTAAAATCTCAACAATCAAAATCTAAAATTCCACATCTGTTACATCCCGAGAATAAAGCAAAACTGACAGACCCCCGAGAGATTGCTAACCAATTTAAATTGTATTACCAGTCGCTTTACAATTTGAAGGAGACTACTCCTCTTCCCTGTGATTACTCTACTTTGGTGGAAAATTTCCTCACTCAGGCGTCTCTCCCGGCTCTCTCTCAGACACAATTACAGTCCCTCAATGCACAATTCTCGCTCGCTGAAATTAATAAGGTTATCAAATCCCTTAAGATAGGTAAATCCCCAGGTCCTGATGGACTCTCTAATGAATATTTTCGCCACTTCCAGAGTACTCTTGCTCCCTACATGCTTGAAATATTTAAGTTAGTGCAAGACGGTCATCCTTTTCCCCCAGATATGTTGGAAGCACTAATAGTCACTATCCCGAAACCAGGAAAAAACCCAGATGTGCCCCAGAACTTCCGCCCCATCTCGCTGCTTAACTCTGACATAAAAATTTTTGCCAAAATTATTGCCAATAGATTAGCTCCACTCCTCCCCTCTCTGAGCGTCTGACAACACTAGACGGATTGTTGACTTATTTAATTATGCTGAAATACATAGCCTCCCAATGCTTGCGATCACATTAGATGCAGAAAAGGCATTTGACCGCCTGCATTGGGATTACACATTCTCTGCTCTCCGGCAGATGGGTTTCTCAGGGCAGATTCTGCAGACTATCTACAGCTTATATTCTTCTCCATCCGCGAAAGTCTGGGTTAATGGTGTGGTGTCAGATCCGTTCAAAATTACCAATGGAACCAGACAGGGATGCCCCCTGTCCCCCTTATTGTTTATCTTGGCATTGGAACCCCTAGCACAATCCATAAGAAACTCACCTTCAATAGCCGGAATGGAAATAGGAGGCAGATCCCATAAGATCACACTCTATGCGGATGACATCATCATTACGTTAACCAACCCCAGTAACTCGTTGGACGCTGCTCTAGATACTATCTCACAATATGGGTCTCTTTCCTACTATAAAATTAATAGCGCCAAGTCTCAGGCTTTACCTATCAATATTCCGCCAGATGAGGTTGCTTCCCTGAAATCCTCCCAGGACTTAGACTGGCAAACTTCTGAAATCCCATACCTAGGTGTTAAGATAACCTCTCCTTGTTCCTTGCTTTATAATAGAAATTATCTCCCCCTTCTCGATACCATGATAAAAGACCTTAACAGCTTTTCTATGAAGGCTTTATCCTGGGTAGGTAGAGTAGCATCATTTCAAATGATGACCCTCCCCAAATTTATTTACATATTTCGAGCCCTCCCAATCCCAATTCCTATGACATTCTTTAAAAAAGCACAGATGACCTTGGGTAAATACATTTGGGGTCCGACCAAGCCGAGAGTAGCATGGACACTATTATCCAAAAAGAAGCAAGTGGGCGGACTAGGCCTCCCAGACATTAGAGATTATTTTCAAGCAATAGCACTCTCCTTTGCCCGTGAATGGTGGTCCCCGGATGACAATAAGGCCTGGATCCAGATTGAACAACACACTATAAAACGAGCTTCATTGAAGGATTACCTGATCCATCTGTTGTGGAATCCATCAAGGCCAAGTGGAGGCTTACTGACAATGAGACTAGCTAGTAGCCTGTGGTCTTCCATACATAAAATACAGAGTGATAAGGTGGCCACTCTTCTCCCACAAGCTACTATAGGAACAATAGAACTGACCATCCCTGACATCAACTTGACGGTATGGCGAGAGAGGGGAATCACTTCTGTCTCCCAGATTATGTCGAATGGCTGTCTTCTCCCCTTTGATTCCATCCATCGCCTGTTCACGTTGCCGCATACAGAATTCTATAACTTTCTTAGAGTCAGACATTTTATTGCTAAGATTATGCAAAATCCACCCTCCATAAACTCTGATATATGGAGACTGTTCCATTCCCCGTCTCTTTTTAAAAAGCATACTACGCGTTATGTGTATGATGTTTTGGGGGAAAAAACTACTTTTACCAAAACTTTACCCATCAAAAAGTGGGAAACAGAATTGGGGGAAACCTTTCTAGATGAGCATTGGTCTCAAGCTATTAGATTCCTAACCTCCAATTTCAAATGTGTCTCCCATTATGAAGCAGGGCTGAAGACCCTCTTGCATTGGTACTTCACTCCACAGAGACTGAGCAGGATCTACCCTTCATCCTCCCCCTACTGCTGGAGGGAATGCGGAGCTGGAGGCTCATTACTCCATATCTTATGGACATGCCCCATACTCACCTCATACTGGCGCAGTGTTTTTGATCTGATCACGGAGATAACCTCTCAGGTTGTTGACCCCCGTCCTGAACTGGCTCTTTTGTTTTTAGGCATACACAATATCCCCCCTGAGTGCAGGAACCTAGTTGGACACATCCTACTTAGTGCTAAATTGGTTATCACACGTTACTGGAAACAAACAGTTTCACCAACTATAGCAGAGGTTATTCTAGAGATTAACAAGTCCTGTAGGTATGAAAGTCTAGTACCTTCCACGATTCTACCCCTGAAGTCTAGGCTACTCACTTGGAGCCCATGGCTCAATAACTCTAATTACTCAACCTGAATAATAGAAGATCCCTAGGCCTGAATTGAAATTTGAGTGTAGCAACATGAACAAAGTAGAAAGGGCCCTTTGAATCAAGACAAACTGAGATTGGACTACCTCACTTTCCCCTCTTTCCCTCCCTGGACTTCCCTCTCCCCTCTATACCTTTTACATTTTGATATTAAGGTCCAAATGTTGCGGACCCTACTTTTATACTATTATGCAAATTGATGTATCCAAATGTCTCTTCAGCAAGCCTATTGTATAGGCGTATATTGTTATGCTTTCTAATTTTGCGAATTATGGCTCAATTTGCCAACCATTGAAAACACCAATAAAAAAGATTTACTCCAAAAATGCTTTATTATGTAAAACTAAAACAAACAACCAAACAAAGTAGTCATATTTGGTATTGTCACGTCCGTAACAACCTGCTGTATAAAAAAAAGCACATGATCTAACCAGTGCAGCTGTACTGGGGGGCGACAGCCTTTAAGGGAGGCTGCCATGATAGGTTTTGGGGAGCGAGGGGACGCAGGTTAGGTAGGTGAGGGCTGGTGAGGCGAGGAAGGGGTTAAATGGTGTGAGGAAGCGGTTGGGAGGTAGGGGCGGAGCTGAGGGTTTATAAGGGTGGCGCTAAGGGCTATCCGGCGCCATCTTTAGTTGGAACGAGCTGCAGTGTGCGCACGCCGGAGATGGAGGCGATAATTGAAAGATTGCGGGCGGAGGAGCGGGGCCCGGAGTGGCTAGAGGCGCAGGTATCCAGCCTGCTGAGTGGGGAGGCGGCGGGCACAGTTAGCGCCTCGCCGGAGGGCGTACGGCCGCGGCGGGTACGGCCGCCGGCGCGCCTTAGCCCAAGCGACACCCCACGGACTCGGCGCCGGATTGGGAGCCCCTCTAGGGACCCTACGCGCCGGGGAGGACGTAGCAGACCCCCAGCATCGTCCTCCCGGCGTGGGAGGAATCCCGCGGTACGGCGGAGTCCTGTGCAGGGCAGGGGTTCCCCCCCCCCTGCCTTACCCTGCTAGCGACGTTGGATCTGGACCAGGGCCTGCGGGGTCCCCCCCTCCCTGGGGGTGGGGAGGCCCGCGCGACGGGGGAGCGGTGCACGTGCTGGAAGCGAGGCTGGGCGCGTGGTGTCAGGCCACAGGAGGCCCAGGCCTTTGGATGCGGAGTGGGATGACGCGTGCCCAGCGGAGCGCAGGCGTGCAGAGGAGCTGCCTGCCTTATCTTCGACATCTTCCGGCACACCCAGCAGTTTGGAGGCTGGGGTGCGGGGTTCCTGTTCCGCGGTGGTGCCGTGTTATGACGTCTCGTCGCAGAGGATGGAGCATCAGGATTCCGGACCCACGGCTGCGGGGTTCACAGCGCCCGGGCAGCCAGGTAGGACCATGGGGAATTCATTGCAGATGTTGGTGGGGGTTCAGGGGGGTGTAAGGGTTGGTGGAGGCCAGGGAGAATTATTAGGGGGCCTTAGCCAGCTTTTAGGGAGTTTGGCGGGATGGGTGGCTGGTTTGGGAGGGTCAGGGGTGTCTCCGTTACCGGCGTGGGGGGGGCAGGAGGCTTCTCTGGGGCCGGGCGGTGTTGGTGCGGGGATTACGGTGGCGGCGGGTCGGGTGAGTGAGGCGGTTTCGGTGCAGACGCAGGCCGGTGGGGAGGAGGAGAGGCGCAAGGTTGATGATGCGGCGCAAGGGGAGGTATATGTTTGTTTCGAGGGCCCCTTGGGGGCGCATTTGAAGCAGGAGGTGAGAGAGAGGATTTGGAAGGGGGAATATATTGAAATTTTTTCATTATTGCCGCTGGAACGGTTTAACCTGGATAGGGCGCGTCGCGAGGAGGGGAAGAAGGAAGAGGATGAGAAGCGGCGGTATCGTTTGATTCCGCGCACGTTCTCTAATTGGTTGCAGGCGTTTGCGATACTGGCTAACGTGATTGGGGAGAGGGCGCCGGAGTGTTGCTCGGCGCTATTTTGCTACATGGATGCGATTGGGGAAGCGTACCGGGTTTATGGGGGTGTGGGGTGGCTGCGGTACGATGAACAATTTAGGCAGAGGAAAGCGGTCCGCCCGTCTATGCGGTGGGACCATAAGGATATAGGGTTATGGATGCGGGTGACTGCGCCGGGGCGGCAGGGGCAGTCCTTTCGGGGGATGAGGGTTCTGGGCGGGAACGTCAGGTGTGTCAACCACGTGGCAAAGGGGATGTGTTTCCTCTTTAATGAGGGAACCTGTAAGTTCGGTGTCAGTGCAAGTCAAGCACGAGTGCACCAACTGTGGTGGAGGACATGGAGCTTCACGGTGTTTTAGGGGGGGGCGGCAGCAAGGGGGGGAATGGTGGAAAAGGGCAGGACGCCGGTGCGGGTGGAAAAGATGTTGCCGTTTCTAGATAGGTACCCGAATCGGGTTGCGGCGAAGTTGTTGTGGGAAGGTTTTAGTTTTGGTTTTAAGATCCCCTCGGATCCGGGGCCGGCCCCTTTTTTGGGGAGGAATTTGCGCTCGGCGGGGGATCATCCGGGGGTGGTGGCGGAAAAATTGGCAAAGGAAGTGGGGTTGGGGAGGATGGATGGCCCGTTCTCGGAGCCGCCTTTGCCTAATTTTAGGGTTTCACCTTTGGGGGTGGTTCCGAAGAAGGAACCGAACAAGTTTGGTTGATTCATCACCTGTCATACCCAAAGGGGGCGTCGGTCAATGAGGGCATTGACCCCGAATTATGTTCGGTGGACTATACCTCGTTTGATGCGGCTGTGGAGTGGGTTCGGCGGTTGGGTCCGGGGACCTTGTTGGCAAAAACGGATATCGAGGCAGCGTTTCGGCTGCTTCCGGTGCATCCAGATAGCCTGCATTTGTTGGGGTGTTTTTGGGAAGGGGGTTTCTATGTGGACAGGTGTTTGCCGATGGGTTGTTCCCTGTCCTGTGCGTATTTTGAGGCATTTAGTTGTTTTTTGGAGTGGGTGGTGAAGGAGGTAGCAGGGAGCACGTCGGTCATTCATTATTTGGATGATTTTTTGTGTTTAGGTCCGGCGGGTTCTCGGGTTTGTGCGCTATTGCTCGCTACGTTGCAATCAGTGTTTGCGTCTTTTGGGGTTCCGTTGGCGGGGGGTAAAACGGTGGGTCCCACTACCGAGCTTAGTTTTCTGGGGATTGTGTTGGATACGGTGGCCATGGAGTGTAGGCTTCCGGAGGACACGTTGTTGGATTTGCGTGCGGTGGTGGCCGGGGCGAGCCGGTTAGTTAAAATTTGTTTGCGGGATTTGCAGTCATTATTAGGTAAATTGAATTTCGCATGTCGGATTATGCCCATGGGGCGTATATTTTGCAGGGGGTTGGCGGCGGCAACCGCTGGAGTGACGGCTCCGCACCATTTCATCCGTTTGGGGAAGGAGTTGAGGGGGGATTTAGGGGTGTAGGCTCGGTTTTTGGAGGATTTCAATGGGAGGGCGCTGGTTTTGGGGGATGCAGTGGATAGTGTGGATTTTGACCTTTTCTCGGATGCGGCAGGGGGGGTTGTTTCCCATTGTGTTGGCTTTGGAGTTGTGGGGGGACAAGTTTAGGAATAAAAAAGGTGCGTTTTCATTGTGACAACTTGGGGGTAGTGCAGGCAATTAATCAGTTGTCTGCTTCTTCCCCTCAGGTTGTAAGGTTGTTGCAGCATATGGTTCTGAGTTGTTTGTCGTTGAATGTTTGGGCGGTGGCGGTGCATGTGCCGGGTGTTTCTAATGGTGTTGCAGATGCTCTTTCTCGTTCGCAGTGGGATCGTTTTCGGCAGTTGGCGCCGGATGCGGACGTCGTCAGGATGGAGTGCCCGGGGTTGTTGTGGGAGATATTGGAGGTACGGTGAACAGGCTGTTTAGGGCGTCCCTGTCTGCTGGGACGTGGGCGGCGTACGAGGCTGCTTGGGTTGCTTGGGGGGAGTGGTGTGGTATGTTGGGGCTAGGTGTGGATGCTGGTGAGATTCCTTTAGTGTTGTTCCTGGGGTTGAAGAAGGAGGAGGGTTGGTCGGTGGCTAGGGTTAACAAGTGCATGGCGGGCCTGGAGTTTGGGTTTCGGGTGCGGGGGTTGGTGGATTGTACCAAGGCTTTTGTGGTTCGGCAGGTTTTAAAGGCCTGGCGGAGGGGGTGGTGGTCGGAGGATCGGCGTCGGCCGGTGTCTTTTGATTTGTTGCTGAGACTGGGGGTGCAGGTTGAGTTGGTTTGCAGCTCGGGGAGCGAGGTTCGTTTGTTTAAGGCAGCGTATTCGCTGGCCTTTTTTGGGGCGTTTCGGTTGGGGGAATTGGTGAGTGGGAGTGTTCGCTGTGCGGGAGGGTTGCGTGATGATGATGTGGATGTGTTCCCGGATCGGGTGGTGATTCGGCTGAGGGCGTCGAAGACGGATCAGGAGGGGCGGGGTCGTCGTGTTTGTTTGTTTTCGGTTCCGGGCTGTGCTATGTGCCCGGTGGTTTGCTTGCGGGAGTATGGTGCGGGGTTGCGGGGGGCGGGCGCCCCTTTGCTTCGGCATGAGAATGGGGCATTTTTGTCCCGGTATCAGTTTCTGGCTGTGTTGAAGAAGTGTTTGCGGAGCCTGGGGGTGGACCCAGGGTGTTACACGGGTCACTCTTTCAGGATTGGGGCAGCCACGGAGGCTGCGCGGAGGGGTGTGAGTGATGAGGTTATTCGGAGGATTGGGCGGTGGGAGTCTAGTAGGTTCCGCTCCTATGTGCGGCTTGGGGAAGTCTGATGGTTGGTGGTTTAGGGCTTGTTCTCTGATGTTGATTGTTTCTTTTGTATTTTAGGTCATTCGCCGGCGTTGGTGTGGATTATCGGCCATTCCTTTGTTTTCTGGGGGGCGATACGGGCTGACGTGAGGCCTAACGGGTGGCAGTTGGGTATTAGCAGGGATGTTGCGGCCATCCGGTGGATGGGCTATCGAGGTATGTTGTGGGGTGGGGTTTTGAGGGAGGTGCATTGTTTTGTTCAGCTGGATCGCCCCCCGAATGTCCTAGTTGTTCATGCAGGTGGTAACGATTTGGGGGTGAAGCCGGTGAGAGAGCTGATAAGGGACATTAAGTTTGACTTGCTAAGGTTGTGGGCCTTGTTTCCAGGGCTGGTGGTGTGTGTGTGGTCAGATATTGTCCCGAGGAAGAGTTGGCGGGAGGCGCGGTCGGTGGAGCGGGTCAATAGGGCTCGTATTAAGGTGAATAGGGCAGTTGGAAAGTTTGTGGCCCGGAACGGTTCTGTGGTAGTGCGGCATTTTGATTTGGAGTCTGGTGAGGGGGCTTATTGGAGAGCGGACGGGGTTCACCTTAATGCGGTGGGTGTGGATTTATGGGCCCTGGGTCTGCAGGGCGGGATCGAATGGGCATTGGAGGTGTGGAGGGGCGCGCAAGCTTGAGTTAGTTGTTCAAGTTGCGCGTCTGTGGCGGTAGGAGGTCCTGGAAGCTGGGCTAGAACTTGGTGTTTGTGGATGGGAGGGCCTCAATTGGTGGGGCTGGAATCCCAGGTTTTGGTAATCAGGCGGTTTAAAGGGGATACAGCACTCGGGGGTCTCCGAGCTGGTGTGGCGCGGCTGGAGGCAAGTTGTATTTACCCGGGTGTTTTTGGTGCACTTGTTTTAGAGTGTAACTAGGGCTTTCAGGACCTTCTTTGTCGGGTTCATGATGTACATGTTTTTGATGTTATGTTATATTAATAAAAAGGCTGCTGTGGCCATTTAATTCCAATCATCTACCTCAGTGTCTTTATTGGTGGGTTGATGGGGTGGGGGAGGTTGAGGGTTAGGGGTGAGATGGTGTGTGAGGGACCCGAGAGAACTTCCCCAATAACCCTATCAAGTGCAGCTGTACTGGGGGGCGACAGCCTTTAAGGGAGGCTGCCATGATAGGTTTTGGGGAGCGAGGGGACGCAGGTTAGGTAGGTGAGGGCTGGTGAGGCGAGGAAGGGGTTAAATGGTGTGAGGAAGCGGTTGGGAGGTAGGGGCGGAGCTGAGGGTTTATAAGGGTGGCGCTAAGGGATATCCGGCGCCATCTTTAGTTGGAACGAGCTCCCACCCACCCCCCCCCCTTGTTGTATGGCTTGGTGGCGGGAGGTCGAATCTGTTTGTCACAGCAGGTGTGGCGGTAGGAGGTCCTGGAAGCTGGGCTAGGACTTGGTGTTTGTGGATGGGAGGGCCTCAATTGGTGGGGCTGGACTCCCATGTTTTGGTAATCAGGCGGTTTAAAGGGGATACAGCACTCGGGGGTCTCCGAGCTGGTGTGGCGCGGCTAGAGGCAAGTTGTATTTACCCGGGTGTTTTTGGTGCACTTGTTTTAGAGTGTAACTAGGGCTTTCAGGACCTCCTTCGTCGGGTTCATGATGTACATGTTTTTGATGTTACCGTATATACTCGAGTATAAGACGAGTTTTTTGGCACATATTTTTGTGCTCAAAAAGCCTCCTCGTCTTATACTCAAGTCTAGTCTAGCTCCGGTAATACAGGCAGTGCGGGGGGCGGCGCTCACTCACTGACGTCACGCGCCTGCGCCGCCTAGTGGGAGAAGGCGCGTGACGTCAGTGAGTGAGCGCCGCTCCCCGCACTGCCTGTATTACCGGAGCAAAGACAAAGTAAGCATACTGCTGTGAGCGTCGGGGAGGGGGATCTGTGGATGGCACTGTAGGGGGATCTGTGGATGGCACTGTAGGGAGATCTGTGGATGGCACTGTAGGGGGATCTGTGGATGGCACTGTAGGGGGATCTGTGGATGGCACTGTAGGGGGATCTGTGGATGGCACTGTAGGGGGATCTATGGATGGCACTGTAGGGGGATCTGTGGATGACAGTGCCAGCCACAGATCCCCCTACAGTGCCATCCACAGATACCCCCTCCCCTAAACAGTGCCATCATGGCACTGTTTAGGGGAGGGGGGATTTGTGGATAGCACTGTTTAGGGGGGGATCTGTGGATGGCACTGTTTAGGGGGGAGATCTGTGGATGGCTCCCTGTTTTTAATGCAGAGTGTGTGTGTATATAATGCACACACTCTGCATTAAATACAGGGAGTCACCCTCTTGCAGATGTGTGTATATAATGTAGAGTGTGTGCATTATATACACATACACTCTGCATTATAGCTGCATTTCCCACCCTAGTCTTATACTCGAGTCAATAATTTTTCCCATTTTTTTGGGGTAAAATTAGGGGCTCGGCTTATACTTGGGTCGGCTTATACTCGAGTATATACGGTATGTTATATTAATAAAAAGGCTGCTGTGGCCATTTAATTCCAATCATCTGCCTCAGTGTCTTTATTGGTGGGTTGATGGGGTGGGGGAGGTTGAGGGTTAGGGGTGAGATGGTGCATCATCCCCTGAAGACGCTGTGTAACAGCGAAACATGTCGGGATGCAGGGCGTGTGAGAGTTAGCGTTTTTAGGCAGTGATATGCGGAAAAGCTCTAATAACAGTGTCAATAAAGAAAACGCTATAGCAGCAGCGAACCATAGGGCTTAGACCTGAATAGATGCAGTCAGCATAGGAGGCAGTGGCTACTAGGAGTGCATAGGAGATGGAGATAGACTGATATGAAGTGAGAGGAGAAACGTACATAGGAGATAGAGAGTGACTGATATGAAGTGAGAGGAGGAACGTATCAACAAGAAAAATAATAGGTGTCACTACCAGTGTAATAGCATGATACATGTCCCTATACCTAAGGGAATGGTGATAGTCAATAGATCGTGACGCTCCTCTAACATATCATCTCCTTAGTGAGGGCAATAAATAATAGAACAATTTCCCCTCACCCTCCCTCCTCCCCCTGTCCCCCCCTCCCTTCCCCCCCTCCCCTGTTCAAAATAGTTGCCACACATGAATAGGAAGGAAAAAAGAGCCATATATTAAGAAGGTTGCAGTAAATGCTATGTACCACTATAAGAATATATATCACCAAGAGCAAAGAATCTAGAGCCATTCCGCATCACTGATAGTTTTAAACACGTCTGTAACATAGGAATAATATAAATATTTGAATAAAAGGACTGTATTTATTAAAATTATGAAATAAAAGTGAAGTTTTAAAAGAAAAAACAGTACTGGATCCAAAAACGTAAACAGGTCCTTAGGGACCACTAGTTAGCAAATGTAAAGTCTAAAAGTACTGTGAGGTCAAAAGCTATAAAAATTTGCAAATGGTGTGTGAGGGACCCGAGAGAACTTCCCCAATAACCCTATCATGTCAGATGAACATTGTAAATAAAAATAATAAAAAAACGCTGCCAAAACAACTATTTTTTGTTACCCTGCCTCACAAAAAGTGTAATATAGAGCAACCAAAAATCATATGTACAGTCACAGAAAAGAATGCACTATAATAATAGATGCAATCATAACATATGGACTAATGTCTCACTCTATTGATAAAATATGAGACACTTGGCCAATACATTTTGATCAAAACACATCTAAGCCCACCTACCAAGCGACAGGGTCGTCTCAGTTCAGGCGGGTCCTACGCTCTATTGATTTTATCAATGGAGTGAGGGCTTAGACTGTATAAATGTAGCCATATACATCTGCAACATAAAAATCCCAAATTTACAAAACAATTGGAAAATTACACAACTTTCTAAATTTCTATTTCTCTGCTTTTAAAACAGATAGTGATACCTCTTATAATAGTTATTACTTTACATTTCCCATATGTCTATTTTATGTTTGGATCATTTTATTTTTTGGGGACGTTAGAAGGCTTCGAAGCTTAGAAGCAAATCTTGAAATTTTTCAGAAAATAATAAAATAATAAAAATGACCATTATCATGAAGTACGAGAAAACAATCTCAGAATGGCTTGGAAAAGTAAAAGTCTTCCAAAGTTATTACCACATAAAGTGACAAATATTACATTTCCTGGTCCTTAAGGTGAAAAATGGCAGTGTCCTGAAGGGGTTAATGCAAGACATTTAGTGTGTACATCTCAAATTTGCAGTCATGTACAAACAGATATATTAATTTTGGTGCTTCTGCAATGGTGAGATGAGCAAATTTTTTAAAAATTCGATTCGCTGGTTCGCCTAATTATTTTGGAAAGATTCAGTTCGATCCGAATAAATTTGCGGCAAATTACTTTAAAAAACAAGTATTTCCTGTCTGCAGAGAGCCTTTATAGTGGTGTAGAACACTTTGCCTTGCAGTAACACGTATAAGGAGTCTGCTTTGGTAGTGAATTAATACTGTGAGTCTGGGGGGGCGGAGCTAGCCGCACAGGAGATGGATAGCTGACCGGAGAGCTCCTGATCGCAGCTCTAACAAAAACCACTTTTTTGGTTCCTTACTCGATAGAGGCACACAGCGACCGAGACTCAACCCCCATCACCAGAGCCTTCCTGAAGGAATCCCTGGCCGTCGCGTTTGAGCCGGTAATGAAAGAGCTGTTTGCCATAAAAACAGATATTAAACAAAAGGGGCACTGAGTGGCAGCCCTAGAAGATGCACAAGCTGTGGTGATTAAACAGTGGCGACATGCAGACTCACATGGAGGAGGTACGCAAACAGATGAATGCGGCCTTCCTACACCTGGAGGACCAAGAAAATAGAAGCTGGAGGAAGAACATACGTATCAGAGGGGTCCCAGAAACCATCCAGACGGAGACCATACTTACTACGGTCAGGCAGATTTTTGCGTCCAGGGCCCTGAGACCCAAGCCCGACCCAGAAGCCCAGCCGCGAGACATCATTTGTGGATTCCTCAATTATCTAGATACGGTGGCCATACTTGCAGCAGCCAGAGATAAAGGTGATATCTGTCTTGAAAATAGCAAGATTCAATTGTTTCAAGACTTAGTGGCGAGCACCTTAGTGAAGTGAAGGATTTTAAAGCCACTAACAGACCTTCTAAGGGCTAAAAAAACTACCCATTTCGCCGGCTTTATCCTTTTGGTCTGAGCACCACCATTAGCAGCAAGCAAATTTCAGTGCGCCACCCTGATGACCTTTCAAAGGTGTGGGTCCTTTTACAAACCAACCCGCTGGACTTACCATCTTGGCTGCCTTTCTCTGGAGGCCTCAAACTGCCAACTTTGCCATCTCAGGAGGACTGGCAGGTGGTCAAGAGATTCAAGTCAAGCCAAGAAGCATTAAGTAGAACTAAAGGACACCTGAAGATGGAAGCCCAGGCCACACCACTTCTTCCTAAGGCACCCTTAAACCTAGAGGTCTGGTAACACATTATTACTAAGGAACCTACTTAATATTACTCTCATATATGTATACCTGTTCTACCAGGACTCTTGTAACAACTCCATTACCCACTTTAATCTCTATATATAGTTTCCTTTCCCTGTACGTCTATTAGTTGGCAAACATTCTTTGCCCCTACATAGTGTTATAACACATATCAGAGCTTTAAATGGAGAGTCGCTTGTTTTGATTGGAATTTCAATAGGTTATTTCCCTATCCTCCACTCAGATGTCATCTGTGTTATGAATTATTAGTTGACTTTTTCAACCTCAGCTTTTATTATCACTTTTCACTTTTTCTCACTTTACCGATTCTGCCCTGATATCCTCTCTACCCGGAACCCATTACACAGTTCCAGCTGTGACGGGAGAACTGTAGTGTAATTTTAGATGAGACCATTACTTACCTGTCATGGCTGGACTATTTCCAGCACATGAGCGTTGTGTGAGTTCACATAGGCTTTGTGTACCTCACAGTTTTCTCCTGCCTCACCACTGTTTATTACGACTTAAGTTTCTCAACTATAGTTTTGAATATGATCCTATGTTGATAACAAAAGTTTGGTGGCTCACTCACTGTCCACTAATAGAAAAGGTGCACAGCCTCACAGCACTCCCTGTTGCTGGTATGGTAAAAGAATTTAAATAGGGTTGGGCGTCACTCAATATAAGGCAATCAAATAGACAGAATAGGATAAAATGATGTCTGAAAATTATTTATATCACACTATAAAATATTACAACATGTTGCATAAAACAATACAGTAAAAGTGAAAACAATACATACTAAAATATAATGTTACTAAAACTAGTCTCTGAGGCCCTGGTGAGCCTAACTATTATCAATTGTCCTCAGCAGTTTGAGTTCAGAGGCATATGTAGTGATCATCAGAAATTTGCATAGTGACTATACGTCACAGAAAGGTAAAGAGTCGATATTAATTATAATTATAATGTAATGTTCGCAAGGTACTTTACCGCTCCTATGGACCGCTTGTACTCCGAAGAATTTGCAGTGTAGCGCTCTATTGTGAGTTGCAAGGACCTGTGAATCAGGTCTATCTGTAGAGATCCCCCGTGTTCCTGGATATTCGTTTGCAGCAAACTTGCCGCTTTGGCCTTCCAGGACCTACTTGTGGCGTCCCACATGGTTTGCTGGATGGTCAGGTGATCTACCAATTCCAGGTGGGGTTTTCAAATAAGTTTTGCGTCCAGTTGTAGATATAAGTCTCTTCCTTTTGCCGTCCCTCACTGTCTGTTTGCCATACGTGTTTCGGGGTATAAGCGCCCCTTCCTCAGTGGTACAGACAGTGATGACCAAATGTCCTTTTTATATTATCGTTAATTGGTAGATTGCATGCTGGGACAGTGAGGGACTCAGAAGACCTAGATATGGATTTCTGATTAGCAACAGTCCAAATGTGTATTTGTAGAAAGACGCATATGCGATTTCCATACTTTCAATGTATTCTCCTCATATATTGTATGAGTCACAGTAAAACGCACATGCGATTTTTTCTTTCTTTATGTTTTCGATCCATCTTTCTAAACATCGACATTTTCAGAACTTTTTATCATCTATTATGTAGAGACTAATATATATCTATTGCCATCAAATAAATATTCATCAAATAAATAATCATGTATCTTCCTAAATGATATGTTGAGCCATAAACTAATTTAGATTTATTAATTTTAAAAAAACGCATCACTATAATATCCGAAAAAAACTGAAAAACGCACCTGCGGTTTCAGTGCGTTTTCATTGCGTTTTTGCTTAAAATGTTAAAATAATGTTAAAATAATAATAATAATAATAATGGTAGACTGCAGGTATTATTCTAAAATGGGGTTTGTATATTCGTCCCCATATATTGTCTTTATATTAATCCTCAACTACTGTTTTTGTGTACTGTTGTATCTGCGATGGACTATGGGTATATTTCCGCTCCATCTTTTTAGCATCGACATTTTCATCAAACCTTATGCTATACAGAGGCTGATCTATATATTGCCATTAAATAAAAGCAAATTAAGTTTATTAAATAGTAAAATTGCATCATTATAATGTCAAAAACAAACAACAAAAAAAAAAACGCACCTACGATTTGGTGTGTTTTCGGTACGTATTGCTAAAAAATTTCAAAAGTGGAAATAAGGGTTAAAGATAATTACAGTAGTGGACCACAGGTGTTATTCTAGAGTAGGGCTTGTATATTCATCCCCATGTATTATATTCGTCCCCATGTGCTGTTTTTCTATCCTATTGTATCTACGATGGAATGCGGGTATAGTGTATGTGGGGGCGCGGGCCTACCAGGAAGGGGAGATCTGGGTGCTGATTACAACAGCCTGACACAGATGTCCCATTCGTGATAGACCAACGCCCCTTTATAGAAACCCAAAGAGTTCCATATCTGCATTCAGACCCCTTGGAATAAGGGAGTCGAATTCAAAGATCCTCTTTGATTCGTTTCTAGACATTCGGAGAATATGATTCCCTCCTCTCCATGGGTATTCAACTTTCTCTAGTGCCATATATATAAGGCTGGATGGGTCACTTTTATGGTAATCCCTATATTGTTTAGATAGGGAGTGCAATTCGTATCCCTTTTTTATATTATTAACGTGTTCCGATATCCTCTCAAAGTGACCCCTGCTGCCATGGCCCCTTACTCTGCTGCGACGTCTGCCTGCGCCAGAAGAATTTAGGCCTCTGCCACTCCCCTGTGCAGGGCCTGGCACATCTCTGCCTGACATGCTGTTAGATCAAATAAATAAAAAGGAAATTAAAACACCCCACAAAAGAAATAACTACCACGCTGAGCGGCAAATGTATTTTTTCTTTTTCTGCTAAAACACCCCACAACAGCCTTTACTACAGATAAGTGCACCGCACAAGGGCAAATTAGACGTAGAAATATTTCCTTGTAATAACCCCTGTTAAAGCCTGTATCAAACAGCACTTGCACCCTAATAAGAACGGTTTGCTGGAATTACAGATCTGTATAATGGCAATTTGGGTGCCCAGTCAATGCTGCAAGGCCTAATAGGAATGTTCCTATTACCCAGGCTGTCGCCTCCCCGAATGAACCATGTTCAACAGAAATGCAGTGGAATTATTCCTCCCTATCCTTTCCCTACACCTTGAATAATCTTTCCCTGCACTTGTAAATCATATTTTTTTGAGTAAAATTAAAAAAAATTTATCACTGTCCCTAGCGCCTGCAGACAAGTTTCTCCTTGCACTAAGTACGCTGGTGAATGGCAGAATCTAAGATGGCTGCCATTTTGATAGGGATGTGACATCACA
Source organism: Bufo bufo (assembly GCF_905171765.1). Lineage (NCBI taxonomy): Eukaryota > Metazoa > Chordata > Amphibia > Anura > Bufonidae > Bufo > Bufo bufo. The sequence continues at coordinate 238,990,133 of NC_053392.1, forward strand.
GGGCTGGCTGGCTAACTGGCTGCTGATTGGTAGAGATGTCCCGAACTATTTCCCGGCGAACATAGCTTGTTCGCGTTCGCCGCGGCGGGCGAACATATGCGATGTTCGGTCCACCCCTATATGTCATCATTGAGCAAACTTTGACCCTGTACCTCACAGTCAGCAGACACATTCCAGCCAATCAGCAGCATACCCTCCCTCCCAGACCCTCCCACCTCTAATCAAAAAGCAAGGACAGCATCCATCTTAGATTAATTCGGAAGCTGCAGTGTTAGTGAGAGCAGGGAGAGTGCTGCTGCTGCTGATTTAATAGGGATATCGTTAGCTAGGCCAGTGTTCTGTGTCCACTCCAGTCCTCAAAGACTCATCTGCTGTAAGGACAGCGTCCTGACAGCACCCCAAAAAGCCCTTTTTAGGGCTAGTACATCAGTCTGCTTTTTTTTTTTTCTCTGTAATATAATTGCAGTTTCCTGCCAGTGTGTGTCAGGCCCACAGAGTGTACTGTGCCCACTGCCAGTGCCCACCACTCATATCTGGTGGCACAGTAGCTTGCAGTTAAAACAGTTACACAATTTTTTCTCTGTAATATAATTGCAGTTGCCTGCCAGTGTGTGTCAGGCCCACAGAGTGTACTGTGCCCACTGCCAGTGCCCACCACTCATATCTGGTGGCACAGTAGCTTGCAGTTAAAACAGTAAAACAAATTTTTCACTGTAATATAATTGCAGTTGCCTGCCAGTGTGTGTCAGGCCCACAGAGTGTACTGTGCCCACTGCCAGTGCCCACCACTCATATCTGGTGGCACAGTTGCTTGCAGTTAAAACAGTAAAACAATATTTTCTCTGTAATATAATTGCAGTTGCCTGCCAGTGTGTGTCAGGCCCACAGAGTGTACTGTGCCCACTGCCAGTGCCCACCACTCATATCTGGTGGCACAGTAGCTTGCAATTAAAACAGTAAAAAAAAAAATTCAGTATTATAATAGCAGTTGCCTGCCAGTGTGTGTCAGGCCCACAGAGTGTACTGTGCCCACCACTCATATCTGGTGGCACAGTAGCTTGCATTTAAAACAGTAAAACAATTTTTTCTCTGTAATATAATAGCAGTTGCCTGCCAGTGTGTGTCAGGCCCACAGAGTGTACTGTGCCCACTGCCAGTGCCCACCACTCATATCTGGTGGCACAGTAGCTTGCATTTAAACCAGTAAAACAATTTTTTCTCTGTAATATAATTGCAGTTGCCTGCCAGTGTGTGTCACGCCCACAGACTGTACTGTGCACACTCCCCACCACTCATATAGGGTGGCACAGTACCTTGCACGCATAGTACCACTAATCTAAAAAAAAATGACAGGCAGAGGCAGGCCACCCCGCAGGGGCCGTCGTGGTGCTGTGATTTCCTTTGGCCCTAGAATAATGCCCAGTGTTCAGAGGCCACGTACCCTGAACTCGAAAATTTCTGAGGACATAGTTGACTGGCTTACACAGGACACCCAATCTTCTACAGCTTCCGCTCGGAACCTTGATGCACCATCCTCCTCCAGCTCAGCTTCGGGCACCTCTCAAGTTACCACTCGCCTGCCCGCCACCACCACCAACACTAGCACCACAGCCGCTTCACTTGATTTGTCAGAGGAGTTATTTACACATCAGTTGGAAGAAATGAGTGATGCGCAACCATTATTGCCAGAGGATGTAGATAACAGGGATATGTCTGAGTCAGGCAGCATTACACACATGGACGTACGGTGTGATGATGATGATGTTGTACCCGCTGCTGCTTCCTTTGCTGAGTTGTCAGATACAAGTGAAGCGGTTGATGATGACAATGTGTCCGTGGATGTCACGTGGGTGCCCGCTCGAAGAGAAGAAGAACAGGGGGAAAGTTCAGATGGGGAGACAGAGAGGAGGAGGAGACGAGTTGGAAGCAGGGGGAGGTCGTCGCAAGGAGCTAGTGGCACAGTCAGACAGCATGTATCGGCACCTGGGGTCAGCCAGACAGCACGCCAATCAATGCATGCTGTTGCCACCACCAGAATGCCGTCATTGCAAAGGTCAGCAGTGTGTCATTTTTTTTGTGTGTCTGCCTCTGATAACAGCGATGCCATTTGCAACCTGTGCCAAAAGAAACTGAGTCGTGGGAAGTCCAACACCCACCTAGGTACAACTGCTTTGCGAAGGCACATGATCTCACATCACAAACGCCTATGGGATCAACACATGAGTACAAGCAGCACACAAACTCAAAGCCACCATCCTCCTCCTGGTCCAGCATCTTCAGTCACGTCAACCACTGCTGTCCTCCTTGCCCCCTCTCAACCACCGGCCCTTCCGCCTCTCACCTTCAGCAGTTCCTGCTCATCTGCCCACAGTCAGGTGTCTGTCAAGTAAATGTTTGAGCGTAAGAAGCCAATGTCACAGAGTCACCCCCTTGCCCGGCGTCTGACAGCTGGCTTGTCGGAACTCTTAGCCCGCCAGCTTTTACCATACAAGCTGGTGGAGTCTAAGGCCTTAAAAAAATTTGTAGCTATTGGGACACCGCAGTGGAAGGTACCCGGCCGAATTTTTATTCCACAAAAGGCAATCCCCATCCTGTAATCTATTGTGGAAAAGGAAGTTATGGCATCTCTGACACACAATGTTGGGGCAAGGGTCCATCTGACCACTGATACCTGTTCTGCAAAGCATGGTCAGGGCAGGTATATCACGTACACTGCGCATTGGGTAAACCTGCTGACGGCTGACAAGCATGGAATGCGTGGCTCTGCAGCGGAGTTGGTGACACCGCCACGACTTGCAGGCAGGCCTGCTGCCACCTCCTCTACTCCTCCTACTCCATCCTCTTCGCTAACCTCCTCGGCTGAGTCCTCTTCTGCTGCTGCGTCTTGCTCCACATCAACTGCACCCCCCCAGCTCCCCAGGGGCAATTCCACATTCCGGATACGACAGTGGGGTTGACTTGCCTGAAAGCAGAGCCACACCGGACCAGCACTCCTGTCCGCCCTGAACAGACAGGTGGATCAGTGGCTGACCCCGCACCAACTGGAGATCGGCAAAGTGGTTTGTGACAACGGAAGCAATCTGTTGGCGGCATTGAATTTGGGCAAGTTGACACATGTGCCGTGCTTGGCACATGTGTTGAATCTGATCGTACAACGCTTTGTGTATAAGTACCCAGACGCACAGGACGTCCTCAAGCAGGCCAGGAAGGTGTGTGGCCATTTCTGGCGTTCCTACACGGCCATGGTGCACTTTTCAGATAGTCAGCGGCGAAACAACATGCCAGTGAGGTGCTTGATTTGCGACAGCCCGACACGTTGGAATTCAACACTCCTAATGTTCGACCGCCTGCTCCAACAAGAAAAAGCCGTCAACGAGTATTTGTATGACCGGGGTGCTAGGACAGCCTCTGCGGAGCTGGGTATTTTCTTGCAATGTTACTGGACACTAATGCGCAATGCCTGTAGGCTCATGCGTCCTTTTGAGGAGGTGACAAACCTAGTCACTCGCACCGAAGGCACCATCAGCGACCTCATCATATTTGTTTTCTTCCTGGAGCGTGCCCTGCGAAGAGTGCTGGATCAGGCCGTAGATGAGAGTGAAGAGGAAGAGGAAGAGTTGTGGTCACCATCACCACCAGAAACAGCCTTATCATCATCGCTTGCTGGACCTGCGGCAATGCTGGAAGTGGAGTCTGAGGAAGAGGAGTCAGAGGAGGAATGTGGCTTTGAGGAGGAGGAAGACCAACCACAGCAGGCATCCCAGGGTGCTCGTTGTCACTTATCTGGGACCTGTGGTGTTGTATGTGGCTGGGGGAAAGAACAGACCTTCAATGAGATCAGTGAGGACGAGGAACGGGACATGAGTAGCTCGGCATCCAACCTTGTGCAAATGGGGTCTTTTATGCTATCATGCCTGTTGAGGGACCCTCGTATAAAAAGGCTGAAGGAGAACGACCTGTACTGGGTGGCCACGCTACTAGATCCCCGGTATAAGCAGAAAGTGTCTGAAATGTTACCGAATCTCCGGAAGTCGGAAAGGATGCAGCAGTTCCAAAACAAGTTAAAAAGTATGCTTTACACAGCGTATAAGGGTGATGTCACAGCACAACGGGATTCTAACAGGGGAAGAGGTGAAAGTAATCCTCCTCCCACCACGACCACGCCGGCAAGGACAGAACGCTTTACAGACGTGTTGTTGATGGAGGACATGCAGAGCTTTTTAAGTCCACGCATCGCCACAGCCCTTCGGGGTCCACCCTCAGAGAACGACTCGACCAACAGGTAGCAGACTACCTCGCCTTAACTGCAGATATCGACACTCTGAGGAGCGATGAACCCCTTGACTACTGGGTGTGCAGGCTTGACCTGTTGCCTAAGCTATCCCAATTTGCGATAGAACTTCTGGCCTGCCCTGCTTCAAGTGTCATGTCAGAAAGGACCTTCAGCGCAGCAGGAGGTTTTGTCACTGATAAGAGAAGTCGCCTAGGTCAAAAAAGTCTAGATTACCTCACCTTTATTAAGATGAATGAGGCATGGATCCCAAAGAGACTGACAGTGGGGGATGCATTTGACTAAAAAAGGCCTGATGAGCTGCCTTAGGCTAAAAATGGTCCCCATGCTGCTGTATTTAATCTCTGCTTGCCGGATGACTTGCGTGACTTCTCTGCCACCAACTAGGGTTCAAGCCGCAATATTTTAGTACACTTTCTGCCTGGAAAACAGCTGCAACAATACCTAATTTTTCAGGCATGTGTACATGGCTAATTTTTCTGGCCTCTGGTGCTGCACTGTGGCTGCAAAAACAAAACAAAAAAAAAGGCACATACGTGTGTCAATTCCCCTTCGTGATCGTTACCTTGTTGTGGTGAAGGGGCTTGCATATCACAATGAAGCGATCACCTCTATGAGTGTATTGGCAATGTTGGCACACCCCAGATGATAAGGTTGTTGCTTCATTGTGAACAGACCAAAAGCGATCGGCTGGATCATTTTTCATAGAAAAAACATTAATTTTCTTTGTGATCATCTAAGGTAATCATTAAAGCCTACTAGGCCAACAATGGGCCCACACTGCAGAATCATTGTTTTCTGGGTCACTTAACTGTCACTGAACTACCTCAGCACGACCATAGGCTTTGAAAAACCGCCATTGCCTGCAATCTCCCGAACGTGCGCACGAGCACAGTCATCACTACACCAAGATTGACGCATAGAGGAATAAAATTTATGTCATGAGTGTGTCAACTATTGACAACTCTTTGCGGTTGTTTGCGGTGCGGTACCGTTAAATGGGGAGTTTGGTCTGTGAGAGTTTGGTCTGTCACTGTGAAGCGGGCGTAACCCTTACACTACCTGATCGATACAACATCAAACCTGATCGTATACACACACTGGATGTTTTAAAGCACGTTATTCCAAACAATTTAGGAATGTTAGGTGATTTATGCCCTTTATGGATTAAAACCCGACTCTATGTCAGCTACGTTATTTTCCATGGGAGTTTTGCCATGGATCCCCCTCCGGCATGCCAAAGTCCAGGTGTTAGTCCGCTTGAAACAACTTTTCCATCACTATTCTGGCCAGAAAGAGTACCTGTGGATTTTAAAATACGCCTGCCGATTGAAGTCTATGGCGGTTTGCCCGGTTCGCCCGTTCGCGAACATTTACGTAAATTCGCGTTTGCGAACGGAAATTTTTTTGAAAAACGAAAAAAAAAATGAACCCCTGCTGTGCCTGGGTGACATGGGCCTAAATCTCTCAAAATCCTCTGTTCTATTGCTGGGTGATAAGAACCCTCTTTTGCCGTGAATGAACCCCTGCTGTGCCTGGGTGACAGGGGCCTAAATCTCTCAAAATCCTCTGTTCTATTGCTGGGTGACAAGATCCCCCTTTTGCTGTGAATGAACCCCTGCTGTGCCTGAGTGACAGGGGCCTAAATCTCTCAAAATCCTCTGTTCTATTGCTGGGTGACAAGAACCCACTTTTGCCGTGAATAAACCCCTGCTGTGCCTGGGTGACAGGGGCCTAAATCTCTCAAAATCCTCTGTTCTATTAATGGGTCACATGAACCCCCTTTTGCCGTGAATGAACCCCTGCTGTGCCTGGGTGACAGGGGCCTAAATCTCTCAAAATCCTCTGTTCTATTGCTGGGTAACATGAACCCCCTTTTGCCGTGAATGAACCCCTGCTGTGCCTGGGTGACAGGGGCCAAAATCTCTCAAAATCCTCTGTTCTATTGCTGGGTGACATGAAGCCCCTTTTGCCTTGAATGAACCCCTGCTGTGCCTGGGTGACAGGGGCCTAAATCTCTCAAAATCCTCTGTTCTATTGCTGAGTGACAAGAACCCCCTTTTGCCGTGAATGAACCCCTGCTGTGCCTGCGTGACAGGGGCCTAAATCTCTCAAAATCCTCTGTTCTATTGCTGGGTGACAAGATCCCCCTTTTGCCATGAATGAACCCCTGCTGTGCCTGGGTGACAGGGGCCTAAATCTCTCAAAATCCTCTATTCTATTGCTGGGTGACATGAACCCCCTTTTGCCGTGAATGAACCCCTGCTGTGCCTGGGTGACAGGGGCCTAAATCTCTCAAAATCCTCTGTTCTATTGCTGGGTGACATGAACCCCCTTTTGCCGTGAATGAACCCCTGCTGTGCCTGGGTGACAGGGGCCTAAATCTCTCAAAATCCTCTGTTCTATTGCTGGGTGACATGAACCCCCTTTGCCGTTAATGAACCCCTGCTGTGCCTGGGTGACAGGGGCCTAAATCTCTCAAAATCCTCTGTTCTATTGCTGGGTGACAAGAACCCCCTTTTGCCGTGAATGAACCCCTGCTGTGCCTGGGTGTCAGGGGCCTAAATCTCTCAAAATCCTCTGTTCTATTGCTGGGTGACATGAACCCCCTTTTGCCATGAATGAACCCCTGCTGTGCCTGGGTGACAGGGGCCTAAATCTCTCAAAATCCTCTGTTCTATTGATGGGTGACATGAACCCCTTTTGCCGTGAATGAACCCCTGCTGTGCCTGGGTGACAGGGGCCTAAATCTCTCAAAATCCTGTGTTCTATTGCTGGGTGACAAGATCCCCCTTTTGCCATGAATGAACCCCTGCTGTGCCTGGGTGTCAGGGGCCTAAATCTCTCAAAATCCTCTGTTCTATTGCTGGGTGACATGAACCCCTTTTGCCGTGAATGAACCCCTGCTGTGCCTGGGTGACAGGGGCCTAAATCTCTCAAAATCCTCTGTTCTATTGCTGGGTGACAAGATCCCCCTTTTGCCGTGAATGAACCCCTGCTGTGCCTGGGTGACAGGGGCCTAAATCTCTTAAAATCCTCTGTTCTATTGCTGGGTGACAAGATCCCCCTTTTGCCGTGAATGAACCCCTGCTGTGCCTGGGTGACAAGGGCCTAAATCTCTCAAAATCCTCTGTTCTAATGCTGGGTGACATGAACCCCCTTTTGCCGTGAATGAACCCCTGCTGTGCCTGGGTGACAGGGGCCTAAATCTCTCAAAATCCTCTGTTCTATTGCTGGGTGACATGAACCCCCTTTTGCCGTGAATGAACCCCTGCTGTGCCTGGGTGACATCCTCTGTTCTATTGCTGGGTGCATTGCTGACAGGGAACTAAATTTAGTGAAAACTTCTGTTACTGATCGGAAGATGCGCGACTACAAGCGCACGCTGATGATAGCATTCCCACCTGACAGCGAGGGCACAGTGGAAGCACAAGGCGAAGGCAGAGGAGGAGGAAGAGGTCGCCAACGCAGCTGGGGCACCACCAGCACCTGAGAAGGCAGGGTTAGCATGGCCAAAATGTGGAAAAGCTTTGTCAACCTTGGAGGTGCTGACCTGCCCTGCAGCCAGTGTATAGTGTGAACGTGTGTTTAGCACGGCAGAGAGCATTATCACAGGCCGCAGCCAAGCATACGTTTATTAAAATGAACCAGGCATGGATCCCACAGGACTTGTCCGTACCTTGTGCAGAATAGACATTTATACCAGCCTCAACCATCCATTCTTGTACTCAAGTGCCCTAATTCTTTGTTTTATTTTGTTATATGTCCCAATATTTTGGGGGATACCCCAATTTAAAAATAAAAAATAACACAAATCAGTGTTGGTCACCTATTCCTCCTTCACCGCCGCTTCCACCTACACCGCCACGTCAACCTACACCACCACATCCACCCATCCACCGCCTCCTCAACCTCCTACTCCTAGATCCAGATTGTTATTTTTAATTAATTTTTCTGTATTTTATGTTATTTTAAGTTCATTTCCCTATCCACATTTGTTTGCAGAACAGTTGCCATGCTCTTAAGTACATTGTGATGCCTTTTTCAGCCCTCTAGCCCTTTCCAGGACTATTTTAGAGCCATTTTAGTGCGCAAAAGTTCGGGTCCCCATTGACTTCAATGGGGTTCAGGTTCGGGGTCAAGTTCGGGTCAAGTTCGGGTCCCGAACCCGAACTTTTTTTTTCAAGTTCGGCCGAACTCGTCAAACCCGAACATCCAGGTGTCCGCTCAACTCTAGTCCCACATTTGCGCCTCAATAGCCTTTCCCACATTTCTGCTCGATCCCAAATTTTTTTAATGAATTTATCTCCCTTAAATTTTGTCTCTTTTTCTCACACTCCCTCTCCGGCGTGGAACCCTGATTCGTCGATAACCGTGATCAACATGGTAGGCTCAGAAAAGAACATCAAAAGTTGATAGAGAAGATATCCAAATGGATGGTGGATGTCACTAGGGCACCTCTACATAGGTGACAGGAGCATAAATTTAAAAAAATCGTCAATTACATTGTCAGGTGACATTTTTATAATTTTGCCGGATAGAAACCCCTGCTCTGCATAGTTGACAGGGAATAAAATGTAAGAAATTCTTCATTAATTGATGCCTGACACATCCTTTCATTTAATGCTTAAACTTTAAAAAGTTGTCCCACTTTTATGCTTTAATACTTTGTCCTATATTTCCGCTCTATAATTTTAAATTTGAAAAAATGAATCCTCCCTTGGATGTGGTCTCTCTTTCTCACGCTCCCTCTCCGGCCTGGAACTCTGATTCCCCGCCACCCATGATCACCATGGTAGGCGCATAAAAAAACATCGAAAGTTGATAGAGAAGATATCAAATTGGACCGTGAACATCACGGGGACGTGCAACATGGTGGGGCAGTAAGTATGCACACGCCTACACAAACTGACTGACAGGGGTCAGCCCCTGCAACTTCTGGGTCTCCAAATTGGGCACATGGCCTGAGCTTGCCCTTTACGCCTCGGAGGTGCTGGCCTGCCCTGCAGCCAGTGTATTGTCTGAACGTGTGTTTAGCACGACTGGAGGGTTATATTTCCCAATGTTTTGGGGTGTACCCTAATTTAAAAAAATAAAAATTAATTTTAAACCAAAAATCAGTGTAGGCTACCTCCTCCTCCTCCACTGCCACTTCCACCTACACCGCCACATCCACTACCTCAATAAACACCAAAGTGAGTATGCGTACTAGGCCTATATACCAAGTATCAACACCAAAAGGAGAGAGCAGGCGCAGCACGACTAACAATATATATAAACTTTATTATGGTTCCCGAAAAGGGGAAAATCCAATAAAATACAATAACAGACAATACAATACAATGACACACAGGGTGGAAGGATCACAAATGGACAAAATACAGCATTAAAAGAACATTGGACAAGGCCAAAAAGGTATTAGATAATAAATAAATACCCCAGTGGGGGACATGTATAGATGACCTCGCCAACCATGAACAAGATATTGGAGCCAGAGTCAGTACATACATTTAAAGTGCAAAGTGCATGAAATACAATGTACATGGACAATAAATTGCAGTATAATGAATAAGTAATGCCATCAATAGATACCAGAATAGTGATCCAATGAGCCCCAACGCATGTTTTGCGTAAGCTTCCTCGGGGGAGGGGGGGGGGTGTATGTGCCACTACCTCCTCAACCTCCTACTCCATATGGACCTCGTCATCCTAGATCAAGATTATTATTTGTTATTTTTACGTATTTTATGTTATTTAAAGTCATTTCCCTATCCACATTTGTTTGCAGAGCACTTGCCATGCTCTTAACCACATTTTGATGACATTTGCAGCCCTCTATCCCTTTCCATGACATTTTTACAGCTATTTTAGTGCTCAAAAGGTCGGGTCCCCATTGACTTCAATGGGGTTCGGGGTCAAGTTCGGGTAGAGTTCGTGTACCGAACTCGAACTTTTTTTCTGAAGTTCGGCCGAACCCGTCGATCCCGAACATCCAGGTGTCCGCTCAACTCTAGTCTCCATCCCCTGTTATCTTGGTCTTCGACCAGGTTATACAGATGATTTATGTGGGCTTGTGCATATTCAAAGCTGTGGGATGCAGCGGTGTTAAAAGTCATTGACTCTTTATGACTAGCCTCAAGCACCTCCAGGGGGCTGGATCTCACAGACTCTTCACCGGAAGGCAGCGCCGATGCCTAAGGAAGGCATTGCACTGCCTTCCATGCCATCGGGTCCCCATTACAACAGCACGGGGACCCGTTGGCACCGCCGCCCGCCCGCTGGAACGACCCGGAAACGCCGGAAACCGCAAGACCCCCCCGCGCATTGTTCCAGGGTGCCTGCTGTACCTTAAGTACTGGGACATCATGACTTACCGGTACATCATGTGTCCCCAAGAGGTTAATATGGGCTCAGCGACAGCTGCCAGAAAGTAGGACATAGCTCCCTCGTACCTGGACAGCCACTGAAATCAGGGCTGTCCTGCCAGATCCGGGATGGTTCGGAGGTATGCATTGTAGAATTTTATAATGCCTACCAACAATATAGGGTGCACAGATTAGAATATAACAGGGAACTAATGGGTCAAGCACTACTTTTCATCTCCCAGGGACAAAATCATAATGCAAAGAGCTAAATTGGTTTTACTTGATAATTTATTGATAAAATCTGGCTTATTTGCATAAAAGCCAAGTCATATAATTGGACACAGGGATGATGCGCCTTTACAGCATATTATTTAAGTGCAATTTGTTGGAAAATGTGACATTAGTAACCCAAATGTATAGGAAAATGCACTTTCTATCTAGTGATTAATCTAAACTGCTCACTACAGGGTTCAGTTGTGAAAGATAGAAAATTCACCTCTGTACCGGGTGTTCCACCTTTGCTTTCTCAGTGCTACTTCATCTGTGTAATTATGCAAATGAGCTAAAAGCCTGGCCAATCAAGAGCTAATTATCAGGTCTCATCAGTGATGCCACCCAGAAGAGTTAATTAATGCTTTCTGTCAGGTTTAGTCTATAGTTACTTTAAAATACAGCACACATTATCTGTAATGCTCTTGCAGCATGTGTCACTTGCGGCATTAAGTCTGATTCTTGCACCCAAATATCTGAGAAAAGTAATCGTTGATATTACTGCTAACATGAAACTTTTCTCAGGCAATATCTTCATGATTCATGACTCCAATATGCACAGTCAGTTTAACACAAGAACAAGAAATTTCACTTTTACTCTGATGTAGACAGTTGACAGGCTATTAAAGATAAATTTCACCTAAATCAAATTGCATAAAATTATATTGTCTGAAAATTGACTTTTTCATGGTAATATGCCAAGATGTTACTTAACCTGCTACATGTTTTTACTTAACCTCTTGGGGACACAGGGCGTACCTGTACGCCCTGTGTATTTCCAATCACCACAGAGCGGAACTTGGTGCCTGCTGAAATCAAATAGCAGGCACCCTGGGTCAATGCCGAGGGGGGTCCTGTGACCCCCCGTATCGGCGATCACTGTGGATTAACCCCTTCTATGCCGCTTACCGCGGCATAGAAGAGGTTTGTGTTTGAGTGAGCCTATCGAGTCCCCGCACTGCTGTGGTGGGGACTCGATGTCTCAGAAGGCAGCCCAATGTCATGCAGAGGCTGCCCAATGCCTTGCACGACATCAGGTCCTGCCTTCTATGGGAGCCAAGGAGATTCAGCCTCAGGATGGGTCTTCTAGGCAACTTGTTAGTGTATGACTCGGTGTCATACACTTACAGACAATGCATTACAATACAGATGTATTGTAATGCATTGCAGAGGGGATCAGACCCCCAAAAGTGAACATCAGAAATAAAGTAAATAAAAAAAGTTTAAAAAAGTGTTTTTAATAAAATTAATAAAGTAATAAAATTAATAAAGTAAAAAAAGAAAAAAAAACGCCCCTTTCCCCTTATTTTATAATAAAAAACAGAAAAAACTAACAAAACCCACAGATATTAGGTATCGCTGCGTCCTTAATTACTGGCTCTATAAATATATCACATGATCTACCCTGTCTGATAAATACCATTAAAAAAAATATTTAAAAAACGCTGTAAGAAAAAGCAATTTTTGTCACCTTACATCACAAAAAGTGCAACACCAAGTGATCAAAAAGGCATATGCCCCCCAAAATAGTACCAATCTAACCGTCACCTAATCCCGCAAAAAATTATCCCCTACCTAAGACAATCGCCCGAAAAATAAAAAAAAATATGGCTCAGAATATTGAGACACTAAAACATCATTTTTTGTTTAAAAAGTGCTGGTATTGTGTAAAACTTAAGTAAATGAAAAAAAGTATACATATTAAGTATAGCCGCATCCGTAAGAACCTGCTCTATAAAAATATCACATGACCTAACCCCTCAGGTGAATACCTTAAAAAAAAAAAAAAAAAACGGTGTGAAAAAAGCTATTTTTTGTCACCTTACTTCACAAAAAGTGTAATAGCAAGCAATCAAAAAGTCATACGCACCCCAAAATAGTGCTAATCAAACCGTCATCTCATGCCACAAAAATCATACCCTACCTAAGATAATCGCCCAAAAACTGAAAAAAATATGGCTCTCAGACTATGGAGACACTAAAACATGATTTTTTTTGTTTCAAAAATGAAATTATTGTGTGAAACTTACATAAATAAATAAAAAGTAGACATATTAGGTACCGCCACGTCCGTAGGAACCTGCTATATAAAAATATCAATTTACCTAACCCCTCAGGTTAATACCGTATTTTTTTTTTATAAAAACGGTGTAAAAAAAGCCTTTTTTGTCACCTTAAATCACAAAAAGTGTAATAGCAAGCGATCAAAAAATCATACGCAACACAAAATAGTACCAATCAAACCTTCATCTCATCCCAAAAAAAATGAGCCCCTACACAAGACCGTCGCCCAAAAAATAAATAAAACTACGGCTTTCAGAATGTGGAGACACAAATAATTTTTTTTTTTTTTTTTTAAATACTTTGTTATGTAAAACTGAAACAAACAACCAAAAAAGTTGTCATACTTGGTATTGTCGCATCCGTGACAACCTGCTCTATAAAAATACCACGCAATCTAACCTGTCAGATGAATATTGTAAATAACAAAAAATATCAAAAAGTGTAACGTAGAGCAACCAAAAATCATATGTACCCTAAAATAGTACAAGCAAAACTGCCACCTTGTCCCGTAGTTTCCAAAATGGGTTACTTTTTGGGAGTTTCTACTCTAGGGGTGCATCAGGGGGACTTCAAATGGGACATGGTGTCAAAAAACCAGTCTAACAAAATCTGCCTTCCAAAAACCATATGGCGTTCCTTTCCTTCTGCGCCCTGTTGTGTGCCCATACAGCAGTTTACGACCACATATGGGGTGTTTCTGTAAACTACAGAATCAGGGCCATAAATATTGAGTTTTGTTTAGCTGTTAACCTTTACTTTGTAACTGGAAAAAATTTATTAAAATGGAAAATCTGCCAAAAAAGTTAAATTTGGAAATTTTATCTCTATTTTCCATTAATTCTTGTAGAACACCTAAAGGGTTAACAATATTTGTAAAATCAGTTTTGAATACCTTGAGGGGTGTAGTTTGTAAAGTGTGGTCATTTTTGGGTGGTTTCTATTATGTAAGCCTCCCAAAGTGACTTCAGACCTGAACTGGACCTGAAAAAGTGGGTTTTAGAAATTTTCTGAAAAATTTCAAGATTTGCTTCTGAACTTCTATACCTTGTAACGTCCCCAAAAAATAAAATGTCATTCCCAAAATGATCCAAACATGAAGTAGACATATGGGGAATGTAAAGTAATAACTATTTTTGGAGGTATTGCTATCTGTTATAAAAGTAGAGAAATTGACATTTGGAAATTTTACTAATTTTTTCCAAATGTTTTGTAAATTTGGAATTTTTTTATAAAAAAATAAATATATTTTTTGACTCAATTTTACCACTGTCATGAAGTACAATATGTAACGAGAAAACAATCTCAGAATGGCCTGGATAAGTCAAAGCGTTTTGAAGTTATCACCACATAAAGTGACACTGGTCAGATTTGCAAAAAATTGCCTGGTCCAGGTGAAAAATGGCCCGGTCCTTAAGGGGTTAAAGCACTTTTTCCCCAGGTTTAATAGGAACCCTGGAATTCCTTGAGCCCTAGGGGTACCCAAGAATACAGCATCAGCAAGACCAGGGGGGTAACTTGAAAAGCCTGAGCCCCACAGCAAATGTTGTGAGACATGCTCTACCTTAATACCACCACACAGTAGTGCCCCCCTACTATAAGTGAAGGACCTCAGTAAAAATCAGTAATACTCACCTAACCCCATTCTCCCGATGAATGATTTACATCCCATTTTCCCCACCAGGCGTGATGCACTGACATAATTGCACCAGCTGGGATAAGTGCCAGCTCCTGTGCTCTTCTGCTCATTCCAGTATGCAATGTCAATGCATTGTGCCTGCTGGGAGAGCATGACTTGTGAATGAGTCTGCTTGGGCCTCACCAAGACACACACAACCAGTAGCCATTATTACTGTGTGTGTGTCTACTGGCAGTAGGGTGACCACTTTCATAACCCCAAAGTGGAGGACATCAAACCCGGGACAGTGTGTGATGATAATACAACACACAGAATGGAAACCACAATCTATATAACAGCATCAAGCAAATTAAACTAGAAATCTATCAGATAAATCATTGCTTTACTCACCAACCTTGGCGCTTACTTGTGATATTTAACTGCTTTCCAGCATGTCTGGGCTGTTTTTATGTCACATCAGAGAACATTATGGGGAAGAGGTATAAGAGGAGAGAACTAAAACTTCAGGCATATCTAGGCTGATATTTGGGATATTTGAAGAAATTACAGGAGGACATATAAGAGGAGGAAACTACAACTCTCAGCATGTCCAGGCTATTATTTGATACCAAAGGGAAATGCAGGAGGAGGAAGTATAATAGGAGGGAACTATAACTCCCAGCATTTCCCTTGCTCTTACATTGAATCCATGTTTCTTCACGGTCTTTGCCTCCACACAAAGCTCAGTGCCATCATGTCACATGACATCATCACAGGTCCTTAACCACCTCTTCGCCTCACCAGTGCTGAGCTCTTCCCCCTCCTGCACTGATCACACATTGGTGATGTCATCACAGATCCTTCATAACCACTTCTCTACACTGCTGAGCTCCACCCATCCTGCAATTATCACATGATGGTGAAATCATCACAGGTCCTTCAGCCATTGCTAATTGTTGATAACAGCTGTTAGCAGGGCACTCTTAGTACCAACATATATATATAGCCTGGTAGGGGAGACCCAAGTCTAAAGGCCTAGACCACCCACCACTGCAGGCACCATAGCAGTTGCTACCCTGCTTCCATGGTAGTTCCACCCCTGAACAAGACTTGCAAGAGAAAGGGATATATAAAAAAAATAAATTCAGCAGTCATCTCATTATTATCACAGGTAGGGTTACAATGAAATATAACATTTATGACTATATAATCACCACATCATTCTCCCCCTCCCTGCACAATAACCACTGCTTAGGTCACAGAAAATGCCTCTTCTATAGAACTCCCCTGGAAAAAAGCTTGGTGCAACGTATGTCAGGGTACTCTTCCGCCACTATACAGCTGAAACCAGAAGTTTATCATCTGACATGAAATCAGAATGAACCATGTGTTTGATCAATTAGGATTACCATAATTATTGTTAGAGATGGCCTTGCGGTTCGTCCGGCGGTTGTTCCGCAGCGAACTTTGCGCGTTCGCGATTTGCTGAACATGCGAACATATGGTGATGTCCGCCGGCGCCATATTCTTTTGCATTGTGCCGAACTTTGACCCATGACACATCCATTAGGTGGGACAGGACAGCACATGGACACACCCCCACCCTCTCAAAGAACCCGATCTGGCAGCCATTGTACATTAAGTGTTTTGCCAGTGTAGAGAGAGGTTGTTTGTGGAGCACAGACAGGCTGTTAGGGACACCAAACGCTAAATAATAGGGCTACAAAAGTTATTTTAAGGACTGGTATAGGTGTGCTATCGATAAGTGTGATATACAGAGGGGTGTGATATACTTATAATACACTTTCTAACATAAAAAGTATATCATAGTGCATTTGTATTGTGCAGCAGTTGTGTGTGGTTCTGCTGCGATACCGCAGCTATATAGAGGGACAAACGCTATTGGAACAAATATTTGCAACGGGTGTGATATACCTGTTGACCCCAAAAAACTGATTGAGGGGTGTGATATACCTTCTTCCACAAAAAACTGATTGAGGGCTGCGATATACCTGTTGCCCCAAATAAACAGGGTGGTTTGATATAACTGTTATGGCAAAAAAAATAATTGAGGGGTGCGATATAACTGCTTCCACAAAATACTGATTAAGAGGTTCGATATACCTGCTTCCACCAAATATTGATTAAGGGCTGCGATATACCTACTTCCACAAAATACTGATTAAAAGGTTCGATATACCTGTTTCCACGAAATATTGATTGAGGCCTGCGATATACCTGCTTCCACAAAATACTAATTAAGAGGTTTGATATACCTGCTTCCACAAAATACTGATTGAGGGCTGCGATATAGCTGCTCCAGCAAAATATTGATTAAGGGGTTTGATGTATCTACTTCGACAAAATACTGATTGAGGGCAGCGATATACCTGCTCCAGCAAAATACTGATTAAGGGGTTTGATATATCTGCTTCCACAAAATACTGATTTAGGGCTGTGAAATACCTGCTTCCACAAAATACTGATAAAGGGGTTCGATATACCTGTTTCCACCAAATATTGATTGAGTCCTGAGATATACCTGCTTCCACAAAATATTGATTAAGGGGTTTGATATACCTGCTTCCACAAAATACTGATAGAGGGCTGCGATATATCTGCTTCCCCAAAATACTGACTAAGGGGTTTGATATACTTGCTTCCACAAAATACTGATTGAGGGCTACGATATACCTGCTTCCACAAAATACTGATTAAGGGGTTATATATAACTGCTTCCACAAAATACTGATTGAGGGCTGCAATATACAGTGGGGGAAATAATTATTTGACCCCTCACTGATTTTGTAAGTTTGTCCAATGACAAAGAAATGAAAAGTCTCAGAACAGTATCATTTCAATGGTAGGTTTATTGTAACAGTGGCAGATAGCACATCAAAAGGAAAATCGAAAAAATAACTTTAAATAAAAGATAGCAACTGATTTGCATTTCATTGAGTGAAATAAGTATTTGAACCCTCTAACAAAAAAAGACTTAATACTTGGTGGAAAAACCCTTGTTTGCAAGCACAGAGGTCAAACGTTTCTTGTAATTGATGACCAAGTTTGCGCACATTTTAGGAGGAATGTTGGTCCACTCCTCTTTGCAGATCATCTCTAAATCCCTAAGGTTTCGAGGCTGTCTCTGTGCAACTCTGAGCTTGAGCTCCCTCCATAGGTTTTCGATTGGATTAAGGTCCGGAGACTGACTAGGCCACTCCATGACCTTAATGTGCTTCTTCTTGAGCCACTCCTTTGTTGCCTTTGCTGTATGTTTTGGGTCATTGTCGTGCTGGAACACCCATCCACGACCCATTTTCAGTTTCCTGGCAGAGGGAAGGAGGTTGTCGCTCAGGATTTCACGATACATGGCTCCGTCCATTTTCCCGTTTATGCGAATAAGTTGTCCTGTGCCCTTAGCAGAAAAACACCCCCAAAGCAAAATGTTTCCACCCCCATGCTTGACGGTGGGGACGGTGTTTTGGGGGTCATAGGCAGCATTTTTCTTCCTCCAAACACAGCGAGTTGAGTTAATGCCAAAGAGCTCTATTTTGGTCTCATCAGACCACAGCACCTTCTCCCAGTCACTCTCTGAATCATTCAGGTGTTCATTGGCAAACTTCAGACGGGCCTGCACATGTGCCTTCCTGAGCAGGGGGACCTTGCGAGCCCTGCAGGATTTTAATCCATTGCGGTGTAATGTGTTTCCAATGGTTTTCTTGGTGACTGTGGTCCCTGCTAATTTGAGGTCATTAACTAACTCCTCCCGTGTAGTTCTAGGATGCTTTTTCACCTTTCTCAGAACCATTGACACCCCACGAGGTGAGATCTTGCGTGGAGCCCCAGAGCGAGGTCGATTGATGGTCATTTTGTGCTCCTTCCATTTTCGAACAATCGCACCAACAGTTGTCACCTTCTCTCCCAGCTTCTTGCTAATGGTTTTGTAGCCCATTCCAGCCTTGTGCAGGTCTACAATTTTGTCTCTGACATCCTTGGACAGCTCTTTGGTCTTTCCCATGTTGGAGAGTTTGGAGTCTGCTTGATTGATTGATTCTGTGGACAGGTGTCTTTTATACAGGTGACTAGTTAAGACAGGTGTCCTTAATGAGGGTGACTAATTGAGTAGAAGTGTCTAACCACTCTGTGGGAGCCAGAACTCTTAATGGTTGGTAGGGGTTCAAATACTTATTTCACTCAATGAAATGCAAATCAGTTGCTATCTTTTATTTAAAGTTTTTTTTTCGATTTTCCTTTTGATGTGCTATCTGCCACTGTTACAATAAACCTACCATTGAAATGATACTGTTCTGAGACTTTTCATTTCTTTGTCATTGGACAAACTTACAAAATCAGTGAGGGGTCAAATAATTATTTCCCCCACTGTACCTGCTTCCACAAAATACTGATTAAGGGGTTTGGTATACCTGTTTTCACCAAATATTGATTGAGGTCTGCGATATACCTGCTTCCACAAATACTGCTCTTCTCTAGGGACTTAGGCACAGGGTCATTTTGAAAATGACAGGCAGAGGAAAAGGCAGGCCATTCCGCAGGGGTGGTATGGGTCAGGCAGGTGCACCAGGCCGGAGACTAAGTGGGAAGTTGTAGAAGGCGCGCGGGATTACTTCAAAGGGAACACCAGAGTTGGTTGAATGGCTCACTCACGCTTAGGCTTCTGCATCCTCCTCATCCTCTGTATCTGCACCATCCTCACTCTCTGTGCCCCCAAATACACACCACCACCATAGCCCCTCCACTCAAGTCAGAGGAATTATTTTCCCATCCATTCCCAGACCTTACCGATGTGCAGCCATTCTTGATATCGGATGAGGAAGAGGAGGTAGCAACGGCCGCCACCCAGCGATCTGACGACCGTACCCAGATCAGCCCAAGGTGGGAGATTCCCGCTGGTGCTGCCTACTCCGAGATGTCAAATTTCAGTGGTGGTGAAGGTGACAATGATGACGTGTCGATGGACGTCACATGGGTGCCCACAAGAGCGGAAGAGGAGGGGAGTTCAGAGGGAGGGACGGAGCAGCAGAGAGGGAGGAGAAGTAACTTTTACTGCCCACTGAATGAACCTTCTGACGACCATCAAGCATGCAACCCGTGGCACCTGTGTGGATTTGGTGTTACCACCAAGGATTGCATGCAGGCCTGCCTTTTCTTCTCCTCCTCCTACTCCATCCTCCGTCTCCTCCTCGGCTGACTCCTTCTTTTCCACTGTTACCGCCTCTTCCGCTGCACCCCCCAAGCTCCCCAGAACCTATTAGATGTGCCAGGTGAGATGTTGCCATGCTGTTCTGCGGCTGTTGTGCCTGGAAGCCAAGAGCCACAATGGTCCTGCACTCCTTTCAGCTCTGCGGTCACAGGCTATCAGTGGCTAACCCTGTTCAATTTGACAGTTGGTGATGTGCGACAACGGTGCCAATCTGATGAGCGCGCTGCAACAGGGCAAAATGACACATGTGCCGTGCATGGCACACGTCCTGAACTTAGTGAAGAAGCTCGTTGCCAAACACCCCGGGGTCCAGGACGTCTTGCAGCAGGCCAGGAAAATCTCTCACCATTTTAGAAGATCTTACACGGCCATGGCTCTCCTTGCTGACGTTCAGCGGTGACACCACTTGCTCGTCAGACGTCTGATTTGTGACAGCCCGACGCGCTGGAACTCCAACTTGTATGTGCGCTCCCTGTCCACCTTCCCTGGTGGTAGGTGCCAAAAGAAAACGACAAGGTACACTTTGGCTCTACAACTTCAGATTGGTATTTACCTGTTTCTGGGTTCTTGTCTGTTTGCCTGTGTGTCTGGTGTTTTCTTCGTTTTTGCTCCTACGTCCAAAGTGAAGGGGATGTTGGGAGGCTGGACCCTATTGTTATTAGTTTTGCTGAGCCTACCCCGGCCGGCGGCAATGCTCAGTTTCAAAGTCAGCTCGCTCGACCTCGCACGGAGCGTTGTGTGACGTCACAGTAAGAGCTATGGATAGCTAGGAGGACCAAAATTGCCCCAACGCGTTTCGAATAAAACGTTATTCTTCATCCCTGACAAAGAATAACGTTTTGGAGCAATTTTGGTCCTCCTAGCTATCCATAGCTCTTACTGCGACGTCACACAGCGCTCCGTGCGAGCGCGAGCGAGCTGAGTTTGAAATTGAGCATTGCCGCCGGCCGGGGCAGGCTCAGCAAAACTAATAACAATAGGGTCCAGCCTGCCAACATCCCCTTCACTTTGGACGTAGGAGCAAAAACGAAGAAGACACCAGACACACAGGCAAACAGACAAGAACCCAGAAACAGGTAAATACCAATCTGAAGTTGTAGAGCCAAAGTGTACCTTGTTGTTTTCTTTTGGAACCTACCACCAGGGAAGGTGGACAGGGAGCGCATCGCGCAGTACCTGAACATAGAATATACTTGTCACTTGTGAAACAGCAGCGGCGGCGGTACCGCAGCATTAGTAATTGAAAGTGTAACAGTAATAAAGAGTGATCCACCTTGTATATGCTTGACAGGCTGCTCCAGCAGCAACGTGCCGTTAACGACTACCTGTACGAACTCTGCAGCAGGACATGTTTCTGGGGAGCTTGGTTTATTTTCACTGCGCCAGTGGCTGCTCATACGCGACGCATGCAGACTTCTGTGGCCATTTGATGAGATCACCAAACTGGTCAGTCGCAGCCAGGACACCATCAGTGACATTGTACCTTACGCCTTCTTTCTGGAGCATGCATTGCGTCATGTCATTGATCAAGCCGTCGTGGAGCAGGAGCAGGAATATGAGGAAGATGTAATGCTGAATGAATTCCCAGGGGGGCTTCTCCATCTGAGACAAGTCAGCAGGAGTCTGAAGAGTAGTCCAAGGAGGATGGTGGCTGAGGGGAGCAGGAGGAGGAGCAAAAAGAGCAGGCTTTGAGGGGGACTTTAAACTTTTCGGGGATCCCTGGTGTTGTCCATGGCTGGTGGAGGAGACTGAGGACGACATTCTCCTGGGCGATGAGCAGAAGCCAGGGTGCTCCACCGCTTCCAATTTAGTGCAAATGGGGGCCTTCATGCTCCAGTGTTTGAAGATGGACTGTCGAATAAAAAGCATAAAGGGCAAGGACCAGTACTGGGTGGAAACGTACTTAGACCTCCGGTACCAGGGCCGGTGCTACCATAAGGCAGACCAAGCGGCTGCCTTAGGGTGCGCCCTGCGCAGGGCGGAAAAATGAATACCTTTTTTTTTTTAATATCACTTACTAGAATTTGTGCCGCAGCGCCGCCGCCGAAGCTCGGCCGCCCTCAGCTTGCGTGTGCCGGCCACTCCGAGTCACGGCAACACGGTCACATTGTGAGTGAGCGGCGCCGCGGCGGTGGGTAGCAGGGACTATAGGCGAGCTGACTGATTGTGTTGTGTCTGACTCATACAGACACAGCCGTCAGCAAGATTAGACCAGACGCACTCGCAGCCAGCAGCAGCAGGAGTCAGGACAGGTCAGGACTTGTTAGGGTAGGTGAATGGATCCGAATTGAATGGTATATAATATGAATTGATCATTTCAAAATGATGAGATGAGCGCAAAGCGCTAGGCTAGCGCACTGACTAGCGCCAGAGCAGAGGAGCTCAAGCTTAGCACGGCATTCAATGATGTGTTTAAAAAAAGTAAAGTACAAAACAACAATCATTAATATTGGGGGGGAAGGCGGGGTGTGTGTGACCGTGACATGACGGAGGGAGGGGGGACAATGTAAATGTCTGTACAGTTGTACAGTACTCTGAGTATGTGACATGGGAATGGGGCCAGGCCGCCAGGATGGGTCGGCCGGGATGGGGGTGTGCCATGGGGGGGGGTAAAATGTGACACAATAGGGGGTAATGATGTGATCATGGATGGGGCCAGGGCTGTCCGGGCGGGGGGGATGATGTGCCATGGGGGGGAGGGGAATAAATGTGACACAATAGGGGTAATGATGTGATCATAAAGCCCAGGGCCGTCCAGGCGGGGGGGGGGAGAAATGTGACACAATAGGGGGTAATGATGTGATCATGGATGGGACCAGGGCTGTCCGGGCGGGGGGATGATGTGCCATGGGGGGGGGGAAATGTGACACAATAGGGGGTAATGATGTGATCATGGATGGGGCCAGGGCTGTCCGGGCGGGGGGGATGATGTGCCATGGGGGGGAGAAATGTGACACAATAGGGGGTAATGATGTGATCATGGATGGGGCCAGGGCTGTCCGGGCGGAGGGGATGATGTGCCATGGGGGGGGAAGGGGAATAAATGTGACACAATTGGGGGTAATGATGTGATCATGGATGGGGCCAGGGCTGTCCGGGTGGGGGGATGATGTGCCATGGGGGGGAGGGGAAGAAATGTGACACAATAGGGGGTAATGATGTGATCATGATGTGACATGAAGGGGGTGATGTAAACTAAAAAGGAGGGGGTGATGTGACATGGTTTGGAACGGGAGAAATGTGACATGGCGGGGGAGAAATTTGACATGGAGGGGGAGAAATGTGACATTGAGGGATTGATATGAAAAGAGGTGATGTGAAGAGGGGGTTGTTGACATGAAATTGGGGAATTTCACCATTTGTTTATTATATCGCAATCATATATTGAAATCTCAATATTTACCTCCCTAATCGCAATTGCACATTTTTCCCAAATCCTGCAGCCCTAGTATATATGGGGGCCCTGTATATATTTGGCACTATATGGGGGCTGGGGGCACTGTATATATTGAGAACTACATGGGAGCTTAGGCACTATATGGGGGCGCTGTATGTATGAAGGCAGCCGCACAGGTACTATATGGGGGCCCTGTATATATTTGGCACTTTATGGGGGCTAGGGGCACTGTATATATTGGGGGGGGACATAATATAATATATGGTGACACAGATCTGATAAATATGAATTTGCTTCAGTTCCGTTCAGGCTCGGCTGTGGACTGCACTGCAGACTGAGGAGCAACAGAGAAGAGAGGCGCGTGTGGGTCAGTGGCTGCATGGTGAGTCACTGTCCAGCCTGCCCCCCCCAGGAGAATCTGGTGTACTTAATATCCTCATTACCTCATGACAAGGACACAGCATTTGGACAATGTACCATTAATCTGTTTCAGATGCTGCAAGTTGTTAAAAACAACTTTAAGAGCTGCTGCTCACCGCAACGTAAGTTGTCCCTTAGGTGGGACCGCAGTGCATGTAGTCACGCTGCCTAGGTTCTCCTCCCCGCCTCTCATGCTTAATTGACACTAAGTGTTTGGCTTTGCATGAAGTTCCCGACACTCAGAGTGCCAATCAAGATGGAGAATCTGGGAGAAGAACAGAGGCAGCGTGACTACATGCATAGCGACCCCACCTAAGGGACCACTTACCTTGCGGTGAGCATCAGCTATTAAAGTTGTTTTTAACAACTTACGACATCCAGAGAAGCTTATGGGCACAGCGCACTAATTATCTAAAATGTACTGGAAAGGGCCGATGGCACGTAGGGGACCATACAGGTTACCTTTAAAAACAGGCTGAAGAGATCGCAGTGACCAGTACCAAATTTTTGGTCGCCATGGCGACCTTGTGCCTGGCATTTGTTGTGGCCTGCAGTAAGGTGTGCCCATAGCAATAGACAGTACAGTACACGCTACCATTCAGTACTGTATATTGATATGGGCACCTCTAGGATGGTAGCATGTAATGTATATTGTTATGGCTTATAACAGTAGTACCATCCTAGAGGTGCCCATAGCAATATATGTTATTTTAGCCTTATATAGGTACCTGTTGCAATATACTACCGTCCTATATGTACCTGTAGCAATATACTACCGTCGTAGATGTACCTGTAGCAATATACTTCCATCATAGATGTACCTGTAGCAATATACCACTGTCCTACATCCTATATGTACCTGTAGCAATATACTACCGTCGCAGATGTACCTGGAGCAATATACTACCGTCGATGTACTTGTAGCAATGTACCACAGTCCTATATGTACCTGTAGCAATATACTACCGTTGTAGATGTACTTGTAGCAATATACTACCGTCGTTGATGTACTTGTAGCAATATACCACCGTAGCAGATGTACCTGTAGCAATATACTACTGTCCTATACAGTGGGGAGAAGAAGTATTTCATATACTGCTTATTTTGCAGGTGTTCCTACATACAAAGCATGTGTACGTCTGTAATTTTTATCATAGGTACATCTAATGGTGTCTGATGTGGCAGTCACAGATGCACAGTATATTATATATGGTGACACAGGATATAATATACGGGGCACAGTATATAACATATGGGAGAACAGTAAATAATTCAAATATGGGAGCACAGTGTATAATTAATTCAATATAAAGCTGTGGCACTCACCATATGTTGACAAATATTTTCTTTCTTCTTTATTATGCAAAGGTTACATACCGTGGGGGGGTCATTAAAAAACTACACAGGGCAATATAGGACAACGGCTGTTTTGTGCTACAACACACTGTTTATGGCCTCTTTTGCTATATAATTAGTTTATTTGTGGGGCACATTATGTTTAGAATTTTAGGAGGATGGTGTCTATCATATGGAATATCTGGGGTGGCAGGGTTTTAGGGGCTATGGTATGTGCCGGTATTGCATTCTGAAGGTGCAGTATGTGGCATTATTATATTCAGAGGGTACAGTGTGAAGCTGGAATAAGAAATGGTGGTCTGGACCAGATGAAGAAGAACAATAAAGACTACAGAGAAGATGTGACTGGTAATTTGATGTTATCAATTTGTATTCTGCCTGACTATGCAGTGTTGTAGTCACACTTCTATAGTTATGATTAGTAAAACTACAAAGCATACCCTTACCAGAGCTTATATCATACTAGGAGCTGTAGTTTCACATGGTCAAAACTTCTTTAGCACTTTCCCCTTACTTGGCAATTGATGTATTTGATTATTATAGTAAATATAATTTTCTGCAACACGCTACACAGCGGTTGTTAGTAAGGAGCCTGTTTATAAAAATTCAACAAAATGTTGAAACTATTTAACCCCTTAAGGACTCAGCCCTATTTCACCTTAAGGACTTGGCCATTTTTTGCAAATCTGACCAGTGTCACTTTAAGTGCTGATAACTTTAAAACGCTTTGACTTATCCAGGCCGTTCTGAGATTGTTTTTTCGTCACATATTGTACTTCATGACACTGGTAAAATGAAGTAAAAAAAATTTTTTTTTTTGCTCAAAATAATACCTAATTTACCAAAAAATTTGAAAAATTTGCAAATTTCAAAGTTTCAGTTTCTCTACTTCTGTAATACATAGTAATACCCCCAAAAATTGTGATGACTTTACATTCCCCATATGTCTACTTCATGTTTGAATTGTTTTGGGAATGATATTTTATTTTTTGGGGATGTTATAAGGCTTAGAAGTTTAGAAGCAAATCTTGAAATTTTTCAGAAATTTACAAAAACTCAATTTTTAGGGACCAGTTCAGGTCTGAAGTCACTTTGCGAGGCTTACATAATAGAAACCACCCAAAAATGACCCCATCTAAGAAACTACACCCCTCAAGGTATTCAAAACTGATTTTACAAACTTCGTTAACCCTTTAGGTGTTGCACAAGAGTTATTGGCAAATGGGGATGAAATTTGAGAATTTCATTTTTTTGCCTAATTTTCCATTTTAACCCATTTTTTCCACTAACAAAGCAAGGGTTAACAGCCAAACAAGACTGTATCTTTATTGCCCTGACTCTGCCGTTTACAGAAACACCCCATATGTGGCCGTAAACTACTGTACGGCCACACAGCGGGGCGTACAGTGAAAGGTGCGCCGTTTGGTTTTTGGAAGACAGATTTTGCTGGACTGGTTTTTTGACACCATGTCCCATTTGAAGCCCCCTGATGCACCCCTAGAGTAGAAACTCCATAAAAGTGACCCCATCTAAGAAACTACACCCCTCAAGGTATTCAAAACTGATTTTACAAACTTTGTTAACCCTTTAGGTGTTGCACAAGATTTAATGGAAAATAGAGATACAATTTAAAAATTTCACTTTTTTGGCAGATTTTCCATTTTAATATTTTTTTTCCAGTTACAAAGCAAGCGTTAACAGCCAAACAAAACTCATTATTTATGGCCCTGATTCTGTAGTTTACAGAAACACCCCATATGTGGTCGTAAACCGCTGTACGGGCACACGGCAGGGCGCAGAAGGAAAGGAATGCCATATGGTTTTTGGAAGGCAGGTTTTGCTGGACTGTTTTTGTCCCATTTGAAGCCCCCCTGATGCAGCCCTAGAGTAGAAACTCCATAAAAGTGACCCCATCTAAGAAACTACACCCCTCGAGGTATTCAAAACTGATTTTTACAAACTTTGTTAACCCTTTAGGTGTTGCACAAGATTTAATGGAAAATAGAGATACAATTTCAAAATTTCACTTTTTTGGCAGATTTTCCATTTTAATATTTTTTTTCCAGTTACAAAGCAAGGGTTAACAGCCAAACAAAACTCATTATTTATGGCCCTGATTCTGTAGTTTACAGAAACACCCCATATGTGGTCGTAAACCGCTGTACGGGCACACGGCAGGGCGCAGAAGGAAAGGAATGCCATACGGTTTTTGGAAGGCAGGTTTTGCTGGACTGTTTTTGTCCCATTTGAAGCCCCCCTGATGCACCCCTAGAGTAGAAACTCCAGAAAAGTGACCCCATTTTAGAAACTACGGGATAGGGTGGCAGTATTGTTGGTACTAGTTTAGGGTACATATGATTTTTGGTCGCTCTATATTACACTTTTTGTGCGGCAAGGTAACAAGAATTAGCTTTTTTGGCACCGTTTTTTTTTTTTGTTATTTACAACATTCATCTGACAGGTTATATCATGTGGTAATTTCATAGAGCAGGTTGTCACGGACGCGGCGATACCTAATATGTATACAATTTTTTTAATTTATGTAAGTTTTACCCAATGATTTCATTTTTAAAACAAAAAAAAAGTTTTTGTGTCTCCATAGTCTAAGAGCCATAGTTTTTTCAGTTTTTGGTCGATTATCTTCAGTAGGGTCTCATTTTTTGCGGGATGAGATTATGGTTTGATTTGCACTATTTTGGGGTGCATATGACTTTTTGATCGCTTGCTATTACACTTTTTGTGACGTAAGATGACAAAAAATTGCTTTTTTTACACCGTTTTTATTTTTATTTTTTTTACGGTGGTCACCTGAGGGGTTAGGTCATGTGATATTTTTATAGAGCCGGTCGATACGGATGCGGCGATACCTAATATGTATACTTTTTTTTAATTTATGTAAGTTCTACACAATGATTTCATTTTTGAAACCAAAAAAATCATGTTTTAGTGTTTCCATCGTCTAAGAGCCATAATTTTTTCAGTTTTTGGGCGATTATCTTAAGTAGGGTCTCATTTTTTGCGGGATGAGATGACGATTTGATTGTTACAATTTTGGCGTACATGCGACTTTTTTGATCACTTTTATTACCTTTTTTTGGGAAGTAAGGTGGGCAAAATTTCAATTTCATCATAGTTTTTTATTTTTTATTTTTATGGCGTTCACCGTTCGGGTAAAGTAACATGACCGTTTTATAGATCAGGTCGTTACGGACGCGGCGATACCAAACATGTGTAGGGAATTTAATTTTTTTTTCATTTTTAATCAGTGATAAATGTGTTTTTTGATTTTTACTTTTTTTTTGCCACACTAAAGTTTCCGATCGCCGCGGTCAGGGACCGCAGCGATCAGAAACTGCAGAAAGCGCAACAAACCGCAGGTCTGAATTGACCTGCGGTTTGTTGAGATCGCCGACATGGGGGGGTCACGGGACCCCCCCGCGCATTTAGCCGAGGTGCCTGCTCAATGATTTGAGCAGGCACCGGGTTCCGATCACTGCCAGCCGCACGGCAGTGATCGGAACAACACATGACGTACCAGTACGTCATGGGTCCTTAAGGACTCGGGAAACATGCCGTACCGATACGTCATGCGTCCCTAAGGGGTTAAAGAAAAGTAATTATCAGGAGCAGGTTTCAGAAAAAGGCGAGAAGAAAAAGAAAAAGCTGGGAAGCAGATGTCTGGAGATTTAAAGAAGTACCTGACCTCTCACAAAACCAGAAAGGAAGATGCTCCTGTATCAGAACCAGTTTCAAATGCGGAAGATGATCCAGCTCACGTAGCTATGCATGAGGAATCTTTAACAGCAGACCAACAGCCCGTCAAAGCTCAAGAGGCTGCTAATGTGGATGATGCAAGCGCGGAGGAAAGACAAGAAGAAGTAGGTGATGATCAACCTTCTACGTCATCATATGTACCATCTCCTTACCTTGAAAAGACTAATGATACAGAAGGATCAAGTGATGTAGAAATGATGCAAGCGGAACAGTGTTCTACTTTGGAGACTCTTGATTTGTCTGATCCAGCTAATTGGCCCGCTGTTCTCACCACCTCTCTAAGGGATGCTATTGTCAGAAAAGGTCCTGCAAGTCAAAAAGCTGATTTTGTTTTTCCCAAAGATTCATCTAATAGACGTTTCACTAAAGCAAATTATAAGAGACGATTGCCAAGCGGAGAAGAAACCTACAGAAACTGGATCGTTTATTCTGTTAAGCTGGACAAAGTGTTTTGTTTTTGTTGTAAGCTATTTTCAACTAAAATAATAACAAATTTGACAAGCGGAGGCTATAGTGATTGGAGGAACTTGTCTCAAAATCTTCACATTCATGAAAGGTCCAATTCTCACCTTGTTGCTGTAGGAGACTTGTTGTGCATTTTCATACGTATACAATATTATCTAATGACATTATAATCAAAATGAATGCTCATCTCATTGCCTTTAAGAATAAGATTCAGCCTGAACCAAAGTTTTGTTATGTGGCTGAAAAAGACAAGATGAGTTCATGGCAAGTTCAGTTTATATTTAAAAAAATAATAATTGGGAACATAAATGGACATTGTATTTGAGAGTTAGTGCTAAAGATATGAGACCATCTGTAAGAAGTAAGTCAACTCCCTAAAACATGGAGGGGACAAGGTTACTTGATAAGGATTCATGTCTTTATCGCACACCTGCTGTATGAGCTTCAATTTATATATTCATAATTATATATATATATATATCTCTGTATGGTATATTTAGTTTACAACATATGTTAATCAATAATTCATATAATGTGTTATCTATGTGTAACAATGTATCGATTTATATATATGTCATACTATGTATTTACTATTTAGAAGGTACAGAAACAACTCAGTAAGTTTAAGTTAATTGGATTTCAAAACAATAGTTATTCATGGATGTAGATAAATTAAATGTACAAATTCCGATGCCCAGCATCAAAGCCGCTACATAAAATTTTCATCAAGTCAACCCATATTTCAGAAAGATAGGAGAAGACAGTCAACTCCAACAAATCTGGGATATAAGTAATTAAAAGTGTAAGGAAAAGACCTTCCTCAGTGATTTATGGTAGAAAGGTCATTGAGGTCCTGTGAAAGTATTATTAGATATTTAATTTTATGCTTAAAAAGTTGTTATATTCACCTACAGTACCGCAGTGCCATCTGGAGGCAGATGGGCAATATTATATTATTTCATTATTTGTTCTAATACCATATTAGGAGTTGAGATAACGTCATGATGTTATTAGCATGCGAATACACCCACCCTACCTGATTATAATACCTCATAATCTAAAGGGGATGATTCTTAGATAAGGGGGGGAATAATTACTCGTGTGCGGAGTAGCATGGGAGGCGATCAAAGAGGAAAGAGCGATCAAGAGAAAGAGAGAGGGAGGAGAGGAGAAGTTGAGGTCTATCAAGATGGAAGCCATAATGAGATGCGCTATGATGGACCACCCAGCTTTCCTAGGAGCAGAGGTGAGATTCCTGCTAGGACTTGGTAAGAGACACAGAAAATGATATTTCATTTTATTAAGACTAATTTGATAGTGTGGGTGAAATTATACCATCTAGATTGGCGAATAAATAAATGATTAAATTAATTGATCATCTCCATGTTGAGATGTAGTCTTAGGATATTGCGAGGCTTCATTCTACCTGCAGAAGAATCTAGACTCATAATCTAGCAAAGCATTAAATGATTGCTTTTATATATATATATATATATTGATAGAACATTCTTCGCCAAGCTAAGTGATGGATTCCCACGGGAAAGACGTCAAATCCTTTCCATTTAAGATCCTAGATCCCTGTTATTTGTCTTAATAGTCTTACCAATTTTTTATATGTGAAAATAGTCCAGGATGGGGCAAGGATACAGTTATCTCTTCTAAGTTATATCCTTGGATGGGTTTGCCCATGCCTGAAGTCATGTGGTGTATAGTTGGTTAGAGGGGGGCAGAATGTATTCAGCATTCTATAATGATGTCTAGGATTAGACATGCCCATCCTGATATCATGAGGTTTTCTCTGAACAGAAGTAATGTATATAACTTATGTTCCTACTTTGATATCCTAACCTAATAATAGCTTGATTATAATGTGACAAGTTATTTCCACTCACATGTATTGTTAAGCTTGTAATGCTTTATGTTAACGCGATATATATTCATTTGCATGTATCATTGTGTTTATTTACTTATATATGTTTATAATCTTGTAACCAATAAATCTGCATATTTTTATAATACCTGTGTATCATTGTATAATGCAGAACTACATTTTATCATTAACGTCATCTCACGTCAAAAGAGCTTATTTATCTGAGGAAATAGTCGGACTCAGATGTGAATTGTATCAATTCGGTTGTCTACAATTCACCAGGTCATGATTTTAAGAATTTATGACAATTTTTATAAATTTTATTTTTTTATGGTTAATTATTTTTATGACCATAATTAATAATTCTTAATTGAATTATTACCACCCGACAGACTGAAATGAATTCTCTAGAAGATTTGGATCAGGAAAAACAATATATGCTGTATCCCAGAGATTTTGGACAGCAGAAAAACAACACTGGCAATATGTTGTCAAGAGGCTTGTAACCATTGTAACGTATCTTGGTCGCCAGTGCTTGGCTTTTAGAGGTAGCAAAGATACATTACATAGTGAAAATAATGGAAGTTTTCTGCAACTTGTAGAAATGCTTGCCACATTTGATACGGTTATGCAGGAACATCTGAAGCGTATCAAAAATAAGGACATTTTCCATCATTATTTGGGGAAGGACATTCAAAATGAACTAATTGGCCTTATTGCCAATGAAATTACAAAACAGATTCTGCAGGCACTGAAAGCGGCAAAGTATTTTTCTATCATACTTGATTGCACCCCAGACATTTCACTTATTGAACAAATGACTATAAATGTTAGATTTGTGTTCATCAAAGAAGGGAGGTCTCCTACTGCTGAACCAAAGGTGTGTATAGAATAAAGATTTCTAGGCTTTCTCCAAATCCAAAGCTCTACTGGAGAAGGTCTGACCAAGGCAATTTTGAGTGAATTAGAAAAACAAAAGATTCCCCTTGGTGATATGAGAGGACAAGGCTACGATAATGGTTCCAACATGAAGGGCAAACACCATGGTGTTCAGAAGAGGATCCTTGATTTAAACTCGCAGGCCTTTTATGTTCTCTGCAGCGCTCACACTTTAAATCTTGTGGTGAATGATGCAGCCATGTCATGCAGGAATGGAGCATCCTTCTTTTCTGTTGTGCAGAAAATATATGTACAGGGAGTGCAGAATTATTAGGCAAGTTGTATTTTTGAGGATTAATTTTATTATTGAACAACAACCATGTTCTCAATGAACCCAAAAAACTCATTAATATCAAAGCTGAATATTTTTGGAAGTAGTTTTTAGTTTTAGCTATTTT
Source organism: Bufo bufo (assembly GCF_905171765.1). Classification (NCBI taxonomy): domain Eukaryota; kingdom Metazoa; phylum Chordata; class Amphibia; order Anura; family Bufonidae; genus Bufo; species Bufo bufo. The sequence continues at coordinate 239,022,578 of NC_053392.1, forward strand.
AGGGGGATATCTGTGTGTGCAGGTGACTATTACTGTGCATAATTATTAGGCAACTTAACAAAAAACAAATATATACCCATTTCAATTATTTATTTTTACCAGTGAAACCAATATAAAATCTCAACATTCACAAATATACATTTCTGACATTCAAAAACAAAACAAAAACAAATCAGTGACCAATATAGCCACCTTTCTTTGCAAGGACACTCAAAAGCCTGCCATCCATGGATTCTGTCAGTGTTTTGATCTGTTCACCATCAACATTGCGTGCAGCAGCAACCACAGCCTCCCAGACACTGTTCAGAGAGGTGTACCGTTTTCCCTCCTTGTAAATCTCACATTTGATGATGGACCACAGGTTCTCAATGGGGTTCAGATCAGGTGAACAAGGAGGCCATGTCATTAGATTTTCTTCTTTTATACCCTTTCTTGCCAGCCACGCTGTGGAGTACTTGGACTCGTGTGATGGAGCATTGTCCTGCATGAAAATCATGTTTTTCTTGAAGGATGCAGACTTCTTCCTGTACCACTGCTTGAAGAAGGTGTCTTCCAGAAACTGGCAGTAGGACTGGGAGTTGAGCTTGACTCCATCCTCAACCCGAAAAGGCCCCACAAGCTCATCTTTGATGATACCAGCCCAAACCAGTACTCCACCTCCACCTTGCTGGCGTCTGAGTCGGACTGGAGCTCTCTGCCCTTTACCAATCCAGCCACGGGCCCATCCATCTGGCCCATCAAGACTCACTCTCATTTCATCAGCCCATAAAACCTTAGAAAAATCAGTCTTGAGATATTTCTTGGCCCAGTCTTGACGTTTCAGCTTGTGTGTCTTGTTCAGTGGTGGTCGTCTTTCAGCCTTTCTTACCTTGGCCATGTCTCTGAGTATTGTACACCTTGTGCTTTTGGGCACTCCAGTGATGTTGCAGCTCTGAAATATGGCCAAACTGGTGGCAAGTGGCATCTTGGCAGCTGCACGCTTGACTTTTCTCAGTTCATGGGCAGTTATTTTGCGCCTTGGTTTTTCCACACGCTTCTTGCGACCCTGTTGACTATTTTGAATGAAACGCTTGATTGTTCGATGATCACGCTTCAGAAGCTTTGCAATTTTAAGAGTGCTGCATCCCTCTGCAAGATATCTCACTATTTTTGACTTTTCTGAGCCTGTCAAGTCCTTCTTTTGACCCATTTTGCCTAATAATAATGCACACCTGATATAGGATGTTGATGTCATTAGACCACACCCCTTCTCATTACAGAGATGCACATCACCTAATATGCTTAATTGGTAGTAGGCTTTCGAGCCTATACAGCTTGGAGTAAGACAACATGCATAAAGAGGATGATGTGGTCAAAATACTAATTTGCCTAATAATTCTGCACGCAGTGTATTTTTATCAGGATCCACACTTCATTGGAATGTCTTGAAAAAGCACATTGGGAGACTTAGGCCCCTTTCACACGAGCGAGTATTCCGCGCGGATGCGATGCGGGAGGTGAACGCATTGCACCCGCACTGAATACTGACCCATTCATTTCTATGGGGCTGTGCACACGAGCGGTGATTTTCACGCATCACTTTTGCGTTGCGTGAAAATCGCAGCATGCTCCTCTTTGTGCGTTTTTCACGTAACGCAGGCCCCATAGAAATGAATGGGGTTGCGTGAAAATCGCAAGCATCCGCAAGCAAGTGCGGATGCGGTGCGATTTTCACGCACGGTTGCTAGGAGACGATCGGGATGGAGACCCGAACCTTATTATTTTCCCTTATAACATGGTTATAAGGGAAAATAATAGCATTCTGAATACAGAATGCATAGTAAAACAGGGCTGGAGGGGTTAAAAAAAATAAAAAATCATTTAACTCACCTTAATCCACTTGCTCGCGATGCCCGTCATCTCCGTCTGACTCTTTTACTGTATAGGACCTGTGGAGAGCATTAACTATAGTTTAAGGACCTGGGATGACGTCACTCCGGTCATCACATGGTACGTCACATGATCTTTTACCATGGTGATTCACCATGGTAAAAGATCATGTGACGTACCATGTGATGACCAGAGTGACGTCATCCCAGGTCCTTAAACTATAGTTAATGCTCTCCACAGGTCCTAGACTGTAAAAGAGTCAGACGGAGATGCCCGCATCGCGAGCAAGTGGATTAAGGTGAGTTAAATGATTTTTTATTTTTTTTAACCCCCTCCAGCCCTGTTTTACTTAGCATTCTGTATTCAGAATGCTATTATTTTCCCTTATAACCATGTTATAAGGGAAAATAATACTATTTACAGAACACCGATCCCAAGCCCGAACTTCTGTGAAGAAGTTCGGGTTTGGGTACCAAACACGCGCGATTTTTCTCACGCGAGTGCAAAACGCATTACAATGTTTTGCACTCGCGCGGAAAAATCGCGGGTGTTCCCGCAACGCACCCGGACATTTTTCCGCAACGCCCGTGTGAAAGAGGCCTTACAGTGAAACCTTTGTCTGACACTAGATGGTCTTCAAGAATAGATGCTGTTTGACCATTTAGGTTCAATGGTTGGAGAAATCTATGATGCCTTGTCTGATATTTCAAGGGATAGTGCAGCGTACTCAAGTTGTGTGTAATAGAGTTTCTGGGTGTAGTAGTGCAATGACACTAACCTGAGACGGCTGACTCTCTGCATAGGCAGGTGATGGTAGGAAAATGTTCGTGACGCCAGTGCCAATTAAACGGTGGCACGCCGTTAGCTGATAGCAGGAATAAATGAGGAACACCGTGATGTTAAAACAGAACTCCAACTTTAGTAGTTTTCATAGAGACATTAACGGAAGCACAGTTCCTTTGCATACAGTCGATTTTTCAATACGGTTGATGCAGGCAATACAGATTGAGCAAGGTGACTACAGAGTGTTAAACACACAGGACTTGCAGTACAGGAGCTTGCACTCTATCTCTGACTGATCCTGGAACATAGCAAATCTTCTCCAAGGCCCAATACCTTAACTCTGGCGTATATCCTTGGTTTTAGCTTTATAAAGTACCTCCTCTGTTATCTTGAGTACCTCTTGCTTTCCTTGACATGCCTCTGTCTCTCCCTCAGCCTCTAGAAACTTCAGCACACTCTAGAAACTTCTGACTGACTTTTGCTTCCCTGTCTGGGCCTTATATAAACTAGGGCTCTCTAGCTCCCTCTAGTGACTAGAAGCTGGAATGACACCCCTAGCAGGCCTGTACATGCAAGTTTCACAGTAACAGGGAAATACATAACATTACATTACATGACAATTTATAAAGATGACATATACCAACTTCCCCATAAATAAGGGGGGACGACAGCACACCAAGTGACACCTTTGTAGTGACGGGCATTACAGTCCCCGTACACTACATACCCCACTGCTTTAAGCTGAGTACGGCCTCGTACTCCATCAGGGCTCGCCCAACTGAAACAGAAAAAAGAGACATGCAGGCATACATACATGTAATTCATCTGCATTTACATTCATATCAGGTCCAATTGGCAAAGATGAAGGGTGGTGACAAGGGGCGTCGTTCTCTTCTCTCAGGATAGTGAATGGAACTGGGGCGCTGACCTGGCACAGCGTAACATTAAAACCAGGATAGTCCATGACAATGAATAAGTCCATAATAGAACAGCACAATAGATAAAACAGTATAAAAACGGAACTACCCAGGAGTTTCCAGTGGGTGTATCACAGGCAAGGGCTCACGTGGAGGAGTCCATTCTTGCGCACAAATGTCAAGTAAGGTATTGCCAGTGGCAACTGTTTGGGAGGAGACACCACCAGAATAATCAAAGTCTCCTAAACGGACTGGCGGGCGTCCCCTGGTCATCCGGGTAGACCTTCTCAAAACAGGGGTCTCCTCTTCCCTTAGCAACGAGGTAGAAGAGAGAGGAGCAACAGGAGGGTCTCCATCAGGGAGATCTTGGTCAGGAACAACTGGAACAACTGGAACAATTAGATCCACTAGAGGGGGAACTGGATCCGGGGCATCTTGAACCAGCTCTTCCGGAGGTGAAGTTACAGTAGGTGCCGGAGCAGGCACCAGCAAGTTCAACCAAGGTGTCAGAAGCCAATGCATGGGATCAGCGTCATACCTCAGATTACTAACAGCCTGCATAGGATCCTCGGGCTGTATTGCTGACTCTGACACAGGATATTCAGATCCAGAACTCTCGGCACTAGGTTCTGGTGTCAGGCAGAGCTTTAACCGGTTTCGGTGTACAATTTGGGATCCCTTGTCTTCCCGGGTGATCTCATAAGTGTGAGTTCCAACATTTGGGATTGCCGTGACAACATAGGGACTTCGCTCCCATTTACTGTCCAATTTACTGGTACGGCGGTTATTCTTTAACCATACCACGGCCCCTATTGTCAAGGGTTCTGCATGGGCTGCTTGATCATAGTCTCTCTGCTGTCGGTCCCTAGCATAGTCCATACGCTCCTGAACAATGGCTTTGGCTGTATTCAATCGCCTTTGATATTCAGCAACCCAGTCGGTGTTAGGTAATGGGTTAATGCAATCAGGTACGTGTATGTCCAATGAATGATCAGCAGGCAATGTCCCTTGGCGCCCAAACATCAAGTAAAAAGGGGTATACCCGGTGGAACAATGTATGGTATGATTGTATGTGAACATGAGCTGTGGCAACAGACTGGGCCAATCTCCTCTGTTCTCAGGAGGCACGGCCCTCAGCATCTCTATCAAGGTCTGATTCATTTTTTCACATAATCCGTTACCTTGAGGATGGTAGGCCGTTGTCCGGATCTTCTTACAGTTGTGTAAGCAGCACAGTTCATGGAACAGATGGGACTCAAAAGCAGGTCCTTGATCGGTGAGGTTCTTTTCCGGACATCCATAGGGCAGGAGGAAGTGCTTCCAGAACATTTCGGCTGTAGTCTTGGCTGTCTGGTCTCTCACAGGCACTGCTACAACAAACTTAGTGAAATGGTCAATAACAGTCATGGCATAAGCATACCCTGAGCGACTAGGCTCCAGTTTCACATGGTCGATGGCGACAAGTTCAAGAGGACGGGTACTTACAATGGGTCTCAGTGGTGCCCTCTGATCATGGTGCTCACTCCGTTTTAAGGCACAGGCTACACACTCTCGACACCACTTCTCCATGTCTTCTCTCATGCCCACCCAGTAAAACCACTGGCGGATAGTAGCCTCAGTCTTTTGGACCCCAAAGTGACCGGATTGATTGTGGTACATCTCCAACACCATACCTGCATCTCGTCGGGGTATGAGAATCTGGTGCACTCTCTCGTTGGACACTGGGTCTAGGCTTCTCCGTAGTAACAGGCCCTTTTGTATGAAGAGTTGATGGCGCTGTCTCCACAGTTTGATGAGCTCAGGATCTGCACTCTTACGCCGAATCCTCTCAGGGGCTCTGCCACTAGTAATGAAGTCCAACAACTCACCCAGCACTCTACTTTCAGACTGTAGTTTCACCCACCTTTCTTCTTTAGGTTCAGGCCTACTGGAGGGTGAAGGAACTGCAGCTCTGTTATTGGTAGCTCGAGCCTGATCCTGTTGAGCAAATTTGTTATAGAAAGCCGGCATCTCTACATCTTCCCAAGCATCTTGCACATCATCAGGAGCTGTCTCTGTGGGAAGCCTGGATAAAGCATCAGCATTATCATTAGTACGTCCAGCACGATACTTTACAGAGAAATTATAGTTGGCAAGGCGAGAGGCCCATCTCTGCTCCAAGGCCCCTAATTTAGCTGTATTCAGATGTGCCAGAGGGTTATTGTCAGTGAATGCAATGAACGGGGTGGCGGCTAGATAATCCTTGAATTTTTCTGTCACCGCCCACACTAATGCCAGGAACTCTAGTTTGAAGGAACTATAATTCTGGTCATTTTTCTCAGCTCCTTTCAGGGAGCGGCTTGCATATGCTATCACTCTCTCTTTTCCCTCTTGGATTTGGGCTAACACAGCTCCCAGGCCTCGCTTGCTAGCATCGGTATAAAGATGGAAAGGCTTGCTATAATCTGGATAACCTAACACAGGAGGCTCGGTCAGTTTCTTTTTTAGCAATTGGAACGCTATCTCTCTTTCCTCATTCCACTCAATGGGCACAGGAGTTCTAGGACTTTTCTTGGGTTGCCCCCTCAAGAGTTCCTGGATAGGATCGGCTATTTGAGCAAAATGTGGGATAAAACGTCTATAGTAGCCGGCAAAACCAAGGAAACTCCTCACCTCTTTGACGGTAGTAGGAACCGGCCAATTACGGACAGCTGCTAATTTATCAGGGTCAGGTTGCACTCCCTCTCCGCTTACTACATGCCCCAGGTATCTTACTGCAGGTTTGAGCAGGTGACACTTGGATGGCTTTACCTTCAAGCCATATTTGATAAGGATTTCAAATACTTCTGCCAAATGTTTCAGATGGTCTTCATATGTTTTTGAGTACACAATGACGTCATCTAGATACAGCAGCACTGTTTCGAAGTTTTTGTGACCCAAACACCGTTCCATTAGTCTCTGGAAAGTTCCTGGGGCATTACATAGCCCGAACGGCATACAATTGAATTCGAACAGGCCCATGGGAGTAGTGAAAGCAGTCTTTTCCCTATCTGCAGGGGCCATGGGTACTTGCCAGTAGCCACTGGTCAAGTCCAATGTGGAGAAATAGGCAGAGGAGCCCAGAGCAGTTAGGGACTCCTCAATGCGGGGCAGTGGGTATGCATCTTTGTGGGTTATTTGATTAATTTTCCTATAATCCACACAGAAACGGATACTACCGTCCTTCTTCTTTACAAGAACCAGGGGTGCAGCCCACGGACTACGGCTGTCCCGGATTACATTAGAGTCTTTCATCTCTTGGATCATTTCCTTTACAGTCTGATATGAAGTAGGTGGTAAGGGTCTGTATCTCTCCTTGATAGGAGGATGAGAGCCAGTAGGTATGGTGTGTAGTATGGCACTAACCTCTCCATAATCAGTAGCATGCTTACTGAAGGCCTGGTGGTGCTCCTTGACAAGCTGTAGAATCCCTTCTTGTTGATGTTGGGGGATAGTCTCATCCCCTACATGGAGCTCTTCCCACCAGGGCACTTGTGGCTGGGTCACCGGCGAACATCCGCTGACTGCAGCTGGCGGCTTCTCTGTCGCTGGAAGACGAATGATGTCTTGGAAGGACACCTGGGACAGCTGGGCAACACGGCAATGCTTAGTAAGCGCAACAGGATGATCACTCAGGTTAATCAGACGGACAGGTACTTTACCTTGGGAGATGTTCACCAGGCACTTGGCAGCTCTCACATAAGGGTAATCCTCCATCTGGATTGGTTCCACCAGGGCTGGATAATCTCGGCCTTGGACTCCCAGGACAGCACGACACCATAAAAGAGTTTGAGAATTAGGAGGCAAGGTCACAGGCTTAATATCACTAATCCTGGCAGTACAAATTTCTCCTTTCCCATTAGCAAACCTCTGCTGGGCACTTAACACAGTAATAGTCTTTTGAATCACCCTCCTGGATGCAGAGGAAGCAGTGGGCAAAGTCTGATGTAATACAGCGAGTATTTCTGAATAACAGTTTTTGAAGACATTGGTGCCTAGAATGACAGGATGTCCTCCTCTGTCACCGGCCTGTACTACTATCACTCCCTGTTGAGGCAGGGTTACTTCTCCCACCTGCAGGGTGGGTTCCCAGTATCCATGAATCTTTACTGGTTTGCCATTGCTGGCGATAATTTCCACCCAGGATTCAGGCGGTTGGGTCAACTGGTTGGTGTCCCAGAACTTTTCAAATGCAGGCAGCTGAATAGTAGTGACCTGAGACCCAGTATCTAATAGGGCTTCAAAGGGGACCCCGTTGATCTCTATATTGATTTTAGGATGGGATCCTACATAACGTGGCATCCAATTTGGATCCTCTGGACCTAGTGTTCTACCTCCCGAGGGGTGGTCCTCAGCCTCAGGGGTTGCCCGTTTAACTGCCAGCACGTGGATTCTGTGTGTCCCAGCTTTTTGCAGTATGTACACACGGGCCGCTTGCGATCTCTATTACGCCTCCCAGGATCCCTGGGGTGAGTCTCTTGGTAAGGAGGTGGGAACGGCCTAGGAGGTGACAGGAATTCTTCATCTAGCATTATGGGTTTTTCCCATTCCTCTATTTTTCTGCACACTTTCTCTAGACTTTTAGTGAGGTGATTTACTTGCTCTGTCAGCATGGCAATAGTATCGGTAGCTGACACTTGAACAGCTTGGCCGGCCTCAGCTCGGTTAGTGATAAGCGGTTTTGGCCTGCAGGCTGGTGACTCAGGTGGGGTGCTCAACTCAGGAGATACTGCGGACCCCAGAATTTTTATAGCCAGTTCTTTAAAGTCCAGAAAGGTACTGTTAGGGTGCTGGGCGGACAGCATCTTTAATTGGGTCCTTATTTGTTCACTAGACACCCCGTTGATAAATTGTTCCCTCAGGGTCTGGTCCTGGTTATCAGCCTCTTTGGGATCTATCTGGATTACAGCCCCTAAAGCCTCCTGAAGTGATAGGGCATAGTCACGGAGGGACTCACCGGACTTCTGTTTCTTGCCAAAGAAGTGCATCTTTATCTCTGAGGCAGTCCTAGTTTCAAAAGTGGCCCTGAGGCGGGTGAATATCTGTTCTAGAGTACTCCGCTCAGTAGCAGGCCAGGATAATACCTCCCTGCGGACAGCTCCCTCCAGCTGCGCTAGCAGGATTTCCATTTGCTGGTCGGCATTTATGGGGTACAGTTTGAATAATGCCAGCAACTTTTCTTTAAAGTCCCTTAGGGTATGGGTCTCTCCTCTGTAGCGGGGGAACCATGGGGCCCCGAAATAGTAAGGCATGGTAAAGGGCATCATGCTGGGGGCTGTAGGATGATTAGGAGCCGCAAGCTCTCCCGGGGCCGGCTGCTCAGGCACTCCTGGCTCTGACATGGTAGTCTATTGAGAGGTGGCCACTGGCGACTAAAGGGGCCGGAACACTCCCCTTCCCTCCGGTTACAAGTGCTTACCGGTATCGCCGGGCTTGCGCAGGCCAAGTCTCGCGAGATTCCGGACGTCCTGAGCACCCGATGACGTAGAAGAAGCAGGGCCGCGGCGGTGCGATGATGAAGAGGGGCGGGATTCTCTGTGTCCTTGCAGGGATCCGCCCACGAAGGTCCTCAGCAGCGCGGGAAACTTTACTCCAGGCGGCCGGTGGCCATCTTTAGCAAAACGCTGTCCATTCCCTGACAGCAAGCAGGATGGTAAAAAGTCCACAAAACCACACTCCAATGTGGCGATTTTCTTCCTCTTGGTAGCGCAACACTGCACAGCGCTTTTTAGAGGTTTTAGGAACACTTTTGGTATGATTTTCAGTTCACAAAGTCCACTTTAAATAAACAGGTAATTTGTCACTTTGGTCACAGGGCAACTGTATAAGGCACAAAGTTCACGCTTCTTGCACTAGAAAGCGTGCGTATCCTGTTCGTGACGCCAAAAGAGAGGTGCAGCGTACTCAAGTTGTGTGTAATAGAGTTTCTGGGTGTAGTAGTGCAATGACACTAACCTGAGACGCTGACTCTCTGCATAGGCAGGTGATGGTAGGAAAATGTTCGTGACGCCAGTGCCAATTAAACGGTGGCACGCCGTTAGCTGATAGCAGGAATAAATGAGGAACACCGTGATGATAAAACAGAACTCCAACTTTAGTAGTTTTCATAGAGACATTAACGGAAGCACAGTTCCTTTGCATACAGTCGATTTTTCAATACGGTTGATGCAGGCAATACAGATTGAGCAAGGTGACTACAGAGTGTTAAACACACAGGACTTGCAGTACAGGAGCTTGCACTCTATCTCTGACTGATCCTGGAACATAGCAAATCTTCTCCAAGGCCCAATACCTTAACTCTGGCGTATATCCTTGGTTTTAGCTTTATAAAGTACCTCCTCTGTTATCTTGAGTACCTCTTGCTTTCCTTGACATGCCTCTGTCTCTCCCTCAGCTTCCTCAGCCTCTAGAAACTTCAGCACACTCTAGAAACTTCTGACTGACTTTTGCTTCCCTGTCTGGGCCTTATATAAACTAGGGCTCTCTAGCTCCCTCTAGTGACTAGAAGCTGGAATGACACCCCTAGCAGGCCTGTACATGCAAGTTTCACAGTAACAGGGAAATACATAACATTACATTACATGACAATTTATAAAGATGACATATACCAACTTCCCCATAAATAAGGGGGGACGACAGCACACCAAGTGACACCTTTGTAGTGACGGGCATTACAGTCCCCGTACACTACAATAGCTCACAGACAGCAATGGCTTAATCTGATGCGGAATCCCTTGCAAAAGAACTAAACAACTTAAAAAATTTGTGTTTCATTGTAATGTGGTACAACATTCTAAATAGAATTAACTTTGTCAGCAAGCTGCTTCAAAGTAAAAGTATATACCTTCCAGATGTAATTGATATGTTGGAATCTACAACAACTTTTTTGAAGGATTATCGTTCAGATAAAGGATTTGAAGATTTGCTGGAGGAGGCTATGTCTCGGCCTATGGTGTACGCTATGACACTGTTGCCACACTTGCGGTTGCCCGTGGCAACGTGTTGCTGTGAGAGCATGTGGTGGCAGTGCCTCGGCCTTCTGGGTGATTGCCGTGACATGGTTGCCACGCATGCTGTTGCCGGTGGTTACGTGGTTTGGTATGCTTGTGTGTGCACTTCCCCTTTAAGTGGCTTCCTTCCCTTGTCTGGTGTTGGAAGGGTTAACTCCCTTCCTAGTGTTTTGTGAACACTGGGTTTATGTGTGTGTGGGTGTGGCTGCTTGGGCTATTTAGCCTCTGCTGGATGCTTGAAGCTCTGAGTTCTTCCAGCCTTGGTGTATGCTGGTGGTTCTCTGCTTCTGACTTTACCATCTTTCCAGTGAGGGCCACTCTTGTGGTCATAGATGTTCTATGTCATCCCGGTGTCTCCTTCCCTTCTTGTCCCTATTTGTATGGAGTGGGTTATGTGCAGGGTGTTTGAATGTCTAGTTTGGTGTTACATGTCTGGTTGTGTTTGGTGTCATGGATTGTTTACTAGTCATTCCCCTGTCTCAAGTTATTGCAGCTATGGATGTCCTGGGTCCCTGTGTGGTTTGTGGTGTATGCTGTGTCCTTTTATGTTGGTGTGGACACTAGCAATTGTGCACGGGTTCCAGTCAGTGTGTCTGAGGCAGGTAAGTTTGTTACTGGTTTCACTTACCTGCCATCTCCTTTAGCTGTATGTGTTTCCAGGGGCGTACATAGAAATCCTTGGGCCCCATAGCAAGAATCTTAATGGGGCCCCACTAACTCCGTCCACTGGCCCATCCCACCACCTGCCCTGGCTTCTCCCCTGCCATACCCCCAGCAGTTGCAGCCGTGTAGACATTAGGAGCTACTTTCACACTTGCGTTTCTATTTTCCGGTATAGAGATCCGTCATAGGGTCTCAATACCGGGAAAAAACCCGCTTTTGATTGTCCCCATTCATTGTCTGAGGGCACTGTCCACTATAAGCAGCACACAGGGGGTGCTATGGTGGTGCTGGCATAATAGTATACCAGTGCCACCATAGCCCCCCTTGCCTTATGAACTGTCAGAACCTCCTAATGCATACCTCAGCTGTTGCAGAACATATAAAGCTTCGTTCACATCTATGTTGGGGCCTCATTCGTGGATCAGGTCATAAATGCTGGACACAATTTTATAGCCTGGAAGATGGAAACCTGACAGATCTCATCATAGTCAGCGGGATCCGTCAGGTGTTGTCGTCCATGAAGTGTCAGATCCGGAACTGCAGTGATTTTCGTTGTTGTGCTCCTATGACGGCAGAACAGCGACCGTCACCAGCACAGAGTATAAGGCCGGGTTCATATCACCGTTTAGTTTTCAGTTCTTCTGATCCATCAGATAAACAGAAAAATAAAGAAAAAAAAATGATCCTGTATTTCAAGCATCAGTTCTGCACATTTGGCATCCGTTTATGCCATTTCTGTCGGAGATCCGTTATTTTAGACAGAAAAAAGTCCTGCATGCAAAACAGAAAACTAAACTGTGATGAGAATCCAGCCTAATAAAAGAGAACTACAACTCTCAGCATGTCCAGATTATAGGGCATCATCTAGTTGTACCAGGTAAGAGCTTTAAAAAGAAATAACTATAACCCCCAGTATGGCCAGACTTATTATGGGTCATCAGTATACATTCCAAAGAGGGGGTATAAGAGGAGAGAACTACAACTCCCAGCATTACCAGCCTGTACTAGGGCATACGTTTAAATTACATTAAGAAACATATAATACGACAAAACTACAACTCCCAGCTTTTCTAGGATGTTATGTTATCCCAGAACACCACTAACCTCTCCTTCAGGCACCACACAGAAGCTCCGTCCCCTCACAGTGATATGCCACAGGTCTTTCACCAGTCCTCTGCTCTGGTCACATGATGATGACATCACCAAAGGTCCTTTAGACTTCTGCTGCTCTGCTATTCATTGGCTTCCTGCACTGGTCACATGGTTGATGACATCACCAAAGGTCCTTTAGACTTCTGCTGCTCTGCTATTCATTGGCTTCCTGCACTGGTCACATGGTTGATGACATCACCAAAGGTCCTTCTCCACCTCTTACTTTCTCAGGTATCCATACAAGTGTAATTAGTGGGCGGGGCCTATCCTCCACTGCGGCCCCCTTCCCCCAGGGGCCCCATAGCAGCTGCGTGGTCTGCCTCTATTGGAGGTATGCCACTGTGTGTTTTCCCTCCTTGCAGCCTGGCCTTAGTTAGAGACTCCTGTTCCTCCGTGTTGAGGATGAACAGGTAGTCTCTCCCCTGCTCCTATGTGAGGGATTTCCAGGGCGACTCAGGATATTAGGTATCCCGTGTATGAGCCGTCCCACCATCAGGGTCCGCTCATATGGTGAGGAGTCAGGGAGAGGATGACCTGCTCCCTTATCACTCCTTTTTGGCCAGGCTGATCCCCTTTACCCTTTGGCACCGCACGGTGGGGGGTTTCCCTCACTCCCCGTTGTGACAGGCTAAAGAGCTAGCCACAGAAATGGAGATTGAGCCTGTGTTTCCCGCATTAGTGCGGCAAATAAAGAAAAAAAGGTTGTTTTCTTATGAAGCGCAAGATGATCAAATTGATGATCCTGCAAAAAAAATTAAAGTTGAGTGCTTTTTTAGCATTTTGGATGTTTGCATTAATTCTCTTGATGAGCGATTAAGCATCACAGCAGGCACTTTCAGTTTCTGTACGATATCCAGAAACTTAAAAACGTACCATATGAGACACTTATGAAGTATTGTTTAGATTTGCATACTGTATTGACTGATAAAAACTCAGAAGATGCTGATCTGGTGAACAAAGCTTTTCAAAGCTCAAATTAATAAAAAATTATCTATGCTCAACAATGTCACAAGAGAGATTGATGGGACTTATTAGGACCGTATTGCATAGGACATTGATTTTCAGACTTTGCTTTATGATTTTGTGAGCACAAAAGCAAGAAAAGTTTAATTTTTATAGAGATTACTTTGAATGTGTGTATTATCTAGCATTTTAGTTGAATTGCACTCAGTTAACTCACAGGATACTTAAGTTCTTATGTTATAGTTTGAAAATTTGTTTATAATGTGAAAGGAAAAATGGGATTAATGTGTTGGTTTGAAACCTCACTGATCCTTATTGCACTTCTTTTTGACCAATAACTGGTAATGTTTTGCCTTGAACGGGCTGTTTTAGTGTAGCACTGTTTGTGTGTAGTGTTTTAAGACAAGTATGTTTACACTATTTCCTGCACTTTTACTCATTGTTGAAAACTTTGTTTTATAGATGTATAACTTATTTTGTTAAACTGTTAATAAAACCCAGTTAACAAAAAACACACGTCAGTATTTTTACCTTTCCAGATAAACATTCCTTTTTTTGCGGATCCGTTTTTCAGTACAACCTTCCGTTTTTTTACTAAAGTGCTTCTGAATCCGTTCCGTGTTTCCGTTATTCCTTTATTTTGGGTTTTTTCTCCAAAAAAAAAAAAGGAGGAGGAATAGATGTTGCTAGGGTAACAAAAAAAAAAAAAAGTGGACATTGCCATTTTATTGTGCTTTTGGTGTAGTAGGAGCTGTGTAAGAAATCTCTGCCTTGCTAGCTTTAGTTTTCTACAGTTATCTCACTGATCGTCATGTCTGAAGACTTGGATAATGTACTCCTTCACTGGCGTTTTTCTCAGCAATTCAGATGGCAATCAGCTATGTTGGACAAAGAGCTGGGGAGAAAGAGGAGACGACACTGGGTCCATCCGATTATTGCTCAGAGACTTCAGAAAGGTCAATTCCACACATTATTTAATGACCTGCGACAGGACCCCTATAAGTTCAAATCTTACTGCCGTATGTCCATGGAGGCTTTTGACCATCTCCTGGTCTCTCTCCTCCTTGACCTCAGTTTCCAGGACACAAGTATGCGGTGCATATCTGCAGAGCAAAGGTTGATAGTCACCTTGGGGTAAGTGAATTTTTCATATTATAAATACTATATCTAATACTAATTTATGAAAATGATTGTTAGCAAACTAATTATTCTTTTTTTTTTTTTTTTTTCAGATTCCTTGCTACTGGGAACTCATTCGCTTCTCTGCACTTTGAGTTTCTACTAGGAATCTCTACAATCTCTGGGATTGTCTGCCATACCTGTAGAGTTATATGGCAGCATCTCAGAGAAGCGGTGATGCCCACCCCCAAGGCGGAAGATTTGGTAAAATCCCTCGGCGATCCGTAGCCAATCAGCGCAGTTTCCTAACTGCATTGCGGCACTGGACGGTAAGCATATCGGTGTGAAGAAGCCGCCTCACTCAGGGTCCCGGAACTTCAATTACAAGCAATATTTTTTTGTAGTGCTGATGGCCCTTGCTGACAGTAACTACAGGTTTGTAATTGTGGATATCGGGGCCTATGGGAGCACTTCAGACAGCCGCAACTTTAGTGCTTCCAGAATGGGTGAGCGGCTTCGGACAAACCAGCTTTCCCTGCCAGAGCCCAGTAGACTTCCCGGATATGCAGGTCCGCCGGCTCCATTTGCGATCGTGGCAGACGAAGGGTTCGCATTGTCACCCCACATGATGCGGCCCTTCCCTAGACGCGATCTGGATGACAGGAAGCGCATCTTCAACTATCGACTGACTCGCGCCCGTCGGTATGTGGAGTGCACTTTTGGAATACTGTCCACAAAGTGGAGAGTATTCTTGTCATCCATACAAATGATTCCGGACAATGCCACCCTGGTGATACAAGCTTGTGTAATACTACACAACTTTACCAGGATCCACGATGCCTCCACAGACGCAGAATTAGGCCTAAATATGACATCTCCTGTCAGTTTAGATCTGGACGCCCTGGAACAGCTGGACTAGCTGTTCGGGATTCGGGAAATCTATGCAGACTACTTCTGGAGCCCTGAGGGGGCATTGTCGTGGCAGTTGGATGCCATCCGTGGTAGTCGATGATTTCAGCTGGAATCTGGTCAAAATTTTTCCTAAAAACATTTTTACTTAGTTTAGTTAGATCCCCTGGTGTTAGTTTAGAGTAGGGACTCGCAAGAGAATGAGGAGCCTTGACGGTGGCTTGCGGGCTGAGGTATTTAGTAAAATCCAAAATTTTGGTTTAAATACCTTCTAATACCTCATTAATAATTACGTCATTTTATATATATATATATATATATATATATACACTCACCTAAAGAATTATTGGGAACACCTGTTCTATTTCTCATTAATGCAATTATCTAGTCAACCAATCACATAGCAGTTGCTTCAATGCATTTAGGGGGGTGGTCCTGGTCAAGACAATCTCCTGAACTCCAAACTTAATGTCAGAATGGGAAAGAAAGGTGATTTAAGCAATTTTGAGCGTGGCATTGTTTTTGTTGCCAGACGGGCCTTCACGCACAACCATTTCTAGGGTTTACAAAGAATGGTGTGAAAAGGGAAAAACATCCAGTATGCGGCAGTCCTGTGGGGAAAATGCCTTGTGGATGCTAGAGGTCAGAGGAGAATGGGCCGACTGATTCACAGCATAGAAGAGCAACATTGACTGAAATAACCACTCGTTACAACCGAGGTATGCAGCAAAGCATTTGTGAAGCCACAACACGCACAACCTTGAGGCGGATGGGCTACAACAGCAGAAGACCCCACCTGGTACCACTTATCTCCACTACAAATAGGAAAAAGAGGCTACAATTTGCACGAGCTCACCAAAATTGGACTGTTGAAGACTGGAAAAATGTTGCCTGGTCTGATGAGTCTCGATTTCTGTTGAGACATTCAAATGGTTGAGTCCGAATTTGGCGTAAACAGAATGAGAACATGTATCCATCCTCTGATGGCTACTTCCAGCAGGATAATGCACCATGTCACAAAGCTCAAATCATTTCAAATTGGTTTCTTGAACATGACAATGAGTTCACTGTACTAAAATGGCCCCCACAGTCACCAGATCTCAACCCAATAGAGCATCTTTGGGATGTGGTGGAACGGGAGCTTCGTGCCCTGGATGTGCAACCCTCAAATCTCCATCAACTGCAAGATGCTATACTATCAATATGGGCCAACATTTCTAAAGAATGCTATCAGCACCTTGTTGAATCAATGCCACGTAGAATTAAGGCAGTTCTGAAGGGGGGTCCAACACCGTATTAGTATGGTGTTCCTAATAATTCTTTAGGTGAGTGTATATATATAAAAGAAAAGAAAAAAAGCAGCACACACTAGACGTGGGTGCAAGTCCTCCTGGGGGCCTGAGACCAAGGTCCCAAATGTATATAGAAGAAAAAAGGTAGCACTCCAAATTGTGATGAAAAAAAGTGGATGGTTTATTCATCCATCTAGCAGCAACGTTTCAGCTCTCTCATTGGAGCCTTTGTCCAGCTGAATAACATGTGCATAGTGGCATACATAAGTAGTACAAACAATTTCATAATTACAAATGAATAATTAAGCAATAAAGTGCAAGTGCATCAAAGGTATCGCAGTGTTAAAAATACAATTCATCTGTCGTCATAATTATATCTCAAATAGTTGTGAACATGATCATATGAAATGCATATCGTGATTGGTACAGTGAGAAAATCAATAAACATACATGATTGCCAATCAAATATGGTAAAGTGTACACAGTGTATGGCAATAACAAATCAATTAAAACATTAAAAAACTTTCACGTTGAATCATAGAGACATGGTGGAAGCTGCTGGCGTCCGGAAAGGCAATCGGCACATGCGCCGCTCCATGTGCTCTCGCGAGACACGTGATAATAACAGAGAGTATGGGAACCACATTAAAGATGGCCGCTATTCAACTTTACACCAAGGCGCATGCTCGTGCCCATACAGGCTGACAAGTGCCCTGTACAAAATTACAAGACACACTTACAGTGTCCAAAGCTCCGCAGTTTAAAGCAGATAAAGCCAATCCACGAGCGGAAGATCGGCGGGTGAGCACCAGTCTCCACAGTGGAATGTCTGTAACAAGGGGGCGGCACGGCCTGTCAAACCGTGTACACCACCTTGTCCAGACCAATCAGCATAACCGCTCGGTGACAAGAACCCTCCACGATGGGAACAGGGGTCAGGGAGTCACAAGAATGTGATCCCGATTCCCTGTCTCAGCGGGGGGAGTCACGGATGAACTGCATCGGAGCGTTACATAATGTACTATATAGTGAGATATAACAAATAGACAAGTCTACCTGTCAGGAGTCAGTGTCACTCAAGTCCCAGATGAGGCTGGAGTGGCAACAAATCACAGACAGGGATTGTCACTATTTAAGAAATCCAATAGTGGTATCCCAGCATAAATAATAGTTTAATGGCATATAAATGGATCGCCTGCATAATTCCTCGAGTCTTCACCAAACATGACCATTCATGACAATAAAGTCAAAGGTGTTGTCCTACAAAAAAAGAGAACACAGTTAGACATAAAGCACATGTTGTTTTCCCTACATAGAATAAAAGTCGAGAGCACATACCCAACTGGTAACTAGATGACCCTAAATTCTACATTTAAGCCCTGTGGCTTCAAAGTACCTAGTGTGTAAATCCAATAAAGCTCTCTTCTTTTCAATAATTTGGTTCTATGGCCACCTCGTCACAAAAGAGGTATTTGTTCCAAAATTCTAAACCGTAAATCCCTTTCAGAATGTTTTGCCTCAGTAAAGTGTTTTGATACGGGAAGATCCATTTTTTGTTTTATAATGGAATACCGATGTTGATTGAGTCGAGTTTTGACATCCCAGGTGGTTTCACCTATGTATAAAAAGTGACAGGGGAGGTTAACAAGTAAATAACATGGGATGAGTCACATGTTAGATATTGTTTAATTTTAAACATTTGACCGGAGACCGGGTGAACAAATGAGTCACCCCGTAACATCAGATTGCAATTAACACAGTTATAGCATGGAAAACACCCCTTGAGGGTGGATCCGAAATATGTCTCACAGGTTTCCCTAGAAGAGCCTATATCGGACTTAACTAATCTGTCACCCAGATCACGACTTCTCCGGTATGAACATAAAGGCAAAGATTTGAATTCTTCAACATTCTCAAAATTACTAGTTAATATTCTCCAATGCTTTTTTAAAATAGCTGCAATATTATCACTGTTGGTACTGCACTCAGACACAAAAGGGATGCGGGCTTTGGAACGTGTAGTGTCACTTAGTCCCTCCCTGATGGCCTCTTTGGTGAGGCGCTTAATTCTACCTAGATTGTCACTACCAGAGCTTTGGGACGTTCTCACAGCTCTGTTTCTCCACCCCTGTGATGATGTCACTACTAGAGCTGGGAGGAGTTCTCACTACTCTGTTTACTTTTGGTTTCTTTCACCACAGCTGTCCTTCATGTGTTTGATTTTCCTCTCTTTATATCACCCCTCCTCCTATGATAGGATGTGGATTATAGTTCTCACTTCAGTTGTAGCTCTGGCTTTAGTTTCTTCACTTGTAGCTATCAGTTCACTGGACCTGTGTTCTGCTGCAGCTAGCACTCTGGATATTGCCAGCCTGTCCTTGGATCCGTCTTCTCTGCGGCTGCAACACCTCCAGCTAAGTGTGCAGACATTGTTGTGTTCCTGTTTATTTTCTGACTGGATCTGAGGTGGCCACGGTTCCCTCCATATACTGAGTAGGGCACTGGTGGCCGTGCCCCTTCCACTATTGTAGGGGTTACAGTGGTCATTAGTCTTAGGCACGTGGGCATGCCTCTTTCCGCCATTTGGATCCGGGCATGTGCTTTAGCAGAATAGGGAGAGCGTTGAGGGTCGGACAGGGGTCACCCGTTATCCTCCCTAGTTCTGGGTCCAGTCAGTGGCTCTGTGCTGTGTATTACTATTGTTGCCCACATACAGCCGTGACATTATAATCCACCAAAACCGTCCTTTTTTGACATGGATCCGCTTTCTGGCCTGGTTGACCGCATGCAGGGTCTTTCTTTGGAAGTAGCGGATCTCCGTCAATCTATGACTCAGCTTCAAGCATTGGGCCCTGCTCCGGCTCATGGAGTCTGTTGCGAGCCAAAGGTCTCACTTCCGGAGACGTTCTCCGGGGGCAGTGAGAATTTTGTTCGTTTCAGAGAGGCATGCAAACTCCATTTTTGCTTGTGTCCTCACTCTTCTGGTAATCAAGAGCAGAGGGTGAGGATTGTCATCTCCCTGCTCAGGGGTAATGCTCAGACTTGGGCTTTTTCGCTGCCATCAGGGGATCCCTCCCTTCGATCCGTGGGGGATTTTTTGTGGCCCTGGGGCAGATTTATGATGACCCGGATCGTGTTGCTCTGGCCGAATCTAACCTACGTGTTTTATGCCAGAACAAACGGTCTGCGGAGCTTTATTGTTCTGAATTTCGGAGATGGGCAGCTGATTCGGGTTGGAATGATGCTGCACTCCGGAGTCAGTTCTGTCATGGTCTCTCGGAGAGATTAAAAGATGCGTTTGCTTTCCATGAGAGACCAACGTCCTTAGAGTCTGCCATGTCATTGGCGGTACGCCTTGACAGGCGTCTAAGAGAAAGAAACGAGACCTCTCTGTCCAGCATTGTCAGTCTAGGGGAAGTGGTGCGGACTCATTCAGTGTGCAGGGGCCTCATCCTGTCTCGCTCCCCTCTGAGGAGGAGCCCATGCAGCTAGCTCGACTTGCCCCTGATAAAAGAGGATTTAGTTCTCAGAGTATGGTCTGTTTTTGTTGTGGGGGCATAGGTCATTTGGCAAATGTTTGTCATCTAGGAGATTCTTGAACCGTACTAAGAGCGATAATAAGAGAAAAATCTCAAAAGGTAAATCATCAAGTTCTGCTTCATCTGCTACTTTGGGCAAAGTTGATGTAGGATTTGATGCTTTTCCTCTGACCTGCAGTTCCCGTTTTCTCCTGTCTGCCAGGGTGGCGCTAGAGAGCAAAGTCATTTCTTGTGAGATTTTTGTCGATAGTGGAGCGGCCGTCAATCTTATTGACACTCAATTTGTAGCCATGCATGGTTTTCAGGTTTGCACATTAGATAAAGATATACCTGTTTTTGCTATTGACTCTGCTCCGCTCTCACAGAGATCTCTGAAAGGCATTGTTCACAATATCCGGCTAGCTGTAGGTGACACTCATGTGGAGGATATATCTTGTTTTGTCCTTAACGGATTGCCGTCTCCTCTAGTTTTGGGGTTACCCTGGCTCACTAGACATAACCCCACTATTGATTGGCAAGGAAGGCAAATAAATGAGTGGAGTGACTTTTGTAGAGAGAATTGTCTCACAGCGACTTTTGCAGAGGTGTCTACTAAAACGGTGCCATCATTTCTCTCTGATTTCTCTGACGTGTTTTCTGAGAGCGGTGTTCAAGAGCTACCTCCTCACCGGGAGTTTGACTGTCCCATTAACCTCATTCCCGGCGCCAAGCTGCCAAAAGCACGCCTCTACAATCTCTCACAACCGGAAAGAATCGCTATGCGAACTACATCTCCGAGAGTCTCGAAAAGGGGCATATTCGTCCCTCAAAGTCACCTGTGGCCGCGGGTTTTTTTTTTGTTAAAAAGAAAGATGGCTCTCTGAGACCTTGCCTAGATTTTAGGGAGCTGAACCGTATCACAATTCGCGATCCCTATCCCCTTCCTCTGATCCGGACCTCTTCAATCAAATTGTTGGGGCCAAGGTGTTTTCCAAATTGGATTTGAGAGGCGCGTACAACTGGTCAGGGTCAGAGAGGGGGATGAATGGAAAACGGCCTTTAATACCCCTGACGGGATTTCGAGAATCTCGTTATGCCTTTCGGCCTGATGAATGCTCCGGCCGTCTTTCAGCATTTTGTTAATAGTATTTTCTATCATTTAATGGGGAATTTGTATTGGTGTATCTTGATGATATTTTGATTTTTTCCCCTGATGTTTCAGACCATCAGGATCATCTTTTTCAGGTTCTGCAGATTCTGCGGGAAAATAAATTGTACGCCAAGCTGGAGAAATGTCTTTTTATGGTATCGGAGATTCAATTTCTGGGTTTTCTCCTCTCTGCTCTGGTTTTCGCATGGATCCGAGAAGGTCGTGCTGTACTTGAGTGGGAGCTTCCTGAGAATCAGAAGGCATTGATGCGCTTTCTGGGTTTTGCGAACTATTACAGAAAGTTCATTTTGAATTATTCCTCTGTTGTCAACCCCTCACTGACATGACAAAAAAGGGGGCGGATTTTTCCTCTTGGTCGGAGGAGGCGCTTGCAGCCTTTTCTAAGATTAAAGAGAATTTTGCGTCTGCTCCGTCTTGGTGCATCCCGATGTTTCCTTACCTTTTATTGTTGAGGTGGATGCTTCCGAGGTGGGTGTGGGTGCGGTTTTGTCCCAGGGCCCTTCCCCTGCCAAGTGGCGACCCTGTGCCTTTTTCTCTAAAAGAACTCTCCCCGGCAGAGAGAAACTATGATGTGGGCGATAGGAGTTGTTGGCCATCAAGTTGGCTTTCGAGGAATGGCGCCATTGGTTGGAGGGGGCCAGGCACCCTATCACCGTTTTTACCGACCATAAGAATCTGGCATACTTGGAGTCGGCCAGGCGTATGAATCCGAGACAGGCCAGATGGTCTCTGTTCTTCTCCAGATTCAATTTTGTTGTTACATTCCGACCTGGGATAAAAAATGTGAAGGCTGATGCTCTCTCTCGCTGTTTTCCGGGAGGAGGAAACTCCGAGGACCCGGTCCCATTTTGGCGGAGGGGGTAGTTGTTTCTGCTCTATATTCCGATTTGGAGGCCGAGGTCCAGGCTGCCCAGACTGAGACACCTGCCCGTTGTCCTTCTGGGAAGTTGTTCGTGCCTCCTGAGCTACGTCACAAACTCTTTAAGGAGCATCATGATACGGTTCTTGCTGGTCACCCCGGGAGTAGAGCCACGGTGGATCTTATTGCTCGGAGATTTTGGTGGCCGGCTCTTCGTAAGTCGGTGGAGGGTTTTGTGGCTGCTTGTGAGACGTGCGCTCGCGCTAAGGTCCCTCGTTCACGGCCTTCAGGTTCCCTTCTCCCATTACCCATTCCTTCCCGTCCTTGGACACACCTGTCCATGGACTTTATCACGGATCTTCCTCGTTCCTCGGGGAAGTCGGTGATCCTGGGTGGTGGTGGACCGTTTTAGCAAGATGGCTCATTTCGTACCTTTCCCTGGTTTACCCAATGCTAAAACGTTGGCGCAAGCTTTTGTCGACCATATGTTAAATTGCACGGCATTCCTCTGATATTGTTTCCGAAGAGGCACGCAGTTTGTGTCCAGGTTCTGGAAGGCTTTCTGTTCTCGCTGGGGGTTCGGCTGTCCTTCTCTTCTGCTTTTCATCCGCAGTCGAATGGTCAGACTGAGCGCCTCAATCAGAATCTGGAGACATATTTGCGCTGTTTTGTTTCAGAGAACCAGGAGGATTGGTGTTCATTTCTCCCTCTTGCTGAGTTTGCTCTGAACAACCGTCGTCAGGAATCTTCTGATAAGTCACCAATTCTTTGGTGCATATGGGTTCCATCCACAGTTTGGGACATTCTCGGGAGGGGCTCTTTCTGGTTTACCTGAGGAGGAGAGATTTTCCTCGTCTTTGTCTACCATTTGGCAAAAGATTCAGGGTAATCTTAAAAAGATGAGTGAGAGGTATAAGCGTGTGGCTGATAAGAGACGTGTGCCTGGTCCGGACCTGAATGTGGGTGATCTGGTGTGGTTGTCTACTAGAACATTAAGTTGAAGGTTCCCTCCTGGAAATTGGGTCCCAAGTTTATTGGGCCTTATAAAATCTTGTCAGTCATCAATCCTGTTGCCTTCCGTCTTGATCTTCCACGGGTTTGGAAGATACATAATGTATTTCACAGATCTCTCTTAAAACCATATGTCCAGCCCACGGACCCTCCTCTTTGCCTCCCCTCCGATTTTTGTTGATGGCAATCTGGAGTTTGAGGTTTCCAGAATTGTGGGCTCTCGCATGGTCCGCGGTTCTCTTCAGTACCTCGTTCATTGGAAGGGTTATGGTCCTGAGGAGAGGATGTGGGTTCCGGTGTCGGACATTAAAGCCACTCGCCTCATTAGGGCATTTCATAGGGCTCATCCTGAGAAGGTGGGTCCTGGGTGTCCCGGAGTCCACCCGTAGAGGGGGGGTACTGTCACTACCAGAGCTTTGGGACGTTCTCACAGCTCTGTTTTCTCCACCCTGTGATGATGTCACTACTAGAGCTGGGAGGAGTTTCTCACTACTCCTGTTTACTTTTGGTTTCTTTCACCACAGCTGTCCTTCATGTGTTTGATTTTCCTCTCTTTATATCACCCCTCCTCCTATGATAGGATGTGGATTATAGTTCTCACTTCAGTTGTAGCTCTGGCTTTAGTTTCTTCACTTGTAGCTATCAGTTCACTGGACCTGTGTTCTGCTGCAGCTAGCACTCTGGATATTGCCAGCCTGTCCTTGGATCCGTCTTCTCTGCGGCTGCAACACCTCCAGCTAAGTGTGCAGACATTGTTGTGTTCCTGTTTATTTTCTGACTGGATCTGAGGTGGCCACGGTTCCCTCCATATACTGAGTAGGGCACTGGTGGCCGTGCCCCTTCCACTATTGTAGGGGTTACAGTGGTCATTAGTCTTAGCACGTGGGCATGCCCTCTTTCCGCCATTTGGATCCGGGCATGTGCTTTAGCAGAATAGGGAGAGCGTTGAGGGTCGGACAGGGGTCACCCGTTATCCTCCCTAGTTCTGGGTCCAGTCAGTGGCTCTGTGCTGTGTATTACTATTGTTGCCCACATACAGCCGTGACATAGATGTTCTTGAATACGTTTTTTAGGGTATCCACGTGTCCGAAATTTGGACCCCATTTCTTGCAGCCTACTGTCTACTGAGGTGGGATATTGCACAATTTTCTTAACTCTAAGTAGTTGGCTGAAAGTAAGCGACCTAATCATAGGTCTAGGATGATGGCTCTCGAAACGTAACAAAGTATTTTTGTCTGTGTGCTTCACATATAAGTCAGTGACTAGCCTGTCATTACAAATGCTGACCTGAGTGTCCAAAAAACTGTATAGTTTTTTCAGAATGTGTCAACGTGAATTTGACACTGGGGTCAATGGTATTCAGAAAGCGGTGAAAGACCATGAGGTCCTCTGTGGCGCCGACCCAAATCAGGAAAATGTTTGTCGATGTATTGCCACCACCCAGCACATGGCTGAAGTGGTGGCTCGCATAGACGACAGACTCCTCAAGATGTGTCATGTAGAGATTTGCATAGGTCGACGCCACATTGGACCCCTTCGCTGTCCCACGCAATTCCAAAAAAAAAGTCATCTTGAAACAGAAAATAATTGTGAGTGAGGATGAACCTCAACAGATCAATCAATGCTGTACTGTGTCTTTTTTAAATTTGGTTTAATAACCCGTATTCCTAGTTCATGTTCTATGGAAGTGTATAAGCTTACCACGTCGAAGGAAGCCAATACCGACCCTTTGGAAATACATAAACTGTCAATCTTAGTCAAAAAGTCGTTGGTGTCTCTAATGTAGGATCTAGCTGACATGGCAAAAGGACGCTAAATTTTGTCTAAAAAGATGGCCGCTTTACAAAACAATGAGTCCCTCCCCGAGACGATGAGACGTCCCGGAGGGGAAGTCAATGACTTGTGTATCTTTGGCAAAGTGTACAGGATGGGTGTGACTGGTTTGTCGCAGTATAGAAAGGCAAAAATGTTATCATCAATAATACCCTTATCTTTGGCTCCAATCAATAGCTTCTTCAGCTCTCTGAGTAACACAAACTTAGGGTCATTTTAAATCCTTTCATATACATTGGTGTCTGCAAGCTGAAATCTGATTTCAGCCACATAGGATCTGGTGTCCATGACCACAACCCCACCACCTTTTTCCGCAGACTTGATTATGAGGCTGCAGTCCGAAGCCAGATCTCTAAGTGCCGCCATCTCCACTGAAGTCATATTGGCAAATTTAAGTGGTTGCTGGGATGATTCCTGTTTGAGTCTCTCAATATTGCGTTTAACTGTGATACCAAAAGCTTCAATAGCAGGATGATTAATTATTGGAGTGAACTCACTCTTTACAAATAAACCCATACTTTTCAAATTTAGCTCACTGGTACGTGTGATCTCAGATGAAGGTCTGTCCCTTTGGTCCGCGAACCACACTTTCAATTTAATTGCACATAAAAACCTCTGGAGATCCATTTCTAGATCAAACCACTTAGTTGTACTCACGGGACAATAGGACAGACCTTTGTTTAGTGCAGATAGCTGTGCAGTGTTAAGGTCAACTGAAGATATATTTACCACTATATCTTGCGTCTCAGAGTCTTGCCCCATTGGGGCTGCATATTTTTCCCTTTTCCTCTGCTTATGTTGTCGCCTACCCCCTCGGCGTGTCCTGCCGTTACGGGGTCTCCCCCTAAAAAAGGTGTAGGTGAAGTAGTGGAATTAGAGTCCATCGTAGGCCCTGTAGCGTTATCTCGGATTAGATGGCCCTGTAGCTTCTTTGGGGTGGATGGAGAGGTGGATCCAAACTTCTCTCCACCTGTCTTTCGATTTCTCCTTTGATCCCCTTGCCAATTGTACACATAGCCTGTAGCGTAATCATCCATGTCTCGCATCCATTTGCGGCGTTTCTTGCTCTGTAGATCACCTCTAAATTTGCAAAATGAGACATTCTGTTGGACATATAGATTTCAAAGTCCTCAGTAGATAACACACTTTTTAACTTCTCTGTTAAATCATCTAAATTCATTTATACTGATGCTTTTTCTTTCTGTAGATACTCAACGATCAGCAAAATAATGTCGAACGCATACTTATTTGAAATTTTGACAAATCTGGCACAAAATTCAGCATTATTCACAAATAGATCCAGCCTCAGATGAGAGCGTATCCCTCTTGGTATCCTGTGTGCAAGATGATATTCGCTCAAAGTAGCAAGGTGCAATTCCAAACTGATTAAATGCTTAATTTCATTTTCAAATTTCCTCTTTATGTCAATGGCAGAAAAAGTAAATAAAAAGGTCACATCTTCACCGAGTTACGCAGTATTCTCTCCTCATCTTCAAATGTATAGGAAAACACATCCGGGTTAACACATCCGGCATTCTGATCCATATTTCAGGCGCTGAGCATTCTGAAAGGGATTTACGGTTTAGAATTTTGGAACAAATACCTCTTTTGAGACGAGGTGGCGATAGAACCAAATTATTGAAAAGAAGAGAGCTTTATTGGATTTACACACTAGGTACTTTGAAGCCACAGGGCTTAAATGTAGAATTTAGGGTCATCTAGTCACCAGTTGGGTATGTGCTCTCGACTTTTATTCTATGTAGGGAAAACAACATGTGCTTTATGTCTAACTGTGTTCTCTTTTTTTTTTGTAGGACAACACCTTTGACTTTATTATCATGAATGGTCACGTTTGGTGAAGACTGGAGGAATTATGCAGGCGATCCATTTATATGCCATTAAACTATTATTTATTCTGGGATACCACTATTGGATTTCTTAAATAGTGACAATCCCTGTCTGTGATTTGTTGCCACTCCAGCCCCATCTGGGACTTGAGTGACACTGACTCCTGACGGGTAGACTTGTCTATTTGTTATATCTCACTATATAGTACATTATGTAACGCTCCGATGCAGTTCATCCGTGACTCCCCCCCCGCTGAGACAGGGAATCGGGATCACATTCTTGTGACTCCCTGACCCCTGTTCCCATCGTGGTGGGTGCTTGTCACGGAGCGGTTATGCCGATTGGTCTGGACAAGGGGGTGTACACGGTTTGACAGGCCGTGCCGCCCCCTTGTTACAGACATTCCACTGTGGAGACTGGTGCTCAACCGCCGATCTTCCGCTCGTGGATTGGCTTTATCTGCTTTAAACTGCGGAGCTTTGGACACTGTAAGTGTGTCTTGTAATTTTGTACAGGGCACTTGTCGGCCTGTATGGGCACGACCATGCGCCTTGGTGTAAAGTTGAATAGCGGCCATCTTTAATGTGGTTCCCATACTCTCTGTTATTATCACGTGTCTCGCGAGAGCACATGGAGCAGCGCATGCGCCGATTGCCTTTCCGGACGCCAGCAGCTTCCACCAGGTCTCTATAATTCAACGTGACTCATTCAAAGTTTTTTAATGTTTTAATTGATTTGTTATTGCCATACACTGTGTACACTTTACTATATTTGATTGGCAATCATGTATGTTTATAGATTTTTTCACTGTACCGATCACGATATGCATTTCTTATGATCATGTTCACAACTATTTGAGATATAATTATGGCGACAGATGAATTGTATTTTTAACACTGCGATACCTTTGATGCACTTGCACTTTATTGCTTAATTATTCATTTGTAATTATGAAATTGTTTGCACTACTCATGTATGCCACTATGCACATGTTATTCAGCTGGACAAAGGCTCCAATGAGAGAGCTGAAACGTTGCTGCTAGATGGGTGAATAAACCGTCCACTTTTTTTCATCACAATTTGGAGTGCTGCCTTTTTTCTTCTATATATATATATATATATATATATATATATATATATATATAGTACAGACCAAAAGTTTGGACACACCTTCTCATTCAAAGAGTTTTCTTTATTTTCATGACTATGAAAATTGTAGATTCCCACTGAAGGCATCAAAACTATGAATTAACACATGTGGAATTATATACAGGGAGTGCAGAATTATTAGGCAAGTTGTATTTTTGAGGATTAATTTTATTTTTGAACAACAACCATGTTCTCAATGAACCCAAAAAACTCATTAATATCAAAGCTGAATATTTTTGGAAGTAGTTTTTAGTTTGTTTTTAGTTTTAGCTATTTTAGGGGGATATCTGTGTGTGCAGGTGACTATTACTGTGCATAATTATTAGGCAACTTAACAAAAAACAAATATATACCCATTTCAATTATTTATTTTTACCAGTGAAACCAATAGAACATCTCAACATTCACAAATATACATTTCTGACATTCAAAAACAAAACAAAAACAAATCAGTGACCAATATAGCCACCTTTCTTTGCAAGGACACTCAAAAGCCTGCCATCCATGGATTCTGTCAGTGTTTTGATCTGTTCACCATCAACATTGCGTGAAGCAGCAACCACAGCCTCCCAGACACTGTTCAGAGAGGTGTACTGTTTTCCCTCCTTGTAAATCTCACATTTGATGATGGACCACAGGTTCTCAATGGGGCTCAGATCAGGTGAACAAGGAGGCCATGTCATTAGATTTTCTTCTTTTATACCCTTTCTTGCCAGCCACGCTGTGGAGTACTTGGACGCGTGTGATGGAGCATTGTCCTGCATGAAAATCATGTTTTTCTTGAAGGATGCAGACTTCTTCCTGTACCACTGCTTGAAGAAGGTGTCTTCAGAAACTGGCAGTAGGACTGGGAGTTGAGCTTGACTCCATCCTCAACCCGAAAAGGCCCCACAAGCTCATCTTTGATGATACCAGCCCAAACCAGTACTCCACCTCCACCTTGCTGGCGTCTGAGTCGGACTGGAGCTCTCTGCCCTTTACCAATCCAGCCACGGGCCCATCCATCTGGCCCATCAAGACTCACTCTCATTTCATTAGTCCATAAAACCTTAGAAAAATCAGTCTTGAGATATTTCTTGGCCCAGTCTTGACGTTTCAGCTTGTGTGTCTTGTTCAGTGGTGGTCGTCTTTCAGCCTTTCTTACCTTGGCCATGTCTCTGAGTATTGCACACCTTGTGCTTTTGGGCACTCCAGTGATGTTGCAGCTCTGAATATGGCCAAACTGGTGGCAAGTGGCATCTTGGCAGCTGCACGCTTGACTTTTCTCAGTTCATGGGCAGTTATTTTGCGCCTTGGTTTTTCCACACGCTTCTTGCGACCCTGTTGACTATTTTGAATGAAACGCTTGATTGTTCGATGATCACGCTTCAGAAGCTTTGCAATTTTAAGAGTGCTGCATCCCTCTGCAAGATATCTCACTATTTT
Source organism: Bufo bufo (assembly GCF_905171765.1). Lineage (NCBI taxonomy): Eukaryota > Metazoa > Chordata > Amphibia > Anura > Bufonidae > Bufo > Bufo bufo. The sequence goes on from NC_053392.1 coordinate 239,052,087, forward strand.
TGACTTTTCTGAGCCTGTCAAGTCCTTCTTTTGACCCATTTTGCCAAAGGAAAGGAAGTTGCCTAATGATTATGCACACCTAATATAGGGTGTTGATGTCATTAGACCACACCCCTTCTCATTACAGAGATGCACATCACCTAATATGCTTAATTGGTAGTAGGCTTTCGAGCCTATACAGCTTGGAGTAAGACAACATGCATAAAGAGGATGATGTGGTCAAAATACTCATTTGCCTAATAATTCTGCACGCAGTGTACATAACAAACAAGTGTGAAACAACTGAAAATATGTCATATTCTAGGTTCTTCAAAGTAGCCACCTTTTGCTTTGATTACTGCTTTGCACACTCTTGGCATTCTCTTGATGAGCTTCAAGAGGTAGTCCCCTGAAATGGTTTTCACTTCACAGGTGTGCCCTGTCAGGTTTAATAAGTGGGATTTCTTGCCTTATAAATGGGGTTGGGACCATCAGTTGTGTTGAGGAGAAGTCAGGTAAATACATAGCTGATAGTCCTACTGAATAGACTGTTAGAATTGGTATTATGGCAAGAAAATAGAGTGGCCATCATTACTTTAAGAAATTAAGGTCAGTCAGTCAGCCAAAAAATTGGGAAAACTTTGAAAGTAAGGGCTATTTGACCATGAAGGAGAGTGATGGGGTGCTGCGCCAGATGACCTGGCCTCCACAGTCACCGGACCTGACCCAATCAAGATGGTTTGGGGTGAGCTGGACCGCAGAGTGAAGGCAAAAGGGCCAACAAGTGCTAAGCATCTCTGGGAACTCCTTCAAGACTGTTGGAAGACCATTTCAGGGGACTACCTCTTGAAGCTCATCAAGAGAATGCCAAGAGTGTGTAAAGCAGTAATCAAAGCAAAAGGTGGTTAATTTGAAGAACCTAGAATATGACATATTTTCAGTTGTTCCACACTTGTTTGCTATGTATATAATTCCACATGTGTTAATTCATAGTTTTGATGCCTTCATAGTCATGAAAATAAAGAAAACTCTTTGAATGAGAAGGTGTGTCCAAACTTTTGGTCTGTACTGTATATATACATATATATAAAAATGTCATCAATTAAGTTGCCCTGGTTCACAGCTGAAAAATATTCCATATGTTAATTAATTTTAAATTGGATATGTCAGGGTTCATCTTTGAACTATAACAACACATGAAGTAATAAGACCCGCAATCCACCAAGAACTTACTTCTTAGCCAACAAGGTAAGTATTATAGAATTTATACTGTATATAAAAAAAATTAAAAAACGTTAGATATCTTCAAAGTAAAATATATTTTAAAATATTAATAATATATAATATTAACAAAAACTTCAAATTAAACAGTATTCCAAAAAAAAAAAAAAAATAATTCACAGATCGTACAATTCCCTGGTAAATGGTCCAGGGGTTTGTACTACAGGTGGTTCAGGCCTGTTAAGTCTGTACATCGGTGTTGATACATTGAGATTTAAATCTCGCATTGACTCCATACGATGCACAATCTCCATTGGTTCATTTTCATTTGAAAATAATTAAATTAACATACAAATCGCTCCGAGGCAACATGTTTGCCGTTCTACAGGCACACGAGAAAGACTGGCGGCCAGACAACGAATTGTTCTCTCTTCAACACTGTCCGACCGATTCTGATTAAGATATTGGATAACCCGAGAATCAATGAGGTTCCGAATATCTAATTCAGAATCGGCGGCAGGTCTGCGCCGTCGTCTGCCTGTAGAAGGGCAAACAGGTTCCTCAGGACGTGCAGTCCTTAACCCAGCAGTAAAGTCTTGACATGTACTCGGCTGGGGTTCTGAGCTATTTCCTCAGGAGTTTCTTGCGGTGGAGCTTCAGAGACACTTGCGGTGGAGCTTGTCCCTGGATCTGGAACTGTGGCAGATTCTGTAGACAGATTATCTACAGTGCTAAAAAGAAAAAAAAAATTATCTATTTCTAATTTTAAATTCTGCATCTATGCAGTATTTATCTTCAACCTGAGGCTTTCCTACTGCAAAAAAAGTACAACTCCCAGCTTTCATGGTTAGTTTACTATAAGTAAGGCATGCATTGTAGTTTTTCTGCTGTTGGAAGGCCGCATATTGGATATGACTGCTATACACTCACCTAAAGAATTATTAGGAACACCGTACTAATACGGTGTTGGACCCCCTTTTGCCTTCAGAACTGCCTTAATTCTACGTGGCATTGATTCAACAAGGTGCTGATAGCATTCTTTAGAAATGTTGGCCCATATTGATAGGAAAGCATCTTGCAGTTGATGGAGATTTGAGGGATGCACATCTAGGGCACGAAGCTCCCGTTCCACCACATACCAAAGATGCTCTATTGGGTTGAGATCTGGTGACTGTGGGGCCATTTTAGTACAGTGAACTCATTGTCATGTTCAAAAAACCAATTTGAAATGATTCGAGCTTTGTGACATGGTGCATTATCCTGCTGGAAGTAGCCATCAGAGGATGGATACATGTTCTCATTCTGTTTACGCCAAATTCGGACTCAACCATTTGAATGTCTCAACAGAAATCGAGATTCATCAGACCAGGCAACATTTTTCCAGTCTTCAACAGTCCAATTTTGGTGAGCTCGTGCAAATTGTAGCCTCTTTTTCCTATTTGTAGTGGATAAGTGTGGTACCCGGTGGGGTCTTCTGCTGTTGTAGCCCATCCGCCTCAAGGTTGTGCGTGTTGTGGCTTCACAAATGCTTTGCTGCATACCTCGGTTGTAACGAGTGGTTATTTCAGTAAACGTTGCTCTTCTATCAGCTTGAATCAGTCGGCCCATTCTCCTCTGACCTCTAGCATCCACAAGGTATTTTTGCCCACAGAACTGCCGCATACTGGATGTTTTTCCCTTTTCACACTATTTTTTGTAAACCCTAGAAATGGTTGTGCGTGAAAATCCCAGTAACTGAGCAGATTGTGAAATACTCAGACCGGCCCGTCTGGCACCAACAACCATGCCACTCTCAAAATTGCTTAAATCACCTTTCTTTCCCATTCTGACATTCAGTTTGGCGTTCAGGAGATTGTCTTGACCAGGACCACACCCCTAAATGCATTGAAGCAACTGCCATGTGATTGGTTGACTAGATAATTGCATTAATGAGAAATAGAACAGGTGTTCCTAATAATTCTTTAGGGGAGTGTATATGAGTAGTTATGCAGCAGATGTTCGTGCATTCTGACCCTATAAAAGGGCTTGTTCACACGACCACATGAAGCCCTTGCCCATATTGCGGTCTGCATACAGCAGGTTAACAATACATGGGCAACAGCCGTATCATAGATAGGGGACCCATTCACTTCAATTGGTCCGTGATCCTGGAGATGCATAGTGATGAGCGGCAGGGGTCATATTCGAATTCGCGATATTTCGCGAATATTTTGTAGAATATTCGTCAAAAATTCGCAATGATTGTGTAATATGCGAATTTTCGGAAATCGAATTTTGGGATTTGAATCTTTTATTGCGAATTTTTCAACTTACAACTATTAGACAAAAAAGATTATAGCACTATATTAGCTAAATTGCTCTATTCGATTTTTTTCGAATATTCTCTGTATTGCCATAACTTAGTTTTTTCGAATATTCGTAATATTCTAAAACAAGAATATATAGCAATATAGCGAATAAAAAAAAAAAACGAATATAGAGCAAAATTCGCAAACACTACTACTCCTAAAGTCAAGTATATTGCAGCCTTCTTATTGGCCCACAAGCTAGAAGCAGTGAGGGATCATGTGTACTGATAAAAAAAAAAAATATTTTTAAAAAATTGGAATATTCGAAATTACGAATATATATAACTATATTTGAAATATTCGCGATTTTTCGAAGTACCTATATTCGCGATAAAAATTTGAAATTCGAATATTCGTGATCAACACTAGAGATGCAGTGCAGAGGCACGGGACAGAACACTATGGAAGCACTACAGTGTGCTTTCTGGGGTTCTATCCTTTCTCTCCGCACTGCATAAAGATAGAGCATACTCTATATTTTTGCTGAACGGAGGGATTGAGGACCCATTCTAGTGAATGGGTCCGCGATACCACGCGGCTTGCACACGGTTGGTGGCCGTGCGGTGCAGACTGCTATTAGCGGTCCATAGCACGGTCACGGACTTCTCACAGTCTTGTGAACAAGCCCTTTGGGTCTGATGCACAAACTCAGGGCGCACATGTTTGTGTCCAAGAAGCATAACTAATTATTATAAAAAATTCGAAAATTATTACCTCCGTAACTCCAAGACTGGCTTCAGAAATTCTAAGTACTTTGTGTACAGGTAGGGCTTTTTCTGGAGCGACCCATCTCCACTTTTTTGTTTCAGATTGAGTTCGCGACGATATTGGTCCCTGCACCAATTCCTTTCTTTTTTTGAGATCTTTAACTGTAAAATATTAGAAAATATAATTGTTCAATTAATGATTTTTAAAATAAAAAGCTAATCTTTTATTAGAGACTAAAACAATAATGCAAGCTCTGGTGATAATGCATTGCATACAGGGAATAATCTATGTCTGCAAAGTCTAGGCCTTGCACTTTAGAATGTTAGACCTGAGGTTGCTATGCAACCTCTGGTTGGATTGCATTGCATACAGAGAATAATCTATGTATGCAGAGCAAAAAAAAATAGGCCTTGTGCAGCAAACGGGTAGGTTACCCGACACTGCTAGATTGTAATGTGTATTTCCCTTTAAGCCAGTTAGGCCTGTTGCAGGCAATCCTTATTCCAGCCAGCAGAGGGAGCCCCCAGTTCAGTATAAATAGGCTAGGGCCTAGCCTAGGCAGTTAGTTAGAAGTTTCTAGAGTCAGTTCTGAGAGATTCAGGGCTCCGTCAAGAGTGCAGAGATTGCACTACTGGTGTGGAAGGTCATTCCCACCCAGTTCTCCAGGTTAATTATACCTGAGGTATTCCAAAGATAGAGCCTGCCATCAGGAGGGAAGAAGACCTCTACCAAGTCCTTGCTCAAGGGTTATCACCAGGATTTAGGTGTCTGGACCTTGAGGGTATTGCTGCAAGTAGCATAAGAGGGAATCCCTGATCCTAGGAGGCCTGTCTTGAAGCTAGTCTTTTTGTAAGTAAAAGCCTGAACCACTACTGTTAACTGTATGGTAAAGTGTGGAATAACTCTGGAACTGTATTCACTGGCTGTTCATCCTACTATAACTTCATCCAGTAAAGTTGACCTGTTATATGAATATCTGGACTGCTCCATTATTCTACCTATCACTACACGGTGTGTCACCGTTCAATTGACACTGGCATCACAACATTTATTAGCTGCCTGTTCCAGTATTGACCCGGATTGAAGACGGGTTAGTGGGTTGCCCTGCACTACGACTCCCCGCTTACCTAAAGCTGCTCTACTGACCCCCTGGGATACTGCATCGCTCTTTTTGGCGTCACGAACAGGATCCGCATGCTTCTGGAGTGCAGAGAAGTGTTAACTGTGTGCTTTAACTATTCCACCAACGTATTGCAAGGACTATACCCTTTATTTTCAAGTCGGTGGATTACAATTGTGCCTGGGAAGAATCGGAGGCGCTGTGCTGTGTTGCGCTACCCCCAGGAAAGGAAAATCGTGGTTGTGGATTACAATTTATTCACTTGTCAACAACCCTGCTTGCTGTCAGGGAATGGTGACCAAGATGGCCACCGGCCGCCTGGAGTAAAGTTTCCCGCGCTGCTGAGGACCTTCGTGGGTGGATCCCTTCAAAGACACAGAGAATCCCGCCCCTCTTCATCATCGCACCGCCGCGGCCCTGCTTCTTCTACGTCACCGCGTACTCAGGACGTCCGGAGTCTCTCGAGATTTGGCCTGCGCAAGCCCGGCGATACCGGTAAGGACTTGTAACCGGAGGGAAGGGGATTGTTCCGGCCCCTTTAGTCGCCAGCGGCCACATCTTAATAAACTAACATGTCAGAACCGGGAGTCCCCGAGCAGCCGGCCCCGGGAGAGCTTGCGGTTCCTAATCATCCTATAGCCCCCAGCATGATGCCCTTTACCATGCCTTACTATTTTGGGGCCCCATGGTTTCCCCGCTATAAAGGAGAGACCCATACCCTAAGAGACTTTAAAGAAAAGTTGCTGGCATTATTCAAACTGTACCCCATAAATGCCGACCAGCAAATGGAAATCCTGCTAGCACAACTGGAGGGAGCTGCCCGCAGAGAGGTATTATCCTGGCCTGCTGCTGAGCGGAGTACTCTAGAGCAGATATTCACCCGCCTCAGGGCCACTTTTGAAACAAGGACTGCCTCAGAGATAAAGATGCACTTCTTTGGCAAGAAACAGAAGTCCGGTGAGTCCCTCCGTGACTATGTCCTATCACTTCAGGAGGCTTTAGGGGCTGTAATCCAGATAGATCCCAAGGAGGCTGATAATCAGGACCAGACCCTGAGGGAACAATTTATCACTGGGGTGTCTAGTGAACAAATAAGGACCCAATTAAAGATGCTGTCCGCCCAGCACCCTAACAGTACCTTTCTGGATTTTAAAGAACTGGCTATAAAAATTCTGGGGTCAGCAGTATCTACGGAGTTGAGCACCCCACCTGAGTCATCACCCTGCAGGCCAAAACCGCTTATCCCTAACCAAGCTGAGGCCGGTCAAGCTGTTCAAGCTTCAGCTACCGATACTATTGCCATGCTGACAGAGCAGGTAAATCACCTCACTAAAAGTCTAGAGAGAGTGTGCAGAAAGATAGAGGAATGGGAAAAACCCATAATGTCAGAGGAAGAGTTCCTGTCACCTCCTAGGCCGTCCCCACCTCCATACCAAGAGACTCACCCCAGGGATCCTGGGAGGCGTAATAGAGATCGTTCCAAAGATCGCAAGCGGCCCGTGTGTAAATACTGTAAAAAGGTGGGACACACAGAATCCACGTGCTGGCAGTTAAACGGGCTACCCTCGAGGCTGAGGACCACCCCTCGGGAGGTAGAACAATAGGTCCAAAGGATCCAAGTTGGATGCCCCGGTATGTGGGATCCCATCCTAAAATCAATATAGAGATCAATGGGGTCCCCTTTGAAGCCCTATTAGATACTGGGTCCCAGGTCACTACCATTCAGCTGCCCGCATTTGAAAAGTTCTGGGACACCAACCAGTTAACCCAGCCGCCTGAATCCTGGGTAGAGATTATCGCCAGCAATGGCAAACCGGTAAAGATTCATGGATACTGGGAACCCACCCTGCAGGTGGGAGAAGTAACCTTGCCTCAACAGGGAGTGATAGTAGTACAGGCCGGCGACAGAGGAGGACATCCTGTCATTCTAGGCACCAATGTCTTCAAAAACTGTTATTCTGAAATACTTGCCGTATTACACCAGACTTTGCCCACTGCTTCCTCTGCATCCAAGAGGGTGATTCAGAAGACTATTACTGTTTTTTAGTGCTCAGCAGAGGTTTGCTAATGGAAAAGGAGAAATATGTACTGCCAGGATCCGTGATATTAAGCCTGTGACTTTGCCTCCTAATTCTCAAACTCTCTTATGGTGTCGTGCTATCCTGGGAGTCCAAGGCCAAGATTATCCAGCCCTAGTGGAACCAATCCAGATGGAGAACTACCCTTATGTGAGAGCTGCCAAGTGCCTGGTGAACGTCTCCCAAGGTAAAGTACCTGTCCGTCTGATTAACCTGAGTGATCATCCTGTTGCGCTTACTAAGCATTGCCGTGTTGCCCAGCTTTCTCAGGTGTCCTTCCAAGACATAATTCGTCTTCCAGTGACAGAAAAGCCGCCAGCTGCAGGCAGTGGATGTCCGTCGGTGACCCAGCCACAAGTGCCCTGGTGGGGAGAGCTCCATATAGGGGACGAGACTACCCCCCAACATCAACAAGAAGGGATTCTACAGCTTGTCAAAGAGCACCACCAGGCCTTCAGTAAGCATGCTACTGATTATGGAGAGGTTAGTGCCATACAACACACCATACCTACTGGCTCTCATCCTCCTATCAAGGAGAGATACAGACCCTTACCGCCTACTTCATATCAGACTGTAAAGGAAATAATCCAAGAGATGAAAGACTCTAATGTAATCCGGGACAGCCGTAGCCCGTGGGCGGCACCCCTGGTCCTTGTAAAGAAGAAGGACGGTGGTATCCGTTTCTGTGTGGATTATAGGAAAATTAATCAAATAACCCACAAAGATGCATACCCACTGCCCCGCATTGAGGAGTCACTAACTGCTCTGGGCTCCTCCGCCTATTTCTCCACATTGGACTTGACCAGCGGCTACTGGCAAGTGCCCATGGCCCCTGCAGATAGGGAAAAGACTGCTTTCACCACTCCCATGGGCCTGTTCGAATTCAATTGTATGCCATTCGGGCTATGTAATGCCCCAGGGACTTTCCAGAGACTAATGGAGCGGTGTTTGGGTCACAAAAACTTTGAAACAGTGCTGCTGTATCTAGATGATGTCATTGTATACTCAAAAACATATGAGGACCATCTGAAACATTTAGCAGAGGTATTTGAAATCCTTATCAAATATGGCTTGAAAGTAAAGCCATCCAAGTGTCACTTGCTCAAACCTGCAGTAAAATACCTGGGGCATGTGGTAAGCGCAGAGGGCGTGCAGCCTGACCCTGATAAGCTAGCAGCTGTCCGTAATTGGCCGGTCCCCACTACCGTCAAAGAGGTGAGGAGTTTCCTTGGTTTTGCAGGCTACTATAGACGTTTTATCCCCCATTTTGCTCAAATAGCTGATCCTATCCAGGAACTCTTGAGGGGGCAACCCAAGAAAAGTCCTAGAACTCCTGTGCCCATTGAGTGGAATGAAGAAAGAGAGATAGCGTTCCAATTGTTAAAAAAGAAACTGACCGAGCCTCCTGTGTTAGGTTATCCAGACTACAGCAAGCCCTTTCATCTGTATACCGATGCTAGCAAACGAGGCCTGGGAGCTGTGTTAGCCCAGATCCAAGAGGGAAAAGAAAGAGTGATAGCTTATGCAAGCCGCTCCCTGAAAGGAGCTGAGAAAAATGACCAGAATTATAGTTCCTTCAAACTAGAGTTCCTGGCATTAGTGTGGGCAGTGACGGAGAAATTCAAAGATTATCTAGCCTCCACCCCGTTCATTGCATTCACTGACAATAACCCTCTGGGGCATCTAAATACAGCTAAATTGGGGGCCTTGGAGCAGAGATGGGCCTCCCGCCTCGCCAACTATGATTTTTCTGTAAAATACCGTGCTGGACGTACTAATGACAATGCTGATGCTTTATCCAGGCTTCCCACAGAGACAGCTCCTGATGATGGGCGAGATGCTTGGGAAGATGTAGAAATGCCGGCTTTCTATAACAAATTTGCTCAACAGGATCAGGCTCGAGCTACCAATGACAGAGCTGCAGCCCCTTCACCCTCCAGTAGGCCGGAACCTAAAGAGGAAAGGTGGGTGAAACTACAGTCTGAAAGTAGAGTGCTGGGTGAGTTGTTGGATTTTATTACCAGTGGCAGAGCCCCTGAGAGAATCAGACGTAAGAGTGCAGATCCAGAGCTCATCAAACTGTGGAGACAGCGCCATCAGCTCTTCATACAAAAGGGCCTATTGCTACGGAGAAGCCTAGACCCAGTGTCCAACGAAAGAGTGCACCAGATTCTCATACCCCGACGAGATGCAGGTATGGTGTTGGAGATGTACCACAATCAATCCGGTCATTTTGGGGTCCAAAAGACTGAGGCTAATATCCGCCAGCGATTTTATTGGGTGGGCATGAGAGAAGACATTGAGAGATGGTGTCGGGAGTGTGTAGCCTGTGCCTTAAAACGAAGTGAGCACCATGACCAGAGGGCACCACTGAGACCCATTGTAAGTACCCGTCCTCTTGAACTTGTCGCCATCGACCATGTGAAGCTGGAGCCTAGTCGCTCAGGGTATGCTTATGCCATGACTATTATTGACCACTTCACTAAGTTTGTTGTAGCGGTACCTGTGAGAGACCAGACGGCCAAGACTACAGCCGATCTGTTCTGGAAGCACTTCCTCCTGCCCTACGGATGTCCAGAAAAGATCCTCACCGATCAAGGACCTGCTTTTGAGTCCCATCTGTTCCATGAACTGTGCCGCTTACACAACTGCAAGAAGATCCGGACAACAGCCTACCATCCTCAAGGTAATGGATTGTGTGAAAAAATGAATCAGACCTTGATAGAGATGCTGAGGGCCGTGCCTCCTGAAACCAGAGGAGATTGGCCCAGTCTGTTGCCACAGCTCATGTACACATACAACCATACCATCCATTGTTCCACGGGGTATACCCCTTTTTATTTGATGTTTGGGCGCCAAGGGACTTTGCCTGCTGATCACTCATTGGACATACACGTACCTGATTGCATTAACCCATTACCTAACACCGACTGGGTTGCTGAGCACCAAAGGCGATTGAATACAGCCAAAGCCATTGTTCAGGAACGTATGGATTATGCTAGAGACCGACAGCAGAGAGACTATGATCAAGCAGCCCATGCAGAACCCTTGACAGTAGGGGCTGTGGTGTGGTTGAAAAATAACCGCCGTACAAGTAAACTGGACAGTAAATGGGAGCAAAATCCCTATGTTGTCACTGCAATCCCAAATGTTGGGACCCACACTTATGAGATCACCCGGGAAGGCAGGGGATCCCAGATTGTGCACAGGAACCGGTTAAAGCTCTGTCTGACGCAAGAACCCAGTGCTGAGGGTTCTAGATCTGAATCACCTGTGTCAGAGCCATCAATACAGCCCGAGGATCCTATGCAGGCTGTCAGTAATCTAAGGTATGACTCTGATCCCATGCATTGGCTCCTGACACCATGGTTGAATTTGTTGGTGCCCGCTCCGGCACCTGCTGTATCTTCACCTCCAAAAGAGCCGACTCAAGCTGCCCCGGATCCAGTCCTCCTTCTAGGGGATCTAGTTGTTCCTGTTGTTCCTGTTGTTCCTGTTGTGCCTGATCAGGGTCTCACTGATGGAGACCCTCCTGTTGCTCCTCTCTCTTCTACCTCGATGCTAAGGGAAGAGGAGACCCCTGTGTTGAGAAGGTCCACCCGGATGAACAGGGGACGTCCGCCAGTCCGTTTAGGGGACTTTGACTATGCTGGTGGTGTCTCCTCCCGAGCAGTTGCTACTGGAAATAGCTTGCTGGACATTTGTGCGCAAGAATGGACTCCTCCACGTGAGCCCTTGCCTGTTATACACCCGCAGGAAACCCCTGGGTAGTTCTGTTATTATCCTGCAACCAAGAAAAATGGACTAACCTGGTTCACCTTAAGTCCGCTGTGCCAGGTCAGCGGCCGTGTCTAAGAAGTAAGAAGACGCCCCTTTCCCTTCTGTCATTTGTTCATTAAGTTGCAAATGTTATATCTTCTGTGTGAAATAATTGTTTATCGTATTTATAATGTAGTGCTTAAATTATGTACCATTTTATGCCGGTTCAGGAAGGTGTGTGTGAGTACGAGGCCTTACTCACGTTAACCACTTGCCATCTGGGCCATTTGCCCCCTTCCTGACCAGGCCTAATTTTGCAAAACTGACATATCTCACTTTATGTGGTAATAACTTTGGAACGCCTTTATTTATCCAAGTCATTCAGAGATTGTTTTCTCGTGACACATTGTACTTCATGATAGTCATAAATTTGAGTCAAAATATTTCACCTTTTATTTATGAAAAAAAAACAAATTTACCCAAAAATTAGAAAAATTCGCACTTTTCTAAATTTCAATTTCTCTGCTTTTAAAACAGAAAGTGATACCTCATAAAATATTTATTAATTAACATTCCCCATATGTCTACTTTATGTTGGTATCATTTTGGAAATGTCATTTTATTTTTTTAGGACGTTAGAAGGCTTAGAAGTTTAGAAGCAATTCTTCAAATTTTTAAGAAAATAGCCAAAACCCACTTTTTAAGGACCAGTTCAGGTCTGAAGTCACTTTGTGGGGCCTACATAGTGGATACCCCCATAAATGACCCCATTGTAGAAACTACACCCCTCAAGGTATTCAAAACCGATTTTACAAACTTTGTTAACCCTTTAGGCGTTCCACAAGAATTAAAGGAAAATGGAGTTTAAATTTTTAAATTTCACTTTTTTGGCAGATTTTCCATTTTAATCAATTTTTTTCTTTAACACATCGATGGTTAACAGCCAAACAAAACTCAATATTTATTACCCAGATTCTGCGGTTTACAGAAACACCCCACATGTGGTCATAAACTGCTGTATGGGTACACGGCAGGGCGCAGAAGAAAAGGAACTCCACATGGTTTTTAGATGCCATGTCCCATTTGAAGCCCCCTGATGCACCCTTACAGTAGAAACTCCCAAGAAGTGACCCCATTTTGGAAACTAGGGGATAAGGTGCCAGTTTTATTAGTACTATTTTTGGGTACATATGACTTTTTGATCATTCATTATAACACTTTATGGGGCAAGGTGACCAAAAAATTGGTTGTTTTAGCACAGTTTCTATTTATTTATTTTTACAGCGTTCACCCGAGGGGTTCGGTCAAGTGACATTTTTATAGAGCAGATTGTTACGGACGTGGCGATACCTAATATGTATACTTTTTCTCATTTATTAAAGTTTTACACAATAATAGCATTTTTGAAACAAAAAAATTATGTTTTAATGTGTCCATGTTCTGAGAGCTATAGTTTTTTTATTTTTTGAGAGATTTTCTTACGTAGGGGCTCATTTTTTGCGGGATGAGGTGACGGTTTTATTGGTACTATTTTGTAGGACATACGCGTTTTTGATCACTTAGTGTTGCACCTTTTGTGATGCAAGGTGACAAAAATTGCTTGTTTTGACACAGTTTTTTTTTTTTTTTTTTACAGTGTTCACCTGAGGGGTTAGGTCATGTGATATTTTTATAGAGCTGGTTTTTACGGACGCGGCAATACCTAATATGTATACTTTTTTTTTATTTGTTTCACTTTAACACAATAATAGCATTTTTGAAACCAAAAAAATTATGTTTTAGTGTCTCCATGTTCTAAGAGCTATAGTTTTTTTATTTTTTGAGAGATTTTCTTATGTAGGGGCTCATTTTTTGCGGGATGAGGTGACGGTTTTATTGGTACTATTTTGTGGGACATACGCGTTTTTGATCACTTGGTGTTGCACCTTTTGTGATGCAAGGGGACAAAAATTGCTTGTTTTGACACAGTTTTTTTTTTTTTACGGTGTTCACCCGAGGGGTTAGGTCATGTGATATTTTTATAGAGCTGTTTTTTACGGACGCGGCAATACCAAATATGTCTATTTTATTTTATTTTTTCTATTTTAAATTTTTTTTTTTTATTCCTTACTTGGGAACTTTTTTTTTTTTACATGTGAAACTTTTTTTATTTTATTTTTTCAACCCTTTATTTTTTTTATTTTATTTTACACTTTTCGTCCCCCATAAGGTCATACAAGACCTCTGGGGGACATTTGCTTCACTTTTTCTTTTTTTTTTCACTATTGATTTCTCCTGTAACTCGGGCTGACATAGTAGCCCCAGTTACAGGACAAATGCACTCCCCACATCCCCAGAGAGGCTGTACAGCAGCAATCCAGCGCTGTACAGCCTCAGAGCAGGGCTGATCGAGGTCTCTGAGAGACCTCACACAGCTCCTGCACACTCCGGTCCCGGCGGTCACATGACCGTCGGGCCGGAACAGGAAGCGCACAGCGCTTCCTTCTCTGCAGACACAGCGCTCACCGAGCGCTGTGTCTGCAGCGATCTAGAAGGCAGGGACACCTGGGCACTGTCCCTGCCTTGTCTTAGGGTTGCCCTGCTGTCACTGACAGCGGGCAACCCGATCAGCAGCTGCACGATTAGCGTGCAGCTGCACTTTCTGAAAAGACGTTCTGGAACGTCCATTCAGAAATAGACGTCCACCCATAGGACGTTTATATCCTATGGGCGGACGTAAAGCGGTTAAAGTCTGGGGGTGTGCAGCATACGGGTAGGTTACCCGACACTGCTAGATTGTAATGTGTATTTCCCTTTAAGCCAGTTAGGCCTGTTGCAGGCAATCCTTATTCCAGCCAGCAGAGGGAGCCCCCAGTTCAGTATAAATAGGCTAGGGCCTAGCCTAGAAAGTTAGTTAGAAGTTTCTAGAGTCAGTTCTGAGAGATTCAGGGCTCCGTCAAGAGTGCAGAGATTGCACTACTGGTGTGGAAGGTCATTCCCACCCAGTTCTCCAGGTTAATTATACCTGAGGTATTCCAAAGATAGAGCCTGCCATCAGGAGGGAAGAAGACCTCTACCAAGTCCTTGCTCAAGGGTTATCACCAGGATTTAGGTGTCTGGACCTTGAGGGTATTGCTGCAAGTAGCATAAGAGGGAATCCCTGATCCTAGGAGGCCTGTCTTGAAGCTAGTCTTTTTGTAAGTAAAAGCCTGAACCACTACTGTTAACTGTATGGTAAAGTGTGGAATAACTCTGGAACTGTATTCACTGGCTGTTCATCCTACTATAACTTCATCCAGTAAAGTTGACCTGTTATATGAATATCTGGACTGCTCCATTATTCTACCTATCACTACACGGTGTGTCACCGTTCAATTGACACTGGCGTCACGACATTTATTAGCTGCCTGTTCCAGTATTGACCCGGATTGAAGACGACAGTGAATCCCAGGTTAGTGGGTTGCCCTGCACTACGACTCCCCGCTTACCTAAAGCTGCTCTACTGACCCCCTGGGATACTGCACTTGTACAAATGAAAACAGGGATGCTCAATCAGCATTTGTCAAACTTTTGCAAAACTACAACTACCATCATTGCCATCATAGCCTACAACTTTAAAAATAAAAAGTGCTTGATGGGAGTTGTAGATTTATCACAATTGCAGGTATACAGTTTTTAAATCTCTGATAAATGCAGTGAATGCACATGTCTGGAAGCTGCAATTTTCTAATTAGCACAAAAAAATGACAAGCACGTACAGTCTACTGCTCTAGGACAGATGGTAAAGTAAAATTACACATATTATAATATATTTACTCACTTATTTTTTACCTCTTGTCTAAGTTGCCTGAGTCCCAGGAGGATGGAAAAAGTTCATGGGCAATTTCCTACCAACAACGGTCCTTAAGGGCTCTTTCACACTTGCGTTCTTTTCTTCCGGCATAGAGTTCCGTCATCGGGGCTCTATGCCGGAAAAATCCTGATCAGTTTTATCCTAATGCATTCTCAATGGAGAGAAATCCGTTCAGGATGCATCAGGATGCCTTCAGTTCCGGAACGTTTTTTGGCCGGAGAAAATACCGCAGCATGCTGTGCTTTTTGCTCCGGCCAAAAATCCTGAACACTTGCCGCAAGGCCGGATCCGGAATTAATGCCCATTGAAAGGCATTAATCCGGATCCGGCCTTAAGCTAAACGTCGTTTCGGCGCATTGCCGGATCCGACGTTTAGCTTTTTCTGAATGGTTACCATGGCTGCCAAGACGCTAAAGTCCTGGCAGCCATGGTAAAGTGTAGTGGGGAGCGGGGGAGCAGTATACTTACAGTCCGTGCGGCTCCCCGGGCGGATCCGTCTTCAAATGCTTTCAGTTCACTTGCGTTTTTCCGGATCCGGCATGTAATTCCGGCAAATGGAGTACACGCCAGATCCAGACAACGCAAGTGTGAAACCAGCCTTAGCGACCTATTTTGGTAGTCCTCTTGTCTGGTATCGCATAGAGAGGGCCGTTCCTGGATCATAGTGATCAATCGGTCCACTTCATATGCCATTTTGCAAGAGAGCAGAAGATGACCTGAAGTTCTCTCACCACAGGCACAGAGGGCTGGGCTTAATTTTTTATTTTTTTTCCTGTCAACGGATCTGCTAAATCGGATGACATTTGGATGGTTTTGTGCATGTCATCCGCATTTATGCGGATCCATTGACTTGAATGGACAACGGACCAGAAAAACGGACAGAAAGTAGGAGAAGCAAATTTTTTTTTCAGGATACGCATACTCGAAAATAGGAAAGCGGAACGGATTCCGTGATTCAGACAGCGCTATGATTGGTGTCCGCATTTTTGCAGAGGCAATTGAAATTAATGGATCCGAAAAAACGTTCCGATTTAAATCGGAACGGAAACGGAGTGTTATAACGGACGTGTGAGTGGAGCCTTAGTTTGTTTTTTTGTATATAAAAGAAAAATAAGGTAAAGAAACATATACCGTATGCACAGGAGGTGGGTGCGGTAGTTGCACTGCAGGGTTTTTGGAGGCAGGCATTCAGGTGATTGGAGTGGGGTCCGGGTGGGATGCTGGTGTTACGGGGAGTTCTGGAAGGGGGGGGGGCACCAAAATGTAGCTTTGCTTGTGCTGGCAAAAATCCTTGCAACTGCCCTGCCCGGTACAAACACAAAATGGCGGACATGTCACCAGCATAACAGAGGGCTGGCAGAATGCAGCATTTCCAGGCCTTGCTGCCAGAGATGCTGCATTCTGCTGTTGCGGTTGCTGGCAGAGGAACTTCCACCCACAGCAAAACAGCTGCGGGTACCAATCCTACCACACCTGCAAGAAGAGGGCGGTTTGAAGATGTGTTGGTTAGAGTTGAGCGAACACCTGGATGTTCGGGTTCGAGAAGTTCAGCCGAACTTCCCGGAAATGTTCGGGTTCGGGATCCGAACCCGACCCGAACTTCGTCCCGAACCCGAACCCCATTGAAGTCAATGGGGACCCGAACATTTCGGCACTAAAAAGGCTCTAAAACAGCCCAGGAAAGAGCTAGAGGGCTGCAAAAGGCAGCAACATGTAGGTAAATCCCCTGCAAACAAATGTGGATAGGGAAATGAATTAAAATAAAAAATAAAATAAAAAAAATTAACCAATATCAATTGGACAGAGGTCCCAAAGCAGAGAATCTGGCTTCACGTCAGCAGAGAATCAGTCTCTTCATGCCATAGCAGAGAATCAGTCTTCATGTCAGCAGAGAATCAGTCTTCATGTCATAGCAGAGAATCAGGCTTCACGTCACCCACCACTGGAACAGGCCACTGTCACATATTTAGGCCCCGGCACCCAGACAGAGGAGAGAGGTCCCGTAACAGAAAATCTGGCTTCATGTCAGCACAGAATCAGTCTTCATGTCATAGCAGAGAATCAGGCTTCACGTCACCCACCACTGGAAGAGGCCACTGTCACACATTTAGGCCCTGGCACCCAGACAGAGGAGAGAGGTCCCGTAACAGAGAATCTGGCTTCATGTCAGCACAGAATCAGTCTTCATGTCATAGCAGAGAATCAGGCTTCACGTCACCCACCACTGGAACAGGCCACTGTCACATATTTAGGCCCCGGCACCCAGACAGAGGAGAGGTTCATTCAACTTTGGGTTGCCCCGCAATATAATGGTAAAATGAAAATAAAAATAGGATTGAATGAGGAAGTGCCCTGGAGTACAATAATATATGGTTAAGGGGAGGTAGTTAATGTCTAATCTGCACAAGGAATGGACAGGTCCTGTGGGATCCATGCCTGGTTCATTTTTATGAACGTCAGCTTGTCCACATTGGCTGTAGACAGGCGGCTGCGTTTGTCTGTAATGACGCCCCCGCCGTGCTGAATACACGTTCAGACAAAACGCTGGCCGCCGAACAGGCCAGCACCTCCAAGGCATAAAAGGCTAGCTCTGGCCACGTGGACAATTTGGAGACCCAGAAGTTGAATGGGGCCGAACCATCAGTCAATACGTGGAGGGGTGTGCACAGGTACTGTTCCACCATGTTAGTGAAATGTTGCCTCCTGCTAACACGTTCCGTATCAGGTGGTGGTGCAGTTAGCTGCGGCGTGGTGACAAAACTTTTCCACATCTCTGCCATGCTAACCCTGCCCTCAGAGGAGCTGGCCGTGACACAGCTGCGTTGGCGACCTCTTGCTCCTCCTCTGCCTTTGCCTTGGGCTTCCACTGGTTCCCCTGTGACATTTGGGAATGCTCTCAGTAGCGCGTCTACCAACGTGCGCTTGTACTCGCGCATCTTCCTATCATTCTCCAGTGTAGGAAGTAAGGTGGGCACATTGTCTTTGTACCGGGGATCCAGCAGGGTGGCAACACAGTAGTCCGCACACGTTAAAATGTGGGCAACTCTGCTGTCGTTGCGTAGGCACTGCAGCATGTAGTCGCTCATGTGTGCC
The DNA here is from genome assembly GCF_905171765.1 of Bufo bufo. Taxonomy (NCBI): domain Eukaryota; kingdom Metazoa; phylum Chordata; class Amphibia; order Anura; family Bufonidae; genus Bufo; species Bufo bufo. The sequence goes on from NC_053392.1 coordinate 239,070,225, forward strand.
AGGCTGCCCAGAGGTAATGACAAGCTGTCCTCTGTGGGAGGCGTATCGTTCATCGTCCTGTGTTTCCCCCCAGCCACGCACCAGTGATGGGCCCAAACTGCTTTGGGTGACACCCCGCTGTGAACATGCTTCATCCTCATCCTCCTCCACCTCCTCCTCATCCTCGTCCTCCTCGTCCTCCAGTAGTGGGCCCTGTCTGGCCACATTTGTACCTGGCCTCTGCTGTTGCAAAAAACCTCCCTCTGAGTCACTTCGAAGAGACTGGCCTGAAACTGCTAAAAATGGCCCCTCTTCCTCCTCTTCCTCCTGGGCCACCTCCTCTTCCATCATCGCCCTAAGTGTTTTCTCAAGGAGACATAGAAGTGGTATTGTAACGCTGATAACGGCGTCATCGCCACTGGCCATGTTGGTGGAGTACTCGAAACAGCGCAACAGGAGGCCCAGTCATTGGTGGTGAAGTGGTGCTGTTCCGCAGTGCGACAGACCCGTGCGCGCTGCAGCTGAAACTCCACTATGGCCTGCTGCTGCTCGCACAGTCTGTCCAGCATGTGCAAGGTGGAGTTCCACCTGGTGAGCACGTCGCATATGAGGCGGTGACCAGGAAGGCCGAAGTTACGCTGCATCGGCAGGGTGTGAACGCCGGAAGCGCGAACAGACGGCCCGCACTTTATGCAGCAGCTCTGACATGTCGGGGTAGTTGCGAATGAACTTCTGCACCACCAAATTCAGCACATGCGCCAGGCAAGGGATGTGCGTCAAACCGGCTAGTCCCAGAGCTGCAACGAGATTTCGCCCATTATCGCACACCACCAGGCCGGGCTTGAGGCTCACCGGCAGCAACCACTCGTCGGTCTGTTGTTCTATACCACGCCACAACTCCTGTGCGGTGTGGGGCCTGTCCCCCAAACATATGAGTTTCAGAACGGCCTGCTGACGTTTACCCCGGGCTGTGCTGAAGTTTGTGGTGAAGGTGTGTGGCTGACTGGATGAGCAGGTGGAAGAAGAGGAGGAGGAAGCTGAGTAGGAGGAGGAGGAGACAGGAGGCAAAGAATGTTGCCCTGCGATCCTTGGCGGCGGAAGGATGTGCGCCAAACAGCTCTCCGCCTGGGGCCCAGCCGCCACTACATTTACCCAGTGTGCAGTTAGGGAGATATAGCGTCCCTGGTCGTGCTTACTGGTCCACGTATCTGTGGTTAGGTGGACCTTGCCACAGATGGCGTTGCGCAGTGCACACTTGATTTTATCGGACACTTGGTTGTGCAGGGAAGGCACGGCTCTCTTGGAGAAGTAGTGGCGGCTGGGAACAACATACTGTGGGACAGCAAGCGACATGAGCTGTTTGAAGCTGTCTGTGTCCACCAGCCTAAATGACAGCATTTCATAGGCCAGTAGTTTAGAAATGCTGGCATTCAGGGCCAGGGATCGAGGGTGGCTAGGTGGGAATTTACGCTTTCTCTCAAATGTTTGTGAGATGGAGAGCTGAACGCTGCCATGTGACATGGTTGAGATGCTTGGTGACGCAGGTGGTGGTGTTGGTGGTACATCCCATGTTTGCTGGGCGGCAGGTGCCAACGTTCCTCCAGATGCGGAGGAAGAGGCCGAGGCGGAAGCAGCAGAAAAGGCCGAGGCGGCAGCAGCAGAAGAGGTAGCAGGGGGAGCCTGAGTGACTTCCTTGTTTTTAAGGTGTTTACTCCACTGCAGTTCATGCTTTGCATGCAGGTGCCTGGTCATGCAGGTTGTGCTAAGGTTCAGAACGTTAATGCCTTGCTTCAGGCTCTGATGGCACAGCGTGCAAACCACTCGGGTTTTGTCGTCAGCACATTGTTTAAAGAAGTGCCATGCCAGGGAACTCCTTGAAGCTGCCTTTGGGGTGCTCGGTCCCAGATGGCGGCGGTCAGTAGCAGGCGGAGTCTCTTGGCGGCGGGTGTTCTTATTTTGCCCACTGCTCCCTCTTTTGCTACGCTGTTGGCTCGGTCTCACCACTGCCTCTTCCTCCGAACTGTGAAAGTCAGTGGCACGACCTTCATTCCATGTGGGGTTTAGGACCTCATCGTCCCCTGCATCGTCTTCATCCCTGACCTCCTGTTCAGTATGCACACTGCAGAAAGTCGCAGCAGTTGGAACCTGTGTTTCGTCATCATCAGAGATGTGCTGAGGTGGTATTCCCATGTCATCATCATCAGGAAACATAAGTGGTTGTGCGTTAGTGCATTCTATGTCTTCCACCGCTTGGGAAGGGCTAGGTGGATGCCCTTGGGAAACCCTGCCAGCAGAGTCTTCAAACAGCATAAGAGACTGCTGCATAACTTGAGGCTCAGACAGTTTCCATGATATGCATGGGGGTGATGTTACAGACTGATGGGCTTGGTTTTCATGCGCCATCTGTGCGCTTTCTGCAGAAGACTGGGTGGTAGATAATGTGAACATGCTGGATCCACTGTCGGCCACCCAATTGACTAATGCCTGTACCTGCTCAGGCCTTACCATCCTTAGAATGGCATTGGGCCCCACCAAATATCCCTGTAAATTCTGGCGGCTACTGGGACCTGAGGTAGTTGGTACACTAGGACGTGTGGCTGTGGCAGAACGGCCACGTCCTCTCCCAGCACCAGAGGGTCCACTAACACCACCACGACCATGTCCGCATCCACGTCCCTTACTAGATGTTTTCCTCATTGTTACCATTCACCACAATAAGAAAAATATTATTTGGCCCAATGTATTGAATTCAAATTCAGGCTTTTTTTTTACAGACACCTAACACTATCTGGCTATCTATTTAGGTACTGTATTACACTAATACAGGCACAGCAGTAATGACAGATTTAGCTGAATATAAATTTGAGGCCTATTATTTAGGCGCTGGGTGACAGGTATACGTTTACGGACAGAATTAGACTTGGATATGCACAATAGCGTGTGTGTGAAGTTATTGAGAATGACCCTATCAGCACCTTGAATCTAATATACCCTTTTAGGGATAGATTTAAAGTAGGCCTGATACAGCAGAAACCACTAATTTAGAAAATTGCTAGGTTGGGAATTGTATTTCAACCCAGAACAAAAACTGTGCTTTGACGGACACAAAATAACTTGAGCAGCTACAGCAATAGCCACAGATTTAGCTGAATATAAATTTGAGGAGTATTACTTAGGCGCTGGGTGACAGGTATACGTTTACGGACAGAATTAGACTTGGATATGCACAGTTATTGAGAATGACCCTATCAGCACCTTGAATCTAATATACTCTTTTAGGGATAGATTTAAATAACCACACTATTGATGGTTAAATGGACTTGGTGGCAGCTTGACCCTGATGTAGGATATAGCCAAAAAATAACCACACTATTGATGGTTAAATGGACTTGGTGGCAGCTTGCCCCTGATGTAGGATATAGCCAAAAAATAACCACACTATTGATGGTTAAATGGACTAGGTGGCAGCTTGCCCTTGATGTAGGATATAGCCAAAAAATAACCACACTATTGATGGTTAAATGGACTTGGTGACAGCTTGCCCCTGATGTAGGATATAGCAAAAAATAACCACACTATTGATGGTTAAATGGACTTGGTGGCAGCTTGTGCTGGCGCACCACAAGCCACAAAATGGCCGCCGATCACCCCAGAAAAAAGTGACTGAAAAACGCTCTGGGCAGCCTAAAAACAGTGAGCAATTGAATAGCAGCAGTTCAATGATCCACAGCTGTAGATCGATCACTGTCTTAAGTGTTTTGGAGGAGTTAATCACTGCCTAATCTCGCCCTAACGTCACAGCTGCAACCTCTCCCTACACTTGTAACAGCAGAGTGACGTGCAGCGCTACGTGACCCAATCTTATATAGAGGCTGGGTCACATGCTGCACTGGCCAATCACAGCCATGCCAATAGTAGGCATGGCTGTGATGGCCTCTTGGGGCAAGTAGTATGACGCTTGTTGATTGGCTGCTTTGCAGCCTTTCAAAAAGCGGCAAGAAAGCGCCGAACACCGAACCCGAACCCAGACTTTTACGAAAATGTTCGGGTTCGGGTCCGTGTCACGGACACCCCAAAATTCGGTACGAACCCGAACTATACAGTTCGGGTTCGCTCACCCCTAATTAGCACCAATGTGCTAGCTGGATAGGGATCTAGTCCAGATTTTAGGTTGTGGTATGGATTTAATCCTACTCCTACATTACATTACCTGAGTCTGGAAGCCTGATAGTCACAGAAAGTGATATTCAGTCTTTCCCGTTTTTATAACTTTGAGTTTAATAAACACTTTATTATTTTCTTCAATACGTTTTTCAGGCAGTGATCTTTATATATTTAGAGGACATAAAAACATTTTTTCCATTGTTTGTGTGAGTACAGCTGGGAATTTTTTTGCCACGTTACTGGACGCTCATGCGCAATGCCTGTAGGCTCATGCATCCTTTTGAGGAGGTGACAAACCTAGTCAGTCGCACCGAAGGCACCATCAGCGACCTCATCCCATTTGTTTTCTTCCTGGAGCGTGCCCTGCGAAGAGTGCTGGATCAGGCTGTAGATGAGCGTGAAGAGGAAGAGTTGTGGTCACCATCACCACCAGAAACAGCCTTGTCATCATCGCTTGCCGGACCTGCGGCAACGCTGCAAGAGGATTATAAGGAAGAGGAGTCAGAGGAGTAATGTGGCTTTGAGGAGGAGGAAGACCCAACCACAGCAGGCATCCCAGGTTGCTCGTTGTCACCTATCTGGGACCCGTGGTGTTGTATCTGGCTGGGGGGAAGAACAGACCTGCAAATTGGGTCTTTCATGCTGTCATGTCTGTTGAGGAACCCTCGTATAAAAAGGATGAAGGAGAACGACCTGTACTGGGTGGCCACGCTACTAGACCTCCGGTATAAGCAGAAAGTGGTGGAAATGTTACCAAATTACCGAAAGTCAGAAAGGATGCAGCAGTTCAAAACAAAACTAAAAAATATGATTTACACAGCTTATAAGGGGGATGTCACAGCACAACGGGAATCTAACAGGGGAAGAGGTGAAAGTAATCCTCCTCCTACCACGACCACGCCGGCAAGGACAGGACGCTTTACAGACGTGTTGTTGATGGAGGACATGCAGAGCTTTTTCAGTCCTACACATCGCCACAGCCCTTTGGAATCCAGCCTTAGAGAACGACTCGACAGGTAGCAGACTACCTCGCCTTAACTGCAGATATCGACACTCTGAGGAGCGATGAACCCCTTGACTACTGGGTGTGCAGGCTTGACCTGTGGCCTGAGCTATCCCAGTTTGCGATAGAACTTCTGGCCTGCCCCGCTTCAAGTGTCCTGTCAGAAAGGACCTTCAGTGCAGCAGGAGGCATTGTCACTGACAAAAGAAGTCGCCTCGGTCAAAAAAGTGTTGATTACCTCACCTTCATTAAGATGAATGAGGCATGGATCCCGAAGGGACTGACAGTGGGGGATACGTTTGACTAACAAAAGGCCTGATGGCATGCCTTGGCCTCAAAATGGTCCCCACGCTGCTGTATTTAATGTCTGCATACCGGATGACTTTCGTGAATTCTCCACCACCAATGTTTTAGTCACCTTTCTGCTTTGAAAACATCAATTTTTCCGGCCGCTGCTACAACAGCGGCTGCAACAATAACATTATTTTTCAGGCATGTGTACATGCCTTATTTATCTGGCCTCTGGTGCTGCACTGTGGCTGCAAAAACAAAACAAAAAAAAAGGCACATACAAGTGTCAATTCCCCTTCGTGATCGTTACCTTGTTGTGGTGCAGGGGCTTGCTTATCACAATGAAGCGATCATCACCTCTATGAGTGTGTTGGCAATGTTGCCACACCCCAGATGATAAGGCCATTGCTTCATTATGATCAGACCAAAAGCGATCGGCTGGATAATTTTTCATAGAAAAAACATAAATTATTTTTATTTTTTTAAGTTGTATGGGTGGGTTTTTAATACATAAAATAAAAAAATTATAATAAAGTCTCTTAATAGTTTATTAGAAATAATGCAGACAATTTAAAAAATCCCCATCAATTCCAATACAAAGCAAGTACAAAGCTCAGAACTAAATTATTGCAGGATGTCGTAATGGTTCGTTAATTCGACAATGGTTAATCAATTCGACACACGTCCCCGAAGAGGGGACGTAACAGGGATTAAACTGATACGAATAGTACTAGTTAAGACACCACTCATATAGGGTGTCACAGCACATTGCTCCGTGCACGCGCAGTGCCCCAACTTGGGAGTAAGAGGACCGACCAAGCTGCTTTTTCCATCTCCCGGTTCCTATTCAATTCAGTTTGGTGTATCAGAGTTTGGTCTGTCACTGTGAAGGCAGTCGAAGGTACCCGGCCTAATAATTTTTTTTACAAAAGGCAATCCCTGATATGGAACATAACAGGGATTAAACTGATGAGAATAGTACTACAGAAAATACCATATATATATTGGGTGTGACAGTAAATTGCACGGCGCAGACACAGTGACCGTGGCGTGGATTCAAACATAGGGGAGAGAGCCAGCGCTTTTTTAACCATCTCCCCGTTCGAAAAATCTATTTAATAAATGGACCCCAGATTGGGGACGTAACAGGAATTAAACTAATGAGAAGAGAGAACTACAGAAAATACCACTCATATCAGGTGTGAGAGTAAATTGCACGGCGCAGACGCAGTGACCGTGGCATGGATTCAAACAAAGGGGAGGGAGCCAGCGTTTTTTTAACCATCTCCCAGTTCGAAAAATCAATTTAATAAATGGATCCCAGATTGGGGACCATACAGGGATTAAACTGATGAGAATAGTACTGCAGAAAATTCCACTCATATGGGGTGTGACAGTAAATTGCACGGCGCAGACGCAGTGACCGTGGCGTGGATTCAAACAAAGGGGAGGGAGCCAGTGTTTTTTTAACCATCTCCCCGTTCGAAAAATCAATTTAATAAATGGACCCCAGATTGGGGACATAACTGGGATTAAACTCTGATGAGAAGAGAGAACTACAGAAAATACCACTCATATCGGGTGTGACAGTAAATTGCACGGCGCAGACGCAGTGACCGTGGCGTGGATTCAAACAAAGGGGAGGGAGCCAGCGTTTTTTTAACCATCTCCCCGTTCGAAAAATCAATTTAATAAATGGATCCCAGATTGGGGACCATACAGGGATTAATCTGATGAGAATAGTACTACAGAAAATACCACTCACGGGTATAACAGTAAATTGCACGGCGCAGACGCAGTGACCGTGGTGTGGATTCAAACAAAGGGGAGGGAGCCAGCGTTTTTTTAACCATCTCCCCGTTCTAAAAATCAATTTAATAAATGGATCCCAGATTGGGGACGTAACAGGGATTAAACTGATGAGAATAGTACTACAGAAAATACCACTCACGAGTGTGACAGTAAATTGCACGGCGCATACGCAGTGACAGTGGCGTGGATTCAAACAAAGGGGAGGGAGCCAGCATTTTTTTTAACCATCTCCCCGTTCGAAAAATCAATTCAATTCACCTTTCGGGGACCCTTGGTGTTGTACGTGGCTGGGTGGAGGAAGAAACCTTCAATGACATGGACATGGCTAGCTAGGTATCCAACCTTGTGCAAATGGGAAGTTTGCGGTTGGGCAAATGGACTGTTTGCGGTTGTTTGCGGTGCATTAAAAGGGAAGTTTGGTCTGTCAATGTCTGTCAAGCGGGCGTAACCCTTACACTACCTGATCGATACAACATCATACCTGATCGTATACACACACTGGATGTTTTAAACCACGTTGTTCAAAAAAAAATTGGATTGTTAGGTGATTTATGCCTTTTATGGATTAAAACCCAACTCTGCGTCAACTATGTAATTTTCCATGGGAGTTTTGCCATGGATCCCCCTCCGGCATGCCACAGTCCAGGTGTTAGTCCCCTTGAAACAACTTTTCCATCACTACTGTGGCTAGAAAGAGTCCCTGTGGGTTTTAAAATTTGCCTGCCTATTGAAGTCTATGGCGGTTTGCCCGTTCGCGAACATTTGCAGTAATTTGCGTTCGCCGTTCGCGAACGGAAAATTTTATGTTCGCGACATCTCTACCTGGGCGTCCAAGATGCATCCAGACATCCTCCCCATGCTGTTCCCGAAACATTTTAGTGGTGTTTCTATCAATTTCTGTCCTTTTACTATGAACCAGACACCATCCCCTCTTCAGAGCAGGGGGTGCCTGGTTTACTGCTCGATTTCTTCTATTGACTTCCATTGTGCTCGGGTGCTCAGTAGAGCACCCAAGCATCCCGAGGTGTTCTACTCAAGCACCCGAGCACTTTGGTGCTCGACAAACACTATTTGCTATGTGTAACTAAGCCAGTTGTCTTTTGCATGAGTTTGATAAACCTCCCCCATACTGTTTAAGCATAGATTTAACATATGTGAGAATATATCTAACTAATAGCCTAGGTACCACTGTGGTAGCCCATGCAGCTGTTTTGGGGCCTATAGAGAACTGGTTGGTCCTATCCGTTCCAATTTGCTATTGGGTGGTAAATTCATTTGCATGACTCCCTTCTAACAATTACGAAAATCTCAAGAGTCGTGTAAATGGTCCAATATAATTTATTTTATACTTTTTATGTCTGCCACTGTAGTTCCCCCTATGTATTTGATATGCCTAAAATATGGTTTATATGAAAAAACATGGTTTCATGTATTTAAATGTCTTTGAGCTTCATATAGGATATCAGAATTATATATGTTTTTACATATCATTCATATCAACTTATGCAGACATCCTGATCACTTTGTTCTATGAGCCTCCATTTTTACAGCTGGATAGTCATATTAATTAAGCAAGTGGCATTGACAATGGAAAATTGGTTTTCAACCTACAGCTTTAAAAGCAAACAATGATTATTCTCAACTCAATATACAAGCAGGTAACTACAGTATAAAATGTAATCAGCATTGTGTTCTCTGACAGTCTACAATTAAATGATTTAGACAAAGTGACATCATAATTACAGCTCAATATTGTGCCAGCTGAAGCACGAAAAGACAAACCAAGCAGTCAGAACTGTCACAGAAATGTAAAAGGTTTCTTAGTGGGTCGGAAAGATAAAAGTGTTATTATATGTTGTTCAGTGAGCTTAAAGTGTAACTTATCAGGCAAGAGGTTGTACTGTACTAAAGGGTTAACCTTTTGTAGCTAGACAAAAATGTATAATGCATCATTATAAGATTATGATTCAGCTCTGTAATAGAATTATGGTATGAAAGGATCTAACTTGAACATTGTTTAATTATGTCTAATTATCTGGGACATGCATCTGATAAAAAGAGAGACTAAGGCCCCTTTCACACGGGCGAGATTTCCGCGCGGGTGCGATGCGTGAGTTAAACGCATTGCACCCGCACTGAATCCGGACCCATTCATTTCTATGGGGCTGTTCACATGAGCGGTGATTTTCACGCATCACTTGTGCGTTGTGTGAAAATCACAGCATGCTCTATTTTGTGCGTTATACACGCAACGCAAGCCCCATAGAAGTGAATAGGACTGCGTGAAAACTCCCTGATGGATAGCACGGTTGCTAGGAGACGATCGGGATGGAGACCCGATCATTATTATTTTCCCTTATAACATGGTTATAAGGGAAACTAATAGCATTCTTAATACAGAATGCATAGTACAATAGGGCTGGAGGGGTTAAAAAAAAAATATATAATTTAACTCACCTTAATCCACTTGATCGTGCAGCCCGGCTTCTCTTCTGTCTTCTTTCTTCAGGACCTGGGTAAAGGACCTGTGATGACGTCACTGCGCTCATCACCATGGTAAAAGGTCATGTGATGGACCATGTGATGAGCGCAGTGATGTCACCACAGGTCCTTTACCCAGGTCCTGAAGAAAGTAGACAGAAGAGAAGCCGGGCTGTGTGATCAAGTGGATTAAGGTGAGTTAAATTTTTATTTTTTAACCCCTCCAGCCCTATTGTACTATGCATTCTGTATTAAGAATGCTATTATTTTCCCTTATAGCCATGTTATAAGGGAAAATAATACAATCTACCCAGCACCTTACCCAAACCCGAACTTCTGTGAAGAAGTTTGGGTTTGGGTACCAAACATGCCGATTTTTCTCACGCGTGTGCAAAACGCATTACAATGTTTTGCACTCGCGCAGAAAAAATCGCGCATTTTCCCGCAACGCACCCGCATCTTATCCGGGCAAAAAACATGACGCCCGTGTGAAAGAGGCCTAAGGAGGACATTTATGGAACCTTGTGCACCACTATTTTGGAGTCAAAATGTCTCAAGTGATGTCACACGTGGTCCCTTGTGCAAAAATTTGCACTAATTTTGGTTTTAAAATATAAAAGTGGTCACTTTTCTGCTTACAACACTTTTAAGGCAGATTAATGATTTGTGACTTTTGAAAAAAGTTGCAAAGGAGTCCCAAAGTCACTCCAGTAGTAAAAAAAAAAAAAGTAGCATTTCTAGAAAAAAGTGTTTAAAGCCGTGTACCGGGACATTAATATTGATTACCTATCGATAGGTTTTATTACATAGTTCTCCTTCAGAAGAAAGGGAAATAATCGAATACATGGTTGTACTGTACTAGGTGCTTTTTGTAGCAGATTTGTGATCTGGCTATATAAAAGGTTGATGGTGTTGGGTTATCCAAATGGTACAGTTCTTCAAGTCCATTTCTATGTCTGCTCTTAGGTGCAAGTTTGGGTCCGTCCTACCAATAGATAATGGATATGTGTTCTGTGAATCCTGAAAGTGTCTGCATTCACTAGCTGACATATACTAGCACAGTTTTATTCCTTTATTTTTTGCTGCTGCTACAGACACTGATGCACCCCCTGTGTGATCTCTTTTCCACTCTGTGGACTGAGTTGGTGTGTGTTTGAGTCAAGCCCTCTGCAGACTCTGCCATATTTAATCTCTTTCTTCTCTACATTTTGATATAGCTTGTGTATTATTCCTTATCTTTATCTTGGTAAACTCTGTTCAAGCAAGCCATACACAACTGCCAGTCAACACATGGCTTACAGCTATCTCTCCCAATCCCTCTCATACACATCTATCCGAGAACAAAAAGGATCAAGCATGTTGAAATCCAGGATGTGGTCCCCATACACTTTAGGTGGTTCAAGGTTGGCCGATCCTTCTAAATAGTCGGACATGGGTGTTTCGTCCCGAAAGTTATTTTGATTGCCTGATTGGAGTCAGAAAGAATTTATTTTCTCTAAAATTAGGAAAATTGGCTTTTAACTCATGAGGGTTTTTTGCCTTTCTCTGGATCTTTTTTGAGCCTTACAAGCTATGTTACTATGTCATGTTTAGCCAAAATATATCTAATGTGTATGACCAGTCTTATGTACACATGCAGTGAGCCAGTCCCCAGAAGTTCTACTAGTACCAGGGTTAGGATGCCGAGCGGTGGTGCGGGTATGTAATGTGTCACGGTGCTCCTTCCTGGACACTGACGCTCCAAGGTTAGGCTGCATAGCAGCTATATAGAAAGTTTGTACAGTAGTTGGTAGGAGATGGAATAAGTAAGGTCCAGATTTTGATGCAAGTTGAGTTGGTTTTACTTGATACCTGAATAAACGGGTAGCAGCTCATACAGAATCTCGGTAGCTCTTGGGTCCAGCAGGTTTTAGGTTACAATAGCAGTTGCCTTCTGTATTGCTGCTGTGCTGAACTCTCTCCCTTTTATCTGGTTTATGTAAGGTGCTACCTTTTTCTGGGCTTTACTCCTCGGACAGCAATCTCAGTGTCCGGTGGGCTTCTGATCACACCTTTCTAGACTCTTGGGTGTAGAACTCCTCCAACCTCTTGACTAGGCTGGCTTAAGTTAGACTGCTAATTCTCTGCTTTGCTTCCTGTCCAGGTTCTAGGCCAGGACTGCACAGCACTGCTTCTCTAGCCTCTGGCTAGACTAGACTTGACTAGAATAGACCAGACTCCTCAACAGCAAAAACACCTCCCCTTGGAGGTTCTGGGCAAGCCCACTCTCCCAAGGAGGAGGCGGGGGGGAATGGAATAGTCGGTTCTATTCTAACTTTACCTCACTGCCATAAACACTGCCACGTGCTGGTAAACCAGGCACACTGCATGAAATACAGTAGTTAACAGTTACATGGCACCTAATAAACAGACTTGGAAACAGAAGGCATGGTTGTGTCACACATTGGTTAGGCATTTAATACAGTAGCAGGTTGTAGGAATGGTAGTGCCCGCTCTGGGGTGCTACACACAGTGTCCTGAGTACAATCCTGCCCCTCTCTCCATTTGTATGCTCTATAGGACCTCCTACCCTCCCTGTTTGTGCCTTACACTGATCTTACAATTTGGGCTCATGCACACGAACGTGTGCGCCCTGTGCCCATGATGCAGACCTGCTGTTTGCATGAATGGGACCGCGATCCACAAGATTCAGTCCACACCGAGGCATGGACTGAAATCCCATGGAATCGCTCCATAGTGTATCTTGTGGTTGCGGATCCATTCATGCTGTTTGTTGACCACAATATGGGCACGGGACCCACATGTTCATGTGCATGAGCCCTCTCTGAGAGGAGGAAGGAGGAGGAACGTAGGCTAATAAGCAGAGAGCAAGCTATCAGTAAAGCAGATAGATAATGCCAGCCCTCAGACCATATCGGAGAGTACTATTTATTTATTTTTTACTATTTTTAAACTGCTCTCTGTAACCTCTGCACAAATGAATAAATATAAACTTTATTAAAGTCTCCACACGAGACAAAATATGATAAAATACAGGTAAAAGACAATACTGTGGTGGGTGTAAAACACACAGGAAGAAATACAGCACCACTAGTATATAGGCATATACATATAAATATCCAGGCTAATGAAATCATGTAAATAACATAATATGTAAATAACGTAAACCGGATATCTAAAAAATAGGGCCAAGCCCCGGCTAACAAGACAGGATGGAGATCCAAGACAGTACAAAAGGTATAAGGTGCAAACTGCAAGCATACATAGTACATGGATGACAAATACTGAGCTAACCACAGTGGCGCCATGGCATAAGTACCTGAGTGGTGAACCGTATACCCCAACGCACGTTTCGCATACAGCTTCTTCAGCAAAACCAGCACTTTAATACAGTCGATAACTCACTACATAACAGTGCCGGACTGGGTTGCCTAGGACCCACCAGTAAAATTTATTTTGGGGGCCCTCCATTAGGATACATCCAAATATTACCTGCTCACACAGCTGCTGATGGCAGTAAGCCACTACAAGATGATTGATTATGGGGGTTCCTGCAGCAACTTTGAGAAGGTGGGTCACTGGGAAAATAGGATACTGGCTGACTTGCCCTTGTATCTATAAGACTTCTCAGCCACCTGATCACATCTATAGTAACAAACTAGGTAGTTTCCTAAATAATCTTCCCAGTTTTTTTTATATGAACTTAGGCTGGTTGAGGTACTGCACACTGCTTATCTATAGGTAGTGCAGTAAGTCTACTGGGTTATGTGCTACTTGTGCAGGGGGTGGTACACTGGTGGCCCTCCTTACTCAGGGGCCCACTGGGAGATTTTCCTGTACCCCTGTGGGCCAGTCCAAGCCTAATTGGGGGCAATACAGGAGCCTTATAAATACTGGGGGCACCATTACTAATGAGGCCACTTTGGGAGAAGATTAGATACACAGTTCAGCATACAGTACCACATATGATAGGATTAGATGCAGCATACCTGCTTGGCAATTTTTGGAAGTTTCAAACCAGTGAATAGACAGGACACTGTGCATGTGCAAGGTTCTCTCCATTCACTTTAAGACATGTCCCACCTGTCTGACATTTATGGCATATCTTAGCGGTATGCTATGAATATCCCAGATGGGAATATCTCTTTATTTTTTTTTCTCTTTGGAGATCATTGGTTACATATCCTTCAAGGGTTCAGCCCTGTACCCTTTCAATACACCCCTAGGATACTGTCACAGACGTACCGTGACATACGGACGTCCTGACGACAGTGAGTGGCAGGAGATCTGTGAGACTGGCAACACATGGTTTGATCTGACAGGTTTTCTTTGTAGATCAATAGGTGTCTGTGTTGTTTCTGGTAATGGCCACTAGTCATGAGCCATATTCGATTTCGACAAAATTCGCGAATATTTGCTAGAATATTCGCCTCATATTCATCGAAATCGAATATTCGTCATTATTCTAGTTATCGCGATTAATATGCGATTTAAATAATCGCGTATTGCGATTTTAACTTAAGGCAACTTTCCTATTGGTTTGATATCGAGAATTAGCGAAGATGACGAATATGACGAATGTATTCGTCATATTCCTCAAAACGAAGATAACGAAATATTCTCCATCTTCGTTTTAGCTCCATATTCGTCAACTTCGCTAATTCTAGCAATCAAATAGGAAAGTTGACTAGAGACAGCTAAGTTTTTATTTCATTATGCGATAATATTACTTTGCTTTTTTTTTAAATAAATAGAATAATTATAATACTTGATAATTATTATAATTATTCTATTTATTAAAAAAAAAGCAAAGTAATACAGTATAATCGCATAGTGAATTAAACACAGCTGTCTCTATAGTCAACTTTCCTATTTAATTGCTAGAATTAGCGAAGTTGACGAATATGGAGCTAAAACGAAGATAGAAAATATTTTGTTATCTTCGTTTTGAGAAATATGACGAATACATTTGTCATATTCGTCATCTTCGCTAATTCTACCAAGCCAACCATAGTAAACCAGGTCTAAGTTGAAATCGCAATGCGATTACTTCAAGTTATATTAATCGCATTGCGATTTCAACTTAGAGCTGTGTTTCTAATGGGTCAGCTTGCTAGAATTAACAAAGTTAATGAATATGGAATATAGCAGTGCTAAGTTGAAATCGCAATGCGATTAATATAACTTGAAGTAATCGCATTGTGATTTCAACTTAGCACTGCTATATTCCATATTCGTTAACTTCGTTAATTCTAGCAAGCTGACCCATTAGAAACACAGCTCTAAGTTGAAATCGCAATGCGATTAATATAACTTGAAGTAATCGCATTGCGATTTCAACTTAATTCTCACATCCGACAGTACATTCTAGTATGGAGGCGTTCCCATGGTGATGGGGACGCTCCATGAGCACGGAAGTCGGCAGAAGCGGCAACGGGCACTGACTGGAGCAGCCAGGAAGCCAGGAATCCTCAGAACAGGTAAGAACTACTTTTGGGAAGTGGGAAAGAAAAAAATATAACAATAAAAAAAAAAAAAAAGAAGATTCGAAATAATGAATTGATAGCGCTATATTCGAAATATTAGCGAAGTGTCAATATTCGCTAAAAAAATTTGCTATTCGAATATTCACGCTCAACACTAATGGCCACACCCCTTGCTTCCAGGTGTTGCTTATGTGGTCATTAAACCTTACTTATTTATAGTTGCTTCTCCCACTATGCTGTGCAGTTTATAGCTTCTGTGCCTGTGGATTGTTTGTGGTTGAATCTCAGCTTAGTTCCTGGTGCTTCCATAGCCTCTTTGAAGTTAAGTCTTTCCTTTCCCTTTTGTATTTTGTTTGGGGTTTGTGTGTTGCATTTCCCTATTGTTTGTATTAGGCCTGAAATAGACTCCTGTTCGTCCTTCCTTTTGGAGGAATATAGGGCTAGATAGGACTCTAGGTATTCCCGCGTATGAACTCACCTACCTTTGGGGTCTGTTGATACTGGTAGTCAGTCAGGATTTGTCACGATCAGTGTGGGGGGGAAAACTCCACACTGAACACAGGAGGGAAGGGGAACAGGAACTGGGCCTGAAAACTAGGGAAGGAACAGGTCACCTCCTAAAAAACCCTAATCCGGGCCCAAACTACCTATCAATATGAATAGACCTTGAAGGTAGAAATATTCATATGCTGTATACCTAGGCCCTTATTTCCCTATAAGGTCCTGGAAAAAGGTTAGTAACAGAGACAACCCATCGCTCCCCAGATGGATGAATGGAAATCTCTATCTCAGGCCCAGATACAAACAACAGGGAATATAACAAACACAATACAATAAGAAAAGACTTAGCTTAAAGTAGAAAACTGGCAACTCCAGAAGCACCACAGAGTACAACTGACCAGGTAGTTAGAAGACAGGAAGAAAATCTATAAACTGCACCTCCAAGAGTGAGAAGCGGCTACTTATAAGGAAGGTAAATTATCAACAAGCAACACCTGAAGCAAGGGATGTGGCATTCCCCAAAATACAGACAAAATAATACTTACAAGAAACTTGTCAATTTAACCCACGTGTTGCCAGTCTCTCTGATCTCCTGGTACCTGCCACAGGAACGTCTGTGACAGTACCCCTCTTCTACGGGTGACCTCCTGGAACCCAGCTACTGACCTTATCCGGGTGAGATCTATGAAAGGCATTCACTAAACGATTTTCAGTAAAGTAGAATGCCGGCATCCACATCCTTTTCTCCAGTCCATAACCTCTCCAGTGGACTCGAGAGTCAACTATTTTCACAATCTCGAATTCCAAATTACCGTCCACCATGACCGGAGCGGGTGGCAAGGAAGATGGCTGTAAAGGTTCCACATATTTTTTCAACAAAGACCTATGGAACACATTGTGAATTTTTAGGGCCTGAGGAAGCTCAAGACGAAAAGCTACAGGATTAATAATGGCTGTGATCTTATATGGGCCTAAAAACCCTGGACCCAACTTCCAGGAAGGTACCTTCAACTTAATGTTTCTTGTGGACAGCCACACAGAATCACCTATACTTAAGTCTGTACCATTCATGCGTTCCCTGTCAGCCACACATTTATATTTGCTGCCCATATTTTTCAAGTTATTTTGAATATTTTGACATATCGATGACAATGATGACGAAAAATTTTCTTCCTCAGGGATACCAGAAGTATTTGAACCAGAAAATGCGCCAAACTGTGGGTGAAACCCATAGGCCCCAAAAAACTTTGACTCGTCAGTGGACTCCTGACTACGATTGTTTATGGCAAACCCTGCCAAAGACAAAAAGGAAGACCACTCCTCCTGGTTCTCAGATACAAAACATCTCAAGTAAGTCTCCAGACTCTGATTAGTGCACTCCGTCTGTCCGTTCGACTAAGGATGAAAAGCCGAAGAAAAGGACAGTTAATTTCCCAGACGAGTACAGAACGCCTTCCAGAACCTGGAAACAAACTGAGTGCCGCGATCCGAGACCACGTCAGAGGGAATGCCATGGAGTTTCACAATGTTGTCAACAAATACCTGTGCAAGGGTTTTAGCATTAGGTAGGCCTGGTAATGCAATAAAATTTACCATTTTATTAAAGCGATCGATTACCACCAGAATAACTGTCTTTCCTGAAGAATTAGGTAGATCAGTGATAAAGTCCATGGATACATGAGTCAGTGGTCAGGACAGAATGGGTAACGGAAGTAAAGATCTAGAAGGTAGAGTATGTATCACCTTGGCACGTGCACAGGTAGTACAGGCTGACACTTAGTCCTTCACACACTTACGCCACCCCGGCCACCAGAATCTACGAGATATGAGGTTGGCAGTGGACCTACTCCCAGGATGTCCTGTAAGAACCGTACAATGTGACGCAATTCCAGTGGCACAAATAGTTTCCTAGAGGGACACGAGTCCGGTGCGTCTCCCTGAGCCTCTAACACCTTCACCTCAAGGTCAGGGTAGAGGGCGGATATCACCACCCCTTTAGACAGTATAGGACTGTGAAAAACAGGGCCCATCTGGCTTGTCTTGGGTTCAGTCATTTCGCTGACTCCAGATAAGCCTGATTTTTGTGATCAGTGATTACCGTGATTGGATGAATCGCCCCTTCCAACCAATGATGACATTCCTCAAAAGCCAATTTAATGGCCAGCAATTCTCTATTACCTACATCATCATTTTTCTCAGCGAAGGATAGTTTTTTTGAGAAAAATGCACATAGTCACCATTTATCAGGTGATGGGCCCTGTGACAAAACTGCTTTTACCCCCTCCTCGGATGCGTCCACTACCACAATAAATGGTTGTGACACATCTGGCTGCACCAATATGGGAGCAGAAAAGAAGCCTTTCTTAATCGTAGAAAAGGCTTGCAATGCTGAATCATACCATACAAAGACATCCGTCCCTTTCTTAGTCATGTCCGTTAAGGGTTTTACTATTGTCGAATAATTCTTAATATATTTTCTGTAATAGTTGGTGAACCCTAAATACCGCATAAGAGCCTTCAGATTTTCGGGTCGATCCCAGTTTAATACAGCATGGACTCTCAGGATCCATTCGAAAACTCGAAGATGACAGCAGGTAGCCCAAAAACTGCACCTCGTGTACCTCAAAAAGAAACTTCTCTAATTTTGCAAACAATTTATTATTCCTTAGGATCTGTGACACCTGTCTCACATGATTCTGATGTGTTTCCATGTCTGGAGAATAAATAAGAATGTCATTTAAATACACGACCACAAACCTCCCTATCAGATGATGAAAAATGTCATTCACAACATGCTGGAAGACCGCCGGGGCATTGGTCAACCCGAAAGGCATGACCAGTTTCTCAAAGTGCTCCTCAGGAGTATTGAAAGCCGTCTTCCATTCATCCTCTTCTTGATCCTAACCAGATTATATGCCCCCCTTAAGTATAACTTGGAGAACACCTGGCACCAATAATCTGGTTAAACAAATCGGGAATCAAAGGAAGAGGGTAAGGATCACGGATAGTAATCTGAGTTCACGAAAATCCAGACATGGCCGAAGACCTCCATCCTTTTTTTGGGCAAAAAAAGAACCCTGCAGCCACTGGAGACTTGGAAGGTCTTATGTCCTCTTTCTTCAAACTCTCTGCATATATTCTCTCATGCCTGCCTTTCAGATTCAGAAAGATTATACAACCTAGATTTAGGTAATTTAGCCCAGGAAAAAGATTTACAGGGCAATCATATTCCCAATGGGGAGGTAAATCCTGACATCCACTCTCAGAAAACACATCAGAAAACTTGAATATAAAATGTATTGAGACAATTATCAATGCAATAGTCTCCCCAATCCAGAATCTTCCTAGCTTGCCAATCGATAGTTGAATTATGCTTGGAAAGCCACGGTAAACCCAGAACCATAGGTGCAGGGAGACCTTCCAAGACAAAACACGAGATAACTTCTTGATGAAAGTCACCCACTCTTAGGCCTCATGCACACGACCGTTGTGTGCACCCGTGGCCGTTGTTCCGTTTTCCGTGATTTTCTACGGACCCATTGACTTTCAATGGGTCCGTTGAAAACTCGGAAAATGCACCGTTTGTCATCCGCCTCCGTGATCCGTGTATCCTGTCCGTCAAAAAAATATGACCTGTCCTATTTTTTTGACGGACAACGGTTAACGGACCAATTCAAGTCAATGGGTCCGTGAAAAAACACGGATGCACACAAGATTGGCATCCATGTCCGTGATCCGTGTCCGTAGGCTACTTTCATACAGACGGATCCGAAGATCCGTCTGCATTAAAAGCTTTTTCAGAGCTGAGTTTTCACTTCGTGAAAAGTCAAATCCGACAGTATATTCTAACACAAAGGTGTTCCCATAGTGATGGGGACCCTTCTAGTTAGAATATACTACGAACTGTGTACATGACTGCCTCCTGCTGCCCTGGCAGCACCCGATCTCTTACAGGGGGCTGTGATCCGCACAATTAACCCCTCAGGTGCTACACCTGAAGGGGTTAATTGTGCGTATCATAGCCCCCTGTAAGAGATCAGGGGCTGCAGGCAGCAGGGGGCAGACCCCCCTCCCTCCCCAGTTTTAATTTCATTGGTGGCCAGTGCGGCCCCCTCGGCCCCCCCTCCCTCTATAGTATTAATATCATTGGTGGCCAGTGCGGCCGCCCCGGCCCCCCTCCCTCCCTTTATTGTATTATCATTGGTGGCCAGTGTGCGACCCCCCCTCCCTCCCTCTATTGTATTATCATTGGTGGCCAGTGTGCGCCCCCACGCCCCCCCTCTATTGTATTAGAGCATCATACTTACCTGCTGCACTGTCTGTGACCGGCCGGGAGCTCCTCCTACTGGTAAGTGACAGATCATTAAGCAATGCGCCGCACAGACCTGTCGCTTACCAGTAGGAGGAGCTCCCGGCCGGTCACAGACAGCGCAGCAGGTAAGTATGATGCTTTCTAATATTGCTAAGTAACCATAGCAACCAGGACTGCAGTAGCGTCCTGTTGCCATGACTACCGATCGGAGCCCCGGCGATTAAACTGGGACTCCGATTGGAACTTTCCGCTGCCACCAATAATTGGGGGGGGGGGGGAGAGGGGGGGCCGCACACTGGCTACCAATGATAATACAATAGAGGGAGGGAGGGGGGGCCGGGGGGCGCACACTGGCCACCAATGATAATACAATAGAGGGGGGGGCCGCACACTGGCCACCAATGATAATACAATAGAGGGAGGGGGCCGGGGGGCCGCACACTGGCCACCAATGATAATACAATAGAGAGAGCGGGGGGGGGGCGCACACTGGCCACTAATGATATTAAAACTGGGGAGGGAGGGGGGTCTGCCCCCTGCTGCCTGGCAGCCCCTGATCTCTTACAGGGGGCTATAATACGCACAATTAACCCCTTCAGGTGTGGCACCTGAGGGGTTAATTGTGCGGATCACAGCCCCCTGTAAGAGATCGGGTGTACACAGTCATGTACACAGTTCGTAGTATATTCTAACTAGAAGGGTCCCCATCACTATGGGAACGCCTCTGTGTTAGAATATACTGTCGGATCTGAGTTTCACGATCTAACTCAAATCCGATGGTATATTCTTACATAGAGGCATTCCCATGGTGATAGGGACGCTTCAAGTTAAAATATACCATCGGATTGGAGAAAACTCTGATCCTATGGTATATTAACTCCTGACTTTACATTGAAAGTCAATGGGGACGGATCCGTTTGAAATTGCACCATATTGTGTCAACGTCAAACGGATCCGTCCCCATTGACTTGCATTGTAATTCAGGACGGATCCGTTTGGCTCCGCACGGCCAGGCGGACACCAAAACGACTTTTTTTCATGTCCGTGGATCTCCAAAAATCAGGAAGACCCACGGACCGAAAAAAAACGGTCACGGATCACGGAAAAACGGAACCCGTTTTTGCGGACCGCAAAAAAATACGGTCGTGTGCATGAGGCCTTAATCTGATATCATGAAAAAACTTGCGAAAAGCACAAGAGGGGCAGAATCAATAGCAAAATACAGGAATGTATTTTTTAATGTACTTGGAGATAACCCGTGCATGCGGACAAACTGAGCATCAATCAGGTTCACCCCGGCCCTGCTGTCGATAAACACTTCAATTCCCACAGTTTTTGACTCTAGCACCACCTCGGCAGTCAGGAGACTCCACATTGAACACAGGAGGGAAGGGGAACAGTAACTAGGCCTGGAAAATAGGGAAGGAACAGGTCACCTCCTAAACAACCCTAATCCGGGCCCTAACTACCTATCAATATGAATAGACCTTGAAGATAGGAATATTTATATGCTGTATACCTAGGCCCTTATTCCCTATAAGGCCCTGGAATAAGGTTAGTGCTTTTTCCTATATTGTGCAAGCACAACTAAAACTGATGGATTGCAGGGTGGTCAGTCAGCATGGAAATGAGCAGTGTATATATATCATGTGATGGAAAACTGAATCCAGCCAGCAAAGGAGGCAATATGGTTAATAACAATACATTAATACATGTTCGAGGGCCACATAGGGTCACACACAGCACTCACATTGTATAGATAAGAAAAAAAAGAAAGATCAGCAAAACAATTCCCAAACACATGAGGAGAAAAGTAGCCAAATTTACCCGATCTGGTTCTGTGCTGCTTATCAGAGGCCCCTGCAGTGGCGGGGTTTGGGGTGGCCCCAACGCTACGCTGAGTCCCCCGGGACACTGTTGAGGTGTCACCACGTGTTGCTGCTCTCTGGAAGGGATAGTAAGGAGTGGTGCACCCCAATGGGAAATAAGTCCAGAGAGTCAAGGTCTGCAGTTAACCAGGGTGCTTCTTTACTGGAGGAATTCAGGTACAAAACAATACAGGCGAGGCATAAGACTGGCTTCTCCATTCTCCTCCCTGGCAGAAGAAGGGTTTGATGCTTAGGAAAGGCCTGAGCTAGCTGTCCCTGTCTCTCTTCAGAAGGCTCGTACCCTGGTCCAAGGCTGGTGATCCATTTGCTGTATAGTAAAGAGAGACGTTTATTTTTCTACCTCTGGGCTATTTTTTTTTTTAACCCTACACCATACGCTGGCCATTGCACTCTACACGACCTGCCTTTAATCCATCCAGACACAAAACATCACAGACTTATACTGTGTCTTTTATTGTCCCTCAGTATTAATAATGCCCCAATAGTGCCCCCAATATAAATACCGGGAGCACTACAAGAAAGTAAAACTATTAGGGCACTAAGGGGGCATTATAAATATTTAGGACACTACAGGGAACATTATAAATACTGAGGGTGTCATTACTAATGATTAGATATACAGTTTAGCAGACAGTATCATACATGATAGAATTAGATTCAGCAGCTCGGCAGACAGTATCACTCATGATGAGATTGTATACACAGCGCACCTGCTTAGCAATTTTTGGAATTCTCAAACCAATCGATGGAGAGGACACTGTGCTTGTGCGGGGTGCTCTCCGTTCACTTCAGGACCTGTCCCACAGGTGGTACCCACACCTAACTGACATTTATGGCATATTCAAGCAGTATGCCATAAATGTCCCTGATGGGAATATGCCTTTAATTAATTTCCTTTTTGAAGTTCATTGGTTACCCACCCTTTAAGGGTTCAGCCCTGTACCTGTTCAGTACACACCTAGGATACCTGTAGAAATCAGGGGCGCAGGAAAAATGGAACAATTTAATATTTAAGAAAAATAACACAACAATCTTTTTTTGTTAAAGAAAAACACACAAAAAAACTTTATTATAAAAAGGTATAGGATATCTGTGGCTTTGGCCCTTTAAGGGAGATGGCGGCTCCTTCCTCTCTTTCTCCTGGGATTCTTCCATTGGAGAAGGTTTAGTGTCACACCTAGGTCAGATTTTCAGGGGCCACAGAGGGTCACACACAGCTCTCACAATGTATAAAAAAAGAAAGAAAAAAAAGATCAGCAAAACAATTCCCAAACATGAGAGAAAAGCAGCCAAACTTACCGGATGTGGTCCTGTGCTGCTCGTCATAGGTCCCTAATGGTGAGAGCCAGCCCTGGAAAGTAAGGCTGGGGTGTGTGTGTCACCTCAATTTATACCCACCGCCGATTATGACATCATATGTAAATGAGACTTAGCCCAAATTATGATGCCACAAGTGAGTCATCTGCCAGGATTCTAATGATGACATCACAAGCAGGGTCTAAACTTGACAGCGGCCATTTTGTAATAAGGTAAAGACTACAGATAATGGGTTAGCACTTTGTCCTCCCAGTACCCCAGAGCTAGGAATATCTGCAAATGGTTTGTACTTTAATCTAATGTTATGGTAAGTATTGTTTAGACATGTATTGGACCAAGCATAGCTGTGTATGGATGGCACAGCCAAGGGTTAATAATCCTGACTCAGTCCTTTGCAGGAGGTTGTGGGGAAGTAACCAGGATCCACCCACAGCTCATTTAGGGGGTAGATTAGTGTGAGATGAGAGGGAGAAATTTGTGCCTTATGCTCCCTCCTCTCAGGCCCGAGAAACCTACTGAGACTAACAGATCTCTGCTAGATCCATAAAAAGAGAGAAAGAGAGTGAGAAGGAGATAAAAGAAGAACTTAGAATCTGCATGGCCAAGAAAAGGAGTCAGCAAGGTAACCTGTGACTACAGCCATTCAGACTTGGCTGCAATGAGGGACACTATTAAGAAACCCTTCACACCTGGTCACACTCTGGCCAAACGTGCTATCAAACCCCTGTTTCCTGCAATGGAAATTACAGCCATTACTGTCAAGGAACCTTAGCCAGACATAGATTCGACCGAGAGAGACTTTAGCAAAAAAGTGTACAAAGAGAGTAATAACTCTAATCCTTGCCTGAATGTATACTCTGCTATCTGGGAGAGAATTGCACTGTGTACTGTTGGACCTGTGTTTTCCTATAGTTAAATGTACTAGATTTCCCATTTTGCTGTACAGTAAAGAGAGATTTTAATTTTTCTACCTCTGGCTTACTTTTCTGACTCCTACACCATACGCTGGCCATTGCATTCTACACGCCCTGCCTTTAACCTACCCAGACACCTAACATCACGGACATAGGTTCACTGGATAGTTATACTGTGTCTTGTAGTGACCCTCAGTATTTATAATGCCCCATGTAGTGCCCCCAGTATAAATACCGGGAGCACTACAAGAGAGAGTAAAACTATTGGGGCACTACAAGGGGCATTATGAATTTGGAGGGTGCCATTACTAATAAGTGCACTCTGGGAAAAGATTAGATACACAGTTCAGTAGACAGTATCATATATGATAGGATTAGATACAGCAGCTCAGCAGACAGTATCACACATGATGGGATTGTATACACAGCGCACCTGCTTGTCAATTTTTGGAATTCTCATACCAGTCGATAGAGAGGACACTGTGCTTGTGCAAGGTGCTCTCCGTTCACTTAAGAACCTGTCCCACAGGTGGTACCCACACCTATCTGACATTTATGGTATATTCTAGTGGTATGCTATAAATGTCCCAGATGGGAATATCCCATTAAATAATTTTCTCTTTCAAGTTCATTGGTCACCTATGCTTTAAGGGTTTAACCCTGTACCCATTCAATACACTCCTAGGATACCTATAGAAAATTGGGGCACAGGGGAAATGGCATAATTTAATATTTAACCCCTTAGGGACCGGGTTTATTTTCACCTTAAGGACCAGGCAATTTTTTGCAATTCTGACCAGTGTCACTTTATGTGGTGATAACTTTAAAATGCTTTGACTTATCCAGGCCATTCTGAGATTGTTTTTTTCGTCACATATTGTGATTCATGACACTGGTAAAATGGAGTAAAAAAATCATTTTTATTTATAAAAAAATACCAAATTTGCAAAAAATTTGAAAAATTTGCAAATTTCCAAGATTAAATTTCTCTATTTCTATAATACATAGTAAATGTAAATGTAAATGGCGTCAAAATGTGGTTAAGAGCATGGCAAGTGCTTTGCAAACAATATATGTATAGGGAAATGACTTTAAATAACATAAAATACATAAAAATAAAAAATAATAATCTTGATCTAGGAGGACCAGGTCCATATGGAGTTGAAGGTTGAGGAGACGGTGGATGTGGCGGTGTAGGTGGAAGCGGCGGTGGAGAAGGAGGTAGCCTACACTGGTTTTTGGTTTTAAATTTTATTAAAAAAATTAGGGTACACCCCAAAACATTGGGAAATATAACCTGTGATAACCCCCTCCAGTAATGCTAAACACACGTTCAGACAATACACTGGCTGCAGGGCAGACCAGCACCTCCAAGGGGTAAAGGGCAAGCTCAGGCCATGTGCCCAATTTGGAGACCCAGAAGTTGCAGGGGCTGACCCCTGTCAGTCAGTTCGTATAGGCGTGTGCACACTTACTGCCCCACCATGTCGCACGTCCCCGTGATGTTCACTATCCAATTTGATATCTGCTCTATCAACTTTCAATGTTCTTTTATGCGCCTACCATGGTGATCACGGGTGGCGGGGAATCAGGGTTCCAGGCCAGAGAGGGAGCTTGAGAAAGAGAGACCACATCCAAGGGAGGATTCATTTTTTCAAATTTAAAGTTAGAGTTGAAATATGGGAGAAATTATTAAAGCATAAAAGTGTGACAACTTTTCAAAGTTTAAGCATTGAATGTAAGGATGTGGTGCGCATTAATTACTGAATAATTTATTAAATTTTATTCCCTGTCACCTATGCATAGCAGGTGTTTATTCACGTCTAAAATTGTATAATGTCAACCCAAGAATGTAACAGAAAAATTATTGAAATTTATTAAGCTGTCAACTAGGTAGAGGAGAGGTATATTACACCCAAAAATTGGTAAATTTCACCAAAAAATAACAAGTAGCTAGAAAAAGTGCAAGTGCATATCTCAAAGCTTGTAACATATAAATACATATATAGGACCTGTTTCACATACAGAGATGTTCTCTACATATATCACAAATATCCACAGCCTGTGCTGATATATACGCATGTATCTCCACTGCCAGTGCATCAGATTAGGACATACATGTGTATAGTGCACGGACCCAACCCCTCGTGGGAGGAAGGACTAGTGCCTTAAACTCAGCAACGAAAGTGTGCACATGCGCATATTATCATCCATTGTAAAGAATACATAAACAGAGTCCCATAAAGATGCATGAACGTGCATGTGCATGTCGCCTCAGGGGCAGATGGAAATAACTACTAGTGCCCCAAAGATAGAGCAGTGCAGGGACATGCACATACAAGCACATACAGATACATGCACCCTAGAATTAACTGAATGACTATATCAAGATAGGTGCAAACAAAGCATCAAAAACTAAAAAAGAAGAAATAGCTGAATCATGCTGCAGAACCATTAGCTAACGAAGCAAAGAGTAGCCTCACACTATAACATTACGTACCCATATAATAAAGACAGTCCAAACTCAGGAGAGCCACGTACCCCGACGCGCGTTTCGGCTAGGATGCCTTCTTCTGCCCCAGCAGGCCATGGCAGGCCAGCACCTCCAAGGCGTAAAGGGCAAGCTCAGGCCATGTGCCCAATTTGGAGACCCAGGAGTTGAAGGGGGAAGACCCGTCGTTCAGTATGTGTAGGCATGTGCACACATACTGCTCCACCATGTTGGTGAAATGCTGCCTCCTGCTAAGACGTTCCATATCAGCTGGTGGTGCTGGTTGTTGTGACGTATTCTGACAAAGCTTTTCCACATTTCGGCCATACTAACCCTGCCTTCTGAGGTGCTGGCGGTGCCCCAGCTGCGTTGGCGACCTCTTCCTCTGCTTTCGCCTTGTGCTTCCACTGTGCCCCCACTGTCAAGTTGGAATACAGCAATGGAGCGAGGCGCAGATATAGCGGAGTGCGCTTTGACTTGGGTGGAAGTCGTCAGGCTAGGAAGGGGTACGTTTTGAAGGGCCAGGAGGGTCGGTTTCCCCGGAGCGGCTGAGTCCGGAGTCTACCCACGTGTGCGCCCCGGCCGTCTGCGGGAGTCCCCCTGTGAACCCCTCCGCTGCGGTCTGTGTGCTGTTCCAGCAGTGCAACCAGACGCACGGGGAGGAATGCTTCTGTGCGTGGCGGAGCGGGGCGGAGAGGACGGGTTAAACCCCGGTCCCGTCTCCCAGGCGTCGAGAGGCAGAGAGAACGGACGAGTGGGTGTCTTCCCCTTGGTGTGGTCCGGAGCGGGGTGAGCGAACCCTGGCGCCTTACCCTGAGGTTCGAGAAGGGGTAGTGCGGTCGGGCGGTCTTGCAGCCTGGGCCTTCCTGGAGCAGAGCGTGAGGTGAGCGGCGTTGGAGCGATTGCGACGGATGTGCGCAGAGGAGGTGAACGTAATGTGAGTGCGTCGCGGCCCCTGGTGGTGGGTAGGCGACATGGCAGCGTGGAAAGAGAGATGGTGATTGCCGTGTCCCCTGAGCTATCTCTTCAAGATGCGGCTTCTGCAATCCTGCTGGCCGAGAGCAGGCTTATGATGGTGAGGATGGAGACGGAAGCGTGCGGGCCATGTGCTGAGGCCGGTTCGCGTATGATTTCAGGATGCGGTCACTTGCATGAGCAAGGTGATGGGGAAGCTGTCTCCATTGGAGGAAGGAGAGGTTGATGCCGGGTGAAGATTTCGGCGGCAGGCGCCGATGATGTCCCTCAAAGAGGAATTAGCCCGTGCGGGAATGTTCGACTACGCCACTAAGGACGTCAGGGAGGAAGTCCGCGGCTGCCGGTGATCTAGTCCAGGGAACGGCCAGGTGAGAGATCGGCGGGTCGTCAAAGTCGTTATGTGGGGGAGGGGGGTACTGTGGATTAATGTGGGGGGTTCTGATGCTTTAGTGCGGGAGGTATTGTCAGGTATGTTGTCTTTATTGTTTCGGTTAGGTTCAGGGCCTGCGACGTCTCCTGTACCTGTCTGGGCTCCGGTACAGTCTGTGGAACGGGAGCAGAGTTCGGCGTTGGGGTCTGTTGGGGCAGGTGATGGCACTGGAGGGGGTGCACAGGCATCTGGGCTGGGAGCAGTAGCAAAGGATGTGGGTGATGGTGTTCGGTTGGCGGATGCACCAAAAGGGGAGATTTATGTGTGTTTCGAGGGGCTGCTGGGGGCTCACTTGAAGCAGGAGGTAAAAGGTAAGATTTGGAGGGATGAGTATGTGGAGATTTTTGCGTTACTTCCCTTGGAAAAATTTAATTTGGATAGGGGGAGGCCGGATGAGAGCAAGAAGGAGGAGGAAGAGAGGAGGCGGTACAGGCTGATTCCGCGTACCTTCCAGAATTGGCTTCAAGCTTTTGCAATTCTGGCTAGTGTAGTTGGGGAGAAGGCGCCTGAGCACTGCTCGGCTCTCTTCTGTTATATGGATGCTATCGGTGAGGCACATCGGACTTATGGGGGTGTGTCGTGGCTTAGGTATGACGAGCAATTGCGGCAGCGGAAGGCGGTCAGGCCTAGCATTCGTTGGGACCACAAGGATATTGGTCTGTGGATGCGATCGATGGCGGCACCGAAAGGGGGTCCTCAGCCCTTTCGTGGAGGGGCCGGGGGTGGCTCGGCCTCGGAGTCTTATGGGGGTAGCAGGAGGGGTTGTTGTTGGCAGTACAATGAGGGACATTGCAGGTTCTTGTCCGACTGCCGGTACAAACATGAGTGTTCCGGGTGTGGCGGTTCCCATAGCTTGTCCCGGTGCTTCAAGCGGGGTAAGGGTAAGGGATCCGAGGTTGTGCAGAAGAGGGGTGACGCCGGTGAGGGTGGACGAGATGGAGCCATATTTAAGGATGTATCCAAATAGGGAGGCGGCACAGTTGCTGTTAGGAGGTTTTACTGAGGGTTTTGTTATTCCATGCGGTTTGGTTGGTGTGAGTCGGGCTCTGCGGAACTTGTCTTCGGCATTGCGCTATCCGGCTGTGGTGAGGGACAAGATTGCCGGTGAGATTGCTGCTTGTAGGGTTGTTGGCCCCTTTGTGGAGTGTCCTTTGCCGGATTTGTGGGTTTCTCCTTTGGGTTTAGTTCCTAAGAAGGAGCCTAATAAGTTTCGGCTAATTCATTTGTCCTATCCGCTTGGGGGGTCGGTGAATGATGGCATAGCGGATGAGTTGTGCTCAGTGTCGTACACATCGTTTGATGATGCAGTGCGGTGGGTTCGACGTTTTGGTCAGGGCGCTCTACTTGCAAAAACGGACATTGAGGCCGCCTTTCGGTTGTTGATAGCTTGCATTTGTTGGGTTTTCAGTGGGATGGCTGTTATTACGTTGATTGTTGTTTGCCAATGGGTTGTGCGATTTCGTGCTCCTTGTTTGAGTCGTTTAGTTCTTTTTTGGAATGGGTGATAAAGAAGGAAGCGGGTTGGAGTTCGGTCTTGCACTACTTAGATGATTTTCTGTTTTTGGGTCCGGCTGGATCTAGGGTGTGTTCTGTTTTGTTACATACCATGGAGAGGGTGGCGGCTCATTTTGGTATTCCGTTGGCGGCTGATAAGACGGAGGGCCCCTCCACGGTTATAAAGTTTTTGGGGATCGAGATTGACAGTGTGGCCATGGAGTGTCGTCTGCCTGTTGATAAGGTGTCTGATCTGTTGAATGAAGTGTTATTCTTGCGGAAGGCGAAGAAAGTCCAGCTAAAACGGGTTCAGTCGGTTTTAGGCAAATTGAACTTCGCTTGTCGTATCTTGCCAATGGGGCGGGTGTTTTGTCGGCGTTTGGACCTGGCAACTGCGGGCGTTGCTGCACCTTTTCATTATTTGCGTTTGCCTGCTGCGGTGAAGGATGATTTAGTGGTGTGGGAGAATTTTTTGTCCGAGTATAATGGCCGGTCTGTGTGGATGGAGGCGGTGGTTGATAGTGTTGATCTGGAATTGTTCTCTGACGCGTCTGGTTCCTTTGGCTATGGGGTGTTTTGTATGGGTCAGTGGAGTGCGGGCGCCTGGCGAGTGGAATGGAGACAGGCAGGTTTCCTTACTAATCTGGTATTGTTGGAACTTTTTCCTATTGTTTTGGCTACTGAGTTGTGGGGGGATTTGCTTAGGAATCGGCGGGTTCGTTTCTACTGCGATAATATGGGTGTGGTTCAGGTGATTAACAACCAGACGGCGAATTTGCCTCCGGTTTTGAATTTGCTGCGGCATCTAGTTTTACGGGGTTTGCAGTTGAATGCATGTTTTGTTGCGGTGCATGTGCCGGGAGTGGATAACTCACTTGCCGATTCCCTTTCTCGCTTTCAGTGGGATCGTTTTCGCGGCCTGGCGCCGGGTGCCGAGGTCAAGGGGTTGCCCTGCCCCCAGTGGCTCTGGAGCGTGGCCTTGGGGTGTCGGCGGACCTGATTAGACAGTCTTTGAGTAGAGGTACGTGGTTGGCCTATTCTTCAGTGTGGGTGCTGTGGGAGGAATTGATTGAACAGATGGGCGGTTGCAGTTCTTTTGAAGAATTTAGGATGTTGTTGATATTTTGGGTGGGACAGTTTTATGCGGAAGGTTTGTCGTTTTCGGTGGCGTCAAAGAGGGTAGCAGCTGTGGCTTTCTGGTTGCGCCTGAGGGGCTTGGCTGATGTGTCTAGGTGTTTCATGGTGCGGCAGGCTTTGAAGGGTTACCGTCGTAGTGTGGTACGGAAGGATACTAGGAGGCCGGTTTCTTTTGCGGTGTTACAGATGCTGTGGAAAGAAGCGGGGTTGGTTTGTAAATCAGCATACGAAGTGTGTCTGTTTAGGGCGGCGTTTGTATTGGATTTTTTCGGGGCTTTTCGGATCTCGGAGTTGGTGGCGGCAAGTCGCACGAGTGGGGGCGGTTTGTTGTGGGAGGACGTTGTGCTGGTGGATGGTGCTTTGAGATGTCTGCTGCGGAAGTCAAAAACAGATCAGGTGGGTAAGGGTGTGGTTGTATGGCTTAGGCTGCTTGCAGAGTCGGTTGTGTGCCCAGTGCGTTGTGTCAGGGAATTTTTGGCATTGCGTCCGGGTGATCCGGGTGCTTTGCTGGTTCATGTGGATGGTTTGTGTTTGTCTCGGTTTCAGTTTGTGGCTGTTTTTAGGAAATGTTTGTCGGCTGCGGGTCTGCCGGCGAAGGAATTTGCATCACACTCATTCAGGATTGGGGCCGCGACTGAGGCTTCCAGGTGGGGGCTTGGAGAGGAGGTTATAAAACGTATAGGGCGGTGGGAGTCTGATTGTTTTCGGTCTTATGTTAGGCCTCATCTCTTGTAGTGTGTGGGGATGAATTGTTTCATGATTAACGTGTGGGGATCAGAATTGGCAGTGATGGTTGTTTTATTTGACTTTGTTTGTTTTGCAGGGACGGCACCTTGTCTTGCGTGGATTTTTGGGCATTCGTATGTCTACTGGGGGGCTTTGCGAGCTGATGTTCGGCGGAACGCGTTCGGTCAATTGGGGTTTTTCGCTGAGGAGCTGCACGGTCCGGTGGATTGGTGAAAGGGGGCTTCTCTGGGGGCGGGTTATGCCCTGAAATTCATACGAATGTTCTATTAGATCGCTCGCCCGACATTTTGGTTTTGCATGTGGGTGGCAAATGATTTGGGAGTACGTCCGCGTCGCGAGATGTGATTCGAGGACATTAAGTTGGACGTAATTGCTTTTGGTGTCGGATTTTCCGGGCTGCTGTTGGTATGGTCGGAGGTAGTTTGCGAGGCGGTAATTGGCGTTTTGCTCGGGTCGGTTGGAACGAATCAACAATAGCCCGGGCAAAGTTAAAACACAGGAGGTGGGGCGTTTTGTTTGCAGACAAGGTGGCTGTGGTGGTTCGTCATCGGGAATTGGAGGCGGCGTCCGCCCTCAATTCTTGAGATCCGATGGCGTGCATCTATAATGATGTAGGGATCGACATGTGGGCCCTTAGGTATCCGGAGGGGCTGGAGACGGCTCTTAGGGTGATGGCAGGACGCCCCCACAGGTGAGGTGTCACCGGGTGGTCTTCTGGTGGCTGATGGATATGAGATCCTGGGGGAGCAATACAATGGTTTAAGAGATGCAGGACATGTTGGAGCCTGTATCTCATGTGGTTTGTGAATGCCGAGGATGGGGCTCTGTTTGGGCCTAAAAGGTCTACAGGAGGAGATACTTGGATACCTTCAAGGATTTGGTGCCCTTTGGTCGGTGAGTGCGGCTGAGGGTAATCTTGAAGTATAAGGAGAGATGGTTATGGAACGATACCGCTTGTTTGGGTTGCCCTCAGGATCCCTTGTTACGGTACGTGGTTCATAATGTTGAAGGATGTATTAAAATGATTATTGTTATTATGTTATTGTGTGTACAATAACGTTGGCCGTAAATGGTCATTTTTACCAAGCAAGACGGTGTCAGAGTGGTTATCTGGTAAGAAAAGGGGTATAGTGAATATAGCCTGAGGAGAAAATCTTCCATCCTTGAAGTATAACAGCAATGGAGCGAGGCGCAGATATAGCGGAGTGCGCTCTTTGACTTGGGTGGAAGTCGTCAGGCTAGGAAGGGGTTAAGGTTTGAAGCTGGTGAAGGGGAGGAGTGAGGTTTCCCGGGTAGGATATAGATTTGGGGGAGTGGTTTTGGTAAGCAGGGTCAGTGCAAGGCAGAGTGTTTCCTGCCCGCCCGCCCTTAATTTGGTGAATTGGGGTAAGCGTGGTCGTGGAATTTGGTCTGATGGATATGAGATCCTGGGGGAGCAATGCAATGGTTTAAGAGATGCAGGACATGTTGGAGCCTGTATCTAATGTGGTTTGTGATCGACGCGACTGGGGCTCCTGTTTTGGGCAACAGGTCTACAGAGGAGATACTTGGATACTCCTCAAGGATTTGGTTGCCCTTGGGTCGGTGAGTGCGGCTGAGGGTAATCTTGAAGTATAAGGAGAGATGGTTACGGACGATACCGCTTGTTTGGGTTGCCCTCCAGGATCCTTGTTACGGTACAGTGGTTCATAATGTTGAAGGATGTATTAAAATGATTATTGTTATTATGTTATTTGTGTGTACAATAAAGTTGGCCGTAATGGTCATTTTTACCAAGCAAGAAGGTGTCAGAGTGGTTATTGGTAAGAAAAGGGGTATAGTGAATATAGCCTGAGGAGAAATCTTCCATCCTTGAAGTCACGCTCCAGTGACGGAATTAAGGACGGAACGTTGTCCTTGTAACGGGGATCCAGCAGAGTGGCCACCCAGTAATCAGCACAAGTTAGAATGTGGGCAACTCGGCGGTCGTTGAGGAGACACTGCAGCATGTAATCGCTCATGTGTGCCAGGCTGCCCAGAGGCAACGAAAAGCTGTCCTCTTTGGGAGGTGTATCATCTGTGTCCTCTCTATCCCCCCATCCATTTACCAGTGATGGCCATGACTTGGTCTGGGTGCCACCCTGCTGTGAACATGGTTCCTCCTCCTGCATCTCCTCCTCCACATCCTCCACCTTCTCATCCTCCAGAACTGTGCCCTGGCTGGACAATTGTGTACCTTGGGTTTGTGGGTGCAGGAACCCACCCTCGGAGTCACTTTGGAATGACTGGCCGGAAACTCTACGAAATTATCCCTCTTCCTTCTCCTCCTCCTGTGCCACATCCTCTTCCATCATCGGCAGGAGCGTTTTTTCAAGGAGGCATAGAAGTGGGATAGTAACGCTGAGAACGGCGTTATCAGCACTGGCCATGTTGGTGGAGTACTCAAAACAGCGCAACAAGGAACACAGGTCTCGCATGGAGGCCCAGTCATTGGTGGTGAAGTGGTGCTGTTCCGCCGAGCGACTCACCCGTGTGTGCTGCAGCTGAAACTCCACTATCGCCTGCTGCTGCTCTCACAGTCTGGCCAGCATGTGCATGGTGGAGTTCCACCTTGTGGGCACGTCGTATATGAGGCGGTGAGCGGGAAGGCCCGAAGTTATGCTGCAGCGTTGACAGGCGAGCAGCAGCAGGGTGAGAACGCCGAAAGCGTGCACAGACGGACCGCACTTTATGCAGCAGCTCTGACATATCGGGGTAATTTTTATGGAATCTCTGCACCACCAAATTCAGCACATGCGCCAGGCAAGGGATGTGCGTCAAACCGGCTAGTCCCAGAGTTGCTACGAGATTTCGCCCATTATCGCACACCACCAGGTCGGGCTTGAGGCTGACTGGCACAAACCACTCATCGGTCTGTTGTTCAAGACCCATCCACAGCTCCTGCGCGGTGTGGGGTTTGTCCCCCAAACAGATTAGTTTTAAAAACTGCCTGCTGTCGTTTACCCCTGGCTGTGCTGAAGTTGGTAGTGAAGGTGTTATGCTGACCGGATGAGGAGCTGGTAGAGGAAGTCAGGCCGGACAGGAGCGCAGCGGTGGGGGAGGACGAGCATGAAGGGGCTTGGCGGTGAAGGACAGGTGAGGAAAGGGTCAAGTGTGAGTGGGGGCGGGATCGGGGAAGAGGCGCGAGTTGCTAGGGCAGCGGGGGGTGCGGCCAGAGCAGAGACAGAGGAAGAAGGCGGAAGCAGGAGCAGTGCGGCCAGGGGATTGAAACGGACTGTATGATGTCGTGTCTGTTATGACGGTGGAGGAGATGCTGGAGAGGCTGCGGCGTGAAGGTGCGGGGGCCTGGCTGGCTGCAGGAGCAGGTTGGTGCGTGTATAGTTTCACCTGCTCCTGTGGCTACCCCCATTGCTCGGGCTGCCCGGCCGCGGCGGAGTAGTCCACCGGCGCGCCTAAGCCCTGAAACCACCCCCCGGGCCCGGCGCCGAGTAGGGAGCCCCCCTGCGGACCCTCGGCGGCGGAGAGTGTCCGCTCAGCCTTCTGCGAGTCACTGTCGCCGCGGGAGGAATCCCAATACACGGCAGGGCCTTGAGAGGAGCGGGACGCCCCTTCCCCCGCTCCCTGCGGCAGTTCAACCGGATTCCGTACCAGGATCGGTGGACCGGCCCAGTCCTTCCTTTAGCGGGCGGTCCACTCGGCTTCTAGATGACATCCGGGTTCCTCGGGCTGCACTGGGTGGAGATGAATACCAGCGCAGGTCCAGAGAAGATCTAAGCAGTGTTGAAGAAGGTCCCCTTGCCGCGGTGGGTGCCGCGGTCTCGTCCCGGTGTCCGTCCAGCGTGGTGCAGAGGGTCGTGCAGGTGGTCCAGGAGGAACAGCCGTCGACGTCCAGGAGCTATGACGGTGAAGTGTCCGTGCGGCGGGAGTCAGGATCTACGGCAGCGGGAGTCACAGCGCCCGTGGTGCCTGGTGAGATTGCTTGGGGCTCCATGTTAGCGCAGGGTTTCCCGGTGGGTGGGGGGGGGGACCATTGGTAAGGGTTTGGGGCATTTTTTGGGGGGATTGGCGGGATGGTTGTCTGGTATGGGGTCCGGTGTTGGGTCTCCGTTGCCGGGGTGGGGAGTGGTGCCGGTGTCCGGGGCAGGGACGCAAGGGGTTACGGCGGGGTCGGTGTCGGTGGAGACTCAGGCGGGGGGAGAGGAGGAGGTGCAGAGGTTGGATGATAGGGCTCGCGGTGAGGTGTACGTGTTCTTTGAGGGGCCGCTGGGGGCTCATTTGAAGCAGGAAGTGAGGGAAAAGATCTGGAAGGGAGAATATGTGGAGATATTCTCGCTGCTCCCATTGGAACGGTTTAAGCTGGATAGGGGGAAGAAGGAGGAGGGAAAAAAGGAGGATGAGGATAAGCGTCGGCATCGATTGATCCCACGTACGTTTGCTAATTGGCTACAGGCGTTTGCCATATTAGCAAGTGTCATTGGGGAAAGGTCTCCGGATTGTTGTTCGGCGCTGTTTTGCTACCAGGATGCTATTGGGGAAGCTTATAGGGTTTATGGTGGGGTGGGTTGGCTCCGTTACAATGAGCAGTTTCGGCAGCGTAAGGCGGTGAGATCTGATATCCGGTGGGATCATAAGGATATTGGGCTGTGGTTAAGGGTGACGGCGCCTCCTAGGGCTGGGCAGTCCTTTCGCGGGGAGTCCGGGGGGTCATCACGGGAGCTTTGGCAGCGGCATCGGCCAAAAGGGTTGTATTTCCTTTTTAATGAAGGAAAATTGCAGATTTGGGGCCAAGTGCAAATTTAAGCACGAGTGCACGGGGTAGTGGGGGAGCCCCATGGAGCTAAACCGTTGCTTCAAAGGGGAAGGAATAGAGGGGGTAGTGATGGTGCTGAAAAGGGACGGACGGGTGGAAGAGATGCAGGGGTTTCTAGATAGATATCCGGATGGGTTGCGGAGCTCTGTTTGTTGGGGGATGGTTTTTAGGTTTCGGTTCTTTCGTATTCCATCGGTTGTTACGGTGCGGGCCTATTGTTCCTAAGAATCTTAGGTCTGCGCTTGTTCATGCTACCAGGATGCTATTGGGGAAGCTTATAGGGTTTATGGATGGGGTGGGTTGGCTCCGTTACGTATGAGCAGTTTCGGCAGCGTAAGGCAGGTCGAGATCTGATATCGGTGGGTGATCATAAAGGATATTGGGCTGTAGGTTAAGGGGATGACGGCGCCTCCTAGGGCTGGGCAGTCCTTTCGCGGGGAGTCCGGGGGGTCATCCCCGGGTGCTTTGGCAGCGGCATCGGCAAAAGGGTTGTGTTTCCTTTTTAATGAAGGAAATTGCAGATTTGGGGCCAAGTGCAAATTTAAGCACGAGTGCACGGGGTGTGGGGGAGCCCATGGAGCTAACCGTTGCTTCAAAGTGGGAAGGAATAGAGGGGGTGATGGTGCTGGAAAAGGGACGGACGGGTGGAAGAGATGCAGGGGTTTCTAGATAGATATCCGGATCGGGTTGCGGCTGGTTTGTTGGGGGATGGTTTTAGGTTCGGTTTTCGTATTCCATCGGTTGTTACGGCGGGGCCTATTGTTCCTAAGAATCTTAGGTCTGCGCTTGTTCATGCGGGAGTGGTGGCGGAGAAGTTGAGGAAGGAGGTGGACGTGGGGCGGATGGTGGGTCCATTCAAGGAACCGCCGATTCCGGGGTTGAGGGTGTCTCCGCTAGGAGTGGTGCCGAAGAAAGAGATCCGAACAAGTTTCGGCGCTCATTCATCACTTGTCTTTACCCGAAGGGGCATCGGTCAATGATGGTATTAGATCCTGAACTTTGTTCGCGTGGTCTATACTTCCTTTGATGCGGCTGTAAAAATGGGTGAGGCTGGTTGGGGCAGGGGACGTTGATGGCTAAGGTTGATGTGGAGGCGGCGTTTCGTTTGCTTCCGGTACACGTGAGAGCATTGGGTTTGTTGGGCCTGTTTTTGGGATGGGGAGTATTTTCTGTGTATAGTGGCTAAGGTCTGGCGTGGGGTGGCTCTCCTTTCGTGTGCGTATTTTGAGACCTTTAGCTCGTTTCTAGAATGGGTAGTGGTGGAAGTTTCAGGTTGTTCATCGTTATCCATTATTTAGACGATTTTTTTGTGTTTAGGCCCCCGGCGAATTCACGGGTTTGTTCTTTGTTGCTGCACACGGTGCAGTCGGTTTTTGAGCGTTTTGGGGTACCGTTGGCGCGGGAGAAGACGTTGGGTCCGGTGACAGAGTTGTGTTTTTTGGGGATTGTTATAGATACGGAGCGGATGGAGTGTAGGCTTCCCCAGGATAAGTTGGTGGATTTGCGTCAGGAGATTGATAGGGCCATAGGGAGGGAGAAGATTAGGTTGCGGGATTTGCAGTTATTGTTAGGTAAATTGAACTTTGCTTGTCAAATTATGCCAATGGGTAGAATTTTTTGTAGAAGGTTGGCCGCGGCTACGGCAGGGGTGTCAGCGCCGTATCATTTTATCAGGTTACGTAAGGAGTTAAAAGGGGATTTGAGGGTGTGGGCGGAGTTTCTGGGTCAGTACAATGGCAGGTCTTTGGTGATGGCGGAGTTGTGTGATAGTGTGGAGTTTGAGTTATATACTGACGCGTCGGGGGGAGTGGGTTTTGGGGCCTATTGCCAGGGACAATGGTGTGCGGGCGTGTGGCCGGATTCGTGGGTAAGTCGTGGGTGGGTTAGGAACATGGCTTTGTTAGAACTGTTTCCCATTGTGATGGCGGTGGTGTTGTGGGGTGAGAAATTTGAAAACAGGAAGGTGCGTTTTCATTGTGACAATTTGGGGGTGGTTCAGGCTATCAACAGTTTGTCCGCATCTTCTCCGCCGGTGGTTAGGCGGTTACAGTTTCTGGTATTGCGATGTTTGTCGATTAATATGTGCTTGGTGGCAGAACATGTTGCTGGTGTGTCTAATTCGGTGGCGGATTCTCTTTCTCGTTTACAGTGGGAGCGGTTCCGGCTTCTAGCGCCAGAGGCGGAGGCGGAGGGTCTGGAGTGTCTGCCGTGGCTGTGGGCGATCCTGGAGGAGAAGTGATGGGGATGTTGAGGGATTCGTTGAGTCCGGGTACTTGGAGGGAGTATGGTAAGGCGTGGACCACCTGGGAAACTTTAAATGGAACTTGGGGGGCTGGTGTGGGGGATGGTGATGTGAGGTTGTTGATGTTGCTGGGGCAGTTGAAGAGCGAGGGGTGGTCGGTGTCAAAGGTGAATCATTTTATTGCAGGGGTAGCGTTTGGTTTTAAGTGGCGGGGCTACTGGATTTGACTAAGAGTTTTTTGGTGCGGCAGGTTTTGAAGGGATGGCGTAGGGGAACAGGCAGGGTGCTGGATTGTCGGAGGCCGGTGTCTTTTGAGTTGTTGCTGCAAATGGGTGATAAGTTGAGTTGTATTTGTAGCTCCGATTGGGAGCTGGGGCTGTTTAAGGCTGCGTTTGCTTTGGCATTTTTTGGTGCCTTCCGCTTGGGGGAGTTGGTGTGTGACAGTGTTCATAGAGCGGGGGAGCTTAGGAGTGAGGATGTCGAGTTAGCGGGGGACAGGGTGTCTGTCCGGATTCGCAGGTCAAAAACGGATCAGGAGGGCAGGGGGCAGCGTTTTACTTTGTTTTCAGTACCAGGGTGTAGTATGTGCCCGGTGCGGTGTGCAGGGTCTTATGGTTCAGGTCTGCAGAGGTTCCTTTTCTTAGGCATGAGGATGGTTCCTTTTTGTCTAGATTTCAGTTTCTGGCGGTCTTTAAAAAATGCTTAAAGGTTTTGGGTGTGCCGGTCAAGGATTATTCGGGTCATTCGTTCAGAATTGGGGCGGCGACCGAGGCAGCCAGGTTAGGAGCCAGTGAGGAGGTGATTAGGAGGATTGGGCGTTGGGAGTCGGTGCGTTTTAAATCATATGTGCGGCCTGCATTGTTGTAGTGGTACTGTGGGTGGTAGGTTGGTGTTAATGTTGTTCTTTTGTGTTCACAGGTCGGACGACGGCGGCTTTGGTGTGGATCTTAGGGCACTCCTATGTGTTTTGGGGGGCGATCAGAGCGGACGTGAGGCCGAGCGGTCGCCAGTTGGGTATTAGTCCGGAGTTGGCTACGGTCAGGTTGTTAGGTATGAGAGGTATGTTGTGGGGCGGAGTGTTGAGGGAGGTGCATCATTTCGTGCGGTTGGATCGTCCTCCGGATGTGTTGGTTTTGCATGTGGGGGGTAACGACTTGGGCAAGCGTCCTTTTAGGGAATTGGTTCGTGATGTTAAGTTTGACCTGCTTAGGATCTGGGCGTTGTTTCCGGGGGTGATCACAGTCTGGTCTGACATTGTTCCGCGGAAGGCTTGGAGGGGTGCGAGGTCAGTGGAGAGCCTTAATAAGGCACGGATCAAGGTAAATAGGGCAGTGGGCTGGTTTATGGCGAGGAATGGAGGTGTTGTGGTGCGGCATGAGGTATTGGAGAAGGGTGTGGGTGCATTTTGGAGAGCAGATGGAGTGCACCTGAATGCGGTGGGGACGGATTTGTGGTCTCTGGGGCTCCAGAGTGGTGTTGAAATAGCTTTACGTATGTGGAGGGACGCGCAGGTTTGAGGTGGTCAAGCTGCGCGTTCTTGGAGGCGGGGGAGCTGGTAGTAACTAGTTACGCGTCCATCTGCTGCCTCCGAGCTGGGTTCAACGGCTGGGGGCAAGATGGAGACGCAGGTGTTCCAGTGTTTATGAGGTTATTGGGGCTTCTAGGACCTCCCTCGTCATTGGTTAACTTATGTTATATATTTTGTATTTATTCAATAAACGGCTGCTGTGGCCGATTAAATACAAGCAGTGGTGTGGTGTGTTTATTTCTATGGGTTAGGGGGTAAGGTATTGGTTAATCTGGTGGGACTGAACAAATAGCCAATGCCCTCTTCAAGTCAGGCCGGACAGGAGCGCAGCGGTGGGGGAGGACGAGCATGAAGGGGCTTGGCGGTGAAGGACAGGTGAGGAAAGGGTCAAGTGTGAGTGGGGGTGGGATCGGGGAAGAGGCGCGAGTTGCTAGGGCAGCGGGGGGTGCGGCCAGAGCAGAGACAGAGGAAGAAGGCGGAAGCAGGAGCAGTGCGGCCAGGGGATTGAAACGCCCACCCGCCCGTCCCTAATGGAAGTAGTAGTGGGGGAAGTGTTGGTGTTTTGTTTTGTCGCGGCAGTCGTGGAGGCGGGGGAGGTCCTTGAAGTGGAAGAATATGGTGGTACCTGAGGATGGGAGGGCCCCGCGTGAGGGGCTGGACTCTCATTGAGGAGCTGGTAGTAACTAGTTACGCGTCCATCAGCTGCTGCCTCCGAGCTGGGTTCAACGGCTGGGGGCAAGATGGAGACGCAGGTGTTCCAGTGTTTATGAGGTTATTGGGGCTTCTAGGACCTCCCTCGTCATTGGTTAACTTATGTTATATATTTTGTATTTATTCAATAAACGGCTGCTGTGGCCGATTAAATACAAGCAGTGGTGTGGTGTGTTTATTTCTATGGGTTAGGTGGGGGGGTTGGGGGTAAGGTATTGGTTAATCTGGTGGGACTGAACAAATAGCCAATGCCCTCTTCATGAAGAAGCAGAGTAGGAGGAGGAAGCAACAGGAGGCAAACTGAAGCGCCCTGCAATCCTCGGTGGTGGAAGGACATGCGCCAAACTGCTATCCGCCTCAGGCCCAGCTGCCACTGCATTTACCCAGGCTACCTGGGCCCATAATGTAGTCCCCAAACCTCACAGGTGGGTGTCCCCTGGTAGAACGAGTGGACCTCCTTAGTGGCAGGGATTCTTCCTGACCGGACTCAGGAAGGTCAGGGGAGCTCACCGCCTCTGGAGCCACTTCCGGAGCTCTCTGGGGTAAGGTGTCCTGAGGCGGAGAACTAACAGGAGCAGGAGCAGGAACCAGTAAATTCAACCAAGGCGTGAGGGCCCAGTGGAGCTGCTCTTTATCATGGATCAAGTTCTCCACAGCCTGCATAGGGTCCATAGGTGGAGCCGGCAACTCTTCTTCAGAAGGCTCAGGCTCCATATCCTCTGCCGCTGGTTCTCCTTCTATACAAGGCTTGAGACGGTTCCTGTGAATGATTTGGGAACCTTTTCCTTCCCTGGAGACTTGGTAAATGTGAGCTGCAGCATTGGGTATGGCAGTGATAATATAGGGAATCCTTTCCCATTTACTGTCCAACTTGCTGGTCCGGTGGTTGTTTTTTAACCACACCTTGTCTCCAAGAGCCAGGGGTTCCGCGTGGGCAGTCTGGTCATAGTCTTTTTGCTGCCTTTCTCGAACAATTTCCATACGTTCCTGGACAATCTCCTTAGCGTTGAGGAGACGCCTTTGGTGTTCCACTACCCAATCAGTCCTGGGCAGTGGGTTAATCACATCCGGCACTTGTACCCCCAGGGAGTGATCCGCAGGTAATCTCCCTTGTCGCCCAAACATCAGATAGAACGGGGTGTAACCGGTGGAACAATGGATGGTGTTGTTGTAGGTGTACATGAGCTGTGGCAACAAAGTAGGCCAATCACCCCTCGTTTCAGGGGGTACTGCTCTCAGCATTTCAATGAGAGTCTTATTCATTTTTTCACAGAGTCCGTTACCTTGCGGATGATAGGCGGTGGTCAGGACTTTCTGGCAGTTGTGCAGCAGGCACATCTCCTGGAACAGCTGTGACTCAAACGCAGACCCTTGGTCGGTGAGGATCCTTTCTGGGCAGCCGTAGGGCAGTAGGAAATGCTTCCAGAACGCCTCCGCTGTAGTCTTAGCTGTCAGGTCTTTCACAGGCACTGCTACGACAAACTTGGTGAAGTGATCAATTATAGTCATGGCATACGTATACCCTGAGCGACTCGGCTCCAACTTCACATGGTCAATAGCGACAAGTTCTAAAGGAGCTGTACTTACAATAGGATGGAGAGGCGCCCTCTGGTCATGGCGTTCTGTTCGCCCCACAGCACAGGCAGTGCATTCTCTGCACCATTTCTCGATATCCTCTCTCATCCCAATCCAATAGAATCTTCTACGTATGGTGGCCTCAGTCTTCTGCACACCGAAGTGTCCGGACTGGTTGTGGTACATATCCAGTACCAGGCTGGCATCCCGACGTGGCAGGAGAATTTGGTACACTCTATCACAGGACACTGGATCCAGACTCCTTCTGAGCAACAGGCCTCTTTGAAGGAATAGTTGGTGGCGATGTCTCCACAGTCTCACTAGTTCTGGGTCTGCACTCTTCCTGCGGATTCTCTCAGGGATTTTCCCACTGGTAAGGAAGTCGAGCAGTTCACCGAGGACTCTACTTTCGGACTGGAGCTTAATCCATCTTTCTTGATCGCCTCTGGACTCAGGACCATCTGAGGAGGGAGGATCAGCAGCAGGGAGATCTTCAGTACGGATATTATCCTGCTGGGCAAATTTATTGTAGAACGCGGGCATTTCCACTTCTTCCCAGGCATCTTTCAGTTCATCTGGGGCCTCTGTAGTGGGAAGCCGCGACAGAGCATCAGCATTATCATTGGAGCGGCCCGCCCGGTATTTCAAGTCATAGTTGGCGAGGCGGGAGGCCCATCTTTGCTCCAGTGCCCCTAACTTTGCCGTATTCAGATGCGCCAGGGGATTATTGTCCGTGAAGGCAACAAATGGTGTGGCAGCGAGATAGCCTTTGAACTTTTCAGTCACAGCCCACACTAAGGCAAGAAATTCCAGCTTGAAAGAACTGTAGTTCTGGTCGTTCTTTTCAGGGATCTGCTGGCGTAGGCAATCACCCTTTCTTTGTTATCTTGCACTTGAGCCAACACGGCCCCCAGGCCTCTTTTACTGGCATCTGTGTAGAGGTGGAAGGGCTTCTGATAATCTGGGTAACCCAGAACAGGGGGTTCAGTCAACTTCTTCTTTAGGAGTTGAAAGGCAATTTCTCGTTCTTCGTTCCATTCAACAGGAATAGGAGTTTTTGGGCTCTTCTTTGGGTGCCCCCTCAGGAGTTCCTGGATGGGATCCGCAAATTGTGCGAAATGCGGGATGAAACGCCTGTAGTA
Source organism: Bufo bufo (assembly GCF_905171765.1). Lineage (NCBI taxonomy): Eukaryota > Metazoa > Chordata > Amphibia > Anura > Bufonidae > Bufo > Bufo bufo. The sequence goes on from NC_053392.1 coordinate 239,113,635, forward strand.
CCCTGCAAAACTGAGAAAGCTTCTCACCTCTTTCACGGTCGTAGGAGTAGGCCAGTTGCGGACAGCAGCAAGTTTATCAGGATCAGGCTGTACTCCTTCGGCACTGACAACGTGCCCAAGGTATTTGACCGCTGGTTTCAGCAGGTGGCACTTGGATGGCTTGATTTTGAGGCCATATTTAGCAAGAACTTGAAACACCTCACCCAGGTGCTCTAAATGGTCCTCATACGTCTTGGAGTATACAATGACGTCATCCAGATATAGGAGTACAGTCTCAAAATTCCTATGGCCTAAACAACGTTCCATCAGCCTCTGGAATGTTCCCGGAGCGTTACACAGTCCAAACGGCATATAATTGAATTCAAACAGGCCCATAGGTGTAGTGAAAGCAGTCTTTTCTCAATCTTCTGGGGCCATAGGTACTTGCCAGTACCCACTGGTTAAGTCCAAGGTGGAGAAATAGGCTGATGACCCCAGGGCAGTCAAGGACTCTTCAATGCGTGGCAATGGATATGCATCTTTGTGGGTGATTTGATTAATTTTTCTGTAATCCACGCAGAACCTTATGCTGCCATCTTATTTTCGGACAAGTACTAGGGGCGCAGCCCAGGGACTATGACTGTCCCGGATTATATTAGAGTCTTTCATCTCTTGTATCATCTCTTTCACAGACTGATAGGTAGTAGGCGGTATGGGTCTGTGCCTCTCCTTAATAGGAGGATGAGAGCCAGTGGGTATGGTGTGTTTGATTACACTGACCTCTCCGTAGTCTGTGGAGTGTTTGCTGAAAGCCTGGTGGTGCTCCTTCACAAGCTTCAGGACTCCCTCTATTTGCTCCTTTGGGGTGGATTCGTCCCCCACATGTAGTTCTTCTCAACAAGATGTCGTAGGGGTGCTGCTGCTCTGTGTGGTCCTGGAAAGACACCTGAAAAAGCTGAGCAACGGGGCAGTGTTTAAGGAGAGTGACGGGATGATCACCAAAGTTAATTAAACGGACAGGCACTTTACCTTGAGACACGGTCACCAGGCTCTTGGCTGTCTGTACGAAGGGATGATTTTCAATGGGAATAGGTTCCACTAAGGCCTGATAGTCCTGGCCCTGGATCCCTAACACAGCACGGCACCACAGGATGATCTGGGAATTTGGAGGCAGAATTACCGGCCGGTTATCCCGGATCCGGACAGTACAAATTTCTCCTTTCTTGTTGGCGAACCTTTGTTGAGCACACAGCACACTAATAGTCTTTTGAATAACTCTTCTGGAAGCAGGTGAGGCTGAAGATATAGTTTGATTTAATGCGTCAAGCACTTCAGAGTAACAACTTTTTAGAACGTTAGTCCCTAATATCACAGGGTGTCCTCCTTTATCTCCTGCTTGCACGACAATCACGCCTTGCTGTGGTAAGGTGGCTTCTCCCACCTGAAGGGTAGGTTCCCAATACCCATGCACTTTCACTGGCTTACCGTTGCTGGCAATGATATCTAGCCAGGACTCTGGTGGCTGGGTGAGAAGACTTGGATCCCAGAACTTGTCAAAGGCAGGCCTTTGAATGGTGGTGACCTGTGACCCAGTGTCCAAGAGGGCTTCAAAGGGTATCCCGTTGATGCATATGTTAATTTTTGGACGGGATCCTACATACTTAGGCATCCAGCTTGGATCCTTTGGACCTACTGTTCTACCTCCCGAGGGACGGTCCTCTGCCTCAGGGGTTGCCCGTTTAACTGCCAGCACATTGATTCGGTATGTCCATATTTCTTACAATGGTGGCAGACAGGCTGTTTTCTACTTCTGGGCCGGTAACTCGGTCGCCCATCAGGTTCTTTTGGATATACATCCCTATAGGCAGATGGGAGCCTCGGAGGAAAAGGGCCTTCATCCTCCAGTAACAGTGGTCTCTCCCACTCCTCTATCTTCTTACACACCTTCTCTAAGCTTAGAGTAAGATGGTTCACTTGCTCCATTAGTGCTGCCACCACATCTGTGACTGGAGCCTGGGTGGCCTGACTGACTCCTGCAGGCCCCACATTAACAGTCTTTGGCTGACAAGCCTGAGGTTCAGGGAAGGCTGCTGGCCCTGGAGCAGGGTTCTGGCCTAGTATACTGATGGCCAATTCCTTAAAATCCAAAAATGTACAATGGGGGTGTTGAGCTGACAACATCCGTAGCTGGCCCTTTAAATGCTCAGTACTTATGCCCGCAATGAATTGCTCTCTAAGAGTCTGGTCCTGATCCTCAGCTTCTTTGGGATCCACTTGGACTACAGCTCTCAGTGTCTCTTGTAAGGACAGGGCAAAATCGCGGAGCAACTCTCCAGGCTGCTGTTTTCTGCTGAAGAAACGCATTTTAACTTCTGACACTATTCTGGACTCAAATGTGGTGCCCAAGCGATCAAAAATCTGTTCCAGGCTACTCTTCTCAGAGCGGGGCCACAACATGACTTCCCTGCGGGCGGCCCCTTCTAACTGAGCTAAAAGGATCTCCATTTGCTGTTCGGCAGTTATGGGATAAAGCCGGAACAAGGCCAGTATCTGTTCCCTAAAGTCCTTTAACTTGTGGGCTTCCCCTGAATAACGTGGGAACCAGGGGGCCCCAAAATAGTACGGCATAGTTAGCGGCATCAGGCTTGGCGGTGCCGCGGCGGCAGGGGCCCTAGGGTCGGCTGTGGATACTTCAGAAGGCACGACTGGGGCCACCTGTCCGATTTCCTCAGGTGTGGACATGGCGTTGCTAGGTGGGTATGGCCCTTTAAATGTAGCAGAGCGGACCGGAGCGGCAATGGTAATAACTTTTTTTTTTTTTCACAGAAAAGTCTTTTGTCACTAACGGGGCTCCCCCCGGTGCCCTGGCAGGGGTCGGGAATGTTCCGGTAAGGTAAACAGAAGAGCCGGCAACAGTTCAAAGTCTGTACTTACTCCGGTAATGCTCGCTCCAGGTCTCGCGAGATGCGTGGCTACGGGCGTTGAGCGTCCTGCGTACAGCGTCAGCAGGGGGGCGCGGCCTCTCGTAGCTCCGGGACTCAGGTAGGCGGCACCTTTTCTTCCTTGCTGGCCAGGCGATGACTCCACCTGGTTCTTTTCGCGCCAAAGTCCTCTTTTTCGCGCCAAACGGTTCCACAAGGCGCACTTGTAATCCACCTCAGGTTAAGTGGAAAAATCGCTGTCTATTCACTGACAGCAAGCGGTGGCTCAAATAAGCAGCAAACAGTCCATGCAATATAATCTTCACACCGCAAATTATTACAGTTCTTTGGCCCAGCAATTTTTCAATAAAGCATTTAGGGCTTGGTCACTTTAAGGCAATAGTAGCACACAGTACTTGTTTCCGCAATGGCGCAGGAATGTTCGTTATCCTGTTCGTGACGCCAATTTATGCAACACGCCAGACCTGCAGGGTATTGCGAAGTGAGGTCACGGTTATGGGCAATCGAGGGTTGCTCACTATTTGAAGGAGAACCCTGGGCAGGCATGCGGCAGTGAATGAGAGGTAGACACAAGTTCCTCCGGGGCACACTCTGTATGTAGAGACCTGGCCTGATGTTGTGTGAGGTGCCCTGGATGTTGCAGGTGTTTAGAGTGCCTGAAGCAAGGTCCCTTTTGAGTTTCGTGACGCCAGTGCCTGTAACGGTGGCACACCGGTTTCAGCAGCAATAAGTGAGGTACACAGGTGGTATAGTGAACCGAACGTTGCTTTACTTTAAACAGTCCAACTTTATACATCAAGATGGTAATGCAGTCCCTTATATCGAATGCTTCACAAGTAGGCTTATTTCACAAGATGCCAGGTATTAATCATGCAAGATACATGGAGGGAAAAACAGTCAATGCTTTGCAGTGCTATGCTGCTCTATTTCCTTTAGCTATTCTAGCTGGCTGGGTCCCAAGGCCCGGATGCCTAATTGCTGGCTTAAATCCTTGCTTTGAATAATCTTCCTCCAGTATTGGCACTTGCTTTACTTTACAAATCCTCTGCTCATCAGGTTACTTATCGGAACTTGGGGTGCTGTTCCTGTTGTGAGGGAAGCTGCAGGTTTCCCCCAGGAGGTGCTTTCCTACAACCGGGGTATCTCAACTGAGCTAATCCTAGCCTCAGGAGCTTCAGGTAGATGAAGTGACTCCTCTAGTCCCCTGGAATACACTACCACTCCCCTGTCCGGGCCTACCTATATATATCTAGGGCTCTCTAGCTCCCTCTAACGCCTGGGAGGCTAAACTGCACCCTAACAGGCCTGACACCCAGATAACACAGGGAAATACATTGCATGTAAAACACATTAACCCTTGTGTAGTGCCCACCTTTACCTAGTGGGACACTACAAAATCCCTGATTCAAACCCCTGTATGTAGAAGGGGTATCTCACACGGTCTGGACCACTGTAGGCCTGAATTCTATATTTCTTTGCCCAAAATGGCTGTATTTTAAATGGCTGTATTTCAAATGCCTGATTCAAACCCCTTTATGTAGAGGGGGTATCTCACACAGTCTGAACCACTGTAGGCCTGAAGTAAATATATCTTTGCACAAAATGGCTGTATTTCAAATGGCTGTATTTCAAATCCCTGATTCAAACCCCTGTATGTAGAGGGGGTATCTCACACGGTCTGAACCACTGTAGGCCTGAAGTAAATATATCTTTTCACAAAATGCCTGTATTTCAAATGCCTGTATTTCAAATGGCTGTATTTCAAATCCCTGAATCAAACCCCTGTATGTAGAGGGAGAATCTCAAAGGGCCTGAACCACTGTAGGCCCTGAAGTAAATTATTTCTTTGCACAAAATGGCTGTATTTTAAATGGCTGTATTTCAAATGCCTGATTCAAACCCCTGTATGTAGAGGGGGTATCTCACACGGTCTGAACCACTGTAGGCCTGAAGTAAATATATTTTTTTGCCCAAAATGCCTGTATTTCAAATCCCTGATTCAAACCCCTGTATGTAGAGGGGGTATCTCACAGGGCCTGAACCAGTGTAGGCCTGAAGTAAATATATCTTTTGCACAAAATGGCTGTATTTCAAATAGCTGTATTTCAAATCCCTGATTCAAACCCCTGTATGTAAGAGGGGGGTATCTCACACGGTCTGTACCACTGTAGGCCTGAAGTATATATTTCTTTGCCAAAATGACTGTATTTTAAATGGCTGTATTTGCAAATTCCTGATTCAAACCCCTGTATGTTGAGGGGGTATCTCACAGGGCCTGACCTCTGTAGGCCTGAAGTAAAATATATCTTTGCAAAAAATGGCTGTATTTCAAATGCTGTATTTCAAATCCCTGATTCAAACCCCTGTATGTAGAGGGGGTATCTCACACGGTCTGAACCTGTGTAGGCCTGAAGTAAATATATCTTTGCACAAAATGGCTGTATTTCAAATGGCTGTATTTCAAATCCTTGAATCAAACCCCTGTATGTAGCGGGAATCTCACACAGGCCCTGAACCACTGTAGGCCGGAAGTAAATATTTCTTTGCCCAATCAATGGCTGTATTTCAAATGGCTGTATTTCAAATGCCTGAATCAAATCCCTGTATGTAGAGGGAGTATCTCACACGGTCTGAACCACTGTAGGCCTGAAGTAAATATTTCTTTGACCCAAAATTGCTGTATTTTAATGGCTATATTGCAAATGCCTGAATTCAAACCCCTGTATGTAAAGAGGGTATCTCACAGGGCCTGAACCAGTGTAGGCCTGGAGTAAATATATCTTTGCACAAAATGGCTGTATTTTCAAATGGCTGTATTTCAAATCCCTGATTCAAACCCCTGTATGTAGAGGGGGTATCTCACACGGTCTGAACCACTGTAGGCCTGAAGTAAATATATCTTTGCACAAAATGGCTGTATTTCAAATGGCTGTATTTCAAATCCCTGATTCAAACCCCTGTATGTAGAGGGGGTATCTCACACGGTCTGAACCACTGTAGGCCTGAAGTAAATATTTCTTTGCCCAAAATGACTGTATTTTAAATGGTTGTATTGCAAATCCCTGATTCAAACCCCTGTATGTAGAGGGGGTATCTCATAGGGCCTGAACCACTGTAGGTCTGAAGTACAGTAAATATATCTTTGCACAAAATGGCTGTATTTCAAATGGCTGTATTTCAAATCCCTGATTCAAACCCCTGTATGTAGAAGGGGTATCTCACACGGTCTGAACCACTGTGGGCCTGAAGTAAATATATCTTTTCACAAAATGCCTGTATTTCAAATGGCTGTATTTCAAATCCCTGAATCAAACCCCTGTATGTAGAGGGAGAATCTCACAGGGCCTGAACCAGTGTAGGCCTGAAGTAAATATATCTTTTGCACAAAATGGCTGTATTTCAAATGGCTGTATTTCAAATCCCCGATTCAAACCCCTGTATGTAGAGGGGGTATCTCACACGGTCTGTACCACTGTAGGCCTGAATTCAATATTTCTTTGCCCAAAATGGCTGTATTTTAAATGTCTGCATTTCAAATCCCTGATTCAAACCCCTGTATGTAGAGGGTGTATCTCACACGGTCTGAACCTGTGTAGGCCTGAAGTATATATTTCTTTGCACAAAATGGCTGTATTTCAAATGGCTGTATTTCAAATCCTTGAATCAAACCCCTGTATGTAGAGGGAATCTCTCACAGGGCCTGAACCACTGTAGGCCTAAAGTAAATATTTCTTTGCCCAAAATGGCTGTATTTTAAATGGCTATATTGCAAATGCCTGATTCAAACCCCTGTATGTAAAGAGGGTATCTCACAGGGCCTGAACCAGTGTAGGCCTGAAGTAAATATATCTTTGCACAAAATGGCTGTATTTCAAATGGCTGTATTTCAAATCCTTGAATCAAACCCCTGTATGTAGCGGGAATCTCACACAGGCCCTGAACCACTGTAGGCCTGAAGTAAATATTTCTTTGCCCAAAATGGCTGTATTTCAAATGGCTGTATTTCAAATGCCTGAATCAAATCCCTGTATGTAGAGGGAGTATCTCACACGGTCTGAACCACTGTAGGCCTGAAGTAAATATTTCTTTGCCCAAAATTGCTGTATTTTAAATGGCTATATTGCAAATGCCTGATTCAAACCCCTGTATGTAAAGAGGGTATCTCACAGGGCCTGAACCAGTGTAGGCCTGGAGTAAATATATCTTTGCACAAAATGGCTGTATTTCAAATGGCTGTATTTCAAATCCCTGATTCAAACCCCTGTATGTAGAGGGGGTATCTCACACGGTCTGAACCACTGTAGGCCTGAAGTAAATATATCTTTGCACAAAATGGCTGTATTTCAAATGGCTGTATTTCAAATCCCTGATTCAAACCCCTGTATGTAGAGGGGGTATCTCACACGGTCTGAACCACTGTAGGCCTGAAGTAAATATTTCTTTGCCCAAAATGACTGTATTTTAAATGGTTGTATTGCAAATCCCTGATTCAAACCCCTGTATGTAGAGGGGGTATCTCATAGGGCCTGAACCACTGTAGGTCTGAAGTACAGTAAATATATCTTTGCACAAAATGGCTGTATTTCTAATGCCTTATTCAAACCCCTGTATGTAGGTGGGTATCTCACACGGTCTGAACCAGTGTATGCCTAAAGTAAATATATCTTTGCACAAAATGGCTGTATTTCAAATGACTGTATTTCAAATCCCTGATTCAAACCCCTGTATTTAGAGGGGGTATCTCACACGGTCTGAACCACTGTAGGCCTGAAGTAAATATTTCTTTGCCTAAAATAGCTGTATTTTAAATGGCTGTATTTCAAATGCCTGATTCAAACCCCTGTTTGTAGAGGGGGTATCTCACACGGTTTGAACCACTGTAGGCCTGAAGTAAATATTTCTTTGCCCAAAATGGCTGTATTTTAAATGTCTGTATTTCAAATCCCTGATTCAAACCCCTGTATGTAGAGGGTGTATCTCACACTGTTTGAACCACTGTAGGCCTGAATTCAATATTGGTGCACCAAATGGCGGTATTTAAAAACTCTGAAAGTAACCCAAATGTATTAAGGGTGTATCTCACAATGACAGCTGCATCAAAGGCTGCCAACTAAATTTTTTGTGCCCAAACGAGTGTTTGTTTAACAACTGAATTTGACAGCAGTATATAAGCCTGTAATTTCACACGTGCTGATGCTGCAAGGCCTGAAAATAGTGTTTTTTGTCAGAAAAGTGTGTTTTTCAAACCCCAGAAAATAATGGGTGTATTTCTGGCTTAAATTGCACACTGACTATTCAATATGTTGTAGATTGCCAAAATTGTGTATTTTTGGTAACAGAAATATGAAAGATGTATATATTACACTTGAATTTAACACTTGCAGATCTGGAAAATACAGTTTTTTTTTTAAAAAAAGTGTGTTTTTCAAACCCCTGGAAATGATGGGTGTATTTCTACCTTAAATTGCACACTGACTAATACAGATGTTGTAGATTGCCAAAAAAAGTCTTTTTTTGCTAACAGAATATAAAAGCTGTATTTATTAAACTTGAATTTAACACTTGCAGATCTGGAAAATACTGTTTTTTGAAAAAAATTGTGTGTTTTTCAAACCCCAGAAAATGATGGGTGTATTTCTACCTTAAATTGCACACTGACTAATCCAGATGTTGTAGTTTGCCCAAAAAAAATTGTGATTTGCAATGTCCCAAAAGCTCAGATGCAGTGCTGGTGCACTGAGCATGCATAAAATGGCCGCCGCCACCGCCACCCACCTAACTAACAGAATTCTAAAAGTTTTTTTTTTTTGGTCAATGGCCTCAGGGCCAAAAATTTACGGAAATGTTCGGGTTCAGGTCCGGGGTCCAAAAATCCTAAAGTTCGGTACGAACTTGAACTTTACAGTTCGGGTTCGCTCAACCCTAAAGGTGACCAAAAATTTGTTTATTTATTTTTTACGTTGTTCATCTGAGGGGTTAGGTCATGTGATATGTTTATAGAGCCGGTCAATACGCACGTGCGATACCTAATATGACATTTTTGTTTATTTTTACTTGAAATTTTTAATTTTTTGGGGGGAAAACTTTATTTTTCCACCTTTTTTTCACTATATTTTTTGTCCCTTTTTGGGACTTCAGCTTTTAGGGGTCTAATCCTTTACAATGCATTCCAATACTTCTGTGTGTATTACTCATACAGCTTCCAGCCTGTGAGATCCAGGGGACTGGATCTCACAGGCTCTTCTTTGGAAGGCAGCACCGATGCCTCAGGAAGGCACCACTCTGCCTTCCATACCATTGCGTCCCCCCTACAGCCCCACATGGACCCAAAGCACCACCGCCCGCAACCGCCGTCGCATGTTAATGCCGCAAACCGCAGGTCTGAATTGACCTGTGGTTTGCGGCGATCGCCGACCCCCCCCCCCCCCCCCCCGCGCATTTAACCAAGGTGCCTGCTGAATGATTTGAGCAGGCACCAAGTTCCGATCACCGCCGGACGAGCGGTACGTCCTGTGTCCTTAAGTATCGGGACATCAGGGCGTACCGGAAAGCCCTATGTCCTAAACAGGTTAAGAGAGATTGCGGCTCCATCTTCTCTTTCTCCTGGGTTTCTTCCATTGGAGGAGGTTGAGTGTCGCACCTAGGTCAGATTTTTAGGGGCTGCAGCAGTTCACACACAGCTCTCACATTGTATAGAAAAGAAAGAAAAGAAAGATTAGCAAAACAATTCCCAAACTAATCCAATCTAGTTTAGTGCTGCTAGTCAGAGGTCCCTAATGGTGGGAGACAGCCCTGGAGAGTAAGGCTAAGGTCTGTGTGTCACCTCAATTTATACCCACTGCCGATTATGACATCATATGTAAATGAGCCATAGCCCCCATTATGATGCCACAAGTAAGTAAGTCATCTGCCAGGATTCTAATGATGACATCACAAGCAGTGTGTCAACATGACAGTGGCCATTTTGAATGTAATGAGGTAAAGACTACAGATAATGGGTTAGCAATTTGTCCTTGCAGTACCCCAGAGCAGGGGATATCTGCAAATGGTTTGTTCTTTAATCTAATGTTATTTAATGTTATGGTAAGTATTTTTTTGACATGTATTGGACCAAGCATAGCTGTGTATGGATGGCACAGCCAAGGTTTAATAATCCTGACTCAGATCTTTGCAGGAGGTTGGGGGGGGGGGGGGGGGGGGGGTAACCAGGATCCACCCACAGCTCATTTAGGGGGTGATTAGTGAGAGATGAGAGGGAGAAATTTGTGCCTTATGCTCCCTCCTCTCAGGCCCAAGAAACCTACTGAGACTAACAGATCTCTGCTAGATCCATGGAAGAGAGAAAGACAGACGGTGAGAAGGAGAGAAAGAAAAAACTTAGAATCTGCATGGCCAATAAAAGTGTGTCAGCAAGTTAATCTGTGACTACAAGCCATTCAGACTTTGCTGCAATGAGTGAACTATAAGAACCCTTCACACCTGGACACACTCTGGCCAAACATGCATCAAACCCTGTTTCCTGCAATGGACATTACAGCCATTACTTGTCAAGGATCCTTAGCCAGACATAGATTCGACCGAGAGAGACTTTAGCAAGAAAGTGTAGAAAGAGGATTATATTTCTAATCCTTGCCTGAATGTATACACTGCTATCTGGGAGAGAATTGCACTGTGTACAGTTGGATCAGTGTTTTCCTATAGTTAAATGTACTAGATTTCCCATTTTGCTGTACAGTAAAGAGAGATTTTTATTTTTCTACCTCTGGCTTACTTTTCTGACTCCTACACCATACGCTGGCCATTGCATTCTACACGCCCTGCCTTTAACCTACCCAGACACCTAACATCACGGACATAGGTTTGCCGGATATTTATACTGTGTCTTGTAGTGACCCTCAGTATTTATAATGCCCCCTGTAGTGCCCCCAGTCTAAATACCGGGAGCACTACAAGAGAGAGTAAAACTATTGGGGCACTACAGGGGTCATTATAAATTCGGGTGGGTGCCTTTAATAATGAGCGCACTCTGCAAAAGATTAGATACACAGTTCAGTAGACAGTATCATATATGATAAGATAAGATACAGCAGCTCAGCAGACAGTATCACACATGATGGGATTGTATACACAGCGCACTGCTTGTCAATTTTTAGTATTCTCATACCAGTCGATGGATAGGACACTGTGCTTGTGCAAGGTGTTCTCCGTTCACTTTAGGACCTGTCCCACAGGTGGTACCCACACCTATCTGACATTTATGACATATTCAAGCGGTATGCCATAAATGTCTCAGATGGGAATATCCCTTTAATTAATTTCCTATTGAAGTTCATTGGTCACCCATCCTTTAAGAGTTTAACCTGTACTCATTCAATACACCCCTAGGATACCTATAGAAAACAGGGGCACAGGAGAAATGGCACAATTTAATATTTAAGGAAAAAAACACAACAATCTTAAAGAAACACACAGACACAAACTTTATTTATTATAAAACGGTCTTGGATTTCTGTGGTTGTGGCCCTTTAAGAGATATGGCGGCTCCTTCTTCTCTTTCTCCTGGGTTTCTACCATTGGAGGAGGTTGAGTGTCGCACCTAGGTCAGATTTTTAGGGGCCGCAGAGGGTCACACACAGCTCTCACATTGTATAGAAAGAAAGAAAATAAAGATCAGCAAAACAATTCCAAACATGAGAGAAAAGCGGCCAAACTTACCCGATCTGGTCCTGTGCTGCTCGTCATAGGTCCCTAATGGTGAGAGCCAGCCCTGGAGAGTAAGGCTGGGTCTGTATGTCACCTCAATTTATACCCACTGCCGATTATGACATCATATGTAAATGAGCCATGCCCCCATTATGATGCCACAAGTATGTGAGTCATCTGCCAGGATTCTAATGATGACATCACAAGCAGGGTTCAACATGACAGCGGCCATTTTGAATGTAATGAGGTAAAGACTACAGATAATGGGTTAGCAATTTATCCTTGCAGTACCCCAGAGCAGGGGATATCTGCAAATGGTTTGTTCTTTAATCTAATGTTATTTAATGTTATGGTAAGTATTGTTTTGACATGTATTGGACCAGGAATAGCTGTGTATGGATGGCACAGCCAAGGTTTAATAATCCTGACTCAGATCTTTGCAGGAGGTTGGGGTTGGGGGGAGGGGGGGTAACCAGGATCCACCCACAGCTCATTTAGGGGGTGATTAGTGAGTGATGAAAGGGAGAAATTTGTGGCTTATGTTCCCTCCTCTCAGGCCCAAGAAACCTACTGAGACTAACAGATCTCTGCTAGATCCATGGAAAGAGAGAAAGACAGAGTGAGAAGGAGAGAAAAGAAAAACTTAGAATCTGCATGGCCAATAAAAGGTGTCAGCAAGTTAATCTGTGACTACAGCCATTCAGACTTTGCTGCAATGAGGGACACTATTAACAAACCCTTCACACCTGGACACACTCTGGCCAAACATGCCATCAAACCCCTGTTTCCTGCAATGGACATTACAGCCATTATTGTCAAGTATCCTTAGCCAGACATAGATTCGACCGAGAGAGACTTTAGCAAGAAAGTGTAGAAAGAGGGTCATATTTCTAATCCTTGCCTGAATGTATACACTGCTATCTGGGAGAGAATTGCACTGTGTACAGTTGGATCTGTGTTTTCCTATAGTTAAATGTACTAGATTTCCCATTTTGCTGTACAGTAAAGAGAGATTTTTTATTTTTCTACCTCTGGCTTACTTTTCTGACTCCTACAACATACGCTGGCCATTGCATTCTACACGCCCTGCCTTTCACCTACCCAGACACCTAACATCACGAACATAGGTTCGCCGGATAGTTATACTGTGTCTTGTAGTGACCCTCAGTATTTATAATGCCCCCTGTAGTGCCCCCAGTCTAAATACCGGGAGCACTACAAGAGAGAGTAAAACTATTGGGGCACTACAGGGGTCATTATTAATTCAGAGGGTGCCATTAATAATGAGCGCACTCTGGGAAAAGATTAGATACACAGTTCAGTAGACAGTATCATATATGATAGGATTAGATACAGCAGCTCAGCAAACAGTATCACACATGATGGGATTGTATACACAGCGCACCTGCTTGTCAATTTTTAGTATTCTCATACCAGTCGATGGATAGGACACTTTATGACATATTCAAGCGGTATGCCATAAATGTCCCAGATGGGAATATCCCTTTAATTAATTTCCTATTTGAAGTTCATTGGTCACCCATCCATTAAGAGTTTAACCCTGTACTCAATCAATACACCCCTAGGATACCTATTGAGAACAGGGGCACAGGAGAAATGGCACAATTTAATATTTAATAAAAAAATACACAACAATCTTAAAGAAACACACAGACACAAACTTTATTTATTATAAAGCGGTCTTGGATTTCTGTGGCTCTGGCCCTTTAAGAGAGATGGCGGCTCCTACTTCTCTTTCTCCTGGGTTTCTGCCATTGGAGGAGGTTGAGTGTCGCACCTTGGTCATATTTTTAGGGGCCGCAGAGGGTCACACACAGCTCTCACATTGTATAGAAAAGAAAGATCAGCAAAACAATTCCCAAACATGAGAGAAAAGCGGCCAAACTTACCCGATCTGGTCCTGTGCTGCTCGTCATAGGTCCCTAATGGTGAGAGCCAGCCCTGGAGAGTAAGGCTGGGGTCTGTATGTCACCTCAATTTATACCCACTGTCGATTATGACATCATATGTAAATGAGCCATAGCCCCCATTATGATGCCACAAGTAAGTGAGTCATCTGCCAGGATTCTAATGATGACATCACAAGCAGGGTCTCAACATGACAGCGGCCATTTTGAATGTAATGAGGTAAAGACTACAGATAATGGGTTAGCAATTTGTCCTTGCAGTACCCCAGAGCAGGGGATATCTGCAAATGGTTTGTTCTTTAATCTTATGTTATTTAATGTTATGGTAAGTATTGTTTTGACATGTATTGGACCAAGCATAGCTGTGTATGGATGGCACAGCCAAGGTTTAATAATCCTGACTCAGATCTTTGCAGGAGGTTGGGGGTGGGGGGGGGGGGGTAACCAGGATCCACCCACAGCTCATTTAGGGGGTGATTAGTGAGAGATGAGAGGGAGAAATTTGTGCCTTATGCACCCTCCTCTCAGACCCAAGAAACCTACTGAGACTAACAGATCTCTGCTAGATCCATGGAAAGAGAGAAAGACAGAGTGAGAAGGAGAGAAAAGAGAAACTTAGAATCTGCATGGCCAATAAAAGGTGTCAGCAAGTTAATCTGTGACTACAGCCATTCAGACTTTGCTGCAATGAGGGACACTATTAACAAACCCTTCACACCTGGACACACTCTGGCCAAACATGCCATCAAACCCCTGTTTCCTGCAATGGACATTACAGCCATTACTGTCAAGGATCCTTAGCCAGACATAGATTCGACCGAGAGAGACTTTAGCAAGAAAGTGTAGAAAGAGGGTCATATTTCTAATCCTTGCCTGAATGTATACACTGCTATCTGGGAGAGAATTGCACTGTGTACAGTTGGATCTGTGTTTTCCTATAGTTAAATGTACTAGATTTCCCATTTTGCTGTACAGTAAAGAGAGATTTTTATTTTTCTACCTCTGGCTTACTTTTCTGACTCCTACACCATACGCTGGCCATTGCATTCTACACGCCCTGCCTTTAACCTACCCAGACACCTAACATCACGGACATAGGTTCGCCGGATAGTTATACTGTGTCTTATAGTGACCCTCAGTTTTTATAATGCCCCCTGTAGTGCCCCCAGTCTAAATACCGGGAGCACTACAAGAGAGAGTAAAACTATGGGGGCACTACAGGGGTCATTATTAATTCAGAGGGTGCCATTAATAATGAGCGCACTCTGGGAAAAGATTAGATACACAGTTCAGTAGACAGTATCATATATGATAAGATAAGATACAGCAGCTCAGCAGACAGTATCACACATGATGGGATTGTATACACAGCGCACCTGCTTGTCAATTTTTAGTATTCTCATACCAGTCGATGGATAGGACACTGTGCTTGTGCAAGGTGTTCTCCGTTCACTTTAGGACCTGTCCCACAGGTGGTACCCCCACCTATCTGACATTTATGACATATTCAAGCGGTATGCCATAAATGTCCCAGATGGGAATATCCCTTTAATTAATTTCCTATTTGAAGTTCATTGGTCACCCATCCTTTAAGAGTTTAACCCTGTACTCATTCAATACACCCCTAGGATACCTATAGAAAACAGGGGCACAGGAGAAATGGCACAATTTCATATTTAAGAAAAAAAAAACACAACAATCTTAAAGAAACACACAGACACAAACTTTATTTATTATAAAACGGTCTTGGATTTCTGTGGCTCTGGCCCTTTAAGAGAGATGGCGGCTCCTTCTTCTCTTTCTCCTGGGTTTCTACTATTGGAGGAGGTTGAGTGTCGCACCTAGGTCAGATTTTTAGGGGCCGCAGAGGGTCACACACAGCTCTCACATTGTATAGAAAAGAAAGAAAAGAAAGATCAGCAAAACAATTCCCAAACATGAGTGAAAAGCGGCCAAACTTACCCGATCTGGTCCTGTGCTGCTCGTCATAGGTCCCTAATGGTGAGAGCCAGCCCTGGAGAGTAAGGCTGGGGTCTGTATGTCACCTCAATTTATACCCACTGCCGATTATGACATCATATGTAAATGAGCCATAGCCCCCATTATGATGCCACAAGTAAGTGAGTCATCTGCCAGGATTCTAATGATGACATCACAAGCAGGGTCTCAACATGACAGCGGCCATTTTGAATGTAATGAGGTAAAGACTACAGATAATGGGTTAGCAATTTGTCCTTGCAGTACCCCAGAGCAGGGGATATCTGCAAATGGTTTGTTCTTTAATCTAATGTTATTTAATGTTATGGTAAGTATTGTTTTGACATGTATTGGACCAAGCATAGCTGTGCATGGATGGCACAGCCAAGGTTTAATAATCCTGACTCAGATCTTTGCAGGAGGTTTGGGGGGGGGGGGGGGGGGGGAATAAACCAGGATCCACCCACAGCTCATTTAGGGGGCTATTAGTGAGAGATGAGAGGGAGAAATTTGTGCCTTATGCTCCCTCCTCTCAGGCCCAAGAAACCTACTGAGACTAACAGATCTCTGCTAGATCCATGGAAAGAGAGAAAGACAGAGTGAGAAGGAGAGAAAAGAAAAACTTAGAATCTGCATGGCCAATAAAAGGTGTCAGCAAGTTAATCTGTGACTACAGCCATTCAGACTTTGCTGCAATGAGGGACACTATTAACAAACCCTTCACACCTGGACACACTCTGGCCAAACATGCCATCAAACCCCTGTTTCCTACAATGGACATTACAGCCATTACTGTCAAGGATCCTTAGCCAGACATAGATTCGACCGAGAGAGACTTTAGCAAGAAAGTGTAAAAAGAGGGTCATATTTCTAATCCTTGCCTGAATGTATACACTGCTATCTGGGAGAGAATTGCACTGTGTACAGTTGGATCTGTGTTTTCCTATAGTTAAATGTACTAGATTTTCCATTTTGCTGCACAGTAAAGAGAGATTTTTATTTTTCTACCTCTGGCTTACTTTTCTGACTCCTACACCATACGCTGGCCATTGCATTCTACACGCCCTGCCTTTAACCTACCCAGACACCTAACATCACGAACATAGGTTCGCCGGATAGTTATACTGTGTCTTATAGTGACCCTCAGTATTTATAATGCCCCCTGTAGTGCCCCCAGTCTAAATACCGGGAGCACTACAAGAGAGAGTAAAACTATTGGGGCACTACAGGGGTCATTATTAATTCAGAGGGTGCCATTAATAATGAGCGCACTCTGGGAAAAGATTAGATACACAGTTCAGTAGACAGTATCATATATGATAGGATTAGATACAGCAGCTCAGCAAACAGTATCACACATGATGGGATTGTATACACAGCGCACCTGCTTGTCAATTTTTAGTATTCTCATACCAGTCGATGGATAGGACACTTTATGACATATTCAAGCGGTATGCCATAAATGTCCCAGATGGGAATATCCCTTTAATTAATTTCCTATTTGAAGTTCATTGGTCACCCATCCTTTAAGAGTTTAACCCTGTACTCAATCAATACACCCCTAGGATACCTATTGAGAACAGGGGCACAGGAGAAATGGCACAATTTAATATTTAATAAAAAAATACACAACAATCTTAAAGAAACACACAGACACAAACTTTATTTATTATAAAGCGGTCTTTGATTTCTGTGGCTCTGGCCCTTTAAGAGAGATGGCGGCTCCTTCTTCTCTTTCTCCTGGGTTTCTGCCATTGGAGGAGGTTGAGTGTCGCACCTTGGTCATATTTTTAGGGGCCGCAGAGGGTCACACACAGCTCTCACATTGTATAGAAAAGACAGATCAGCAAAACAATTCCCAAACATGAGAGAAAAGCGGCCAAACTTACCCGATCTGGTCCTGTGCTGCTCGTCATAGGTCCCTAATGGTGAGAGCCAGCCCTGGAGAGTAAGGCTGGGGTCTGTATGTCACCTCAATTTATACCCACTGTCGATTATGACATCATATGTAAATGAGCCATAGCCCCCATTATGATGCCACAAGTAAGTGAGTCATCTGCCAGGATTCTAATGATGACATCACAAGCAGGGTCTCAACATGACAGCGGCCATTTTGAATGTAATGAGGTAAAGACTACAGATAATGGGTTAGGAATTTGTCCTTGCAGTACCCCAGAGCAGGGGATATCTGCAAATGGTTTGTTCTTTAATCTTATGTTATTTAATGTTATGGTAAGTATTGTTTTGACATGTATTGGACCAAGCATAGCTGTGTATGGATGGCACAGCCAAGGTTTAATAATCCTGACTCAGATCTTTGCAGGAGGTTGGGGGGGGGGGGGTTAACCAGGATCCACCCACAGCTCATTTAGGGGGTGATTAGTGAGAGATGAGAGGGAGAAATTTGTGCCTTATGCTCCCTCCTCTCAGACCCAAGAAACCTACTGAGACTAACAGATCTCTGCTAGAACCATGGAATGAGAGAAAGGCAGAGTGAGAAGGAGAGAAAAGAAAAACTTAGAATCTGCACGGCCAATAAAAGGTGTCAGCAAGTTAATCTGTGACTACAGCCATTCAGACTTTGCTGCAATGAAGGACACTATTAAGAAACCCTTCACACCTGGACACACTCTGGCCAAACATGCCATCAAACCCCTGTTTCCTGCAATGGACATTACAGCCATTACTGTTAAGGATCCTTAGCCAGACATAGATTTGACCGAGAGAGACTTTAGCAAGAAAGTGTAGAAAGAGGGTCATATTTCTAATCCTTGCCTGAATGTATACACTGCTATCTGGGAGAGAATTGCACTGTGTACAGTTGGATCTGTGTTTTCCTATAGTTAAATGTACTAGATTTCCCATTTTGCTGTACAGTAAAGAGAGATTTTTATTTTTTTACCTCTGGCTTACTTTTCTGACTCCTACACCATACGCTGGCCATTGCATTCTACACGCCCTGCCTTTAACCTACCTAGACACTTAACATCACGGACATAGGTTAGTCGGATAGTTATTGTAACGGGGTTCCGAAGGTGCACTCGGTCCCCCATTGGCCGCAGAACTGTTGCTTAGCTTTGGGAATGAGGATCTGTGTTTGACCACATTCCCAGGGCGGCTTTACTAGCTGGGTGGCTCCCTGCTCCTAGTCTGGCTTTAGCTCCGAGCTGATCACTCGGTGCTCGACTGGTTGGTCTGTCGGTCATGTGACGCTGGCCACGTCACATGACCCTCACTCCCCACTATAAATACAGGCAGCCTGCTGGCCACAGGTTGCCTGTTAATTTAGGTTCCACCTGTGATTTGGTCTTTCCTGGCGTACTTACCTCCTGCTGAATTCCTGACGATCCTCTGCCTGCTCCTTGGTACTTCACGTCTCTCCTGGTATTTATGACCCCGGCTTCTCCTGACAATTCTCTGCTTGCTCCATTTGTACTTTGTAGCTTTCCTGGTATTGACTCGGTCCGTTCACGTCCTGTTTTTTGTCTGTCTGTCATCCCTGCACTTATTCCAAGTTAGGGATTGCCGTCTAGTTGTCCCCTGTCATTAGGACTCGTGAGGCAAGTAGGCAGGGCCAGGGGTAAGGGTGGAGCGCAGTGGTCACTTCCCTCCCCCCTGTGTGTGTGTGTACGCAACCGTTACAGATTAAAAGGCCCAATAACCACTGTATTATGAATCCTCTGGTGACCCTGACTGACCATGTCTCTAAACTGACGCAGAGGGTGCACGAGTTAGGGAAAAACTCAGTTCTTTTGAGTTAGGGCAAGGTTCTTCCACTCCTCAGGCCTCCAGATTAAGCTCCCAGAACCCTTTTCTGGAGACCGGAAGAAGTTTCTCTCTTTTAAGGAGAGTTGCAAACTTTACTTCCGTTTGCGCCCCGTGTCCTCTGGCCCCGAGAGTCAACACGTGGGCATTATCATTTCCCGATTACAGGGTGATCCCCAGGACTGGGCATTCTCTTTACCTGCTGGCGCCAGTTGTTTATATTCTGTGGAGGGGTTCTTTCAGGCCCTGGGAACCCTCTATGATGAACCAGACAGGGCTCTAGTAGCCGAGACGGCTCTAAAGTCACTGGTTCAGGGCAATTTACCAGCGGAGGATTATTGCACCCAATTCAGAAGGTGGTGTGTCCCCTCAGGATGGAACGAACCAGCCCTGAAGAGTCAGTTCAGGTCAGGTCTGTCTGATATATTAAAAGATCTTCTGGTCAGTTATCAACTTCCAGATACCTTAGAGGAGACGATGACCCTTGTTGTCCGACTTGACCGACGGGTTAGAGAGAGACGACAGGAACAACAGTTCTCTTCCCAGATGGTGGTCCAGCCAGAGGCCTATCCCAGAGACAATGCTGAGGTCTCCACCGAGGAACCCATGCAGGTTGGCATGACCCGAGGGAATCTTCGCCGCAGATGTGGAGAATGCTTTTACTGTGGAGATCCTGACCATTGGATCAACCAGTGTCCTAAGAAGGTCCACTCTGTCAAGTCTCCTAAGGCAAGGCAACCTAAAGACCAGGTACACCCTGAATTTTCTAAATGTAAGCTTTCGGTACCCATTACGATTTCTCTGGGAGTAGATAAATGGCCGGGTAAGGCCTTTATTGATTCTGGCTCAGCGGCTAGCTTTATTGACTCTGAGTATGCTGTAAGATTGGGTATTCCTATGTTTGCCTTACCAACTCCTATTCATGTCATGGCTATTGATGCTACTCCTCTTATTGGTGGTACGGTGAGCTTATGTACCTCAGAGATTTCTCTAACCGTGGGTGTGTGCCACTCAGAGAGATGTTCGCTTTTAGTCCTTGAGAACCTACCGGCTGAGGTGGTACTAGGGTTGCCTTGGCTCCGTCTACATAACCCCACTATAGATTGGTCCAAGGGGGAGTTGGTGAGATGGGGGCCTAAGTGTGACTCGTGCTTGTCCGTGGTACAGGCTGGGGTCTCAGTAAAGTCTGATACTGTACCCTCTGTTGTTAGAGAATATTCTGATGTATTCTCATCACCAACCCCGGAGGTTCTACCCCCCCCATAGACCTTATGATTGTACCATAGAGCTAGTAGAGGGGGCCAAGTTTCCTAAAGGACGAATTTATAATCTTTCTATGCCCGAACGCAAGGCCATGGAAGATTATATTAAGGAGAGCCTTGGTAAAGGGCATATTAGACCTTCTGTCTCTCCTATGGGGGCAGGGTTTTTCTTCGTTAAGAAAAAAGATGGTGGTCTTAGGCCATGTATCGATTACCGGAGATTAAATAAAATCACTGTCCAGAATAGATACTCCCTCCCATTGATTCCGGATTTATTTAACCAGGTTCTGGGGGCAACCTGGTTTTCCAAAATTGACCTGAAAGGGGCATACAATCTAATCCGAATCAAGGATGGAGACGAATGGAAGACGGCGCTCAATACTCCAGTAGGACACTTTGAATATCAGGTGATGCCTTTTGGACTCAGCAATGCCCCAGCTGTGTTCCAAAACTTCATGAATGACATTCTTAGGGAGTTCTTAGGTAAATTTGTTATTGTCTATCTTGACGACATTTTGATATTCTCTCCTGACTTCGAATCCCATGTGTCTCATGTTAAACAAGTATTAGAGGTGTTGAGGGAGAATCAGCTATCCGCTAAACAAGAGAAATGTGTCTTTGGTGTACAGGAGATTCTGTTTCTAGGGCATGTTCTGACTCCTCACGCCTTCAAGATGGATCCTGGTAAGGTACTAGCAATTAAGGAATGGGTAAGACCTTCATCCTTAAAGGCCTTACAACGGTTCTTAGGTTTCGCCAATTACTATCGTAAATTTATTAAGAATTTTTCCGTAATTGCTAAACCGTTGACCGACCTTACTAAGAAAGGGGCGGATTTGGAGAATTGGTCTACTGAGGCCATTTCTTCATTTGAAAAATTAAAAAAGGCATTCAGTAGCGCTCCCATTCTGATCTAGCCTGATCAGGAGAAACCTTTTATTGTGGAGGTGGATGCGTCCGAGGACGGCGCAGGAGCAGTCCTTTCACAAGGTCCTGCTAGCCTCACTAATCTGAGACCATTTGCCTTCTTCTCCAGGAAATTCTCTCCCACGGAGAGAAACTACGACATAGGGAATAGGGAGCTGCTGGCCATTAAATGGGCATTTGAGGAGTGGAGGCATTTTCTGGAGGGGGCAAGGCATTGTGTAACTGTTGTCACTGACCATAAAAACCTTATGTTTCTCGAGTCTGATAAGAGGTTGAATCCCGTCAAGCCAGATGGGCTCTGTTTTTTACTCGTTTTGATTTTTCCATCACGTTCAGGCCGGGAAGTAAAAATGTGAAGGCGGACGCATTATCTCGGAGCTTCCAGGCTTTTCAACCTACTGAGGTACCACCTGAATCCATCCTACCAGCAAAAATCTTCTTGGCAGCTCTTACCCAGGATATCTCGGCTCGCATTAGGTCTAAACAACATCTGGTACCGGTATCCACCCCAACAGATAAGTTGTTTGTTCCCGTACAATTTCGTCTCCAGCTGTTGGGTGAGTGTCACGATTCTGCCTTTTGTGGACATCCGGGTGTTGAGGGCACTAAGGATCTGGTTTCTAGATCTTATTGGTGGCCCACTCTAACTAGGGATGTCAAGTCCTACGTGTCAGCCTGTGAGGTTTGTGCCAGGTCCAAGACACCTAGGACTCGCCCTGCTGGTAACCTACGACCCCTACCCATTCCCAGTAGACCCTGGTCCCATATCTCGATGGACTTTATAACTGACCTACCGCCGGCGGAGGGTAAGACTGTAGTTTGGGTTGTGGTCGATAGGTTTAGCAAAATGGTCCATTTCATTCCCCTGTCTAAACTCCCGAATGCCAAAACCCTGGCGTCTATTTTTGTGAAAGAAATTGTTCGATTGCATGGTATCCCGGAAAATATTGTTTCTGACAGGGGTGTGCAGTTTGTGTCCAAATTCTGGAGGGCCTTCTGTCAAAAATTTAAAATTTCATTGTCTTTTTCCTCTGCCTACCACCCTGAGAGTAATGGGCAGACTGAACGCCTTAATCAGTCTGTCAAACAATTCTTGAGGTCGTATGTTGCTGATGACCAGCAATTATGGGTGAAATTTCTTCCACTGGCTGAATTTGCTTTGAATAACCGTGTCAATTCTTCTGCTGGGGTTTCACCTTTCTTTTGTAACCATGGTTTCCATCCCCGCTTTCATTCTGGGTCATCCGTCTCCTCCTCTAACCCTGAGGCGGATAGGCTCTCCTCTGAACTGTGCACAGTTTGGGCCCGGGTTGAATCGAACTTAGAAAAGGCTCAAAGTTCTCAGAAACTCAAGGCCGATAGGAGACGTTCAAGGGGGGTGAATTTTCAGGTTGGGGATAAGGTATGGTTGTCCTCCAAGAATCTCTCTCTTAAGGTAGATTCTAAAAAGTTTGCTCCTCGTTTTATTGGACCATATAAGATCATGGAGGTGATTAACCCGGTATCTTTTAGGTTGGAGCTGCCCGAGTCATTCCACATTCATAATGTGTTCCATAAGTCTCTACTTAAAAAATATTTTGAACCGGTAGTACCATCAAAAGCCTCGCCTCCGCCGGTTCTTGTTAATGATGCTGTCGAGTATGTGGTGTCTAAAATAGTGGATGTCAGGAAGGTGCGTAATTCCTTGCAGTACCTGATTCACTGGAAGGGGTATGGACCTGAAGAGAGATCTTGGGTACCTGCCAGGGAGGTTCATGCTCCTAGACTTGTTCGAAAATTTCATTTAGAACACCCTGAAAAGCCATCGCCTGAAGTCTTGGGTCCGGTGGACCCTCGTAAAAGGCAGGGTACTGTAACGGGGTTCCGAAGGTGCACTCGGTCCCCCATTGCCCGCAGCACTGTTGCTTAGCTTTGGGAATGAGTATCTGTGTTTGACCTCATTCCCAGGGCGGCTTTACTAGCTGGGTGGCTCCCTGCTCCTAGTCTGGCTTGAGAACCGAGCTGATCACTCGGTGCTCGACTGGTTGGTCTGTCGGTCATGTGACGCTGGCCACGTCACATGACCCTCACTCCCCACTATAAATACAGGCAGCCTGCTGGCCACAGGTTGCCTGTTAATTTAGGTTCCACCTGTGATTTGGTCTTTCCTGGCGTACTTACCTCCTGCTGAATTCCTGACGATCCTCTGCCTGCTCCTTGGTACTTCACGTCTCTCCTGGTATTTATGACCCCGGCTTCTCCTGACAATTCTCTGCTTGCTCCATTTGTACTTTGTAGCTTTCCTGGTATTGACTCGGTCCGTTCACGTCCTGTTGTTTGTCTGTCTGTCATCCCTGCACTTATTCCAAGTTAGGGATTGCCGTCCAGTTGTCCCCTGTCATTAGGACTCGTGAGGCAAGTAGGCAGGGCCAGGGGTAAGGGTGGAGCGCAGTGGTCACTTCCCTCCCCCTGTGTGTGTGTGTACGCGACCGTTACAGTTATACGGTGTCTTGTAGTGACCCTCAGTATTTATAATGCCCCCTGTAGGGCACCCAGTCTAAATACCGGGAGCACTACAAGAGAGAGTAAAACTATTGGGGCACTACAGGGGTCATTATAAATTCGGAGGGTGCCATTAATAATGAGCGCACTCTGGGAAAAGATTAGATACACAGTTCAGTAGACAGTATCATATATGATAGGATTAGATACAGCAGCTCAGCAGACAGTATCACACATGATGGGATTGTATACACAGCGCACCTGCTTGTCAATTTTTAGTATTCTCATACAAGTCGATGGATAGGACACTGTGCTTGTGCAAGGTGTTCTCCGTTCACTTTAGGACCTGTCCCACAGGTGGTACCCACACCTATCTGACATTTATGACATATTCAAGCGGTATGCCATAAATGTCCCAGATGGGAATATCCCTTTAATTAATTTCCTATTTGAAGTTCATTGGTCACCCATCCTTTAAGAGTTTAACCCTGTACTCATTCAATACACCCCTAGGATACCTAGAGAAAACAGGGGCACAGGAGAAATGGCACAATTTAATATTTAAGAAAAAAAAACACAACAATCTTAAAGAAACACACAGACACAAACTTTATTTATTATAAAACGGTCTTGGATTTCTGTGGTTCTGGCCCTTTAAGAGAGATGGCGGCTCCTTCTTCTCTTTCTCCTGGGTTTCTACCATTGGAGGAGGTTGAGTGTCGCACCTAGGTCAGATTTTTAGGGGCCGCAGAGGGTCACACACAGCTCTCACATTGTATAGAAAAGAAAGAAAATAAAGATCAGCAAAACAATTCCCAAACATGAGAGAAAAGCGGCCAAACTTACCCGATCTGGTCCTGTGCTGCTCGTCATAGGTCCCTAATGGTGAGAGCCAGCCATGGAGAGTAAGGCTGGGGTCTGTATGTCACCTCAATTTATACCCACTGCCGATTATGACATCATATGTAAATGAGCCATAGCCCCCATTATGATGCCACAAGTAAGTGAGTCATCTGCCAGGATTCTAATGATGACATCATAAGCAGGGTCTCAACATGACAGCGGCCATTTTGAATGTAATGAGGTAAAGACTACAGATAATGGGTTAGCAATTTGTCCTTGCAGTACCCCAGAGCAGGGATATCTGCAAATGGTTTGCTCTTTAATATAATGTTATTTAATGTTATGGTAAGTATTGTTTTGACATGTATTGGGCCAAGCATAGCTGTGTATGGATGGCACAGCCAAGGTTTAATAATCCTGACTCAGATCTTTGCAGGAGGTTGGGGGTGTAGGGGGGGGGGGGGGGGTAACCAGGATCCACCCACAGCTCATTTAGGGGGTGATTAGTGAGAGATGAGAGGGAGAAATTTGTGCCTTATGCTCCCTCCTCTCAGGCCCAAGAAACCTACTGAGACTAACAGATCTCTGCTAGATCCATGGAAAGAGAGAAAGACAGAGTGAGAAGGAGAGAAAAGAAAAACTTAGAATCTGCATGGCCAATAAAAGGTGTCAGCAAGTTAATCTGTGACTACAGCCATTCAGACTTTGCTGCAATGAGGGACACTATTAACAAACCCTTCACACCTGGACACACTCTGGCCAAACATGCCATCAAACCCCTGTTTCCTACAATGGACATTACAGCCATTACTGTCAAGGATCCTTAGCCAGACATAGATTCGACCGAGAGAGACTTTAGCAAGAAAGTGTAAAAAGAGGGTCATATTTCTAATCCTTGCCTGAATGTATACACTGCTATCTGGGAGAGAATTGCACTGTGTACAGTTGGATCTGTGTTTTCCTATAGTTAAATGTACTAGATTTTCCATTTTGCTGTACAGTAAAGAGAGATTTTTATTTTTCTACCTCTGGCTTACTTTTCTGACTCCTACACCATACGCTGGCCATTGCATTCTACACGCCCTGCCTTTAACCTACCCAGACACCTAACATCACGAACATAGGTTCGCCGGATAGTTATACTGTTTCTTATAGTGACCCTCAGTATTTATAATGCCCCCTGTAGTGCCCCCAGTCTAAATACTGGGAGCACTACAAGAGAGAGTAAAACTATTGGGGCACTACAGGGGTCATTATTAATTCAGAGGGTGCCATTAATAATGAGCGCACTCTGGGAAAAGATTAGATACACAGTTCAGTAGACAGTATCATATATGATAGGATTAGATACAGCAGCTCAGCAGACAGTATCACACATGATGGGATTGTATACACAGCGCACCTGCTTGTCAATTTTTAGTATTCTCATACCAGTCGATGGATAGGACACTGTGCTTGTGCAAGGTGTTCTCCGTTCACTTTAGGACCTGTCCCACAGGTGGTACCCACACCTATCTGACATTTATGACATATTCAAGCGGTATGCCATAAATGTCCCAGATGGGAATATCCCTTTAATTAATTTCCTATTTGAAGTTCATTGGTCACCCATCCTTTAAGAGTTTAACCCTGTACTCATTCAATACACCCCTAGGATACCTATAGAAAACAGGGGCACAGGAGAAATGGCACAATTTCATATTTAAGAAAAAAAAAACACAACAATCTTAAAGAAACACACAGACACAAACTTTATTTATTATAAAACGGTCTTGGATTTCTGTGGCTCTGGCCCTTTAAGAGAGATGGCGGCTCCTTCTTCTCTTTCTCCTGGGTTTCTACCATTGGAGGAGGTTGAGTGTCGCACCTAGGTCAGATTTTTAGGGGCCGCAGAGGGTCACACACAGCTCTCACATTGTATAGAAAAGAAAGAAAAGAAAGATCAGCAAAACAATTCCCAAACATGAGAGAAAAGCGGCCAAACTTACCCAATCTGGTCCTGTGCTGCTCGTCATAGGTCCCTAATGGTGAGAGCCAGCCCTGGAGAGTAAGGCTGGGGTCTGTATGTCACCTCAATTTATACCCACTGCCGATTATGACATCATATGTAAATGAGCCATAGCCCCCATTATGATGCCACAAGTAAGTGAGTCATCTGCCAGGATTCTAATGATGACATCACAAGCAGGGTCTCAACATGACAGCGGCCATTTTGAATGTAATGAGGTAAAGACTACAGATAATGGGTTAGCAATTTGTCCTTGCAGTACCCCAGAGCAGGGGATATCTGCAAATGGTTTGTTCTTTAATCTAATGTTATTTAATGTTATGGTAAGTATTGTTTTGACATGTATTGGACCAAGCATAGCTGTGCATGGATGGCACAGCCAAGGTTTAATAATCCTGACTCAGATCTTTGCAGGAGGTTTGGGGGGGGGGGGGGGGGGTAACCAGGATCCACCCACAGCTCATTTAGGGGGCTATTAGTGAGAGATGAGAGGGAGAAATTTGTGCCTTATGCTCCCTCCTCTCAGGCCCAAGAAACCTACTGAGACTAACAGATCTCTGCTAGATCCATGGAAAGAGAGAAAGACAGAGTGAGAAGGAGAGAAAAGAAAAACTTAGAATCTGCATGGCCAATAAAAGGTGTCAGCAAGTTAATCTGTGACTACAGCCATTCAGACTTTGCTGCAATGAGGGACACTATTAACAAACCCTTCACACCTGGACACACTCTGGCCAAACATGCCATCAAACCCCTGTTTCCTACAATGGACATTACAGCCATTACTGTCAAGGATCCTTAGCCAGACATAGATTCGACCGAGAGAGACTTTAGCAAGAAAGTGTAAAAAGAGGGTCATATTTCTAATCCTTGCCTGAATGTATACACTGCTATCTGGGAGAGAATTGCACTGTGTACAGTTGGATCTGTGTTTTCCTATAGTTAAATGTACTAGATTTTCCATTTTGCTGTACAGTAAAGAGAGATTTTTATTTTTCTACCTCTGGCTTACTTTTCTGACTCCTACACCATACGCTGGCCATTGCATTCTACACGCCCTGCCTTTAACCTACCCAGACACCTAACATCACGAACATAGGTTCGCCGGATAGTTATACTGTGTCTTATAGTGACCCTCAGTATTTATAATGCCCCCTGTAGTGCCCCCAGTCTAAATACCGGGAGCACTACAAGAGAGAGTAAAACTATTGGGGCACTACAGGGGTCATTATTAATTCAGAGGGTGCCATTAATAATGAGCGCACTCTGGGAAAAGATTAGATACACAGTTCAGTAGACAGTATCATATATGATAGGATTAGATACTGCAGCTCAGCAAACAGTATCACACATGATGGGATTGTATACACAGCGCACCTGCTTGTCAATTTTTAGTATTCTCATACCAGTCGATGGATAGGACACTTTATGACATATTCAAGCGGTATGCCATAAATGTCCCAGATGGGAATATCCCTTTAATTAATTTCCTATTTGAAGTTCATTGGTCACCCATCCTTTAAGAGTTTAACCCTGTACTCAATCAATACACCCCTAGGATACCTATTGAGAACAGGGGCACAGGAGAAATGGCACAATTTAATATTTAATAAAAAAAATACACAACAATCTTAAAGAAACACACAGACACAAACTTTATTTATTATAAAGCGGTCTTGGATTTCTGTGGCTCTGGCCCTTTAAGAGAGATGGCGGCTCCTTCTTCTCTTTCTCCTGGGTTTCTGCCATTGGAGGAGGTTGAGTGTCGCACCTTGGTCATATTTTTAGGGGCCGCAGAGGGTCACACACAGCTCTCACATTGTATAGAAAAGAAAGATCAGCAAAACAATTCCCAAACATGAGAGAAAAGCGGCCAAACTTACCCGATCTGGTCCTGTGCTGCTCGTCATAGGTCCCTAATGGTGAGAGCCAGCCGTGGAGAGTAAGGCTGGGGTCTGTATGTCACCTCAATTTATACCCACTGTCGATTATGACATCATATGTAAATGAGCCATAGCCCCCATTATGATGCCACAAGTAAGTGAGTCATCTGCCAGGATTCTAATGATGACATCACAAGCAGGGTCTCAACATGACAGCGGCCATTTTGAATGTAATGAGGTAAAGACTACAGATAATGGGTTAGCAATTTGTCCTTGCAGTACCCCAGAGCAGGGGATATCTGCAAATGGTTTGTTCTTTAATCTTATGTTATTTAATGTTATGGTAAGTATTGTTTTGACATGTATTGGACCAAGCATAGCTGTGTATGGATGGCACAGCCAAGGTTTAATAATCCTGACTCAGATCTTTGCAGGAGGTTGGGGGGGGGGGGGGGTAACCAGGATCCACCCACAGCTCATTTAGGGGGTGATTAGTGAGAGATGAGAGGGAGAAATTTGTGCCTTATGCTCCCTCCTCTCAGACCCAAGAAACCTACTGAGACTAACAGATCTCTGCTAGAACCATGGAATGAGAGAAAGACAGAGTGAGAAGGAGAGAAAAGAAAAACTTAGAATCTGCATGGCCAATAAAAGGTGTCAGCAAGTTAATCTGTGACTACAGCCATTCAGACTTTGCTGCAATGAGGGACACTATTAAGAAACCCTTCACACCTGGACACACTCTGGCCAAACATGCCATCAAACCCCTGTTTCCTGCAATGGACATTACAGCCATTACTGTTAAGGATCCTTAGCCAGACATAGATTTGACCGAGAGAGACTTTAGCAAGAAAGTGTAGAAAGAAGGTCATATTTCTAATCCTTGCCTGAATGTATACACTGCTATCTGGGAGAGAATTGCACTGTGTACAGTTGGATCTGTGTTTTCCTATAGTTAAATGTACTAGATTTCCCATTTTGCTGTACAGTAAAGAGAGATTTTTATTTTTTTACCTCTGGCTTACTTTTCTGACTCCTACACCATACGCTGGCCATTGCATTCTACACGCCCTGCCTTTAACCTACCCAGACACCTAACATCACGGACAGAGGTTCGTCGGATAGTTATACTGTGTCTTGTAGTGACAAGATAGAGTAAAACTATTGGGGCACTACAGGGGTCATTATAAATTCGGAGGGGGCCATTAATAATGAGCGCACTCTGGGAAAAGATTAGATACACAGTTCAGTAGACAGTATCATATATGATAAAATTAGATACAGCAGCTCAGTAGACAGTATCACACATGATGGGATTGTATACACAGCGCACCTGCTTGTCAATTTTTAGTATTCTCATACCAGTCGATGGATAGGACACTGTGCTTGTGCAAGGTGTTCTCCGTTCACTTTAGGACCTGTCCCACAGGTGGTACCCACACCTATCTGACATTTATGACATATTCAAGCGGTATGCCATAAATGTCCCAGATGGGAATATCCCTTTAATTAATTTCCTATTTGAAGTTCATTGGTCACCCATCCTTTAAGAGTTTAACCCTGCACTCATTCAATACACCCCTAGGATACCTATAGAAAACAGGGGCACAGGAGAAATGGCACAATTTAATATTTAAGAAAAAAAAAACACAACAATCTTAAAGAAACACACAGACACAAACTTTATTTATTATAAAACGGTCTTGGATTTCTGTGGCTCTGGCCCTTTAAGAGAGATGGCGGCTCCTTCTTCTCTTTCTCTTGGGTTTCTACCATTGGAGGAGGTTGAGTGTCGCACCTAGGTCTTATTTTTAGGGGCCGCAGAGGGTCACACACAGCTCTCACATTGTATAGAAAAGAAAGAAAATAAAGATCAGCAAAACAATTCCCAAACATGAGAGAAAAGCGGCCAAACTTACCCGATCTGGTCCTGTGCTGCTCGTCATAGGTCCCTAATGGTGAGAGCCAGCCCTGGAGAGTAAGGCTGGGGTCTGTATGTCACTTCAATTTATACCCACTGCCGATTATGACATCATATGTATGTCACGAACCTGCAGGACAGGTAGTGAATCCTCTGGACCAGAGAGGCGATGGCGCGGGTTGTACTAGAGGACCGGTTTTAAGCAGTTACTGGTCTTCACTAGAGCCCACCGCAAGGCGGGATGGATTTGCCGCGGCGGTAACTACCAGGTCGTGTCCCCTAGTAACAACTCGACCTCTCTGGCAGCTGATAAGGCGTGGTACACAGGGAGAATGTAAGAGCGTAGTCGGACGTAGCAGCGGTCAGGGCAGGCGGCAAAGGTTCAAAGGCGAGTGGATGGTAGCAACGGGTATGGCAACAGGTAAGGCAAACTAACATCGTAGGGAACGCTTTCTCTGAGGCACAAGGCACAAAGATCCAGCAGAAGGCTGTGGGAGGAGAAGGTATAAATGGGCAGTGCACAGGTGCAGCCTAATTAAGTCAGCACTGCCTCTCACAACCTTAACCCTTAATAACCCCTTTGGACCAGGCACCAATCACTGGTGCACTGGTCCTTTGAATGTAAGAGTCCCGGCGCGCGCGCGCCCTAGAGAGCGAGGGCGCACACGCCGAGACGCTGGAGTACTGCCTGGGGGCATACGCTGTGAGCGCTTCGAGGCCAGCAGGGGACCCGGAGCGCTCAGCGTAACTGTACCCCCCCCCCCTTTGGTCTCCCTCCCTTTTTGGTACCGAAGAACTTGCGGATGAGACTGCGGTCCAGGATGTTCTCCTCCGGCTCCCATGACCTCTCCTCAGGACCGCAGCCCTCCCAGTCGACCCAAAAAAATCTTTTCCCCCGGGAGATCTTGGTCGCCAAGATCTCCTTGACAGAGAATATATCGGAGGTACCGGCGGGGTGGGAGAAACAAGCTTGGGAGAAAAACGGTTAAAGACAGCAGGTTTAAGAAGGGAGACATGGAAGGAGTTATGGATTCGGAGGGAGGGAGGAAGATGGAGCTGATAAGAAACTTGATTGATACGACTCTTGATTTTATAGGGTCCCAAGAAACGAGGGCCCAACTTGTAACTTGGGACCCTAAATCGGATGTACCTAGATGAGAGCCACACCTTGTCACCCGGACGAAATTCCGGTGGAGATCTGCGTCTCTTGTCAGCTTGAACCTTCATACGGGCGGAAGCCCTGAGGAGAGCAGCATGGGTTTCTTGCCAGATGGAGGAAAAATCCTGTACAAGACTGTCAACCGCAGGTACAGAAGAAGGAGTGGGAGACTGCGGCAGAGGTGGAAGAGGATGACGGCCAAAAACTACAAGGAAAGGAGACTTGTTAGAGGCAGAGGATTGTTTGTAGTTGTAGGAGAACTCCGCCCAGGGAAGTATATGAGCCCAGTCGTCATGGCGTGAGGATACAAAGTGACGCAGATAGTCACTCAAAATCTGGTTCACCCGTTCTACTTGGCCGCTAGACTGAGGATGGTACGAAGAAGAAAAGTCCAATTTGATCCCAAGCTGAGCACATAGAGCCCTCCAGAATTTGGAGTTGAATTGTACCCCACGATCCGAGACAATATGTTTGGGAAGGCCATGGAGACGGAAGATGTGTTGGAAAAATTGTTTGGCCAACATGGGTGCAGAGGGTAGACCGGGCAGGGGTACAAAGTGAGCCATCGTGGAGAAGCGATCCACCACGACCCAAATAACGGACTTGCCATGGGAGGAGGGAAGATCTGTAATAAAGTCCATGGTGATGTGAGACCAGGGAACTTCAGGAACAGGTAGAGGCAAGAGAAGACCCGCTGGTTCCTGGCGAGGCGATTTATCCCGGGCGCAAATCGTACAGGCCTGGACGAAGTCCGAGACATCTTTCTCCAGAGAAGACCACCAGTACCTTTGGGAGATTAGTTGGAGAGACTTTAGCACCCCTGGATGACCGGCAAAAGGGGAGGCGTGGCCCCACTTGAGAATTCGCAGCCGCTGACGTGGAGGTACGTAGGATTTGCCAG
Organism: Bufo bufo; assembly: GCF_905171765.1. NCBI lineage: Eukaryota > Metazoa > Chordata > Amphibia > Anura > Bufonidae > Bufo > Bufo bufo. The sequence continues at coordinate 239,146,311 of NC_053392.1, forward strand.
GAGGAAGAAGGCGCAGGTCCAGGGGAGCGACTGTAATAAGGCGTTCTGGAGGGATAATATATCGAGGTGTTAACTCGTCGCCCACCACATCAGAGGAGCGAGACAGAGCATCTGCCCTAATGTTCTTACAAGCCGGACGGAAATGGATCTCAAAGTTAAAGCGGGCGAAGAACAGAGACCAACGAGCCTGACGCGGATTTAATCTCTGAGCAGACTGGAGATAAGCCAGGTTCTTGTGGTCCGTGAAGATGTACACAGGATGTGTGGCGCCCTCGAGTAAATGTCTCCATTCTTCCAGTGCCAATTTAATAGCCAGCAGTTCCCTGTCCCCAATGGAGTAATTTCTCTCTGCGGAAGAGAATGTTTTAGAAAAGAAGCCACAAGTTGAAGTCTTGCCCCGGGAAGACTTCTGGGTGAGGACAGCTCCGGATCCCCCCGAGGAGGCATCCACTTCAAGAGAGAAGGGCTTGGTGGAATCTGGTCTAGAGAGAACGGGTGCAGAGGCAAAGGCGGATTTCAGGGATGGAAGGCTTCCTCGGCTTGGGAAGGCCAGGATTTGGGGTTAGCTCCTTTTCTAGTGAGGGCCACGATAGGAGCTACCAGAGTGGAATAGTGAGAGATGAATTGCCTGTAGTAATTAGCAAAGCCCAGAAATATTTGTATGGCTCGGAGACCAAAGGGACGTGGCCAATCCAGAACCGCCGAGAGTTTGGCTGGGTCCATTTGAAGTCCTTGGGCTGAGATAATGTAACCCAGGAAAGGCAGGGAGGTCTGTTCAAAAAGACATTTTTCAAGTTTAGCGCACAGGCGATTTCTCCTAAGATGAGTAAGAACTTGTTGCACATGGACCCGGTGTAGATCCAAATTGGAGGAAAAGATGAGGATATCATCCAGGTATACGACCACGCAGGTGTAAAGTAAGTCCCTGAAAATATCATTGACGGATTCCTGGAAGAAAGCAGGTGCGTTGCAGAGGCCGAAGGGCATCACCAAATACTCTAAATGGCCGTCCCTTGTGTTAAAGGCGGTCTTCCATTCGTCTCCCTCACGGATACGGATCAGATTATAGGCCCCTCGAAGGTCCAATTTAGTGAAGATCTTAGCCCCTCGGAGACGATCAAATAGCTCAGAGATTAGAGGCAGAGGGTAACGGTTCTTGATGGTAATTTTATTAAGACCTCTGTAGTCAATGCAGGGGCGGAGGGAGCCGTCTTTTTTAGTCACAAAGAAAAAACCGGCCCCAGCAGGAGAAGAAGATTTTCTTATGAATCCTCTCTGTAGGTTCTCACGTATATAGTCAGACATGGCAAGAGTCTCAGGAGGTGAGAGAGGATAAATTCTGCCCCGAGGTGGAGTAGAACCGAGTATCAGATCCATCGGGCAATCATAGGATCGGTGAGGAGGAAAAACCTCAGCTTGTTTCTTGCAGAAGACATCCGTGAAGGAATGGCATGGCTTGGGCAGCCGCAGAAGGCGGAGAAACTTGCGGGTTCTGTTTGACCAGAGCAGGCTTGAGACATCGGTCCGAACAGGAGGAGCCCCAACGCAGGATCTCACCGGTGGACCAATTCAGGACAGGGCTATGACGTTGAAGCCACGGCAGACCCAGGAGGAGTTCGGAGGAACAGAAGGGAAGGACAAAGAATTCTAAAGTCTCGGTACGAAATATTCCGATGTCCATCTGCAGAGGCTGGGTACGGAACTGCACGGTGGCTGAGAGTCTCTCACCGTTAACAGTAGAAATGAAAAACGGGTTGGGTAGATGGATTACTGGAATACGGTACTTGTCAACCAAGGAGGCGTGAATGAAGTTGCCAGCTGAACCGGAATCCAAGAAGGCGGCTGCGGAGAAAGAGGACTTGGAAGAGATGATCAACTGCACGGGTATGATGAGACGTGGAGAGGAAGAATCCACACCTAGCAACGCCTCTCCCACGCTTACTAGGTGCGAGCGTTTCCCGAACGCGGTGGACGGAGAGGACAATCTCTAAGGAAGTGCTCGGTACTGGCACAGTACAGACACAGGTTCTCGTTTCTGCGGTGGCTTCGTTCTTGCGGAGTCAAGCGTGACCGATCCACCTGCATGGCTTCCACGGCGGAAAACCCAGTAGCGGGTTGAGGGGGATGCGGAAAAACGGGAGCCAGACGAGGAAAGCGTCTAGGACGAGCTTTTTCCTTTTCAAGGAGGAGTTCCTCTTGTCTTTCAGAGAAACGTTTGTCTATCCTAGTGGCCAGCAAGATGAGGTCACTAAGAGTGGAAGGAAGCTCACGTGCAGCCAGAACGTCCTTTACTTCACTGTTAAGTCCTTTCTTGAAGGTGGCGCAAAGGGCTTCATTGTTCCAGTTCAGCTCAGAGGCCAGGGTGCGGAACTGAATGGCATAGTCACCCACGGAAGAACCTCCTTGGGTCAAATTTAGTAAGGCAGTCTCTGCGGAAATAACCCGGGCAGGCTCCTCAAAAACATTCCGGAACTCTAGGCAGAAGCTCTGGACGGAAGCGGTGGCAGGATCTGCGCGGTCCCATAGTGGTGTAGCCCAGGCCAGGGCCTTCCCGGACAGTAAACTGAGAATAAAGGCTACCTTGGCTCGCTCAGAAGGAAACTGGTCGGACAGAAGCTCGAGGTGGAGAGAGCACTGCGACAAGAACCCACGGCACTGCTTAGGATCTCCGTCATATTTGTCTGGTAAGGACAAACGGATTCTGGAACCGGTGGTAACAGCAGGCGGAGGTGATGCAGCAGGAGCAGACGGAGGAGCTGGCTGTTGCAGAGAAGGCAGGAGCTGCTGCAACATAGCGGTCAACTGGGCCAGCTGTTGACCCTGCTGGGCCACAATGGTGGTGAGGTCCTCCAGGCTTGGCAGGGGAACATCAGCGGGATTCATTGCCGGATCTTACTGTCACGAACCGGCAGGACAGGTAGTAAATCCTCTGGACCAGAGAGGCAATGGCGCGGGTTGTACTAGAGGACCGGTTCTAAGTAGTTACTGGTCTTCACCAGAGCCCGTCGCAAGGCGGGATGGATTTGCCACGGCGGTAACTACCAGGTCATGTCCCCTAGAAACAACTCGACCTCTCTGGCAGCTGATAAGGCGTGGTACACAGGAAGAAGGTAAGAGCGTAGTCGGACGTAGCAGCGGTCAGGGCAGGCGGCAAAGGTTCAAAGGCGAGTGGACGGTAGCAACGGGTACGGCAACAGGTAAGGCAAACTAACATCGTAGGGAACGCTTTCTCTGAGGCACAAAAATCCGGCAGAAGGCTGTGGGAGGAGAAGGTATAAATAAGCAGTGCACAGGTGCAGCCTAATTAAGTCAGAACAGCCTCTCACAACCTTAACCCTTAATAACCCCTTTGGACCAGGCACCAATCACTGGTGCACTGGTCCTTTGAATCTAAGAGTCCCGGCACGCGCGCGCGCCCTAGAGAGCGAGGACGCACACGCCGAGACGCTGGAGTGCTGCCTGGGGGCATACGATGTGAGCACTCCGAGGCCAGCAGGGGACCCGGAGCGCTCAGCGTGACAATGTAAATGAGCCATAGCCCCCATTATGATGCCACAAGTAAGTGAGTCATCTGCCAGGATTCTAATGATGACATCACAAGCAGGGTCTCAACATGACAGCGGCCATTTTGAATGTAATAAGGTAAAGACTACAGATAATGGGTTAGCAATTTGTCCTTGCAGTACCCCAGAGCAGGGATATCTGCAAATGGTTTGTTCTTTAATATAATGTTATTTAATGTTATGGTAAGTATTGTTTTGACATGTATTGGGCCAAGCATAGCTGTGTATGGATGGCACAGCCAAGGTTTAATAATCCTGACTCAGATCTTTGCAGGAGGTTGGGGGTGTGTGTGTGTGGGGGGGGGGGGGGGGGTGGTAACCAGGATCCACCCACAGCTCATTTAGAGGGTGATTAGTGAGAGAGGAGTTGGAGAAATTTGTGCCTTATGCTCCCTCCTCTCAGGCCCAAGAAACCTACTGAGACTAACAGATCTCTGCTAGATCCATGGAAAGAGAGAAAGACAGAGTGAGAAGGAGAGAAAAGAAGAACGAAGAAATAAAAAAGAATCTGCATGGCCAATAAAAGGTGTCAGCAAGTTAATCTGTGACTACAGCCATTCAGACTTTGCTGCAATGAGGGAAACTATTAAGAAACCCTTCACACCTGGACGCACTCTGGCCAAACATGCCATCAAACCCCTGTTTCCTGCAATGGACATTACAGCCATTACTGTCAAGGATCCTTAGCCAGACATAGATTCGACCGAGAGAGACTTTAGGAAGAAAGTGTAGAAAGAGGGTCATATTTCTAATCCTTGCCTGAATGTATACACTGCAATCTGGGAGAGAATTGCACTGTGTACAGTTGGATCTGTGTTTTCCTATAGTTAAATGTACTAGAATTTCCATTTTGCTGTACAGTAAAGAGAGATTTTTATTTTTCTACCTCTGGCTTACTTTTCTGACTCCTACACCATACGCTGGCCATTGCATTCTACACGCCCTGCCTTTAACCTACCCAGACACCTAACATCACGGACAGAGGTTCGTCGGATAGTTATACTGTGTCTTGTAGTGACCCTCAGTATTTATAATGCCCCCTGTAGTGCCCCCAGTCTAAATACCGGGAGCACTACAAGAGAGAGTAAAACTATTGGGGCACTACAGGGGTCATTATAAATTCGGAGGGTGCCATTAATAATGAGCGCACTCTGGGAAAAGATTAGATACACAGTTCAGTAGACAGTATCATATATGATAGGATTAGATACAGCAGCTCAGCAGACAGTATCACACATGATGGGATGTATACACAGCGCACCTGCTTGTCAATTTTTAGTATTCTCATACCAGTCGATGGATAGGACACTGTGCTTGTGCAAGGTGTTCTCCGTTCACTTTAGGACCTGTCCCACAGGTGGTACCCACACCTATCTGACATTTATGACATATTCAAGCGGTATGCCATAAATGTCCCAGATGGGAATATCCCTTTAATTAATTTCCTATTTGAAGTTCATTGGTCACCCATCCTTTAAGAGTTTAACCCTGTACTCATTCAATACACCCGTAGGATACCTAGAGAAAACAGGGGCACAGGAGAAATGGCACAATTTAATATTTAAGAAAAAAAAACACAACAATCTTAAAGAAACACACAGACACAAACTTTATTTATTATAAAACGGTCTTGGATTTCTGTGGCTCTGGCCCTTTAAGAGAGATGGCGGCTCCTTCTCTTTCTCCTGGGTTTCTACCATTGGAGGAGGTTGAGTGTCGCACCTAGGTCAGATTTTTAGGGGCCGCAGAGTGTCACACACAGCTCTCACATTGTATAGAAAAGAAAGAAAAGAAAGATCAGCAAAACAATTCCCAAACATGAGAGAAAAGCGGCCAAACTTACCCGATCTGGTCCTGTGCTGCTCGTCATAGGTCCCTAATGGTGAGAGCCAGCCCTGGAGAGTAAGGCTGGGGTCTGTATGTCACCTCAATTTATACCCACTGCCGATTATGACATCATATGTAAATGAGCCATAGCCCCCATTATGATGCCACAAGTAAGTGAGTCATCTGCCAGGATTCTAATGATAACATCACAAGCAGGGTCTCAACATGACAGCGGCCATTTTGAATGTAATGAGGTAAAGACTACAGATAATGGGTAAGAAATTTATGCTTGCAGTACCCCAGAGCAGGGGATATCTGCAAATGGTTTGTTCTTTAATCTAATGTTATTTAATGTTATGGTAAGTATTGTTTTGACATGTATTGGACCAAGCATAGCTGTGTATGGATTGCACAGCCAAGGTTTAATATTCCTGACTCAGATCTTTACAGGAGGTTGGGGGTGGGGGGGGGGGGGGTAACCAGGATCCACCCACAGCTCATTTAGGGGGTGATTAGTGAGAGATGAGAGGGAGAAATTTGTGCCTTATGCTCCCTCCTCTCAGACCCAAGAAACCTACTGAGACTAACAGATCTCTGCTAGATCCATGGAAAGAGAGAAAGACAGAGTGAGAAGGAGAGAAAATAAAAACTTAGAATCTGCATGGCCAATAAAAGGTGTCAGCAAGTTAATCTGTGACTACAGCCATTCAGACTTTGCTGCAATGAGGGACACTATTAAGAAACCCTTCACACCTGGACACACTCTGGCCAAACATGCCATCAAACCCCTGTTTCCTGCAATGGACATTACAGCCATTATTGTCAAGGATCCTTAGCCAGACATTGATTCGACCGAGAGAGACTTTAGCAAGAAAGTGTAGAAAGAGGGTCATATTTCTAATCCTTGCCTGAATGTATACACTGCTATCTGGGAGAGAATTGCACTGTGTACAGTTGGATCTGTGTTTTCCTATAGTTAAATGTACTAGATTTCCCATTTTGCTGTACAGTAAAGAGAGATTTTTATTTTTCTACCTCTGGCTTACTTTTCTGACTCCTACACCATACGCTGGCCATTGCATTCTACACGCCCTGCCTTTAACCTACCCAGACACCTAACATCACGGACATAGGTTCGCCGGATAGTTATACTGTGTCTTGTAGTGACCCTCAGTATTTATAATGCCCCCTGTAGTGCCCCCAGTCTAAATATAGGGAGAACTACAAGAGAGAGTAAAACTATTAGGGCACTACAGGGGTCATTATAAATTCGGAGGGTGCCATTAATAATGAGCGCACTCTGGGAAAAGATTAGATACACAGTTCAGTAGACAGTATCATATATGATAGGATTAGATACAGCAGCTCAGCAGACAGTATCACACATGATGGGATTGTATACACAGCGCACCTGCTTTTTAATTTTTAGTATTCTCATACCAGTCGATGGATAGGACACTGTGCTTGTGCAAGGTGTTCTCCGTTCACTTTAGGACCTGTCCCACAGGTGGTACCCACACCTATCTGACATTTATGACATATTCAAGCGGTATGCCATAAATGTCCCAGATGGGAATATCCCTTTAATTAATTTCCTATTTGAAGTTCATTGGTCACCCATCCTTTAAGAGTTTAACCCTGTACTCATTCAATACACCCCTAGGATACCTAGAGAAAACAGGGGCACAGGAGAAATGGCACAATTTAATATTTAAGAAAAAAAAACACAACAATCTTAAAGAAACACACAGACACAAACTTTATTTATTATAAAACGGTCTTGGATTTCTGTGGCTCTGGCCCTTTAAGAGAGATGGCGGCTCCTCCTCTTTCTCCTGGGTTTCTACCATTGGAGGAGGTTGAGTGTCGCACCTAGGTCAGATTTTTAGGGGCCGCAGAGGGTCACACACAGCTCTCACATTGTATAGAAAAGAAAGAAAAGAAAGATCAGCAAAACAATTCCCAAACATGAGAGAAAAGCGGCCAAACTTACCCGATCTGGTCCTGTGCTGCTCGTCATAGGTCTCTAATGGTGAGAGCCAGCCCTGGAGAGTAAGGCTGGGGTCTGTATGTCACCTCAATTTATACCCACTGACGATTATGACATCATATGTAAATGAGCCATAGCCCCCATTATGATGCCACAAGTAAGTGAGTCATCTGCCAGGATTCTAATGATGACATCACAAGCAGGGTCTCAACATGACAGCGGCCATTTTGAATGTAATGAGGTAAAGACTACAGATAATGGGTTAGCAATTTATCCTTGCAGTACCCCAGAGCAGGGGATATCTGCAAATGGTTTGTTCTTTAATCTAATGTTATTTAATGTTATGGTAAGTATTGTTTTGACATGTATTGGACCAAGCATAGCTGTGTATGGATGGCACAGCCAAGGTTTAATAATCCTGACTCAGATCTTTGCAGGAGGTTGGGGGGGGGGGGGGGGGGGGGTAACCAGGATCCACCCACAGCTCATTTAGGGGGTGATTAGTGAGAGATGAGAGGGAGAAATTTGTGCCTTATGCTCCCTCCTCTCAGACCCAAGAAACCTACTGAGACTAACAGATCTCTGCTAGATCCATGGAAAGAGAGAAAGACAGAGTGAAAAGGAGAGAAAAGAAAAACTTAGAATCTGCATGGCCAATAAAAGGTGTCAGCAAGTTAATCTGTGACTACAGCCATTCAGACTTTGCTGCAATGAGGGACACTATTAAGAAACCCTTCACACCTGGACACACTCTGGCCAAACATGCCATCAAACCCCTGTTTCCTGCAATGGACATTACAGCCATTACTGTCAAGGATCCTTAGCCAGACATAGATTCGACCGAGAGAGACTTTAGCAAGAAAGTGTAGAAAGAGGGTCATATATTTTTAATCCTTGCCTGAATGTATACACTGCTATCTGGGAGAGAACTGCACTGTGTACAGTTGGATCTGTGTTTTCCTATAGTTAAATGTACTAGATTTCCCATTTTGCTGTACAGTAAAGAGAGATTTTTATTTTTCTACCTCTGGCTTACTTTTCTGACTCCTACACCATACGCTGGCCATTGCATTCTACACGCCCTGCCTTTAACCTACCCAGACACCTAACATCACGGACATAGGTTCGCCGGAAAGGTATACTGTGTCTTGTAGTGACCCTCAGTATTTATAATGCCTCCTGTAGTGCCCCCAGTCTAAATACCGGGAGCACTACAAGAGAGAGTAAAACTATTGGGGCACTACAGGGGTCATTATAAATTCAGAGGGTGCCATTAATAATGAGCGCACTCTGGGAAAAGATTAGATACACAGTTCAGTAGACAGTATCATATATGATAGGATTAGATACAGCAGCTCAGCAGACAGTATCACACATGATGGGATTGTATACACAGCGCACCTGCTTGTCAATTTTTAGTATTCTCATACCAGTCGATGGATAGGACACTGTGCTTGTGCAAGGTGTTCTCCGTTCACTTTAGGACCTGTCCCACAGGTGGTACCCACACCTATCTGACATTTATGACATATTCAAGCTGTATGCCATAAATGTCCCAGATGGGAATATCCCTTTAATTAATTTCCTATTTGAAGTTCATTGGTCACCCATCCTTTAAGAGTTTAACCCTGTACTCATTCATTACACCCCTAGGATACCTAGATAAAACAGGGTTACAGGAGAAATGGCACAATTTAATATTTAAGAAAAAAAAAAAACACAACAATCTTAAAGAAACACACAGACACAAACTTTATTTATTATAAAACGGTCTTGGATTTCTGTGGTTGTGGCCCTTTAAGAGAGATGGCGGCTCCTTCTTCTCTTTCTCCTGGGTTTCTACCATTGGAGGAGGTTGAGTGTCGCACCTAGGTCAGATTTTTAGGGGCCGCAGAGGGTCACACACAGCTCTCACATTGTATAGAAAAGAAAGAAAATAAAGATCAGCAAAATAATTTCCAAACATGAGAGAAAAGCGGCCAAACTTACCCGATCTGGTCCTGTGCTGCTCGTCATAGGTCCCTAATGGTGAGAGCCAGCCCTGGAGAGTAAGGCTGGGGTCTGTATGTCACCTCAATTCATACCCACTGCCGATTATGACATCATATGTAAATGACCCATAGCCCCCATTATGATGCCACAAGTAAGTGAGTCATCTGCCAGGATTCTAATGATGACATCACAAGCAGGGTCTCAACATGACAGCGGCCATTTTGAATGTATTGAGGTAAAGATAACAGATAATGGGTAAGCAAATTATCCTTGCAGTACCCCAGAGCAGGGGATATCTGCAAATGGTTTGTTAGTTAATCTAATGTTATTTAATGTTATGGTAAGTATTGTTTTGACATGTATTGGACCAAGCACAGCTGTGTATGGATGGCACAGCCAAGGTTTAATAATCCTGACTCAGATCTTTGCAGGAGGTTGGCGGGGGGGTAACCAGGATCCACCCACAGCTCATTTAGGGGGTGATTAGTGAGAGATGAGAGGGAGAAATTTGTGCCTTATGCTCCCTCCTCTCAGGCCCAAGAAACCTACTGAGACTAACAGATCTCTGCTAGATCCATGGAAAGAGAGAAAGACAGAGTGAGAAGGAGAGAAGAAAGAAAAACTTAGAATCTGCATTGCCAAGAAAAAGAGTCAGCAAGGTAATCTATGACTACAGCCATTCAGACTTTACTGCAATGAGGGACACTATAAAGACACCCTTCACACCTGGACACACTCTGGCCAAACGTGCCTTCAAACCGCTGTTTCCTGCAATGAACCTTACAGCCATTACTGTCAAGGATCCTTAGCCAGACATATATTCGACCGAGAGAGAATTTATCAAGAAAGTGTAGAAAGAGGGTCATATTTCTAATCTTTGCCTGAACGTATACACTGCTATCTGGGAGAGAATTGCACTGTGTACAGTTGGATCTGTGTTTTCCTATAGTTAAATGTACTAGAATTCCAATTTTGCTGTACAGTAAAGAGAGATTTTTATTTTTATACCTCTGGCTTATTTTTCTGACTCCTACACCATACGCTGGCCATTGCATTTTACACGCCCTGCCTTTAACCTACCCAGACACCCTGCCTTTAACCTTACCCAGACACCTACCATCACGGACATAGGTTCACCGGATAGTTATACTGTGTCTTGTAGTGACCTACAGTATTTATAATGCCCCCAGTAGTGCCCCCAGTCTAAATACTGGGAGCACTACAAGAGAGAGTAAAACTATTGGGGCACTACAGGGGTCATTATAAATTCGGAGGGTGCCATTAATAATGAGCGCACTCTGGGAAAAGATTAGATACACATTTCAGTAGACAGTATCATATATGATAGGATTAGATACAGCAGACAGTATCACACATTATGGGATTGTATACACAGCGCACCTGCTTGTCAATTTTTGGTATTCCCATACCAGTCGATGGATAGGACACTGTGCTTGTGCAAGGTGCTCTCCGTTCACTAATGACCTGTCCCACAGGTGGTACCCACACCTATCTGACATTCACTGGCGTAGCAATAGGGGTCGCAGCGGTCGCAATTGAAACCGGGCCCCTAAGTCATGGGGGCCCACGGGGCCCCCTCAAGCCAGGAGAACGCGGCCCAGCAGCGGAGGCTGAGAGGCGAGCCCTACGTCAGGTGCACTGATTGTGCAGGGCAGGCGAAGTGAGGAGGGAGAGCGGCTTCAGTTCAGGAAGAGGAAGCTGTGTGCAGAGGTGCTGCGAACTTGCGAGTAACTCCTCTCTCCTATCCTGCGACTGCGAGACATTGACTGACTGTGTTGATATACTGAGGTGAGCGTGGCGCCGGCGGCGTGATAAACGACTGGTCCGTCCGACCGGGGTCCTGTTCCGGTCCAGTAAGTGACTGTCCCTGGCCTGAGTGAGTCCCCTGACAGCCTGTGGGTCCAGTGGAAGCTATCCAAGGCATCACATAGAGTAACTGCAGTTTGGCATTACATTTGTTGTAGTTGCTCATTGTAGATGTAGCAAAGCTGAGTTTGTCACTTGCCTAAGAATGAGGGGGGGGGGCAGTTTGTCACTTGCCTAAGGGGGGAGGCCTCCCACTGTGCACATTAATCCTGGCTGATCGATCGCTGCTGCTCTCACATCTGGTGAGAGATTTCCTAAGGGGGTATTGACTGGCATTAGGGACGGGCTGGTGGGTGAGGGCAGCCACCCGGTCCTGCCTATGGATCACCCAGTTTGCACTTAGCTATGCCCAGGCCACATGCCAGGGGGTCCCTGATGTATTAACTGACCAATAACATGGAGATCCCAGTGCCAGCTGCCTTGCTAGTGGATGATTGGCATATACTTCTGCTTTGGGCCACAGCAGAAGTATATGCCAATCGTCCACCAGCAAGGCAGCTGGCACTGGGATCTCCATGCTATTCATCAGTTAATACATCAGAGATGTATTAACTGGCGGCGTGATAAACTACCCCCCCCAGTTTGTGACTGTCCCAGCAGAGCCTCTGACTCTGAGCACATGCGCCACTACTCAGAGTGCAGTGCGCCAGTCCTGCAGGGTGAGCGAATGTGAGGTCACACGGGTAGTTAACAAACCGAGGGTTGTTCTTGGTACTCACAGTTTTTATATACCCTGGGCAGGCGTACAGCAGTGATGGAGAGGCTGGCACACGGATCCTCTGGGCCACTCTCTGTGTATAGGGACCAGGCCAGGTGGTAGGTGAGGTGCCCTGGGTGTTGTGGGTTTAGTGTGCCTGTGGCAAGATAGTTTGTGACGCCAGTGATTTGTTGTAGGAATAATTGAGGCACACAAAGTTGCAGTGAACCAGAACTTCTTTTTACTGAACAGTTCAACTATATACAGTCTTCAGTTAGTTCCATATGTATAATGTTGAATATAGGCAGGCTTCATACAAATGGCAGGCAAAGTCTTTGCAAGATACGCAGAGGGTATAACACTTACAGATAGGGCTGTACTTTCCTCAGATCCTGTCTGGCTTTCACCAAGGCCCGTATGCCCTATTGCTGGCTTTATCCTTGGGTAGGGGAACCGTCCTCTGGTATATATCTTCTTGCTGTAAATATCCTTCTGCCCTTCAGCTTTCTATTTGGCTGACTAAAAGTGGCTCTGCACTGTATTTTTAAAGGTGATAAATATCCTCAGGAGGTAACTTCTTCTCCTGGGTGCAAGCTAGGAGCCTGGGCTATCTATCTGCATGTCAGAATCTGTTTCCCAGCTATCTTCTGGTTAAAGTGCACACTGGCTTCTGACCACACTCCCCCTCTCTCTGGTCTGGACCTGTCTATATATACTAGGTGGTTCCCTAGCTCCCTCTACTGCCTAGGAGGAGGAACTACACCCCTAACAGTCCTGGTACACAGGAAATAACATAAAATTATACATTACAATGCAATGTAAAATACCATAACCATGTTCCACAGGAGGTGGAGAACAACGTGACCCAATTGACCCTTGAGTAGTGCCCATCCTTACGTAGTGGGACACTACAAGAGCAGCAGCGCAGGCGTGCAATTGTCCTGGTACGGTGAGATATCCGTCCCTGTCAATCAAGTGGCAGGGGGAGATTCTTTGGCAGCGAGGACAGCCCCCCTGTAACACAGAAGTCACTATGCTGCCACAGACAGTGCCTACTTTTCAAAAAAAATAAAAATGTACTACTTTTAGATGGCATTCGTATAATCATTATTATTATGCACTTATTGGATTAAAATGTATTTTCTCTGTGAGATTTTAGTTCTGCTATTGGGCATGGTGGGCGTGCAGGGGTCTGGTGGTGTTAGGAAACGGTATTGAGGGTAGGGGGGGCCCAAATTAAACTCTTGCACCAGGGCCCATGAGCCTATAGCTACGCCCCTGCTGACATTTATGACATATTCTAGCGGTATGCCATAAATGTCCCAGATGGGAATATCCCTTTAATTAATTTCCTCTTTGAAGTTCATTGGTCACTCATACTTTAAGAGTTTAACCCTGTACTCATTCAGTACACCCCTAGGATACCTATAGAAAACAGGGGCACAGGAGAAATGGCACAATTTAATATTTAAGAAAAAAAAAACACAGCAATCTTAAAGAAACACACACACACAAACTTTATTTATTATAAAACGGTCTTGGATTTCTGTGGCTCTGGCCCTTTAAGAGAGATGGCGGCTCCTTCTTCTCTTTCTCCTGGGTTTTTTCCATTGGAGAAGGTTGAGTGTCGCACCATGTCAGATTTTTAAGGGCTGCAGCAGGTGACAAACAGCTCTCACATTGTATAGAAATGAAAGAAAAGAAAGATCAGCAAAATAATTCCCAAACATGAGAGAAAAGTGGCCAAACTTACCCGATCTGGTCCTGTGCTGCTCGTCAGAGGTCCCTAATGGTGGGAGCCAGCCCTGGAGAGTAAGGCTGGGGTCTGTGTGTCACCTCAATTTATACCCACCGCCGATTATGACATCATATGTAAATGAGCCATAGCCCCCATTATGATGTCACAAGTAAGTGAGTCATCTGCCAGGATTCTAATGATGACATCACAAGCAGGGTCTCAACATGACAGCAGCCCTTTTGAATGTAATGAGGTAAACACTACAGATAATGGGTTAGCACTTTGTCCTTGCAGTACCCCAGAGCAGGGGATATCTGCAAATGGTTTGTTCTTTAATCTAATGTTATTTAATGTTATGGCAAGTATTGTTTTGACATGTATTGGACCAAGCATAGCTGTGTATGGATGGCACATCCAAGGGTTATTAATCCTGAGAGATCAGGGAGAAATCTTATCAAGAACTGGTTTATGTACTCAGCGATCTACAGAAAAAGTGTTTTGTGGGTGCAGTGCTCAATTTTTTTAAGCCTGCCCTGAGCCAACTACTGCTGGAAACGAACTTTTTTTCTTCAGTTAGTCAATATCAATACATGATCGGCAGCCATTTTATGCAATGATAGTGCACCAGCATAGGCTATCTGCAAGTCCATAAATACAGCTTTGGCATACTGGGGTGAAAAAACCCTTTAATATACTGCACATCTGGGATTAGACAAGCATAAGTGACTGTTATATTTAGGACAGAAATACAGCTTTTTGGTTAGGGTGAAATAACCCTCTAATATACTGCACATCTGGGATTACACATGTATAAGTGACTGTCATATTTAGGACAGAAATACAGCTTTTTGGTTAGGGTGAAAAACCTTCTAATATACTACACATCTGGGATTACACGTGCATAAATGACTGTCACATTACGGCAGAAATACAGCTTTTTGGTTAGGGTGAAAAAAACTTCTAATATACTGCACATCTGGTATTAGACAAGCATAAGTGACTGTCACATTTAGGCCATAAATACGGCTTTGGCATACTGGGGTGAAAAAAGCCTCTAATATACTGCACATCTGGGATTACACGTGCATAAGTCACTGTCACATTTAGGACAGAAATATAGCTTTTTGGATAGGGTGAAAAAACCCTCTAATATACTGCACATCTGGGATTACACGTGCATAACTCACTGTCACATTTAGGACAGAAATACAGCTTTGGCATACTGGGGTGAAAAAAGCCTCTAATATACTACACATCTGGTATTACACGTGCATAAGTGACTGTCACATTTAGGACAGAAATACAGCTTTTTGGTTAGGGTGAAAAAACCCTCTAATATACTGCACATCTGGGATTACACGTGCATAATTCACTGTCACATTTAGAACAGAAATACAGCT
The DNA here is from genome assembly GCF_905171765.1 of Bufo bufo. Classification (NCBI taxonomy): domain Eukaryota; kingdom Metazoa; phylum Chordata; class Amphibia; order Anura; family Bufonidae; genus Bufo; species Bufo bufo. The sequence continues at coordinate 239,161,405 of NC_053392.1, forward strand.
TTTTGGTTAGGGTGAAAAAAACCTCTAATATACAGCACATCTGAGATTAGACAAGCATAAGTGACTGTCACATTTAGGACAGAAATACGGCTTTGGCATACTGGGGTGAAAAAAGCCTCTAATATACTGCACATCTGGGATTACACGTGCATAAATCACTGTCACATTTAGGACAGAAATATAGCTTTTTGGATAGGGTGAAAAAACCCTCTAATATACTGCACATCTGGGATTACACATGCATAAGTGACTGTCACATTTAGGCCATAAATACGGCTTTGGCATACTGGGGTGAAAAAAGCCTATCATATACTACACATCTGGTATTACACGTGCATAACTCACTGTCACATTTAGGACAGAAATACAGCTTTTTGGTTAGGGTGAAAAAACCCTCTAATATACTGCACATCTGGGATTACACATGCATAAATCACTGTCACATTTAGAACAGAAATACAGCATTTTGGTTAGGGTGAAAAAACCCTCTAATATACTGCACATCTGGGATTAGACAAGCATAAGTGACTGTCACATTTAGGACAGAAATACAGCTTTTTGGTTAGAGTAAAAAAAAACTGTAATATACTGCACATCTGGGATTAAACGTGCATAAATCACTGTCACATTTTGGACAGAAATACAGCTTTTTTGTTAGGGTGAAAAAACCCTCTAATATACTGCACATCTGGGATTAGACAAGCATAAGTGACTGTCACATATAGGACAGAAATACAGCTTTTTGGTTAGAGTGAAAAAACCCTGTAATATACTGCACATCTGAGATTAAACGTGCATAAGTCACTGTCACATTTTGGACAGAAATACAGCTTTTTGGTTAGGGTGAAAAAAACCTCTAATATACTGCACATCTGGGATTACACGTGCATAAGTGACTGTCACATTTAGGACAGAAATACAGCTTTTTGGTTAGGGTGAAAAACCCCTCTAATATACTGCACATCTGGGATTAGACAAGCATAAGTGACTGTCACATTTAAAACAGAAATGCAGCTTTTTGGTTAGGGTGAAAAAACCCTCTAATATACTGCACATCTGGGATTAAACGTGCATAAGTGAGTGTCACATTTAGGACAATAATACATCTTTTTGGTTAGGGTGAAAAAACCCTCTAATATACTGCACATCTGGGATTACACGTGCATAAATGACTGTCACATTTAGGACAGAAATACAGCTTTTTGGTTAAGGTGAAAAAACCCTCTAATATACTGCACATCTGGGATTACACGTGCATAAATCACTGTCACATTTAGGACAGAAATACAGCTTTTTGGTTAGGGTGAAAAAACCCTCTAATATACTGCACATCTGGGATTACACGTGCATAAGTGACTGTCACATTTAGGACAGAAATACAGCTTTTTGGTTAGGGTGAAAAAACTCTCTAATATACTGCACATCTGGGATTACACGTGCATAAGTGACTGTCACATTTAGGACAGAAATACAGCTTTTTGGTTAGGGTGAAAAAACCCTCTAATATACTGCACATCTGGGATTAGACAAGCATAAGTGACTGTCACATTTAGGACTGAAATACAGCTTTTTGGTTAGGGTGAAAAAACCCTCTAATATACTGCACATCTGGGATTACACGTGCATAACTCATTGTCAAATTTAGGACAGAAATACAGCTTTTTGATTATAGTGAAAAAACCCTCTAATATACTGCACATCTGAGAATAGACAAGCATAAGTGACTGTCACATTTAGGACAGAAATACAGCTTTTTGTTTATAGTGAAAAAACCTTTTAATATACTGCACATCTGAGATTAGACAAGCATAAGTGACTGTCACATTTAGGACAGAAATACAGCTTTTTGGTTAAGGTGAAAAAACCCTCTAATATACTGCACATCTGGGATTAGACAAGCATAAGTGACTGTCACATTTAGGACAGAAATACAGCTTTTTGGTTAGGGTGTAAAAACCCTCTAATATACTGCACATCTGGGATTACACGAGCATAAGTGAGTGTCACATTTAGGACATAAATACAGCTTTTTGGTTAGGGTGAAAAACCCCTCTAATATACTGCACATCTGGGATTACACGTGCATAAATGACTGTCACATTTAGGCCATAAATACGACTTTGGCATACAGGGGTGAAAAAAGCCTCTCATATACTGCACATCTGGGATTACACGTGCATAAGTGACTGTCACATTTAGGACAGAAATACAGCTTTTTAGTTAGGGTGAAAAAACCCTCTAATATACTGCACATCTGGGACATTTAGGCACAAATACTGCTGTCATATAGAGTTAAAAAAAATATTTGAGTGCAATACCCTACATCAGGGTTTATATTGGCGGTTAATTTTTTTTTAACATACTTAACCACTTTTTACTTTGAGAGTAAAAAGGGGGAGTGAGCACTCACAACATCTGTATCATATGGAATACGTTTTACTAGGACCTGATTGGTCAGATAGGGTTGAACACTAATACATTAAACACTGATGCATTCTTATTAAAATACAATTGACATAAAATATATAAAATTGTTGCAATATGGTACCAAATATAATTTCCACTTGCTGTGGTCGGGGTAGAAAGTTCGTGACCACACTCTGTAACACTTATAGCAAAAATGTCAGTAGCTGTGGATAGAGTGGGTAGAAGCGTCTTTAAAAGTTCCTCATATAATGCACTTCTAAGCGGACTCCTTATGTAATAATTCCTATTAGGAGAATTCACTCCTATTGAGACAGTGAGGGCAATGTTCCAGGCTTGTAATTACCAGTTCCTACCTGGTTCCTTAGTGATATGTCCCGCTGTGTGGCGTCTCCTCGAGGCGAGCGGTGCCGGCCGTCCGAGTATCTTCCGCCGCAAGTATCAGGCGGGTGACGTCACAGTATCGCGGGATCCTGGTCAGCGGTCTACGCTGAAGACTGTGTCTGTATTGACTTTGCCAGGAAATTCATTCATGCATGGCCATGCAATCCATAGGGGGGTCCGGTGTATTCGGTGGGCGCTTTTTCTCCTCTGTTTACCAGACGCGTTTCGGGGCGTCTACACCCCTTCCTCAGTGGTCAAAGCGCCATTACCCCATCTCCACCTTTTATAGTCTCTATGGTGATCCACAAAAACCGGAATCCGGATCCTCTGGACACAGAAACTGCCATTACAGTTTTGAGTGCGGTATTTGTGCGGTTTTTCAACCGCCGTTGCGTTTTTTATTGTAAATGCAACTAGCACACCAATAGTGTACTCCCGACATAATATTAAGGATAAAAATGATAATATAAAATACATAATAACAATTTAATAAACATATTAAAATTACTACGGTTAAAAACAATAAATATACATACATACTAACCCTTTCTATACACACATTAGTAAACATCGGCTGATACATCTGGGGACATTAATATATAAATACATGAAAATATAGATATAAATATATGGGAATATAAAAGTATAAATGACGATTTCTGGGGGAATTTCTGCCAATGAAATAAATGTAGAAAGTGGGGTTCAGAAGTCTTGGATGCCGGTCTCCTCTCGGAGGGGGGGCCCCAGAGCCAGAATGGCTAACGTGGGATCTCCCATCAGAGAGGGGAACAGCATCCTATAAAAAACCAAAGATCTCCAGGTCCGAATTCAAGCCTGCTGGTAATAGGCAGCCAAATTCATAAATATGTTTTGATTCGGCTCTGGACATCCTCCTAATGTAATCACCCCCTCTCCAATGTCTATCGATTTTTTCCAGGGCCACAAAAAATAATTTAGATGGGTCCCTGTTATGTACTTCATCATAGTGTTTGTACAGGGAGTGTTTTAGATAGCCCTTTTTTATATTTGATACGTGTTCACTTATTCTAACTTTCAATAATCTTTTTGTTCTGCCAATATATTGGCGCTTGCATGGACACTGTATCAGATAAATAACTCCGGATGAATTACAGGTGAGACAATTTTTGATTTCCCAGACAAGAGAGTTATGTGCTGAGTGTACCGTAGTAGTTTTCCTTTCTTGTAGGCTCATCCTGCATCCCATACATCTCCCGCACTTAAAGAAGCCTTTTAGGTTCATGTAAGATCCTAAATTAGTGATCATAGGTCCTTTTTCTTTTTCTTTCACTGACGGGGCTATTTTAAGTTTTAAGTTTGGGGCTTTTGTGTATATAATTTTCGGTATGTTCGGCAGTGACGGGCCTATCACTCTGTCACTTACTACATGATGCCAGTGTTTGGATATGATATTTTTTATCTTTTTATAATCACTGCTAAAAGGTACAATTATTTTAATATCACTCTTAAAATCCTCAGTTGTCTCAATTACTGTTTTTTCTTTAAAAAAGGACTTCCTATCCAATTTTCTCACCTTATTGAGGGAATCATCCAAAACCATTGCTGGATATTTCTTATCCATAAATTGTGATTTCATTCTGACTGCCTCTTCTTCAAATTTATCAAGTTCGGTACAGTTTCTCTTTATTCTCCGGAATTGGCCTAATGGAACATTTAGTAGCCACCCAGGTGGCTACTAAATGTTCCATTAGGCCAATTCCGGAGAATAAAGAGAAACTGTACCGAACTTGATAAATTTGAAGAAGAGGCAGTCAGAATGAAATCACAATTTATGGATAAGAAATATCCAGCAATGGTTTTGGATGATTCCCTCAATAAGGTGAGAAAATTGGATAGGAAGTCCTTTTTTAAAGAAAAAACAGTAATTGAGACAACTGAGGATTTTAAGAGTGATATTAAAATAATTGTACCTTTTAGCAGTGATTATAAAAAGATAAAAAATATCATATCCAAACACTGGCATCATGTAGTAAGTGACAGAGTGATAGGCCCGTCACTGCCGAACATACCGAAAATTATATACACAAAAGCCCCAAACTTAAAACTTAAAATAGCCCCGTCAGTGAAAGAAAAAGAAAAAGGACCTATGATCACTAATTTAGGATCTTACATGAACCTAAAAGGCTTCTTTAAGTGCGGGAGATGTATGGGATGCAGGATGAGCCTACAAGAAAGGAAAACTACTACGGTACACTCAGCACATAACTCTCTTGTCTGGGAAATCAAAAATTGTCTCACCTGTAATTCATCCGGAGTTATTTATCTGATACAGTGTCCATGCAAGCGCCAATATATTGGCAGAACAAAAAGATTATTGAAAGTTAGAATAAGTGAACACGTATCAAATATAAAAAAGGGCTATCTAAAACACTCCCTGTCCAAACACTATGATGAAGTACATAACAGGGACCCATCTAAATTATTTTTTGTGGCCCTGGAAAAAATCGATAGACATTGGAGAGGGGGTGATTACATTAGGAGGATGTCCAGAGCCGAATCAAAACATATTTATGAATTTGGCTGCCTATTACCAGCAGGCTTGAATTCGGACCTGGAGATCTTTGGTTTTTTATAGGATGCTGTTCCCCTCTCTGATGGGAGATCCCACGTTAGCCATTCTGGCTCTGGGGCCCCCCCTCCGAGAGGAGACCGGCATCCAAGACTTCTGAACCCCACTTTCTACATTTATTTCATTGGCAGAAATTCCCCCAGAAATCGTCATTTATACTTTTATATTCCCATATATTTATATCTATATTTTCATGTATTTATATATTAATGTCCCCAGATGTATCAGCCGATGTTTACTAATGTGTGTATAGAAAGGGTTAGTATGTATGTATATTTATTGTTTTTAACCGTAGTAATTTTAATATGTTTATTAAATTGTTATTATGTATTTTATATTATCATTTTTATCCTTAATATTATGTCGGGAGTACACTATTGGTGTGCTAGTTGCATTTACAATAAAAAACGCAACGGCGGTTGAAAAACCGCACAAATACCGCACTCAAAACTGTAATGGCAGTTTCTGTGTCCAGAGGATCCGGATTCCGGTTTTTGTGGATCACCATAGAGACTATAAAAGGTGGAGATGGGGTAATGGCGCTTTGACCACTGAGGAAGGGGTGTAGACGCCCCGAAACGCGTCTGGTAAACAGAGGAGAAAAAGCGCCCACCGAATACACCGGACCCCCCTATGGATTGCATGGCCATGCATGAATGAATTTCCTGGCAAAGTCAATACAGACACAGTCTTCAGCGTAGACCGCTGACCAGGATCCCGCGATACTGTGACGTCACCCGCCTGATACTTGCGGCGGAAGATACTCGGACGGCCGGCACCGCTCGCCTCGAGGAGACGCCACACAGCGGGACATATCACTAAGGAACCAGGTAGGAACTGGTAATTACAAGCCTGGAACATTGCCCTCACTGTCTCAATAGGAGTGAATTCTCCTAATAGGAATTATTACATAAGGAGTCCGCTTAGAAGTGCATTATATGAGGAACTTTTAAAGACGCTTCTACCCACTCTATCCACAGCTACTGACATTTTTGCTATAAGTGTTACAGAGTGTGGTCACGAACTTTCTACCCCGACCACAGCAAGTGGAAATTATATTTGGTACCATATTGCAACAATTTTATATATTTTATGTCAATTGTATTTTAATAAGAATGCATCAGTGTTTAATGTATTAGTGTTCAACCCTATCTGACCAATCAGGTCCTAGTAAAACGTATTCCATATGATACAGATGTTGTGAGTGCTCACTCCCCCTTTTTACTCTCAAGCTTTTACTATTATTGGGATCGGGCACCCAATTTAGAGTCAGCAGCACCCATCATAGCTATTAGGTGTGAGCCACCCACCCACATATATACACTTTTTACTTTGCTTTGTGAACTCTAACTGTGAGGCAAACATCTAATAAGGGACGCGGTCATGGTCGTGGTGGTGGTGTTGGTGAAGCCTCTGGTGCAGGGAGAGGACGTGGCCGTTCTGCCACAGCTACACATCCTACTGAACCTACTACCTCAGGTCCCAGTAGCCGCCAGAATCTACAGCGATATTTGGTCGGGCCTAATGCCGTTCTAAGGATGGTAAGGCCTGAGCAAGTACAGGCGCTAGTCAATTGGGTGGCTGACAGTGGATCCAGCACGTTCACATTATCTCCCACTCAGGCTGGTGGCGCCTGAAACCCATGCCCATCAGTCTGTCACATCACCCCCGTGCATATCGGGGAACCTGTCTGAGCCTGCGGTCATGCAGCAGTCTCTTATGCTGTTTGAAGACTCTGCTGGCAGGGTTTCCCAATGGCATCCACCTAGCCCTTCCCCAGAGGTGGAAGACATAGAATGCACTGACGCACAACCACTTATGTTTCCTGATGAGGACATGGGAATACCACCTTAGCACGTCTCTGATGATGACGAAACACAGGTGCCAACAGCTGCATCTTTCTGCAGTGTGCAGACCGAAAAGGAGGTCAGGGAGGAAGACTGTGTGGAAGACGATGCAGGGGACGATGAGGTCCTAGACCCCACATGGAATGAAGGTCGTGCTGCCCAGCAAACAGAGGATGTGCCACCAACAACACCACCTCCGTCACCAAGCATCTCCACCATATCACACGGAAGCGTTCAGTTCTCCATCTCACCAATCTTTGAGAGAAAGCGTAAATTCCCACCTAGCCACCCTTGATCCCTGGCCCTGAATGCCAGCATTTCTAAACTGCTGGCCTTTGAAATGCTGTCATTAAGGCTGGTGGAGACGGACAGCTTCAAACAGCTCATGTCGCTTGCTGTCCCACAGTACGTCGTTCCCAGCCGCCACTACTTCTCCAGGAGAGCCGTGCCCTCCCTGCCCAACCAAGTATCGGATAAAATCAAGTGTGCACGGCGCAACGCCATCTGTGGCAAGGTCCACCTAACCACAGATACGTGGACCAGTAAGCACGGCCAGGGACGCTATATCTCCCTAACTGCACACTGAGTAAATGTAGTGGCGGCTGGGCCCCAGGCGGAGAGCTGTTTGGCGCACGTCCTTCCGCCGCCAAGGATCGCAGGGCATAATTCTTTGCCTCCTGTTGCCTCCTCTTCCTACTCGGCTTCCTCCTCCTCTTCTACCACCTCCTCATCCGGTCAGCGAAAGACCTTCACCACCAACTTCAGCACAGCCAGGGGTAAACGTCAGCAGGCCGTTCTGAAACTGATGCGTTTGGGGGACAGGCCCCACACCGCGCAGGAGTTGTGGCGGGGTATAGAACAACAGACCGACGAGTGGTTGCTGCCAGTGAGCCTCAAGCCCGGCCTGGTGGTGTGGGTTAATGGACGAAATCTTGTTGCAGCTCTGGGACTAGCCGGTTTGACGCACATGGTGGTGCAGAAATCCATTCACAACTACCCAGACATATCAGAGCTGCTGCATAAAGTGCGGGCCGTCTGTGCGCGCTTCCGGCGGTCTCATCCTGCCGCCGCTCGGCTATCTGCTCTACAGCGTAACTTCGGCCTTTCCGCTCACCGCCTCATATGCGACGTGCCCACCAGGTGGAACTCCACCTTGCACATGCTGGAGAGACTGTGCGAGCTGCAGCAGGCCATAGTGGAGTTTCAGCTGCAGCACGCACGGGTGGGTCGCACTGCGGAACAGCACCAATTCACCACCAATGACTGGGCCTCCATGCGAGACCTGTGTGCCCTGCTGCGCTGTTTCGAGTACTTCACCAACATGGCCAGTGGCGATGACGCCGTTATCAGCGTTACAATACCACTTCTATGTCTCCTTGAGAAAATACTTAGGGCGATGATGGAAGAGGATGTGGCCCAGGACGAGAAGGAGGAAGAGGGGTCATCTCTAACACTTTCAGGCCAGTCTTTTAGAAGTGGCTCAGAAAGAGGATTTTTGCAACAGCAGAGGCCAGGTACAAATTTGGCCAGCCAGGGCCCACTACTGGAGGACGAGGAGGATGAGGAGGAGGATGGGAATGAAGCATGTTCACAGCGGGGTGGCATCCAAAGCAGCTCAGGCCCATCACTGGTGCGTGGCTAGGGGTATACTGAGGACGCAGACAATACGCCTCCCACAGAGGACAGCTTGTCCTTACCTCTGGGCAGCCTGGCACACATGAGCGACTACATGCTGCAGTGCCTGCGCAACGACAGCAGAGTTGCCCACATTTTAACGTGTGCTGACTACTGGGCGGCCACCCTGCTGGATCCCCGTTACAAAGACAATGTGCTGTCCTTAATTCCCTCACTGGAGCGTGATCGGAAGATGCGCGACTACAGGCGCACGCTGGTAGACGCAATCCTGAGAGAAATCATGACTGACGCCGGGGGACAAGTGGAAGCACAAGGCGAAGGCAGGGGAGGAGGAAGAGGTCGCCAACGCAGCTGTGTCAGCGCCAGCACCTCAGAAGGCAGGGTTAGCATGGCCGACATGTGGAAAAGCTTTGTCACCTTGCCGCAACAACCGGCTCCAACTGCTGATATGGAGCGTGTTAGCAGGAGGCAGCATTTGAACAACATGGTGGAACAGTACCTGTGCACATGATTACACAACACTACTGATGGTTCTGCCCCATTCAACTTCTGGGTCTCTAAATTGTCCACATGGCCAGAGCTTGCCCTGTATGCCTTGGAGGTGCTGGCCTGACCTGCAGCCAGTGTACTCTCTGAACGTGTATGTAGCACGGCAGGAGGCGTTACGTTTAGGGATGAGCAAACCCGAACTGAACATTTTCGTAAAAGTCCGGGTTCGGGTTCGGTGTTCGGTGATTTCTTGGTGCTTTTTGAAAGGCTGCAAAGCAGCCAATCAACAAGCATCATACTACTTGCCCCAAGAGGCCATCACAGCCATGCCTACTATTGGCATGGCTGTGATTGGCCAGTGCAGCATGTGACCCAGCCTCTATTTAAGCTGGAGTCACGTAGCGCCGCACGTCACTCTCCTCTGATCAGTGTAGGGAGAGGATGCAGCTGCTGCTGTTAGGGCGAGATTAGGCAGGGATTTATTTACTGAAGTGATCGATATACAGCTGTGTATCATAAAACCTCTGCTATTCAATTGCTCACTGTTTTAAGGCTGCCCAGAGCGTTTTTCAGTCACTTTTTTCTGGAATGATCGGCGGCCATTTTGTGTCTTGTGGTGCGCCAGCACAAGCTGCCACCAAGTCCATTTTTAACCATCAATAGTGTGTTGTTGTTTTTTTTTGCTATATCCTACATCAGGGGCTTGGCTGAGCTTGCTATTTTATTGAGGGGTAAAATACAATTGCCAAAATAGCAGTACCCTAAATCTGGTGTTTCAGCTGTGGCTAGCCAATTGTAATACTGTCTGCTGTCTGCCGAAGCACAGTTTTTGTTCTGGGTTGAATACAATTCCCAACTTAGCAATTCCCTAAATTAGTGGTTTCTGCTCTATTAGGCCAAGGTTATATCTATCCATAAAAGGGTATATTAGATTGAAGGTGCGGATAGGGTCATCCTCAATAACTTCACATGCTACCGTGCATTTCCAAGTCTAATTCTGTCCGTAAAAGGGATACCTGTCATCCAGCGCCTAAATACTAGGCCTACAATTTATATTCAGCTAAATCTGTTGTTACTGCTGTGGCTGGTCAATCTATTTAGTGTATGCCAAAGCACAGTTTTTGTTCTGGGTTGAAATACAATTCCCAACTTAGCAATTCCCTAAATTTGTGGTTTCTGCTCTATCAGGCCAAGGTTAAATCTATCCATAAAAGGGTATATTAGATTGAAGGTGCGGATAGGGTCATCCTCAATAACTTCAGACGCTACAGTGCATTTCCAAGTCTAATTCTGTCCGTAAAAGGGATACCTGTCATCCATCGCCTAAATACTAGGCCTACAATTTATATTCAGCTAAATCTGTCGTTACTGCTGTGCCTGTATTAGTGTAATTCGGTACCTAAATAGATAGCCAGATAGTGTTAGGTGCCTGTAAAAAAGGCCTGAATTTGAATTCAATACATTGGGCCAAATAATTTTTTTATTATTGTGGTGAACGGTAACAATGAGGTAAACATCTAGTAAGGGACGCGGACATGGTCGTGGTGGTGTTAGTGGACCCTCTGGTGCTGGGAGAGGACATGGCCGTTCTGCCACAGCCACACGTCCTAGTGAACCAACTACCTCAGGTCCCAGTAGCCACCAGAATTTACAGCGATATTTGGTGGGGCCCAATGCCGTTCTAAGGATGGTAAGGCCTGAGCAGGTACAGGCATTAGTCAATTGGGTGGCCGACAGTGGATCCAGCACGTTCACATTATCTCCCACCCAGTCTTCTGCAGAAAGCGCACAGATGGCGCCTGAAAACCAAGCCCATCAGTCTGTCACATCACCCCCATGCATATCAGGGAAACTCTCTGAGCCTCAAGTTATGCAGCAGTCTCTTATGCTGTTTGAAGACTCTGCTGGAAGGGTTTCCCAAGGGCATCCACCTAGCCCTTCCCCAGGGGTGGAAGAGATAGAATGCACTAACGTACAACCACTTATGTTTCCTAATGATGAGGACATGGGAAAACCACCTCAGCACGTCTCTGATGATGACGAAACACAGGTGCCAACTGCTGCGTCTTTCTGCAGTGTGCAGACTGAACAGGAGGTCAGGGAGGAAGACTGGGTGGAAGACGATGCAGGGGACGATGAGGTCCTAGACCCCACATGGAATGAAGGTTGTGCCACTGACTTTCAGAATTCGGAGGAAAAGGCAGTGGTGAGACCGAGCCAACAGCGTAGCAAAAGAGGGAGCAGTTGGCAAAAGCAGAACACCCGCCGCCAAGAGAGTCCGTATGCTACTGGCCACCGCCATCTGGGACCGAGCACCCAAAAGGCAGCTTCAAGGAGTTCCCTGGCGTGGCAGTTCTTCAAAAAATGTGCTGACGACAAGACCCGAGTGGTTTGCACCCTGTGCCATCAGAGCCTGAAGCGAGGCATTAACGTTCTGAACCTTAGCACAACCTGCAAGACCAGGCACCTGCATGCAAAGCATGAACTGCAGTGGAGTAAACACCTTTTAAAACAAGGAACTCACTCAGGCTCCCCCTGCTACCTCTTCTGCTGCTGCCGCCGCCTCGGCCTCTTCCTCCGCCTCTGGAGGAACGTTGGCACCTGCCGCCCAGCAAACAGAGGATGTACCACCAACACAACCACCTCCGTCACCAAGCATCTCAACCATGTCACACGGCAGCGTTCAGCTCTCCATCTCACAAACATTTGAGAGAAAGCGTAAATTCCCACCTAGCCACCCTCGATCCCTGGCCCTGAATGCCAGCATTTCTAAACTACTGGCCTATGAAATGCTGTCATTCAGGCTGGTGGACACAGACAGCTTCAAACAGCTCATGTCGCTTGCTGTCCCACAGTATGTTGTTCCCAGCCGCCACTACTTCTCCAAGAGAGCCGTGCCTTCCCTGCACAACCAAGTATCCGTAAAATCAAGTGTGCACTGCGCAACGCCATCTGTGGCAAGGTCCACCTAACCACAGATACGTGGACCAGGAAGCACGGCCAGGGACGCTATATCTCCCTAATTGCACACTGGGTAAATGTAGTGGCGGCTGGGCCCCAGGCGAAGAGCTGTTTGGCGCACGTCCTTCGCCGCCAAGGTTCGCAGGGCAACATTCTTTGCCTCCTGTTGCCTCCTCCTCCTACTCGGCTTCATCCTCCTCTTCTTCCACCTGCTCATCCAGTCAGCCACACACCTTCACCACCAACTTCAGCACAGCCCGGGGTAAACGTCAGCAGGCCATTCTGAAACTCATATTTTTGGGGGACAGGCACCACACCGCACAGGAGTCGTGGCGGGGTATAGAACAACAGACCGACGAGTGGTTGCTGCCGGTGAGCCTCAAGCCCGGCCTGGTGAAGTGCGATAATGGGCGAAATCTCGTTGCAGCTCTGGGACTAGCCGGTTTGACGCACATCCCTTGCCTGGCGCATGTGCTGATTTTGGTGGTGCAGAAGTTCATTCACAACTACCCCGACATGTCAGAGCTGCTGCATAAAGTGCGGGCCGTCTGTGCGCGCTTCCGGCGTTCACATCCTGCCGCTGCTCGCCTGTCTGCGCTACAGCGTAACTTCGGCCTTCCCGCTCACCACCACATATGCGACGTGCCCACCAGGTGGAACTCCACCTTGCACATGCTGGACAGACTGTGCGAGCAGCAGCAGGCCATAGTGGAGTTTCAGCTGCAGCACGCACGGGTCAGTCGCACTGCGGAACAGCACCACTTCACCACCAATGACTGGGCCTTCATGCGAGACCTGTGTGCCCTGTTGCGCTGTTTCGAGTACTCCACCAACATGGCCAGTGGCGATGACGCCGTTATCAGCGTTACAATACCACTTCTATGTCTCCTTGAGAAAACACTTAGGGCGATGATGGAAGAGTAGGTCGCCCAGGAGGAGGAGGGGTCATTTTTAGCACTTTCAGGCCAGTCTCTTAGAAGTGACTCAGAGGGAGGTTTTTTGCAACAGCAGAGGCCAGGTACAAATGTGGCCAGACAGGGCCCACTACTGGAGGACGAGAAGGAGGTGGAGGAGGATGAGGATGAAGCATGTTCACAGCGGGGTGGCACCCAACGCAGCTCGGGCCCATCACTGGTGCGTGGCTGGGGGGAAATGCAGGACGATAACGATACGCCTCCCACAGAGGACAGCTTGTCCTTACCTCTGGGCAGCCTGGCACACATGAGCGACTACATGCTGCAGTGCCAGCGCAACGACAGAAGAGTTGCCCACATTTTAACGTGTGCGGACTACTGGGTTGCCACCCTGCTGGATCCCCGGTACAAAGACAATGTGCCCACCTTACTTCCTGCACTGGAGCGTGATAGGAAGATGCGCGAGTACAAGCGCGCGTTGGTAGACGCGCTACTGAGAGCATTCCCAAATGTCACAGGGGAACAAGTGGAAGCCCAAGGCGAAGGCAGAGGAGGAGCAAGAGGTCGCCAACGCAGCTGTGTCACGGCCAGCTCCTCTGAGGGCAGGGTTAGCATGGCAGAGATGTGGAAAAGTTTTGTCACCACGCCACAGCTAACTGCACCACCACCTGATATAGAACGTGTTAGCAGGAGGCAACATTTCACTAACATGGTGGAACAGTACGTGTGCACACCCCTCCACGTACTGACTGATGGTTCGGCCCCATTCAACTTCTGGGTCTCCAAATTGTCCACGTGGCCAGAGCTAGCCTTTTATGCCTTGGAGGTGCTGGCCTGCCCGGCGGCCAGCGTTTTGTCTGAACGTGTATTCAGCACGGCAGGGGGCGTCATTACAGACAAACGCAGCCGCCTGTCTACAGCCAATGTGGACAAGCTGACGTTCAGAAAAATGAACCAAGCATGGATCCCACAGGACCTGTCCATCCCTTGTGCAGATTAGACATTTATAACTACCTCCCCTTAACCATATATTATTGTACTCCAGGGCACTTCCTCATTCAATCCTTTTTTTATTTTCATTTTACCATCATATTGCGGGGCAACCCAAAGTTGAATGAACCTCTCCTCTGTCTGGGTGCCGGGGCCTAAAAATATCTGACAGTGGCCTGTTCCAGTGTTGGGTGACATGAAGCCTGATTCTCTGCTATGACATGAAGCCTGAATCTCTGCTATGAGACCTCTCTCCTCTGTCTGGTTGCCGGGGCCTAAAAATATCTGACAGTGGCCTGTTCCAGTGTTGGGTGACATGAAGCCTGATTCTCTGCTATGACATGAAACCTGATTCTCTGCTATGGGACCTCTTTCCTCTGTTTGGGTGCCGGGGCCTAAAAATATCTGACAATGGCCTGATCCAGTGGTGGGTGACATGAAGCCTGATTCTCTGCTATGGGACCTCTCTCCTCTGTCTGGGTGCCGGGGCCTAAATATCTGACAATGGCCTGTTCCAGTGGTGGGTGACGTGAAGCTTGATTCTCTGCTATGACATGAAGCCTGTTTCTCTGCTATGACTTAAAGCCTGATTCTCTGCTATGACATGAAGCCTGATTCTCTGCTATGGGACCTCTCTCCTCTGTCTGGGTGCCGGGGCCTAAAAATATCTGACAGTGGCCTGTTCCAGTGGTGGGTTACGTGAAGCCTGATTCTCTGCTATGCCATGAAGCCTGGTTCTAGTCTATGGGACCTCTCTCCTCTGTCTGGGTGCCGGGGCCTAAATATCTGACAATGGCCTGTTCCAGTGGTGGGTGACGTGAAGCCTGATTCTCTGCTATGACATGAAGCCTGATTCTCTGCTATGACTTGAAGCCTGATTCTCTGCTATGACATGAAGCCTGATTCTCTGCTATGGGACCTCTCTCCTCTGTCTGGGTGCCGGGGCCTAAAAATATCTGACAGTGGCCTGTTCCAGTGGTGGGTTACGTGAAGCCTGATTCTCTGCTATGCCATGAAGCCTGATTCTCTGCTATGGGACCTCTCTCCTCTGTCTGGGTGCCGGGGCCTAAATATCTGACAATGGCCTGTTCCAGTGGTGGGTGACGTGAAGCCTGATTCTCTGCTATGACATGAAGCCTGATTCTCTGCTATGACTTGAAGCCTGATTCTCTGCTATGACATGAAGCCTGATTCTCTGCTATGGGACCTCTCTCCTCTGTCTGGGTGCCGGGGCCTAAAAATATCTGACAGTGGCCTGTTCCAGTGGTGGGTGACGTGAAGCCTGATTCTCTGCTATGCCATGAAGCCTGATTCTCTGCTATGGGACCTCTCTCCTCTGTCTGGGTGCCGGGGCCTAAATATCTGACAATGGCCTGTTCCAGTGGTGGGTGACGTGAAGCCTGATTCTCTGCTATGACATGAAGCCTGATTCTCTGCTATTGGACCTCTCTCCTCTGTCTGGGTGCCGGGGCCTAAAAATATCTGACAGTGGCCTGTTCCAGTGGTGGGTTACGTGAAGCCTGATTCTCTGCTATGCCATGAAGCCTGATTCTCTGCTATGGGACCTCTCTCCTCTGTCTAGGTGCCGGGGCCTAAATATCTGACAATGGCCTGTTCCAGTGGTGGGTGACGTGAAGCCTGATTCTCTGCTATGACATGAAGCCTGATTCTCTGCTATGACTTGAAGCCTGATTCTCTGCTATGACATGAAGCCTGATTCTCTGCTATGGGACCTCTCTCCTCTGTCTGGGTGCCGGGGCCTAAAAATATCTGACAGTGGCCTGTTCCAGTGGTGGGTGACGTGAAGCCTGATTCTCTACTATGCCATGAAGCCTGATTCTCTGCTATGGGACCTCTCTCCTCTGTCTGGGTGCCGGGGCCTAAATATCTGACAATGGCCTGTTCCAGTGGTGGGTGACGTGAAGCCTGATTCTCTGCTATGACATGAAGCCTGATTCTCTGCTATGACTTGAAGCCTGATTCTCTGCTATGACTTGAAGCCTGATTCTCTGCTATGACATGAAGCCTGATTCTTTGCTATGGGACCTCTCTCCTCTGTCTGGGTGCCGGGGCCTAAAAATATCTGACAGTGGCCTGTTCCAGTGGTGGGTGACGTGAAGCCTGATTCTCTGCTATGCCATGAAGCCTGATTCTCTGCTATGGGACCTCTCTCCTCTGTCTGGGTGCCGGGGCCTAAATATCTGACAATGGCCTGTTCCAGTGGTGGGTGACGTGAAGCCTGATTCTCTGCTATGACATGAAGCCTGATTCTCTGCTATGACTTGAAGCCTGATTCTCTGCTATGACATGAAGCCTGATTCTCTGCTATGAGACCTCTCTCCAATTGATATTGGTTAATTTTAATTTATTTTATTTTATCTTAATTCATTTCCCTATCCACATTTGTTTGCAGGGGATTTACCTACATTTTGCTGCCTTTTGCAGCCCTTTCCTGGGCTATTTTACAGCCTTTTTAGTGCCGAAAAGTTCGGGTCCCCATTGACTTCAATGGGGTTTGGGTTTTGGGGGCAAAGTTCGGGTCGAGTTCGGATCCCGAACCCGAACATTTCCAACCCGAACATCCAGGTGTTCGCTCAACTCTAGTCATGTTCATTAAAATGAACTAAGCTTGGATCCCACAAGACTTTTCTGCACCTTGTGCAGAATAGACATTTATACCACGATCAAACATACATTCTTGTACTCAAGGCAAGTGCAATGATTCTTTTTTTTTTTTTATTTGTCCCAATATTTTGGGGGCTACCTACCCCAAAAAAAAAAAAAAACATTGTTGGCTACCTCCTCCTCCTCCATTGCTGCCTCCACCTACAACACCACATTCACCGCCTCCTCAACCTCCGACTCCATATCCACTTCCTTCTCTGAGTTGTAGGTTAATAATTTGCAATTTTTTGTCATTTTAAGTTATTTCCCTATCCACATCTGTTTGCAGAGCAGTTGCCATGCTCTTAAGCACATTTTACTGCCTTTTACATCCCTCTAGCCTTTTCAAGGACTATTTTAGAGCCATTTTAATTTAA
This sequence comes from Bufo bufo, assembly GCF_905171765.1. NCBI lineage: Eukaryota > Metazoa > Chordata > Amphibia > Anura > Bufonidae > Bufo > Bufo bufo. The sequence continues at coordinate 239,178,698 of NC_053392.1, forward strand.
AAAAAGTACCCAATTTTAGTGCCCTAAATTGAAAAAATTATTATTTTCAATTGTCGGGTGACATTTTACCATTTTTGGCGTATACAAACCCCTACTGTGCCTGGGTGACAGGGGCCTAAATCTCTCAGGAGGAGGAAGAGTTCGCCAATGCAGCACCTCACCTGAAAAGGCAGGGTTAGCATGGCCAAAATGTGGAAAAGCTTTGTCAGCCTTGGAGGTGCTGACCTGCCCTGCAGCCAGTGTATAGTGTGAACGTGTGTTTAGCACGGCAGAGAGCATTATCACAGGCCACAGCCAATGTGGACAAGCTTGCGTTTATTAAAATGAACTAGGCATGGATCCCACAGGACTTGTCCGTACCTTGTGCAGAATAGACATTTATACCAGCCTCAACCATCCATTGTTGTGCTCAAGTGCACTTATTCTTTGTTTTATTTTGTTATATGTCCCAATATTTTGGCGGATACCCCAATTAAAAAATAAAAAATAACACAAATCAGTGTTGGCTACCTATTCCTCCTTCACCACCGCTTCCACCTACACCGCCACGTCAACCTACCCCACCACATCAATGTAAAAACACCAAGTTGGAGCTCACCTCACCATACACCACCGAGGAGCACGGACACAGAACCGGAACCAAGGATGAGAAGTAGCGAAAAAAATAGATTGTCCAGCTTCACCTCACAGTGCGTGTTTTATTAGGAAACGTGCTTAAAAACCAAACATCAGGCTCATATCATCAACATGTTTCGGATCAACATATATTACAGATCCTTCCTCATGAGGAAGGATCTGTAATATATGTTGATCCGAAACATGTTGATGATATGAGCCTGATGTTTGGTTTTTAAGCACGTTTCCTAATAAAACACGCACTGTGAGGTGAAGCTGGACAATCTATTTTTTTCGCTACCCCACCACATCCACCCATCCACCGCCTCCTCAACCTCCTACTCCTAGATCCAGATTGTTATTTTTAATTTTTCTGTATTTTATGTTATTTTAAGTCATTTCCTATCCACATTTGTTTGCAGAACAGTTTTTATGCTCTTAAGCACATTTTGATGCATTTTGCAGCCCTCTAGCCCTTTCCAGGACTATTTTAGAGCCATTTTAGTGCCCAAAAGTTCGGGTCCCCATTGACTTCAATGGGGTTCGGGGTCAAGTTCGGGTCCCGAACCCGAACTTTTTTTTTAAGTTCGGCCGAACCTGAACATCCAGGTGTCCGCTCAACTCTAGTCACCTCAATTTATACCCACTGCCGATTATGACATCATATGTAAATGAGCCATAGCCCCCATTATGATGCCAGAAGTAAGTGAGTCATCTGCCAGGATTCTAATGATGACATCACAATTAGGGTCTCAACATGACAGCAGCCATTTTGAATGTAATGAGGTAAAGACTAAAGATAATGGGTTAGCACTTTGTGCTTGCAGCACCCCAGAGCAGGGGATATCTGCAAATGGTTTGTTCTTTAATCTAATGTTATTTAATGTTATGGTAAGTATTGTTTTGACATGTATTGGACCAAGCATAGCTGTGTATGGATGGCACAGCCAAGGGTTAATAATCCTGACTCAGATCTTTGCAGGAGGCTGGGGGGGGGGGTAACCAGGATCCACCCACCGCTCATTTAGGGGGTGATTAGTGAGAGATGAGAGGGAGAAATGTGTGCCTTATGCTCCCTCCTCTCAGGCCCAAGAAACCTACTGAGACTAACAGATCTCTGCTAGATCTATGGAAAGGGAGAAAGACAGATTGAGAAAGAGCAGAAAGAAGAACTTAGAATCTGCATTGCCAGGAAAAGGAGTCAGCAAGGTAATCTATGACTACAGCCATTCAGAATTTGCTGCAATGAGGGACACTATTAAGACACCCTTCACACCTGGACACACTCTGGCCAAACGTGCCTTCAAACCCTGATTCCTGCAATGGACATTACAGCCTTTACTGTCAAGGATCCTTAGCCAGACATAGATTCGACCGAGAGAGACTTTAGCAAGAAAGTGTAGAAAGACGGTCATATTTCTAATCTTTGCCTGAATGTATACACTGCTATCTGGGAGAGAATTGCACTGTGTACAGTTGGAACTGTGTTTTCCTATAGTTAAATGTACTAGAATTCCCATTTTGCTGTACAGTAAAAAGAGATTTTTATTTTTCTACCTCTGGTTTATTTTTCTGACTCCTACACCATACGCTGGCCATTGCATTCTACACGCCTTGCCTTTAACCTGCCCAGACACCTAACATCACGGACATAGGTTCGCCGGATAGTTATACAGGGAGTGCAGAATTATTAGGCAAGTTGTATTTTTGAGGATTAATTTTATTATTGAACAACAACCATGTTCTCAATGAACCCAAAAAACTCATTAATATCAAAGCTGAATATTTTTGGAAGTAGTTTTTAGTTTGTTTTTAGTTTTAGCTATTTTAGGGGGATATCTGTGTGTGCAGGTGACTATTACTGTGCATAATTATTAGGCAACTTAACAAAAAACAAATATATACCCATTTAAATTATTTATTTTTACCAGTGAAACCAATATAACATCTCAACATTCACAAATATACATTTCTGACATTTAAAAACAAAACAAAAACAAATCAGTGACCAATATAGCCACCTTTCTTTGCAAGGACACTCAAAAGCCTGCCATCCATGGATTCTGTCAGTGTTTTGATCTGTTCACCATCAACATTGCGTGCAGCAGCAACCACAGCCTCCCAGACACTGTTCAGAGAGGTGTACTGTTTTCCCTCCTTGTAAATCTCACATTTGATGATGGACCACAGGTTCTCAATGGGGTTCAGATCAGGTGAACAAGGAGGCCATGTCATTAGATTTTCTTCTTTTATACCCTTTCTTGCCAGCCACGCTGTGGAGTACTTGGACGCGTGTGATGGAGCATTGTCCTGCATGAAAATCATGTTTTTTCTTGAAGGATGCAGACTTCTTCCTGTACCACTGCTTGAAGAAGGTGTCTTCCAGAAACTGGCAGTAGGACTGGGAGTTGAGCTTGACTCCATCCTCAACCCGAAAAGGCCCCACAAGCTCATCTTTGATGATACCAGCCCAAATCAGTACTCCACCTCCACCTTGCTGGCGTCTGAGTCGGACTGGAGTCTCTGCCCTTTACCAATCCAGCCATGGGCCCATCCATCTGGCCCATCAAGACTCACTCTCATTTCATCAGTCCATGAAACCTTAGAAAAATCAGTCTTGAGATATTTCTTGGCCCAGTCTTGACGTTTCAGCTTGTGTGTCTTGTTCAGTGGTGGTCGTCTTTCAGCCTTTCTTACCTTGGCCATGTCTCTGAGTATTGCACACCTTGTGCTTTTGGGCACTCCAGTGATGTTGCAGCTCTGAAATATGGCCAAACTGGTGGCAAGTGGCATCTTGGCAGCTGCACGCTTGACTTTTCTCAGTTCATGGGCAGTTATTTTGCGCCTTGGTTTTTCCACACGCTTCTTGCGACCCTGTTGACTATTTTGAATGAAACGCTTGATTGTTCGATGATCACGCTTCAGAAGCTTTGCAATTTTAAGAGTGCTGCATCCCTCTGCAAGATATCTCACTATTTTTGACTTTTCTGAGCCTGTCAAGTCCTTCTTTTGACCCATTTTGCCAAAGGAAAGGAAGTTGCCTTATAATTATGCACACCTAATATAGGGTGTTGATGTCATTAGACCACACCCCTTCTCATTACAGAGATGCACATCACCTAATATGCTTAATTGGTAGTAGGCTTTCGAGCCTATACAGCTTGGAGTAAGACAACATGCATAAAGAGGATGATGTGGTCAAAATACTCATTTGCCTAATAATTCTGCACGCAGTGTACTGTGTCTTGTAGTGACCCTCAGTATTTATAATGCCCCCTGTAGTGCCCCCAGTATAAATACCGTGAGCACTACAAGAGAGAATAACGCTATTGAGGCACTACAGGGGGCATTATAAATTCAGAGGGTGCCATTACTAATGAGTGCACTCTGGGAAAAGATTAGATACACAGTTCAGTAGACAGTATCATATATGATAGGATTAGATACAGCAGCTCAGCAGACAGTATCACACATGATGGGATTGTATACACAGCACACCTGCTTGTCAATTTTTAGTATTCTCATACCAGTCGATGGATAGGACACTGTGCTTGTGCAAGGTTCGCTCCGTTCACATTAGGACCTGTCCCACAGGTGGTATCCACACCTATATGACATTTATGGCATATTCTAGCGGTATGCCATAAATGTCCCAGATGGGAATATCCCTTTAATTAATTTCCTCTTTGAAGTTCATTGGTCACCCATCCTTTACGGGTTTAACCCTGTACTCATTTAATACACCCCTAGGATACCTATAGAAAACAGGGGCACAGGAGAAATGGCACAATTTAATATTTAAGAAAAAAAAAAACACAACAATCTTAAAGAAACACACAGACACAAACTTTATTTATTATAAAACGGTCTTGGATTTCTGTGGCTCTGGCCCTTTAAGAGAGATGGCGGCTCCTTCTCTTTCTCCTGGGTTTCTACCATTGGAGGAGGTTGAGTGTCGCACCTAGGTCAGATTTTTAGGGGCCGCAGAGGGTCACACACAGCTCTCACATTGTATAGAAAAGAAAGAAAATAAAGATCAGCAAAACAATTCCCAAACATAAAAGAAAAGCGGCCAAACTTACCCGATCTGGTCCTGTGCTGCTCGTCAGAGGTCCCTAATGGTGGGAGCCAGCCCTGGAGAGTAAGGCTGGGGTCTGTGTGTCACCTCAATTTATACCCACCACTGATTATGACATCATATGTAAATGATCCATAGCCCCCATTATGATGTCACAGTAAGTGAGTCATCTGCCAGGATTCTAATGATGACATCACAAGCAGGGTCTCAACATGACAGCGGCCATTCTATTAGCTGCAACCAAATGGGGCTGAGCTGAAATACCGAGCAGTGCCACTATACTATGTACAGTGCTTTGCTTGGGGAGCTTCCCGGAGTCAGCTACAATCACCAGAGCTGTGGTGAGCGCGGCGGCTCCCCGGAACAGCTAATTAGCAGGGGTGCTAGGCGTCGGACCCCTACCAGTGTGATAATGATGACCTGTTCTGTGGATGTTCATCATTATCAATTCCTGGATAACCCACTTAAGTGCATAGAGGGAGAGCCCTAGCCACTCAGTGCCCCTTTACTTCTTCTATTTGCTTTCCAATACACTTTTCTCTCCACTTGTTTGATAGGACCAGGCATCTAATTTGTCATCTCACCAGACTCTGTAATCCCACACCTGTGCATTTCAGTTTATCTTTGCCTCATGTGCAGTATTCTTTGCAGCTGACCTAGGACAATAAAGCCATCCTCAGACCAGTGAGTTGACTGAAGGAAAAAGTCTCCATGTGAGAGCATGATTTCCTGTCCTGATCTCTGCTCTTGTATCCAGACCTCGCAGCATTATAATGATTTATAATGCTGTGTTTCCCTGCCCGACATTGGCTCTACTGATTTGTACTGATGGTAGCATACCTGTAGATTCATTATAGTTGATGTCTGGCAGGGAAATACAGCATTATAAATCATTATAGTGCCATGAGGTCCTACCACAAGAGCAGAATTCAGGTTGGGAAATTATTCTCTCACAGGGAGCATGTTTCTAACAGTCAAATCACTCCTCTGAGACTGGCCTAAGATGTACTGTACATGTGCCGAGGATGAGATGAACTGTGCAGTTGAAGGGTTTCAGGGTCATGCAAGATGACGAATTGGATGTCTGTCAATCAAGTGGAAAGCAGATGTCTTGGAAAGCAGAGCAAAGAAGCTAACTAACCCGCCGTGGGTGCACTTAAAAGGAATCTGTCATCCTACATGAGTAGTACTGCAGATATGGTGTCCAGAGCACTAGTTTTTATTTTCCTTCTGCCCTCTGTTCTTCTGCTGCCAGTGCCCAGAGCTGCATTGAAATACAGTTCACATACTGTATAGAATAAACCTACACATAAAAAGGAATAACTTTGCAAAAATACCTTTCCGTTTGCTTTTTTTTTTTTCACTTTGCTACCAATGACACAATAAACTCTGTATGTAACAAATGTGACAAAAGATCGGAGCCTTACCCAAACTACTAGAGATGAACGAAGTTATGAAAAATTTGATTCGGATGCTTTGCGGAATTTCCCAAAGAAATTTGACTAGTGACAATTTGCTTAATCACGAAGTGCATACCTTTGTATGTAGCCGGCGCAAGGATGGGGAATTGTGCCGCCCCCATCATTGAACCCCCTTAGATGCCGCATTGATCGCTGACCGCAGCATCTGAGATTAAAATTAAGGCCTTTCAGGGGCTAATCCGTTTAAAAAAGAAAATACATACACACCTTATCCATTTGATCACGGAGAGGCCATCACAGCCATCTTGATTGAAGACACTGCGTGAAATCTTGCGCAGTGATGTGATGACTTATGAATTACCAGCGCGGTAATGCACACGTCACCCAATGAGATTTTGCGTGGTTTTATTCAATTAAGATAGCCTCTTTGAGGGCAAATGGATGAGGTGAGTATGTTTTTTAGGTGGGGTTTACCGCCATTTCAGCTACAAATAGATTTGTTACCACAAAACACCAGGATATTCAGCTTCACAGTTCACCTTGGATTCTTCGATTCGCTCAACACTACAAACCACCAATTACTCCATGGTTACATGAGACTCCAAATTCCAAAGTGCTACACAAGACCTATTTGTTGATCTACAGTATGTATGACCAACCGTTGCATGGCAATCTCTAAGTGGTTAAACAGCGTCACTTTTTTCTGTTAAAAGCCCATTTTGTCACATAGAGGCAAGAACCGTGAACGATCGACAAAGGCTTGTAAAATGGCTTTTTCAGTTCTGTCTAAATGGCATTATGTTGATCAGAATAGAGGATGGAAGCTGTGAGCATCATTATGATAAGCGTTATCCAGAACACTTAGCTAAACACCTTCAGGCAGAGAAATAAGACCATCATCACACTCGCATAGCTACAATGAACTTAATTAGCAGAGGCTGAAATTGCATGAGAATGTTATATGCATGACTCTGTCCATGAACATCCATTTAGTCAGTCCACTTCAGGACAGTACAGCATGTAAATGTTGAGTTTTAATGGATCAAGCAGCTTTTCCCATCTATAAATAAGTTCAGTAAAGCACAGCATCCAAATAGTCGGATTTTCCACAACTGGCTTATGTGGCTTTTTGTCTCTCTTAGGCCTATTGCACACGACCGTATGGCTTTTTCAGTGTTTTGCGGTCCGTTTTTCACGGATCCGTTGTTCCGTTTTTTGTTTCCGTTGTGTTTCCGTTTTTGTTCAGTTTTTCAGTTCCGTTTTTCCGTATGGCATATACAGTATACAGTAATTACATAGATAAAATTGGGCTGGGCATAATATTTTCAATAGATGGTTCACTGAAAAACGGAACGGAAACGGAAGACATACGGATGCATTTCCGTATGTGTTCCATTTTTTTTGCGGACCCATTGACTTGAATGGAGCCGTGGACCTTGATTTGCGGGCAATAATAGGACATGTTCTATGTTAAAACGGAACGGAAAAACTGAAATACGGAAATGGAATGCATACGGAGTACATTCCGTTTTTTTTGCGGAACAATTGAAATGAATGGTTCCGTATACGGACCGTATACGGAACGCAAAAAACGGCTAGTAAACGGGGAAAAAAAACAGCCGTGTGCAGGAGGCCTTAGCCAACTTCCACACAGATAGTGTTTGAAGGTATAATGGAAAGATTTGCACCTGTTCTATGTTTTTGATCTGCACCTGGTTTTGGTTCAAAGTCACTGATAGAAATTGTTGATCAAACACTGACTGTGTGCAGGAGTGCACCACCAATGAGGCCAGGTGAGGGGCAAGAGGGCAGCACCAGGTAGGGGCAAGAGGGAGGGCAGCCAAAGGACCATGGGCTGAAGGGAAGGGGTTAGGTTAAGAAATTGGCATTGGGGGGTGGGGGCGCTGTTTCAGTTTTACCCTCAGGCAGCAGAAAGGCTAGGTGCACCTCTGACTGGGTGAAAGCAGCCTAACCCAGCTTGCACTGAAGGTGCAGCCACAGAATCTGCATTACTAATTACTGAGCTGTGCCAGTACTTGCCATTTATTGTCTGGCTGCACTTGTACAGCATTTGACATCTGAAGCAAAGGCAAGTACAGGTGCATCCTGGAAATTAGTGGTAATCCGCATATGGATCCCATGGCCAGACTGCACCATGTATGGACACCCTAACTGCAGACTCTATATATCCCACTAATGCTAATACAGAAGCTTTATTTGGGCTTAATGAAGAATCCACAATAAAATGGAGTGAATGGAATGGCAGGTCCACCTTATCATTCCCACAATTAATAAAATTGTATATATGCAGCACGCCAGACCTGCAGGGTATAGCGAAGCGAGGTCACGGTTATGGGCAATCGAGGGTTGCTCACTGTATTGGAGAACCCTGGGCAGGCATGCGGCAGTGAAGGAGAGGTAGACACAGTTCCTCTGGGGCACACTCGGTATGTAGGGACCAGGCCTGATGGTGGATGAGGTGCCCTGGATGTTACAGGTATTTTGAGTGCCTGGGGCAAGGTTCCTTTTGTATTCGTGACGCCAGTGCCTGTAACGGTGGCACACCGATTTATAGTTGGAATAACTGAGGTACACAGATGGTATAGTGAACCAAACGTTGCTTTACTGAACAGTCCAACTTTGTACATACAGATGTTAACACAGTCCTTTAGATCACAAGCTTCACAAGCAGGCTTTATTCCACACGATGGCAGGTAGTAATTATGCAAGATACTCAGAGGGTAAATCCACAATGCACTCAGAATCAGGTTGTACCTTTCCTCAGAAATATGCGTACACTGTCCTTTTCTAGAACTCCTGTCTAGCTTCAATCCCAAGGCCCGGATGCCTAAATGGTGGCTTAAATCCTTGGTATATATATATCCTCCTCTCGTATTAAATCCTTGCTTTTCTCTCTAAGGCCTCTTTCACACTTGCGTTGTTGGGATCCGGCATGCACTTCCGTTGCCGGAGGTGCCTGCCGGATCCGGAAAAACGCAAGTGTACTGAAAGCATTTGAAGACGGAACCGTCTTCCAAATGCTTTCAGTGTTACTATGGCACCCAGGACGCTATTAAGGTCCTGGTTGCCATAGTAGTAGTGGGGAGCGGGGGAACAGTATACTTACAGTCCGTGCGGCTCCCGGGGCGCTCCAGAATGACGTCAGAGCGCCCCATGCGCATGGATGACGTGATCACATGGATCACGTGATCCATGCGCTTGGGGCGCCCTGACGTCACTCTGGAGCGCCCGGGGAGCCGCACGGACGGTAAGTACACTGCTCCCCCGCTCCCCACTACACTTACCATGGCTGTCAGGACTTTAGCGTCCCGGCAGCCATGGTAACCACTCAGAAAAAGCTAAATGTCGGGTCCGGCAATGCGCCGAAACGACGTTTAGCTTAAGGCCGGATCCGGATCAATGCCTTCCAATGGGCATTAATTCCGGATCCGGCCTTGCGGCAAGTGTTCCGGATTTTTGGCCGGAGCAAAAAGCGCAGCATGCTGCGGTATTTTCTCCGGCCAACAAACGTTCCGTACCGGAACTGAAGACATCCTGATGCATCCTGAACGGATTACTCTCCATTCAGAATGCATTAGGATAATCCTGATCAGGATTCTTCCGGCATAGAGCCCCGACGACGGAACTCTATGCCGGAAGAAAAGAACGCAGGTGTGAAAGAGCCCTAAAGCATCTGCCTATCAGGGTTACTTATCTTTGCCCGTAATATACTTGCTTTACTGATGAAGGGCTGTGGTTTCTCCCAGGAGGTTCTGTCCTGCAACTGGGGTGTCTTCAGAGCTAACTAAGGCTCTCTTGATCCGCAGGTAGGCTAGGATCCCTCTACTAGCCTCCTGGTAACAACTAGTAGCCTGGGCTGTCTAGCTGCATGTCAGGAGGAGGCCCTCAGCTTGTCCCTGGCTGGTGCCTTCTAACTTCTGTCTCTGCAGACTCCTGACTCTGAACTTACTCTCCCTGTCTGGGCTTGGATATTTATACTAGGGGCTCCCTATCACCCTCTAGTGTCTGGGATGTCTCACTACACCCAACTAGGCCTGCTTACACATTTACACAGGGGGAATGCATATAAAAACACATTAGAAAATACATAAAATGCACAATTAAATATAACATTTCTGTCCCTTGTGAGTAGGAGTAACGCGCACACCAATTGACCCTTGTGTAGTGCCCACGCCTATCTAGTGGGACACTACATATAGGCCCAAAAACTGTGGGTGATTTAGAAACTGAAAAGGGGTCTGGAAAATAATAAAAAGCCTCATGTCTTAGAGTTAGCAGACCATTAGCGAAATTGTTGGTAGGTGGGGCCTCTTCAAAAATACAATGGTGGGTGGCACCCCCCCTCCCCCCCCCCCGGTGCATCTTACTGTCAGATAGTGCCAGCCGGTACAAGCCGGCATCGCGCTGGTCTAATTAGGCCCGCCTACCAAGTTCTGACCTGACCTGAGGAGGAGGAGGGAGCGGCAGGAGGGAGAAACAGCACGGCAGGCAAGAGGAGCAGCACGACAGCGGCACAGCAGCGCAGCGCACATCAGTCACTGGGCTTTTCAGGTATGTCTGTGCCCGCTGCCTGTGTGCCCCCCTTGCCCCTCCCTGGCTCTTTCAGCACATCCCTGGCCTGCCCCTTATCTGCGCCCTCTGGGCCTTGTCTGTGCCCGCCCTGGCCTGTGGCCCCCAGACCACTGTCTGCGCCAGGGGTGGACACAGGCAGCAAAGGGCCCCTGTGCAAAGGATGTACCTGGGCTCCTCCTCCCACCAAACCACGCATACAAATATAAACATATGTGCAAATAAAAAACATCTTGTGAATATGTTTACAATATGTATACAGTTGCAAAAGTATGTGAACCCTTTGGAATGATATGGATTTTTGCACAAATTGGTCATAAAATGTGATCTGATCTTCATCTAAGTCACAACAATAGACAATCACAGTCTGCTTAAACTAATAACACACAAAGAATTAAATGTTACCATGTTTTTATTGAACACACCATGTAAACATTCACAGTGCAGGTGGAAAAAGTATGTGAACCCTTAGATTTAATAACTGGTTGATAGAGATGTCGCGAACATAAAATTTTCCGTTCGCGAATGGCGAATGTGAATTTCCGCAAATGTTCGCGAACGGGTGAACCGCCATAGACTTCAATAGGCAGGCGAATTTTAAAACCCACAGGGACTCTTTCTGGCCACAATAGTGATGGAAAAGATGTTTCAAGGGGACTAACACCTGGACTGTGGCATGCCGGAGGGGGATCCATGGCAAAACTCCCATGGAAAATTACGTAGTTGACGCAGAGTCTTGTTTTAATCCATAAAGGGCATAATCACCTAACATTCCTAAATTGTTTGAAATAACGTGCTTTAAAACATCAGGTATGATGTTGTATCGATCAGGTAGTGTAAGGGTTACGCCCGCTTCACAGTGACAGACCAAACTCCCCGTTTAACGCACCACAAACAACCGCAAACAGTCCATTTGCACAACCGCAAACTCCCATTTGCACAAGGTTGGATACCAAGCTAGCCATGTCCCGTTCCTTGTCCTCACTGATGTCATTGAAGGTCTCTTCCTCCACCCAGCCACGTACAACACCAAGGGTCCCCGAAAGGTGACAACAAGCCCCCTGGGATGCCTGCTGTGGTTGGTCTTCCACCTCCTAAAAGGCCACCTTCCTCCTCTGACTCCTCTTCTTCAGACTCCTCTCTCTGCGTTGCCGCAGGTCCAGCAATCGACGACGAGAAGGCTGCTTCTGGTGGTGATGGTGACCACAACTCTTCCTATTCATGCTCATCTACGGCCTGATCCAGCACTCTTCGCAGGGCACGCTCCAGAAAAAACGCATATGGGATGAGGTCGATGATGTTGCCTTGGGTTTGACTGACCAGGTTTGTCACCTCCGCAAAAGGACGCATGAGCCTACAGCCATTGTGCATGAGCGTTCAGTAACGCGGCCAAACAATACCCAGCTTCGCAGAGGCTGTCCTCTTTTTTTTTTTATTAAAAAAATCTGTTCTTACCAGTTTAATCTCTGTTTTGTCCCCTATCAGGGGCCGGTGTATGGAATAGATTTTAGGAACCGGGAGATGGAAAAAGATGCTTGGTCGGTCCTCTTACTTCCAATTTGGGGCACTGCACGTGCGCCGTGCAATTTACTGTGCTACCAGATATGAGTGGTATGTTAAGTAGTACTATTCCTATCAGTTTAATCCCTGTTACGTCCCCTATCAGGGGCCGGTGTATGGAATAGATTTTAGGAATCGGGAGATGGAAAAAGATGCTTGATTGGTCCTCTTACTTCCAATTTGGGGCACTGCGCGTGCGCCGTGCAATGTACTATGCAATCCCAATATGAGTGTTATGTTAAGTAGTACTATTCCTATCAGTTTCATCCCTGTTACGTCCCCTATCAGGGGCCGGTGTATGGAATAGATTTTAGGAACCGGGAGATGGAAAATGATGCTTGGTCGGTCCTCTTACTTCCAATTTGGTGCACTGCGCGTGCAATTTACTGTGCTACCAGATATGAGTGGTATGTTAAGTAGTACTATTCCTATCAGTTTAATCCCTCCCTATCAGGGGCCGGTGTATGGAATATATTTTAGGAACCGGGAGATGCAAAAAGATGCTTGGTTGGTCCTCTTACTTCCAATTTGGGGTACTGCGCGTGCGCCGTGCAGTGTACTGTGCTACCAACCGATATGAGTGGTATGTTAAGTAGTACTATTCCTATCAGTTTAATCCCTGTTACGTCCCCTATTAGGAATAGAGTTTAGACAACCGCAAAGAGTTGTCAATAGTTGACACACTCATGACATAAATTTTATTCCTCTATGCGTCAATCTTGGTGTAGTGATGACTGTGCTCGTGCGCACGTTTGGGAGATTGCAGTCGATGGCGGTTTTTCAAAGCCTATGGTCATGCTGAGGTACTTCAGTGACAGTTAAGTGACCCAGAAAACAAGAGCAAGACGCAGCAGCAGAAGAGGACTCAGCCGAGGAGGTTAGCGAAGAGGATGGAGTAGGAGGAGTAGAGGAGGTGGCAGCAGGCCTGCCTGCAAGTTGTGGCGGTGTCACCAACTCCTCTGCAGAGCCACGCATTCCATGCTTGGCAGCCGTCAGCAGGTTTACCCAATGCGCAGTGTAGGTGATATACCTGCCCTGACCGTGCTTTGCAGACCAGGTATCAGCGGTCAGATGGACCCTTGCCCCAACACTGTGTGCCAGACATGCCATGACTTCCTTTTCCACAATAGAGTACAGGCTGGGGATTGCCTTTTGTGAAAAAAAAATTCGGCCGGGTACCTTCTACTGCGGTGTCCCAATAGCTACAAATTTTTTGAAGGCCTCAGACTCCACCAGCTTGTATGGTAAAAGCTGGCGGGGTAAGAGTTCCGACAAGCCAGCTGTCAGGCGCCGTGCAGGGGGGTGACTCTGTGACATTGGTTTCTTACGCTCAAACATTTCCTTGACAGACACCTGACTGTGGGCAGATGAGCAGGAACTGCTGAAGGTGAGAGGCGGAGTGGCGGATTGTTGAGAGGGGGCAAGGAGGACAGCAGTGGTTGACGTGGCTGAAGATGCTGGACCAGGAGGAGGATGGTGGCTTTGAGTTTGTGTGCTGCTTGTACTCATCATGTGTTGATCCCATAGGCGTTTGTGATGTGAGATCATGTGCCTTCGCAAATCAGTTGTACCTAGGTGGGTGTTGGACTTTCCACGACTCAGTTTCTTTTGGCACAGGTTGAAAATGGCATTGCTGTTATCAGAGGCAGACACACAAAAAAAATGCCACACTGCTTAGCTTTGCAATGACGGCATTCTGGTGGTGGCAACAGCATGCGTTGATTGGCGTGCTGTCTGGCTGACCCTGGGTGCCGATACATGCTGTCTCGTCTCCTCCTCCTCTCTGTCTCCCCATCTGAACTTTCCCCCTGTTCTTCTTCTCTTCGAGCGGGCACCCACGTGACATCCACGGACATATCATCATCATCAACCGCTTCATTTGTAACTGACAGCTCAGCAAAGGAAGCAGCAGCGGGTACAACATCATCATCATCACACCGTACTTCCATGTGTGTAATGCTGCCTGACTGAGACATATCCCTGATATCTACATCCTCTGGCAATAATAGTTGCGCATCACTCATTTCTTCCAACTGATGTGTAAATAACTCCTCTGACAGATCAAGTGAAGCAGCTCTGGTGCTAGTGTTGGTGGTGGCGGCAGGCGAGCGAGTGGTAACTTGAGAGGTGCCCGAAGCTGAGCTGGAGGAGGATGGTGCGTCAAGGTTCCGAGCGGAAGCTGTAGAAGATTGGGTGTCCTGTGTTAGCCAGTCAACTATGTCCTCAGAACTTTTCGAGTTCAGGGTACGTGGCCTCTGAACACTGGGCATTATTCTAGGGCCAGTGGAAATCACAGCACCACAAACACAACGGCCCCTGCGGGGTGGCCTGCCTCTGCCTGTTATTTTTTTTTTTTTAGATTAGTTGTACTATGGGTGCAAGCTACTGTGACACCAGATATGAGTGGTGCAACTGGGCACTGGCAGTAGTGGGCACAGTACACGCTGTGGGCCTGACACACACGCTTGCAGGCAACTGCAATTATATTACAGTGAAAAATTAGTTTTAATTTTTTAAATGCAAGCTACTGTGACACCAGATATGAGTGGTGGCACTGGGCACTGGCAGTAGTGGGCACAGTACACGCTGTGGGCCTGACACACACGCTGGCAGGCAACTGCAATTAGATTACAGTGAATTTTTTATTTATTTTTTTAAATGCAAGCTACTGTGACACCAGATATGAGTGGTGCAACTGGGCACTGGCAGTAGTGGGCACGGTACACACTGTGGGCCTGACACACACGCTTGCAGGCAACTGCAATTATATTACAGTGAAAAATGTGTTTTATTTTTTTAAATGCAAGCTACTGTGACACCAGATATTAGTGGTGGCACTGGGCACTGGCAGTAGTGGGCACAGTACACTCTGTGGGCCTGACACACACGCTTGTAGGCAACTGCAATTATATTACAGTGAAAAAATTGCTTTGCTTTTTTTAAATGCAAGCTACTGTGACACCAGATATGAGTGATGGCACTGGCAGTAGTGGGCACAGTACACTCTGTGGGCCTGACACATGCTAGCAGGCAACTGCAATTAGATTACAGTGAAAAAATATATATATTTTTTAAATGCAAGCTACTGTGACACCAGATATGAGTGGTGGCACTGGGCACTGGCAGTAGTGGGCACATTACATGCTGTGGGCCTGACACACACGCTGGCAGGCAACTGCAATTAGATTACAGTGAAAAAATAATTATTTTTTTAAATGCAAGCTACTGTGACACCAGATCAGAGTGGTGGCACTGGGCACTGGCAGCAGTGGGCACAGTACACGCTGTGGGCCTGACACACACGCTTGCAGGCAACTGCAATTATATTATAGTGATTTTTTATTTTTTTTTAAATGCAAGCTGCTGTGACACCAGATATGAGTGGTGGCACTGGGCACTGGCAGTAGTGGGCACAGTACACGCTGTGGCGGGCCTGAGACACACGCTTGTAGGCAACTGCAATTATATTACAGTGAAAAAATGTTTTTTTTTTAATGCAAGATACTGTGACACC
Organism: Bufo bufo; assembly: GCF_905171765.1. NCBI lineage: Eukaryota > Metazoa > Chordata > Amphibia > Anura > Bufonidae > Bufo > Bufo bufo. The sequence continues at coordinate 239,194,476 of NC_053392.1, forward strand.
AGATATGAGTGGTGGCACTGGGCACTGGCAGTAGTGGGCACAGTACACGCTGTGGCGGGCCTGACACACACGCTGGCAGGCAACTGCAATTATATTACAGTGAAAAATGATATATATATTTTTTTTTAAATGCAAGCTACTGTGACACCAGATATGAGTGGTGGGCACTGGCAGTAGTGGGCACAGTACACGCTGTGGGCCTGACACACACTCTTGCAGGAGACTGCAATTAGATTACAGAAAAAAAAAAAAAAAAGCAGACTGATGTACTAGCCCTAAAAAGGGCTTTTTGGGGTGCTGTCAGGACGCTGTCCTTACAGCAGATCAGATGAGTCTTTGAGGACTGGAGTGGACACAGAACACTGGCCTAGCTAACGATTTCCCTATTAAATCAGCAGCAGCTGCACTGTCCCTGCTCTCACTAACACTGCAGCTTCTGAATGAATCTAAGATGGATGCTGTCCTTTCTTTTTGATAGGAGGTGGGAGGGTCTGGGAGGGAGGGTATGCTGCTGATTGGCTGGAATGTGTCTGCTGACTGTGAGGTACAGGGTCAAAGTTTGCTCAATGATGACGTATAGGGGGCGGACCGAACATCGCATATGTTCGCCCGCCGCGGCGAACGCGAACAAGCGATGTTCGCCGGGAACTGTTCGCCGGCGAATAGTTCGGGACATCTCTACTCCTCATATCTCCACCAGGGGGTGCAATATCTAATCAGTGTTATATGTGACATATTATTATACTATTATGTGCCCTAGAAGCATCAAAATCTACAATTACAGTTTTTATAAATGTTTTTAACCCCTTCCTGACCAGGTTATTTTGTATCTCTGATTATAGAATTGGTTTCTTAGAGGAATTTTCCCCAAAAATTCTGCTGTTGGTAAAGATGGGGGAGGGGGAGGTTATGTTATCTCAATTATGTCTTCACCATTGGCTCCAATCTGTGATAGTGATCAGGAAGCTGGAAGATCTTCCGGCCGCACACCCTGTGATATATCATCATCATCACTCAGATCTCAGGAATATATGTGACACGTACTGATATAGTATATACTTACTTCTAAGCCTCCATGACTTATCCATAAGCTGGTTTTAGAAAACTTGGGTGACAACCAATATGCCCGCCAGTTCAGATTTCCCCCTCAAGGGTTGTCACATGGGGTTTACAGGATTGTGGATGGCTACAATGACTAATAAGAAGAAAGCCACCATATACTGCTAATGTAATACTGCCATACACAGCCTGTATAATACCACCATATACTGCTAATGTAATACTGCCATACACAGCCTGTATAATACCACTATATACTCCTAATGTAATACTGCCATACACAGCCTGTATAATACCACCATATACTGCTAATGTAATACTGCCATACACAGCCTGTATAATACCACTATATACTCCTAATGTAATACTGCCATACACAACCTGTATAATACCACTATATACTCCTAATGTAATACCGCCATATTTGACCTGTATATAACCATCATATACTGCCAAGATAATAGTGTCATATACAGGCTAAATAATACCACCATATAGTGCTAAAATTATACTGTCACATATAGGCTGCATATGGTGCTAAGGTAATACTGCTCAAAGTCAATCCATTAAAAAATGAAATTTTTAATGCATTAAAATGTATTGGCTCTGCGTAGGCGAAATTCGTATAAGCCGAAGTCTCGCGACACTTCGCTGAATTCATTCGGTATTCCTTTCTGTGTCTTTAAAAACATTTTAAAATAGGAATCTGAAGTCAGGTTTGGTACTGACTAGTACATGGTATCGAACCCGAATTTTGATTCCTAATTTAAAATGTTTTTAAAGACACAGAAAGGAATACAGAAGTCTTTCATTAAAGTCTCGTGTGACTTTGGGTGACACGAATTATGTCTACGCAGAGCCCATACATTGTAAATGCTGTATGGAACTTTTTGAACAAATCGACTTCGGATCGATATTCTGAAGCTCGATTCGCTCAACCCTAATTATCAGCATATAATGTTAAAATAATACTGACATAAAACGCCTGTATAATACCACCATGGAGTGCTAAGACTAGACCGTCATATACAGCCTCCAAAATAATACCATATAGTGCTAAGATACACAGACAGTGATCTCATCTTTAAAGGGGGAGGGGCACAGGATAATAATCTGAAATAAGCAGATAACTTACCAACAAGGTCGTACGGCAAAAGCCGATACGTTCAATAGCCGAACTTTGCCAGTCTTGAGTGGGACTCACAGACTCCTCCATCCTCCCATTGCAAGCATGGTTACATGCTGGAGGTAACTGGTGAGTTGTTTGTGAGTCGGCCTCATGCTCCTGTAATTTGCCCACTGGCTCCTGGTATAGCCCATATGGCTCAGGTAGGTGAATGTTAGGTCCCCGAGCTACTTGAGAAACCTTGGCGCGGTGCTCGGGCTCAGACATGTCCTACACCGTAGGATATGTTGGCTAATCTCTTAATTTTAAAATCAGTTTGCGGGTTTAGTAAGACCGCAGAGTGCACCTGTCTTTGCTATTATTTTGTTATATTGTTACTATGAAATGGGCTCAGAGGGCATTACTATTATAAAGGGGGAACAAAGAACATTACGACTATTAAGAGGGCACAGAGGGCATTACTACTATAAAGGGGGCACAGAAGGCATTACAACTATAAAAAAAGGCATAGGGGGCATTACTACTATAAAGGTGGCACAGAGGGCATTACTCCTATAAAGGGGACACAAAGGGCATTACTACTATAAAGGGGACACAGAGGGCATTACTACTATAAAGGGGGCACAGAAGGCATTTCTATTATAAAGAGGGCATTACTATTATAAAGGCGGCACAGAGAACCTTACTACTAAGAAGGGTATGGAATGGGCATTAGTACTATGAAAGGGGGCACATTGGGCATTACTACTACAAAGGAGCACAGAGGACTTTACTACTATAAAGGGGGACTGAGGGCTTTACTACTGTCAAGGGGCACAATGTGCAATACTACTGTGAATTCTGTACAGAGAGGGCATTGCTACTGTAAAGGGGGCACAGAGGCCTTTATTACTATTAAGTCGAGACAGAGAGAATTATTACTACTGTGAAGGGGTCCCAAAGTGCTGTGAATGGTGCACAGACAGGGCATAACTACTGTGAGGGGAAATAACTGTTATGGGGGCATAGAGTGGGCATTACTACTGTGAAGGGGGCACAGAGTGCATTAACACTGTGAAAGAGGCACAGATAGGGTATTGCTACCGTGAACAGGTCACAGAGAGGGCATAACTACTGTGAAGGGGGCACAATGAAGGGATAGGTACTTTAAGAGGGGGCATAATGTGGGCATAGCTACTGTGAAGGTTGTACAGTGAGAGTATAAATACTGTGGGGGGCAGAGTGTGGGCATAACTCTGGTGAGGAGGCTGATATGGGCATAACTATGGTGAGGGGGCAAAATGTGGATATTATTAGAGGGCACATATCTGGATATAACTACTGTGAAGGTTGTACAATGAGGGCAATGCTACTGTAAGGTGGCACCATTCTTTAAAGTATTGGGAGGGGGGGGCAAAGAAAGGGCCCACCTCGGGTGCCAAATACCTTAGGCACTCCGCTGCTACTGAGGCCAGGAATTGGCTGCAGCGGATGTTGATGGCAGGGACCTGAGTGAGGCAGCCGTGAATATGGTCTGTAGGTGGTTCAGATTTGCAATAAATGCAGTTCCGTGTAATTTTATCATCATGGGAAGTGATAGACATATATGGTGTTATGGGATAAATGGTCTGGAATAGGGAAACATCATGAAAGGTGACAAAAGCCCAAGTGTAACCACATAAAAGGTCCCCATAGTGATGTGGGGACAAGGGGTGTCCAGTACGTGACGATATCACCAGATATCGCGCTCTGTGATGTCATAATGGTGGTTGCTACTATGTCTCTATAGCAACGGAACCTTTAATGTGATGGAATGTGATGAGTCCAGTAGTGGGATAGACAGCGACTGATACAGTTCTGGAAACCTACCTGCTATTTTACCGATAATTTTTTTTCTTGCAATTTAATATTACTTCTTACTCATGGGTGAGAGGTACAACCTATACTTTCCTGAGGAGGCTGAGAACATCACTGCAGGTAGGAACCAGTCTTGGTGTCCACTGAATAGGCAAATGGAAACCTAAGGATAAGAGAACAGTATCAAATTTTGTTATATATGTCCTACTTTTTAGCCAATCTAAGAGGAAAGAAGAGGCCATTAGGGGCCATAGAGGAGGACGTCCGCGATTGGACTATAACACGGGACCCAAGTGGAAAGCTTGTCCTCGGACAAGCACAGCACATAGTAGTCAAGTAAGCTTACAGTACCTATCTAGAACATTCGCCTCATGATAGCATTGGCACACTGCTTGGACAAATGAGGTCTTGGCTGGTTCATTTTGTTCTATAATCCTTAGGAAAGTTGCCTGTGTAGGAAATGTAAGTGTATGAAAGCTTGTCTCTAGATAAAGCCAAATCCTTAATATTAATTCTCTGCTTTTCGGACTTCAGACCACCTGAGAAAAAGAAGAGGATGTGGACTGTACGTCAAGAGAGAGGAAACAAACCAGTGTGGGCCTTAATAAAAAAACAGTAACCCGGGAGGTTAATGCTCAGACAGATGGATCCAGAACACCGGATCATCCTCAAGTAAGTGTTCGCCTTAAATGTCCATTCTTCCTACTCTTCATTATTCTGTACTTCATGAATCTGGTGAAAATTTGTTAAATTTTGCTACATTATTTCATGTCTTTTGGTTTTTACCCTAGGATGAGAATGGTTGAACCCTGAGGAAGATACTAAATGAGCAGAAGGATGTCAGGGCTGCCCGAATATCTACCTTGACATCGAACATGCTGTCTCATACAGTATGTCTCCCTATAGACACCAGTCTTCACTCCTGGATGGTGGTTCTAGCGGATCACAGAAGCTCTTGAAGTCTTTCCACCTAGACTTCAAAAACAAGGATCATCCATCCAGCAAGAAGACCTACCCAAATGGATGCAAGCGACACTTTGGATGAGGACAAGGCCTACCTGACCACTTACCTTGGCACTGCACTGCCTTATGTTTCTCCCAGTCGATACCAGTCTAAATGACTGGGTGGTAGCTCTAATGGATCACAGATGACCTAGAAGGTCTACCCTCTGGAACAAGAAGTCTTTGGACAAATGTTGATCCCAGATGGAACAAAATAAAGACAGGGCCTTCTACCTTGACACCCACCTACATACCTGAGCTGACATCACATCAATCCTGTACCAACTCCAGAGAAACCTTTTGTCCATGCTCCACCTAAACATAAATCTAAAACATCCCAGGACATTACAACATATAGACACTAAAGACATTTGTGTTGGGTCAGGTTGGGGGTGGCCACAATTTGTAATAAAGATTGATGTTTTATGATCTTTGTTCTTTCTTTTTCTCCTATTAGAGAGGGGGCACAGATGGCATTATTACTAAAAAGGGGGCACAGAGGACATTACTACTATAAAGGGGAACACAGGGCATTCCTACTATAAAGGGGGCACCGAGGGCATTACTACTATAAAGGGGGACAGAGGGCTTTACTACTGTCAAGGGGCACAATGAGCATTACTACTGTGAATTCTGCACAGAGAGGGCATTACTACTGTAAAGGGGGCACAGAGGGCTTTATTGCTATAAAGTGGAGACAGAGAGCATTATTACTACTGTGAAGGTGTCCCAAAGTGCTGTGAATGGTGCACAGACAGGGCATAACTACTGTGAGGGGAAATAACTGTTATGGGGGCATAGAGTGTGCATTACTACTGTGAAGGGGGCACAGAGTGCATTAACACTGTGAAAGAGGCACAGATAGGGTATTGCTACCGTGAACAGGTCACAGAGAGGGCATAACTACTGTGAAGGGGGCACAATGAAGGGATAGGTACTTTGAGGGGGCCTAATGTGGGCATAGCTACTGTGAAGGTTGTACAGTGAGAGTATAAATACTGTGGGGGGCAGAGTGTGGGCATAACTCTGGTGAGGGGGCTGATATGGGCATAACTATGGTGAGGGGCACAATGTGGATATTATTAGAGGGCACATATCTGGATATAACTACTGTGAAGGTTGTACAATGAGGGCAATGCTACTGTAAGGTGGCACCATTCTTTAAATTATTGGGAGGGGGGGGCAAAGAAAGGGCCCACCTCGGGTGCCAAATACCTTAGGCACTCCACTGCTACTGAGGCCAGGAATTGGCTGCAGCGGATGTTGGTGGCAGGGACCTGAGTGAGGCAGCCGTGAATATGGTCTGTAGGTGGTTCAGATTTGCAATAAATGCAGTTCCGTGTGATTTTATCATCATGGGAAGTGATAGACATATATGGTGTAATGGGATAAATAGTCTGGAATAGGGAAACATCATGAAAGGTGACAAAAGTCCAAGTGTAACCACATAAAAGGTCCCCATAGTGATGTGGGGACAAGGGGTGTCCAGTACGTGACGATATCACCAGATATCGCGCTCTGTGATGTCATAATGGCGGTTGCTACTATGTCTCTATAGCAACGGAACCTTTAATGTGATGGAATGTGATGAGTCCAGTTTTGGGATAGATAGCGACTGATTCAGTTCTGGAAACCTACCTGCTATTTTACTGATAAATTTTTTTCTTGCGATTTAATATTACTTCTTACTCATGGGTGAGAGGTACAACCTATACTTTCCTGAGGAGGCTGAGAACATCACTGCAGGTAGGAACCAGTCTTGGTGTCCACTGAATAGGCAAATGGAAACCTAAGGATAAGAGGACAGTATGAAATTTTGTTATATATGTCCTACTTTTTAGCCAATCCAAGAGGAAAGAAGAGGCCATTAGGGGCCATAGAGGAGGACATCCGCGATTGGACTATAACACGGGACCCAAGTGGAAAGCTTGTCCTCGGACAAGCACAGCACATAGTAGTCAAGTAAGCTTACAGTACCTATCTAGAACATTCGCCTCATGATAGCATTGGCACACTGCTTGGACAAATGAGGTCTTGGCTGGTTCATTTTGTTCTATAATCCTTAGGAAAGTTGCCTGTGTAGGAAATGTAAGTGTATGAAAGCTTGACTCTAGATAAAGCCAAATCCTTAATATTAATTCTCTGCTTTTCGGACTCCAGACCACCTGAGAAAAAGAAGAGGATGTGGACTGTACGTCAAGAGAGAGGAAACAAACCAGTCTGGGCCTTAATAAAAAACCAGTACCCCGGGAGGTTAATGCTCAGACAGATGGATCCAGAACACCGGATCATCCTCAAGTAAGTGTTCGCCTTAAATGTCCATTCTTCCAACTCTTCATTATTCTGTACTTCATGAATCTGGTGAATATTTGTTAAATTTAGCTAAATTATTTTATGTCTTTTGGTTTTACCCTAGGATGAGAATGGTTGAACCCTGAGGAAGATACTAAATGAGCAGAAGGATGTCAGGGCTGCCCGAACATCTACCTTGACATCGACTATGCTGTCTCATACAGTATGTCTCCCTATAGACACCAGTCTTCACTCCTGGATGGTGGTTCTAGCGGATCACAGAAGCCCTTGAAGTCTTTCCACCTAGACTTCAAAAACAAGGATCATCCATCCAGCAAGAAGACCTACCCAAATGGATGCAAGCGACACTTTGGATGAGGACAAGGCCTACCTGACCACTTACCTTGGCACTGCACTGCCTTATGTTTCTCCCAGTCGATACCAGTCTAAATGACTGGGTGGTAGCTCTAATGAATCACAGATGACCTAGAAGGTCTACCCTCTGGAACAAGAAGTCTTTGGACAAATGTTGATCCCAGATGGAACAAAATAAAGACAGGGCCTTCTACCTTGACACCCACCTACATATCTGAGCTGACATCACATCAATCCTGTACCAACTCCAGGGAAACCTTTTGTCCATGCTCAACCTAAACATAAATCTAAAACATCCCAGGACATTACAACATATAGACACTGAAGACATTTGTGTTGGGTCAGGTTGGGTGTGGCCACAATTTTTAATAAATATTGATGTTTTATGATCTTTGTTCTTTCTTTTTCTCCTATTAGAGAGGGGGCACAGAGGGCATTACTACTATACAGGGGGCACAGAAACATAGAAACATAGAATGTGTCGGCAGATAAGAACCATTTGGCCCATCTAGTCTGCCCAATATATCTGAATACTATGGATAGCCCCTGGCCCTATCTTATATGAAGGATAGCCATATGCCTATCCCATGCACGCTTAAACCCCTTCACTGTATTTGCAGCTACCACTTCTGCAGGAAGGCTATTCCATGCATCCACTACTCTCTCAGTAAAGTAATACTTCCTTATATTACTTTTAAACCTTTGCCCCTCTAATTTAAAACTGTGTCCTCTTGTGGTAGTTTTTCTTCTTTTAAATATGCTCTCCTCCTTTACCGAGTTGATTCCCTTTATGTATTTAAAAGTTTCTATCATATCCCCTCTGTCTCTTCTTTCTTCCAAGCTATGCATGTTAAGGTCCTTTAACCTTTCCTGGTAAGTTTTATCCTGCAATCCATGTACTAGTTTAGTAGCTCTTCTCTGAACTCTCTCTAGAGTATCTATATCCTTCTGGAGATATGGCCTCCAGTACTGCGCACAATACTCCAAGTGAGGTCTCACCAGTGTTCTGTACAGCGGCATAAGCACTTCACTCTTTCTACTGCTTATACCTCTCCCTATACATCCAAGCATTCTGCTGGCATTTCGTGCTGCCCTATTACATTGTCTTCCCACCTTTAAGTCTTCTGAAATAATTACTCCTAAATCCCTTTCCTCAGATACTGAGGTCAGGACTGTGTCAAATATTCTATATTCTGCCCTTGGGTTTTTACACCCCAGGTGCATTATCTTGCACTTATCCACATTAAATTTCAGTTGCCAGAGTTCTGACCATTGTTCTAGTTTTCCTAAATCCTTTTCCATTTGGCGTTTCCCTCCAGGAACATCAACCCTGTTACCTATCTTTGTGTCATCAGCAAAAAGACACACCTTCCCATCGAGGCCTTTTGCAATATCACTTATGAAGATATTAAACAAAATTGGTCCCAGTACAGATCCCTGTGGAACCCCACTGGTAACATGACCTTGTTTTGAATGTTCTCCATTGACTACAACCCTTTGTTGTCTGTCACTCAGCCACTGCCTAATCCACTCAACAATATGGGAGTCCATGCTCAATGACTGCAGTTTATTGATAAGTCTTCTATGTGGGACAGTGTCAAAAGCCTTACTAAAATCTAGATATGCGATGTCTACTGCACCTCCACCGTCTATTATTTTAGTCACCCAGTCAAAAAAATCTATAATATTTGTTTGACATGATCTCCCTGAAGTAAACCCATGTTGTTTTTCATCTTGCAATCCATGGGATTTTAGATGTTCCACAATCCTATCCTTTAATAGGGTTTCCATTAATTTGCCTACTATTGATGTCAGACTCACTGGTCTATAGTTGCTCGATTCCTCCCTACTACCTTTCTTGTGAATGGGCACGACATTTGCCAATTTCCAATCTTCCGGGACGACTCCTGTTACTAATGATTGGTTAAATAAATCTGTTAGCGGTTTTGCCAGCTCACCACTAAGCTCTTTTAATAATTTTGGGTGTATCTCATCAGGCCCCTGTGACTTATTTGTCTTCACCTTAGACAGCAAACTTAGAACATCTTCCTCTGTAAAGATACATGCATCAAATGATTTATTAGTCATCCTTTCTAGTGGAGGTCCTTCTCCTTTTTCTTTTGTAAAAACTGAACAGAAGTATTCATTAAGGCAGTCGGCTAGCCCTTTATTCTCTTCTACATACCTTCCGTCCTTTGTTTTTAATTTAGTTATTCCTTGTTTTAATTTCCTTTTTTCATTTATATATCTGAAGAATGTCTTATCCCCTTTTTTCATAGACTGAGCTAGTTTTTCTTCTGCCTGCGCTTTAGAAGTTCTTATAACTTGCTTGGCCTCTCTCTGCCTAATCTTGTAGATTTCCTTATCTTCATTGCTCTGGGTTTTTTTATAATTCCAAAATGCTAGCTTTTTATTTTTAATGATTTGGGCCACTTCTGCTGAGTACCACAGTGGTCTCTTCCTTTTTTTGCTTTTACTGACAAGTCTAATGCAATTTTCTGTTGCCTTCAATAATGCACCTTTTAAGTAGTCCCATTTCTCCTGGACTCCATGTAATCCGTTCCAGTCTGATAAGGACTCATTTATGACTAATTTCATTTTTGAAAAGTCTGTTTTTCTAAAATCTAAAACTTTTGTTTTTGTGTGGTGGGACTCTTTCACAGTTCTTATATTAAACCACACTGACTGGTGATCACTAGATCCCAAGGTTTCGCCTACAATGACATCATATACCGAATCCCCATTTGTGAATACCAAATCCAAAATGGCCTCCCTCCGGGTTGGCTCCTCAACCACTTGTTGTAGAGATAACCCCAGTAGGGAATTTAGAATATCTGTACTCCTGGTAGAACTTGCTATTTTGGTTTTCCAGTTTATATCTGGAAGATTGAAATCTCCCATAATGATAACTTCTCCTTTCATTGTCATTTTAGCTATTTCTTCAACTAGTAGATCATCTAGTTCTTTAACTTGACCAGGTGGTCTATATATCACACCTACACGAGTTACTGCATGGTTAGCAAACTGCAACGTAACCCAAACTGACTCTATGTTGGCCTCACAGATGGCATTATTACTATAAAGGGGGCACAGAGGACATTACTACTATAAAGGGGAACACAGGGCATTACTACTATAAAGGGGGCACCGAGGGCATTACTACTATAAAGGGGGACAGAAGGTTTTACTAATATAATGGTGGCACAGAGGTCAATATTATTACTGAGAAGGGGGCACAGAGGGCTTTACTACTGTGAAGGGGCACAATGGGCATTACTACTGTGATGGCTGCACAGAGAGGGCATTACTGCTGTAAAGGGGGCACAGAGGTCTTTACTACTATAAAGGGGACACAGAAGGCTTTATTACTATAAAGGGGAGACAGAGGGCATTATTACTACTGTGAGGCGGAAACAGACCGGGCATAACTATTTTGAGGGGGAATAACTGTTATGGGGGCATAGAGTGGGCATTACTAATATGAAGGGGCACAGTTGGCCATACTACTATGAAGGGGGCACAATGGGCATTACTACTGTGAAGGGGGCACAGAGAGGGTATAACTACTGTGAAAGGGGCACAGAGAGGGCATAACTACTGTGAAGGGGGCACAATGAAGGGATAGGTACTTTAAGGGGGCACAATGTGGCCATAGCTACTGTGAAGGTTGTACAGTGAGGGTATAAATTCTGTGGGGGAGGGGGGCACTGCGTGGGCATAACTCCAGTGATATGGGCATAACTATGGTGAGAGGACACAATGTGGATATTATTAGGGAGCACATATCTGTATATAACTACAGTGACGGTTGTACAATGAGGCCAATGCTCCTGTGAGATGGCACCATTCTTTAAAGTATTGGGAGAGGGGGGGGGCAGAGAAATGACCCGCCCCGGGTGCCAAACACCTTAGGCATTCCACTGACCGCTGGACCCCAGGCTTTTGGATCTGAAGCAATAAAAAGGGGGAATAATTAAAGGGGTTCTCCAGGCTTTTAAAATTGATGACCTATCTTCAGGATAGGTCATCAATATCAGATCGGCTGGGGTCCAACATCCGGCATCCCGCCGATCAGCTGTTTGAAGAGGAGGCGCGCACCGTGCCAGCGCTGCCTCCTCTTCACTGTTTACCTTCTCGCCGCCGCCTCTGCAGCGGTGAGCAGGTGTAATTACACCTAACCTTCCCATTCATTTCAGAAGACCCACACCGACCCACACCGATCTGATATTGATGACCTATCCTGAGGATAGGTCATCAATATTAAAAGCCCGGAGAACCTCTTTAAGGCATTTGAATAACTTGAGTCCAGACCTTTAGAGGAAGTTCCATGGCAGCTTTACTTGAATAAATGTTTCTTCAAACAGTTTTCAGGCTTTGTCTTTGCTCCATCATTAACCAAACCCCCTCATTAAAAGGACAGATGATGAATAACATGAAATATATGAGGTTCCTTTTTTGGCACCCACCCCAGAAAGAACACCTGCAACTCCGGGATCATCCCACAAAGGGGCCTGCCATTTGCCACAATTCCACCTCCTTCTGCAATTTTTCCGACATCTCAAGAAATTCCATCGCTGACGTCATGTTCCACCCCACCGCGATACCTCCCCCCAATGAACGGATTATGAAACCCCTTGCTAAAACACATTTGCAAAAACTCCACCGCAACCCTATTCGGGTACCTACTTAGAAAGGGCGCCATCTCGGTTAGCCGAATTGGTGTCTAACACTTTTCCGGCTGTATCCCCTCGCCTTTTCCCTTGCAGCACCTAAAGCACCTCTGGGCTCTGTGATTTCCCCCACATGAGGAACATTTGTGCTTAAATTTTCACTTGTCCCCATATTTGCAGCTGCCCTCATTAAACATGAATCACAATCCCTTTTGTGCAGCTGCTCTGACTGCCTGGAAAAACTGGTGCCCCCAGGTAAGGACTGTCATGCCCGAATGGTAGTCATCATTCTCAGCTATAGAGCAATATCTTTAGGATCCCTGCAACTGATGGGACGTACCGTCCGACTTACCATCCAGATAGTAAAAAAGCGCTGAACAATATTCCGGCGCTTTTTCCCCATTGACACTGGCCAAAATCACAAACGCCTGCAACCAAATGGAAAATGCACACGGTATCAAACGATACCGCCACTTATCCTCATTAGAGATGTCCCGAATAGTTCGCCGGCGAATAGTTCCCGGCGAACATAGCTTGTTCGCGTTCGCCATGGCGGGCGAACATATGCCATGTTCGGTCCGCCCCCTATACATCATCATTGAGCAGGTGGGCGAACATATGCCATGTTCGGTCCGCCCCCTATACATCATCATTGAGCAAACTTTGACCCTGTACCTCACAGTCAGCAGACACATTCCAGCCAATCAGCAGCAGACCCTCCCTCCCAGACCCTCCCACCTCCTGGACAGCATCCATTTTAGATTCATTCGGAAGCTGCATTCTTAGTGAGAGGAGGAACAGTGCTGCTGCTGATGATGATTTAATAGGGAAAGCGTTAGCTAGGGCATTGTTCTGTGTCCACAGACTCATCTGCTGTAAGGACAGCGTCCTGACAGCACCCCAAAAAGCCCTTTTTAGGGCTGGTACATCAGTCTGCTTTTTTTTAAATATATATATATATATATATATATATATATTGCTGTTGCCTGCCCGTGTGTGAGAGGCTGCAGGCTCACAGACAGTACTGTGTGCACACCATTCATACAGGGTGTCACAGACAGTACCTTGCAGATAAAAAAAAGTCAATTTATTATTTCTCTGTGATATAATCGCAGTTGCCAGACAGTGAGAGGCTGCAGGCTCACAGACTGTACTGTGTGCACACCATTCATACAGGGTGTCACTAACAAAACCTTGCAGATAAAAAAAAGTCAATTTATTATTTCTCTGTGATATAATCGCAGTTGCAAGCCAGTGAGTGTCTGGCCCACAGACTGTACTGTGGCCACTGGCTAGGCCACCACTCATACCGTTACAGGGTGTCACTCACAAAACCTTGCAGATAAAAAAAAGTCAATTTATTATTTCTCTGTGATATAATCGCAGTTGCAAGCCAGTGAGTGTCTGGCCCACAGACTGTACTGTGGCCACTGGCTAGTGGCTAGGCCACCACTCATACCGTTACAGGGTGTCACTCACAATACCTTGCAGATACAAAAAAAGTCCATTTATTATTTCTCTGTGATATAATCGCAGTTGCAAGCCAGTGAGTGTCTAGCCCACAGACTGTACTGTGGCCACTGGCTAGGCCACCACTCATACCGTTACAGGGTGTCACTCACAAAACCTTGCAGATAAAAAAAAGTCCATTTATTATTTCTCTGTGATATAATCGCAGTTGCAAGCCAGTGAGTGTCTGGCCCACAGACTGTACTGTGGCCACTGGCTAGGCCACCACTCATACGTTACAGGGTGTCACACTCACAATACCTGGCAGATAAAAAAAAGCCAATTTATTTTTTCTCTGTGATATAATCGCAGTTGCCAGACAGTGAGAGGCTGCAGGCTCACAGACTGTACTGTGGCCACTGGCCAGGCCACCACTCATACCGATAAAACTAAAGTCAATTTATTATTTCTCTGTAATAAATATAATCGCAGTTGCAAGCCAGTGTGTGTCAGGCCCACACAGACTGCACTGTGCCCACTTCCCACTACTTATATAGGGTGGCACAGTACCTTGCACGCATAGTACCACTTATCTAAAAAAAATGACAGGCAGAGGCAGGCCACCCCGCAAGGGCCGTCGTGGTGCTGTGATTTCCACTGGCCCTGGAATAATGCCCAGTGTTCAGAGGCCACATACCCTAAACCCGAAAAATTTGGAGAAAATAGTTGACTGGCTTACACAGGACACCCAATCTTCAACAGCTTCCGCTAAGAACCTTGACGCACCATCCTCCTCTAGCTCAGCTTTGGTCACCTGCTCTCAAGTTACCACTCTCCCGCCCGCCGCCACCACCACCACCACAGCCACCACAGCCGCCTCACTTAATCCGTCAGAGGAGTTATTTACTCATCAGTTGGATGAAATTAGTGATGCAAAACCATTATTGCCAAAGGATGTAGATAACAGGGATATGTCTCAGTCAGGCAGGATTACACACATGGACGTACAGTGTGATGATGATGATGATGATGTTGTACCCGCTGCTGCTTCCTTTGCTGAGGTGTCAGATACAAGTGAAGTGGTTGATGATGACGATGTGTCCGTGGATGCCACGTGGGTGCCTGCTCAAAGAGAAGAAGAAGAGGGGGAAAGTTCAGAAGGGGAGACAGAGAGAAGGAGGAGACGAGTTGGAAGCAGGGGGAGGTCGTCGCAAGGAGCTAGTGGCACAGTCAGAGAGCATGTATCGGGGTCAGGCAGACAGCACGCCAATCAACGCATGCTGTACTCACCACCAGAATGCCGTCATTGCAAAGCTCAGCAGTGTGGCATTTTTTTTGTGTGTCTGCCTCTGACAACAGCGATGCCATTTGCAACCTGTGCCAAAAGAAACGGAGTCGTGGGAAGTCCAACACCCACCTCGGTACAACTGCTTTGCGAAGGCACATGATCGCACATCACAAACGCTTATGGGATCAACACATGAGTACAAGCAGCACACAAACTCAAAGCTGCCATCCTCCTCCTGGTCCAGCATCTTCAGCCATGTCAACCACTGCTGTCCTCCTTGCCCCCTCTCAACCATCCGCCACTCCGTCTCTCGCCTTGAGCAGTTCCTGCCCACAGTCAGGTGTCTGTCAAGGCCATGTTTGAGCGTAAGAAGCCAATGTCACAAAGTCACCCCCTTGCCAGGCGTCTGACAGCTGGCTTGTCGGAACTCTTAGCCCGCCAGCTTTTACCATACCAGCTGGTGGAGTCTGAGGCCTTCAAAAAATTTGTCGCTATTGGGACACCACAGTGGAAGGTACCCGGACGATTTTTCTTTTCAAAAAAGGCAATCCCAAACCTCTACTCTGAAATTGAAAAGGAAGTCATGGCATCTCTGGCATACAGTGTTGGGACAAGGGTCCATCTGACCACTGATACCTGGTCTGCAAAGCACGGTCAAGGCAGGTATATCACCTACACTGCGCATTGGGTCAACCTGCTGACGGCTGACAAGCATGGAATGCGTGGCTCTGCAGCGGAGTTGGTGACACCGCCACGACTTGCAGGCAGGCCTACTGCCACCTCCTCTACTCCTCCTACTCCATCCTCTTCCATAACCTCCTCGGCTGAGTCCTCTTCTGCTGCTGCGTCTGGCTGCACATCAACTGAATCCCCCCAGCTCCCCAGGGGCTATTCCACATCCCAGATACAACAGTGTTGCCTTAAAGCAGAGAGCCACACCGGACCAGCACTCCTGTCTGCCCTGAACACACAGGTGGATCAGTGGCTGACCCCGCACCAACTGGAGATCGGCAAAGTGGTGTGTGACAATGGAAGCAATTTGTTGTCGGCATTGAATTTGGGCAAGTTGTCACATGTGCCGTGCATGGCACATGTGTTGAATCTCATCGTATAAGGCTTTGTGTCTAAGTACCCAGGCTTACAGGACATCCTCAAGCAGGCCAGGAAGGTGTGTGGCCATTTCAGGCGCTCCTACACGGCCATGGCGCACTTTTCAGATATCCAGCGGCGAAACAACATGCCAGTGAGGCGCTTGATTTGCGACAGCCCGACACGTTGGAATTCAACACTCCTAATGTTCGATCGCCTGCTCCAACAAGAAAAAGCCGTCAACGAGTATTTGTATGACCGGGGTGCTAGGACAGCCTCTGCAGAGCTGGGAATTTTTTTGCCACGTTACTGGACGCTCATGCGCAATGCCTGTAGGCTCATGCGTCCTTTTGAGGAGGTGACAAACCTAGTCAGTCGCACCGAAGGCACCATCAGCGACCTCATCCCATTTGTTTTCTTCCTGGAGCGTGCCCTGCGAAGAGTGCTGGATCAGGCTGTAGATGAGCGTGAAGAGGAAAAGGAAGAGTTATGGTCACCATCACCACCAGAAACAGCCTTATCAGCATCGCTTGCCGGACCTGTGGCAACGCTGGAAGAGGAGTATGAGGAAGAGGAGTCAGAGGAGGAATGTGGCTTTGAGGAGGAGGAAGACCAACCACAACAGGCATCCCAGGGTTCTCGTTGTTGTCACCTATCTGGGACCCGTGGTGTTGTACGTGGCTGGGGGGAAGAACAGACAGTCAATGACATCAGTGAGGACGAGGAACGGGAAACGAGTAGCTCGGCATCCAACCTTGATATGGGACGTAACAGGGATTAAACTGATAGGAATAGTACTAGTTAAGACACCACTCATATAGGGTGTCACAGCACATTGCTCCGTGCACGCGCAGTGCCCCAACTTGGGAGTAAGAGGACCGACCAAGATGCTTTTTTCCATCTCCCGGTTCCTAAAATCAATTCAGTTTGGTGTATCAGAGTTTGGTCTGTCACTGTGAAGGCAGTCGAAGGTACTCGGCCTAAATTTTTTTTTCTCAAAAGGCAATCCCTGATATGGGACGTAACAGGGATTAAACTGATAGGAATAGTACTAGTTAAGACACCACTCATATAGGGTGTCACAGCACATTGCTCCGTGCACGCGCAGTTTCCCAACTTGGGAGTAAGAGGACCGACCAAGATGCTTTTTTCCATCTCCCGGTTCCTAAAATCAATTCAGTTTGGTGTATCAGAGTGTGGTCTGTCACTGTGAAGGCAGTCGAAGGTACCCAGCCTAAAAATTTTTTCACAAAAGGCTATCCCTGATATGGGACATAATAGGGATTAAACTGATGAGAATAGTACTACAGAAAATACCACTCATATCGGGTGTAACAGTAAATTGCATGGTGCAGACGCAGTGACCGTGGATTCAAACAAAGGAGGGAGCCAGCGTTTTTTTAACCATCTCCCTGTTCGAAAAATCAATTCAATAAATGGACCCCAGATTGGGGACGTAACAGGGATTAAACTGATGAGAATAGTACTACGGAAAATACCACTCATATCGGGTGTGACAGTAAATTGCACAGCGCAGACGCAGTGACCGTGGATTCAAACAAAGGGGAGGGAGCCAGCGTTTTTTTAACCATCTCCCCGTTCGAATAATTAATTCAATAAATGGACCCCAGATTGGCGACGTAACAGGGATTAAACTGATGAGAATAGTACTACAGAAAATACCACTCATACCGGGTGTGACAGTAAATTGCACGGCGCAGACGCAGTGACCGTGCATTAAAACAAAGGGGAGGGAGCCAGCGTTTTTTTAACCATCTCCCCGTTCGAAAAATCTTTTCAATAAATGGACCCCAGATTGGGGACGTAACAGGGATTAAATTTATGAGAAGAGAACTACAGAAAATAACACTCATATCGGGTGTGAGAGTAAATTGCATGGCGCAGACGCAGTGACCGTGGATTCAAACAAAGGGGAGGGAGCCGGCGTTTTTTTAACCATCTCCCCGTTCGAAAAATCAATTCAATTCACCTTTCGGGGACCCTTGGTGTTGAACGTGGCTGGGTGAGGAAGAAACCTTCAATGACATCAACGGGACATGGCTAGCTTGGTATCCAACCTTGTGCAAATAGGGAGTTTGCTGTTGGGCAAATGGACTGTTTGCGGTGCATTAAAAGGGGAGTTTGGTCTGTCAATGTCTGTGAAGCGGGCGTAACCCTTACACTACCTGATCGATACAACATCATACCTGATCGTATACACACACTGGATGTTTTAAACCCTGTTGTTCAAAAAAATTTAGGATTGTTAGGTGATTTATGCCCTTTATGGATTAAAACCCAACTCTGCGTCAACCATGTAATTTTCCATGGGAGTTTTGCCATGGATCCCCCTCCGGCATGCCACAGTCTAGGTTTTAGTCCCCTTGAAACAACTTTTCCATCACCACTGTGGCTAGAAAGAGTCCCTGTGGGTTTTAAAATTCGCCTGCCTATTGAAGTCAATGGCGGTTCGCCCGGTTCGCCCGTTCGCAAACATTTGCAAAAATTTGCGTTTGCCGTTCACGAACAGAAAAGTTTATGTTCGCGACATCTCTAATCCTTATCTTCTTCTTATGCTCCTTCTGATCCCTATGCAAATTAAAGCGTTTTAAGGGAACTAATGAGAAAATATCTACCGTATGTACTCCCCTTTCCAAAAACTTATCCTTCATCTCCTACTTCAAATAGACCCCAATGGCCCTTCAAAGCAGACGTAAACCTCTCTATTCGCCACATCATCCAAATGAGTTGCTTCTGCCTCCTTTTTCTTTTCTTTCCCCCATCCTTATCACCCCTTGGCCCTTGTGGGGCTGCCTACTTGCCCCACTGTAGACCAAGTGTCACGAACCAGCGAGTGTGAACCCCCTGTGCCACGTGTCCTACCTCCTCTAAGGGCGTTGTCTAAGTGAACAACTAGATCTTCACAGTAGCCTTGATGGTAGGGATAGACTTTCTCGATGGGAGCACCAGGCCGCAACTTCTTGAGGAGGATAGACACATGAGGCAGCTTTTCCAGGCAGACCAGGAGCTACCTGCGAAAGGTACCAGAGGTGCAGCGTTGTCATCAGGCTGATTCGTAACCAGGAGCAACAGTGCAGGACCGAAGGATGAGGCAGAGGCGAAGTCAAACAGGCAATAGGTCATGGCAGATGGCACAGGTACAGGTCAGACAATCTGGATCGGCAACAGGTGAGTCAAGGCAAGCAGGCAGGGATCAAACAGGTAGCAGAGTCCAGGAATACAAGTACGAAGTGATGGGCGCCGGCCCTTAAGGAAGTGCTGCAGGAAACAAGGAGCAAGCATGCTGTGGCCAGGGCTGAGAGAAAACTGTGGAGCAGATACCCAGAACAACAGTACCTACACAGACAAAGCCCAGGACTGCAGTGATGAATGGGAAGCACTGGCCGCAGATCACCACTGAACATGGCACTTGGGACCGCGGCGGTAAGCAGGGGAACAGCGGCGCATAGCAGCCGCTGTTACACCCTGTGACCACCAAACTAGCTAACTCCCCAAACCCGCCGATGACGGATAACCAGGGGCCTCCTCTATTCCATAAGCCCTTATGACAAGCAACCATTAAGGGGTAATCCCCTTGTATCTCACCTAGCTGTGCAGGTGCTGTGACTCCACCAACTGGACCGTGAGCCTGTGGTACTGGATTGCTGCTGGTTTCCCCTCCAGCAGTCCACTGCCTGCCCCCTTTCCTGCTGCTGTTGATGGGTGTGCATTTCCACCACCTTACCACTAGGGACTGTCACTACCATAGTGCAAAGTACCCACTTGTACACCTCGGGGATCCCTTACCCCTCTAGAGGTATCTATGAAATATGTCCCTCTGTTAGAGTAAGTAGTCGTGACGCCAGCTGCGGTAACACAGCGAAAGCTAAAGGCTTCCTTTGTAATATGGAATGTACCCAAATGTAGGAAGGACATAGTGGTGTTAAATAGGCCACAATATCCCTGGAGATGTTGTGTAGCACGTGTCATGGTGCTCCTACCTTTGGTTATGGTTGGAATCCCAGATGTGGTGGTCCGAAGCAGTGAAAAAGGGAAAAGTAACTTGGATGGTGTAGAACAAAGTGGAGTAAAGACTTGGGAAAAAGTTGAACAGTTGCTTTTACTTGTAATAAAAAGTTTCCAAACAAGTTGTAGTCTGGTCTTGGTTTCCAATAGGTTTCAGGAGGCAAATGGCAGGCAAACACTTCTCTGCACACAAACTCCTCTCTGCTGTATCCTTTCCTTAGTTAGCTTTCTCAGCTTAACCATGTCAGTAGTCTGTCTTACTGTAGTAAATCCTAGGATCTTCTTGCCTGGCTTCAGATACCTCAATCTTTTGCTCAGCTTGGGTTTGCCCAACCTCCAGTGATAAGGCTGGCTAGGACTAACAGAACCTGTCCCGTGAGGACCAGGCCAGCTGCCTTCTCTTAGACTCACTCACACAACCTCTCCCCATGAAGGGTTGGCTGGAACTAACCCACACTAGCTAAACTCCTCCTCTCCTTCTAGAGGGAGAGAGAGAGTGGACAGACAAGTCCATTTCTGAACTAATGTTGCCAGTAGTTGCTGCCACCTTGTGGAAAACCAGGTAATTGCATGAACATAACAGTTTCAATGAAGTAAATATGCACCTTACCCAGCGATGACATTAAAGGGGTATTCCCATCTTATTGATTATAGTTTATACAAATTTTTTTGTGGCAGTAAACATTTTTCTAATTATATGTTATTAAAAAATTCATACCGTTCTTCATAAATTTACATGCTTCCTCCCTTATTGTTAGTTCAGTTTCCCATGGATACGGCCACCTTTCGCCTGCCGCATCCATGGGCCGCGCTTGCGCAGAAGAACACCGGCTATCCAGTGGCTGGCCTCCATTGCAAGCGCAAACGAGCACGGCTCTGAGCGGCCGCGCATGTGCAGATCTATATTCCTTTGTGCCGCGTCTGAAACTGAGCCGCGCATGCACGGCTCCATTCAAAACGCGGCACAAATAATATAGATCAGTGCATGCGCGGCCGCCCGAACAGTTCGGGAGAATAGTGTAGAATTAGTGGAGGAGGAGGGGAGCTGACCGGGCTTTCAGCATTCAGCAGCGCAGCTCGGATCTCCTCAGTGAATGGTGACGAGATCGGGGTTGCGCTGCTGTGTATAACTGTGCCCCCTCCCCCCCACACTTCTTTCAATTTCAGTATGGCCGAGCGGAACCCCATGCCGGGACCGCTGTATGGAAGGGTGAGCTCCCTCCACCATAGGGCGCTGCGCTGCTGTGTCAGCCTCGATGGTTACCATGGCAACCAGATGCCTTCACAGGCATCCGGCTTGCCATGATATAGCTAAGCCTGATCAGGCTCCTGCTAAAGGCAGGACCCTGACCAGGCTAAGTGTAATAGAAAATACACTGCAGTACACTATACAGTTTATAGAAGCATCAGACCCAATGGATCTTCAAGAACCAAGTGGGTCTGAGTAAAAAAAAAGTTTAAAAAAAAGAAAAAAAAAGAAAAATATAATAAACTTTTCCCATATACGCACTTTTCTAATTCAGTAAAAATTAAGAAAAGAAAATACCCAAAACATGTTTGGAATCGCCACGTCCATAACGACCGGCTCTATAGAAATGTCATATGACCTAACCCCTCAGGTGAACACTGTAAAAAAAAAAAAAACTGCAAAAAAAGAATTTTTTTTGTCACCTACTATCACAAAAACTGCAACACCAAGCGATCAAAAGGGCCTATGCCTCCTAAAATAGTACTAATCAAACTGTCACCTCATTCCGCAAAAAATTAGCCCCTAACTAAGACAATCGGCCAAAAAATAAAAATGCTATGGCTCTCAGACTATGGAGACCCTAAACCATATATTTTTTTTTTTTAAATGCTATTATTGTGTAAAACTTAAATAAATAAGAAAAAGAATACATATTAGGTATCTCCACGTACGTAACGACCGGCTCTATAGAAATGTCACATGACCTAACCCCTCAGGTGAACATTGCAAAAAATATATAAATTAGTTCCAAAAACGACATTTTTTTGTCACCTACTATCACAAAAAGTGCAACACCAAGCGATCAAAAGGGCGTATGCCTCCTAAAATAGGACCAATCAAACTGTCACCTCATCCCACAAAAAATGAGCCCCTACCCAAGACAATCGGCGAAAAATAAAAAAAGCTATGGCTACTAAATAATACAAAAAAAAGCTATGACCTGCTATATTTAAATAAGCAGTCCGACGCGCTCTTTTATGAGGTAGCTTTTATGAGGAACCTTTTTTGGCCTCCATCAGGTGAAAACAGGCCTATGGCTACATACGCCAACTGCATCCACTGACTGCAGCGTGAACGCAGGTTTATCAACACTGGTGCATGGCACAGAGCAGCGCTTCATAAATACAGAATTTTGTCCAGAAAAAAAAAGTTATTTTTCAGTTATTTGCGTAAAAGGACATGAATAAGGGTAGATTCACACAGAGATTTTTGGAGGAGGTTTTGAGGCAAATTTTCCTGCAGTTTTTTCATTCAAAACCAGAAGTGGGTTCGAAAGGAATAGGAAATGTTAAAGAAGGACTCAACGTCGCCTTCCTTCTGGATTCACTTCGGGCGTTGGCTGAAAAATCTGAATGGAAATCTGCCTCAAAACCTGCTTCAAAAACCTCAGTGTGAACCTACCCTTAGGGCTCAAGAAAGTATTTTTTGTCCGTGTCCGTTCCATATATTTTTTTCTCGCAAAAAACATATATATATATATATATATAACAACACAGAAAATCCGCAGCACTCCTTGAAGTAAAAGAATGTGTAGTTTATTCACACATGTCGAAAAATGACAACGTTTCGGTTCTCTCACAGAACCTGACTTGAGAAAGGTTCTGTGAGAGAACCGAAACGTTGTCATTTTTCGACATGTGTGAATAAACTACACATTCTTTTACTTCAAGGAGTGCTGCGGATTTTCTGTGTTGTTTATCCGTCCTGTATCGAGGGACCACCGCGGGCACCTTACAGCTACAGCTGCATGTGAAGGAGTGCTGCCTGACCTTTTCTATGGATATATATATATATATATACACTGCTCAAAAAATAAAGTGAACACAAAAATAACACATCCTAGATCTGAATTTATTAAATATTCTTCTGAAATACTTTGTTCTTTACATAGTTGAATGTGCTGACAACAAAATCACACCAAAAAAATATATGGAAATCAAATTTTTCAACCCATGGAGGTCTGGATTTGGAGTCACCCTCAAAATTAAAGTGGAAAAACACACTAAAGGCTGATCCAACTTTGATGTAATGTCCTTAAAACAAGTCAAAATGAGGCTCAGTAGTGTGTGTGGCCTCCACGTGCCTGTATGACCTCCCTACAATGCCTGTGCATGCTCCTGATGAGGTGGCAGAAGGTCTCCTGAGGGATCTCCTCCCAGACCTGGACTAAAGCATCTGCCAACTCCTGGACAGTCTGTGGTGCAACGTGACGTTAGTGGATAGAGCGAGACGTGATGTCCCAGATGTGCTCAATTGGATTCAGGTCTGGGGAACGGGCGGGCCAGTCCATAGCATCAATTGTCATCGTCTTGCAGGAACTGCTGACACACTCCAGCCACATGAAGTCTAGCATTGTCTTGCATTAGGAGGAACCCAGGGCCAACCGCACCAGCATATGGTCTCACAAGGGGTGTGAGGATCTCATCTCGGTACCTAATGGCAGTCAGGCTACCTCTGTGGAGCATATGGAGGGTTGTGCGGCCCTCCGAAGAAATGCCACCCCACACCATTACTGACCCAATGCCAAACCGGTCATGCTGGAGGATGTTGCAGGCAGCAGAACGTTCTCCACGGCGTCTCCAGACTCTGTCACGTCTGTCACATGTGCTCAGTGTGAACCTGCTTTCATCTGTGAAGAGCACAGGGCGCCAGCGGCGAATTTGCCAATCTTGGTGTTTTCTGGCAAATGCCAAACGTCCTGCACGGTGTTGGGCTGTAAGCACAACCCCCACCTGTGGACGTCGGAGACTCATATCACCCTCATGGAGTCTGTTTCTGACCGTTTGAGCAGACACATGCACATGTGTGGCCTGCTAGAGGTCATTTTGCAGGGCTCTGGCAGTGCTCCTCCTGTTCCTCCTTGCACAAAGGCGGAGGTAGCGGTCCTGCTGCTGGGTTGTTGCCCTCCTATGGCCTCCTCCACGTCTCCTGATGTACGGGCCTGTCTCCTGGTAGCGCCTCCATGCTCTGGACACTACGCTGACAGACACAGCAAACCTTCTTGCCACAGCTCGCATTGATGTGCCATCCTGGATAAGCTGCCCTACCTGAGCCACTTGTGTGGGTTGTAGACTCCGTCTCATGCTACCACTAGAGTGAAAGCACCGCCAGCATTCAAAAGTGACCAAAACATCAGCCAGGAAGCATAGGAACTGAGAAGTGGTCAGGTCACCACCTGCAGAACCACTCCTTTATTGGGGGGGTCTTGCTAATTGCCTATAATTTCCACCTGTTGTCTATCCCATTTGCACAACAGCATGTGAAATTGATTGTCACTCAGTGTTGCTTCCTAAGTGGACAGTTTGATTTCACAGAAGTGTGATTGACTTGGAGTTACATTGTGTTGTTTAAGTGTTCCCTTTATTTTTTTGAGCAGTGTATATATATATATATATATATATATATAGCAGAGCTGTATCTAAAGCGGTTCTGCCACAGAGCTAGAGGGTACTGGCGGAGACAGATGTAGCAGAGCTGTATAGGAAGTAGTTCTGCCACAGTGCTGGCGGGTACTGGCGAAGACAGATGTAGCAGAGCTATATAGGAAGCGGTTCTGCCACAGTGCTAGAGGGTACTGGCGAAGATAGATGTAGCATAGCTGTATAGGAAGCGGCTCTGCCACAGTGCTAGAGGGTACTGTCGAAGATAGATGTAGCAGAGCTGTATAGGAAGCGGTTCTGCCACAGTGCTGGAGGGTACTGGCGAAGATAGATGTAGCATAGCTGTATAAGAAGCAGTTCTGCCACAGTGCTGGAGAGTACTGGCAGAGACAGATGTAGCAGAGCTCTCTATAGGAAGCGGTTCTGCCACAGTGCTGGAGGGTACTGGCATAGACAGATGTAGCAGAGCTGTATAGGAAGCGATTCTGCCACAGTGCTAGAGGGTACTGTCGAAGATAGATGTAGCAGAGCTGTATAGGAAGTGGTTCTGCCACAGTGCTAGAGGGTACTGGTGGAGACGGATATAGCAGAGCTGTATAGGAAGCGGTTCTGCCACAGTGCTAGAGGGTACTGGTGGAGACAGATGTAGCAGAGCTGTATAGGAAGTAGTTCTGCAACAGAGCTAGAGGGTACTGGCGAAGACAGATTTAGCAAAGCTGTATAGGAAGCGGTTCTGCCACAGTGCTAGAGGGTACTGGTGGAGACAGATGTAGCAGAGCTGTATAGGAAGTAGTTCTGCAACAGAGCTAGAGAGTACTGGCGAAGACAGATTTAGCAAAGCTGTATAGGAAGCGGTTCTGCCACAGTGCTAGAGGGTACTGGCGAAGATATATATAGCAGAGCTGTATATGCATCTATACAGATACCTGGTCTGAGGCTACTGTCACACTTGCGGCAGAGTGATCTGCCTACGGGATCCGGCAAAACGTATGCCAACTGATGGCATTTGTAAGACTGATCAGTCAGAAAAATGCATTGAAATGCCGGATCTGTCTTTCCGGTGTCATCCGGCAAAACAGATCTGGCATTTTTTTTTTTTTTCACCTTTTCTTCTATCTGCGCTTGCGCCGACCGGAAGGACGGATCTGGCATTCCGGTATTTTGAATGCCGTGTCCGGCACTAATACATTCCTATCGGAAAAAATGCTGGATCCGGCATTCAGGCAAGTCTTCAGTTTTTTTGGCCGGAGATAAAACCTTAGGCCTCTTTCACACTTGCGTTGTCCGGATCCGGTGTGTACTCCACTTGCCGGAATTACACTCCGGATCCGGAAAAACGCAAGTGTACTGAAAGCATTTGAAGACGGAAC
The DNA here is from genome assembly GCF_905171765.1 of Bufo bufo. NCBI lineage: Eukaryota > Metazoa > Chordata > Amphibia > Anura > Bufonidae > Bufo > Bufo bufo. The sequence continues at coordinate 239,220,687 of NC_053392.1, forward strand.
CGTCTTCCAAATGCGTTCAGTGTTACTATGGCACCCAGGACGCTATTAAAGTCCTGGTTGCCATAGTAGGAGCGGGGACCGGGGGAGCGGTATACTTACAGTCCGTGCGGCTCCCCGGGCGCTCCGGAATGACGTCAGAGCGCTCCATGCACATGGATGACGTGATCCATGTGATCACATGATCCATGCGCTTGGAGCGCCCTGACGTCATTCTGGAGCGCCCGGGGAGCCGCACGGAAGGTAAGTACACTGCTCCCCCGCTCCCCGCTACACTTTACCATGGCTGCCAGAACTTTAGCATCCCGGCAGCCATGGTAACCACTCTGAAAAAACTAAATGTCGGCTCCGGCAATGCGCCGAAACGACGTTTAGCTTAAGGCCGGATCCGGATCAATGCCTTTCAATGGGCATTAATTCCGGATCCGGCCTTGCGGCAAGTGTTCCAGGATTTTTGGCCGGAGCAAAAAGCGCAGCATGCTGCGGTATTTTCTCCAGCCAAAAAACGTTCCGTTACGGAACTGAAGACATCCTGATGCATCCTGATGCATCCTGAACGGATTTCTCTCCATTCAGAATGCATTAGGATAATCCTGATCAGGATTCTTCCGGCATAGAGCCCCGACGACGGAACTCTATGCCGGAAGACAAGAACGCAAGTGTGAAAGAGCCCTTAGCAAGCTACGGTTCCGTCCTGATCAGTCAAAAAGACTGAACTGAAGACATCCTGATGCATCCTGAACGGATTGCTCTCCATTCAGAATGCATGGGGATAAAACTGATCAGTTCTTTTCCGGTATTGAGCCCCTAGGACGGAACTCTATGCCAGAAAAGAAAAACGCTAGTGTGAAAGTACCCTTAGGTGTATACACAACTGTAGTAGAGCTGTAATGGAACCAAATCTGCATCAGTGCTGGTCGGTAGGGGATGGTAATATTTTAGGGGAGGCAAAAGCACATATTATTTGGCTACTAGCTGACATGCTTTTGGGCTGATTTATAGTAGTTAATTATTGTTTTGCTGCTCAGAATGGGGTTTGGAAGTGAGTACCGTAAGTTTCAGCACGCCGTATACCAGCTTATAAGACGACACCCGGCGTATAAGACAACCCCCGACTTTTGAGAAGATTTTCATGTGTTAAAAAGTCGTCTTTTACGCCGGAAAATATGATAATAGAAAATGAATGTATCGGTATAGTATTCAGTCTCATTAGGATCAAAATGATAAATTATAATAAAAGACAAAAGAAAGATACAATATATTTATAAGATATATACAGTATATATGTATATGTATATATGTATACTCAATAGTGGAGTATATGGCTCTTATATTAAACAATTTCATAGAGGATCGTGGGTGATATATAGAAGTTCTTTATTTTTCATTTTTTGTTTATGATATTACTGTAAGATATATCTTCCTAAATTCTCGGGAGTTGTGGAAGAGGGAGGGATGGGGGCCCCCAGGGAGGAGAGATCGAGGTGCTGGTAGACAGCCTGACCTCGATGTCACGTTCCCAGAGGGCACCCAGCCCAGGTCTACAAGATTCCAAAAATCTCCATCTCAGCATTCAAACCCATAGGAATTATTGTATCGAATTCAAAGATTCTACTGGATTCTATTTTGGACATTTTAGCTATATGGTTCCCACCTCTCCAGTGTCTTTTGACCTTTTCAAAGGCTATAAAGGTGAGTAGTGTCAGATCTTTATTGTGGTGTTCTTTAAAATGCTTTGATACGGAATGTTGGTTGTATCCTTTTATAATATTCGATATATGTTCTGACAACCTTTTCTTAAATGGTCTCTTGGTCCTCCCAATGTATTGTTTTAAACATGGACATTGTAGTAGGTATATAACATTAGTCGAATCACAGGACAGATGTTCCTTAATTTGGTATGAGAATGTGTTGTGTGTTGAGTTAATTGAAGTAGATTTTTTAGGGAAGTTGGTAGTTCTAAAGTTTTTGCATCGACAGCATCTGAAAAAGCCTTAAAGTGACAACCAGTTACATTTAGTTTCTGTTGTTCTCCTACTTAAAGTTGGGGCTACCCTTAGGCCTTAATTGGGAGCTTTGGTGTACACGATCAGGCCTTTTTTTCTGGCGGAACGCCCCGAAACGGCGTTCCGCCACCTATTTTCTGCCGACTCGCCCCGCCCCCCTTTAGTTACTGCAGGGCCGTTTCTTGGGGTGGGCAGGCCGGGCAGCCGCCCGGGGTGCTGTCAGAAGGTGGGCGCTGGCAGGGCACAGCAGGAGATGAGCGCTGCGCTTCCATTGTGGAAGCGCTCACTCATCTCCACAGTCATTTCATTTGTATAGCCGTCCTCAGGAAGGCGATACAAATGTCTGTAATGCGGCAGGGCAGCTAGAGGTGTGTCCCCTCCCTGTTCCTCTGATAGGCTGCCAGCACTAGGCCGGCAGCCTATCAGAGGCCGCCTGAGCCAGCGAGGGACACAGGCCGGAAGAGGCCTGCATCGCATCCTGGAGGAGGTAAGTATAAGTTTATTATTTTTTATTTTTTTTCATATGTAAAAATGACAATCCTGGCACATAAGGGGGGCTGCTGGGCTGGCACAGACATAAGGGGGGTTGCTGGACTGGCACAGACATAAGGGGGGCTGCTGGCACATAAGGGGGGCTACTGGCTACTGGCACATAAGGGGGGCTTCTGGCACAGACATAACGGGGGCTGCTGGCACAGACATAAGGGGGGCTGCTGGCACATAAGGGGGGCTACTAGCTACTGGCACATAATGGGGCTGCTGGCACAGACATAAGGGGGGCTGCTTGGACAGACATAAGGGGGGCTGCTGGGCTGGAACAGACATAAGGGGGGCTGCTGGCACATAAGGGGGGCTACTGGCTACTGGCACATAAGGGGGGCTACTGGCACATAAGGGATAAGGGGGGCTACTGACACATAAGGGGGGCTACTGGCACATTAGGGATAAGGGGGGCTACTGGCACATAAGGGGGGCTACTGGCACATAAGGGGGGCTACTGGCACATGATAGGAGGCTACTGGCACTTGATAGGGGGGCTACTGACACATGATGGGGGCTACTGGCACATGATAGGGGGGCTACTAGCACATGATAGGGGGGCACTCAGGCTACTGGCACATCATGGTGGGGGGCTCTTATTACTGGCACATTATTGGGGGGCATCTATAGCGGCACATCTTACTGGCACATGATATGGGGGCACATCTTACTGGTACATGATTGGGGGGCATCTATTGGGGCACTTATTACTGGCACATTATTGGGTGGCACTATAGGGACATCTACAGAGGCTAAAAAGAAGGGGTATTTTATATGGGGGCTCTGTATAGGGGCATTTTATACTGGGAGGGAAGGAAGGAGCCAGGCCAGGCTGCGCTGCCCATGTGTGGACTAGGGCGGCGGCGGCGGGCACTGGCAGCCTGGCTGTCACGACCGTCACTGGCAATTTTACTTGCATTCCTATTCTCTAAAGGGGTGGTTTTAGGGGGCGGTCCTAGGGGTGGGTAGGGGCGTGGCCAGGGGAGGGGGTGTGAGTTCCACCACCTTTTCTCTGAGAAAAAAAGCCCTGTACACGATATATGGGTTTTTGGGTAATAGGGGTCCGATAGTTTTGTCCCTTAAAAGATGGTGGCAGTATTTATAAATGATCTTTTCTACTTTTTTGTGTTGGGCATTGAATGGTAATATAACCCTGATGTCATCTTTTTCAGTCTTTTTTTCTGACTTGGAGAAGAAATCTGGTCTTTTTATTAATCTTACTTTACTTTACTCTATCTTTAGCTAGAAATTGTTGTTTTAGATTATGTGCTTCTGTTTCAAATTGGCTATCTTCTAATTTTTATCGCGAATATAGGCACTTTGAGAATTCGCAAATATTTAGAATATAGTGATATATATTTGTAATTTTGAATATTCTAGATTTTTTGGTAATCAGTACACATAATCCTTCCCTGCTTCTAAGCTTGTGGGCCAAAGAGAAGGCTGCAGTATCTTTGACTTTAGTAGTGTTGATTGCAAATTTTCGTAATGCGAATTTTTTAATTGCCGAGTAAAAACATGATTCCTCCCTGCTTCTTGCTTGTCAGCCCACAAGCAACTTAACCACTTAAGGACCACAGGTTTATACCCCCCTAAAGACCAGGCCCTTTTTTACAAATCGGCACTACACTACTTTCACCGTTTATTGCTCGGTCATGCAACTTACCACCCAAATGAATTTTACCTCCTTTTCTTCTCACTAATAGAGCTTTCATTTGGTGGTATTTCATTGCTGCTGACATTTTTACTTTTTTTGTTATTAATCGAAATTTAACGATTTTTTTGCAAAAAAATGACATTTTTCACTTTCAGTTGTAAAATTTTGCAAAAAAAACGAGATCCATATAGAAATTTTGCTCTAAATTTATAGTTCTACATGTCTTTGATAAAAAAAAAATGTTTGGGTAAAAGTTATAGCGTTTACAAACTATGGTACAAAAATGTGAATTTCCGCTTTTTGAAGCAGCTCTGACTTTCTGAGCACCTGTCATGTTTCCTGAGGTTCTACAATGGCCTGACAGTACAAACACCCCACAAATGACCCCATTTCGGAAAGTACACACCCTAAGGGATTCGCTGATGGGCATAGTGAGTTCATAGAACTTTTTATTTTTTGTCACAAGTTAGCGGAAAATGATGATTTTTTTTTTTTTTTTTTTTTTCTTACAAAGTCTCATATTCCACTAACTTGTGACAAAAAATAAAAACTTCTATGAACTCACTATGCCCATCACGAAATACCTTGGGGTCTCTTCTTTCCAAAATGGGGTCACTTGTGGGGTAGTTATACTGCCCTGGCATTCTAGGGGCCCAAATGTGTGGTAAGGAGTTTGAAATCAAATTCTGTAAAAAATGACCTGTGAAATCCGAAAGGTGCTCTTTGGAATATGGGCCCCTTTGCCCACCTAGGCTGCAAAAAAGTGTCACACATCTGGTATCTCTGTATTCAGGAGAAGTTGAGGAATGTGTTTTGGGGTGTCTTTTTACATATACCCATGCTGGGTGGGATAAATATCTTGGTCAAATGCCAACTTTGTATAAAAAAATGGGAAAAGTTGTCTTTTGCCAAGATATTTCTCTCACCCAGCATGGGTATATGTAAAATGACACCCCAAAACACATTCCCCACCTTCTCCTGAGTACGGCAATACCAGATGTGTGACACTTTTTTGCAGCCTAGGTGGGCAAAGGGGCCCATATTCCAAAGAGCACCTTTCGGATTTCACAGGTCATTTGTTACAGAATTTGATTTCAAACTCCTTACCACACATTCGGGCCCCTAGAATGCCAGGGCAGTATAACTACCCCACAAGTGACCCCATTTTGGAAAGAAGACACCCCAAGGTATTCCGTGAGGGGCATGGCAAGTTCCTAGAATTTTTTATTTTTTGTCACAAGTTAGTGGAAAATGATGATTTTTTTTTTTTTTTTTTTTCATACAAAGTCTCATATTCCACTAACTTGTGACAAAAAATAAAAACTTCCATGAACTCACTATGCCCATCAGCGAATACCTTGGGGTCTCTTCTTTCCAAAATGGGGTCACTTGTGGGGTAGTTATACTGCCCTGGCATTCTAGGGGCCCGAATGTGTGGTAAGGAGTTTGAAATCAAATTCTGCAAAAAATGACCAGTGAAATCCGAAAGGTGTTCTTTGGAATATGGGCCCCTTTGCCCACCTAGGCTGCAAAAACGTGTCACACATCTGGTATCTCTGCATTCAGGAGAAGTTGAGGAATGTGTTTTGGGGTGTCTTTTTACATATACCCATGCTGGGTGAGATAAATATCTTGGTCAAATGCCAACTTTGTATAAAAAAAATGGGAAAAGTTGTCTTTTGCCAAGATATTTCTCTCACCCAGCATGGGTATATGTAAAATGACACCCCAAAACACATTCCCCACCTTCTCCTGAGTACGGGGATACCAGATGTGTGACACGTTTTTGCAGCCTAGGTGGGCAAAGGGGCCCATATTCCAAAGAGCACCTTTCGGATTTCACAGGTCATTTTTTACAGAATTTGATTTCAAACTCCTTACCACACATTTGGGCCCCTAGAATTCCAGGGCAGTATAACTACCCCACAAGTGACCCCATTTTGGAAAGAAGAGACCCCAAGGTATTCGCTGATGGGCATAGTGAGTTCATGGAAGTTTTTATTTTTTGTCACAAGTTAGTGGAATATGAGACTTTGTATGAAAAAAAAAAAAAAAAAAAAAATCATCATTTTCCACTAACTTGTGACAAAAAATAAAAAATTCTAGGAACTCGCCATGCCCCTCACGGAATACCTTGGGGTGTCTTCTTTCCAAAATGGGGTCACTTGTTGGGTAGTTATACTGCCCTGGCATTTTCCAGGGGCCCTAATGTGTGGTAAGTAGGTAAATGACCTGTGAAATCCTAAAGGTGCTCTTTGGAATGTGGGCCCCTTTGCCCACCTAGGCTGCAAAAAAGTGTCACACATGTGGTATCGCCGTATTCAGGAGAAGTTGGGGAATGTGTTTTGGGGTGTCATTTTACATATACCCATGCTGGGTGAGAGAAATATCTTGGCAAAAGACAACTTTTCCCATTTTTTTATACAAAGTTGGCATTTGACCAAGATATTTCTCTCACCCAGCATGGGTATATGTAAAATGACACCCCAAAACACATTCCCCAACTTCTCCTGAGTACGGCGATACCAGATGTGTGACACTTTTTTGCAGCCTAGATGCGCAAAGGTGCCCAAATTCCTTGTAGGAGGGCATTTTTAGACATTTGGATACCAGACTTCTTCTCACGCTTTGGGGCCCCTAGAATGCCAGGGCAGTATAAATACCCCACATGTGACCCCATTTTGGAAAGAAGACACCCCAAGGTATTCAATGAGGGGCATGGCGAGTTCATAGAAATTTTTTTTTTTGGCACAAGTTAGCGGAAATTGATATTTTTAATTTTTTTCTCACAAAGTCTCCCGTTCCGCTAACTTGGGACAAAAATTTCAATCTTTCATGGACTCAATATGCCCCTCACGGAATACCTGGGGGTGTCTTCTTTCCGAAATGGGGTCACATGTGGGGTATTTATACTGCCCTGGCATTCTAGGGGCCCTAAAGCGTGAGAAGAAGTCTGGAATATAAATGTCTAAAAAATTTTACGCATTTGGTTTCCGTGAGGGGTATGGTGAGTTCATGTGAGATTTTATTTTTTGACACAAGTTAGTGGAATATGAGACTTTGTAAGAAAAAAATAATAATAATTCCGCTAACTTGGGCCAAAAAAATGTCTGAATGGAGCCTTACAGGGGGGTGATCAATGACAGGGGGGTGATCAATGACAGGGGGGGTGATCAATGACAGGGGGGTGATCAGGGAGTCTATATGGGGTGATCACCACAGTCATTGATCACGCCCCTGTAAGGCTTCATTCAGACGTCCGGATGCGTTTTGCGGATCCGATCCATCTATCAGTGCATCCGTAAAAATCATGCGGACATCTGAATGGAGCTTTACAGGGGGGTAATCAATGACAGGGGGGGTAATCGATGACAGGGGGGTGATCAGGGAGTCTATATGGGGTGATCACCACAGTCATTGATCATGCCCCTGTAAGGCTTCATTCAGACGTCCGGATGCGTTTTGCGGATCCGATCCATCTATCAGTGGATCCGTAAAAATCATGCGGACGTCTGAATGGAGCTTTACAGGGGGGTAATCAATGACAGGGGGGTAATCAATGACAGGGGGGTGATCAGGGAGTCTATATGGGGTGATCACCACAGTCATTGATCACGCCCCTGTAAGGCTTCATTCAGACGTCCGGATGCGTTTTGCGGATCCGATCCATCTATCAGTGCATCCGTAAAAATCATGCGGACATCTGAATGGAGCTTTACAGGGGGGTAATCAATGACAGGGGGGTGATCAGGGAGTCTATATGGTGTGATCACCACAGTCATTGATCATGCCCCTGTAAGGCTTCATTCAGACGTCCGGATGCGTTTTGCGGATCCGATCCATCTATCAGTGGATCCGTAAAAATCATGCGGACGTCTGAATGGAGCTTTACAGGGGGGTAATCAATGACAGGGGGGTAATCAATGACAGGGGGGTGATCAGGGAGTCTATATGGGGTGATCAGGGGCTAATAAGGGGTTAATAAGTGACGGGGGGGGTTGTAGTGTAGTGGTGCTTGGTGCTACTTTACTGAGCTACCTGTGTCCTCTGGTGGTCGATCCAAACAAAGGGGACCACCAGAGGACCAGGTAGCAGGTATATTAGACGCTGTTATCAAAACAGCGTCTAATATACCTGTTAGGGGTTAAAAAAAACACATCTCCAGCCTGCCAGCGAACGATCGCCGCTGGCAGGCTGGAGATCAACTCTCTTACCTTCCGTTCCTGTGAGCGCGCGCGCCTGTGTGCGCGCGTTCACAGGAAATCTCGGCTCACGCGAGATGACGCCTATTGGCGTTAGTGTGACCTGGGAGCGCCGCAGAAATGACGCCTTTCGGCGTTAGCGTGGCGGGAAGTGGTTAAGTGGGGAGGAATCATGACTTTAGATGGAAAAAAAGATTAATATTCTAAAAAACAAATATATAGCACTATATCGAATATATATATATTTTTTTATATTCGTAATATTCTAAAACAAGAATATATAGCAATATAGCAAATATTAAAAAAAAATTATAATAATATAAAGCAATTTAGCTAATATAGTGCTATAATCTTCTTTGTCTAATAGTTCATTACCTTGCCAATTTGTAGAGTAAAAAATTGTAGAATATAACGAATATTCTACAAAATATTCACAAAATATTGTGAATTTGAATATGACCCCTGACGCTCATCACTAACTGGTTGGAATATTAATGAGCCATCTTGGTAGATGGCAACTAGAGTATAAGATGTAGTTTTTTTTAATGGTTGGTTTCTGATAAGTACTACATATTAGTCTTCCATCTACAAGCTTTATCATTAGGTCTAAGAATTCGACCTGTATTCTACTTACATTAGTTGTAAAAGTTAGATTCATATTATTCTCCCAAAAATTTAGGAAGATATATCTTACAGTAATATCATAAACAAAAAATGAAAAATAAATAATAAAAAATAAGAACTTCATCTTATACATATCTTGTATCTTTCTTTTGTCTTTTATTATAATTTATCATTTTGATCCTAATCCTAAAACACTCCATTCTGGGTTTTATGTACTACTAAAAAGTACTACACCGCCCACTTTACTAATTGTGGATTGATTGAAGACTGGAGATATATATCTCCTCTGTCTATTTCTTAATTGAAAAGCCTGCTCCCGACCACGTGGGACGCCGCATGGAAATGGCTGTCCTGTACCACCTGATGGATGTATCATGGGTCAAAGTTCTTCAAAGTTCTTGTAAAAGAATATGGCGCCGGCGGACATCTCCATATGTCGGCCTGTTCGGTGAACCGCGAACGAGCAAAGTTCGCCGCAAAACGACCGCCGGGCGAACCGTAAGGCAATCTCTAATCTCTGATACCTGATATATAACTTATTCAGTAGTGGGATTGTACCCTAATTTTTTAAAGGGCCCATATTACTGCGCACTGCTCCAAAAAGGGAATAACTTCTTTCTTCTGTATACAATATATCCTGCTGTGAAATATTCCCCCTCAAGACCTGAATTTTGGTTATTTGCAGGTACCAGCCTCTTACCTAGCATACAGACTTAATATTGCTGCTATTGCTACTATTGCTGCTATTATCACTAATATTTTTTACTATTACCCGTACTACCATCAAGAGATATATATTCTCAAAAAGCTACCTGGGATTCCAGCTATTTATGATGTCATCTATTTATTGCCACTAAAAGCTAACATTGATTGCAGTCCTTCTCAGCTGGTTTTTTACTACTTTTTTTATTACCTTTTTTATTACCTTTTTTATTACCTTTTTATCATTACTTCATTACTTTATTTTTATTTTTATTACCTTTATTTAAATTGATGTGATTTCATCTGCATATATATATTTATGTATGGATGGAGGGTGAAACTCATCCCCTCCCCCCCTTTTTTCCTATATAAATTACTAAGTCCTTTATTTTTTGTATACTGATATATACAATACTATTCCTTCCCTTCCTCTCTTCTTTTTTCCTCTTTTTCAACTGCTGTTTGTTTTTAATTATTAATAAATTTACATTGTATTCATGCTTCACAAATGTTTAGAGTGCCATCCATCCGGTTTCTGAATACATTGTGTGATTTCCATCATGCTGTGTAGGGGTATATATAGGTGGCTTGAAAGGCGGTTAGACACGCCCCCCCCCCCCCCCCCCCAAAGAAGCGCATCTGTGAAACGTACCTCGGGTCTTGGCTCTCCTTACACTGGTTCATATAGTTATGTTTTGATCTATTGTGTGCCCTGCTATGGCTTCAGTATTGCTGCATGTTTTTCAGGGGCAGATTGGTGATTGTACTGACCATATGGTGTGTTCTTACACCATGCGTATCTCCCACTTTATGATACTTCCATTATTGGAATGTCAGCTTCATATCTCCCATTGAACACGTTATAACATATGATAACATCATGGTATTGGATTCATGAAACGAATCTTCGATTCACTTGCTGAGTCGGCTGACAAGCAATTGAACCGAAGCTCAGGAGTTAAAAAAAAAAAAATAGCATCCAGGGGGTGGGGAAAACTCAGGACTCGAGGGGAGTGGTAATTAATATAATTAAAATGGTTGCAGACCAGGTGGGTTGGGAGGGCCCAACCTTCACTCTAGGATCATGTTACAAAAGACCTGCTAGAGCAGCCGTGCTCAACCTGTGGCCCTCCAGCTGTTTCAAAACTACAACTCCCATCATTCCCTGACAGCCTACAGCTATCATCCTACAGAAGGGCATCGTGGGAGTTGTAGTTTTACAGTAGCTGGAGGGCCGCAGGTTGAGCATCCCTGTAGAGTCTCTGCTACCTCACACTGAGCTGTTTCAAATGGATCATCTCAGTCAGATGAATCGACTCCTCCAGTTCAGTGAAAGGAATTGATTCAAAACAACGATTCATTCAAGATATTGATATACTGATTGCATATTAGCGGTGTGGCAAATTTACTGTCTTCCCTACTGCTGGTTTAATTGGTGGATCGTTGTGTTATTTTCTATGTGCGGCTCATTCAGCCTGTAGATATATACTGTATTTGGAAACCCATGTTAAACCGTGTTATTTATAGCCACCATTGGGGGCAGCATATTTACCCTATTGACTGCAGTTTATGTGGGGAGGGATTTCTTCCATTTCATAGCACTTTTCGCAATGTTTTATCATTATTGCTTATGATTATGTATATGATGTCCTTTTTGGATGATTTAATAAAGATGTATTCTTGTATTGTCATTCGTATGGCTCTAATTATTTAGGAGTTTTTTTTATATGTTTCCACACATAGGGCCAGATTTATCGTTACACTTACATCTTACTCCACTTTTACACGTGTCCAAAGTCACTTTTGGCTAAGTCAGATTTATTAACGGTCCTTTAATACTGTGATAATTGTGGTTTAACAGTAGCAGTTTATCCTTCAGTAAGCGGCTTTACAAAAGTCGCACGTCTTTACGAAAAAGTCGCATGTTCTATTAAAAAGTTGCATAAAAACCTAATGTTAAATAACTGAAACCTGTTATCTAGTTAAGGCCTGTAAAAGGCCGTTTGGGTCGTTAAAGCTACCTCAGATGCCTCACTATTGTCTGAATTGGATCGAACAACCACTGTGAATTGTACTCTTCCACAAAGATATGATAGTCTGTGTGGTGGTCAATATAAATGCAACATTAATATGCAAACTCCTTTCTCTTCATGCAATAAGACAGGAAGTCATGAATGCTAATTGAAGTTTGAACATAGTGTACAATGTCAATGTCAGTGGCTGCGTCCACTATACTCCACATTGCAATGTTATTTTATACTATGTCTTATTTGAAAACTCACAATAAAAGCGATGATATCAAAAAGTTGCATAAGATAAGCATGGTCCTCACTGGAGTGAAATTGCGCAATTTTTAATTGTCGCAATAGTAAATCTGTCTAGAGATTCATTTACATAAGAAAACACACCCACTTCCAGAAAACTGGCGAGCATAACGCAGAGCCAATAAAAGTCGCAATTTTTTGCGCAGATTTAGAGATTGCACAAAAAATTTCAACTTTTTCACTCCATTATTTTGACTTGAGCTAATGATAAATCTGGCCCATATTATTTTATATTTTGTTCAATTATTGGCGGTTTTTTAGATCACCCTGTCATCTAGCAAAGAAACTTGTACGTGTGGACACCAGAATCCTTTTTTCTTGTCAGCTGATTGTGCTGTTTTATCAGCACCCTGCTCCCCAGAAATAATGATTCTGTATGAGAATGAGCAATAGAAATGGCGATCGCTCCTCCCCATACCGTGGAGGGGATCACTGTCTGTAAGTGCTGCGCTTCATCTTCATTAACGAACAAGGGTTTCTATGAAGGAATTGTTATTTCTCAATAATCATGTACTGTATCGGCCTGTGTAAATATAGCATCTTGTGGTCAGTAACTTTTCCTATTAGGCTACTTTCACACTCACGTTTTGTGCAAATCCGTTATGGTCGGATCCGTTCAGATAATACAACCATCTGCATCTGTTCAGAACAGATCCATTTGTATTATCTTTAACCCCTTCACGACCGCAATCCGTATATATACGTGATAGCTGCACAAAGCGCTTGGATTAAAGCTTCTGCCCCTGCCCTGGTGCTGTCACGGACAGCATACAGTTCAGTAATGCTGGCAAGGGACCAATCAGAGTGGCCCCTTGCCGGCAATCGATCCGATTGGTTAGTCTATACGGACTAACCAATCGGATCGCGGCAGTGAAAAAATGCCGGTTTCAGGCTCTGATCTGCACTCTGCAGATCAGAGCCTGAAATCAGATAGTGTCCTCGTGTCCCCCCCGATCTGTGCCCCCCAATGAAGTTTCCCCCCCGCTCCTATCCACATTCCTGCAGCCTGCCCAGTGCCCTGATGCGGTCCGCCTCCTGCCCCCATTTGCGCTGCCCCTCAATGCTGGCCATACCCCCCAACCCCCCTGCCCCCCTTTTCAAGACTGCCCCCATGCCATGCGGTCCCCCTGCTGTGTGTGATGGTGGTGGCTCCATTCCTGAGCCACCGCCATCAGCAGAGAGTGTCAGCTCTATGCTGACACTCTGCTGTAACCCCATAGATGCCGCGGCAGCGGCATCCATGGGGTTAATAGAGGGAGGGGGCTCTCTCTCTCCACCATCGGGGCTGCCGCGCTGCAAAGGCGTCCGGTGTTGCTACCTACAGGAAATCTGATTGTATTATACTTTGCAATGCAAGAGCATTGCAAAGTATAGTACAGCCATCAGCCCCACTGTAACAACCTGCTCTATAAAATTAGCACATGATCTACCCTGTCAGATGAATATTGTAAAAAAAAAAAAACACTGTGCCAAAACAGCCATTTTTCAGTTACCTTGCCTTACAAAAAACTTAATATTAAAAATCATATGTACCCCAAAATAGTACCAATAAAACTGGCACCTTATCCCCTAGTTTCCAAAATAAGGTCACTTTTTGGGAGTTTCTACTGTAAGGGTGCATCAGGGGGGCTTTAAATGGGACATGGTATCTAAAACCAGTTTAGCAAAATCTGCCTTCCAAAAACCATACGGCGTTCCTTTCCTTCTGCGCCCTGCCGTGCGCCCTTACATCAGTTTACGACCACATGTGGGGTGTTTCTGTAAACCTCAGAATCAGGGTAATAAATGTTGAGTTTTGTTTGGCTGTTAACCCTCAATGTGTTAAAGAAAGCAATGTAATAAAATGGAAAATCTGCCAAAAAAGTGAAATTTACAAATTTCCTCTCCATTTTCCTTTAATTCTTGTGGAACACCTAAAGGGTTAACAAAGTTTGTAAAATCAGTTTTAAGTAACTTGAGGGGTTTAGTTTCTACAATGGGGTCATTTATGGTGGATTTCCACTATGTAAAGTGACGTATGTCAGATTTGTAAATTTTGACCTGGACACTGGGGCATCAATGACCCTTGGTCATGAAAGGGTTAACATAGCCAAGACGGATCAGTCATGAACTTCATTGAAAGTCAATGCAGGACGGATCAGTTTTCTATTGTGTCAGTGAAAACGGATCCGTCCTAATTGACTTACATTGTCTGATGAAACAAATCCATTCTGACACACAGACAACAAAACCCTACAAGCAGCGTTTTGGTGTCCGTCTCCAAAGTGGAATGGAGACTGAACTAATGCAAACTGACGCATTCTGAGCGGATCCTTTTCCATTCAGAATGCATTAGGGCAAAACTGATCCATTCTGGACCGCTTGTGAGAGCCCTGAACAGATCTCGCAAACGGAAAGCCAAAACGCCAGTGTGAAAGTAGCCTAAGCTTGCAAGCTGGGAGTTGTAGTTTCACAGCAGCTGGAGTGCTGAAGGTTGCTGATCCCTGTTCTAGTAAGTTATCTGATAACTTACGGAGAGTTTAAATGTACATGTGGCATTTTGCATAAACATCTCATATAACATTTGTTACAGAGAGCAGGAGCGTTGCTAAGTTAAAACATTCGGAGCCTGGGCCCCTGATGTTTTGTCCCAGTTCCCAAATGTCCTGCCTGCCTGCTTGATACAACTGTATTGCCATCCACAGGACGGCAATACAATTGAATCTAATGCGGTGGAAGAGCTGAAGGACCTGTGGTGACATCACCAGTCATGTGACCAGTAAAACAGTCAGTGGTTGAGAATTACCTGCCATGATGTCACCATCATGTGACCAGTGCAGGAGAGGGCAGCAGTGAAGAGGGGAAGAAGCTGAGGTGATGTCTGCTACATCAGGAGAGGTAAGTGAAGGGAGAGGCAGAGCAATGCTGGGAGTTGTGGTTATTTTACTGGGACTGTATGCTAGGGCTGAAGGGAGGGATGTTATTTACATGGAACTCTGTGTTTTGAAGGTGGCTGGGGAGGGGGTCATGTTATCAACATGGGACTGTATGTTGATAGTGGCTATAGGAAGGAGTGATGTTATTTATATAGGACTGTATATTGGAGGCGGCTGTGGGAGTGTCATGGATGAGATAGCTGGAACTTATAAATAAACGAGCGACTGGCTTGATCCCAAACTAAGAAGCTATTAGGTGAGCCCTATAAAACCCTAAGAGCTCTCCCTAACTGCTATGCACATACAAGGGTCTCGATGGTAGACGATTGCATGCCCACGTACCTAAGCCTGTGTGACACCTGAAAACCCTATAATAGTGAGGGGACACGACCACCGGCTCCCTGCACTTAATACGGAGGGAGTCAGGGTCACCTAGAATCAAGCCAGCAAGCAAACACAATAAAGTAAAGAACTTATCTGAGCAAACAGCAGACGCAGCCTCCAGCAGTGAACACTTCATCCAGGAAGTAGTATAAACCGCAAAGTGAGGCAGTATGGGAGTATAAAGGAAGACGATTATGTCTAAATAAGTGACACCTGGCAGAAGGAAAGAAGATGAGAAAGTGAAACCAAAACAAAGAACATCATACAAGTGGTAGAGAAGAACGTCTGCCAGACCTTCTCACAGAAGTGGCGGTGACAGTACCCCTCCTTCTACGGGTGGACTCCGGACACTCAGAGTCCACCTTCTCAGGATGAGACATATGGAAAGCCCTGATGAGACGAGTGGCCTTAATGTCCACCACTGGGACCCACATCCTCTCCTCATGACCATAACCCTCCTAATGAACGAGGTACTGGAGAGAACTGCGGATAATGCGAGAATACACAATCCTAGAGACCTGAAATTCAAGATTACCATCAACAATAATTGGAGGAGGAGGCAAAGAGGAGGGTACAGTGGGTTGGACATAAGGTTTTAATAGGGACTTGTGAAAAACATTATGGATCTTCCAAGTCTGAGGAAGATCAAGACGGAAGGCAACGGGATTGATGACGGACAAGATTTTGTAAGGCCCAATAAACGTAGGACCCAACTTCCAGGAGGGAACCTTCAGTTTGATATTCTTTGTGGACAACCACACCAGATCCCCCACATTCAGGTCCGGACCAGGCACACGTCTCTTATCCGCCACTTGCTTATATCTCTCACTCATCCTCTTCAGATTACCCTGAATCTTTTGCCAAATAAATGACAAAGACGAGAAAAATCTCTCCTCATGAGGTAAATCAGAAGACCTGTCTCCAGAGAATGTCCTAAACTACGGATGAAACCCATATGCACCAAAAAATTGTGACTTATCAGAGGACTCCTGGCAACGGTTATTTAAAGCAAACTCAGCAAGGGACAAAAAAAGAATACCAATCCTCCTGATTCTCCGCCACAAAACAGCGCAGATATGTCTCCAGATTCTGATTGACACGTTCGGTCTGACCATTTGACTGCGGGTGAAAAGCAGAAGAGAACGACAACCGAACCCCCAAGCGAGAACAGAAGGCCTTCCAGAATCTGGAAACAAATTGCGTGCCCCTATCAGAAACAATGTCTGAAGGGATGCCATGCAATTTAACAATATGATCAACAAACACTTGTGCCAACGTCTTATCATTGGGTAACCCAGGAAAGGGAATGAAATGTGCCATTTTGCTAAAACGGTCCACTACCACCAGAATCACAGTCTTCCCCGAGGAACGAGGCAGGTCCGTAATGAAGTCCATGGACAGATGCGTCCAAGGACGGGAAAGAATGGGTAACGGGAGGAGAGAACCCGATGGCCGTGAATGAGGGACCTTGGCACGAGCGCAGGTCTCGCAGACTGCCCTAAAACCCTCACCCGTCTTACGAAGAGCCGGCCACCAGAATCTCCGAGCAATGAGATCCACTGTGGCTCTACTCCCCGGGTGCCCAGCAAGGACAGTATCGTGGTGCTCCTTAAAAACCTTGTGTCGTAAAGCGAGAGGCACAAACAACCTCCCAGGAGGACAAAGATCAGAAGCCTCTGCCTGGGCTGCCTGAACCTCTGCCTCCAAATCCGGATAAAGAGCAGAGACTACCACCCCTTCAGCCAAAATGGGACCCGGGTCTTCAAAGTTCCCCCATCCCGGAAAACAACGTGACAGGGCATCCACCTTCACATTTTTAACCCCAGGGCGGAACGTAACCACAAAATTAAACCTAGAAAAGAACAAAGACCATCTGGCCTGTCTCGGGTTCAGACGCTTGGCCAATTCCAAGTAGGCCAGATTCTTATGGTCGGTAGACACGGTAATAAGGTGTCTGGCTCCCTCTAACCAATGGCGCCATTCCTCAAAAGCTAATTTGATGGCCAACAACTCCCTATCTCCCACATCGTAATTTCTCTCTGCAGAGGATAGTTTCCTTGAGAAAAAGGCACACGGTTGCCATTTGGCAGGAGAGGGACCCTGAGACAAGACCGCACCCACACCCACCTCAGAAGCATCCACCTCAACAATAAAATGTAGAGAGACATCAGGTTGTACCAAAATGGGAGCGGAAGCAAAACTCTCTTTAATAGTAGAAAAGGCTTTAAGCGCATCTACCGACCACGAGTAAAAATCCACCCCCTTTTTAGTCATATCAGTGAGTGGTTTAACAACAGAGGAATAATTCAAAATGAACTTTCTGTAATAATTGGCAAAACCCAAAAACCGCATCAGCGCCTTCTGATTCTCAGGAAGCTCCCAATCAAGCACAGCGCGGACCTTCTCATGGTCAATTCGAAAACCAGAAGCAGAGAGAAGAAAACCAAGAAATTGAATCTCCGGAACTGCAAACACAAATTTTTCCAGTTTAGCGTACAATTTATTCTCCCACAGAATCAGCAAGACCTGACATAGGTGGTCCCGATGAGTCTTGAAATCAGGAGAAAAAATCTAAATGTCATCTAGATACACCAGTACAAATTTCCCCATTAAATGATAAAAATTGCTGTTCACAAAATGTTGGAAGACGGCCGGAGCATTCATCAAACCAAAGGGCATAACCACATTTTTTAAATTACCCTCAGGGGTATTGAAGGCCGTCTTCCATTCGTCCTTTTGCCTGACCCTGACTAGGTTGTATGCCCCTCTTAAATCCAACTTAGAAAAAACTTTAGCCCCAACAATCTGGTTAAACAGGTCCGGGATCAGAGGAAGCGGATATGGGTCACGAATCGTCATAAGGTTCAGCTCCCTGAAATCCAGATAAGGTCTTAAAGAAGCATCTTTTTTCTTAAAAAAAACAGCCCAGCGGCAACAGGTGACTTTTGAGGGTCGGATGTGTCCCTTTCTCAGGCTCTCAGAGATATAAGTACGCATAGCGACCCTTTCAGGTTGAGAGAGATTGTATAGTCGTGATTTTGGCAGCTTGGTGCCTGGGATGAGATTAATAGGGCAGTCGTACTCCCGGTGAGGGGGCAACTCCTGGACGCCACTCTCGGAAAACACATCCAAAAATCCAGAGAGAAAAGATAGCACAGTCTTGGTAGAAACCTCTGAAAGAGATGCCGTGAGGCAATTCTCTCTGCAAAACTCACTCCAACCATTTATTTGCCTTGCTTGCCAATCAATGGTGGGATTATGTGTAGTGAGCCAGGGTAGCCCCAACACTAGAGGAGTAGGTAATCCATTTAGGACGAAACATGACATATCCTCAACATGAGTTTCAGCCACAGTCAAACGGATATTGTGAACTATGCCCTTTAACGATCTTTGGGAAAGTGGAGCGGAATCGATAGCAAAAACCGGTATATCCTTTTCCAAAGTGCATAAATGGAAACCATGCATTGTTGCAAATTGATTATCAATGAGATTGACAGCTGCTCCACTATCTACAAAAATCTCACAAACAATGTTCTTGCTGTCTAGCGCCACCCTGGCAGGTAGGAGAAAACGGGAACTACAAGCAAACGGCAAACCTTCAATTTCCGCATCAACCTTGCCAATAGTAGCAAATGGAAAGTTTTTAGAGTTTTTTTTTGTTTTGTTTAGTTTTTATTACCCTCAGAACACTTCATGAATCTCCTAGAGGGGAAAACATTAGCTAAATGATTTATATCCCCACAGCAGAAACAAACCCTCCTCTGAGAGCTGAATCCTCTACTATCAGAGGCAAGCAAACCCAGCTGCATTGCCTCCTCCTCAGAGGGGATTGAGACAGACTGAGACCCCTGCTCACTGAATGAGACAGCCCCACTGTCCTTGGGCTGAATATGACAGGAAAGAGTAGTCTCCTCTCTCTCTCTAAGACGCCTGTCAATACGAACAGCTAGAGACATAGCTGACTCTAAGGACGCTGGTCTCTCATGAAAAGCGAATGCATCTTTCAATCTTTCCGAAAGACCATGGCAAAATTGACTTCGGGGTGCAGCATCATTCCAACCAGTATCAGCTGCCCATCTCCGAAATTCAGAACAATATATCTCTGCGGACTGTTTACCCTAGCATAAAAAACGCAGTTTAGATTCAGCCAGAGCAATATGATCTGGGTCATCATATATCTGCCCCAGGGCTACAAAAATTTCATTTACCGATCGGAGGGGCCGTGCCCCCACCGGCAGCAAAAAGGCCCAAGACTGAGCATTATCCCTGAGCAGCGAGATGATGATCCCCACCCTCTGCTCCTCATCACCAGAGGAATGGGGAAGTAGGCGAAAATGGAGTTTGCAAGCCTCTCTAAAGCGAACAAAATTCTCACTATCCCCAGAGAACGTATCCGGAAGTGAGATCTTAGGCTCAGAACAAACTCCTTGAACTCCAGCAGAACCGGTCACCTGAAACTGAGACACAGTCTTATGGAGATCTGCTACCTCCAGCGAAAGACCTTGCATGCGGTCAATCAAGGCTGAAACCGGATCCATGCTTAAGACGGTTATGGCGGTTTATAATGTCATGGATGAAATTTGCAGATAGCTGGAACTTATAAATAAACGAGCGACTGGCTTGATCCCAAACTAAGGAGCTATTAGGTGAGCCCTATAAAACCCTAAGAGCTCTCCCTGACTGCTATGCACATACAAGGGTCTCGATGGTAGACGATTGCATGCCCACGTACCTAAGCCTGTGTGACACCTGAAAACCCTATAATAGTGAGGAGACACGACCACCGGCTCCCTGCACTTAATATGGAGGGAGTCAGGGTCACCTAGAATCAAGCCAGCAAGCAAACACAATAAAGTAAAGAACTTATCTGAGCAAACAGCAGACGCAGCCTCCAGCAGTGAACACTTCATCCAGGAAGTAGTATAAACCGCAAAGTGAGGCAGTATGGGAGGGAATATAAAGGAAGACGATTATGTCTAAATAAGTGACACCTGGGAAAAGGAAAGGAGATGAGAAAGTGAAACCAAAACAAAGAACATCATACAAGAGGTAGAGAAGAACGTCTGCCAGACCTTCTCACAAAGTGGCGGTGACAGGGAGGGAGTGATGTTATTTACATGGGACTGTATGTCGGAGGGGGCTGGGGGAGGGAGTGATGTTATTTACCTGGGATTGAATGTTATAGGGGTCTGAGGGAGGGAGTGATGTTATTTACAAGGGACTGAATGTTCAGGGGGTGTATGTTGGAGGGGATATGTTGGAGGGGATAAAGGGAGGAGAGTGATGTTATTTACATAGGACTGTATTTTGGAGGGGGCAGGAGAGATGGTGTGATATTAGTTACATGGGGCTGTATGGTGGAGGCGGGAATATAACAATAGGCGTTCTTATTACTACTGAGGGCTCTATAGGAGGGACTTATAGATCCGCCTTATTTCTACTAAGTGTACTATGGGGGCCTTATTACTACTGAGGGGTCTGTAGAGAGCTTTGTTACCACTTGGGGAACAATAGGGGGCCTTATTTGTACTGGGGGCTCTGTGAGGGTATTATTAATACTGGAGGACTCCTCTAATAATGGGGGCACTCTTGTGGAGCATTATATTAGTTGGGGCACCGTAGGGGGCAGTATTACTATGGGGGCACTAATTTTTCTTCAGGATAGTATCTGTGGGTATTGGGGGGCACAGCGAGCAGCAGGATAACACTGTTGGGACTCCAGGTTGGGGGATGATGATAGAAATGTGAGGAAGCTAAGATGTCTGTGTCACACTCTGCAGAGTCGAGGTGGCTGAGAGAAGTTATACGGACCAAATGGAGAAGATGATGACAGAGAAGATCTACATCGGAGGAGATGTCACCTGGGAGGCCCTAGATGTGAGTCGTGTTGATCACGAATATTCGAATTGCAAATTTTTATCGCGAATATCAGCACTTTGAGAATTCGTGAATATTTAGAATATAGTGATATATATTCGTAATTTTGAATATTCAAGTTTTTTTTTAATCAGTACACATGATCCCTCCCTGCTTCTAGCTTGTGGGCCAATGAGAAGGCTGCAATATCTTTGACTTTAGGAGTAGTGTTGATTGCAAATTTTCGTAATGCAAATTTTTGTAATGCAAATTTTTCAATTGCCGTTTTCGCAATCAAGAAAATAATGATTGGAGATAACGAATTCTCTAATTTGAGAATATATGACGAATATTCGCCCAAATATACAGAAAGTGACACCTCATAAAATATTTATTACTTAACATTTCCCATATGCATACTTTATGTTGATATCATTTTGGAAATGTCATTTTATTTTTTTAGGACATTAGTAGGCTTGAAGTTTAGAAGCAATTCTTAATATTTTTAAGAAAATTTCCAAAACCCACTTTTTAAGGACCAGTTCAGGTCTGAAGTCACTTTGTGAGGCTTACATGGTGGAAACCCCCCATAAATGATCCCATTGTAGAAACTACCCCCCTCAAGTTACTCAAAACTGATTTTACAAACTTTGCTAACCCTTTAGATGTTTCACAAGAATAAAATTTCACTTTTTTGGCAGATTTTCCATTTTATTAATTTTTTTTCTTTAACACCTTGAGGGTTAACAGCCAAACAAAACTCAATATTTATTACCCTCATTCTGCGGTTTACAGAAATACCACACATGTGGTCCTAAACTGATGTAAGAGCGCACGGCAGGGAGCAGAAGGAAAGGACTGCCACATGGTTTTTGAAAGGCAGATTTTGCTGGACTGGTTTTAGATGCCATGTCCCATTTAAAGCCCCCCGATGCATCCTTACAGTAGAAACTCCCAAAAAGTGACCCTATTTTGGAAACTAGGGGATAAGGTGCCAGTTTTATTGGTACTATTTTGGGGTACATCTGATTTTTAATTGCTCTATTTTAAGTTTTTTGTGAGGCAAGGTAACCAAAAAATGGCTGTTTTTGCACAAATTTGTTATTTTAAATTTTTTACAAGATTCATCTGACAGGATAGATCATGTGTTATTTTTATAGAGCAGGTTGTTACGGACGCAATGATATCAAATATGTCTACTTTCTTTGTTTTTTTTGTTTTAGTTTTACATAATAAAGAATTTTTGAAAAATAAATTATGTTTTTGTGTGTCCATTTTCTGAACACCACATTTTTTTTATTTTTCTGCCAATCGTCTTGTGCAGGGGCTCGTTTTTTGCAGGAAGAGTTGAGGTTTTTATTGGTACCATTTTTGCGTACATAGGATTTTTTGATCATATATTATTACACTTTATGGGGCAAGGTGACCAAAAAATTTGCTGTTTTGGAACAGTTTTTATTTATTTATTTTCACAGCATTCATCTGTGGAGATCGTTACGGACGTGGCAATACCTAATATATATACTTTTTCTTATTTATTTAAGTTTTACACAATAATAGCTTTTCTGAAACCAAAAAAATAATGTTTTAGTGTCTCCATAGTCTGAGAACCACAGCTTTTTTATCTTTTGGGCGATTGTCTTAAATAGGGTATCATTTTTTGTGGGATTAGGTGACAGTTTGATTTGTACTATTTTGGGGGGCATACACCTTTTTGATCGCTTGGTGTTGCACTTTTTGTGATATAAGGTGACAAAAATAGCTTTTCTGGCACTGTTTTTATTTTTTTATTTTTTTACGGTGTTCACCTGAGGGGTTAGGTCATGTGATATTTTTATCGAGCATGTTGTTCTGGATGCGGAGATACCTAATATATACACTTTTTTTTTATTTATTTCACTTTAAAATAATAATAGCATATTTTAAATAAAAAAAATTATGTTTTAGTGTCTCCATGTTCTGAGAGCTATAGTTTTTTTTTATTTTTCGACCGATTTTCTTTTGTAGGGTCTCATCTTTTGCGGGATGAGGTTACGATTTTATTGGTACCATTTTGTTTGACATACGCCTTTTTGATCAGTTGGTGTTGCACTTTTTATGATGTAAGGTGACAAAAATTGCTTTTTTTGACACAGTTTTTATTTTATTTTTTTATGGTGGTTATCCGACGGGGTCGACCATGTGATATATTTATAGAGATGGTTGTTACGGACCCGGTTATACCTAATATGCATATTTTATTTATTTTTTTATAGGAAAAGGCAGATTTTTATTTATTTTCACTTTTATTATTTTCACTTTTTTTTATCAAGTCTCACTTGGATCTTGAAGATCCAGTGGGGCTGATGGCTGTACTATACTTTGCAATGCTCTTGCATTACAAAGTATAATACTATCAGATTTCCTGTAGGTAGCAACACCGGACGCCTTTGCAAAGCGTCCGGTTGCCATGGCAACTATCGGGCGCTTCCATCGCAGCGCGGCAGCCCTGATGGTTGAGTGAGGGAGCCCCCTCCCTCTATTAGCCCCATGGATGCTGCTGCCGCGGCATCTAAGGGGTTACAGCAGAGTGCTGACACTCGCTGCTGATGGCGGCGGCTCAGGAATGCAGCTGCCGCCATCAAACAAACCAGGGGGACCACATTCGGGGCAGGGTACAGCGCTGGAAAGGGGGGGTATGGCCTGCATTGAGGGGGCACAGATGGGGGCAGGATGCATGGATGGGGGGAAGGGGTGGACCGCATCAGGGGCAGGATACATGGATATGGATGGGGCGGGGGGGCCGCATCAGAGGCAGGTGGGGACAGATGGTGGAGGCAGAGCTCACAGGAGGGGTTGGAGGTACACAGGGGGGGGCACAGATCGGAGGGCACCATGACACATTAGAGAGAGTGCAGAGCGCAGATCAGAGCCTGGAACCGGCGCGATCCAATTGGTTAGTATACACAGACTAACCAATCGGATCGATTGCCAGCAAGAGACAACTCTGATTGGTCCCTTTCTGGCATTACTGCACTGTATGCTGTCCGTGACAGCAGCAGTGCAGGGGCAGAAGCTTTAATACAAGCGTTTTGCAGCGCTTGGATTAAAGAGCTGCCATGACATCCTAACATGTTCTAGCTGCACGGGGTATGTGCAGCTAGCACGTATATAGCCGTATGGCAGTCGGGAAGGAGTCAATCTTGTATTGCAAGATGCAATGGCAAACATCAAAGAAATTGCTAATTTCTTTGATGTTGTGCAGATCATATACATTTTTTGCAGACAGTATTAGACGGTGGGATGTACTTTGCTCATTCAAAACTGAATCCAGCGTTGAAGAAGCTGTGCCCTATTCACTGGTCGTAGTAACATAGTAACATAGTACATAAGCCCGAAAGAAGACATTTGTCCATCCAGTTCGGCCTGTCATCCTTCAAGTTGATCCAGAGAAAGGCAAAAAAAAAAAAGAAGTGAGGTAGAAGCCAATTTACCCTACTTTAGGGGAATAAAAAATTCCTCCCGACTCCAATCAGGCAATCAGAATAACTCCCTGGATCAACGACCCCTCTCTAGTAGCTATAGCTTGTAATATTATTACACTCTAGAAATACGTCCAGGCCCCTCTTTAATTTCCTTATTGTACTCACCATCACCACCTCCTCAGGCAGAGAGTTCCATAGTCATCACGCTATGAATCCCTGCTTGCCTTGCGTTTCCGTTTTCGGGATGTGATGCAAGCCCTGTCAAAAATCATTCTTCAACAAAAAATAAAGAAAGAAGAGGCAGCTCTGATAAAAAAAAAATTGAGTCATATGAGTTCATATTTTTAGTAGTTGTCCAAACAATAATTCTGAAAAATGTTAACGCAGTTTCGAAAGTTCTGCAAGCAAAAAACATGGACTTGCCTAAAACATCCACTTTAATCAAAAATGTTGTAGACACTCTGGTCCAATTCCAGAAACAAACTGCGGCATCACTTGTACAACAGTGGGGCATTTCACCTGAATTTCAAAAGAAACGGATCCCCAAAGTCAAGCGTCATTTTGATGAATTGGCAGTAGATGAGCGATTAAACGATGCAGAAAAATATTTTAATGTGACTGTTTTGTCCATGTTTAGATGTGCAAAGAGCAGGATATGGGATATTGCTGAAGCCACTTATGCAGTGGGCAGGTACGGGTTGATAATAGTTTATATTTGTTCGTGATGCCAATTGCAGCGTACGCAGGGTACTATCCCAAGGCCCTTCCAAGGTGTTGTGGTGTGGTGTAATGGCCTATAATGTCTCTGTAGGGTGATGATAATTGTGTCAACGGTGTCTCCTACCTGGGTATGGCTGGACTCCTGGCTCCTGGCTCACTTGCAATAAATTTGACTGTTAGTCGACAACAGTGCACTGTCATCCACACTTCCAGATGTGTGCGTAGCCTTGCTACTATTCTTAATGCTACCTGTGACAGTAGCAAGTGCTGAAAGATCCTTTTCAAAGCTGAGATTAATAAAAAACGACTTGATTAGTACTATGTCCGAACAGAGGCTTTCTGGACTTGCAGTGCTGAGCATTGAAAATGAGAGAGCTAGGAAACTAGACATAGACAGCATTGTGGACACGTTTGCAGAACTCATGGCGCGCAGGCGTGTGTTGTAAGAAATGGTCTTCTGTGTAAGTGTAAAGTTGTTTGGAAGGTTTGAAGTTTCAGCAGTTGACCGTTTCCTGCGGAACTAACCAAAAAGTTTTACTTACAGTTTCTTTATTGGAATTGCATATATATTCAGTTTAAAGTAACACTCCTGAAAGTGAGGATTGAATAGACACTGTGATACGTCTCAAATGATTATTTTGGGGAGTGGTGTTCTCTTCGAATAATAATAATAAAAAGGTCAGTATGCATAATGTAGCAAGAAATGTGGTTTGGACAAAGGGGGGGTCTTCTAACTGAGTTGGTCTTTTGGAGAGGTTTCACTATATATTTAATTCTTACCTCTGTAAAGCTGACCATATACATTAGATCTAGTGAACGCTGGTTTCACAGACACAGCGATAACCATTTAATCTATATTGGCTGTTGTTGTTCGAACTTCCATACATGTTCAGTGAAACAGGTCCAGAAATATATTTCATGGAATGTTCTTTCAAGGAAAGAGCTTTCGTTCACAAACAGTCTTTCTTTGAACAAAATATATTTTGGATGCCTATCGGATGACATCGTTATTGAACACTTCTTTTCTATCATTGTTCCCCTAAAACTGTTGGTCATTGTTAAATTTTACCCGACAATCATTCATTTTCGTAGATATTGTCCATTTTGATCAAGTGTAAAAAAAATATGTATGGTCACCTTTGGATTTTATTAGCTGCCCAAATGTTTGACCAGTTTGAGGGTCTGGACAGTGTTTTTAAAGGCACAAACTAAATGTTGGTTTCTTTTCTCTAGGTTGTAACGCCATTTACTTTGGTTTCAAGTTCTGTTTATGTTAATGTCAGTTTTACAGACATTGTTTGAACCAATCCTGCTCTAATTTCTAAATGTATAAGAAACAGAATTGTACATACATATGGATGAGTTAGGCTACTTTCACACTAGCGGCAACCACCTCCGGCAGGCTGTTCTGTCGGGTAAACAGCCTGTCGGATCCGTCCTGCCGCTAGTGAACGTGTGCCCCCGGACTGCCGCTCCTTCCCTATTGACTATAATGGGGGCTGGGCGAAGTTCCGGCAGAGACACGGCAGTGCACGGCGAGAGGCTGCAGGAATAAATGTCGGAAATGTCGGAGTTTTATTCCGGCAGCCTCTCGCCGTGTGCTGGCGTGCCTCCGCTTAAACTCCGTCCCCGCCCCCATTATAGTCAAAGGGGACGGAGCGGCAGTCCGGGGGCACATGTTCACTAGCGGCAGGACAGATCCGACAGGCTGTTCACCCGATGGAACAGCCTGCCGGAAGTTCGTGCTGCTAGTGTGAAAGTAGCCTTATATTTCCTTTTTTTGTGTCCCTAGATTGCTTTGTTGTTGCACTTCTACGTGTTTACCGTTGAAATACATATGTGAATGACAGATGGTCCTCTCCTGGTTCTTTTGGTTTCTGGAAAGTATTTTGTTGAATTATATGTGTGTAGAATTTAGTACATTTAAAAATGTCTGTTATACTTTCAAATATAAATAGTACATTTTATGTGAGAATAACATTTTTTTTTTTCTTATTTAGGTTGTAGTTATGTTTTTCAAGTTGGAACAATCAAGCTAGAAGAGATGGAGACAAGAAACTTCTGATTTTCATTTGTCGTGTTTCAGGTAAGTTTTTAATAAACTATTATGCCTTTTATTTGTTATGCACTACTTTTATTATACTTATAACAATTTAAAGAGCATGTCACCTCTTCTGACACTATAGCACTTTAGTCAATAATATAACAGTTGTTGATCATTATTTCTCTTAACTCTGCCTAGTGCAATTACCCTGTTATTCTAATCCTCCGTGGACTGAGGGAACAGGAACCCCTGAAATCACACAATATTCATAATTTTGACAAACAACTCAGAACTCAAAACAAATGCAAATTAAGTGGGAGATGCATCTAATGTAATCATGGACGGGGCCTTTTACTGGAATACAGAATGATGATTGCAGTTTATGTATATATACACACACGTATATATATTTATTTGTGTGTGAAATGCACAAAATCAGCAGGTTACATCATAAATATCTACATTGTTGTGTGTATAAATATATATATATATATATATATAAAGAAATAAGTACACCGCAGCACATCCGTCTGGTGAAAAGTGGTGGGATCCTTTATTCACCCAGGTAGCGACGTTTCGGTCCGCTTACTGGGACCATTTTCAAGCAATGCATACATTACAATTGTGGGTTTTTATGTGGTCATCTCAATTTACATACATAAGTGGTACTTAAACAAAATAGTGCAAATAAAATACAATACATTTTGAGTACATACATCCGAACATCATATAAAAGAGACAATGCAGTCAAATGCATGAATACATGTAGTTCAGATATAGGAAACCATCAGTGCATAAAATATATACTTATAACACTAAAGTGATGATCAGAATTAAATAATTGTCACCTGTAAATGTGACGTTGTAGGAGGGCCTGGTATGGAATCGGGCAAGCTCAGGTTACAGGTGGACACAGGGTTCCATGCTGTGTCTCGTGGATGCGGCGTCCCGGAACTAGATTTGCGCATGTCCGTGACGTCGTTGAAAAGGCGGTCACGTGTTCACAATGGTGTGTCATATGATCGCCGCGTCACCGGCACCATAAACAAGGTGTTACGATATCAATACAAAGTAGCATCTAAGGTCAAATGTCATTCAGGAGGCTTTTCCCAGGGTACAGGATCGGGTGATGTGCTATCAAACGATGCACTATCACTCGGGTTATGTAAATGAGGGAGGAGGGGACAGCATCTGCTGATGCCCTAACATTCCCTACATTAACCCTTACCGGGCAAAAGACTTCCAGAATTGACCATAACAAAAGAGGAAAACGCATACAAAAGACGCATTCATGTGATTACAAAAGAAAATGCAATGTAGTCCGGGATGAACCGCGCATATCCAGAACATCTGTCCTCCTGCTGAGCTGAACCCTTCCATCCATAGGTCCTATATGTGGAATAAAAAAGTGAAAAATGTGAATAATAAAAAATATATATTATCCAAATATATTTTGGTTAAAAACATAACAAATTTCTCATTACTGGGATCGACAAGGATACAAGAACGTGTCATCATATGAATAACCAAGGTTTGTACTCTACATTTAGGCCGTTCGGCTTAATGGATTGTAATTTAAAGATCCACTCGGATTCACGCTTTTTAAGCATTTTAATGCGGTTACCTCCTGTGCGTGGCAATGGGACATGGTCTAGGATCATGAACTTGAGATCGCTTTCCCCATGTCCCATATTCGCAAAGTGATGGGAGACTGGCAAATCTTTTCGCTTTTTTCGTATCGAAAAGCGATGCTGATTAAAGCGGGATTTGAAGTCACATGTGGTTTCACCTACATATAAAAGCTTGCAGGGACACCATAGAACATATATAACGTAACAAGAATCACAAGTTAAATAAAATTTAAGTGGATATGAAACTCCAGTGTTCGGATGGATGAAATCACGTCCCTTCACCATGTACTTACAATTTACACAGTGAAGGCACGGATAACTGCCACACTTTTTAGGAGCTAAAAATGACTGATGTACACCTTTTTGCGAGCCTATGTCATTTTTGACTAGTTTATCCTTAAGATTACTAGCCCTCTTATATGACATTATAGGTCTATTATTAAGTTCAGGGATATTTTTGTGTTCGGTGCCTAAAATTGGCCAGTGTTTATTGATAATTTTACCTACATGTGTACTGGCTTCACAAAAGGTGGAAACGAAGGGTATTTTTTGGGATTGGTCCCTCTTTGTACCATGAAAAAGATCCCTTCTTTCTCTCTGGTTGATGCGGCTTAATTGTTGTTGTAGGACTGATACTGGATAATGACCCTAACATCACTGCTACTTTTTTAGAACTTCCTACAACCACAGCAAGAAAGCCACAAGAAGCCACAAGAAGGGGCGGTCGGAACAGACACCGATACCGTAAAAACAAGGAGTCAGAAAAAGACCAAAGCCTGACTGAACAGACTGTGGTAAATATATCTTCACATATTCTGACACCTGTACAACTACAATTATTAGAGAAGGGTCTAAGTTTTTGTCCCTCTAGTACCATTAACTGGTTTGAGTTGGAGGCTGATTTACTATATTTTTTCCGACTGATTAAACTTAAAATTCACCTTCAGGATACTCATGGTACTGCTGTTAAATCTATGCATGAATTATGTCTATCTGATTGGGGGTTAAAACTCAAAAAGGATTTTTCCCCCCAAATATCCTCTAAAGCCTTTGATGTATTTTCGGATGCAGTACTGCGAGACATACAGGAGCTAAAACAATCAGGGCTCTGTGACCGCATTCAGCATCCGAATATGACCAGACAGGAATTGAAAGCATTAAATCAGTTGATCCATGACCATTCCCTCACCATCAAATCTGCTGACAAGGGTGGTGCGGTAGTGGTCATGGACACTTCTATGTACATGGCAGAGGTAGCCCGCCAATTGTCTGACCCTGCAGTATATGTTAAACTCCAAAGAGACCCCAAATTTGATATCCAACGGGAATTAAAATTGCTGTTACATACATACACACAAACAGGCCTGAACGAGTTTTTGCTTATAGATTTTCCAGTTACTCCTTTATTTTATTTGTTACCTAAGATCCATAAAAGTTTACAGTGCCCACCCGGCAGACCTATTGTTTCTGGCCGTGGTTCTCTCTTAAGCAACGCATCTATTTTTCTAGACAAAATTCTTCAGGAATATGTAATTACATCTAAATCTTACATTAAGGATACTACGGATTTTCTTAGTAGGTTAGCAGACGTGACGATGCCGGAGGACGCCATATTGGCTTCCTTCGACATCGTCAGTCTGTATACCTCTATACAGCATAACATCGGTTTAGCAGTGGTAGAATCGGCCCTAGCACATTCTAACTATTCTACTGAGGCTCAAACTTTTTTTCTTGGATTGTTACGGCTGATCCTGTATAATAATTATTTCCTTTTTGGTGATGATTATTATATGCAGGTCAGGGGGACGGCCATGGGGACGAATGTGGCCCCCACGTACGCCAACATGGTCGTCTCTCATTTGGAGGAACAGTACGTCTATGTGTCCCACCACTTCAGCCATGTGCTGAGGTGGTGGAGATACATAGATGATATTTTTGTCATCTGGACGGGCACAGCTGCCGAACTACACATGTTTCATACATACTTGAACAGTTTGGTTCCGGATATACAGTTCACTTTGGAAAGTTCCACTAGTGAGCTGCATTTTCTGGATGTTAATATCAAACGTATTGGGACATTGCTAAAAACCGAGGTCTATACGAAGCCTACTGACCGCAACACCGTCCTGAGGTATGACAGTGCTCATCCTCGGACGATGGTGCGGTCACTACCGTATAGCCAATTTACTAGAGTCAAGAGGATAGTAAGTGATACTAATACGCTTGACAGCACTTTAAACAAAATGACACAATCATTCAGACAGAGACATTATCCAGTATCAGTCCTACAACAACAATTAAGCCGCATCAACCAGAGAGAAAGAAGGGATCTTTTTCATGGTACAAAGAGGGACCAATCCCAAAAAATACCCTTCGTTTCCACCTTTTGTGAAGCCAGTACACATGTAGGTAAAATTATCAATAAACACTGGCCAATTTTAGGCACCGAACACAAAAATATCCCTGAACTTAATAATAGACCTATAATGTCATATAAGAGGGCTAGTAATCTTAAGGATAAACTAGTCAAAAATGACATAGGCTCGCAAAAAGGTGTACATCAGTCATTTTTAGCTCCTAAAAAGTGTGGCAGTTATCCGTGCCTTCACTGTGTAAATTGTAAGTACATGGTGAAGGGACGTGATTTCATCCATCTGAACACTGGAGTTTCATATCCACTTAAATTTTATTTAACTTGTGATTCTTGTTACGTTATATATGTTCTATGGTGTCCCTGCAAGCTTTTATATGTAGGTGAAACCACATGTGACTTCAAATCCCGCTTTAATCAGCATCGCTTTTCGATACGAAAAAAGCGAAAAGATTTGCCAGTCTCCCATCACTTTGCGAATATGGGACATGGGGAAAGCGATCTCAAGTTCATGATCCTAGACCATGTCCCATTGCCACGCACAGGAGGTAACCGCATTAAAATGCTTAAAAAGCGTGAATCCGAGTGGATCTTTAAATTACAATCCATTAAGCCGAACGGCCTAAATGTAGAGTACAAACCTTGGTTATTCATATGATGACACGTTCTTGTATCCTTGTCGATCCCAGTAATGAGAAATTTGTTATGTTTTTAACCAAAATATATTTGGATAATATATATTTTTTATTATTCACATTTTTCACTTTTTTATTCCACATATAGGACCTATGGATGGAAGGGTTCAGCTCAGCAGGAGGACAGATGTTCTGGATATGCGCGGTTCATCCCGGACTACATTGCATTTTCTTTTGTAATCACATGAATGCGTCTTTTGTATGCGTTTTCCTCTTTTGTTATGGTCAATTCTGGAAGTCTTTTGCCCGGTAAGGGTTAATGTAGGGAATGTTAGGGCATCAGCAGATGCTGTCCCCTCCTCCCTCATTTACATAACCCGAGTGATAGTGCATCGTTTGATAGCACATCACTCGATCCTGTACCCTGGGAAAAGCCTCCTGAATGACATTTGACCTTAGATGCTACTTTGTATTGATATCGTAACACCTTGTTTATGGTGCCGGTGACGCGGCGATCATGTGACACACCATTGTGAACACGTGACCGCCTTTTCAACGACGTCACGGACATGCGCAAATCTAGTTCCGGGACGCCGCATCCACGAGACACAGCATGGAACCCTGTGTCCACCTGTAACCTGAGCTTGCCCGATTCCATACCAGGCCCTCCTACAACGTCACATTTACAGGTGACAATTATTTAATTCTGATCATCACTTTAGTGTTATAAGTATATATTTTATGCACTGATGGTTTCCTATATCTGAACTACATGTATTCATGCATTTGACTGCATTGTCTCTTTTATATGATGTTCGGATGTATGTACTCAAAATGTATTGTATTTTATTTGCACTATTTTGTTTAAGTACCACTTATGTATGTAAATTGATATGACCACATAAAAACCCACAATTGTAATGTATGCATTGCTTGAAAATGGTCCCAGTAAGCGGACCGAAACGTCGCTACCTGGGTGAATAAAGGATCCCACCACTTTTCACCAGACGGATGTGCTGCGGTGTACTTATTTCTTTGTCTATTTGACACTTTTGGGCCTAGTGTCGACACCGCTGGCACCCAGCATTTTTTACTAGGTGTGCTGCACTGAATTTGCATCATTCTCTATATATATATATATATATACATCCAAAGAACAAGGCAGCACTCCAGAGTAGCGTGAAAGGGTGAAGACCCCAAACTTTAATCCCCAAGCAACGTTTCAGCCTACTCAATGAGGCCTTTGTCAAGCTATACAACAGTGTTATCACAGGGTATATATACCCAAATACAAAAAGGTGCAATCAAATCACATGGTACAAATTAGGTGTCAATGAAAACACATGGTACAAAGGGTGCTCGATCACATGACATCAAAATCGATTACAATAA
Source organism: Bufo bufo (assembly GCF_905171765.1). Lineage (NCBI taxonomy): Eukaryota > Metazoa > Chordata > Amphibia > Anura > Bufonidae > Bufo > Bufo bufo. Next base: position 239,254,151 of record NC_053392.1, read on the forward strand.
ACATATTTTTTCGCTCATTACAGAATTGCATAAAAAACATCAATTGTTGAATATAGTGTAAAAACATAAGTGCTATAAGTATACAATACTCCTCTCATGTCCCAGTTATGGATACAGAGACCTGTATAATAGTGGGTATATATACCCTGTGATAACACTGTTGTATAGCTTGACAAAGGCCTCATTGAGTAGGCCGAAACGTTGCTTGGGGATTAAAGTTTGGGGTCTTCACCCTTTCACACTACTCTTGAGTGCTGCCTCGTTCTTTGGATGTATTTATAGTGGAGGAGAAGCCTGCCTTCCTAGAGGAATTGCACCTCTGCAATTGTATATATATATATATATATAGATAAAAGAAGTCGGACTGCACTCCAAAATAATAGTGAAATACACGGTTTATTCACCCATAGTATGGCAAACTTGCGACGTTTCGGCTCACCAGAGCCTTCCTCAAGCGATATATATACAGTCAGGTCCATAAATATTGTGACATACTAATTCTAACATTTTTGGCTCTATACACCACCACAATGGATTTGAAATAAAACAAACAAGATGTGCTTTAACTGCAGACTGTCAGCTTTAATTTGAGGGTATTTACATCCAAATCAGGTGAACGGTGTAGGAATTACAGCAGTTTGCACCTGTGCCTCCCACTTGTTAAGGAACCAAAAGTAATGGGACAGAATAATAATCATAAATCAAACTTTCACTTTTTAATACTTGGTTGCAAATCCTTTGCAGTCAATTACAGCCTGAAGTCTGGAACGCATGGACATCACCAGATGCTGGGTTTCATCCCTGGTGATGCTCTGCCAGGCCTCTACTGCAACTGTCTTTAGTTCCTTCTCGTTCTTGGGGCATTTTCCCTTCAGTTTTGTCTTCAGCAAGTGAAATGCATGCTCAATCGGATTCAGGTCAGGTGATTGACTTGGCCATTGCATAACATTTCACTTCTTTTCCTTAACAAACTCTTTGGTTGCTTTTGCAGTATGCTTTGGGTCATTGTCCATCTGCAATGTGAAGCGCCATCTAATGAGTTCTGAAGCATTTGGCTGAATATGAGCAGATAATATTGGCCGAAACACTTCAGAATTCATCCTGCTGTTTTGTTAGCAGTCACATCATTAATAAATACAAGAGAACCAGTTCCATTGGCAGCCATACATGCCCACGCCATGACACTACCACCACCATGCTTCACAGATGAGCTGGTATGCTTACGATCATGAGCAGTTCCTTTCCTTCTCCATACTCTTCTTTTCGCATCACTCTGGCACAAGTTGATCTTGGTCTCATCGGTCCATAAGATGTTGTTCCAGAACTGTGAAGGCTTTTTTAGATGTTGTTTGGCAAACTCTAATCTGGCCTTCCTGTTTTTGAGGCTCACCAATGGTTTACATATTGTGGTGAACCCTCTGTATTCACTCTGGTGAAGTCTTCTCTTGATTGTTGACTTTGACACACATACACCTACCTCCTGGAGAGTGTTCTTGATCTGGCCAACTGTTGTGAAGGGTGTTTTATTCATCAGGAAAATAATTCTTAGGTCATCCACCACAGTTGTTTTCAGTGGTCTTCCGGGTCTTTAGGTGTTGTTGAGCTCACCGATGCGTTCCTTCTTTTTAAGAATGTTCCAAACAGTTGTTTTGGCCACACCTAATGTTTTTGCTATCTCTCTGATGGGTTTGTTTTGTTTTTTCAGCCTAATGATGGCTTGCTTCACTGATAGTGACAGCTCTTTGGATCTCATCTTGAGAGCTGACAGCAACAGATTCCAAATGCAAATAGCACACTTGAAATGAACTCTGGACCTTTTATCTGCTGTAATGACCGACGTCACGCACAGGGAGGATAAAAGGGAAAGCCCTGCCCAAGGGAGAGGGAAAGGTGGTGACCCCTAACTCACCTTGAGGCTGGCACCTGACTGACCTGACGTCCCTAGACGGGTTCCTCACCCGTGCGGCGATCACGTGCCTAAACCCTGGCTTTCCCTAAAATGAGCCCTAGATAGTGAACGGGCCGATGGGATCGCTAGTCCGCACCACTATCACTAAGAGGGAAACACCAGGGAGAGGACAGACAAAACAGACAAACACATACACCCAGGTGGGCGATCACAATAGACCACAAAGGTCTAACAGGGATCCGGAGGGTAGCGTTCTGGACCAACTACCAGAGAACGCAGCAACACAGCTCCAGAAGGTCAGAATAGATGTCCAGGCAGGAAGTTCTATCTCTGGCAACCAGAGAAGTGTGAGAGAGGAATATAAGGAGGTTTGGGAGTGCTGGACAAAGAACAGCTGAGGAGAAGGACCTACGGATCCCTGAGTGAGCCAAAAGGGTTTGCAAAGCAAACCCAGAAAGCTAGCATAAGGAAAACAGCCCTATCTTAAATAGAGCGTGCAGCCAACCGCTGCGACTTCCTGACCCCAGGTATAACGGAGTCAGGCGTGGTTCTCGATACCCTCGTGACAGTACCCCCCTCTCTACGAGGGGCCTCCGGACACTCAGGACCAGGTCTCTCAGGATGAGAGGGATGAAAAACCCGAACTAGCCTGTCGGCGTTTACCTCAGACGCAGGAACCCACATTCTTTCCTCGGGACCATAACCTCTCCAATGCACCAGATATTGAAGAGAGCGGCGGACCCGACGAGAATTAACAATTTTGGATATCTGAAATTCTAGATTACCATCCACGACAACAGGAGGGGGTGGCAGCGGTGACGGTTCTAGAGGTGGAACATATTTTTTGAGTAACGACGTATGAAAAACATTATGAATTTTAAAAGTCTGAGGTAACTCCAGGCGAAAAGACACGGGGTTGATGATGGCTAAAATTTTGTAAGGGCCAATAAACCTAGGACCCAGTTTCCAAGAGGGAACCTTCAATTTTATATTCCTAGTAGACAACCACACATAGTCATTCACTCCTAGGTCCGGACCTGGCGACCGTCTCTTATCAGCCATGCATTTGTATTTACCTCCCATATTTTTCAAGTTAGCTTGCACCTTCTGCCATACAGATGAAAGAGATGACGAAAACCGTTCCTCTTCGGGAACCCCAGAAGACCCCCCCTCTTTGAAAGTACAGAATTGGGGATGAAAACCATATGCACCAAGAAATGGTGACTTGCCAGTGGATTCCTGACGACGATTATTTATGGCAAACTCAGCTAACGGTAAATATGATGACCACAACTCTTGGTTTTCAGACACAAAACATCTTAGATATGTCTCAAGGTTTTGGTTGGTACGCTCAGTCTGTCCATTCGACTGAGGATGGAAAGCTGAGGAAAAGAACAAGTGTACCCCAAAACGGGAACAAAAAGCTTTCCAAAATTTAGAAATAAACTGGGTACCCCGATCCGAAACAACATCGGAGGGGACCCCGTGAAGCTTCACGATTTCACTGACGAATACCTGAGCAAGAGTCTTAGCATTAGGTAGTGCGGGTAACGCAATGAAGTGTACCATTTTGCTAAACCTGTCCACTACTACCAAAATAACTGTTTTACCTGCAGACAAAGGTAAGTCAGTGATAAAATCCATTGACAGATGTGTCCACGGTCTATTGGGAATGACGAGTGGTAATAGAGACCCTGCAGGACGTGTATGTGAAACTTTTGCGCGCGCACAGGTAGAACAAGAAGACACAAAATCCAATACATCCTGACTAGAGTTGAGCGAACACCTGGATGTTCGGGTTCGAGAAGTTCGGCCGAACTTCCCGTAAATGTTCGGGTTCGGGATCCGAACCCGAACCGAACTTCGTCCCGAACCCGAACCCCATTGAAGTCAATGGGGACCCGAACTTTTGGGCACTAAAAAGGCTGTAAAACAGCCCAGGAAAGAGCTAGAGGGCTGCAAAAGGCAGCAACATGTAGGTAAATCCCCTGCAAACAAATGTGGATAGGGAAATGAATTAAAATTAAAATAAAAAAAATAAAAATGAACCAATATCAATTGGACAGAGGTCCCATAGCAGAGAATCTGGCTTCACGTCAGCAGAGAATCAGTCTCTTCATGCCATAGCAAAGAATCTGGCTTCATGTCAGCAGAGAATCAGTCTCTTCATGCCATAGCAGAGAATCTGGCTTCATGTCAGCGCAGAATCAGTCTTCATGTCATAGCAGAGAATCAGGCTTCACGTCACCCACCACTGGAACAGGCCACTGTCACACATTTAGGCCCCGGCACCCAGACAGAGGAGAGCGGTCCCGTAACAGAGAATCTGGCCTTATGTCAGCGCAGAATCTGTCTTCATGTCATAGCAGAGAATCAGGCTTCACGTCACCCACCACTGGAACAGGCCACTGTCACACATTTAGGCCCAGGCACCCAGGCAGAGGAGAGCGGTCCCGTAACAGAGAATCTGGCCTTATGTCAGCGCAGAATCTGTCTTCATGTCATAGCAGAGAATCAGGCTTCACGTCACCCACCACTGGAACAGGCCACTGTCACACATTTAGGCCCAGGCACCCAGGCAGAGGAGAGAGGTCCCGTAACAGAGAATCTGGCCTTATGTCAGCGCAGAATCTGTCTTCATGTCATAGCAGAGAATCAGGCTTCACGTCACCCACCACTGGAACAGGCCACTGTCACACATTTAGGCCCAGGCACCCAGGCAGAGGAGAGAGGTCCCGTAACAGAGAATCTGGCCTTATGTCAGCGCAGAATCTGTCTTCATGTCATAGCAGAGAATCAGGCTTCACGTCACCCACCACTGGAACAGGCCACTGTCACACATTTAGGCCCCGGCACCCAGACAGAGGAGAGCGGTCCCGTAACAGAGAATCTGGCCTTATGTCAGCGCAGAATCTGTATTCATGTCATAGCAGAGAATCAGGCTTCACGTCACCCACCACTGGAACAGGCCACTGTCACACATTTAGGCCCAAGCACCCAGGCAGAGGAGAGAGGTCCCGTAACAGAGAATCTGGCCTTATGTCAGCGCAGAATCTGTATTCATGTCATAGCAGAGAATCAGGCTTCACGTCACCCACCACTGGAACAGGCCACTGTCACACATTTAGGCCCCGGCACCCAGACAGAGGAGAGCGGTCCCGTAACAGAGAATCTGGCCTTATGTCAGTGCAGAATCTGTATTCATGTCATAGCAGAGAATCAGGCTTCACGTCACCCACCACTGGAACAGGCCACTGTCACACATTTAAGCCCAGGCACCCAGGCAGAGGAGAGAGGTCCCGTAACAGAGAATCTGGCCTTATGTCAGCGCAGAATCTGTATTCATGTCATAGCAGAGAATCAGGCGTCACGTCACCCACCACTGGAACAGGCCACTGTCACACATTTAGGCCCAGGCACCCAGGCAGAGGAGAGAGGTCCCGTAACAGAGAATCTGGCCTTATGTCAGCGCAGAATCTGTATTCATGTCATAGCAGAGAATCAGGCTTCACGTCACCCACCACTGGAACAGGCCACTGTCACACATTTAGGCCCCGGCACCCAGACAGAGGAGAGCGGCCCCGTAACAGAGAATCTGGCCTTATGTCAGCGCAGAATCTGTCTTCATGTCATAGCAGAGAATCAGGCTTCACGTCAGCCACCACTGGAACAGGCCACTGTCACACATTTAGGCCCAGGCACCCAGGCAGAGGAGAGAGGTCCCGTAACAGAGAATCTGGCCTTATGTCAGCGCAGAATCTGTATTCATGTCATAGCAGAGAATCAGGCTTCACGTCACCCACCACTGGAACAGGCCACTGTCACACATTTAGGCCCCGGCACCCAGACAGAGGAGAGGTTCATTCAACTTTGGGTTGCCCCGCAATATAATGGTAAAATGAAATTAAAAATAGTATTGAATGAGGAAGTGCCCTGGAGTAGAATAATATATTGTTAAGGGGAGGTAGTTAATATCTAATCTGCACAAGGGATGGACAAGTCCTGTGGGATCCATGCCTGGTTCATTTTTATGAACGTCAGCTTGTCCACATTGGCTGTAGATAGGCGGCTGCGTTTGTCTGTAATGACACCCCCTGCCGTGCTGAATACACGTTCAGACAAAACGCTGGCCGCCGGGCAGGCCAGCACCTCCAAGGCATAAAAGGCTAGCTCTGGCCACGTGGACAATTTGGAGACCCAGAAGTTGAATGGGGCCAAACCATCAGTCAGTACGTGGAGGGGTGTGCACAGGTCCTGTTCCACCATGTTAGTGAAATGTTGCCTCCTGCTAACACGTTCCGTATCAGGTGGTGGTGCACTTAGCTGTGGCGTGTTGACAAAACTTTTACACATCTCTGCCATGCTAACCCTGCCCTCAGAGGAGCTGGGCGTGACACAGCTGCGTTGGCGACCTCTTGCTCCTCCTCTGCCTTCGCCTTGGGCTTCCACTGGTTCCCCTGTGACATTTGGGAATGCTCTCAGTAGCGCGTCTACCAACGTGCGCTTGTACTCGCGCATCTTCCTATCACGCTCCAGTGTAGGAAGAAAGGTGGGCACATTGTCTTTGTACCGGGGATCCAGCAGGGTGGCAACCCAGTAGTCCGCACACGTTAAAATGTGGGCAACTCTGCTGTCGTTGCACAGGCACTGCAGCATGTAGTCGCTCATGTGTGCCAGGCTGCCCAGAGGTAAGGACAAGCTGTCCTCTGTGGGAGGCGTATCGTCATCGTCCTGTGTTTCCCACCAGCCACGCACCAGTGATGGGCCCGAGCTGCTTTGGGTGCCACCCCGCTGTGAACATGCTTCATCCTCATCCTCCTCCACCTCCTCCTCATCCTCGTCCTCCTCGTCCTCCAGTAGTGGGCCCTGTCTGGCCACATTTGTACCTGGCCTCTGGTGTTGCAAAAAACCTCCCTCTGAGTCACTTCGAAGAGACTGGCCTGAAAGTGCTAAAAATGACCCCTCTTCCTCCTCTTCCTCCTGGGCCACCTCCTCTTCCATCATCGCCCTAAGTGTTTTCTCAAGGAGACATAGAAGTGGTATTGTAACGCTGATAACGGCGTCATCGCCACTGGCCATGTTGGTGGAGTACTCGAAACAGCGCAACAGGGCACACAGGTCTCGCATGGAGGCCCAGTCATTGGTGGTGAAGTGGGTCTGATCCGCAGTGCGACTGACCCGTGTGTGCTGCAGCTGAAACTCCACTATGGCCTGCTGCTGCTCGCACAGTCTGTCCAGCATATGCAAGGTGGAGTTCCACCTGGTGGGCACGTCGCATATGAGGCGGTGAGCGGGAAGGCCGAAGTTACGCTGTAGCGCAGACAGGCGAGCAGCGGCAGGGTGTGAACGCCGGAAGCGCGAACAGACGGCCCGCACTTTATGCAGCAGCTCTGACATGTCGGGGTAGTTGCGAATGAACTTCTGCACCACCAAATTCAGCACATGCGCCAGGCAAGGAATGTCCGTCAAACCGGCTAGTCCCAGAGCTGCAACGAGATTCCGCCCATTATCGCACACCACCAGGCCGGGCTTGAGGTTCACCGGCAGCAACCACTCGTCGGTCTGTTGTTCTATACCCCGCCACAACTCCTGTGCGGTGTGGGGCCTGTCCCCCAAACATATGAGTTTCAGAATGGCCTGCTGACGTTTACCCCGTGCTGTGCTGAAGTTGGTGGTGAAGGTGTGTGGCTGACTGGATGAGCAGGTAGAAGAAGAGGAGTAGGAAGCTGAGTAGGAGGAGGAGGAGACAGGAGGCAAAGAATGTTGCCCTGCGATCCTTGGCGGCGGAAGGACGTGCGCCAAATAGCTCTCCGCCTGGGGCCCAGCCGCCACTACATTTACCCAGTGTGCAGTTAGGGAGATATAGCGTCCCTGGCCGTGCTTACTGGTCCACGTATCTGTGGTTAGGTGGACCTTGCCACAGATGGCGTTGCGCAGTGCACACTTGATTTTATCGAACACTTGTTTGTGCAGGGAAGGCACGGCTCTCTTGGAGAAGTAGTGGCGGCTGGGAACAACATACTGTGGGACAGCAAGTGACATGAGCTGTTTGAAGCTGTGTGTGTCCACCAGCCTAAATGACAGCATTTCATAGGCCAGTAGTTTAGAAATGCTGGCATTCAGGGCCAGGGATCGAGGGTGGCTAGGTGAGAATTTACGCTTTCTCTCAAATGTTTGTGAGATGGAGAGCTGAACGCTGCCGTGTGACATGGTTGCGATGCTTGGTGACGCAGGTGGTGGTGTTGGTGGTACATCCCATGTTTGCTGGGCGGCAGGTGCCAACGTTCGTCCAGAGGCAGAGGAAGAGGCCGAGGCGGCGGCAGCAGCAGCAGAAGAGGCCGAGGCGGCAGCAGCAGAAGAGGTAGCAGGGGGAGCCTGAGTGACTTCCTTGTTTTTAAGTTGTTTACTCCACTGCAGTTCATGCTTTGCATGCAGGTGCCTGGTCATGCAGGTTGTGCTAAGGTTCAGAACGTTAATGCCTCGCTTCAGGCTCTGATGGCACAGCGTGCAAACCACTCGGGTCTTGTCGTCAGCACATTGTTTGAAGAAGTGCCATGCCAGGGAACTCCTTGAAGCTGCCTTTGGGGTGCTCGGTCCCAGATGGCGGCGGTCAGTAGCAGGCGGAGTCTCTTGGCGGCGGGTGTTCTGATTTTGCCCACTGCTCCCTCTTTTGCTATGCTGTTGGCTCGGTCTCACCACTGCCTCTTCCTCCGAACTGTGAAAGTCAGTGGCACGACCTTCATTCCATGTGGGGTCTAGGACCTCATCGTCCCCTGCATCGTCTTCCACCCAGTCTTGATCCCTGACCTCCTGTTCAGTCTGCACACTGCAGAAAGACGCAGCAGTTGGCACCTGTGTTTCGTCATCATCAGAGACGTGCTGAGGTGGTATTCCCATGTCCTCATCATCAGGAAAAATAAGTGGTTGTGCGTTAGTGCATTCTATCTCTTCCACCCCTGGGGAAGGGCTAGGTGGATGCCCTTGGGAAACCCTGGCAGCAGAGTCTTCAAACAGCATAAGAGACTGCTGCATAACTTGAGGCTCAGACAGTTTCCCTGATATGCATGGGGGTGATGTGACAGACCGATGGGCTTGGTTTTCATGCGCCATCTGTGCGCTTTCTGCAGAAGACTGGGTGGGAGATAATGTGAACGTGCTGGATCCACTGTCGGCCACCCAATTGACTAATGCCTGTACCTGCTCAGGCCTTACCATCCTTAGAACGGCATTGGGCCCCACCAAATATCGCTGTAAATTCTGCTGGCTACTGGGACCTGAGGTAGTTGGTTCACTAGGACGTGTGGCTGTGGCAGAACGGCCACGTCCTCTCCCAGCACCAGAGGGTCCACTAACACCACCACGACCATGTCCACGTCCGCGTCCCTTATTAGATGTTTTCCTCATTGTTCCCGTTCACCACAATTTTGAGAATGGCAAATTTGGGAATGCTTTTTCAACCCAGAACAAAAAGTCTGCTTTTACGGTCACTACAAATAACTTGACCAGCTAAAACTGTGCAGATTTGGTTGAATAGAGATGTGAGACCTGTTTTTTTTTGCGCTGTGTGACAGTTATAGGTTTAATCACAGAATGACACTTCTATCAGCACGCTAGCGTGTGTCTTAGGTTTTTCTGAATGACACTATCAATACCTTCAATGTAAGATTTTCTTTTTGGGATAGATTTCAAGTAGGCCTCAAATACCACAAACTAGTTATTTTCAGAATGGCAAATTTGGGAATGCTTTTTCAACCCAGAACAAAAAGTCTGCTTTTACGGTCACTACAAATAACTTGACCAGCTAAAACTGTGCAGATTTGGTTGAATAGAGATGTGAGACCTGTTTTTTTTTGCGCTGTGTGACAGTTATAGGTTTAATCACAGAATGACACTTCTATCAGCACGCTAGCGTGTGTCTTAGGTTTTTCTGAATGACACTATCAATACCTTCAATGTAAGATTTTCTTTTTGGGATAGATTTCAAGTAGGCCTCAAATACCACAAACTAGTTATTTTCAGAATGGCAAATTTGGGAATGCTTTTTCAACCCAGAACAAAAAGTCTGCTTTTACGGTCACTACAAATAACTGGACCAGCTAAAACTGTGCAGATTTGGTTGAATAGAGATGTGAGACCTGTTTTTTTTGCGCTGTGTGACAGTTATAGGTTTAATCACAGAATGACACTTCTATCAGCACGCTAGCGTGTGTCTTAGGTTTTTCTGAATGACACTATCAATACCTTCAATGTAAGATTTTCTTTTTGGGATAGATTTCAAGTAGGCCTCAAATACCACAAACTAGTTATTTTCAGAATGGCAAATTTGGGAATGCTTTTTCAACCCAGAACAAAAAGTCTGCTTTTACGGTCACTACAAATAACTGGACCAGCTAAAACTGTGCAGATTTGGTTGAATAGAGATGTGAGACCTGTTTTTTTTGCGCTGTGTGACAGTTATAGGTTTAATCACAGAATGGCACTTCTATCAGCACGCTAGCGTGTGTCTTAGGTTTTTCTGAATGACACTATCAATACCTTCAATGTAAGATTTTCTTTTTGGGATAGATTTCAAGTAGGCCTCAAATACCACAAACTAGTTATTTTCAGAATGGCAAATTTGGGAATGCTTTTTCAACCCAGAACAAAAAGTCTGCTTTTACGGTCACTACAAATAACTTGACCAGCTAAAACTGTGCAGATTTGGTTGAATAGAAATGTCAGGTCTATTTTTTAGGCACTGGGTGACAGGCTCAACTTGCCCCTGATGTAATATATGGCCAAAAAATAACCAGACTGTTAATGGTTAAATGCACTTGGGTGACACAGGCTCAGCCTGCAGCTGATGTAGTATATGGCCAAAAAATAATCAGACTGTTGATGGTTAAATGCACTTGGGTGACACAGGCTCAGCCTGCAGCTGATGTAGTATATGGCCAAAAAATAACCAGACTGTTGATGGTTAAATGCACTTCGGTGACACAGGCTCAGCCTGCAGCTGATGTAGGATATAGCACAAAATAACCACACTATCGATGGTTAAATACACTTGGTGATAGCTCGTGCTGGCGCACCACAAGTCACAAAATGGCCGCCGATCACCCCAGAAAAAAAGTGATCTAAAAACGCTCTGGGCAGCCTCAAAAAAGTGAGCAAGTCAATAATAGCACTTCAATGATCCACAGCTGCAGATCGATCACAGAATGAAGTCTTTTGGAGGAGTTAATCTGCCTAATCTCGCCCTAACGTCGCAGCTGCAACCTCTCCCTATACTGATCATAGCAGAGTGACGTGCGGCGCTACGTGACTCCAGCTTAAATAGAGGCTGGGTCACATGGTGCACTGGCCAATCACAGCCATGCCAATAGTAGGCATGGCTGTGATGGCCTCTTGGGCCAAGTAGTATGACGCTTATTGATTGGCTGCTTTGCAGCCTTTCAAAAAGCGCCAAGAAAGCGCCGAACACCGAACCTGAACCCGGACTTTTACGAAAATGTTCGGGTTCGGGTCCGTGTCACGGACACCCCAAAATTATATACAGTTCGGGTTCGCTCATCCCTAATCCTGACGCAACCTTGGCCACCAAAAACGACGAGACAACAGCTCCAAGGTTGCTTTACTACCCGGGTGCCCAGCAAGTGCCGAACTATGATGTTCCTTTAATAATTCGAAACGTAGGTTCAACGGTACAAACAATTTCTCTGAGGGGCAAGAGACCGGGGCGTCCCCCTGGGCCTCTAACACCTTCCCCTCCAGAGCAGAGTGTACCGCAGAAACAACCACTCCTCTTTGAAGAATGGGCACCGGATCACTCACATTACCCCCTCCAGGTAAACAACGAGATAGTGCATCAGCCTTGGTGTTCTTTGCCCCAGGACGATAGGTAATCACAAAGTTAAACCTGGTAAAAAATAGCGACCACCTAGCCTGTCTAGGGGTGAGACGCTTAGCTGATTCGAGGTACAGAAGATTTTTGTGGTCCGTAATCACAGTGACGGGGTGGACTGCCCCCTCTAAGAAGTGACTCCACTCCTCAAACGCAAGTTTAATAGCTAATAGTTCCCTATTGCCAATATCGTAGTTCTTTTCTGCTGCAGATAGTTTTTTTAGAAAAGAAAGCACAAGGACGCCATTTGCCAGGAGACGGACCCTGATACAGCACCGCCCCCACTCCCACCTCTGACGCATCGACTTCAACAATAAAAGGCTGAGAGACATCAGGTTGGACTAGTACAGGTGCTGAGGTAAACCTCTCTTTTAGAGAGGAAAAAGCAACTTTAGCGGCGTCAGACCATTTAGAAAAATCAGTCCCCTTCCTAGT